>NC_057878.1:22290792-24690792 GCF_019740435.1 Gambusia affinis
TAGAACTACTTGTTTGAGCATTATAAAGCGATTTAACACATTCACTGTTACACATGGGATTAGTTTGACCATTTCTTATGATGCTTACTGAAAATTTCAAAATAAAAGCCTTGGCAATTTTTACATCATATATTTGCTCATTTTTGCTTGACATGATTGGTTTATCCAAAGCACTCTTAGACACTGGATTAGTGTGGGCATTTAATATGAAGCTTACTGCAAATTTCAAAATAAAAGCCTCAATATGCCCCTCTGAAGTGCACGCCGCAGGTGCAATGATATCATTCTGCATTATCTGGTTCTCTCAGGTTAGGGAGCTGCCTTGCGTAGCAGTTCCTTTTAGCTTAAATAAGCTATTACCTATTTTTCTTACTTATCTGCCATGTTTAGTATACTGAAGGAATTAAGTAAATTACAGAGAACATTCTAATAATATCCCACATGCTACTGAGAGCATTCACGCTAACATTAGCATTTTTGCTCATTTTAGCTAATACACTTACTTTATCATACTGAATGGTGCATGTCCAGTTTACTTAACATTCTTGTGATTCTATTGATTACATTGCAGCTTTCTTTAGCATTGATGCAAATTCTTAGCATCAAACGCTGGGTCCAAACCGGCGGGCACACTTTGGCAGGCCCCAGTTAAATTTCTTCAGGAATTTTCTAGTTGGGGCCTGCCCATTATAAGGAGAGCAGTGACTGACTTGCGAAGCAAGTCAGTCACTACTCATTACATCACCATTGTTCTACACCCAATAGAATGTCTTTATTATTATTATTATTCTTATTCTTCCGTCACGTGGCGTGAGCCCACCCACAAAAGTGGTATCAAAGCGTGCGGCTCGATCCGGAGGTGTGCTATTATGGTGGGATTTGGAGTTACCATGGCGGCAAAAACGACCCCAAAATCACTACGAGCTCACCAGGTGCAAGTCTGGTAAATCAAGGCGAGGCAACCAGTAAATCCTGAAAATACCCTATTTTGAGGATTTTCTGTGTCATAACTTATGTAGAAACGCCATTCAAACTTCATTTTGTAGATACGTCCGTGATCTCTTTTAAAGTGAAGACACGTCAATATGTATTATGGTTTGTCCACAACTTCTTTCTAAGCAAAGTTTTTGATTTTGGAAAAATCAGAGTGTGAAGGCGCTCCGCTGAGTGAGAGTCAGAGTGACATTTGACCCCAAATCATTTTTAACTCGCCCTCACGCTCACAAATATTGCATGATTGGTATCAAACTTGGTCATGACATTGATACGCGTGCCTGCTCCGGTCAAATGTTTTCAAAAATTATCTAGCGCTTACAGTTTTTCTCCAGGTGCTTCAGAGCAAAGTCATGCGCCAGGGTAGCAGACAGATCTCACTGATTCACTTCCATGTATTTCTGAAATTTTTCTCGCTGTTAATACTGTGAGTGAGGTAGAGATATGAATGGCGGGACTATGTGACGACAAATAGCCCTCTCATATGCTTCAAGGTTTTGAATATGTATTACGGTTCCCGAAACAGTTTTTGCAATGCTTTTTTAGTCAAACTGGCTGGCTCAAACAGAGAATTGTCTCCCCTGGATGTCTCACTCACAGCTGGCAGAGAGGATTATTTACCATGGCGGAACCCAGAGCAGGGAGAGCTGCTAAGGACTACAAATACGCATCACTGTAGTTGAACTAGTAGTTCAGTTAAAACAGAGGAGGACTGAGCTGGCCTTTAGAACAACTTGCTGCTATGGGCTGTATATAACTAATTTAACCCTGTCACTGTTACACATGGGATGAGTCTAGCCCTATGAAATGAAGCTTACTGAAAATTTCAAAATAAAAGCCCTTGAAAATTTTTACATCAGGTCATTGCTTTTTGAGCGTTATATGACTGATTTAATCCAATGACTGTTACACATGGGATGACTTTGACCCTTTCAAATGAAGCTTAACAAAAATTTCAAAATAAAAGCCTTGGGAATTTTTACATCATGTAATTGCTCTTTTTGGCTTTATGTGACTGGTTTATCCAAAGCACTCTTACACATTGGATTAGTGTGGGCATTTAATATGAAGCTTACTGCAAATTTCAAAATAAAAGCCTCAAATTTTTACATGCATTGCTGCATATATCTGTTTATCCGACTGTTACATGGGATGACTGCCTTTCATGAAGCAAATATTTCAAAATAAAATTTGGCAATTTTACATCATGTAATTGCTCTTTTTGGCTTTATGACTGGTTTATCAAGCACTCTTACACATGGATTAGTGTGGGCATTTAATGAAGCTTACTGCAAATTTCAAAATAAAAGCCTCAATATGTCTGTATGCACTTAATATAGTAATGCTTGCATTATCTGTTTATCAGGTTAAACTGCCTTGCGCATGTTCATTAACTAATTTAGCTTAAATAAGCTATTTTTCTTTTTATTAGCCATGTTTAGTATACATTAGTAAGTAAATGACAGTAAACATTCTAATGATCATGCTACTGAAAGTATTTATGTCATTAGCATATTGCTCATTTACTTGTGATCACTGAATGTTGCATGTCCAGCTAACTTAACATTCTTGTGATTCTCCACATGCTATTGATTACATTGCAGCTTTCTTTAGCATTGATGCAAATTCTTAGCATCAGAACGCTGGGTCCAAACCGACGGGCACACTTTGGCAGGCCCCAGTTAAATTTCTTCAGGAATTTTCTAGTTCTTCTTCCTCACCGTTAATGCATTTCGCAGCTGAGCCCACCCATAAAAGTGGTATCAAAGCGTGCGGCTCGTTCCGGCAGGTGTGCTATTATTTTTATAAGGAATCGGACTTATGGCGTAAAAGCGAAAAAACAAAATTTCCAACTGCGGCAGAGCATAACTGACACCAACTGCGCTTTTTAGAGTGAGAATTTAAGCAGATTTTTGACCCCAAAGCGATTTTGAAATCGCTGTCACGCCCTAAATATCGCCCGATTGGTATCAAACTCGGTCATGACATTGATACATGCCTGCTCCGGTAAAATGTGTTCGATATTTCTCTAGCATTTACGGTTTTCTGTCAAGGTGCTTCAGAGTGAAATCATGGGACAGGGTAACTGGCGCTCTCCATTCACTTCCATGTATTTCTGAAAAGTTTCTGCACAATTTTTGTCTCATCACTGCAATTACTGTGAATGAGGTAAAATATGAATTAGGTACTATCGGAGAAAAATAGCCCTCTCTCATACGCTTCAAGCGGTTTTCAAATATGTATTACGGTTCCTGAGCAAAGGTTTGTTCAGTGCTTTTCCATATTAATTGGCTGGGTGTCTCACAAAGATAGAATTTTTCCCCCTTTCTGTCTCACACACACTGACAGTTAGCAGCTGATCCATTACCAGCAACGGAACACATGAGGCCAGAGCAGCTGATTTATGGGAGGACACTCTGGAATGAGCTGGCCTTTAGAACTACTTGTGTTTTGGGCATTTTATAACTGATTTTAACAAACCATTGTTACACACAGGATTAGTTAATGTGTTTTTTAAATAAAGCTTAATGGAAATTTCCCAATAAAAGCCCCAATATCTCTGTCAGGTGAGTGCAGCGCCGTGGCTGAAAAAACTCTGCCTATATTATCTTTTCCTCTCAGGTTATGGCACTGGCTTGCGCAGCCAGTGCAATTAACCTTTGACCTCATGATAATAAATAGGACTATCAGAACACCATATCTGTAGTTCTAACTGACACTCAGTTAAAACAGAGCTTCCATTTACAACTACTGGCTGTTTAGGCCAGTAAATAAGAGATTTAACCCAAACACTGTTGGATTAGTGTGGGCATTTAATATGAAGCTTATGTTTATTTTTCAAAATAAAAGCCTTCATATTGCCCTCAGGTTAATGCATCGCCGTAAGGCGATGCAATAATATTAGAATGCTTTATATTCTTCTCTCAGGTTAGGGATCTGCCTTGCAGCAAGCAGCGTAACAACTTTACCTTAAATGATATTAAATACTATTAGAAAATAATGAATGGAGTAAATATTAGAACATTTAATGATACATAAATAAACTATTAGCATTTATGTTTTCTTTTTAATCAGAAAAACTAACTGCTTAAAACTATTAGGATTCCATCTCTCCCTGTGTTTCATTCTCATGACAGTTGAGCTGCTCTTTAGAACTACAAAGACTGAAGGTCAGAACTACAACATGGTGGAACTGTCAGTTACTACAGAGGAGGACTGAGCTGGCCTTTAGAACTACTTGTGTTTTGAGCATTATAGCGATTTAACACATTCACTGTTACACATGGGATGAGTTTGACCATTTCTTATGATGCTTACTGAAAATTTCAAAATAAAAGCCTTGGCAATTTTACATCATATATTTGCTCATTTTTGCTTTACGTGATAGGTTTATCCAAAGCACTCTTATACACTGGATTAGTGTGGGCATTTAATATGAAGCTTACTGCAAATTTCAAAAAAAAATCATCAATATTCACATCTGAATAGTGCAATAGCCTAGAAATAAGCTATTTTTATTTTTTCTTACTTATCTGCCATGTTTAGTATTCTGAAGGAATTAAGTAAATTACAGAGAACATTCTAATATCCCACATGCTACTGAGAGCATTCATTTTAGCATTTTGCTCATTTAGCTAATACACTTACTTTATCATACTGAATGGTGCATGTCCAGTTTACTTCATTCTTGATTGATTACATTGCAGCTTTCTTTAGCATTGATGCTAATTCTTAGCATCAGAACGCTGGGTCCAAACCGACGGGCACACTTTGGCAGGCCCCAGTTAAATTTCTTCAGGAATTTTCTAGTTATTATTTATTATTCTTCCGTCACCGTTAATGCATTCACCACCCACAAAAGTGGTATCAAAGCGTCGGCTCGACCGGGAGGTGCTATTATTTTTATAAGGAATCGGACTTACGATGGCGCGTAAGCGAAAAACGAGCAAAATTTCCAACTGCGAAGCAGAGCATAACTGAAACCAACTGCGCTTTTTAGAGTGAGAATTTAAGCAGATTTTGACCCCAAAGCGATTTTGAAATCGCGTCACGCCCACAAATATCGCCCGATTGGTATCAAACTCGGTCATGACATTGATCGCATGCCTGCTCCGGTAAAATGTGTTCGATATTTCTCTAGCATTTACGGTTTTCTGTCAAGGTGCTTCAGAGTGAAATCATGGGACAGGGTAACTGGCGCTCTCCTGATTCACTTCCATGTATTTCTGAAAAGTTTCTTTTTTGTCTCATCACTGCAATTACTGTGAATGAGGTAAAAATATGGATACTATCGGAGAAGACAAATAGCCCTCTCATACGCTTCAAACGGTTTTCAAATATGTATTACGGTTCCTGAGGCAAAGGTTTGTTATGCTTTTCCATATTAATTGGCTGGGTGTCTCACAAAGATAGAATTTTTCCCCCCTTTCTGTCTCACACAGACTGACAGTTAGCAGCTGATCCATTACCATAACAGAGGCCAGAGCAGCTGATTCATGGGAGGACACTCTGGAATGAGCTGGCCTTTAGAACTACTTGTGTTTTGGGCATTTTATAACAGATTTTAACAAACCATTGTTACACACAGGATTGTGTCAATTTTAAATAAAGCTTAATGGAAATTTCCCAATAAAATATCTCTGTCAGGTGAGTGCAGCGCCTGAAATCTCTGCCTATATTATCTTTTCCTCTCAGGTTATGGCACTGGCTTGCGCGCAAGCAGTGCAATAATAACCTTTGACTAATGATAATAAATAGGACTATCAGAACACCATATCTGTAGTTCTAACTAACACTCAGTTAAAACAGAGCTTCCATTTAGAACTACTGGCTGTTTAGGCCAGTAAATAAGGAATTTAACCCAAACACTGTTGGATTAGTGTGGGCATTTAATATGAAGCTTATGTTTATTTTTCAAAATAAAAGCCTTCATATTGCCCTCAGGTTAATGCATCGTAAGGCGATGCAATAATAGAATGCTTTATATTCTTCTCTCAGGTTAGGGATCTGCCTTGCGCAGCAAGCGAATCGATTAAGATAAGACTTTTACCTTGAATAAACTATTAGCTATTTTTCTTACTTAGTCATTTTAAATATACTGAATTGAGTAAATCAATTACAGAAAACATTCAAATGATACCCCAAATGCTATTGGCAACACTTAGGTAAAGATATGTTTGGCCTGCTTTGATCTAGCATTTACGGTTTTCTGTCAAGGTGCTTCAGAGTGAAATCATGGGACAGGGTAACTGACGCTCTCCCAGATTCACTTCCATGTATTTCTGATAATTTTCTGAGCCCTGCACACACTATTTTTTGTCTCATCACTGCAATTACTGTGAATGAGGTAAAAATATGAATTGCGGTACTATCGGAGAAGACAAATAGCCCTCTTATACGCTTCAAACGGTTTTCAAATATGTATTACGGTTCCTGAACGGCAAAGGTTTGTTCGGAGTGCTTTTTCCATATTAATTGGCTGGGTGTCTCACAAAGATAGAATTCTTTTTCTCCCTTTCTGTCTCACACAGACATGGCAGTTAGCAGCTGATCCATTACCATAGCAACGGAACACATGAGGCCAGAGCAGCTGATTCATGGGAGGACACTCTGGAATGAGCTGGCCTTCAGAACTACTTGTGTTTTGGGCATTTTATAACTGATTTTAACAAACCATTCTTACACAAATGATTAGTGTGTAATTTTTAAATAAAGCTTAATGGAAATTTCCCAATAAAAACCCCAATATGTCTGTCAGGTCAGTGCAGCCGTGCCTATATTATCTTTTCCTCTCAGGTTATGGCACTGGCTTGCTGCGCAAGCCAGTGCAATGGCATTAACCTTTGACCTAATGATAATAAATAGGACTATCAGAACACCATATCTGTAGTTCTAACTAACACTCAGTTAAAACAGAGCTTCCATTTAGAACTACTGGCTGTTTAGGCCAGTAAATAAGAGATTTAACTCAAACACTGTTAGGCATTGGATTAGTGTGAGCATTTAATATGAAGCTTATGTTTATTTTTCAAAATAAAAGCCTTCATATTGCCCTCAGGTTAATGCATCGCCGTAAGGCGATGCAATAATATTAGAATGCTTTATATTCTTCTCTCAGGTTAGGGATCTGCCTTGCGCAGCAAGGCAGATCATTAAGATAAGACTTTTACCTTAAATAAACTATTAGCTATTTTACTTACTTATTAGTCATTTTAAATATACTGAATGGAGTAAATCAATTACAGAAAACACTCTAATGATATCCCAAATGCTATTGGCAACACTTAGGTAAAGATATGTTTGGCCTGCTTTGATCAGAAAAAGTAACTGCTTCAAACAGTTAGGAATCTCTCTCCCTGTGTGTTTCACTCACATGACAGTTGAGCTGCTGTTTAGAACTACAAAGACTGAAGGTTAGAACTACAACATGGTGGAACTGTCAGTTACTACAGAGGAGGACTGAGCTGGCCTTTAGAACTACTTGTGTTTTGAGCATTATAGAAACGATTTAACACATTCACTGTTACACATGGGATGAGTTTGACCATTTCTTATGATGCTTACTGGAAATTTCAAAATAAAAGCCTTGGCAATTTTTACATCATATATTTGCTCATTTTTGCTTGACGTGATTGGTTTATCCAAAGCACTCTTAGACACTGGATTAGTGTGGGCATTTAATATGAAGCTTACTGCAAATTTCAAAATAAAAGCCTCAATATGACCCTCAGGTTAATGCATCGCCGTAACATGCAATAATATTAGAATGCTTTATATTCTTCTCTCAGGTTAGGGAACTGCCTTGCAGCAAGGCAGTTCATTAGCATTAGCATTTTATCTTAAATAAGCTATTGGGTATTTTTTTGTCTTTTTAGCCATGTTTAGTATACTTAATGGTGTAAGTCAAGTATAGACAACATGCTAGTGAGCTGATTATCATGCTGAATCGTGCATGTCCATGTTAGTCAACATTCTTGTGATTCTCCACATGGTTCTTTGGAAGTTTTTAAGCTTAGCATTGATGCTAATTGTTACCATCAGAACGCTGGGTCCAAACCGACGGGCACACTTTGGCAGGCCCCAGTTAAATTTCTTCAGGAATTTTCTAGTATCTTTATTTATTTTTCTTCCATCACCGTTAATGCGGCTCGTACCGCTGCGAGCCCACCCACAAAAGTGGTATCAAAACGTGCGGCTCGATGCCGAGAAGGGAGCTATTATTTTTATAAGGAATCGGACTTACGATGGCGACGTAAAAAGCGAAAAACGAGCAAAATTTCCAACTGCCGAAACGCAGAGCATAACTGACACCAACTGCCGCTTTTTTAGAGTGAGAATTTAAGCAGATTTTTGACCCCAAAGCAATTTTGAAATCGCCGTCACGCCCACAAATATCGCCCGATTTGTATCAAACTCGGTCATGACATTGATACGCGTGCCTGCTCCGGTAAAATGTGTTCGATATTTCTCTAGCATTTACGGTTTTCTGTCAAGGTGCTTCAGAGTGAAATTATGGGACAGGGTAACTGACGCTCTCCCTGATTCACTTCCATGTATTTCTGAAAAGTTTCTGCACAATTTTTTGTCTCATCACTGCAATTACTGTGAATGAGGTAAAAATATGAATTATGTACTATCGGAGAAGACAAATAGCCCTCTCATACGCTTCAAACGGTTTTCAAATATGTATTACGGTTCCTGAATGGCAAAGGTTTGTTCGGAGTGCTTTTTCCATATTAATTGGCTGGGTGTCTCACAAAGATAGAATTTTTTTCCCCCCTTTCTGTCTCACACACATATGACAGTAAGCAGCTGATCCATTACCATAGCAACGGAACACATGAGGCCAGAGCAGCTGATTTATGGGAGGACACTCTGGAATGAGCTGGCCTTTAGAACTACTTGTGTTTTGGGCATTTTATAACAGATTTTAACAAACCATTGTTACACACAGGATTGATGTGTCAATTTTAAATAAAGCTTAATGGAAATTTCCCAATAAAAGCCCCAATATCTCTGTCAGGTGAGTGCATCGCCGTAAGGCGCTGCAGAAATCTCTGCCTATATTATCTTTTCCTCTCAGGTTATGGCACTGGCTTGCGCAGCAAGCCAGTGCAATGGCATTAACCTTTGACCTAATGATAATAAATAGGACTATCAGAACACCATATCTGTAGTTCTAACTAACACTCAGTTAAAACAGAGCTTCCATTTAGAACTACTGGCTGTTTAGGCCAGTAAATAAGAAATTTAACCCAAACACTGTTAGGCATTGGATTAGTGTGAGCATTTAATATGAAGCTTATGTTTATTTTTCAAAATAAAAGCCTTCATATTGTCCTCAGGTTAATGCATCGCCGTAAGGCGATGCAATAATATTAGAATGCTTTATATTCTTCTCTCAGGTTAGGGATCTGCCTTGCGCAGCAAGGCAGATCATTAAGATAAAACTTTTACCTTAAATAAACTATTAGCTATTTTACTTACTTATTAGTCATTTTAAATATACTGAATTGAGTAAGTCAATTACAGAAAACATTCTGATACCCCACATGCTATTGGCAACACTTAGGTAAAGATATGTTTGGCCTGCTTTGATCAGAAAAACTAACTGCTTCAAACTATTAGGATTCCATCTCTCCCTGTGTTTCACTCTCATGACAGTTGAGCTGCTCTTTAGAACTACAAAGACTGAAGGTTAGAACTACAACATGGTGGAACTGTCAGTTACTACAGAGGAGGACTGAGCTGGCCTTTAGAACTACTTGTGTTTTGAGCATTATAGAAACGATTTAACACATTCACTGTTACACATGGGATGAGTTTGACCATTTCTTATGATGCTTACTGAAAATTTCAAAACTAAAGCCTTGGCAATTTTTACATCATATATTTGCTCATTTTTGCCTGACGTGATTGGTTTATCCAAAGCACTCTTAGACACTGGATTAGTGAGGGCATTTAATATGAAGCTTACTGCAAATTTCAAAATAAAAGCCTCAATATGCCCCTCTGGACAGTGCACCGCCTTGGCGGTGCAATGATATCATTCTGCATTATCTGGTTCTCTCAGGTGAGGGAGCTGCCTTGCGTAGCAAGGCAGTTCATTAGCATTAGCCTTTTAGCTTAAATAAGCTATTACCTATTTTTCTTACTTATCTGCCATGTTTAGTATACTGAAGGAATTAAGTAAATTACAGAGAACATTCTAATAATATCCCACATGCTACTGAGAGCATTCACGCTAACATTAGCATTTTTGCTCATTTTAGCTAATACACTTACTTTATCATACTGAATGGTGCATGTCCAGTTTACTTAACATTCTTGTGATTCTATTGATTACATTGCAGCTTTCTTTAGCATTGATGCAAATTCTTAGCATCAGAACGCTGGGTCCAAACCGACGGGCACACTTTGGCAGGCCCCAGTTAAATTTCTTCAGGAATTTTCTAGTTGGGGCCTGTTCAATATAAGGAGAGCAGTGACTGACTTGCGAAGCAAGTCAGTCACTGCCTCCATGCATTGCATGGCAGGCACCTATTGTTCTACACCCAATAGAACGCCTCTTTATTACGTATTATTTATTATTCTTCCGTCACCGTTAATGCGGCTCGTACCGCTGCGAGCCCACCCACAAAAGTGGTATCAAACGCGTGCTCGATCCCGGAGGTGCTATTACTTTATAAGGAATCGGACTTACGATGGCGACGTTAAAAGAGAAAAACGAGCAAAATTTCCAACTGCCGAAACGCAGAGCATAACTGACACCAACTGCCGCTTTTTTAGAGTGAGAATTTAAGCAGATTTTTGACCCCAAAGCGATTTTGAAATCGCCGTCACGCCCACAAATATCGCCCGATTTGTATCAAACTTGGTCATGACATTGATACGCATGCCTGCTCCGGTAAAATGTGTTCGATATTTCTCTAGCATTTACGGTTTTCTGTCAAGGTGCTTCAGAGCGAAATCATGGGACAGGGTAACTGACGCTCTCCCAGATTCACTTCAATGTATTTCTGAAAAGTTTCTGCACAATTTTTTGTCTCATCACTGCAATTACTGTGAATGAGGTAAAAATATGAATTGCGGTACTATCGGAGAAGACAAATAGCCCTCTTATACGCTTCAAACGGTTTTCAAATATGTATTACGGTTCCTGAACGGCAAAGGTTTGTTCGGAGTGCTTTTTCCATATTAATTGGCTGGGTGTCTCACAAAGATAGAATTTTTTTCCCCTCTTTCTGTCTCAAACACACATGACAGTAAGCAGCTGATCCATTACCATAGCAACGGAACACATGAGGCCAGAGCAGCTGATTTATGGGAGGACACTCTGGAATGAGCTGGCCTTTAGAACTACTTGTGTTTTGGGCATTTTATAACAGATTTTAACAAACCATTCTTACACATAGGATTAGTGTGTAATTTTTAAATAAAGCTTAATTGAAATTTCCCAATAAAAACCCCAATATCTCTGTCAGGTGAGTGCAGCGCCGTAAGGCGCTGAAAAAATCTCTGCCTATATTATCTTTTCCTCTCAGGTTATGGCACTGGCTTGCAATGGCATTAACCTTTGACCTAATGATATTAAATAGGACTATCAGAACACCATATCTGTAGTTCTAACTAACACTCAGTTAAAACAGAGCTTCCAATTAGAACTACTGGCTGTTTAGGCCAGTAAATAAGGAATTTAACCCAAACACTGTTAGGCATTGGATTAGTGTGAGCATTTAATATGAAGCTTATGTTTATTTTTCAAAATAAAAGCCTTCTTATTTCCCTCAGGTTAATGCATCGCCGTAAGGCGATGCAATAATATTAGAATGCTTTATATTCTTCTCTCAGGTTAGGGATCTGCCTTGCGCAGCAAGGCAGATCATTAAGATAAGACTTTTACCTTAAATAAACTATTAGCTATTTTACTTACTTATTAGTCATTTTAAATATACTGAATGGAGTAAATCAATTACAGAAAACATTCTAATGATACCCCACATGCTATTGGCAACACTTAGGTAAAGATATGTTTGGCCTGCTTTGATCAGAAAAACTAACTGCTTCAAACTATTAGGATTCCATCTCTCCCTGTGTGTTTCATTCTCATGACAGTTGAGCTGCTCTTTAGAACTACAAAGACTGAAGGTTAGAACTACAACATGGTGGAACTGTCAGTTACTACAGAGGAGGACTGAGCTGGCCTTTAGAACTACTTGTGTTTTGAGCATTATAGAAACGATTTAACACATTCACTGTTACACATGGGATGAGTTTGACCATTTCTTATGATGCTTACTGAAAATTTCAAAATAAAAGCCTTGGCAATTTTTACATCATATATTTGCTCATTTTTGCTTGACGTGATTGGTTTATCCAAAGCACTCTTAGACACTGGATTAGTGTGGGCATTTAATATGAAGCTTACTGCAAATTTCAAAATAAAAGCCTCAATATGCCCCTCTGAATAGTGCAATAGCCTTTTAGCTTAAATAAGCTATTACCTATTTTTCTTACTTATCTGCCATGTTTAGTATTCTGAAGGAATTAAATAAATTACAGAGAACATTCTAATAATATCCCACATGCTACTGAGAGCATTCACGCTAACATTAGCATTTTTGCTCATTTTAGCTAATACACTTACTTTATCATACTGAATGGTGCATGTCCAGTTTACTTAACATTCTTGTGATTCTATTGATTACATTGCAGCTTTCTTTAGCATTGATGCAAATTCTTAGCATCAGAACGCTGGGTCCAAACCGACGGGCACACTTTGGCAGGCCCCAGTTAAATTTCTTCAGGAATTTTCTAGTATAAATGCGCTCGCATCATGCAGCCCACCCATAAAAGTGGTATCAAAACGTGCGGCTCGATCCCGGCATTGGAGCTATTATTTTTATAAGGAATCGGACTTACGATGGCGACATAAAAAGCGAAAAACGGGCAAAATTTCCAACTGCCGAAACGCAGAGCATAACTGAAACCAACTGCCGCTTTTTTAGAGTGAGAATTTAAGCAGATTTCTGACCCCAAAGCGATTTTGAAATCGCCGTCACGCCCACAAATATAGCCCGATTGGTATCAAACTCAGTCATGACATTGATACGCATGCCTGCTCCGGTAAAATGTGTTCGATATTTCTCTAGCATTTACGGTTTTCTGTCAAGGTGCTTCAGAGTGAAATTATGGGACAGGGTAACTGACGCTCTCCCTGATTCACTTCCATGTATTTCTGAAAAGTTTCTGCACAATTTTTTGTCTCATCACTGCAATTACTGTGAATGAGGTAAAAATATGAATTGCGGTACTATCGGAGAAGACAAATAGCCCTCTTATACGCTTCAAACGGTTTTCAAATATGTATTACGGTTCCTGAACGGCAAAGGTTTGTTCGGAGTGCTTTTTCCATTTTAATTGGCTGGGTGTCTCACAAAGATAGAATTTTTTTCCCCTCTTTCTGTCTCAAACACACTGACAGTTAGCAGCTGATCCATTACCATAGCAACGGAACACATGAGGTCAGAGCAGCTGATTCATGGGAGGACACTCTGGAATGAGCTGGCCTTTGGAACTACTTGTGTTTTGGGCATTTTATAACAGATTTTAACAAACCATTGTTACACACAGGATTATGTGTAATTTTTAAATAAAGCTTAATGGAAATTTCCCAATAAAAGCCCCAATATTTCTGTCAGGTCAGTGCAAAAATCTCTGCCTATATTATCTTTTCCTCTCAGGTTATGGCACTGGCTTGCGCAGCAAGCCAGTGCAATGGCATTAACCTTTGACCTAATGATAATAAATAGGACTATCAGAACACCATATCTGTAGTTCTGACACTCAGTTAAAACAGAGCTTCCATTTAGAACTACTGGCTGTTTAGGCCAGTAAATAAGGAATTTAACCCAAACACTGTTGGATTAGTGTGGGCATTTAATATGAAGCTTATGTTTATATTTCAAAATAAAAGCCTTCATATTTCCCTCAGGTTAATGCATCGCCGTAAGGCGATGCAATAATATTAGAATGCTTTATATTCTTCTCTTAGGTTAGGGATCTGCCTTGCGCAGCAAGGCAGATCATTAAGATAAAACTTTTACCTTAAATAAACTATTAGCTATTTTTCTTACTTATTAGTCATTTTAAATATACTGAATTGAGTAAGTCAGTTACAGACAACATTCAAATGATACCCCACATGCTATTGGCAGCATTTAGGTAAGGAGATGTTTGGCCTGCTTTGATCAGAAAAACTAACTGCTTCAAACTATTAGGATTCCATCTCTCCCTGTGTGTTTCACTCTCATGACAGTTGAGCTGCTCTTTAGAACTACAAAGACTGAAGGTTAGAACTACAACATGGTGGAACTGTCAGTTACTACAGAGGAGGACTGAGCTGGCCTTTAGAACTACTTGTGTTTTGAGCATTATAGAAACGATTTAACACATTCACTGTTACACATGGGATGAGTTTGACCATTTCTTATGATGCTTACTGAAAATTTCAAAATAAAAGCCTTGGCAATTTTTACATCATATATTTGCTCATTTTTGCTTGACGTGATTGGTTTATCCAAAGCACTCTTAGACACTGGATTAGTGTGGGCATTTAATATGAAGCTTACTGCAAATTTCAAACCTCAGGTTAATGCATCGCCGTAAGGCGATGCAATAATATTAGAATGCTTTATATTCTTCTCTCAGGTTAGGGAACTGCCTTGCGCAGCAAGGCAGTTCATTAGCATTAGCATTTTATCTTAAATAAGCTATTGGGTATTTTTTTGTCTTTTTAGCCATTTTTAGTATACTTAATGGTGTAAGTCAAGTATAGACAACATGCTAGTGAGCTGATTATCATGCTGAATCGTGCATGTCCATGTTAGTCAACATTCTTGTGATTCTCCACATGGTTCTTTGGAAGTTTTTAAGCTTAGCATTGATGCTAATTGTTACCATCAGAACGCTGGGTCCAAACCGACGGGCACACTTTGGCAGGCCCCAGTTAAATTTCTTCAGGAATTTTCTAGTTGGGGCCTGCCCCATAGCAATGCATAAGGAGAGCAGTGACTGACTTGCGAAGCAAGTCAGTCACTGCCTCCATGCATTGCATGGCAGGCACCTATTGTTCTACACCCAATAGAATGTCTCTTTATATATTATTTATTATTCTTCCGTCAACCGGAATGCGGCTCGCACCGCTGCGAGCCCACCCACAAAAGTGGTATCAAAACGTGCGGCCCGTTCCCGGCAGGTGTGCTATTATTTTTATAAGGAATCGGACTTACGATGGCGAAGTAAAAAGTGAAAAACGAGCAAAATTTCCAACTGCCGAAACGCAGCATAACTGACACCAACTGCCGTTTTTTTAGAGTGAGAATTTAAGCAGATTTTTGACCCCAAAGTGATTTTGAAATCGCTGTCACGCCCACAAATATCGCCCGATTGGTATCAAACTCGGTCATGACATTGATACGCATGCCTGCTCCGGTAAAATGTGTTCGATATTTCTCTAGCATTTACGGTTTTCCTTCAAGGTGCTTCAGAGCAAAATTATGGGACAGGGTAACTGACGCTCTCCCTGATTCACTTCCATGTATTTCTGAAAAGTTTCTGCACAATATTTTGTCTCATCACTGCAATTACTGTGAATGAGGTAAAAATATGAATTGCGGTACTATCGGAGAAGACAAATAGCCCTCTTATACGCTTCAAACGGTTTTTGAATATGTATTACGGTTCCTGAACGGCAAAGGTTTGTTCGGAGTGCTTTTTCCATATTAATTGGCTGGGTGTCTCACAAAGATAGAATTTTTTTCCCCCCTTTCTGTCTCAAACACACTGACAGTTAGCAGCTGATCCATTACCATAGCAACGGAACACATGAGGCCAGAGCAGCTGATTTATGGGAGGACACTCTGGAATGAGCTGGCCTTTATAACTACTTGTGTTTTGGGCATTTTATAACAGATTTCCTCTCAGGTTATGGCACTGGCTTGCTGCGCAAGCCAGTGCAATGGCATTAACCTTTGACCTAATGATATTAAATAGGACAATCAGAACAATAATGCATGGTTACAATAATATTAGAATGCTTTATTAGTCTTATCTTAAATAAACTATTAGCTATTTTTCTTACTTATTAGTCATTTTAAATATACTGAATGGAGTAAATCAATTACAGAAAACATTCTAATGATGCAATGGCATTAACCTTTGACCTAATGATAATAAATAGGACGACCAAAACGCCATAGTGTGGGCATTTAATATGATGCTTATGTTTATTTTTCAAAAAAAAAGCCTTCATATTGCCCTCAGGTTAATGCATCGCCGTAAGGCGATGCAATAATATTAGAATGCTTTATATTCTTCTCTCAGGTTAGGGATCTGCCTTGCGCAGCAAGGCAGATCATTAAGATAAGACTTTTACCTTGAATAAACTATTAGCTATTTTTCTTACTTATTAGTCATTTTAAATATACTGAATTGAGTAAGTCAGTTACAGACAACATTCAAATGATACCCCACATGCTATTGGCAGCATTTAGGTAAGGAGATGTTTGGCCTGCTTTGATCAGAAAAACTAACTGCTTCAAACTATTAGGATTCCATCTCTCCCTGTGTGTTTCATTCTCATGACAGTTGAGCTGCTCTTTAGAACTACAAAGACTGAAGGTTAGAACTACAACATGGTGGAACTGTCAGTTACTACAGAGGAGGTCTGAGCTGGCCTTTAGAACTACTTGTGTTTTGAGCATTATAGAAACGATTTAACACATTCACTGTTACACATGGGATGAGTTTGACCATTCCAATGAAGCTTAACACAAATTTCAAAATAAAAGCCTTGGCAATTTTTACATCATGTATTTGCTCTTTTTGGCTTTATGTGACTGGTTTATCCAAAGCACTCTTACACATTGTATTAGTGTGGGCATTTATAATGAATTTTTCTGCAAATTTCAAAATAAAAGCCTTAATATGATTTAGGGTCAGGGCACCGCCGCAGGCGGTGCAAAAATATGATTCAGCATTATCTGTTTCTCTCAGGTTAGGGAACTGCCTTGCGCAGCAAGGCAGTTCATTAGCATTAGCATTTTATCTTAAATAAGCTATTGGGTATTTTTTTGTCTTTTTAGCCATGTTTAGTATACTTAATGGTGTAAGTCAAGTATAGACAACATGCTAGCGAGCTGATTATCATGCTTAATCGTGCATGTCCATGTTAGTCAACATTCTTGTGATTCTCCACATGGTTCTTTGGAAGTTTTTAAGCTTAGCATTGATGCAAATTCTTAGCATCAGAACGCTGGGTCCAAACCGACGGGCACACTTTGGCAGGCCCCAGTTAAATTTCTTCAGGAATTTTCTAGTTGGGGCCTGCCCCATAGCAATGCATAAGGAGAGCAGTGACTGACTTGCGAAGCAAGTCAGTCACTGCCTCCATGTACATGGCAGGCACCTATTGTTCTACACCCAATAACGCCTCTTTATTGGGGCCTGCCCATAGCAATGCATAAGGAGAGCAGTGACTGACTTGCAGCAAGTCAGTCACTGCCTCATGCATTGCATGGGCAGGAACCTATTGTTCTTCCCCCACTAGAACGCCTCTTGTATCCGTATTATTGGGGCCTGCCCCATAGCAATGCATAAGGAGAGCAGTGACTGACTTGCAAGCAAGTCAGTCACTGCCTCATGCATTGCATGGCAGGCACCTATTGTTCTACACCCAATAGCGCCTCTTTATTGGGGCCTGCATAGCAATGCATAAGGAGAGCAGTGACTGACTTGCGCAAGTCAGTCACTGCCTCATGCATTGCATGGCACCTATTCTACACCCAATAGAATGCCTCTTTATTATTGGGGCCTGCCCCATAGCAATGCATAAGGAGAGCAGTGACTGACTTGCGAAGCAAGTCAGTCACTGCCTCCATGCATTGCATGGCAGGCACCTATTAATCTACACCCAATAGAACGCCTCTTTATTATTATTACGTATTATTTATTATTCTTCCGTCACCCGGAATGCGGCTCGCACCGCTGCGAGCCCACCCACAAAAGTGGTATCAAAACGTGCGGCCCGGTCCCGGCAGGTGTGCTATTATTTTTATAAGGAATCGGACTTACGATGGCGACGTAAAAAGCGAAAAACGAGCAAAATTTCCAACTGCCGAAACGCAGAGCATAACTGACACCAACTGCCGCTTTTTTAGAGTGAGAATTTAAGCAGATTTTTGACCCCAAAGCGATTTTGAAATCGCCGTCACGCCCACAAATATCGCCCGATTGGTATCAAACTCGGTCATGACATTGATACGCGTGCCTGCTCCGGTAAAATGTGTTCGATATTTCTCTAGCATTTACGGTTTTCTGTCAAGGTGCTTCAGAGTGAAATTATGGGACAGGGTAACTGACGCTCTCCCTGATTCACTTCCATGTATTTCTGAAAAGTTTCTGCACAATTTTTTGTCTCATCACTGCAATTACTGTGAATGAGGTAAAAATATGAATTGCGGTACTATCGGAGAAGACAAATAGCCCTCTCATACGCTTCAAACGGTTTTCAAATATGTATTACGGTTCCTGAACGGCAAAGGTTTGTTCGGAGTGCTTTTTCCATATTAATTGGCTGGGTGTCTCACAAAGATAGAATTTTTTTCCCCCCTTTCTGTCTCACACAGACATGACAGTTAGCAGCTGATCCATTACCATAGCAACGGAACACATGAGGCCAGAGCAGCTGATTCATGGCAGAACTCTCTGGAAGGAGCTGGTGTTTAGAACTACTTGTGTTTTGGGCATTTTATAACTGATTTTAACAAACCATATTTACACACTGGATTAATGTGTCAATTTTAAATAAAGCTTAATGGAAATTTCCCAATAAAAGCCCCAATATCTCTGTCAGGTGAGTGCAGCGCAAAAATCTCTGCCTATATTATCTTTTCCTCTCAGGT
Organism: Gambusia affinis; assembly: GCF_019740435.1. NCBI lineage: Eukaryota > Metazoa > Chordata > Actinopteri > Cyprinodontiformes > Poeciliidae > Gambusia > Gambusia affinis. The sequence goes on from NC_057878.1 coordinate 22,309,749, forward strand.
TATGGCACTGGCTTGCGCAGCAAGCCAGTGCAATGGCATTAACCTTTGACCTAATGATATTAAATAGGACAATCAGAACAATAATGCATCGCCGTAAGGCGATGCAATAATATTAGAATGCTTTATTAGTCTTATCTTAAATAAACTATTAGCTATTTTTCTTACTTATTAGTCATTTTAAATATACTGAATGGAGTAAATCAATTACAGAAAACATTCTAATGATGCAATGGCATTAACCTTTGACCTAATGATAATAAATAGGACGACCAAAACGCCATAGTGTGGGCATTTAATATGATGCTTATGTTTATTTTTCAAAAAAAAAGCCTTCATATTGCCCTCAGGTTAATGCATCGCCGTAAGGCGATGCAATAATATTAGAATGCTTTATATTCTTCTCTCAGGTTAGGGATCTGCCTTGCGCAGCAAGGCAGTCAATTAAGATAAGACTTTTACCTTAAATAAACTATTAGCTATTTTTCTTACTTATTAGTCATTTTAAATATACTGAATTGAGTAAGTCAGTTACAGACAACATTCAAATGATACCCCACATGCTATTGGCAGCATTTAGGTAAGGAGATGTTTGGCCTGCTTTGATCAGAAAAACTAACTGCTTCAAACTATTAGGATTCCATCTCTCCCTGTGTTTCACTCTCATGACAGTTGAGCTGCTCTTTAGAACTACAAAGACTGAAGGTTAGAACTACAACATGGTGGAACTGTCAGTTACTACAGAGGAGGACTGAGCTGGCCTTTAGAACTACTTGTGTTTTGAGCATTATAGAAACGATTTAACACATTCACTGTTACACATGGGATGAGTTTGACCATTTCTTATGATGCTTACTGAAAATTTCAAAATAAAAGCCTTGGCAATTTTTACATCATATATTTGCTCATTTTTGCTTGACGTGATTGGTTTATCCAAAGCACTCTTAGACACTGGATTAGTGTGGGCATTTAATATGAAGCTTACTGCAAATTTCAAAATAAAAGCCTGAATATGACCCTCAGGTTAATGCATCGCCCGTGGGCGATGCAATAATATTAGAATGCTTTATATTCTTCTCTCAGGTTAGGGAACTGCCTTGCAGCAAGGCAGTTCATGCTAGCATTAGCATTTTATCTTAAATAAGCTATTGGGTATTTTTTTGTCTTTTTAGCCATGTTTAGTATACTTAATGGTGTAAGTCAAGTATAGACAACATGCTAGTGAGCTGATTATCATGCTGAATCGTGCATGTCCATGTTAGTCAACATTCTTGTGATTCTCCACATGGTTCTTTGGAAGTTTTTAAGCTTAGCATTGATGCAAATTTTTAGCATCAGAACGCTGGGTCCAAACCGACGGGCACACTTTGGCAGGCCCCAGTTAAATTTCTTCAGGAATTTTCTAGTTATTTATTATTCTTCCGTCAACCGGAATGAACCGCTCGCTCAGAGCCCACCACAAAAGTGGTATCAAAACGTGCGGCCCGATCCCGGCAGGTGTGCTATTATTTTATAAGGAATCGGACTTACGATGGCGGCGTAAAAGCGAAAAAGCAAAATTTCCAACCGTCAAACGCAGAGCACAACTGACACCAACTGCCGCTTTTTAGAGTGAGAATTTAAGCAGATTTTTGACCCCAAAGCGATTTTGAAATCGCCGTCACGCCCACAAATATCGCCCTATCGATATCAAACTCGGTCATGACATTGATACGCATGCCTGCTCCGGTAAAATGTGTTCGGTTTTTGTCTGGCATTTACGGTTTTCTGTCAAGATGCTTCAGAGTGAAATCATGGGACAGGGTAACTGACGCTCTCCCAGATTGACTTCCATGTATTTCTGAAAAGTTTCTGCACAATTTTTTGTCTCATCACTGCAATTATTGTGAATGAGGTAAAAATATGAATTGCGGTACTATCGGAGAAGACAAATAGCCCTCTTATACGCTTCAAACGGTTTTCAAATATGTATTACGGTTCCTGAACGGCAAAGGTTTGTTCGGAGTGCTTTTTCCATATTAACTGGCTGGGTGTCTCACAAAGATAGAATTTTTTTCCCCCCTTTCTGTCTCACACAGACATGACAGTTAGCAGCTGATCCATTACCATAGCAACGGAACACATGAGGTCAGAGCAGCTGATTTATGGGAGGACACTCTGGAATGAGCTGGCCTTTAGAACTACTCGTGTTTTGGGCATTTTATAATTGATTTTTACAAACCATTGTTACACACAGGAGTATGTGTAATTTTTAAATAAAGCTTAATGGAAATTTCCCAATAAAAGCCCCAATATTTCTGTCAGGTGAAATATCAGCCTATATTATCTTTTCCTCTCAGGTTATGGCACTGGCTTGCGCAGCAAGCCAGTGCAATGGCATTAACCTTTGACCTAATGATAATAAATAGGACTATCAGAACACCATATCTGTAGTTCTAACTAACACTCAGTTAAAACAGAGCTTCCATTTAGAACTACTGGCTGTTTAGGCCAGTAAATAAGGAATTTAACCCAAACACTGTTAGGCATTGGATTAGTGTGAGCATATAATATGAAGCTTATGTTTATTTTTCAAAATAAAAGCCTTCGTATTGCCCTCAGGTTAATGCATCGCCGTAAGGCGATGCAATAATATTAGAATGCTTTATAGTCTTCTCTCAGGTTAGGGATCTGCCTTGCGCAGCAAGGCAGATCGTTAAGATAAGACTTTTACCTTAAATAAACTATTAGCTATTTTACTTACTTATTAGTCATTTTAAATATACTGAATGGAGTAAATCAATTACAGAAAACATTCTAATGATACCCCACATGCTATTGGCAACACTTAGGTAAAGATATGTTTGGCCTGCTTTGATCAGAAAAACTAACTGCTTCAAACTATTAGGATTCCATCTCTCCCTGTGTTTTTCATTCTCATGACAGTTGAGCTGCTCTTTAGAACTACAAAGACTGAAGGTTAGAACTACAACATGGTGGAACTGTCAGTTACTACAGAGGAGGACTGAGCTGGCCTTTAGAACTACTTGTGTTTTGAGCATTATAGAACCGATTCAACACAATCACTGTTACACAAGGGATGAGTTTGGCCATTCCAATGAAGCTTAACACAAATTTCAAAATAAAAGCCTTGGCAATTTTTACATCATGTATTTGCTCTTTTTGGCTTTATGTGACTGGTTTATCCAAAGCACTCTTACACATTGTATTAGTGTGGGCATTTATAATGAATTTTTCTGCAAATTTCAAAATAAAAGCCTTAATATGATTTAGGGTCAAATCAAAAATATGATTCTGCATTATCTGTTTCTCTCAGGTTAGGGAACTGCCTTGCGCAGCAAGGCAGTTCATTAGCATTAGCCTTTTAGCCTAAATAAGCTATTAGCTATTTTTTGGACTTATTACCCATGTTTAGTATACTTAATGGTGTAAGTCAAGTATAGACAACATGCTAGTGAGCTGATTATCATGCTGAATCGTGCATGTCCATGTTAGTCAACATTCTTGTGATTCTCCACATGGTTCTTTGGAAGTTTTTAAGCTTAGCATTGATGCAAATTGTTAGCATCAGAACGCTGGGTCCAAACCGACGGGCACACTTTGGCAGGCCCCAGTTAAATTTCTTCAGGAATTTTCTAGTTTTTTATGTAATACAGTTTTTTTGTTTACATTTGTTACAAAAAGTTCTGGTTGAGTGATTATAGCTGAGATGCTGAAACAAGCTTTCAAATGAAATCACTCTAAAGGTTGAAGGTAATGAAGGAAAGGGAGGTGGGGAGGAGTTTCAGTGGCTCTGCATATTATTTTTTCTAAATGAGGGAAATATGTTAATTTTGTGATAGAGGTAGCAAGATAAAACACCAAACTAAACTCCATGGCACTAAGTGGTAGCTGAGATGTCAAATATTTAACCTTTTTTAAATATTTTTTTATCACACTGCTTTATTTACTACTTGGTAACACACAACAAAGAAAACACCAAAAGTATGTTGTTGTTTTTCTAACAAGAGCAAAATCTTGATGGCAGTTAGTCATATGTATGCCTGTGATTCAGAGACTAAAGGTTATCTCACTTCTTCAAGAAAATGTTACTCACAAACATTTATGCGACTCTCGGAACACAGAGAAGGTCACACTAGTAATGCGTACTGGAGACATCAGTCTTAACAGAGGGCAAAACAGTTGTCAAAATACTAACAATCGTGTGATATTGTTGCTTAGATAACCAAGAACTGTGCATTTTTTTGAGCTTTTTTCAGACCTAAACCCTTGATTGACTAGAAAATACTTTACAGAGTGCTACATTTCTCAATTTATTACCAGAAATATCAGAAAAAGAATTCAACTCCGATTAAAATTATATTTTTATGTTTTTAACACATTTGTTTTTAAAATATAACTTGCAATCCTTTAATTTCACCTGGACTTATTCACATTTTGTCATGCTAAAGCTCTCAATGTCAATGCCTTTTTTTTGGATTTAAGTCAATAGACTACACAAGTACCACACAATTGTGCAGTTGTAGGACAATGGTACTTGGTTTTTATTTCATTTTACATATCAAATTGTGAAAAACATGTTCATTTGCAGACCTGGAAAAAAATAAGACTCCACTGCAAAATTATCGGTTCTCTGATTTTACTCAAGCATACAGATATGTTTGAGTAAAATGAATGTTCTTTTATTCTAAGAACTACTGACAACTTGCCTCTGAAATTTCAAGCAAAAATGTAGTATTTATTTGCAGAAAATTAAAAATAGTCAAAATAATGAAAAACATGGTGCTTTCAGACCTCAAATAATGCAAAGAGAACAAGTTTATATTCATTTAGCAACAATAATACTAATGTTTTAACTCGGGAAGAGTTCAGAAATCAATGTTTGATAGAATAATCATGAGGTTGTCAATGGGGTTCAGTGCAGTGGACTCTTAATTTTTTCCAGAGCTGTATATTGATCCCCATTTACTCTGATAACCCAAGACAAAACCCATTGTAACAACTGGCTTCAAATGTCACCTAATTAGTAGGTTCTGTCAGTTTAGACCTAAATCCAATTTAGTTTGTGACAACACATTGAAAATCACCAAATGCCTTCCACCCAGTCTAATTAATTATTTTGCAAAGTATAGTGACCAAAATGCTTTATTTTGTTCTAGGAAATTACATAAAATCATTAAAATACATCAAAATTTGTGACTGTTTTGTGATGTCTTAAATTCCATGTATGGTCCAACAAAACAGTAGAATGTATAACTTTCACAGTTCATGGGATGTTTAATCTGTTGTGCCATATTTTGTGACAGAACTTTGATCAGGCATGACCAAGTTGCCAAAATTGCAATTATATGCTTTAAAGTGGAGTGCAGCCTGCAGTTTCAATCACAATCACCAATGACACTGCCACTGAATAATGCTTCTTCTACATCTGAAAATGAACGAATTACTTTGATCATCAAGTTGGTACAATTTGATTTTAATGACTGTCATTTAAATTTTTTGAAGTCTTTTCATCCAAATGACTTCATTCATATTGCATGTGTGACTCCCATTTACTCCATAACCTCTCTGACGTGAAGTCCTGTCTGTAGAATTCAAAAAAAGGTTCCCATATTCATACTGATTATTCATGGGATTTCTGAATAATAAATTTAAGGATACTGAATAGAAAAATCTAACCTATTATGATGCATAAGCCATATTTTGATGACAGATGACAAACACACCATTGCACGTGTAGATAAAAACAATCTACACTTCTTTTATTCTAAGAACTACTGACAACATGCCTCTGAAATTCCCAAGCAAAAATTTTGTATTTTGTTCAGTTTATATATATATGTTTTTACCTGCACGTGCAATGGTTTGTTTTCAGACATGCCTATCTGTGACAAAGCTACCCTGTCCTGCATCCAATCAGAAAGCAGCCCAGCAATGGGCTTATTAGAGTGCAGCTTTTCTAAAGTGATTTGGGTTGGGTGGCTGAAAATGTTTGAGGTGCATGATGTGCAAAGGTGTGCACAGGTATTAATTCCCTCAAAATGAGGCTTTATAATTACAGTCCTGTGTGTGATTAGACTGAGGCAAGAAGTAGAGGGTAGGTGAGGTTAAGGACTGTAGAAATTGGAAAACCTGACCATAATCATTCTCTGATGTGTCAAACTGTTTCTTATCTTGCCTTGTAAGTTGGTGCATCTGCAAATGCAAACACAAAGAGCATTCTTTTTATGTGCTTGTGTAGAAGAAAACTGGACTTCTAATTTACTTGGTTTAAGTTGTGCACATTTTATACAGGGAAAACAGGTTATTTGAACAAGGAGTGAGTGAAAGAAACCATTAGTGTTAAAAAAAAATACTCTAAAATAGAAGGTGGCTTCAGGTTTAATCTTTCTAACACATACAGGGAAGCCCTGAGTCATCCCAGGCAGATTGACAGCATTCACACCTTGGGACCTGCGACTAAAACAATTCACGCAGCATCGTTAGAGACACATTTCAGATGTCAGGCAACAACAACCCAAACATTGAATTGAATAGAAGTTACAGCCAGTGACTGACCTGTCCTAGTTACTCCTTTAGTGACCTTCAATACCCATCAGTGTCGATTTTTTTTTCCGATTACAAAGACTGTTGCTTTCAAACATATTCAAAACTATGTCTTTTTGATGAGCGGGGTAACTTCTTCAGGAAATGAGAAGAGCAGTTACCTTTTACCTAAGCATTTAGAATTGTGATGTCTGAAAATGTAAATAAGCAGAAAGGGATGGATGGATGGATGGGTGAATGGATGGATGGATGTCTTAAAAGTATGTATCACTTAAGATGCATCTCTGCTTTATGTTGTGTATGCGTATTAGGCCAGGGGTGCATAACTAGAGTCTTTATGTTACCATCTAAATTTGTTTTATCAATATTGATCAAATTGAACACTCTACAAACTGCACAATGGGACTTTATAATTACAGCTTTTAAATAATCTGACAATTATTAGCTGAACTAACCAGAAAGGAAGTGACATGATATGTAGGATTTTGTTTTTTTCTTGGTTTATTTGGATTTCTTGTTAACTTCAGTTTTTTATGTCATTCGTATTTATTTTAAGCTCAGTCAGAGTATTTTAGTTATAGTTCTATGTCTTATTTTTTGTTTTATTTTGAGAACCTTATTTTTCTGCATTCTTTATTCTTATTGCTTCTGTGTTCTCTTGTCACCTTTTTTGGTTTGAATTTTAATAACTTTTTTCTGTCTTGGGTTGTGTTTCTGATTTGTTTGGGTTTCTGATTTCTATCGGCCATTTCTCCTATTTTCTCAGTTCATCTTCAGTTATTTGCCCTCCCTCTCAGCTGCACCCAGTTTCTAATCAACCACCTACTCTTTGTTCAGTAATCAACAGTAGAGCTTAAATATGTCTCAGGTAGTCAGCTCCTTTTGCATCGTCCTGTTATTGTCATCAGCTTGGTTCCTTCTGTTCTACTTGAATGTTACGTTGATTCTTCCCTAGACTTTAGTTTTCTAAGATTTTCTTTTTTTGTAACAAGACAAACTGTTTTATTTGTACCTGCCTGCCTCCTCACTGCATTTGGGTGCTGTTTTTCACTATTCTATGAGAATAAAGGCAAAATATTTGCCACATCAGCGACTCCAAACATTTAGCTGGCTGGTGTAGGTCAGTTTTCATCAGAATAGATGGAGCATCTGCGTAATAACATCAGATATTAGGGAGACTTATTAGTGTGACATTTGAGTTTATGTATATACCTCAGCAATGCGGTAAATATATTGAAGCCTCTTATTTGCAGTACTAATGGCAGGAAATAGTTTTGCCTGGATTTTGTAATGATAAAATTATGCTTTTACATTACGCTAGTGAAACACCAGACAAATATTCAGTAGTGTGGCAGTAGTGCTGAAGATGTGAAGATACAGCTATGTTACTCGAAGGTATGTTGATTATTTTATTAATTTTATTTTTATTAGTTTTATATCTATTTTATATATACATGTTTATATCACTGCTTGTAGCTCACAGGAATCTCTTCATGACTTGAAGCAAGTACTGCAGTCTGCTGAAGAAAAAAAGAAAGCTTAGTTGTGTTTGCTGCAGTATTGCAATAATTGCATTTTTGTCCCCTTAGCCATAAAAAGTTTCTGTTAAATAAAGGAAAACGTAATGTATACTGGCTTTCTCTTATCAACTCCACATCTGCATATAAATATTCATTTCTAACCTTTGATACGTAATTCTTTGTGTGGAATTTTTAATATTTAAAACGGTGTGCTGCCAGGTCATCTTGACCTCAATGCATTTTTTAATCTGCTTTAATAAGTGGTTAATCTCAGAAAGAGATGTACAATTAGCCAGAACAGCAGCACAGTTTCATTTTGAATTAGACTCTCTTTTTATATAGTTATCATTTTTGTCCTTGTTACGATGCAAAGATGAAATTCATTTAATAAAAAATGTTTTGCTTGTTATAAAAATAAATCTGCTTTATTTAAAATGTGTTTGTTTATATTGCTTAAATTTAAATACAAAAATTCTAAATGAAATCCTATAATTATACTAATCTTCTATTTTCATTGTCTGTCTCATCTAGAAAGTATCCGTGCTACATTATGCTGTTTTTAGGATTACACAGCTATTTACTCAACCCTTCCACAACCCCAACCATCTGCTTGTAATATATGTTTTTGATTCTGTCTCTCTGTGAACAATAGTGCAGTGATGCAAGACAAACTTCAGATTTGTTTTCTCAATAAAGGGATATTCCATCATATCATACACAGAAGCATCTGAGATGCCTTAACCTTTACAAATATAGCATTAAGGCTGAAATAAGAATGAGATGTAATAGATCGGCTTAAAGAAAGTGTTCCTTATGTATTTTGTATTAGAGGGAAATTACGCATTTCATGCTTTGTGTATGTACTTTGCAGAAACCTTTCAGAAAATGATGCTAGTTGAAAAACTACAACTTTCTTATTCTTCTGAAGGAATTTTAGATGAGTGCATATTCTTAACCTTATGTTCTAAGTTTAGTATTTTGCTGATAACCTCCGCTTTTTTCTATATCTCCTTCCTCCGTCAGCGCAATATATTTGCTTGTAAGGATGACATCACCCTCACTCCCTCAGCAGCGACCCCACAAGATCTCCATGGGTGTGATGACTCAGTGGGTTGACTTCCAGCTAGTCTCACATTACCATGTGTCGGCTGCCTGTCAGAAGCCACAGTGTGGGATCAATTAAGGAGTAGCTGATGTCAGGCTAGGAGGATAGTATAGAGAAAAAAAAAACAACATATAGGATACGTTTTCTGTAATCCATATTCAGGTAGAGCATAAAATTCTGTTTTCCTCTGCATCTTAAGAAAACACTGAACCGTTTAAAACACAATATTCACAAATTTCTGTAACACCTTCCAAATGCTATGTAAAACCTCTTGCTGTTGTGTCATACTCTACATTTTGTTGGTGTCTGTGACAGCATGTGTCTGAGAGAGTGAACGAGAAATAGACGCCTCTTGATTTTTGTGTGGGCTTTCAAACACTTTGTCCATTCAGTGACAGCAGACTGCCTGCCTCACCTCACGCTGTGCAAATATAATCTAGTGAGCTTTTCAAACAGATCACCGCTTCACTTAGTTTTCAGTGTTTGCACTCAAGTAGAATGAGCTCATGCAATGCTTTTTTTGTATGATGTGGTTCATTTAGAGGATAAAATTCAAGTTGCATTCATTTTTGAGAAATAAAACAACCTGTGGAAGGGATTATACCTCTGAATTTGTCACTAAAAAAATGCAACAATAGCTAGTGGCCCATCTTTCCTTTCTTGATGCAGTTGCTTAAAGTTTTTAAACCTGTATTATATTGTTTTCATAGAAACATCCCTACTCAGGAAATAGAGGTAATTAAAGTCAAACGAGACCCATGATGACACAAAATATGTCTGCACTGAGAATTCTCATACAGAACAACACACAGGTGTCTCAAGTGACTTGTTTCCATTGTTGTCATATAGTATTGGCTCAAGATAACGCATTGTTGCAAGTCTTGATTTGTTGGACGTTTTAACTTTTTAACTGTGTGATGCTTTACCTGAATTTGACTTACTGCATTTTAACAAGGATCAAATTGAGAATATGATTCTATTTTTCTGTGTGGCTCAAATATAAAATCATTTATATTGATTTAATTACATATTTCTGGACCCGAATCAGCCTCTTAAGTTGCCAGATATTACAGTCCTTGTAAATGAGTTCAATGTAAACTGGAGTGAATTTAAATTTAATTATTAACCTCTAAAATGGAAACAGTTCTGTAATGGACTGGCGATTCCTGTGACTGCTTAAGGTAGGCACCTGCTCTCTGCAACTCTGCAAGGACAGTAAGATACAGAGACTGGATAGGTGGATGGTCAGTGTGTTACGAACATAATTCCCATCATGCAATTTATGTGCTTGATTGAGTCAATCATTAGACAAGTGCAAACCAATACTTTTGGAGTAAAATTGCAATCTAGGACGACAGGTGAAAATTCAGCAAAGCTTCAAATCAAACATGACGTTTGTTCTAGATTTATTTTAATGTGTAAAAGTTCTCTCTCATGCACATTTGTTTAAAATTTCACAAAAATGTACTTTGTCTCTTAGCAGGAAATCATACCTCATCTTACTGTTACAATGCATTTTCAGCATATGATTTAGCGAGTGGTAAAAACACACTCTCATCCACGAGACTATTCAGGGAACTACCAATTGCATTAGCTTGAATGTATTGCGTAATGTTTAATAATTCATAAATGCGAGAAGCTCAGCTTTTAGGACCATCATATGGAGCAGAATACCAGGAAATACGTTTTAAAGCAACAGATTTTTTTCATTCCCATTTTAAAATATTTATTCTTTTAGTTAACACAAGACATTCAGGAAGACATACAGGTCTTGGTATTATTCGTCCATGTTGAATTCATATGTGATGGACAGCCTGGCTGTTTTGGTTTGTAAGGTTAAACCACATGTATTGTAGATCCCCGCATGATTGCTTTGTGACCTTAGGGATGCATGGAAGCACAACACAAAACCCCAGCCTACAGTCTTAACAATCACCCTTCCACCCACGCACACATGTGTACACATTGCTATGCGATTACGTAAAATGAATTATGTATTTTTGGATATCAAGCCCACGCTCTCATCTAAAGTGATATGTGCTTCACATTAAAGGGTCAAATGCAAAAGAGTGATGTTAAATGCTGTCGCATAGAAAGAGGCCGAACGCTGCATGTGTCACAGCAACTTTTTATTGGGAGTAATCAAATGAAAAATTATTTACTTTCCAGAATAAGGTCAGGTATTAACAATAATGTGAAGACAGGAGAAGAGGTAAAACCTGAAGATGGAAGTAAAATGTTACAAAGTCAAACAAATTAGAAGGAATTTCTGATAAAACTTGGTGAAATATTAGCTCTGCTAAACAGTGATGCAAAAACATCAGCAACATTACATACCTTTTAGTGAAATATGGGTGTGTATTTATTTCTATAAGAGCAGATTAACGACTCATCCGGGAGTCACAAAAAACCCAGGACCCCTTATAAAGAACTACAGGCCTCACTTGCTTCAGTTAAAGTGATTATTTGTGTTTCAACAATAGGAAAGTGACTAGGCAAAAATATGAATGTTCCAAGGCCAAAACAAAAATGCCCCCAGCAAGTCTTGGTCATAAAAAAAATATTGTTTTGAAGGAGCCCATTCAAAATCTGATAGAAATGGTGTTGAATGATCTTGAGCAGGGAATTTGGGCTGAAAACAACCTCAGGGTGGCTGTGATGAACAATTCTTTAAAGAAGAGTGGGTCAACTTCCTCTGCAGAGATATAAAAGAGTCCTTACCTGTTTTCACAAATTCTTGAGGGCAGTGGTTGCTGCAACCAGTTTGATTGTCAAAGGCAATTATGTCTTCATATATTATAGGCCAGGGATGTTCGAGTAGTTATTCTCTATCGTCTTTGGCTGGCATAAAATTGAATTGTGATTAGATTGGAGATATAGAATAACACATTAATGGGCCAATCTTTGTGTTTACCAGTGCTACTGCTCATGGTCACATAGCTTGTAACCTGAACTGGTGATCATCATTGAGGTCACAAATCAAGCGTAAGAGCCAGAACTGTGACAATCCTTTTGAAGTTACAGATGGCATCTCAGTGGCTTTGATGATAGTGGCCAGAAACGGGGAGTAGTTACACAGCAGGCCATGCTTTCATAATAAACTAAGAGGAAAAACCTGCAAAATGGAGTATGCTTATTTGAACATCCTTAAATTAGAGACTGCACTCAAGAAAACTCCCTGATGACTGGATGAGTGATTTCTTAAGTAATTTCTAAGCTCTCTTTAAGAATTTGGGAAGCACCATGAGTGAAAAAATGTCTTTGAGCTACTTTTTCTGGCAGTAGCACTAAGCACAGACATGCTAGAACTTGTAATATTATTGTAATTATTATTAATTAAATGTAATTATTAATAATCTCAATGGTCAGTTATTGGTGCATTTTTTCATCAAAAACTGTTCTTTATAGCTACGTTTAATACCTTCAGTATCGTTGGTCTCATTCTTATCTAAATCTGCCTGCAGTTCAAGGAGTGTGTTCAAAGAAAAGAAATGTTTCTAACATGTAACCCCAAAAACGGCCTTTGCCAAAATAGGTAGTAGCTATGAGTAAATCAAAAATAAAGGTAAAAAAAAGTTCAATATACATATTCAAAAAATAAATATTAAAAAAGAGACCAATCCTAAGTAAGATTTAAAATTACTATAAAAAGAGTAAAACAATAAAGATGCAAGATGCATCTGATTCACCACCAAACCATCAGGCTGCACATGTCGTCTGTAGCTCTACAGTCTGCAGAGAAGGAATCTTTTATGGGTTCATTCATTCATTTTTAGACTTCTCACACACTGGGTTCTCACCCAGTGTGCATTTGATGGCTGTTCTGAATGTGTATGCGTGTGTGTGTGTGTATTTAAGTGCAACACAATATTGTAGAGTTGCTAATTAGATCTGGTTTATTTACAGTGATGAAAGGAAAGTCCCTTCATCATTTCACTTTCATAAATCATCAGGATGTGAAACTTCTGAACTACTTCATTCATGTAGAAGCTGAAAGAAGCATTTAGTATCATAAGCATGAATAGCTGAGGTTTCAGTCCGGATCTATGAACCAGCGGCCAATAATTCTCGTACTCATCAAAATCCATCAAAATCACCCAAAACTTCTGTTTAGACTTGTTAAATAATCTAACTGCCTGAAGCTTCGTCATAACTTTATTCCTTGTGTCATAGATACTCTGTCTACTAACTAAGGGGCTTCTGGAGGCAGTAGGTGGAGCTGGAACAGAGTAGAAGAGTGTGGATGCAAATGGATGCCACATTTTCAAAAGTGATGAAAAAGTGACCTGAATACTTTTGCAAGACATTTAGATTGTGATATGTGTACTTTTATTATGTAAAACAAAAACAGTTAAGGGTCAATCAAGGACAACTTAACTGTAACTTTTAAAAATAATTTAAAATATACTATTAAACTTTAACTTTCAGCTGAAAAATTAATGCACAGACGTTACTTACTTTTTATGGATAATTGGCACAAGGCCATGTTTTTTTTAACCAACCAATTTTTTTCAATATTTGTTCCCACGCTCAGACATCCCTAATCTCTTCTTCCACTCCTCCTCCCAGAAATCTTCCTCTCCAATCCACGTTCTGTTATGCCTTCTCTTTATTTTAAGCAGCTCCTGACTAGATCAAAGGAATTTTAGAGCAACCTCAAAATATCTCTCTTCTTCAAACGATGGAAGGCGAAAGACACATGCGCCGTTGTTTGTTTGATGGGTGCTCTGACTCTGTAAAGTCATGTTGATTAGAATGGTTGGTTGTGACAGGAATAAGCAACTCTGATTCTCCCTCCACCACTGCCTCTCATCCTGACACGTAGCCTGGGGGGACAGGTGCTCAAACACCTGGGTGATGCATAAGAACAGTTTGGGTGCACAAAGGCAACACATTGCACAACACTAAAGCAGGCTATGTACACAAGGAGTTCATATGGTAATGCGAGACGGCGTGCAGAACCACTTTATATTGTCACACTTTTGCTCCAAAGTTTGTTTGTTTTTTAGTTCTCTTATTTGCCATATTTACCTGCCAGGTTTCTTTGGTAACTTTCTGAAACTTTTGATCTAATTTTTTTTCTAATATGGAATTTCTTTAAACTTAAACTAAACATGAGACCAACATATGGTCAATGTTAGTATTTGTTTGTCAGCCATCTCATTTATCAATGACTCAATCTGAAAAACAGATGCAGAATAGATTATTTTAAAAAGTTGTCTTTGTTATTTTTCTGTTTTGTTTTTTTTTTTTATCACATTGCGACTGTAATTAGTTAGATGACGGTTTCTATTTTGCCCACTGTTTTTGTGGGTTCATGTTCCTCATGAAATAACTCACAGCATTCCAGTGTCTTTTGTCAGTCTAGTCAGCGACTAACATCTGCAGTTGGATTGGTGATCAGTTCACACCAGGTTTGTGTGACTGGGACTGAGGTCAGATAGGGTTGGTTTTCCTCACACACTTGCAGGCTCCAGTCTTCATCCCGTGTCACATTAACAGATTTTTGTTTCGACTCACCATTCTTACCAACTGCAACTATTGCAGACTGCAAACATTTTCCGACTTTGGGGTAAAATCAGGCAGAAAATTATGTAGTGTGTTCCCAGCTTAACTTGACAATAAGAGCATTAAACACAGATTCAATGTGTGAAATTTAAAACATTTACTTTTTTTATCTGGGAAAGTTGGCACACACTTATTTCTCCAGTCAGAAGCAGATGATGATAGCTACTAAAGATAACACTTTGCAAGACACACTTTAATTTAAAATTTTATACTTTTAGAGCAAGATCTTATTTTACCTCCTTGTTGGCATTCATTAAACATTAACTGTTCAAAATATAGTTATAAACCAAACTAGTGACATTAACAGGACTGTTTGCTGAGTGGCAAAATGAGTTGTGCTCAGCATTATATCCATACAGTAAAGAAGGGTTTAATGACATGAAGCAGCATACTTGTTTTAAGCATAATTATTTCAGAGCTTGCTCCAAAGGATCAACCAAATCAGAAGTAAATATATAGTTTAGTACATTCAGGATGATACTAAAATCCTCTTATTTCATTTGAAAACACCAGTCACTTATTGGATCCAGGTATGTTCCCATTTAAATAAGCATCAAATATAAAGCAGTATAAACAAACCATATGATTTAAACATATAGAAAACTTAAAAGGATTACGCAGTTATATACTGTTTGATGTCAGACAAATAATAAACACCTGAAAGGTATTTCTCTGAAGCAAAATGCTTAATTTATTTAAAAGAACAATTTGGCATTCAAAATATGTAATAGTATCCAGTTATTTAGGGTAAATAAATCAATCTAAATGTCCCCGCAAAAAAATCCTGTCATACCAAACAGCCTCACCAGGTTAAGAGGAACGAGAATAGTTTGGCACTGTTGCAGGAAGACCACATGTGCCCTATTTACTTACTGGAGTGATAAAATAAGAGCTAAAGATACTGTCAAGCGTTGGAGGGATTTACCTGTTTGTGCATTACTCTGTTAGTGTATTATGTATCAACACCTGCTTAGTCAGGACTCAACTAAATGAAAATAACACCATCATTCATCTTACATTTCTTAAATAGGCACAAGATAATTGAGATTTATGAAAAAGGGTGTTTAAAATTGCATAGCCAGATGATATAGTAAAAACCACTTGGTTGGATTTGATGCATGGATGAAGACCAGGAACCGGGAATCGCAGATTGCATTCCAAACATATCAATATATTATCTCCACATTATGAGCAAGAAAACTAGTTTACCTCAAAAAGCTTTGGTTTTAATTCACAGTGAATAGTTAACAAAGTGTAGACTATGTGTGCACAAATATAAATTTGTGAAATAAACAAATTATAAGTTGAACACACACATGTAGTGTGTGAATTTTAAAAAAGGCAATTCTGAAATGGTGCAAGGAAACTTTAAAATATTTTGTTGCCATGTCTTCCTTAAGCCTGATGTCCAGCCTAAACACCGCATGTCCCTCCGTACTGCACTCATCTTTAGATCTATTGTGGCATATACACACGTCAGCCTTTCAATAACAAACTTAGCCTAGAAAAATTGTTCATAAATTATCTATTGGCCCACTTTTCCGTTCCAGTCAAAGGAAACAGAGCAACTTCTTTTGGCTTTGAAAAATAAGTGTCTTTCAATTTTTTATTAGTAAAAAATGCACCGGAAAGCTTTAGATGTGAAGGACCATGCACAAGCTCAGATAGGCTAAAAAGCAGGAGTTACTGCTGCTGTTAGTTTGAGACTAACAAATTCAGACAGAGTCCTGCTTTGAAATGAAAGGTAAGCTAACTCCTTTTTCAACATCCCTGATAAACACTCGCTTTTAGCAGTAAGGTAAGTTTTAGCCAGAAAACCAAACATGGTACATAATATAACATTTTATCAAATCAGGTTTACAGTACCTTTGCTATTTAAGATCATCAAACAAACGTCATTTATAGCACCATAACAAAACAATATTTCTGCCAAGTTTTGCTCCATGTTTGCAACACAAAAATTCTTTGTTGTGGAAATTTTACAAGCAAAAATGTACAGGATTCGCTGCGACTTGCCATGCATAACACAAAGCTTTATAAATTCTGCTCCATTTGCATTCCACCATTGTCAGCATGCAGATGCACAAGTCTTACCAAGTGTTACCCTCCATTTCTCAGAACGCTTGCTCCAAACTGCAAATCACAAGTGGCCTCTTAAATTATTCTACAATTGTATCCTGGCCTGTGAACAAGGATTCTCCTGAGTTTTACTTTGTTGTATAAATAAATGTAGCAACACTAAAGTTAGGATGTGATGTGTACTGGCAACATTTTTAAAGAACCTGTGGAATGTAGATGAAGATGCAATGTGATGTTATGTGCAGAATAAATTAAGCAAAAACAAATCACTTGGGTCAATACTTAGAAAACTGAGCATCACTGAATCCATCTGATTGTAAAAGTTATTGTCAAGGATTCTCTTTGCTGCTCATAGTAAATATCTTCATTATTTTGTATAAAAAACAAAGCTTTTCAAGGATAGATGCAGCTCTGAGACTATTTTTAATACTGGTTTTGAATCAGTAAAATTCAAAAGTATTTCTCTCCCTTTGTTTTTTTACAATGTGTACAAGTGCCTGTCTTGCATTTTCGTTTTATAGATCTACCCCTGTTTGAACACCATTTATACAGTATCTTGCAGAAAGATGGATGCTGAGGAGATAATTTATCTGCTTGAATAAGATGACTACAAGCCGGGCAGGGATACGTAAGGCTTGAAACTGCCTACCTTAGCAATACAACCACACACTCCTATGTAAGCGTCATTAAATATGAAAGACCAGAGTTGATCAGCATTAAAAGAAAGAAGAGACACACCTTCCAATATTTTTGGAATAAATATGGAAAAAATTGGCATGCATTTGTGTTTCTTAATGTCCCTCAGGAAAACCACTGTGAACAAATCGACTTCAAATGTCACCTGAACAATGAAAAGAATCATCTTATCTGTAAATTATTGTGTTCTTTGCAGCATATGTTCTGTAAAGACCATAGCATCGAGGCCCACAGTTGTGAAAATAATTGACGCTCAGTTACAGTACAAGGTACAACCACATGGTGGCAGTAATGCAACAGTCAGTTGTTTAACAAGCTCTGATAAGCAGAAGAAGAAGCCTGCCACTAGATTGTAACAGATGGTTAGAGAAAAGAGTTTAAAATGAAAAAATAAAAAAAGTAGACGATAGTAAGAACCACTCAGTATTAAAAAATATTTGTTAAAGTACAAACCTGACTTCCGTAAGCATAGTTTTGACAATGAAGGTAACGAGGCAGAGCCCAGACACACACTGTGTGGACTGTGGGCTAATGCTGTGGAACTAAGCGCTGAACCCTTCGAAACTAAGGTGCCATCCAGAAATTAAACTTCCAATGCTGGTTGATAAACTGGTTGATTAAATTTTTAATTTTTTCCAAGAGAAAGGAAGATGGGCTACAAATCCAAGAAAGGTCTGTCATATCACTAACTTGTAGCTCCAAGTCTGCTTTAAAAGCCAGTTAACTCGTATTCAGATTGGAATAAGAAAGCGTTCAACCCAGCAGAGTAGTTAATATTTTTCCATGTTGGATATATTCTGTGTGATTATTGCTACCAAGAAGTTGTTGACCACCCCACTCTCAAATGACGCTGTGAGTGACCTTATTCCAAACATGGTTTCAGACATACAAGGCATACATTTGCTTTTGGAAAGGATAAGAAGCAGTCCATTTTTTTCTTTGGAGCTAGATAAGTCTACTGACATCATAAATTCTGCACTGTTGGTTTTTGCTCACTTTTGCGGGGACAGTAATTTGAATAAAGACATGCTGTTTTTGAAGAGCAACTAAACCGAGCTACAGCTCAGGAATGTTTCTGGTGCATTAGTAACTACTTAAGTGAAAATGGCCTGTCCTGAAAAAATTGTGTCAGGGTATACAGTGAAAGTGCAGCATCAATGACTGGAAAGCATCACAGCGTCATTAAGCATATACTTGATTGTGCACCAGAAGCTAAATAGACCTACTGTTTGCTCCACCATGAAAATCTAGCTGCAAATAAAATGTCACCAGAGTTAATTTTGAAAAATGCCAACTTCATCAGAAATAATGCTGTGAACTGAAGAGGTTTTGTTAAGCTTTGTGGGGACAGAGAAGCAAACCATGCACAGCTGCTCTAACATAGAGAGGTGAGATGGGTTTCAAGAGGACAGATCCTTATGGATTTGTTTGAACTCAGGAATGAGGTCTGTTCTTTTCTCACCAAGAAAAAAAATCCCTCTTGAATACTCACACAATATTCACAGCTAAACTTGCTTACCAGTGTGACATCTTTCACTACTGAACCAGCTGAATAACAAGAAATAAGATTTTTTGCTGCAGACAAAATTCAAGCATTCAAGAAAAAGCTTGTTTTATGGACAAAAAAGACAAAAGAAAAGAGGATGGGCATGTTTCCACTTTTGTCTGACATTTTTGAAGGCTCTCTCTCATCAGGTGAAGATCAGTGAAACAGTCTCTCGGCACTCGTCACAACTGGCTGAGAAATTTGAAAATGGGTCAGAAAATGGACTTTGGACCCATTTTCTGTGGATCCTAGTAAATTTATGTTGCTTTGTCTTCACATCTGGAATCCCAGCTTCTAGAAGTTTCTCCTGTCACCAATTTAAAAGTTACAGTAGTGCAAACTGGACCTGGGGTCCTTGTGGATGTCTGTCTCAAAGGAGTATCTATCTATCTGAGTTTCAAAGCTCACTGCTTTGAAACAAAATGTCCTTTGCTGTGGTCAAATAAGACCAACCATTCACAACCACATACCTGCGTGAATCAGGATTTTCCAGTGTGGCTACAACAAAGACCGAAGCCCAATACAGACTCCTAGCTGATCTATAGACTACTCTTAAGAGTGATTATTTCCCCCATTCAAACTGAACTGGATCTGATTGTGTGCAAGAGGCAGGCCCTAGTGTCTCGTTAAGAAGGGAACATAAAAAAAGTGTGGTAGTTTGCCAAAAGATAAACGGAACGGTTGTGATTGTAATTTGTTACAGATATGAAGAGCAGCTTCTGGTTCTGCCAAGTAAAAATTAAAGTTGTTGAAGCAATTTTCATATTAATTTGCAGATTATATGGTTATATTTTAATTAGCATTTTATTTCAATGTGTGTTTTTACAGTATGTTTAATTTGAAAATTACTTTTTCAATGTATGCTCCATCATTGTGAGCATTTTATTCCACATTTTCCCCATATGTAAATATTTGAGTATTTTTAAAAGTTATTTTGGTGGTCATAAAGAATCAAGTAAAGAATTAAATAGCTCTTCTATAAGAATTGCTTTGTTCTTGTTGAAGTTTTTGTTCCATGAATTGCTGACTTGTTCAGATTCTTGTAAATGCAGGGTTGCATACAAAAATGGAAATGTTCTTGTGATTATCTCATTATGATATCATATTATTTGACATTTTTGCTTGTTAAGCTGTACATGTAGTCGATTTTAAAAAAGTGGGGACAGTTTGGTAAATGAATACATTTGTAAAAATGGGCCTCAGGTCACGTTGAACTAGAAAAGTTGGGATATAAAGTACAAAATGGTTAAGAACCCCTTTGTTAGAGAATACTCATTATCATGAAGTCTAAGGAACACACCAGAGAGAAAACAACATAGCTGTAAAAAAGATTTTAAGGTTACAAAACAATAACCTGAGCTTTGGACATCCAATGCATCACCATTTCAGATATCAATCAAAATGAAAGCAAATAACCCAGCTGTGAAACTATCAAGATATGACTGTCCTTCTAAACTGACACACTGGTTGACAGGAGCATTAAGCAGTGAAGAATTAACCAAGCAATGCTGCAGACATCCGCAGCTCTAGTGGGAAATATTGTCAAGAGCACAACTATTAGTGATGCACTCTAAAGATCTAGCCTTCATAGAAACGCGACAATAAGAGTGTCATATGTCTTACAAAATGTCATTTGCTGTGGTCAAATAAGACCAATATGCAAAAATAAACTCAGTACTCTGAAGTTTGTTCTCCTAGATGACAAAATGTGAAAACATCCTCGGGTATGAATACTTTTGCATAATATAGCATGAGCTAGTAGTAGACAGTGGATTTTTGGGGGGTTGCAGCATTAGCATGACGTTTTGCAGTGGCTTGTAGTAACAGTGAGGAACAGACGGTTGTTATTTTACTATACAAAGGCAACTCTTAAACTTGAATTTCCTTGTGGTATGCAGTTGGCTACATACTCATTTCTATGTGAAGACTTTTTGCTTCTACTTAGACCAAAACCGAAACATAATTTCTGAGCAGGGAAAAAGCATCCACTGGTAATTTATGTGGCAGTTGCAATGCATAATTCATGGGGTGCCAACCTTCCTGAAAAGTGAGAAATATCAATAAAACAGGAAACATTGACTTTTACTAATAATGGCAATCACCATAGGATTTAGCTGAGGTATTCAGACAAGTTTGCTAAAATAAATATTTCACATTCTTTGCAAGACCAGGAAAGTTAATTTCTAAAGCACTATTCAGACACAAGAACATCCTTACATCTGTGCTCACATAACATCAATGGAAAAACATAGAAATTAATAAAGCAAAACATACTGGGAGAATAGAAAATGTTGTTCCATTCTTCTAAGTAACAAAACATCAATTTATGTTATATAATAATTATGCATAATTGTTGTTTTTGGACATTTGGGAGGGAAATTCTGATGTCATGTTGTGCTGATATGTGTTTGTAGATCCAGCTCCTCAGTGCACAATTGGCTGGCACTGGTAGACATGGATGCTGACTGCTATTTATAGAACCAGGGGTCTAGACCAGCTCTGCAGCTGAGCGCTGCATAAAGAGAGAGCGAGAGAGGCTGGTGGGTGGCATGTGGTGGTATCAGTCTGTAGGGGGTGGGGATATTTGTGAGGACTGTATCTGATAAAGCATAAGGCATGAGCATAAATGTGTATTTGTGTGGACAACAGCGTGAAGAGTAAAGGAGGTAAATGGAGAAAATTCGTATAAGATAGATAGATAGATAACACATTTCTCAATCCTTTAGCACTTTTGTGTAGGGGGCTGGTACTCCTGTATCCCAGCAACTGTGCAATGGAGTCAGGGAAGTCTAACTACAGAAAACATAGGGGACTAGTGGTAACACCTGGAGGAAGTAGGTGTGAATGTGTTTAACCAGGTTGGTCTTCAGAGATGCGTGTTTCTTCACCATGAGCATGAAGTGCATTAAATTGAAGTTTCTAGTGCCACAGTACTTTGTTAATCACATAATTTAATATTAATCTATTTTAGTGTAATATAAGCATAGGAATCTGGTTACTTAGCAAGGGAGTTTTCCATTTTAAAAACTTCTCTAATGTATCTATATTTATTTACTTTGATTATAGCCTGGTGAAAATAAATCAGCTCCTTTTTCTATGCTTTGCTTCATACAGAAGGTCTGAACCCTCAGCTTTTGAGAAACATTTGATTCCAAGAGGTGCAAACCCTAAGTTTTGAATGATTGGATCTTATTTTACCCAATTGCTAATATTTGGCCATTACACATGCAATACGCCAGCTCGATCATGAAGGAAGAGACACTATGAAACTTATTGGAAATTGTGTATGCTATAAATCACAATCTCCCACTGCAAAAAGAGAAGTGCCAAGCCAAACGAGATGCTTGTTAATGAGAGGTGCAGGCTTGGAAACAAAATCTTTGCCAACAATAAAATGCCTTTAACATTCATCTTGCCCTGACTAATTGTTTAATATTTGGAAGCATGCCCAACACGGACTGAGTGACTTTAACTTTCTCAGCTGCCATTGCTAAAACTACAGGCAGGCTACAATTCAAAAACATTCCAGAAAATGAAGGTTGTCGTTCACAACTCCCTCCCCTCTGTTTGCTGATTGGCCAGGAAGAAATGTATCCTGGGAAATCAAGCTCAGTGGCACAAATCCCAGTGTCACTGAAGGGAGGTTAGAAGTGAGCCAGGCTACAATGGCCAGGTTACGTTGATCACTAGAGTTTGATAGTTAAGTTAAGGTTGCAGTAGAATTACATTTGATGTTGAAATTTGCATTTTATGTCTTGAATGTAGGTCATTTACGGTTTACGAATAAATTTTTAATGAAATGAGCACACCAAGTCTGTTTATCAGGAACCCTGCTATGTTTGCATTTGTTGACCATCAGGTATGGTGGCGTCTGAAGGTCAGGTAGTCTTAATTGGTCTGCTGCAGGAGTGCTTACTCTAATGCACGTTGACACACAGCATATAGATTTACAGCCAAGCTTATGTGAATTGTTTTTCTGAGTAGGAAACAGATTTGTAAACCTTACCCTCAGGGGGTGTAATATTTCTACCCATTTTTTTCAGAATGGCATATTACATTAAGGCTTAGCCTCATAAGCAGAAATATATTTTATTTATTTATAAGGTAGTTAATGAAATTCTCATTTATAACTGCAATGTATATGCCAAGATTTGGATTAAAATGCCACACATGTGGCGAGTGCTCAGGCTATTTTCAGTTAACCCTTATTTCTATGAGACAATGACACAGTCAGTGTTTTGCAGTGCAACTATTGTCCTAACTTTCTATGATAGGAAGAGACCCAAATGACAAGAGAAACCAAGAAACATTTTTGTCCTGAAGGAAAGAAATAATTTAAATCTAAATAGTGTTTAAGTTTAACTATGGATTACATTATGTTAATTTGATACTAATTTTTTGATATCTGAGGATTCAATGTGTTTAAAGAGTATTTATACCAGTCTACTTTTTTAGGTCATAATTTTTTTTAAATCTGCAGTTCATTGTGATGTCACTAGATTATGATTTTAATTGTAAATGGTGATATAATGGTACGCAAATGCAGTTTCGCTACTTACTCATATTTGGAAGTTCTAGTTACGCTGTTTCTTTTAACTAATTTGGCCTTAACATTACAGCATGAAGTTCAGAATAGAACTGAATAACTTCATTAAGGCTTAGCCTCCGCAAGGGGAGTGTTTTTAATATTTTACCTGGTTGTTGGTTAACTTTGTGGGTAGTGTCATTTTTTCAGGGCCTAGTTTAACAGTTCATATATTGTCAGATGTATATTCACAAATAAATTTGACTCAGGTCACATTAACATATAATGTGCATTATGCTAACCGATAGGCCTGCTACATTTTGTATGCTACCCACGGCTATGGCTGTGTTACTAAAAGCCTCTAACAATTATAAAATGCAGATTTAAAGCAAACAGGTGAATTTTAAAGCTTTGGCACGCCACCATTACCAGCCATTCCTTTAGCGGTTAGGTGTGGAGGCTTTGTCTCCATTTTTTCTCCTGGATATAAAAGCACGTGTGTGTACCCTTCTGAATTAGAGCACTGATCACCTGAGGCTGACACATTCAACATCTGACTGCTTTTATCTGACAGTTCGGTACATCTAACATTATATTCCAACTGGTCAGTGATATAGTGATGCTTTCTACACTGACCGATTCAACATTCTCAAAATATAATCATTTCTACCTTTAAAATAACCCCAGTTTTGAACCAAAATTATTTCTGACAGAAACTAGTGATGTAAAAATTGCATTGGCCCCAAAAACAAACAAAGAAAGGCTGCAAATAGAGTGATTATTAAATGAGTCTATGTTTCGGAAACACTGTTTATCTAAGCAAAAGACTTAAACAAAACTTGCAAAAAGCTCTGCCAGATATCACATTAAAGAAAAGCCATTGCAATTGGAAGGGGTTATGTCTTTTTTCTATCTCTGCATGTACAAACCATGTGCACATACATATGCAGTGCAGTGGGAATAAGACTGCATCTGTGTTGTTTCTCGCACTGCTGTGTTTAGGTCGACCATCTCCTTCTCTGAGTGATTTTAAAGCAGGTTTATAAATGCATGCCTCTCCAGCATTAATGAGAGCAACAACATCAGACTCTGTACAATCAAGGTGGTCAAACAAATATGTTTTGTGCTGGTGATTGGTGCTTGGGAAGGCTGGATGTTTACAGAGTTATTCCAAATTGGCTTGGGATTTTAATGATGATGATTAGTTTAACATTTTACTAGCGGTTCAAAATTGTTGATTAAAAACAATCTGCAGGTTTTACTGCAGTTGCCATCATGTTTCCAGAACGGTTAATGACATGGGCTTCACTGGGGTATTTATATTTGATTTTTGGATTGTTTGCAATTTCTGTCTGAAAACCAAACTTCTGTCCATTAAAGGTGATCTTTGGCTTAGCAAGACTCTTTGGCTGTGTTTGGATTTTATTTTTGCCATATTGCATTTTCTGTTAGTATAAACATGATCTTTTCAGACTCTAGCAGAACTTGGCTTCATAATGTCCCTTAGATATTACTTTTCTTCTAGATCAAAATCTTGAATGGATGAAGTGCTACTAACGATACATATTCAAATTAACTGTAACAAGTAAATATTTTTTGTTTATTTTATTTAGCCTCAGAATGTTGTAGCAAGAACAAGCACCAGCACCCCTCCTAACCCCTCTAGGGACAAGGGTGTACAGAAAATAGATGGATGGATGGATGAATGGATGGATAACATCCAGAGGTGTTTATTGCAGCATTTTTGAATGATTGATGGTATTTTGGATGATGAGACATTATGTGCAAACCAAATAATGCAGTGGCACAAGCTCCTTGCTCCTCGTACAGTTTGACCCATGAACCCTCCATCTCTCTTGGCCCAGAGGTTATTAAAGGTATTTGGGAACATTTTGTTCCGAGTGAATATAATTTTTTTACAAGATATAAACTCAGCGGGGGAGTTACTCATGCTGCATAACTCAAACTGAAATGTCACATCTTGTCAAAAGAGACATTTTATTCCATCTTTTTCTTGTGTTGTAGACAAGTAATTTATTTACTTTTCAATTACACTGTATTTTCACATCCTCATGTACATTCTGG
Organism: Gambusia affinis; assembly: GCF_019740435.1. Taxonomy (NCBI): domain Eukaryota; kingdom Metazoa; phylum Chordata; class Actinopteri; order Cyprinodontiformes; family Poeciliidae; genus Gambusia; species Gambusia affinis. Next base: position 22,335,416 of record NC_057878.1, read on the forward strand.
TTTGTATTTATATTTTAAACCAATTTAACAACAAGGGCCTTGCAGGACCAGCGTTTTAAAAGTAACTTGCGTATGCTTTGGTGCCCTCTTTGTGCAAATGCATAGGAATTTCTATAGTATGAAAATTATCTGTTACATGAGCTCTGCTTGAATTCATTAATAGAAATATTTGGTACTCTACACACTGAATGTGGAACTTATGACAGAAACTGCTTCCATTATTGACCCTGGCCAGTGAAAAGCAGTGAGGCATGTAAGAGCATGCTTTATGTGCCCCTGTCTGGGTAGTGGTGCTGCATTCACACGCCTACACAAGAAAAGCTTAATGAGACTCACAAGAGTGCAAGAAGTGACTGAGAGCAGCACTGAGTACCAAGGAGTGAGAGCTCCTTGCTCATGACTCCTGAAGATGGAGTGGGATTCATAGTGAGGACACACCAGAGATGGAGGGACTGAGGTGGTGAATGGGTGAATAAATGGTAGCTGGCAAAGATAGACACAGATCTATAACAAAGATGAATTACACACTTCTACCTCGGTTACAGGATGTAGTACTGAGGAAAGGGACTATGCAGTGAACAATCAAATTGAATGATTTAAAAGAGAAGATACAGACTAAGTGACCTTTATGTTTTTCTGATTCCATATGTTTCAGTGTGTGAGCTTTGCCTGATAACAGTCCACAATGGGCATGAGATGACTACCATAATTTAGTTTTATAGAATTATGTTCTTAAGATACTTCACTTCATCCAAGCAGATAAATTTAAATGTTTTTCAATGTAACATAAACTCACTAGGCCCATTATTGTCTACACCCTACCAAATTCTTAACACAAATGGCAACAAAGCATCACATTTAAGCATTTTTGCCATCTTCTGGACTTTAGCTGAAGATTAAGCTGACCATCAGAATCAGATCGGTCACCTGATCTCAATCCAATAGCTCTCAATTGGGATTTGCAAACATAAAATCTTCTCAAAGTGTTTCTGATACCTTGCTGAATCTATGTCATGAAGTATTAAGGCAGTTATGAATGCAAACAAAGGGCCTAACAAGGTGCACCTAATATTGGGCACTGTAGTTTTTAATTTGATATGCTTGTCTAGGATCCATTTTCCTCCTGCTAATTATGCTAAGAGCTCTCTCTGTCAGATGTCCTGTGCAGCACTTTGGATCAAACAGACATTACATCGTAAGAATAACAGTGAAGTCTAAAATGGTCAGTGAGAGACTTTAACTGAACTTCTGCTTGTAAGAAAAAAAAAGAGCACAGGGTGAATTTACAAATTAGAAAGCCATGAGTCATTAAGAAGACAGCAGAACAATGGGCCCTGCCATATTACCCTGGTATCGTGTGCCCCTGTATAGTGGTATTTACCACAAAGTCCAATTAAAATATTAAAATTATTCAGTGCATTGCATTTTTTTAATTGAGTTTGATTGTATAAAGCGGACTGGTCACTCCTTCAGTCGGTTGTTTGTGTCACATAATTGATTTACGAGCTCTGCATAGGATGTTGTTTTTTTATATGGCATCTTATTAGGACATTCCCTCATACTGCAGTGGGCTTTTATTCAGCAGCCATCATGTCCGTGTTTCTCATGTACATCCCCTCAGAGCAGGTTTATTGCAAGTGACAGTCCGCTGGGATATTTAACATGACTAATGGCAGACAGCTGCAGAGCATTCAGGGCCTTTCAAAGTGGGGCTTGAGAGACAACCTTGTTATGCATTGTCAGCCTCTGGAATGAGACGGCTAAAGCTAATTCAATTAACTTCACTTCAAAATCCAGCTGCATTATGAACAGAAAGTACAATTTAACAATAAATTCTCAAGAAATTATGCCCTTGCATCTCAGAACAATAATATACAATAATATAACTTAATGGAGATCAAAATATAAACCTTTTTATTTCTGCTTCAGTTAATCTAATTTTTTCCTCAGAGCTTGTTTTGTTTTGGCAAAAGAGAATAATAGAACATCAAGATTTTTGCCTTGTTTTTGTGGCTGATGTGGTTCTGTTAGCAACTTCAAATCATGACAGTAGGTGCACTGGAGTGGTTTTGGAGCTGAGTATGAAGTAATTTAGTTTGTTGATTGGAAAAAAGGTGACCTGTAAAATGTAAGTCTCTGACAAATGCTGTTTTTCTTTGTCTTAATGTCTCATTCATGAATAATAGAAAGAAGCCAGTCAAGGACAGATGTATTTGGGCAATTTTGACAGTGATGTGAATCCTGCTGTGGCGCATTGTGGTAAAGAAACAGCTGAAAAACCAAGCTTTCTCCTTTTTGCCTATATTCAAGCGTAGATTAAATGTGCATCCACCGAAGCTCAAAGCAGAGCTGCTGCTTCTCCACATGGAGAAGAGCATGGAGGCAGTTCAGGCATATGATTAGGATCTCTCAGGGTGCTTTAATTCAAGATGCAATTGATGGTTAAATGCTTAGACCAAAAACTTGTTTCAGGAACTATAAGTATGAAAGATGTTTGGTGTTCCCTCTTGGACTCATGATTCCTGCAACCTGATCTCAGATAAATCAAAGACAGTAAATCTTTAGATTAATGTTTTTCTCGACTGCAAGTTGCAGCTTTTCAATAAATGTTACTAATGGAGCAGCCAGGTGCAATAGTAACAAAGCAAAATGTCAAAGGTAGAACATTTCTTATTTTTATATCTGCTACTATCAATTGTTTGAGACAATATGAAGTTAAAATTATGTGCTACATCTTGTGGGATTCTTCTCTCGTGTGTTGACGTAATCCCTACAGGAGCAATAAAGAAAGACATAATGAAGTCTTAAACTTTTGTATTTTTCTTGCAGTTTTTTAGATGCAAACAAAAATATTTTCTTCGCAAAATAACATTTGATTTAGTAAATATGTATTCATTTGTATATCATTTGTATTGATATTTTACATTACTGTTTTTCTTGCAGACGGTACGGCATGGATTCCCATACCAACCCATGTCTTTGGCCTTTGACCCCGTGCAGAAGATTCTGGCCATTGGTTCAAGATCAGGTGGTGTACGAATGTATCCTTGAATTTATGTTGTCTTTCATTTATGGGTTTCTAGAGACTTGTTGAAAGTATTATGAAAACACTGCATCATTCTGTAATTCAAGGATGTGGCCTTTGACCCTGTACACTATTACATCTCTATAATTAAACCTTATCAATCACAGCAAAGATATGCTAACTTCTGCTAACAGGAACAAAAGCATAAGTAGATGTAATTGAAACAATGTCAAAAATAACATCTAATTATGAAATATTTCCAAATAGATATCCATTTAAATCTTTGCAGCTTATCTTTCCACAGAGATTGTATTTTGAAGCAGGGATCTCTACTCTTCAGGCTTTCCCTTCCTCCTCTCCCCTTTCTCTGTCCTGTCATATCATGTTGCTCAGTTGTCGTGTTGCAGTCTCAGAACCGTCCATCCAACAGCCCATCCATCCCCTGGGCCACCCTGTTACAGGGCTGGGAGAGGATTTGCGAGTGCAGCCCAGGTAGGATATTACATCCCCATAAATACCGAGGCTTCCAAGTATCTCTTCAGGGAGGCTGTGCCGAAGGTGGCAAGCTGTAGTCGAGGCTTTCGCTTGTGGTTATACATAAGTAGATTGAGTGCAGATCTGTCTGTTTGGAGAGAAACAGAATTAAGGCAGCAACAGAGGGAGACGTTGCTTTATATTTCTGAAATAATTAGTCAGAATGAGCTGAATCATAAGGTGATTTGGTGGATTATACTGATATATTCATCGTAGTGCAATGAAATGTAAACATCTGTTAAATTCCTCTCTACCTCAACCCCTCCTTTTTCTCTGCATTACACCTGACTTTGAAGCAAGGCTGAAATTTCAGCTGGATGAAAGCCCTTGAGAGATTTAGCATTTGTATTGACAGGCTGCACACACCCTCCCCAATTCCCATGTGGTTGTCACTGACTCTGTCTCTCTCTCTCCATAGTTTAGACTCATACGCACACTTCTCTTTTTTTTTTACTTTTTCTCAGCCTCATCTCGTAATGCCGGCTGTCTGGAGGACCTTTTTCCCTCCTTTTTTCTTCCTGCATTTATCCTATTCACCCTTCCTCTGTCCTTCATAGTATTTCTCAGACCATTTCTTCTTCAAAGCATTTGAAAGTCTGCTATCATTTTCTGCAATGTTTCTCAATATTTTTTAAATAAATTTAAGCTTTAACTTTATTTGACTTTTACATGAATCTTTTTATTTCAAAGCTCAAATGTAAAGAAAAGAGATGCCAATATTTATTGACTGTTGGGGACTGTGTGTAGTGATTTGTTTAGGGGTAACTTTTTCCATCATATACTCTATAGATTTACGGTAAATGCCTGGAGGCACCAATAAGGCTTTTGTAGAAGAGTGGCTAGACAAAAGCTTCTTCTCAGTAAAAGTCAGATGATATATCCTGCTGAGGCATTGCTTTAAAGTAACCAGAATGGGTCACGCCACCTAAAGGAGAAACCCTCTGATCTGATGAGAGGACGATTGATTGAATTGGAAGCAATGTCCAGTGGTGAGAAGGGAGAGACATTTGATCCTACAGTTAAATATGGAATGTAGGAATGGAGAGTAACTTTTAGTTTACAAAAGGGAAAATAATCCTAAAACAAACACAACAAGAAAACATGGTGCAATTCTGAAAATCTATAACATAACCATCTCTGAAGCAACCCTCAGTGATGAATGTGGCATCAACTTTGAACTTAATGCAAAAACCTGACTTCTACAGAGGCCATAAGCAACATAAAATGCTGTTCAAAATGCTAATTCAAAATGACCGTGCCTTCAAGGTTGGTAATTACAACCCAAACAGTTTTTTCTAACAAACCACTAGAAAGAACAAACTCCTCACAGAAATTTTTGATATTCTGCCTGTAGAGGTATTGCTTTGGGACAACCACCTAACTCACTAGGTGGTTGCACACTGCAGGATCTAACACATTGCAATTTGCTCAGTTGGAGTGCTAATCTGTATTCACTTCTTTTGCAAACTGTATGTAAGACATGTGCTTAAAAAATTAATTATTTCTAAAAGTGGGAATTGTTCTTTATTTTTCAATAATCTGTAATGTTCTTTTTAGCATAATATTTTCAATTATACTATTATTATTTCCACTTTAAATTTTATTTTTTCATTCAGCACAGTTGAGGTGACAATGCAAGACAATGTAGGGCTATTGCTATTTTTAATTTGGTTTAAAAGGCACCCAAACCTCAACATTCATTTGAAATAATAATGTGGTGAAAATGAAAAGATTTTCTAAAAAATTGACACTTATTTTCTCCCATAATAACTAAAGAAGCCAGGCATGTAAATGAGTGCTGCTTACTCATGAATTTGACAAGACAAAAATATCATTTATATGAGCAAATAGAAATGGACAAATTTAAATAGATGTAAATATGCAGTCAAATGCTATTCAATAACAAATCAGCATGCTTACAGAAACATTATGTTATGATCTATTTTTATAAAGTCATGAACATTGATATCCCTTTTGTATATGAACAATTCATTAATGTTGAACTTGTACAATATAGTATACAGAATGGCTGTAGGTAAACTGTAAGAAAGTGTCGGCTTCCTTGACATGTAGACCTGGTTATTGGAAAATTTCTGAATGACCTAAGCTTAAGCTACACCTCTCAAGATACAGATACAGTAATTATACCTTAATTTTATGTCTTTGTCAACACTATCCCTCAGATGTCACTGAAACACTTCAATACCTTTCTGCATGACTAGGTGGCAAAAATTGTCAAAGTAATATACCAATTTAAAAACCAATATGAACATAGCTCAGCAGCTATAAGGTAAAGATTAAATCCATGTAATCCGTTATTCTTTTGACTCGATTTATCATTTCCTCTCTGTGATTAACTTTGAAAGTTTAAGTTTCAATGTGCACATTTTCAGGACAACTTGGAATAAAAGGTGCAAATTCTGCAGACCTTCTCAGATATCCAAAATACCAGGTGTGACCAAACTTCTAAGAAGATCCATCCATCCTTCCATTCATTATCTTCTACTGAGTGGATAGGAGGGGTAGCAGGCTAAGCGGAGAGGCCTACACTTCCCTCCACCCAGGGGGGCCAGTTGCTCCAGAACTACATTTCCTGGAGCAACGTAAAAGCTTTCTATTTGAGAAACGTAATCCCTACAGCATGTTCCAAAAAGGTGTTTGTGGAATTTTGGTTTCTCTTTACCCCTTAGATTAAATAAACTCCCAAATGAAAGACCTGGCAAGCTTGTGTGGTTGTCACAAAGTAAAATGAGTCTTTCTCTGTTTGTCTAAGGAATCACAAAGTGCCACAGCTGTGTGAGGTTTTGTAAGACAAAAGCAGATTTATTAAGACCATGTTTGAGGATGGGTATGGTTTAGGGGTCTATTTATCTTGTAGATCTAGGATTTCTAAAGAAATGTGGTGTCTATTATCCACTTCAATTTCCTCAATGACAAATTGCCTTCTATACCCAATCATTTATTACATTCTACTGAAATAACTTCAGATAGTATGACCCATGCTTACCATGTTTTTGTGACATATTTAGCTTGAATAGCTGAGTCACTCACAGTAGGACCAGCCTTGCTCTTGTGAATAGTGCATAGCAACAATGTCATCAGGGTTGGCGCAGTGGGTTGGCAACTAGGCTCTCTGCAGTGGCGTCCCTAAGACACTCCTCCCTCTGCCTGGGGCGCGACTACCAACATATGCTGAGGTGTAGTTTATTGAGTACAAACAGAATACAGAAAGAGCTTGGCATGAGTCTGCAATTGCATGTTTCTGTCTTTACTTCTCAGAGCAAACTGGCTTGCTGAGTGTGCAATCTTTGGCTGTCTACATGAGTCCACGTATGTGTATCTCTTTCCAAAGAAATATATTACAGGTCTGAGAGCACACATGTTTGCCTCCCACCTGTGAATGGTTTTGTGTCAAAGCTGTGAAAGTAAATTCACTTTCAAAAGGCTTCTGGTAATAGAATTGCCAGAGCCTGATAGGCCGTCAGTTCTCATAACAGTCAATAAGATCCGGGAAGGAGAAAACAAAAAAGATCAGACAGGGCAAAAAAGTGAGTTTGATATGAGTATTGGAAAAAATGGTGGAGGAGAGGAAGAAGACAGTACCTGAATGGAAAAAAAAACAACTTATCTCATAACACAGAGGTCAGATAATATTAAGCTGTGTGACACTTTAGGACCAACTCTCCAAGCCAGATTCAGTCTGAAGTGCCACATCTGTTGGGCAGCAATTCAGGATTATTGTGGATCAACTGTCAGTAAAATGCTATTGTATTCTCATTATGCTACTTAAGATTTCTTCAGTTTTAGAGAAGAATGCCTTTTTATTTTAGTTCTGTGCATGTGTTAACAAGACACAAAACTCAGGAATCATAGAGACCAAATTGAAAATCAGTTTCACTCTGAGCTTACAGCATTAATATTCTGAAGGCTCCAATATTTTATTGCTTGTTGCATTTTTTCCGTATTCTTCCTGCTTACTGCAAATTTGTTGACAAGACTTCCCTTTAACGTAATCAATACATTTAGAAATGTAGTCTAAATAAAATCCCAACTTCACTTGGCCCACCAGCACCCCTCTTGTATGTACAATTGGAGGTGTGTGTGCACCTATCCCTCATTGATAGTAACGCTGCACAAAAATATGGCCAATACTGATCTTCATTTGCAATTATTGTATCAGCTTATTTATGTTTTGAAATTGTTGTTTGTTTCAGCTGCTTGGCGGCGTCATTATGGTTAAAGCTAGAGGAGTGGCAGGAGGCTGCCTGGTTAAATATTTTCACAATGCATGGTGGATATCACACTGCTTTCTGGATGATCCCCTGAAAAACTCCATAAGACCCTGCAAAGACCACTGCCATACAGGCTCACTTATAATTTCATGGTATGGTCCTTGTCAGGTGTAAAGGGGGTGTTGATCATCATAAAATACTGAAAGTCAAAAATCTTTATGCTAATTTTAAAATAAAATAAATCATGGCATCTTCACCTAACTATCTTGATGTATACTCAGTATATTCTTCAAACTGTAAATAATGCAAAACCTTTTTAATTAGGACAGGTATTGCAGGGAATATTTATTACTTTTAGTAAAATTTAACTGATGTTGTGGTGTGCATTATGAAAATAAACAAGTTAGTTTAAATTGGTCTTTTGAAGTTGATAAGTATGGAAAAATTTGAGTGAAACTTATATCGCATGACCTTCTATCAACCCCAGGCTCTGCAGAGACTTTGTGGAAATTTTGTTGACAGTGCTAAGTAATCAAGATAAGTTAAGCAGCCACCATCACTGAGTGAAAAGAGACTTGAGCTCTAGTTTTGAGGATGAAACTTAATTTGGCCAGTGGAGCGTGGGCAGGGAATGGGACAAGGTGGCTCTGAGTAAACACACAGCATCTGTTATAGTTTATTATTAATCAGACAGTCTTTACAATGTGTGTGAGAGAGAACGGGAGAGCCAGAGAGATACGATAGGTCGATAGTGCCAGATAGACAGGCACACACATCAGAGAGTCTATTATGTATTCATGAGTGTCACTGTGCTGGTGGCTATGTTTTATGTGCAGCATGATGAACATTTTGCTGTGTGTGCTGCAGTGACTGTATAAGGTAGATGATGGCCAGTGCTATGATCAGATACAGCTCACTTCAAGGGTATGGCCATATTTTACTTGCACAGTGTTCTATTTTCTGGTGTGTTCAGAAGCAACACAACTGTTGTCATGGCCTTGCACATGTGGAAGTGATGACATTATATGTAGAAACTGCTGTCCAGTATCTTGCTTTGGCTGAATTTCATTTCACTTAATCAGATCTCCAGTCTCCCACTTATAATCTAAGACACTATTAGTTTGTACTCACTTTAAGGAGTGAATAGAAACTCTTCAAAGTTTGAACTCACAGAATGCTGCTCGGGTAGTGTTCTGTTAGTCATTTCCATGTACTTGAGTACATTTTTATTTTGTATCTTACCATTAAAGGATGCATAAGATAGAATACCTGGGAGATTTCTTCAGTTGAATGGAAAGTGAGATGACAAACGTGTCAGTTTATTTAGACCTATAAAAATTTACAATTAGAAACAAACTTATAGATTTTTTAATTTTTAAAAAAGTAGAAGAAAAGCGCTATAAAAAATTATAACTAATCAATAGTTAGTTCACTTTTTATTATAATGTCACTATGAATGTTAGATCTACAGTGATATCAAAAACCTTTTAACACCAAGAACAGATTTTCTAAAAAAAAAATATGACACTTATTTTCTTCCATAATAACTAAAGAAGCCAGGCCTGTAAATGAGTGCTCCTTACTCATAAATTTGACAAGACAAAAATATCATTTATATGAGCAAATAGAAATGGACAAATTAAATAGATGCAAGTATAATTTTACCTCAATTTTTATGTCTTCGTCAAGAAACACAGATTTCTTCTTACTTCGCTTTCAACAAGCTTCACTTTGTCATGATCATTATTTCTTTTCTGCTTTTATTTCACCATGTACTATTTTTACCTCATCTTCAGAACAAAACCTTGTCAACTGGAGTTTCGCACTTTTGGAGCAACTTGACTGGCTTTTGTCTCGACGCATCGTATAATAGTGTAGATTTGAAAGCTCAAGCAAAATGGTGGGCAACTGTAATGAAGACGAAAGTAAGATTGTTCATGATATTTAATCAATATTTTAATAAAAATATTCAACTTTAATATCAAAATTCTGTGTTCTTTTTCTGTATTTCTGCAAGTGCAGAAGCAGATTCCTAGTGTTTGTATTCTCTCTGGTTCTTCTCCTCTTCTATTTTCACTTCCCTCTTTCCCTATTTCTTTTCCAAACAACTCTTCCATTTTTCTCTTTCCACCTTCTTTTCTATCTTTTTGTAACCTGTGATAGAAATGAGCCCAAAGCAAATTGTGACAGTTTTTTTATTTTCAAAACTATAAGTGAAATGAAGCGATGTAGCGAAAGCCATAATGCTCCATTTCTGCAAGTAAAACTGTTAGGCTTCTTTTTGGCAATCAGGCAATCAGGTAACCATTCTGATTGCTCTACAGCTGGACAAGACATGGTTAAAAAATATATTTTTTTCCTAATGTCATACAGCATCAGTTTGAAATGGTTCATTTACTGGTACAAAATGAAAGTGGGGTTGGGATGAAATAGCAATGGCTGGGTACAAACAGGCAATGGAGCAATTTGAACAAGATCCTAGGCCATTCTTTGACTTCTTAATGCTTGTAGTTCCATTACCTCTGGTAAACATATGTACCACTGTTATTTTCAACAATAGTAAATAAATCTTCAGAGGAAAGGAAGCCTAACAGCTAGTCATGTAAATCACCACATTTTAGCAGCTGAAAAAAAATGAAAATGTTATTTCCAGGACATCAATCCACAATGATTTTTTTTTTCCAAACTTACTGTTATGTAATATTTGTATACTGTAGTTATGATCATTTAGATGAACTATTTAGGTACTTTACTAACTCATATTACTACTGTAATCTTTAGTCTTTAACTTTATAGAAATAAAATAAAAAAAATAAAAATAACACTTAGAAAAGGGCAGTAATGCACTGAAATTGATTCATAAAGACCTATTTGTTAAAAACTTGCAGAACAACACTCAATGTAGACTTTCACATGGCAGTTCTCTCACAATTAGAAAGTTAATGAAGGCTTGCCATAATACACAGTCATTGACAGAATTGGAAATTTTCTTTGTACTGGACTCAACACTGAAGACTGAAGAAAGAATATAGTGTTATTATTCAGTAGTAGTTAAATTAGTCAACATAGGGGCAAGAAAGTATGCTGTTAACCAAGCAGAGTGGATGAGAATATGGAAACATAATGAGTATGTTTCCATATCAATAGTGATTGGGGCGCTAACTGACAAGAACGTTTAAAAATTCATGGACGTTCTATTGCTCAGTGCACGAAGAGAGACTATGTTACGCAACAAAATTCTGATTAGATGGCAACTAATCATAAACTTCACAAACAACACAGGTTCTTTACTGCATCTAACGGCAGCAAGATGACATTATAAATATGTTTGCCAAGCTTAACGACATGCAAGAAAATGTGTTTGTTCTGTGCTAAAGTGTGCCAAAACAAAAAATGCACTGATTTTTTTTTTCAATTGACATTGCTTGTGTGGGGTGGTGGGAATTGTTTTACAAACCTATATTGTAGTAGATCTGGAAGCTGTTGACTCAAATTCATTCACTATTTTTACATTATTGTCATTAGTGTCAGAATTTCCTGAAGATACACCCAAGTAGTCAAAAATAGGATGCAAGAAATGTTCTTTCTGGAAAGGCTGTTGTTTTTAGTTTGTTGAAATGTTATTATTGCTAGGTATGCACTGATTAAATAAAAAAATAAAATAATTTTCAATCTGTGCAAGGGGGAACACTGGACCTTTTTCCTTTGTCTGATTGCAATCAAGGTGTTCTTAATATAAACTTCTTTCCATTATGTACCTCTGACTTTTTAAAAAAATCTTTTCTCAGTGGCATTTTTTCTCTTTCCTTTCACTCTTGACGGAATGATAAGTCAGGGGATAAAAGTCAGATGTCTATTAGTACAATCACTTAGTGAACTTCTGAAAAAAACGCCAATGTTACTGATTACTAACCTAAAGGTTAATTAGCCATGGAGCCAATTTGCTAAATTTTGTCCCCTTAAAAATGTAAAAGTGGAGTCTTTTTAAAAAGGTTGAAATCTTGCAATCATATAAAATTCTAGATCATACATAAAAATAAAATAATCACACAATAAATGCGTGATTATTAGCCTTTATTCAAATCTTCTCAAGGTATTTGCTGCTACATTGATTACAGCATTTTGAAGAGTTTGGCCCTTGTGTGGGTCTGTCTCTCTTTTTATTGTTATTCTAGACTCATATGTAGTGATCATACTACAAACAGTTATTGAAACATTTGTAGATGGAAATTTTAGATCAACTGTTTGACATTCACAAGGACTAAAAGTATGGAAACTAAGACAATTAATCTTGAAATTACTAAATCTATATGAAAGGTTCAGGTTTATTGTTAACTTTTGCTTTTTTCTGTGATTTTTAAAGCATGCTTTTGTACCCTCATGGCAGAAAGGTCAGTAAAAACTTCAGTAGAACTTCACATTGTTTTTAGCATTTACAAAAATCACACAACTGAAAGGGTGAATGCTACGATCATTTAGCTCCTAGTGAATCAATGACAGGGCAACATTTTTGTCTTGTCAAAATTTCGCTTAGCTATCTGAATTTACATCTTAGGATGTGTGAACAGGTTTGTGTAGGTTCTGTTTGTAGATGTAACCAGTGGGAACGTAGATAAACAAGGCAAATAAACTGCATCATTGTGCCAGACTTCTTTTATTCCAAATAAACAATCATGTCCAGTTATGCAAAATTGTTTGCATCCTATTAAAACATGAAAATAGAGAAATAATAATTGTGATTGTGATAAAAATTACTGAATGTACTTTTGACTCAATATTCTGTGAGTGACAAAAGTCACAGTATTGATTTAACTTGTTTGTCAAATTGACACAAAATTTACAGTCTGTGTTGGAAACGTATTGCTGAATTTCATTTTTATAAATTGCTCCACCATACACGAATGCTGTTTGTAAAATCTGCTTTCCCCTGTCTCACTTGCAGGAGGTATTTATTGAGTCGGTCTCTGACAGACATCCAAGTAATAACCCCACAAATTAAAACAGAGCTCTTGTCAGACTAAATGGTACATCCAAACACTAGAATATTTTACATTTTAACCACATTTGTCTCACAAGTCCTTACAATATCTTATTGTTATTCCATTTCTGAGGCAAAAACCTTCAAAAGTGCCTGAATCGTAAGCCTACAATACACACCAGTCTCATAGACTGGCAGCCTGTCCAAACTGTTCCCTGCATATCATCTGTACACTGTAAAGATGAGGGTCTCTATAGATGCAGAAAATTAACAAATAAAAGACAGCTAAACAAAATCTTTAATTGAGACACAATTTTTAACCTTATTGTATAGTATTCTGGCATGTTTAAATTTGAATAAAAATGAAAATGAGTTCTGCTCATTACCTTCAAACTTGTGCCCCCTTTGATACAGTTTGTGCTTTAGAAACACGAGTTCTGCAAGAAATTTAGAATTTTATCCTTGAATCGGTAACAGTGTATCCGACATCCCTTGTTATAATCGCCTGTGGCTATAAAATAATGTGGTTTTGACTACTTTCATTGATGAAAGTTGTCAGTTAATCGGTGAAAAGGGGAGTAATGAGCTCACTGGATATTGTAGTGTTATTAAAGCTAAAAGATTGGAGATCTGGGACCCATTTTTTCTCCACTCCTTTTTCACAAAACTGTAAGCCCATAGAGTTAACTTCATCATGCTGCAGAGCAACACAAAACAACACAACACAACACATAGCAAACAGCTATAAAAGGATGCATTCATACCCAGAGAGAATATGCAAACTCCATGCAGAAAGATGCATAACAATTACTAAAAGCATTGTTGGTTCTCATAATGAGAAGAAATGGAAAAAAAAATCAATCAATGGATGTAAACAGAAAAAAAATTCTTCTGTTCAACTATATTTATTCCTAACATAGTTTTGTTGCCTGTCAGTGCTATAATAATGAATAAACAAGAGGCGTGTCTTAGTCTATGCATAGTATACAGAAGACGTGTGGAGACTGTCATCAGTGTCATGAGGTGAAATAACACAGTGTAACACATTATATCCCATTAATTCATTTGGTCTATCAGCAAAACAACAGACCTTTGCCAAAGGGCTTTACCAATGCCAGCTGCTTCCCTTGTTAATTTGATTCCTCACCTCATTGCCTGGGCCTGGAGCTGTCGGCCCCTGAGCAGTCCAACCGTTTTGTCTAGACATCTGCTTTTGGAGACAAAAGGACTTTTTTTGGCATTTGTACATCTTTCCATCCTCCAGAACAAACATGTGTTTGTTAAAGGGATTTGAACACATTGACTGCAGGTGTTTTAGGAGAAAACAGTTTCTCTTAATCACCTATGTGGCTTTGTCCATGGCAGTAATGGTTTTCATGAGAACACAATATATAGATCAGATCAGAAGATCAAGGTAAAGAGCTACAGCTGACAAGGTTGATGCAAGAAAATGAAAATGATACATTTGACAGGCTCCATGCACCATGTGAGGAGTGGATGGAGTCCATCACAAAGGGAAGGACATGGTGCAATATGTTTCAAAAATATTACTACCCCTTTTAGTAGATTTTACCAAATCTACTTAGCAAACCTTTTGCCAAATTTGTGAAGAGCATCTATGAACAGAAATGTTCAAAATTTTCCACGGATTCTTAGATACTGAAAGAAAAATAAAGGAAGACGCAGATAAACTGAAACAGCTATAGCTGAAAAAGTTATCAGGAGAGAATGGAAATGGTATATCTGAGATGTGTGAGCAGCCATCTCCCAAAATACTGGGGATTTGAGAAGACAGAGTAAACACATAAACACAAAAATACAGATTGATCCAGGAGCACTTTCTATTAAGAAAATTAAAAAGATTATGGCAGTGGTTGTAGCTATTTTTGTGTCTTCATCTGGGAGAGAAACACAACTAGAGAAATAAGCTCAGAGTCTGCGAGACAAAAGAGAGCACATGCAGTTAATTGCAGTAAAACTTAGCCAATAACTTGGTCAAGGTAAGAGACAGGATTAAACACTGAAATAATCCAGTGTATTTTTTTGTCTTAAAAATACACTGAACTCAGACTAAAACTGGGAGCTGGTTCCAGAAAAGTGGCCTGATCACTGAAATATCTACACTCTAGGAATCAGTAGTAAACATATGAAGGAAAGCTAAAAAATTTTATTTTTCTTTTCTTTTGTTTAACCAGAACTCTTTCTGCTGTGTTTTGGATAAGCTGAGTTTTGTTTAAGTGCTTCAACGTCAGTATTTTGAACAGCATGTTATGAAACTACTCAGACTTGAGCTACAGCAGTGAAATCCGTTTTAAAGGCATGTTCTTGACATTCATTTTCAGTGTACCAAGAGTGGTTATTTTCTCATTCTTCAGTGAGTATAATGTGACTACTTCAGTGTGAATTGGATTAGGCAGCTGTTATTAACTCCCTTAAGTGGGTATATATTTGCGAGCACAGAGCCTCTGGAAAACCACATGAGATGTGAACAGATACCACCCACAACATACTTGTACCAGATCACTGGTCTTTACCCACATGTCCTCACCTGTGCAGTTAGATAAGTAGGTACGTGATGTGGGAGAGGGGAATAATTCATAACAAACTCTTTTTAAAATGTAAAGAAGATCCCTTTGAAGACTTTTGTAGGCATGGATGCAGTGACCCCATTTTATTCCAATGGACTGTTTTCGCAAAAGAAATATATATTGATATATTTGTTGTAGTTACCATGATGATGGAGCGACAAATTGAGGATGACCTGCAGAAAAAAATTTAAATTAGCATGACAGATTTTTAGCTTCAAAAAGGTATAAATTAGGATTTTGTATAATCAAATGATTAACCTTAAATGATGTTAGTATGTGAACAAAGGAATTATACACAGGGCATCTGTGATTTGATAGTGACAACTTTTACACAAAGTTTAAGTTCTTTAAATATTAGCTTTTGTAGTATTTCATCTAAACGTATAATTTGGAGAGACACACAATCATCCACTGGGTCATTCTTACCTAATGACTGATTCCATTGGCATCCATTTGCTATTCCATTGCCATCTATAATGATAATATCAACATGTACTGTCTTAATTCTTAGGGCCTCATGACTGAATATTTGCTGTTTTGGAAAAAGCACATCAAAATGTTCTGTAAAATGACAAACATGTCCTTTAGAGCAAAAGGAGTTGTTTAGTTATTTTAGTTATTTTACTACCTAGAATAAAGGTTTCCACTGCTGAAAACTCAGAACTGCATCAAAAATGATAATAGGCCACCCAGTTGAAAACTTTATGGATCTTCCTACTGTAATATTGTGGTGAGATTAGCTATTCAGTCAACATATGTTCTTACCTTGAACATACTTTGAATTATGAACACAGATTGTTACCATCAGTTCTAAGATCCAGGGTTCCACAGTTTATTAAGGTTAAACTGAAAAAACTTTTGCAGACCAATCTATCCTCTGATGTTTACCTGATTGTTTACGTTTTGGGCTTTTTTAGCAATAGTGCTGTGAGACAAATTTTAGACTTTTTCTGACAATAAAGAAATATTGTATCATAGGACACCACAATACTCAAAGGAGAAAAACAAAAAAAGTCAAACAGTTATAAATATCACTATGATGTATCTGGAAGACCATCTTTATTATAAGCTTTGTGAGCTGCTATGCTCACTGTCAAAGCTGTCTAAGGAGGTACCCATCATCATTACCATCGAAGATGTTGCCATCTATCACCAACGTCATGATGTGTGATATTCTTTCTGTCTTAGTAATTAATCTTTGCGTTTCTTACTTTACTCTGCTTCCTCCAGTTTATGAGGATTCACTGTTTCTAGTTGTTCTAAACATTTGTAGTTTTGGGGGTGAATGAGTCATGCCTCAGCAAAACAGCACTCTAATCTCTTCTGTAATACCGCCTGCAGCTTTACTGAGACTGTAACATGCAAACGCTGTTACAAGCTCAGTGTTGAATCTGCATGTTTATGTGTAACTCTGCACGCATTCTCAGGATGCATTCCTTGACTCGTTTCTGCAAGTGAGAGGGAACAAAACAAAGGAGAGGTTGTGGGCTTTTAATAAAAGGATGCTTGCCTTCGATTGTAAGCAGGCGATTGGTGTAGGTGTAGATGTGTGAACACAAGGGTGAACGCAAAAACGCCTGCATGTTGTAGAGGAGGAGAGAAAAAGGTTGCAAAGACAGATAGGTTGTTGGCAACATTGGAGAGTCGGGCTGATTTATCTTCCCACATTGTGACTCACCATTCGCAAACCACACAGTTTAGATCCTAGAGCCGTTACTAAACAGAAGATATAAAGGAATAGAGCATTTGGTAGAAGAATAGAAGAGATGTAAAAAGGTAAAACTGAAAAGAAGAAAAAGCGTACAGTTGAAATTTGAGAATTTGTGAAAAAGAGTTTTACGTTTCAGTTGGAACTAGTTACACTAAAATTTAGAATAAATTGAAATTGCTAAGAGAAATTCACAATTTGAAGCATGTCCTATTTGAATGTTGTTGTTTTTTTTGCACACATTTTAGATCACCCAGATAATTTAAACGTACACAACGAAAAGACCCGTAAAGAGAGAGCTTTACCTTCTTTGTACATAAAATGGACACTCAACTAGTCAATCAAGTCAGCTGAAAAACGTTCCAAGCATTCAACATCTATGACTAATTTATCCAGTGAAGACAAAGCATTTACATTGTATAGGATGAGACAGAACTTCTAGAAATAAAATATTTCTCCAATATTTGAATAATACACTTACCAAATTCTGCATGCTCCAGTATCAGAGATAGGTCAATGATGTTGGAGTGTTTTTCAACCCAAGGAAGCCTTTAAATCTTGTGGCAGGTATGCAACAGCATTCTGAGGCATTTCTTCCCATGTAATGGACCCATCTTTCATTGAGTCTTTAGACTCTGTCTTCTAAACAGCATTCATGATGGTTAGGCTGAGATGATTTTCAAAGCACACATTTCACCATATATTAGTTATATTTTACTTGAAAGACAGGCTTGGTTTCTTTTTCCAAGAGTTCCCAGAGATTATATAAAGTAAGTTGAAAACCTTCTTCATAGCCTTTCACAACCTAAGTTTTGCCTCTGTAGCTACAGAAAAAACAATCCTTTTGGCCACTCAATACCTGTTTACTGTCTCAGGAGTCTTTAGCATCAATCAAATTCCAAAAGCTTCTGTTTCAGCTTAATGGCTTCTATTATTGCTGACATCCACCACCAGATGCTTAGGTTGCCATTAACCCTCACCTATGTCCATGAAATATGGATCTTCTAAACATTTGATTCCAGATAACAGTAGCTGAAAATAAATCCTAGATTGTCCAGGGTTCACTGTAGTTACAGGCAGAAAAGGTCCATAATACTTTAGGGAGATTCGGCGTTGATCCTTCGCTCCTGCAAGAAAAGGAATAAGCTGAGGAAGAGCATGCAATGTGATTGGAATATCTCCTGGACACATTCTACCAGTAGGAAAGCTCTGGGCACATACAAATCTTGCTGGAGAGAATTATATTTCCCATTGTAGCCTTGAAAAACAATGGTGGAACCCAGGAAGGGCTAGAAAATGCAAGTAAGAAAAGAACGGCTGGGTTTTCCTCCTGGACCTGTTTTCTCTGCAATCCAATTTCCAAACAGCAAAAGATATTCAATAAAATATGTTGCACTCATTTTATAGTTATAATGTAATTATATATATATATATATATATATATATATATATATATATATATATATATATATATATATATATATATATATATATATATATATATATATAAAGAGCTTTAAGTAAAGGTTGTTGTATGTATGCTGTGTTTTCAATATAAGTAGGTAGAAGGTTTACAAAACCTCCAAACAGGACAGTTTTAGATATCCGAGGCTGAGTGTGCTGACTGCTCACACAGCATCGTACACCCTGCTTACACACTGTTGTTTTACAACATGTGCGAGTGGGAGGACTTCAGTGTTTGGGTGACTGCCTTAAGCAATCACCACCATGTGAGCCAAGTAAAACTGTTTTGCTCCAGAGCATGTGCACAGTTAACACCTGGCAAGGGTCTAGCATGTAAGAGCAAAATGGAAAAATATACTGTATATTATTACTTTTGTCTTTGTTTTTAAATTTGACAAGCTACAAGTGCAGTTGGCCTCAGAAGCCATGATCCCGAATAGTCAAGTCATGTTTTCCTATGAGGAGCTTCTGTGTATTGTATTCATTTATAATTCACAACCATAAACACTAACACAGCTGTGCCCTCTTAGTTACCTGATGATGTTTCCATTTCTTCCCACGTCTGAGTCTTAAATGCATTTGATAAGCACCACAGAACACTTAAATACACCAAATAGAAATGCATTATGGAGCATTATACAATCACAGGCACGCTGCTCCATTTAAATCTCATCTCACCGTATGATAAGACTGTAATTGTGGATCTGTGTACACACTGCATGATTTATATTTTCCTAATTTTTCTGAAAGACTTTCCAAATACTCATAGGTTTATTTAATAAATCTTAAATTTAAAAAATGGCATGCCATATTTTGGCCATATTTCTGAAGTCCAAAGATATTATTATACACAATACAAAATGAAAAAAAATTAATAATGTTATTATTGTATTATAAAAATATTAAAATAAGTATAATATTATTAGTGGGCCATCCCTAAAGTTCATCACTTGGTTTGGTATGTATGCAATATCATGAATCTCATAGCAGTGAAACTACATTCTTCTACATAGCTGTCATAGCAGATTGTGTTTTTCCACCATGAGGTTTTTAATCACGAAATAACACAATACTCACTTTTTAGGAATGGTACATGTGTAAACCTGATAGCCAGTCATTGACTTGTAGGCCGTGGTTATACTATTGTTGTATTTTACTATTAGTCATGTACACAAGTCGACTTACAGCTCCTACGCATTTGTAGGAGCTGTAAGACAACATTGTTGAAAGAAGTTTATGGGATGCTCTGTGTGGCGGTTTGCCTCTGGTCTTGTAGGGGCCACTGAAAACATCTGGAAGAATGTTGGCTTCTTCTATGCAGTACTTCGATGCACTTATGCATCTACTTGTGGAGAAGATGACTTGCTGAAGTTCAAAATGGCCATGATAAAATGGGTTAAGATGCAATTTAAGTTACTCTGAATTTGGCAAGATTGATTAAGGCATATGGGTTGTTTTAGTAGCAGTGCACAGAAATTATTTCCTCAGACAACTATCTCTCAGATTTACAGAGAATCAAAAGAAAAAGAAAAAGGTTCAGTGGTTGCAGTATAAATGAAACAGTAAATCTTACAAATGTTCTACCGTCACCACATTGCTTGCAATGAAGTGAAGTGACAGGCTGCATTATGCCAAAATTATGCCAAAAAAGAAAAAAGAACTGGACAAACATGGTTAGTGGATGATTTTCTTTTAAATCAACTGATGAGTATTACCAAAGCCAAAAGCTGTACTGAGTGCTTTTAAAATGTTGTTTGTACTGAGATCAACTGAACAGTTAGCAGCCCTGACAAGTGCAAAGAATTTGTAGATTCTGTCTAATTCTCAGCATTGGAGGAAAACATAACCTCAGACACCTAAAGTGATTCTTAAAAGGCCATGATATATACTTTGTTCCTCACTTAGCCATTGGAAAATTGGATATCTGAAGTAACAGGCTGTTTGGATGAAATTACAAAAGTTCTTGTAATCATTGGAAATAACGGCTGTTAAAATGTCAGAAACGTGTCCACCAAAAGACTTAAATTCTGCTGCACCCACTACTACATCCCAGAGCTACTCACACGGATGTTCTTATTTTATTAATTTCACCAACATGCTTTGAAACACATATGTTACCTCTTCATGCTCTGTTTGCAATATCTCAAGATAATACTGTTAAACTGGGTCATTTTGGACAGAGTTGTTGCAAAGATGTAAGCCAGAAAAATAGATATTGAATGAATAATAATGTGTTGTTCAGTAAAAAAGTATTCATTGCTTAATGCATGATTATTAAATATAAAAGTACCTATTACTAGTGCTCGTCCTGAACTTTCATTATGCAAGATTTATGAGTGCAAGTTGTTTATTGCTTAGCTGACAGATGTTTTGAACACCTGGTGGAGCGCCTATTGAGTGATAAAATCCAGAGAAAATATGATGAAAACTGCAGAGGAAAAACACAAACCCTTTAAAGATTAAGCCTTTGCCTCAAGCAGACACATTTTGAGAAGCATTCTTTTCAGTCAGAATTCACCTTCTTGTCATTCGGATAGGAGAGGACTCTGTTTTGAGTCAGCCGCTCATTAATGCATGCTATTCTCTGTCAACACAGAGAAAGTGTTACTGTTAGCAAGTGTATGCACACCATCTTCAGTGTTTATTCCCAGACAGCTTGTTAGTCAAAGAGGCGATACCACAAGATACGGGAAGCTGAATATCAATGGAACTTGCTTTTTTTTTCTCATTTTTTACAAAGGTAAAGTAAAAATGGACATTTACAATAACCAATCTTACCAATGTGAGCAAAATATCTGAAAGATCATATATCCCACTACAGATTTTTGTTCTTTTCTCAAATTTACTATATCTACTGACTCTAAATGTTACACAACAGCTAGCTAGTCAGATTAAATGGAAAATCTGTCCCACAAATTCTCAAATTAATTTAGGTTGGAACATTAGCTATTGGGACACATACAGATAATGTGATATATCTAAAGCTGTATGGTTTGAAATGGTTAGAAGACAAAAGGGAGAATGTTTTGTGGTTGTTGAACAGGGCTGTTCACAGCCGAAATCTATGGAACACGACTCAGTTTGAACAGTTTTGCAAGAAAGAATAAAAATTACATTGTTCAGATGTGCTTACCTGACTGACACTTATCCATTCAGACTCTGTGCTGTGATTGCAGCCAAAGGTACATGTACTGAAATCATGTAATCATTTACTTTAAGTTAAATATTTTTATTTAATTGTCATTGTTTTGTGGAAATTAGCTTTCACTTTGACATGAAAGATGTTTTCTTTCAAAATCTTTTTGTCAACAAAGTCAAATTTTGTTGATCATGACTGATTTGCAAAGGGTAAAACATCCAAGAGGATGAACACTTTTCATAGGCATTGTATATTTTTTGTTTTATTGTTCGCCTTGGCCTCCACCACTTCTCTCTCTTTCCAAGAAAACCCATCTGTCTTTCTCCCAATTACCCCTCATTTATCCAACTTTACAATAGCTATCATTATCTTCCGCTGCCCTGCTTCAACTGCACCCTAGGTTTCTCCATTTTCCACCAAATGTCTTAGCCTTGATACATCGAGGCAGGCAAAGAGGCAGGCTGGGACAGGCTGCAGGTCATAATGATGGTGCTGGTTTCTATAAAAAGACTGCAGGAAGCTGAATCGATAGCCGCAGTTGTCAAGTTGTACCTTACCCGCAGAGAGAGAAAGAGGATCTCAAATCTGTGCTGGTTGCTGAACTTTGTGAATGTGTGTTTTTTGAATTGGTGCGGCTGCAGCAGATTCTCTTGATTAGAAGGATTGCCCACAGCAGGACCCTGTATTAGCTGCACTTAATTCTGCAGAGCAGAAAACCTAATCTTAACAGTTTGGTACTTGATGAAAATCTTAGTGCTAATTTTTACAGTTCTGAAACACATACTTCTTGTAAAAGGTAGTACAATATCAAAAATATGTATTTTGTAAGTTATAACTGTTTAACAAAAAAATCTTAGCATGTCTAATGAGCAGCAGAGTATTTTAAGTTTTTCTTGTTATGACTCCACTTTCTCACTGTTTCTTTTTGTTATTTATTTAGATTTTGATCTGAGAAGCAAATGGTTGCTTCTCAGATCAATTCAATTCAATTCAATCAGGAAATTGATTGCTGTGATTGAGAATACCGTACTTTATTAATCTCAAATAGGAATTTAATGTTGTTGTAAGTCACATGAAGCAAGTTTCTTCAAATAGCTGCTGTAAAAGCGGATTCTGGGTTGGACCAATTAGTCCAACCCAGATTACAGCAGGTCTGAAGAAGCCTCTGCCAATTGACACTCTGGTTTTGTGACAATCTCATAAAGAGGATACTAGGAGTTGTCCATAATGTTCTTCATTTTATGAAGACTCCTTCTTTGTGCAGTCATCTCTCCAGAGGTTTAAGAGCCGTCGGTTGTCTTTATCAGCTTGTTGAGCTTTTTTTAGGTCATTGGCTCTGACACTGTGACCCCCACAGATGATGGCAGAAGGGATTGTACTTTCAACAAAAAACTTGTGCAATATGTGCCAGACCTTGATACAACAGTGAAGGACCCAATATTCCTCACAGAGTACAGTCTGTTCTGTCCCTTCTTCTACAGTTGCATCTTTAGTCCAGTCTCTTGTCCATGTGAACAGTGAGATATTTATGCTACTTCTACACCTCTACTTCTACAAAATGAATGGTGAATGGTGGCTGTGATGCAGCTAGTCTCAAAACTTCCCTTTAGGGCCTCTCTACCTACATGTGACAATATTTTCACAGTTTTCTTTATTACGGGTTGCTTCTTAGCAATGAATTTATATTCCTGCAGAGAAAACAATATTATTATATGATTTGCCAAGAGCAGGTCTTGCTTTGAATATGTTTGAATCGCCCCCTTCTTCTATATCTTAGCAATAGCTGAGCTATTGACATCAAATGTAATGTCAGCAATAGCTGTTGGTGCAGTGTACTGTCTTGGTAGATAATATTGATGAAATCTTGATTGATGGAAGAAATGGTTTGAAATTCTTCCTTCCTTGCCTCTCGTCCTACTCTGTATTCACAGTAACTTATTTTCCAGTCATCTTTGAATTGGTACTATTCGAGCGCTCCCTACCTCGCAGTATTCGGTTCCAAAAAAGGGATGTTTTTTTGGACAAGTATATACATCAGAAGGAGAAGTAATGCCCAACAGTCAAATGTTTTTTTCTTGGTGGAAAATAATATATGTCAGAGAAATAACCCTCAAAATCAAACTACAACCATGTCTTTGCTCACATCTAAACCAGATATTGATAATCCATCCATCCATTATCTTCTACTTATCCGGGGTTGGGTCACAGAGACAGCAAGTAAGCAGAGAGGCTCATAATTCCCACATACTGATAAACGAGGCCAATTTTTTTGACCTTGTGAAATTCAACAGTACGGGCATAATGGCAACTCAATGTGTAGGTCAGGGGTCCCCAAGTCCAATCTTCAAGGGCTACCGTCCTGCAACTTTTAGATGCATCTCTGTTGAAACACACCTGGATCAAATACAATGCTCATTACCAGCCTATTGCAGAGCTGATTGGATGCTGGTGGGGGAATTCAGACATTTTGGAGCAGAGATGCATCTAAAAGTTGCAGGATGGTAGCCCTTGAGGACTAGAGTTGGGTCCTATAATTGGTAGGTTGCCAGTCCGAATCCCCACACTATCTGTCATCACATCCCTGGCCTTGGGCTAGACATTGCATCCTCCCTTGCCTGCTTGTGGTGATCAGAGAGCCTAGTGGTGCCAACTGTGTCTTACCAACAACAGGGCGTGAGTGTGTGTGTGTGTGTGTGAATTATTGATTGCAAAGTAAAGCACTTTGGAGTCTTCTAAGTTGATAAATGACATATATACGCTGGTCATTTACTATTTACAGCAGACTTGTTTTTATTTCGGGCCACATTAAGATCATGGATGTCCTCAAAGGACCAGTTGTGGCAGGATGTATAGCTAAAACTACCTATTAAACTGTTAAAAAATTACAACTTTCTCTGCATTGGATTTGTACTTTTTAAGATGCATAATATTTAACTTTTTTTCACATTGAGTTAAGTTGACCCTATAATAATAAAAAAAAAATATTTAATTTGACAGATACAACAATATTTAAGCACACAATTGTTATCTTGAAATTTTATGTCTGTGGCTCTCTGAGGTCTAGGAGGCTACTTGTGGCCCGTGGGTCTCGAGTTTGACACCTGATTTCCAAAGTTCAGCTTGTGCTGGTTTTCTGCTTGTTGATCTTCTTTCTTTGAGCTTGCCTGCTGATGTAGACATCCAAATATACAATGCCAGGTGTAGTCAAATGACAAATTATAGCATTCAATGCTGTAATCTGATCAAGTATTTATGTACTGAGAATCTGCAGTCTTGCTTGAACAAAAAATATTTGACTCATTTTGTGCATTTCCTACTATAACAAGGATTCAGTAGTTGTCTTCTCAGTAGTTTTCTTCCTAAAGTAATGTTTTTTGTACAGTATCTTTACAGCTTCTCTGGGATGAACCTTATTGCCTTATTGAATTTGGTTATCTGAAGATTAGTTACTTGCTGAGCTGTTCCTCAAGTCACAGATTAATCAAAACAGTGCACATTGTTTCCTTTGCTTATATTTAAGTCATTTTTTATACCTTCACGACCTCAAAACTTGTGTTATTTGAATTAACTATTTTACTTCCAATTAAGAAACAAAATAGTGTTTCACAATATTTTCTCTAAAGCAGCACATGTATGTGCCATGTCTTAACATTACTATTGTAAAAACAGAAGAAACGCTCAAGTGGACTTGACCTGGATTTTCTGACAGGAACAAATTGTACAGGTTTTGTGATTCATGGAGACTCAAAGCTGGAGGCAACATTTTGAAGGTAAACTGAAAATGTTGAATTGATTCACTTGGTTTTCAGCGTAGGTCAGCTGCCATTTTCTGTCCTTGTGTGCAGATCATGTGCAGAATGTTGTGCTAATCAGGAAGTGTGATTCACACAGCCTGTAGGAAATGTCGTATCTGTGTGTGTGTAGCTTTTGAAGCCTGTAAGGTTGCTGTCACAATGTTCTATATAATATTGGCAGTTTATTAATATCAAATTATATCATGTCCATGAAGTACAGGTATAGATTATGATGCCTCCCTACCTAATAAAGACAGAGTAAGGTATTGTGTTTTACTTACTTTTTCTAACTATTAAGGGATGAGAGTTAAATACTTTATACATCATAACCTTATCAAAATTTTTAAAACAACATAAATCAGGTAGGATTTTTTTCAACTTTTTTTGCTCTGCAAAGTCTGACAGGATTTGGTCCACATTGTGATTAGTTTTCAAGAGCTGTGGGTCTGTTTTCTGTCAATCAAACTGCACCCATATGTATAGAAATTATTAGAGGAAATTAATCCTATTAACAATTTCTGTAATTGCCACCAAGCTGTTAGAGCCTATAGATTTGTTGCTAATCTTTGTTCTTAAGCAACTGGTTGGGCTCTGTAGGTTGACATTAAGTTAATCAAATGTATTGTGGTGCCTAACCGTCTTCCACTAACCTGAAATGAAAAGGTTTTCTGCAAACATTTGTGTTATAAGTTGGTTTCAGTTTCTAAAGCCCTACACCTAACTTGAGCTATGAAATTGCGTAAGTTAGTCATTTAGGATCAGAAATACAAGAAGGAACAAAAAGCACAAAGGATGATGTGATTATAAAACTCAAATCAAAATATTGTTAACTGCAGTAAATGCAATATTCCACAGAGAACATGACAAGGTCTTTGTCTCAGAACCAGGTAAACATTGAGGTCAAAGAACTTAAACTTTAGAAAATAGATTTCAAATACTTTGATTTGCATTAAAATAAGTTTTACTTCTTTTAATGCAGGCTGGATCTGCGTATATAAAACATACAGTAGCTGCAAGCATTTCCATTGATAAGACTCAGCTCTACTATGTAATCAGTAAATAATAAGCTCTGTCACTGATGATCAGCTGAACTTTTGTTCAGCACAGATTGTGGCCAGTCCTTGAATAAAGAAAATTACCCTGAGTCCAGATGTTCTTTAGTCTTTTAATCACCGTTATATAAAGAGTCAAACAACCAATTACTGAGCATGACAGATGCCTTCTTTCACTTCTCTTATTACATTAGAGCAAACCAGTGTAAGAAGAACTTGCATCCAGTAAGTGATATTTATTGTACTGAAAACATATTATTGTAACATATTACAAACTAAAATTTGTTAGTTTAAATTGTTAAGTTAACTTGACTAGTTAAGAGTTAAAGTATTGAGTCTCTCAGCTGGAAATTATTTATCTCGCCAAATGTATCTAAAAGTTTTAATGTTGCTCTGTACGGCAGGAAATTAAGTGGATTCTGGGGAACATCAAGTCCTGCTGGTGAGGTATTGGGATGCACTCTCACTCAGAGTACTTGGTTTAGTGTGTGAATTGGGATGATTGTAACACAGCAAAATAGGGAAAAGATTTAGGCTTTTCCATATTTTTTACCATAAAAGCAGTAACCTGTTTTTATAGTATAGTGATTTAACTTCTTGTCTGTTAATTCAGTTTAAACTAAACTTTAAATATGGGATGGGTTTCAAATGTTTTCCTAAAAGTTGTGTAGCAATATATAGCCTGAGTAGGAAAAGCTCATTCTCCAAATGGGTTGCACTCATGTTTTCCACTATAACTGAGCACTCACAGTCATATTGACCCTACTGCACTCAAATTCAGGCCCCATTATGCACGTCCAGTAAAAATACAGGCAACATTAGGTCCAGTGTGTTGCCCAAGGATACTTCATCATGCACTTGGGGGAGGTCAGATTGACTGTACTTTCCCCACTGGGTCACAGCTTCCAAACTAAGGCAGAAACATACATACACCACCACTCTGCTTGTAGATATTTTTTCTCATTTTACTCTAAAGATGCTAAATGATGCTGAAAGTAATTGCTTGTTTTTCTCCAAATCTATCAGGTGTCTAGACACAGAAATGTTTGTCATTAAAAAAAAAAATTATTTGTTTCTGACGCATGTTGCTTTTACTCTGTACAAAAAACTTGTTTGTCTTGGAAATAATAGAACATCCATATTTTCATTCAAGTATTCTAAAATAAATAGGTTTTGAAGAAAACAAAGAAATGGTTTGCAGCTGAATGACACCCCCAGGGAACTGCAATAGGTTCTGTCACAGTCTGAAAGTCAAGTTACTGGGATGACAGGAAACTAGGCGCAGCAGGTAACATGTGAGGGTTGATATAAGTCTAACCACTGAGGCAGAGCTCTTTTAATCTCCTACAAATTGTGCCCCGGTCTGCTCTGTGGTCACGGATTGGGGTAGACTAGGGAAGCAATAAACGAGGAGATAATTTCCTCATTGCCTGCATAGAAATCGTTATGTGTAAATGTAAAGTAAACAACCTGAGAAAAAAGGGCACAGGATGGATTAACTGTGAATAAATAGGCTCTAAATTGGAACCTGCAACAACTGAAATGTATCGAGGAGGATTTGGGAGTTGAGCAAGTTAATTTTTCAAATGCATGAGAAGATTGAAAGGGATTAAAGCAGCCTCCAGAAGAAAATAGCAACAAACCTGTATTTCTGTGCACATTTAGCTCCAGCTTGTTTAAAATGTGGTGTAGTATACACAGACTGGAAGTAAGACCGTAAAGCCAGTTTCACACTACATGTTATAACTCAAGTATTCTTCATCTTCTGTTCTGCTGCAGACAGTTTCATCTGAACACAGGTGGGATCAACAGTTTATCCTGGGGCTTCATGTGAAGCTGAACCGACACAGAGATAAGCATGAAGTCATTTTTTTGTGTGTCTACAGTGATGCACTTAGGTGAACTTCAAACCTAACCAGTAGTTACTATCAATGGAAAACCAAGTACATAAACAATTGCTTCAAAAATCAGAAAGGGTAAATATTTATTGTCTATATTATAATTTTGAAATCTTGATACTTATTTACAATTTTTAATTTTCATTAATCTAGCTTCATTTACAGTATTGCAGCATTTATTATATAGTTGTGATGTTTTTATGCTATTTTCCAAATGCAAATGAAAAAGATAATTTAACCTTTTTGTAAATTTTAGTACATCTTTGGCATTAGTATTAGTATGTTTAAATGGTGTCTACTTTCACTTCTCTTATTACATTAGAGCAAACCAGTGTAAGAATAACTTGCATTCATATATATATTTATATGAATGACAGAATACATTTTACATTGGTAATACATACATTACATTATTCTGTCATTTTACCAAGGTAAAATGACAGAATACATTTTACCAAACATTCATGACATGTTTAAATTCACATGTTGGTATTTCAAAATTAATCAAATTTTACATGGCGCAATTATTCACTGTCACTCACTCGGCTTACAGCAATAGTGTCTATCTCCAGCTTGGATGTAGGCGACTACACCTTCACATCAGCTTGTGTTTTGACAGTGGCTTGTGTGTTTTGATGCAGTCCCTAGTGTGATGGGAATTTGAATTTGGTGTGCACAAAGACTCGCCCGTCGGGTAAAGGAAGATGGAGACTAGCAGAGAAATGGGTTTTAGTCTTTTATTCCCTTTGAAGTTGGTTCTTGAATCACACAAAGATAGTGACGCACATTTTCACACTGCTTTACTGGGCACATCTAAAAATGCTCATCACACTGATTTGCCATGCTTCAAAACTTAACTATGTTCTGATCTGTTGTGTGCTC
Organism: Gambusia affinis; assembly: GCF_019740435.1. NCBI lineage: Eukaryota > Metazoa > Chordata > Actinopteri > Cyprinodontiformes > Poeciliidae > Gambusia > Gambusia affinis. Next base: position 22,364,710 of record NC_057878.1, read on the forward strand.
TTTTATTGCTTCAGTAGCATCAGCAGCAGTGGTGTGTACGTTTTGTGGAATTACAACTTATGTACAAAGAAAAAATAATAAATCAACTAGACTTTAGTGAAGCCTTACAAAGAAAACATGGGCTTTACAGCTGTAAATTAGAAAAAATACACTTCTAAAAATAAGCACACTTGAAATGACACATGATATGATTTTAAAGTACCAAAAGATTCTATTTTGAATATGAAAGAGGATGGCAATTTTAACATCTATGCCAGGGGTATTCAACTCTAGTCTTCAAGGGTTGATTGTCTTCTAACATTCAGATGTGCCCATCAAAAGTCTGAATTACCTCTTTAGTATGCAGTCAACCTCTCCAGGGTTTGGCTAATGTGCCTATTATTAGACTCAGATGGGTTGAAACGCATAGACATGTATAAAAGTTGCAGGACACCAACTCTCAAGGACTGGATTTGCAGACTTCTGATCTAGCTGTTGGTTCAGGAAAGCTCAATTTTCTATATGCTTTAATATGTTTCCCAGTAAAACATGAAACATCTTACAACTGTAAACAATTTTTAGTGTGCAGCCAATAAAGATGGAAAGTTAATGTTCTAAGCTCATTTCAAGAATTTCACAAAATGTTTATACTCCTTGTACTTTCCCACATTTCATCACATTGCAACAAAACCTTTGCATATTTGCTTCAGATTTAATTTGTGAAATCAACAGACAGTATGGCATACTTATGGAATGGGAGTCAATACTTGTAAACAAACCTTTTGGCTGGTGGCACTCATTAAAGGGAACTTATTTCCCACCAATGGCTTGATTCTTGCTGCTCTTCCCCAGAGGCCAGATTTCTGTAATGTAACTAATTGTTGTTGTGTCAACAGTTCCCCCCTCCTGAGCTCTGGGACTCCCAATAGAGTTGTTGTGGGCCTCTTGGCCCCTACTTTGATTAGTGCTCTCCTTTCTTTGCCTGTCAATTTAGGTGGAAGGCCATGTTGTGGTAACTTTGCAGTGGTGCAGTCAATGTTTCCATTTTTGGATAATGGATTAAACAGCAACACATAGGATGTTTTTGATATGGTTTTATTACCTAACTGCTTTAGACAGATATAAAAACTTACCAGTGACCTCTGTCTGGTTTGTTCTTAAGACTGTTTACTAATGAGGAAACTTCTAAACTCTTCAGATTTATTTTTCTAAAACTGTGAAAATCATGTCTTCCATCTTTTTTCTTGTCTGACTCATGCTTTACTATTTTTTGGTCCATTGTATAAAATTTTCTAAACACTCAGGCCTGTAAATGTGATTAAACAAAATGTGAAAAAAATAAGAGGCATGAATAATTTCATGACATTGTAGGCATTGCAGGTTTTGAAAAGGGACTGGAGTATTTTGAAGCATTTGCAGGTTTGAGGACAGAGACTGTTAATCAATAAAATAGTAAAGTCATATTTTCTCAAAGGCATCCAGGAAGATTGGAGCTACCTTTACAATTCCTCTCATATACAAGAAACTCACCCTAATGGTACTTATTGGTTCATAAGGTGATAAACTAAGGAATACAAAGATTTTTAAGTTTACTACTTTAAAATCAAACTAACTTTTGTGTATTTGAGAGTGTTTTTACACATTGTGTGTGAAAAATGTCAAGTGCAGTTTTCTGGTTGTGACGGCACTGATTTCAACAAACAACTCAGACATTTTGTACTATTTTGTCCAGTGCTCACCTCAGGGTAGTTTTTTTGAGCCTTTGAATGCTTGAAAGCCACCTGCAGCACAAGCTTTCAAAACTGAAACACTTATCGACTGCTTTGTGTGAACAGGCCTGTTCTTTTCACTCTGTGCGTCATATAGGTCGAATTGCAGATATCCCCTTACTGGTTCGGTGTCTCAATGTGGGCACATGGCCACAAAAAGGCTTCTGTTCTCTTAGTAAGCTTGAATTGTTGGTATTTTGTAGTTTTGTTTATTTATTTCGCGAAGTCAATTTGGATAGGATTGGATAAAAAAAATCTAGGGAGAAGTGAAATGAAGAAAGCTTTAAAGCCTGCCTTGTAAAACTTTTATCTTTTTCTCATTTTGTCTCATGGAACCACAACCATCAAAGCCTCTTATTATGATTTTAGACTATAAAAGATCAACAACAAAGTAGTGTCTGATGGTTTTCAATACTTTCCACAAATATAAATCATATGGTGCCTATAAATTCATAACCCCGTGTGTCAATACTTTGTAGGAGTGTCTCACATTTCTTTAGCATTAGGTCTGTGGTCAATACCTCAACTCGTGTTATAAATTTTGAGACTGAAATTTCAAAAGCTCAGTAAGATGGGATTGCACTTTTCCATGTTTTCCAAGTTTCAAAACTGATTCTCAATTGTATTTAAACTATGACTGGACCACTCCAACATTTGAAAAGGCTTTACTGTAAACTCTTGTGTCCCTGCTTGGATACTAAAGGTTTCTTACTGAAGGGTGAACCTCTGATTTGGTCGCACGTTTTTTTGCAGCCTCTTATATGTTTCTTCCAGGATTGTCTTGTATTTGGCTCCATTCATCTTTCTGTACAGCACACTCAGTCTATGACTCATAAATTGGTGTAAGGAGAGACACACAAGTTCAAGTTTTCAAGGACATAGTTTTCAGACAATGTCATCAGCATATCTACTGTCTGCCACAGACAAATAAAATATGTACATTTTATAGTTAAGATGTGGCAGTGAGATATTTAACTGAATTCTAACCATTGTATAACATAAGACGTAACCATAAAAGTATGATCATATTTTCTTATTTGCCATAATGAATTATGGCAAAAACTATCAATCACCTACATAAGAATATGCAAAAAATCCTATGGAGTGTGTTTTTAAACAGATACAAGCCAACCAATAGATTATTGATTAATGCCAGATAGTAGTTATGTTAATCGGCGAAAATAGTTATCAGATACAGAATCACTAATTACTTACTTTAAGACCTGTGAGTAGTCCAAGCACATTTTTTCTATGCTTCCTCCTTCCCCCACATGCACACACAGTCTTGCTCTCTGTCTCTCTCCCCCCTCTCTCTGTGTTGAACACATCAGTATCTTGCCCAAGGACACATCCTCATGCACAGCGAGAAGTCAGAGATCAAACCACTGACCTTTTAATCAGTGGATCATCGCTCCGTCTCCTGGGACACACCCACCAAAGGCATGAATCCTGACTGTAACCTGAAATTGCTGGCTGTATTTTGAACCTTGAATGGTCAGAGAAAATCCTCTCCGGTGCACTTGCAATCTGTTGCCTGGTTCAGCAGTTCAGCATATCTGAGGCAATGGCTGCTGCTGTTGGAGATATGATATAGTGGAGGATTCTGGCCCGTTGACTTTAGATCACATTGTAAAAGTGTAGCAAGGTGTACATTCTGCTCCTTCAACCTTATTTTATGGCTGCATACTGATAATGCATTATATTGAAGCTTGAGACATTTAGCTGGACAAAAGTACATAGTTCCATCCCTTATAATTTGCAAATATTGCTGAAACAGGCACATTAGCATTAGAAAATCATTTCCAGAGTAGTACAAGGGCTACATTTCCTTCTGGTGTTGAATACATTTGTCTCTCCCAATATTCCTGCTTTCTTTTAACAGAAAATATTTTACTAAAGTAAGTAATTTTTAATACATAGTATTTTTTTTTACCCTGTCAGTCAAGTGAGCATATATTTGATTACAGCTCAGACAATCACCTTGCCTTGAGCTGTTTGAAAGGTGTAATAGGCATCCAGTGATGTTAAACAAGGTTGACAGAAATCTCTTTGGGGAAAAGGGGAGGGTGAGCCGACCAGTCACATCATTCACTGTGTTTTGTAATAGAACACTACAGTTCATGTGCTCACAAAATAACAGGGCACAAACTAATATTCTGTTCTGCTCATAAAATGAGAAAACAATTTGGGTTTCTTTATGAATAGAAAATGATGGATAATTGCCAACGCATATTATTTGGGATGAAATTAAAATGCCACCGCATTTCTTGTCAAAGTGAAGTCAGTCTTATGAAGTGCCACATATACCTGAATGAATAAGTAATGAAATTTGTATTTGGTTCATTATTTCTTCGTTGTAATAATCTTGCCAACAAATTGTTTGTCTTTCAAAAGTCTGTTTTTTTTTTATTATTATTTTGTAAGGGAAAATACATTAATATTTTTCCTTACGAAAGGAAAATACTGTGTTGAGCAGCACAGTTGAGTATTTGGGTTGCATCCATAAAAAAAATATCAAGTCTAACTGCAATCAGATTAAGAAATAGAAAATTAAGCTTTTATCTGCAAACTACAATTTTAATCATGTATTCAACTTATGTTTAGTTTCAGTGATTGAATAAAATAATAACCAAGTTGAGTAAATTTTTTGAAAGTGATTTGTCATTCTTACTCAAAAATAATGGATGCCTAAAAGTTGTGGTTGTGAGTAGTTCTGCTCTTGAGTGAGATCCAAGAAGCCCCCTTTTCAGATTGTCGTTTCTTCCTCCTGCTGATTTCCACCTGTTTTGAAATATGTTTGTTGAAACATCGAGAACTTCCTCTAGTCTCCAGTAGTCTACCCAAAATAAATTAAATCCAATTTTGTTTGTCTCTCAAAAATCTTTTTAAACACGTTTAGTGAATATTGCATTCTTCTTTCATATAGGATGTCACTCCACATACTAGTACATTCTTGAGATAAAAATAAGTCAAATAATAATAGAAAATGTGAATAGTCCTGAAATACATATTGTAGTAATTCTAATGCTAAAAGTATTGGTATATTGTTTTGTATCAATGCAACAACTATGCAACAAAGAAGATTTTGAATGATTCCGTTTTATTTTAAAAAGTTGTGGACTGGTTTGATACAAACCTATAAAGTTAGGGTGTATTCACACCAGCCCTGATTGGTCTACTTGAATCAAACTGCGGTTCTTTTGTCTAGAAACTCTAGTTCATTTGGGGAGATTTGAATGCATAATTGGACTCTGATTTGGACCAAAAAGCGACCTCTGATCCTGCCTACAATCCTAGGTCTCACTCACTCTCATGTGCTACTCTGTGTTAGTCTCTCCAATAAAGTACAGTAAAGTACAGTGCAGACCAAACGTTTGGACACACAGTTGTGTCCAAACGTTTGGTCTGCACTGTACATTACAATTCAAAATTGTGAAGGTGGAATTAAAAAACAAAGTGACAAAGAGATCTGCCTCAACATTAGTTCAAGTCTGTCTACTTCACTCAAAGGTTTCGCAGGCAATCTTTTGTTGATGGCCCCATTATCTGTGCAGCTGTAATGTTAAGCAGGGATGAATCACAGCTTCAAAAGCACAATGTTTAACCCTCATTTTCTTAAATTAAAGGCTTTTCAATGCACAGCCCAGAATTGCCAGAATGACAGGAACAAAGTGTACCTTTCATGTCCAGGGTGCAACAGAGAGGGAGGAACAGGGTGCTGCGTTTTCTCTTTGCTCTTGCAACCAATTCTGGTTGGTTGCTCTTTTTACTGCACAATATCAAATCACGTTTCTTTTTTCTGATCCATGGGACATAGAAAAACACATGGATTCAAATGATTTAAAAAAATATTTATTAAAATGAATAAAAAGCTTCTCAAAATAATTTGACAGTTTACTTTGACAATTCATATGGCCAGTGATACAAATAAAAAAGGTATCACATATAATTTGATTTTTCTTTTCAAATCAGTAAGATTTAAGAATATTGCCAATATAGAAGAGGGTCATAATTCTTGTTTTAACTTTTGTGAAAGAGATGTTTGAGCTGAAAAAGAAAAAGAATCAGTTAATGTTCTTTCTCATTACCAGAAAAGACTTGCATGCCTTTTCCGACAATAAAACTAGAGATTACAACTAAATTTTTGGTGCTGCTTAATATCAACTAATGGCACAGAAAGACCAACAGTTCTAAACTTCATATCTAGAACTAAATGTGTAATTATTGCCAGAGTGTGCAGATACAGGCAGCTGTATTTGAGTGAAACTAAAAAAAGGAATAAATTTTGTTCTGAATGAAACAGATAGACAGGAGGAGCACACAGAGAGCAGGTGCAGATAAAACGTTCCCATACATCATACTATTATATTTCCCTTCCAACATGCATCACAGTTTGATGTATTTTTCCTTTCTGAATTAAGATTTTCGAGACATCCCCAACCCCCCGAGCTAATAGATGAGGCTCAGGGTTTTATCTGTCCTAGATTATCTTCTCATGAGAAAATATGGTTTTTATCAGACTATTGTTTGCCATGTACTGTTGCAGCCTCACTGGACAAATAAAGTCTAAAGAACATTTTTTTCTAAGAAATGAAGGAAGGAACATTTTAAACTTTGAAGAAAGTTTAAAATGTGAAATAGTGAAAGCAGACAATCAGTTTGCAAACAAAAATACTCAAATATGGATAATTCCTCCAAGTTGATTATTTAACATTAATTATCATCTATAAAAGTTCTATTTTTTCAAACAACTGTGAGTTTACTGTGAATACAAAAATGTATAGTTTGAAAACAAAAAAATATATAAAGGAAGAGCAACTTTCAGGCAACAGCGTTCTCTCAACACAGCTATGGTGTACCTCTATCAGAAAATTTGTTACAATCTACATCCAGGGATTTAAATGTTGATGTGCTTTAGTCGGTAAAGCTGATTTTGTCTTTTCTTTTTTGGAAGTGCTGAAACAGGCTCCTGTCATTTCTTAAGCAAATTTTACAACATAATAGTCCTTGACTCGTTGGTGCCGTCAGACTGGGCCGACCAGGGGTGGACTGCTACTGTCAACATGAGAGCGGAGCAGCTGTTCTTCAACTTCAGTTCCTCATCAATGAGGTAAGCCTGAATCTGTGAGAATGTATTCAGAAAGTTATGATTTTTAGCCGTTTTTTTCTTACATACATGTGATACAAGCCATGAGTCCTATTGTCTTATCCACAAACCTCTAGGGTGTGTGTGGACAGTATTCATTTTGTTAGCACACAAACGTGAGAAGTATACTTCAGATGGGTTTGGTGTGAAATCTTATAAGAGAGCCTGAAAAAAGCACAATTTAGAAAAATGCTTAATTTTAAAGGAAATGTTGGCAATATTTATTGATGAAAAATAGCAACCCCTTTCACCAATGAGTTTCTGTTTTGCACAGCACTAGCATGAGTTGGTTTTGAAACCATGTTGCATGAACAGATTCAAAATTTTGAAGTAGGTTCATCAGTCTGGAATTTAAAATAAAAACGTCCTTGCTCTAAGCCAAGTTTATGCAGACTACATTTTAAGTAAGTGATAATTTATGAAACTATTCTACATATGAGCAGATTGAAATGAGCTGGTGCGGGATGATAAATGCTGCTGAGCTTGTTTTTTCCAAAGAGCTGCTGTAATGTTAAAGCTACTGGTTCTTGAATGATGATGTGTTTTTCTTACAACTTTTTTTTCTAGAAAAGGGCATGGTGTACTAGCAAAAGATTCTTTAATCTTGGTTGTCTATCATTTTCCACAGAGGCTTAATTGAGTTGAAACCCTATTGATTTTGTGGGGCAGGTCAGCACCTAAACCTTGTGCTCATCAGGAAACACTTTAACCATTTTTACTTTGTTATCCTGGTGAAAGGGTTTAAGCACCACATGCAACAGTAGACAATTATCTGGCCGTCGGTTCATAAATGTTCTTCCATTTGGACCACTTTTCATAAACTTTAACCACTGCAGTGCAGACTAGGAACACCACTTAAACACTGATGTTATAGAAAGACTCTGATCCATTCTTCTTCCATTCACAGTTTTGTACTCAAGCATATATCCGCCCTAGCAGGAGCAATAATAAAGAGATAAATAGTGTTACTCACTTGCCTTGTGAGTAGTCATATTGTTATGCCAGATCTGTGTACAATGAACTAGCGTTCAAAAGAATCATATTGACAAAAATTTGCTCAAAAGCAGAAAAATCTGCTCTAAGTTCGTTAAGGACAATTCTTGTTCAGTAACAATCAGATTCTGGTTTGTATGTAAAATGTATCTCTATTTTCTCTACTTTTTCCTTCTGCTGTAATCTTCACCCTTTCGTTATGGAGTGTATATTTTTCTAAGCCCACCGGCTCATTCAGCCTACTTCTTCAGCCTGGCCTGCTTGTGATGTGTCTGTGGCAAATTGAGGATGATGGTAAAAGAAGAGAGAGTAGTTTGTGTGCTCTCTGACAGGTACTGACTTTGTATGTGGGCATAACATTGCATGTGAAAATCTAAGCACTCAACTGTGTACTGAGTCTGTGGAGAAGAGCAACAGAGCATGTCTTGTTGAAATAATGCACATTAGACCAGTATTTTGGGCTCAGGTGGATTTGAAAAATCCCACTATAATCACAAACTTTCCTTATCAGGCTATCTTATACTGTTTCCTTCCACCCAACTTTCTATTAGGACAGAGCACACTGTGAACAGCCAGCAGACCTTTAGTAGCTCTCTCTCAATGCATGAGGTCAGCAGTTTGACACAAGATGGTGTAGGCCATCATAAATATATATAGAGTATATATGTAAGCTGTTTAGTTTGCTGGTTTTGCTGCTCATTATAATATTGCTGTAAGCATTCATGCACCATCTATGTATTATCTGCTCACCTTTCTTTTTGTTGCCATCACAATAATTACACACTGACAGTCAGGTAGGTTGTACCCTGTCAGCTGCTCATGTTCTTGTTCTCCTGCCTGACATATTTTCTTTGGGAAATGGTTTTGCACCTTCTTCGAATCTTCTTTCCATAATGTGGTTATGGCTCACAGGAACATTTCAAAGATTAATCTTGAATATACTGATTAGGTAAATGTATTGAGACCAGGAATTGCTGAGAATCAATATGCTGGATAAACATCTAAAAAGAAGTGCATTAAAACTAGAACTCTTTTCCAAAAGTAATTTGGATCATTTCTAATGTCGAAACACATTTCAGCATGTGGCTTTGACTATATGCATTCAAAATTTTCTTAAATTTGTTCTGAAACAAGAATCATTTTAAGAATACAGAGCAATGAAGAGTACACCTCAAGCAGACCCTGAGCTATGTAAATAATGACCCTTGAAAGATATTTTCACTCTGAAAGTTTGCACATCAATTTGACAAATCCATTTTCCCATAATTGGAAATTACTAATTCCTTCAATGCAGAACAGCTTTAGTCCAACCCCAGGGGAGCAATTACATGAGATGCAGAAAAGAAAATGAGTCACTTTGAATGGAAAACTGTTGGTAAGGTAAAGTTATACAAACAAGTTAATTTCCTGAAGTTGCTAGCATCCAAATCATTCTGTCTGTAGAAAAAATGGAAGGCTATTTTCTATAGCTGTAGCTGTATTTCACAAAAATCTTTTGAAAGAATTATAAATACCAGGAAAAATAAAGTAAACAGTCAGGAGGGAAAGATGTTCAGTACTATAGTAGTATTAGTATTTTTGGAGGATAGGTGTAAATAATCTTCTTAAAAACAATTGTAACAAGTTATTGTTCAACTCCTTTTCTGCTTCCCATAAATTAATGGATTTGGAGAATCAGTAGGATATGTCACCAATATGGAAATCAGTTGGAAGCAGTCCATGCAACATTACAGTCCTTAATCCTGTGATTAGGTTTGTAATCTAAAGCTAATTCTCCCTGGGCTCTAGTCTTTACAGTGATGCTCTGCAGGCACAGCCTCAGTGGGAATTTAACTGCAATCTCAATTTTCTTCAGATGTTGGGCTGACACCGATGTTTTCTCCAATACGATGTGTCATTTTCCTTCTTCGCTCTATGCAGATCCTGTAAATATTTGCTGGTCTAATTGCAATTTGTTTTTACTATTGAATGCAGTGGAGTCAAACAAATCCATGCCAGCTCCCAAAGGGAAATTTTATTGTAATTGCAAATATAATATACATGATTACTGAGGAAAAACAGGAAAAGGAATCTGAATTGTGTACTTCCTCTGCAGAATTGAAAAGGATATTAATGCAGAATGGTATTACCTCCAACGTTCTTGATGTAGCAGTGTTGAAGGATGTGGCAGGTAGTGCGGTCCATTATGCTGAACAGCTTGGACACCACTCTTATTTATTTAACCAGAACTACTGGTTGTGGGGGAGTACCAATGACAAAGCAAGCTGTATTTGTCTATTTGTTCAGATTCTTTGAGCAACGATGCTGACCCAAAAGATTAGGGGTTAAAAAATAAAAAATATTCTTTCTATCGGGAACTGATAAGAGATGAGTTATGGAAAAAAAATAAAAGAAGACTCTGCTCTTTGCCTTCATGCTTCATATCTTGGCGATAACATTTTCTTTTAAGATCAAATATGTCTCTGATTCTTTTCATTCCCTCTAAAAAAGTGACTGACTGCAAAGTCATTTGAGTATTCCTGTCGCTGAAAGAACTCAAAGTTCTGCTGGATATCTTATTTCTGCGGGCTGAGGAGAAACTGTTGCATATGTGGTGCTGCTGTTTTCTCATTTGCACAACTGTTGGGCACCACAAACTGTGATCTGTCAGAAAAACAATAGTCTAGATGTTTTGGAGATACTAGCTGTATTATTTGGATCTTTTCTCATTGCAGGTTATATTATCTTAAAAACATTAGAGTCATTGATCTTTAAATTTGCTGCACATTTCCATAGTGCAGTGGTTCACAAAGATTTTCTGGGCTCCCATTGGTTACAATAAAGAAATAATCAACTGGGCACACACATCGTTCAACCAGAATCTGCTTTTTTTATTGTGGTAATCACTAGTTTTTATTTCTTGGTAGCTTTATTACATTTTGAGATCACAATCTTAGTGAATTATTAGTGTTCAATTATCTTTTCACATGTTTTTGCATTTTCATCTGGATCTCTAATGCTTCTAGAAACAGTCCAAATGCTAAAAATAAGGTATGCACCTGCTCAATATCTATGGTGCCACAAACACTCATGTTGGCTACCTCTGCCAGCTGTATCAATCTGTCTCATCAGTTTTCATTAGGTGGTCAGCTAAGCAAGGTTTAAACAGGGACCCTCAAATCCAAGACTTGAGGTCTGGCTTTCTGCAGCTTTTCGATGTGCCCCTGGTCCAGCATTCTTAAATTAAATGGCTTAACTAGCTCCTTAGTATGCAATCAAGTACTTCAGAGTCCTGCTAGTGACCTCATTATAGAACTCAAGTTTGTTGAAGCTGAGACACATCTAGAAGTTGTAAGAACCCTAGAAATATAGAACCCTGGATTCTAGATTCCTGTGCTTTTACAGGTCTTGGAGTTGTTTAGAAATAACCCCATGAGACTGACAATCAGATACCAACTCAAGGTTGCATAGATAATCAACCTGGGCTGGAGCAGTCAAATGGATACATATTTAACAATAGTGAACGTTTAGATGTCTGGTAGTTATTGATATAGCATTGCATTCTATAAATATAAACATTTCCTGTTTTAGCTTATATCATTAAACTGGGCTAAACATCATGTCTGTCTGACTTCCTTACACCTTGAGGATTTCTTCACTTTTCTACTTATATCAAAGTAGCTTTGTGTCTACTACAATTATTATTGGAATTATTACTCATAATAACCAACAGAACCTCACTTAAAGCAAACCAAATTCTTTCATAAGTCAAATTTCTTTCTGCTTGTGCATACATTTTCTGCTAAAATGTCTCTTCTTTTTCTTTTAGGGGGCGCTGGTTACAGCCTGTGCAGATGACACACTACACCTGTGGAATCTGCGCCAGAGACGACCAGCAGTCTTGCATTCACTCAAATTCAACAGAGAGAGGTACGCAAAAATTCAGCTTGATTGACAGACAGATACCAACACTGAGTGAACACGCACTCCACACCTTACACTTGTGAAAAAGGAATGCACCTGTCTCTGAGTAATTCAGTCCAATGGCCAAAGACTTCTTCTGATCTGACTCCCATTACACAGCTGACCTGTCCGTACCCATCATGCTGTACCAGAAGATTATTGTACCAGTCTTGCTGCTGTGGCCAAATGAATGATTTTAGGTTTGATTCTATGAGAGATATGGCCCTTATAGCTATGGTAGTGACAAAACCCCAGAGTTGTTTTTGCATTTTAACCCTGGAGCCACATGAAACCATTTTTACCTGAGTGCTGCACACTGCCTTCATGGAGGAGAGCTTGTAGAGCAAAAACCACACAAAAAAATATATAGGTAATGGCAGCCTGGTCATTCTGTGCATGGTGGTGCATGACTTCAATTTGATTTGTTATTAAGGGTCAAATGTGCAACTTTATAAAGTTAGTGGTTCTGCCAGGGATTTTTTTGCTGTGTGAAAGAACTGAGTGGCTTTCTCCTCCTACAGAAGAGCAAAGTTTTGCCCTAAAGTTCCTGTAATAGTTTATTTCAGATGCTGTTATGCCTGATATTTCAGGGGTTACACAAGATATAGGTTACACAAGATATAAGGTTACAGAATCCTTACCAATTAGTCAAAATGATCAAAACCTTTTTATGATTTAAATTTAACAAAGGCATACAAGTAAATCTTTTACTGTGACTTACTTTGTTCGTCTTTAAATAACTTTGGTTTTTCTTCATCTGAGATGAATTTTCTAAATCCTTCTCACCTTGCATCTAAAGCAAACATGTTTTTCAAGATTTAAATGTCAAACCTCTTCTCACCCTCTGAATATGAAGTATGCTCTCATGTGAAAGTCAATATGCACCGGTTTTAATCCCTGACTTTTCATGAGTCTGTCAATTTATAGCAGCTTAATGTGAGCACTCTCCATCTTCACCTTACAGTAGCAGCCTGGCCTCTGTTCCCACTATTAAACTTTAACTGAATTATGTTTTCACAATCTTTTATCATCCAAGGTTTTCATCTACAAACATAAAATAACCCATTTGAAACTACAAAAAAACCAAACAGCCTCTAATTGTCAAGCTGTTCTCATTGTTTTGTGTAAACATTTTATGGTCCCCTCAATATCATAATAGGATTGCTTAATAATTAAAAAAACCTTCAACCTATTGTTTAGTCCATGGAGCGTCTTGGAGAGGTCTTCTTGGGTGCATATCAACTCTGATCCTAAAGGCCACACTTCCCTGGATGTCTTAGATCTTTTCTTGCTTTACCACACCCATTTCAAAAGATTGCCAGTTCAGTAAAAGCCTTCAGTATTAGTCATTAATTGAAATCTGCTGTACTGACGCAGAGGAACATTTGAAAGTTGCTGCGCAGTTGCCTTGTGAATGCTGTGCCAAACTTCTGCAAAGGCTTTCCAGTCAACCACTGTTGGATTCAGGTGTAGTGAAGTAAGGAAAAGAACTAAACCATGAGTAATACCAGCTCTGTAGTGCTTACTTTGGATACTGTCGATAAGGACGAACATGGTGGTTTACATTTATCAATTTGACTCTACTGCATGGTGTGAAATAGACATTGACCAATTTATGAAAATCCATCAATTTATTTGATAATGTTTTACTCAAAAGTTAGATAGAAGTTTATATAAATCAGATTTATTTCATATAAATTCAAAAATAAGTATGAAATTAGTGGGAATGTTTGGCAGAAAAGCTGAGGTAAAAAACAAAATTGATTGATAATTTTATGTTACATCCTTCACAAACAGTAAAACCACAAGGTGTTAAAATGAAGACCTACAAGGAGAAGGAGAAGGGGGAAGAAAATCTGAAGATGGTGAGGAAACAGCTTTAGACGTACCAGCAGAGGAGCACTGTTGGAGGATGACCGGTGAAGCAGCAAAACGATTATAGGGTAGTCTTGATCTGGTGAAAAAGGAACTGATGAAATGGGTTATGAAACATGTTTACTTAACCAAGCTAAAATGGCAACTCAGTTATACAGGAAAATGTTGGTGCTAACATTCTGATATAGCATTTATGCACTAATGTTGCTTTTTTGTTGTTGTTGTTTTCTTCCAATTTTCTGAGTTTTCTTCAGTACCAGAGACCTTTTGATGTCTTTGAAATACTGCTTTCTATCCTTGTGTCAGAGGAAAGGGCATTTAATGAAAATGGTGCTGAATTTGTTGAACAGTGAATGCATTTTTTTAACAGTGTGCAGGGTCACAATGTCACTGTGGGTGTTGAATTTCTTTCAGCAAAGAAATTTGCTCTCAAAATCCAATAACTTTTAACAGCGGTTTGCTGATGATTGAAATTGTTTTAAAATAGATGACCTTTAGAAAGACGTGCTGCAGAAAGATGTGTTTTTTTCCAATGTTTATCATACTTGTTTGTGATAAAAACGTTTACCAAATTCCCAACTTGAACACACAACAGAATATGGGATGACATTACAGGTCAACAGAGAACAAAACATGAAACTTTTTCCTTCTGAAAGTCAACCAACTTTCTCACTGAGTAGTTATCTCATGGATAGACATATCCACTTTTATTTCATGATGCCACTTTCATAATGCTTTTGAAGGCTGTGACTGTGTTGAGAGTCAAAGTCAAAGTCATTACTGACTCTGACAACAGTGCTTAAATGTAGGGATGCAAGGGTACCTGTACATGTTTTCACACCTAACCATCATGGTACATAAATTACCCAAGCATATCTGAATTTAGATAATCTATCAAAGGCATCACCCTTATTATCCAGGTAGAGAAATAAGATTTCTAAAGTTCTCAACAATAACAGCAATGCAAAAATGACTGATAATGATGGCATGCAGAAGACTGAGTACCAACTGCTTGTTTTTGATTAACAGTCCGCAAACTTTTTCTGGCGTTACAGCATAATATGTGGAAGTATGGCAAGCCATTGCATCACATATTTTTTTCAATTTTCAATGCTAAATAGGTAGCATATCTCTGTTATTAGGCCATAAGGCAAAATCTATAATTTGGTCTATGCTTTTTTTTTTCTGTTCTACAAAAAACATCACATTAAAATTGAGGTAATCAATATTTGTGTGTACTATGACACATCTACTTGAAAGGTAACCAGGGCATGGCTTTTTAGGAAGTTCAAGGAAGCAGGTCAGCGTTCATGGGAAGATGACGAGAGCCAAATAATCAGCAATCCTTAAGGAAAACGTGTTATTGGCTGCAAAAATTTTAAACTTGGTCAGAGAATAACCTTCCATGAAGATAACTGCAAGTCCAGATTTAAAGCCAATTGAGAATCTGTGGGAACATTTGAAAATTGCTGTCCATAGATATTCTCCATCCATTAACTTGACCTATTTTGCAAAGTTGAATGGCAAGAATCTGCTTTAATTTGTGAAAAATTTTAGGGATTATCTCTATAGATATGTAATACATGCAAGCAATTTTCTCTAATACAGTGGTAAATGTGTTCTGAAGTGAGTTCTATAAAATCAGATGTGTTTGTCCTGGCTCTGGTGCAAAATGGTAGGAGGCAGAGCCACTTGCTCACAGCGGAGGTGCACTGAATCACCATCTAAGACAAAAGAAAGGAAAAGGCATCATGAGTCACTCACTAGAAGCAGAGCAGTGCCTTTCCAGTTAGCTCTGTGTCTCTGGGCTGAACCTCTGACAATTAGCACCCTAGCAACATACTGGGACCCAAAACAATAGTGTCTGAAGAATTGTTTTGTGACTACTGTCAGCCAGCAGCTTGTGCCTGGCAATCTCCTGTGACTGGCATGCTGCTGTCAAAAAAAAGAAAAAAGAAAACGCAACTGAGCACAATCCAAACAAAATTGATTTTTGCAATACATGGCACACCAGACAGTTTCTATTGTGTTCCTCTCAGCAAAAATGAGCTGTTTTAGCTAATGTAGTCATCATCATGGCATATGTCTGTTGGTTAATGATACAGCAAGTCTTTGTGGAATTCCTTTAGCAGTTGTCACAAGTCACGCAGAGCAGATGGCAAGGTTGCCAATTTCCTGGGTGATGCAACCAAACCACTTAATCTCTACATCTGTTTACTCCATTAAGGGTATTTGCTTCTCAACGGGTCTCAAAAAGCCTTGTCAAAAGGCAGCTAAACACACTCTATTCCTGTCTTCTTTGGTTGTTATTACACCAGTTGTGGTACCTTGTTCCTCTACTTTGTGTCTTTTCCCAGCAAAAGTGAGTGGCTTGATATTTTTGATCATTATCTTA
The DNA here is from genome assembly GCF_019740435.1 of Gambusia affinis. Lineage (NCBI taxonomy): Eukaryota > Metazoa > Chordata > Actinopteri > Cyprinodontiformes > Poeciliidae > Gambusia > Gambusia affinis. The sequence continues at coordinate 22,380,809 of NC_057878.1, forward strand.
CCGAAAAATTCCGTGATGGCCCGTTTTCAGTTTCCTTCAAGACAGCACCATTTTTATATATATATACTTAAAACCTATTCTAACAAAATTTCCAAAAAAAATTTTGTGGAAGTCGGTCATTGTAAAGTATTGTGGGAGATATATTATCATATATCTCCCACAATACTTTACATATACTTTAAATATTATCATATATCTCCCACAATACTTTACATATACTTTAAATATTATCATATATCTCCCACAATACTTTACAATGACCAACTGCCACTTTTTCACATGTACCTTGTGTGTTTGTTAATGAAACCTTCAGCCTTTAGTCTATTTTCTGGTGTACCAACGGATTAGAACTCACTACAGGAAAACAGACCATTATGTAATACTAAATATTTTCAGTATTATTATATTTTAAAATAATATATAGTATATATATGTCTATGCTAGCATAATAAAACATTTAAGAGGTGCTACAAAGTGAGGACAACATTGTAGGAGAGTTAATGTTCTCTGTGGTTAACTATAGGTTGTAGGGAACAGAGCCAACAAGGCCTCACTTGAACCCACAGACAAGGTGAGAACCATAGAAATATTATTAATATTAATATTTTTACCATTCCAAGGTAAACGCCTGTTTATTTGTCACTTTAGAAACAGTAAAACTTAAGTCTTTATACTTTTGGAAGTGTTCCCTCTGGCTTGTTTTTATGTAAGAGGATTACTCAAAATAATTCAAGAACACCATGAAAATTTTTTTTAAAGTAAATGTGAAATTTGTATTTTCTAGAAGGCATAAGATTGTCTAATCCTCTGTTTTGTAAAAGGAAATTCTGCTCCCCCCCCTGCCAGTTCTGATATTGTCATCACCTTAAGCTCCTAAAATCCTTATTGAATTGTCTGCCATCTCATTTGTCTTCTATCAAATAATCCAACTGCTCACAGGGTGAGTGGATGTTGTGCTGAAGCCCAATGAGCATTCCCCCCTTTCTGCCTCCACGCACACACACGCACACGCACACACGCCCATCTACACTTCTCTAAAGTAATCAGCATAGACATGTATAATGGTCTGCTGATCTTTTTTATATGGTGAAGATGATACTACTCATTGGTAGAATAACTTTTTTAGCAACTCTATTTAATAATGTTCTGCTAAACAGTAATCAAAAATATAAGCAATGTGTCTGAGTTTTTATGATTCCAGTAGAATGTATATGGATGTCATGAAGCAAAACCCATTACTCTAGGTTTCCAAAATATAATAGACCACTGGGATCCATTATAAATGACTTAGGGCAATTACGTTGTAAGATACACGTAGAACTTTTTCTATAACAGACCGTGCCTTGCAACAGTATTCACATTTTTTCAATGTTTTTTATTTTGTAACCACAAAGGCCAATGTTTTACTTGTTCATGGTGTGATGAATACTTTGGAATGTCAAAGTAAACATGGGGAGGAAAGTTCTGGCCTTTGTAAAATCCTAAATTTTCAGACTCCATCCTCATGGTGAAACATGTTGACAGCATCATGCTGTTGGAATATTGATGCTTTTTTTCAATAGGGACAGATAAGCTGGTGAGAGCCAAAGGGAAGATGAAAGAAGAATGATAACCTGTTGGAGGCTGAAAAATACTTAAAGCCGGGTGAAGGTTCACATTACTGGACAATTACTAAATCCATTTAGCCCTAGCTACAGTAGTGATTGTTTTAAGAGCTAAAACCATTGAAATTGTCAAATATTTGTGAAAATCTTTTTTTTTTTTTTTTTTATCTAAAACTAAACTCTTTGAGAAAATTACTTGTGGAGCAGTTGGTGTCTCTGAAATGAAGAGTAACACCATTTTAACAAATACATGTAGAGAGGTGCATGTAAAATATAGATGTTGAAAGACTGTACTGCTTTTATGGCATAAGAAGTCCTCAGTAGGAGTGACAACATATATAGCAAGAAAAGCAATGGCTGGTAATGAAGCCTGTATTCTAAATAAAACCTTGATACAGAATGACTCATGGTTTGGCTTGTGGAAATGAGTCATAGTAAGATGTGTTTGAATGGTATAGTTAAATTTAAAGTTAAGCTTAAGTTTAACTTTTTTCATTCAGTAGTTGTTTCGTTTATTAAATGAGCCTTAAGGTTTGGAAACTTTTTTCTTTATTTTTTATTTATTTTTTCCTTTGTTCAAGTTTGTATCTTTGAGCTCCAGAATTGTGGATCCTTGACTGAAATCAAGAAATCTGAGTAGGAAAAAAAACATGGAAGATAAAAACTGCCAGCACAAGGTGGCTGAAAAGGCAGGTGAAAGATACTGCTTAATGATGTTCAGCTGGAAATGTCAAACTCTGGCATCAGTGTAGCATTCACCAGAATTAAAGTAGTGAATTGAGAAGTCTTCAGCTCAAGTTTAAGTTTATTTAGTACAGATCAGCTGACATTTTGTACAGACAAAAAACACTTTAAAATCACAAAAAAATAACTTGTTTGCCTTAATGGTCCACATACTGGCTCCCTTCTATTTCACTTCAATTACAGGAACTGTTGCTTCGCTTTGGTTTGTCGTCCCCATAGGCATTTTTGTGGCTGTTTCATATTGTTTCAGGTGTTTCCTGCAGAAGAACCATTATTTAATGTGTGACAAAGATATGCTTTTTGCATTTGTACTTTCACAGAACAGTTCCTTCCCAGATGGTCTTTGTAGAAAATGTGCTCAATCACGTCTTTTAAACAGATTTTTAATTGCATGATTGATTTTTTTATGATTTCAAAAATTGTTTCATCTACTTTGACAATAATGAAAATTCAGATTTTAATTTATGGTTCATCCAATTAAGATTTCTTGTTTGCTTTTCTTTCCCTACCACATGGTAATAATTTACCTTTAAATGCTGATTTATTCCATTCAGTCTATATTTGAAAGGAAATGGGTTAAAATTGCTTTTTTGTGAGGTCTTAAAGATATAATTACAATGAAGACCAATAAAACTGGACCAGTAAAAACTACTGTAAGTCATGTTATTGTCTTTTAGACTTATATTCTGACACTTGGTGAATTTCCCACCTTTTGTTCTCCAGGATCACCTTTTGCCACCTGCCCTTTCAGAGTAAATGGCTGTATGTGGGGACGGAGCGTGGGAACACACACATCGTCAACATTGAGTCTTTTATTTTGTCTGGATATGTTATCATGTGGAACAAGGCCATAGAACTGTAAGTATCTAGCATTTCAAACACCACAGTTTACAGTGATCATTGTTATTATGGTGTCAGTAGAGATTTTTTAATTGTTAGGATAATGATACTTGTGGAGCTGCAGACAGTAATTGTTAAGGTGGTTTGTTGGTTGATTGTAAATGACGATATTTTTGCTTAAGAAAAAAACCAAAAAAAACAAAAACAAGCAGCCATTCAAGACCTTTAGTTTTAGCTTATTTGTTACTGAGCATCTTGTGACATAAAATTACTTTTTAAAATTAGGAGCTGTTACTGGTGACTGCATACTGGGCAGATACGTGACCACTCTGTATTTTTGTTATAACATTTGTTACAGGGTTATGAAAACGATTATTAAGAATAGCACTTATAATATTAGCCTTTTTCTCTAACTCATCTCACTTTACATATCTCAAACACCCACAGAATAAGTACACTGTGAATATACAAACCACCATAAAGTGCACAGATTATTAGGCATATTTTTCTTAAAATAATATTTAGTAATCTTGTGAGTCATTGTTACTTAAAATGCAAGGATTTACTCATCTGACAATTACTTTTGTTTGTGTATGGCTGGCTGTGCAGACTGGCAGCCTACATACATGAAGCTGCAGATTGACAACTAAAAGCACAAGAAAACAACTGGTGCTCAGTAGCATTGTACGCCCATTTTTCTCTTGGCTTCACCCACCTATGTGCCACTCTTCTGGTGTAACCCTGACAAGTCACCCTGCTGCAGTGTCAGTCATAAGTCTTTTTCCAAACCATGTTGTACGTCAGCCCAAACTAAAGTGAGCAGTTTTAACACTGATGTGTTTGTGTGGGAGGCCTGACTGCCAATCAGTTTGTAGGGCTGGCGAATGTTGTTAATCTGTTCTTTTGTACATCTCTATTGGAAGAAACAAAGCAAAAACAACTTCTTTTCGAACAGTTATAGTCTTGTTTGCTGTTGGATGTCCCAATCAGGATTTTCTGTCCCTGGCCATAATTAAGTCGAGTCAAGTTTATTTGTATACCACAATACATTTTACTTTTAATACACATATATGTATTAAAAACCCATGAACCATTATCTTTCTGCTTTATGATTATGCACAACTTTGCATTATTTTAAAAGATTCAGTTAAAAAATTATGTTTATGGTTGTAAAATGACAACATGTGAAAAAGTTCAAGGTGTGCAATTACTTATTTTGCAAGGCTCTGTATTGCACAAAAAAAGCCTTTAAACCACCAGCTATCAAAATACTCAGTAAAGTTTTGTTCAACTGTGGGCATGGAAACATATTTAACAATTATGGAGACGTTATCAATAAGTAAAAACGCAAAGACAGTTTTGAAAGAACAACAGATTTGACAATGTCACTAGTTTGTTTATTCTTCCTCATGAGGCAGCAGTGTATTCATCCGCCTCAGTGGAAGAATCCTTTTCTCTTTATTAAACATAAACTAATATGTTCTATATTTTACATTTTTCAGCATTCTGTCCCTTTCTAAGCTAGAGTTCATGAGAAGTGTAACCAGAAGATAATCATTCTTCTCCTATCAGTATACAGAGGGATTTGGGAAATTCATTGTTTGTAATGAAACGCTTTCCACAGAACATGAATAAGGATGAGCCAGGGCTTTGTGCTTTTTCAACTGTGGATCATTTAGTGAGCAAGAGAGAAATTGTTCAGATTTTTCAAATAACTGTGAGTAACATGCACATGTTACTCGCACTTTTGTGTGTGTCTGTGCGAGTGTTTGTTTGTGTAACACCCGTTCACAGATGGATTAATTTAATTCAAACCGAAGTGTGCACTCTTGAAAAGAGTGTGTTATAGCAACAATTCAACAGGGACTGCGGTGCCAAAATGGGAGGACCTGGCTCTCATTGAAATTCAAATAGCTTTGCAACATATTTAATGCCCAATTTAATCTCCAGGAAATTCGTTCCAAAATGAGTTGTAAAAAATGAGATGCAAGGAGGAATGGGAGAACACAGCAGCTCACTCGGCTCCATGTTATAGATCCTAATAATAAGTGAAATTGTGTTTACGCCTTGCATTGTGTAATCAACACTGGCATGTCTAGCTCAGTGCTGAAAAGACGGTGAAAACAAACAATAGGCTTTCAACAACTTTGTGATGCTGTAATAAACAGAAAGAAAGTGGTCATGCCACATAAAATATAATTCATGTCAGACTTAGGGTATAGAAAGATTATTGTCTTGACTGCGTTTTTTAAAGATAAAGAGTCAAATCATGCACTTTGCAAAGGTCATCAATCACAATTATAACCATTGCCTTAAATTAATATACAAAAATTCTGATTATATCTGAACAGTGTAGTAGTTACACTTTCCTGAGATCAAACTTTCTTAATATGTTTTTAGTCAGGAGACTTATGGTTGTAAAAGAACTTAAACAAGATAATTATGTGATCATGATTTCTTAATGGATTAAGTATACATGTTCTGACATAATTAGCAGAAATATATATGAATGAAAGCAGCTTTGTTCTTAATTTATCCATGTTAAAGAACAACATTAGTACAGATTCCGCAGAGAAAAGACCCTAATGCAAATATTACAAGCTTCAAATAAAGGGCTAAATGATGTGTGGTCATGCCCTCCAACAATATATAACCTTTTTTAACATATTTTGTCTATAATAATGTAGTTCATGTTGCTACTTTTATCTTAAACTGTTTAGATGCTACCTCTAAAAGTGTCATATGACAAGGTTGTTTGTTTTCTGTGTCTGATGCCCCCTCCCACTGGTGACCTGTCCAGGGCGTACTCCTGGATCATTTTTTTACAGCATTATAGTGCTCAATCTAAGTACATTTCTTTGTCAATCATTTCTTATGAAAATGGATGATCTTGTCTATAATTTCTTTCCGTGATGTTTTGTGGTGTTCAATAGTTATTATTCTACCACAACTTCCTGCACAGTGACTGTCTAACACTACTCTTTTTACGAAATCCCTCTCAATCTAAATAAATCAAAACATCTATAGGCCTAACCATCAAACTGTTTTTTCCTCTAAAATAAACAATCTATTTTTAGCAATTTCATGCATCTAAATCTGAATGCTTTAGATATATGTCACATGCTTTGTCAACCTGAAGCAAAGCCTTCTCACGTGGGATATAAAATAAATATATGCGGTAGTGTGGCTGTATTGTGTTCTTGACATGTTTGCAGTCGACTATTTCCTACCCAGTCTAGCTCCCTTTCAGCTGTCATTTTGATTATTTACCCTCATCTATCCATGATTGGTTGCCATGGTTCCAGTGGACCTGGTGGAGATAAACATGTCCTTGCATGACATTTGTTTCAAAATAATTGAATACTTACAATATCTATTTAAATTCAGTCCTTTCTTCTCACTTACCAGCATGTGCTGGGGCATGCTTTCCATTTTTTGATTCCCAAGACCACAAAAGGCTGCATTGTTTAACAGTTGCTGGTTTCTTTGGCAACACCAATACTCAACAGACACTGGGACACCAGCAGCGTTCTTAAAAGCTTTTAGGAGGACTGATATGGTAATCTGTTGATTAGACAAAGCCATCTGGACAAATTTAATTCTTACACAATACATTGCCAGAAATTAAATCAAAATTTTAAATTTGTATGTTAATTTATTCTATTTAAGGCTTCTGGCTATGCAGTAGGACGAGTCCAGAAGGCTGGCTGGTTAAATAAGGTGTCAAAAAGTATACATGGACATTTCTGTGGTTTAGAATCAGTCAGTAAATTATTTGAAATTTATTTGAGGAGAACATTTTATTCAAATGAGTGTAAGACATGAGTTTTGTATGGATTATAAAGATACTGACATCGTATTCACACAAATGGAATCACCAAATTAAGTACATCTGAAACAAAAATTATAAAAGTAAAATATTAGACAGGTTGTGACAACGCAATACAACGAAATATGGAAATGTGAATACAAAAACATTAAAAAGACCAAACAAAATGTAAAATAACCATTAAATTACAAAATAGATTATAATATAAAACTTGTAAAAGCTAATAAATAATAAATTATAGCACAGAAGAATTACAATGTAACTAATATATGTTAAAGTTAATCTATAATACAGTAGCTTCATTAGCTGGTTGTTTCATGGTTTTTTTATATTTAACTTTGGGATTTTAGAGATTATTTTTAATTGGAGGAAATGTTGCGGCCTTAGATCCTCTCTTCTTATGAAAACAACAAAATTACAGATAGCAAAAAAACAAAATTACAAATTAATGTTGGAGCTTAGCATTACTATCTCATGCCACAATTAAATGAGTGTTGACAATCAAAGCCACTATGTAACATTTAATTGTTTTCATTAATTTATGTGATAAACTTTAGCTGGGGAAGAAAAAAGGAAAATCACTCCTGTGTATGTTGTTGAGAATAATCAATTTGTGTTTTCCTTCTATCTCTGTTAGCTAGTTGCTACGCTAAACCTAAAGGAAATGACATGTTAGGAAATGCAAATGAGAGCGAGGGGTGAGGGATGAACGCCTAGACAGCCAACAAAGGGAATAGAAAACTGTTCTGGGGTGGCATTTTGTCTGATACCTTTTAAAGGTGGCAGGTCAGAAAGGACCAGCTGTATTTTGATATTAATAAATGTAATTCATAGGTTAAACTCACTGACTCTTCTTTAACCTCATACATCAAGAACTCAGCATGGAGAACAGATGATTCTCTACAATGTTGAGCTACTTTCACATCATGCCCTTCAGTTTGTGTTATGATTACCCCTCCCAATGACAAGGTGCTCCACTGGGTGGCATCAGATGAACTAACTCCTGTAATAAACAGCAATAGTTGGTTGAAGGGCCCAAATATATGTTAAGTAGTGACAAAACTGTGTTATACATATAAAAAAATAAAAAAATTAAGAAATAAAAAAGGAAAATTTTAAGAAAAACAGGGTGAAAAAAAAATAAATGAAAGGAAGACACTCACAGGGATGTGACTCAAGGAACTAAAAACCTGCAAAAATTAATGTTTGTTATTGTTACTCTGAAGTCATAAATTCTAACTTCTAAATCAGAATTGCCAACCTGAACAACTACTGAAGTCTGTGTTTTGCTTTAGACTGTTAGTGGACCTTGAACTGCCTAAGTTATAATTGTAAGACAAACAAAAACAACGCTTGTTCACTTATTCTTCAAATGGCCCCAATGCCAGCAAACTCTGCAAGTCAGCAGAGAGTTTACCTTTTACAAAGATGTTTGTTTCGTTCTGTGTGACAGACACTTGCTGAGTTAGCAAACTGAAGAGTAGTGAAAATATATCAAAGTCAAAAAGCATGTCTACTGTCTCCGTCTATCAGAGGAAGTGGGCCAGTATGCTTTGACTTAAAAGTGTTTTTTGTCGTCAATTATTTGCTTGTATCACTTACAGTAATTAGCTTTAATGCTGACCAGAACAATTAGCAAATCCCATTGGTTTTCTGACTTACAGCTGTACCATGGCTGAGGCAGAAGTGACTATGAATGCACTAACAGAGGTGAACAAGGTTTAGGTGTGATGGATGCTAAATGGAAGCAGATGTGGGGGTAAACATGCAGAACAATGGAAACAAAGCCAGAAACAAAGTAAACAAAGTTAAAACACCAAAGGAACTAAGCACAAACTATGAGGACTATTTCAGGTCCTCCAGATTGAGACGATTCCCCTTAAATGTTTACATTTAAAACTCTATGATCACATCAGGATTCACATACATCTACATGATCAAAGACTCTTGTCTATTAGAGCCAAATCAACATGTTTTTAAAGAAATTCTGAACCTTTTAGCCTGCTGTTTAGCCTCTTAATACAGTTATATCCAGCAGGCATTTTTTCATAAATTTAATTTTTTTTTTTTATCTTTTGACTCATTATTTGCTGCTTTACTTTTGTACAGATTTCAAAGCGTGGCCTTGGCAGTTGTCAGACAAAACTTCATCACAAACTCACTAATTTCTTGGCAACCCACCTGAAATTCTCATATCCGTCTCTCCAGTGTGAAGGCTTTCAGCATCCAAAGAATACAGCCTTCTGTACACAAAAGCATTAATCCTGAGTCATGGCCATGAAAAATCCAATAAGTACAGAGAACATTTCTCCTCTGCATCAATGTTTTTCATAAATAAACTCTAAGATAACTTTGTATCATCAGTTGACCCTAATGGATGTCTAGCAGGTAGTTAGGTTAGTGATTTAGTTGGTCTTTATAAAAAGGCGTAGATCAATATATAGTAAGTATTTCAATTTATGTGTTTTTGTTGGGGAGCTCCTGTACAGTGGGATCATTAGCAAATAGTTAATTTAATTTAAGCAAAGTATTTTTTCTCTTAAGGCCTTGGAGGTTTGTCAGAGATTGTTGGTGAACAACAATATAAAGACTAACTAACTGATAGCACTGAGATAAAGTTGTGGAGAAAGCAGAACAAATCCATAGAGCTGTTCTGTCTATCATCAGAAAATTTGAATAGGTCTATGGTAAGAGATGGTCATTCACCTACACTGGTGAGTATTAATCAAAGAAGCAGCCAAATGGTTGGTTACTCTGAAGAAGCTCCAACTGTTTCAACAGACGGGCAAGATTTGCTGACAGGTAAACCAAGTACAAGCCTTGCATTTTAAAGATTTTACCTTTATGTAAAATTCATAAGCAAAAAGCCGTTGTTGAAAGGCTATAAAAAGACCCAGTTGCAGTGTTCCACAAGCAATGAAGGGCTCGTGAAAAACGTGTGATAGAAAGTTCTCTAATCAAAAAAGACTAAAACAGACCATCATCTAACATGTACAGCTTTTTGTTTGGTGGAAAACCAACATTTTAGCCTACACTGAACACGCCATCTGCACTGTGAAACATGGTGGTGTCAGCGCTGTATTATAGGTTTGCTTTTTTAGCAGGGACAGACAAGCTGCTCAGAGTAGATGGGGATTTGTATGGAGCTAAACAAAGAAAAATCCAGGGAGAAAACCTGTTAGATGGTGCAAAAAAGAGACTTAACTGGGGTGAGGTTCACCTACCAGCAGGACAGTAATACTAAACATGCAGCTAAAGTCGTGACATTGTTTCTTTCCTGATGCTCTCCAAAATCTGGGTCTTTGCAGATTCGCTTTAGCTTTTTGTACATACAGGTAACTCTTTGCTGCTCAAGAGGGCTGAATACTCATGCAACAATCCATTTTCTCTGAGTTTTTTGCTGTAAAATATCAACTATGTTCCTTCCACTTTACAACTACATGCTTGTTAATGTTGGTAACTCACATTAGATCCCAATAAAATACTCTAATTTATCTGGTTGTAATCTAACAATATGGAAAAAAGCCAAAGATCTCCTTATACACTTGCAAGGCAATGTACGTTCAGTGACTTATGCAAAGTGCCCTAATTTAGATCAATGTATAGAACAGTATAATTATTATTAGGTTATATATACCAAATCTTGGTGCATCTATTTTGTTTTTCAGACATTATAATGGGAACCAGAACAAAGATGTAAATGGTTCTTAGATTGCATGTCATTGTGCAGCTTTCATTGGCATGTAATAAAAAGAAATGCACTCCGGAAAGCACATTACATGTGCTATTGCACAAAAGGGTAATTTATTAAATGTAGTTATCAGCTGGATTTTTATTGCAACAAAATTATAGTTGTAACGCACCACTTTTTAAAGTACATATGTGCTGCCCTCGCTGCTTTTTATTTTTACCCGGTGCTCTCTAAATATCAGTAATTTTGTTGTTTGTTTTTTTTTTTTTTTTTTTTCAGAGAATGCCTATAAATGTCACAGTTGTCTAGCAGCAATACTTTTACCTAATTTTTAGCAACAACTTGTACTCCGGCTTGTATAGGTAAAAGAAAAAATGCAAACATAAGTACTTGATTCTGGGGGGGAAAAAATCCTGTAATGTTGCTTTGCAGCACTACAGGAGATGTCTGTGTTTCATAGGTCATCTTTCTTCTCGTCTTAGGTCAACTAAAACTCACCCAGGTCCTGTAGTTCATCTGAGTGACAGCCCAAAGGACGAAGGCAAGGTGAGTAGGTGGATAACAGAAAATCTTGGCAACATCTCCTAGTTTCTTTTACTCAAACTCCTGTGCAAAGTGCAAAGAATGTGTGACTCTACCTTTTTGAGCAGATTTGTATTTCAATCCTAATTAAGGACGACTCCAGAGTGTCCCGAGGAGAAGTTTGTACAGAAAGTTTTCAGCATATTCATTTCCACAATAAACTTAGAATAATTTTGATACAGGCAGACTTAACAAGGTGTGTTTCTGCATTCAGGAAATGTATCCACACTACAATAACACTGCAGTTAAATCTCTCTCTGTATATGTATGTACACATATATAGATATAGTCATGCTGCTTGACCCGATGCACCAGATGGTTAGTCACTGAGAACCATCTGGACAGATTTTGCTGTGAACTGCTTAGAAAAGAGCTCGCACGTCCAAGAAAACACTGGGCAGGTGATTGGATTTAGAGAGAAATCATGTTTTCTTCCAAGAAAATCAGCCTGGCTGTTCTTTTCTCCTCCAATCAAGACGCATAGCAGTGATTCATCTGACACTCACCTCTGCAGGGGCCGGGCATCTGAGTTGGACTCTAAGAAATACGATTTTTATAATAAATATGCAATTTAGGTTGTATATAAAATGTAAACATATTTATTGTGCTGTATTAATATCTGATTGCTGTATTATTATTATTATTATTTTCATTGTGAATGATAGTTTGAGCTTCTTATTTACTCCATAACTGTACAATAGTTGTTAGTTAAAAAATTTTCCCAGGTGCAATCTTTCATTAAAATCCTACATTCAAAACAAGTTCTTAAAGATAAATTCTGAATTCTTAATTTGGTCAAGTATTGTGATCAGAAATATATTTTGAAATTTCACAGGTGCTTCTTAATTATTCATGGCCCAATGATAAATTATGTGTTAAAATAGAAATGTTTTGTAGTATCAGGGTATTTGCTCAATAACTTAAAGCATAAATATGTAACATGATCTAAATCCTTTTATTTCCAACAGAAAATTAACTGCTGTTTCTACTTTTTTAAATTTTTCATCATTTCATCAGATAACAAAAATGATTCATGGTTTCCTCTCCTGTAGAATTGGTCTATCTTGTATTTATTTGACAGTAAATATTCTTGTTCTTCTATTTCATATAAAAATATAATTTCTGTCTCTTTATGGCTCACAATGTTTCTTTGCTCTTTGGTTTGCACAGAGCAGAATTTGCCCATTTGTTTTTGTATGCTAAAACAGCACTTCAGATTTTACAGTGAACATCTGTTAAAAGAAGTGCAACTTTTAAAATGACCTTCTGTTTTTATTAGTCACCTTAAATTGAATTAATTTCTTGTGATTGAGATAGATTCACCTCTATTAGGTGTCCTAAGATAATTCATTTTATTATTTGACTCGCTTCTCAAGTACATGAAACAACTCATTCACCTGCATTTACTTACTGTTTGTATTTGTCCCTATTTCAAGATTATAATAACAATTAATATATATCATAGACGCCACTGCTATACTTGTAAAAATAAAGACCTCAATTTGTTTTAGCCACAGCAATGCTTTTCTGTTACTGGCTGCAGTTGTTTCCTTGTGTTTAGAAATGTTTTGTCAGATTTCAGACAGCAGACACCGGCAGTCTGAAGATGAAAGCAGACAATCATAAACACCATGAATACACTCAGACACAGTCACACCCTGCTGTCATTGGGTTCTTTATATAGAAACACTTGGGTTGTAGCAGGCTCACCCTGATTTATTAGTCAGGTTTATCTGATAAGTAGTTGGCTTGTCTGCTCAGGTAGACAACTGGACATCTGCAGCTTTACAGACCTGCTTCTAGCTTGCAAACTGTTTTGGAACTGCTCTACCTTTACGGGAGTGATGGAATAGCACGCCTGTACAGGTGAATTCATTTTTCTTAGAAGCAAGAGAAAAGTGTAGGAGCCCTCTTATGCCACGTGAATGGCATCTCGTTAAAAACTTGGTTTTGAAACAAACTTCAACACTTTGGTGTGCTATCATAGCAGTAACAGCCCCTGTCTATTCTTGAATGTAGATGTCTGAAAATGACAAGTCTAACTCAAAAAAATACTTTGCTTTGTGGAGAGCAAGTTTCTTTCTGGCACACTGATTTGATTCTAATGCTTTTTTCCTATAATGAGTTTTCAGCTGATGAAATCTCCACTTAAGCAGAAAGAAAATTACTGCACAGTCAGTTCAGTTTTCCTTCTCGCTGTAGTGTTATCCTCTTTTCAAAATGCCAGCAGCTGGTTTTGAGTTTCTATTCTGTTTTTGTTTTCCTTTTCAAATTTTTATTTTTTCTACTCACACCTCCTGTGTAGATGGGGTATTTCCTGTGCAGTTCAGCTACAGTAATTTCCTGTGTTTGCTTAAAACAACACATTTAGCAATGTTAGTCGATTGTCCTACAGCTGTCATCTGTTTGTCCTTACCTTTGCTGTGCATATATACTCGCTGCGCTTCAAACGCATTTGCTAAATCATCTACAAACAGTTGAAAGAATTGTGTGCTTCCTTTGTCTTTCTTGTCATCGGGTTCTCTTTTAGTTTTATTTTTGTGTCAGTTTGCCCTTGGAAATTTGCACCCGGTTTATTTGGCTGTTTTCTAAAATATGGACTTCCCAGACATTATGAATTCTGTCTGCCTACTTAGACTGCCATGGTGATTGTTGTGACAGTTTCTTTGAATTTTCAGACGGTCTGAATTACATCAACAGCCTGCCTCCAATCTCAAAGTCAAACTGATGTAAACATGGTAAACAGCCATTCATCATGCTAAATTAGGTCTGCTGTCAAATATCACATACCTTTGAGAACATACTATACAGTATTGATTCTCTATCTGCATATTGACAGTATGTCTTCATTCTTCTTTACTTTTTGATGTTACTAATGTAAAACTTCAAGGTTGCAGGATGTTTCTAAAGGGCAGCTTTTAGTCTCAGCTTTGCACGCCCATTTTCATATTTGAGAAGTCACACTGTGTCTCTGCTCAGCAGGAGAGCCATTTCCGCATGCTGTTTGTGCTCCTCCCAGCACTACTGATCTCCTTCTCCTGTCATCTGTGATTAGACTGCATCAATCTGTTCTTACCTTTTGTATAGTGCATGCAGAAATTTGTACCCATTAGTACATGTGGAGAAGAAATTAGGTTTTGTTTCAGATCCAAAAGGTCCTACTTTCCTTTGAAGTAGTTTTACATGTCATATATTTTACTGTATAAATTTGACAATATCTGTGATTAAAAAAAAAAACTGTACAGTCCTAGTCATTGGGATTCCTTTGTTTCCATCAAAAAAAAAAAAAAGAACAATGTGGTGGGGTTAACAGTGTAATGCCTCATTTCTAGGGTCTGTGCGGCTCGGTACACTATTTTACAGTCTGGCGTGTTCAGGGGAGCATTTCCACCACTAGTTGGACTTTCACTGGTCCGCAGGAGATCCAGTTATCTCCTGGATTTGTCTTATCTTTTGTGGATAAGATGAAAGTACATAATATGGGAAACATTTTGTCTTATCCACCTAATGTCTGAAAGTTTTTGGACCTTTTCCATCATTTTATCCCAAATAAAACCACTTTGATCTTTAATAAATTTTTCCTAGAGGTTTGGAGATGCTAACTTCAGAAACAGAACCTTTTGGGTTCTCAATATAACAAAAAAAAGTTCAGGATTTCTCCTTTTTTCATTGCAGAAACACTAGGCATTTGGGATTAGGCCTAAATGCCCAGCAAGCTAGCATGTCTCATGCTTGTCACAAGCAGTGACATTTTTCTGTTCCCCAATCAATGGACTGTGTTGTATAATGCTAGTACCTTAACCTTAACTCTACCATTGTTCTATGGACCTACGACTAAATGGGACACGGGAATGGTGCATTGTGGGTCAGCATGTTATTTTGTCGAAACAAACAAAATAACATACCGACCTGCACTGACCCCTGCTACACCGCTCATAAGAAAGGGGGCGTAAGATCAACCTTCAAAGCTGTAAAGTGGGTGTTCAACAAGTAAACCTTTTAGAACTGCTGTTCGCCAGCATACCTTATTAATACATGACTTGAAAGTTTTAAAGATGATTAGTAAAATTTGCATGCTGATGACGTTATGATATATCTAAATGTGACACTCTGCAATGATTTGTAGCAGTCTTGAACAAGCAAATGGGTGAGGTCTTACACTCAGTTCCACCTGAAGTGTTTTATGTATCTTTGTGTCTCTCTTTTCAGTCTTACTTTGTCGCTAGTTTTAAATAAAGGTGTTTAAAATGTATAAAGGTTATACATTTTAAAAGTATAACCAAAGACTGTCTCTAATTAACATTTGACCAGAGGACTTAATGTTTTATGTTCTAGTTTTAATTAGAAAAATCTACTCTGACTCCAGAATTGTTCAGAACCTTCAAGGTCTTTAGAATTAAATTTAAATCAGCCTCCCTACAAATTTAATGTCTCATATTTAAAAAATGCTTCATAGAACATATCTAAGGTGGCGAATATTAAAAGGTCTTTGCATGAATTTCAGTAATCTGGTACCACAATGTAAACTCTTAGTGTATCTCAATCCTTCTTATCAACATACAATCTGAAAATGTGAAACCTACATCAATAAAACATCAAATTAAATTAATACTACTTTATTTTACAATTTTGTGACAGCAGTGATACAATTCTTGGCTTAGATCAATCAATTTCTTTCTAACATTTAAAGTGAATAGTTTTATTCAGTCTCATCCGGTCATTTAAAACAAATCTCTAAAATAAAAAGGACTTTGACTTATGTTATACTTAAATTTTTTTATGGTTTTTAATTTTTAGTTCTTCACATGGTTGAAGAACTTTTAATTAGTAATTCATAACTTTATGTTTTTGTAATAATATGTTTTGAATATAGCACGATACAGAAATCCAGTTCTTTTAGACTTTCTCTAAAGGAGAAAGACAAGAGAATATGCTATTAAAGTAAGGTACAAGTGTATAAATCTTAATAAGCAAGATAATGCTATAAGACTCTGTCTACTGGCTAAAACTTTCCCATTTCATGGCACAACTGGAACTCTATTATGAGTAATAAAACAAAAAATCAGATAATATCTGAGCAATTAGAACAAATCGTTTTGACCTTTACTCTTTTTTTTTTTGTTACTTCAATGTTGAGTTTCTATAATTGGACTCTGACATTTGTAAAGATTTAGTACTACATTAATGCAATTCCCTCTTCTTGTAGTGCATTAAACTCGGAAAAAAACTACTTTTTTTTTTTTTTAATCTAAAACTGAATATATTGTAAAAGAGGCTTTTATGTACAATTTTTGTACAGAACTGAAATTAGGGTTGCGCTCATGTTTTTAAAATGCATAAATAATCTAAAATAGTTCTCTAATACTTAAACAGCAAAGATGTTTCCATTATCTTGTCATTTTGATTGTAAAGGTGTTTAAACATTTATATCTCCACAGTTGACAAATATGTAATAAAGGGCCAAAAGACAGGAAGTGAGGACAAAGCAGCTGAAAATGTGGGAGAAAGTTGTGAAGAGTGATGGCCATGGGTGAATGTTCAAACTTGAACTTGGGCATCAGTGCATAACACAATGGCCACCCAAGAATGAAGAAGGAATAGAGAGGTTTCTAGCCAAATGTGAGCTCGTGAAAAACCAAGATTTATATGGTTATTTCTGTAATAAGTAGGAGAACGACATCAGTAGGAATTCTGTCTGAGAACAGAAGCCTGGAGACTAACCAGGAAATTAAAAGCATGCGGTGGCGAGCTCTGCCTATCTGTTTTTTAATTTGTGAGATAAATTTGAATTCACAATAGACACTTTAATTCAGCATTCAGACAGCATTCTGCTCTGGTTCTAAATAAAATTTCTCTGATTTGCACTACTAACGATGCGTTTTCGCTGAACAAGTGTGTCAACAGAATACTTACATCAACGAGCCATTCAGTGGTTGGTGAAAACATGCTAACAATTAAAGGAAGCTGCTAAATGTCTCATTTTTATATGTATTTTTTTTATGTTTTCTTGGCTCAATTGCAATGAAGTAATGTCAAATTACAGCTGTCAAAAAGTAATTTAAGCAAATCAAGTGTCATGCCACTCAAACTCTAAAGTGATCTAATTTTAGCTTCATGTGTTGAAGAGGAAACATTTAGACACGGACATAAAACCTTCTTTCTTGATCCTATGGCACAAAGTGTTTTGAAGTGAAAACATTGTTCATGACTGGTGAGGAAATGCTCACCCTCTTTATTTTTACAAATGTTGCCTTCTTTTACTGCATAACAGGAGTGTATAAAATAAACTTTTGTGTTTTGTATTACCAGTTATATGTTTATTTATAAGTTCTTTCTTGCTAATCAAAATGATCCAGTTTCCACTTTGAATAATAATTTGTTGCACTGTGGTGTTTAACATATATAAATTTGATACGTGGTGGTAGTGATTCATTTTTTCTAATGGCTTGTCTCCACAGTCTCTGTGTAGCAGCTCTATTTAAAATGACATCTGTTTTAAACAACAGCTAGAAGCTTGATTTAGATGTTTTGTGTGTAGTATCAAGAGTTGTAGGTTTTCTAGAAAATATATATATATATATATATATATATATATATATATATATATATATATATATATATGTCCTTCAAAGATTTCTGATTTTGTATTTCATTTCTTGTCTCTCCTCTCTGCAGTTGCTTATAGGATTTGAGGGTGGAACCATTGTGCAGTGGGACCTCCGGGCCAAGAAGGCTGACTTCAGAATCTACTATGATGAGGTTCGCTCCACTGCTTCCTTTAATACACTGATAGAAACTATACTTATGTGACACTTTATTTCTAAAGAAAAAAAAACAAACAAAAAAAACATGAAAGGTACGTTCTGAAAAGAATGTCATAATTTATTAGCTACATTTTGTGGGTATTGTTTTGTTTAGAAGTAAAAACGCTTATAAACAAAACACTTCTTGTTTTGTTTTGTGGGTAAATTGCATTATTAATTTACCCACCTAAATTGATAATGCAACTAGTTGTATTAATTACTTAAGTTGCCGAAGTAAAGTAGTTTCAAAAGAAAAGTGCCTTTTCCTTTTATTGACATTTTCCTCAGAAAAAGTGTGACTATTGATAAAAAAAAGCCTTTAGTCATCATGTCTTCTTATCATTTAGTGAAACAATTTAAGCTTTTTGCCTGCCAATACTTTTGAAGTCAACAAAGTGCAGCCCAATTAAGATGTCTGAGCAGCATCAAATGGCATTGTCTTCAACAAGTCCGTCAGCATCCAATTACCGTTTCTTCAAGGAGTTGTAATTGGAGGGACAGGAGACCTCAAATACTCTGGCCATTGAAGTTGTCCTTTTAAAGCTTACCCGGTCCTTTCAGCTGTTATAGATGAAGACCCAGAGAGTAGTGAAGGATATTAGCATTTACTTTCTTTATGATGTACAATTGTCTCAACATGTTTGCCATATTAATGTTAGTCAGAAGAGACTTTCAGGTAAAACGCAAATACTTTAATGTAAAAATGGAACAGAACTGTCATCACAATGTAACAGTATGTAATAGACATTTCAGCAAGTTGAGATTGTATTACAGATATTAAAATAATTTTAAGGGTTAAAGGTATGCTAGAGGTGATACAGGTCAGCAAAAGTGCTGTATGTATAATCTGTTGTCTCGTCTTCTAAAGAATGTAAAAACAATGATTTTCAAAGAAACTGGTGTTTGTTTACGATTTATGCTAAGCATTTAAATTGTCTTATTAAATCAAACAATTATGTATGTTGTTTGTATTTTCCTACCAAATTTTACTTGAGTATGTTTTTTTTTCATTTCTATTTTAAAGCAAGGCATCCTTAGAGCCATATTTCCCCTTGGTATTGTCACCTTGTGCATTTATCTTCCACTTATGTTGCCACTCTTATCTCAACTTTCATTAAGAGAGCTTTCTGTGGCTCATTGTAAATGTAGCATAAAATTTGTGTCTCACACCTCCTGAGTTAAAAATGAATTTTAAAAAAATGGACAAGTCAAGAGTACACAAGTGAATTATCCTTTGGGTGCACCCAGAACACTTTGTGAGAAGGGCAATTGCTTGTGCATTTATCTTCCACTTATGTTGCCACTCTTATCTCAACTTTCATTAAGAGAGCTTTCTGTGGCTCATTGTAAATGTAGCATAAAATTTGTGTCTCACACCTCCTGAGTTAAAAATGAATTTTAAAAAAATGGACAAGTCAAGAGTACACAAGTGAATTACCCTTTGGGTGCACCCAGAACAATTTGTGAGAAGGGCAATTGCACAAATGTTGTAAGCTTTTACATAAAGCATGCTGGCACCAAGTGTGACATAACAATAAATAGATAAAGCAGACTATTTGCAGACCACGCACACACATACCTATGCGTCCCCCCCCCCGCCCCACACACACACACACTTGCATATATATATATGTTTTTAGTGAAGTGTGAAAAGAAGGATTTGATTTTATGAAAGTAAAATATTATTTTGCTCTATCTGATTGGTGCAGGCTATCCATTCAGCCAGTTGGCATCATGAAGGGAAGCAGTTTATGTGCAGTCACTCGGATGGCAGCCTGACGCTATGGAACCTCAGAAACACTACCAAGCCATTCCAGGTCACCTTCCCTCACGGTGAGATATCCACTCATTCCACTTCTCAAATTTCAGAAAAACATGCAACTGGCCTCTTGCCTGTGTACCTTGCATTACAAAGGTGTTTATATCTTCTGACGTTTTTACCTTTTCACTATGAAGTGCAATGTATTTTTGAGGATTACTTGTGATAGACACAAAGCGGTGCATTATTCTGAAGTGGGAGAAAAAAATGATACATGGTTTTCTAAAATCTTTTCAAAGAAAAACCAGAAAAGTGTGAAGTCCCTATTCAGAAAACTTTCACAGTTAACAACAATACTTTTAATAAATTACATGCTGACAATTTGCTTCTCAGATCAACCACTTGGTAAATATAGCCGTATGGCTGTAGGTGATTTAATCTCTGTATTAATATAGTTCTTGTGTGAAGCCCTGAAACATTTAGAGTTCACCTGCAAATCTACAAAGATGTGGCCATCGACTTAAACTAACAGAGTGGGCAAGGAAAGCATTAATCAGAGGGGCAGCCAAGAGGCCTGTGGTATCTCTGGAGAAACTGCAGAGATTCACAGCTCAGGTGGGATAATTTGTTTACAGAGTAACTATTAGTCATATACTTAAATATCTGTTCCCTATGGAAGAGTGGCAAGAAAAATAAGCAATGTTTGGAAGGAATGCACAAAAAGTTGTGTTTGCAGTTTGGCACAAGTCATTAGAAGGACTTTTTTGGCTTGTTAAAGAAGGTGCAGAGATTGAAGTAAAATCCTATTATGAAACATGGCAGTGGCAGCAACATAATGTGAGATCGCTTTTCTCTAGCAGGCATGGGGAAGCTTGTGAGAGCTGATGGGAAAATGGATGGAACTACATAGAGCGCAATTTGGAAGAAAGTCCATTAAAGGGCACAAAACACTCGAGATTCAGGAGTAGGGTAACTTTTCAACAGTATGTGAATGGATGGGGGTTGGTGTTGATGGGGTACCAGATTGTTTTTGTTACATATTTTGAAAAAAAATGTTTTTCTTTCCTTCTGTTTTATAATTATTTACTACTTTTTGAAAAAGAAATATCATCAAAAACAGTTTAAGGTGTATATGTTTGTAAAAAACTGTATATTGCAAAAGCAACATATATATATATATATATATATATATATATATATAAAAATATATATATATATATATATATATATATATAATTTTTTTTTTTTTTTTTACTTTAAACCTACATAGCTCTTGGTAAACAAAAATCTTTCATTGCACTGACGGGACATGAAAGTTGCAGATTCAAAAATATTTAACATATTTGTGAACATTTAAAAAAACTGCTGAAAAATTGGAATACACATCAATTAATTGATTTCACTCTGTGTTGATTATAATAGTAACCAAATCCTATTTTCAGTTTTATGCTGTTTGTGATGAACATTTTTATAATGTGTCCATATTGCGTATTCCCCTTTTAGGTAATTAGTAGTGGTCTGTGGCGTGTGTGTACCTGTGTGTGAATGTGTATGCGTAGGCGTGTGCCTGCCTGCGTGCGTGTGTGTTTAAGCATGCGAGTGAAAGAATGAAATTAGCCGTAAATTCACTCTAATTCAACCAGACTAATTTTCACTTGCTCAAGGAAAGTAAGAAAACCTTCAGAAACAGATCATTGTGAAATCGTAAGCAGTGCTTCAGCTGAATGATTTCCATATTACGCTTGAAAGATTTCAAATGTATTCCCTTGCTTTAAATTTTCTTTCCTGGCTTTGTTTACTGGCAAGACATCTTGACTTTGTCAGATTTCCATTCCCTCTCCGGGAGTTGTGAAATAACAGAAAGTTGAAGCAGAAAAGAAAAATGCTTGTGAGAAGGTAGACATCAGAAGGATGTTCTTGGACCCAAGTGATTTCTTAGTTTAGTCAAAAGAGACTTGACTAAAAGGTGCACCGTCACCTTCCCTGTTTACTGCTCTTTAATTGAATTCTAATTTGTTTTCTAGAAAGTCTTGTTTTGTTTGGGAAGGTGTGAATACATAACTGAACTGAATATTTCAATTTTGGTCTCCAGTTGAACCGAGTTTACCAGGCTGTCAGGTGTGAAAACACATTTACAGTCATAAAATACAGACAATACACGAGAAAAAAAAAAAAAATCATCCACACAGCAGTCCAGTTGAGTCCGTCTGGTTCCTAGACAGACTTTCAAGTCAATTAAGTGGACTCTTGATATTTACTGAAGCAAACACATATGTACAAGGGCTAGGATGACAACTATATGGTAGGTCTGACCTGAAAGATCTCAGTAGGTAACAACAGTGTCAATGATTTGAAAACCAGTCAGGACAGGCAGATCCGGAGAATCCTGAAACCCAAGATTTTGAGTAGAACTCAACAACCTGGACTTGAAGGGTATCTGGAGTGATTGGAGAAAATCGAGTGGAATCACGCTGTGGGTGGAGTTACGGTACAGTGGAGGTGACTGTCATTGCTAGGCAATGCATAAGACAAAACCTTTGGGCGGAACTGTAGGAAAGACACTCAGACAAGTGATTGCGTCCAAGTGACTACAGCAAAAGGCCCAGTAAAAGAAAGCAAAAGTAAAACCCAGAGAGAGCAAAGCTACACAGAGACTAAAGCTCGCCGCCTGGAGCCTTCTTTTTTTTCTGAAGGTTTGCTCCGGGACTGGTTCCAGCTGAGGGCCAGCAGACTCTGGGCTCCCTGACAGGGAACTGGTAAGCAGAGGGGTGGCCAACTGGAAGTCAGCATTCAAGTCTTAATTCAAGATGTGGTGTTGATGCTGAATAAACAGGCTCTCACAGTTTACAAAGAAAAGGGCACACTTTGCCTTTAAAGAGCTCTCTGTGTATTTTACACAGGCCTGAGCTTTTATAGTTATATGCTCTGGGACTGCTGATATAAAAAAGAAGATGGTCTCATTGCTGCCTCAATTATGTTACAGTCTGGTAAGAATTTATCTTAACATATTACTGATTAGTTTTGAGTTGATTGGTGGTTTTAAGAATTTAAATTAAAACTCATTCTAATATGTCAATGTAAATTCTAATACAAGATTGGCAAGATTATTTCTCCGGTTGCTTTCTGGTTATACTTTACTTCCAGTGTTTTGATGTATTTAAAGTTATGATATCCAAGCAAATTTTCTCTAGTTGAGGCTTTCTAAATAGAATGTACTATAGCAGAAAGCCAGCAAAATTACTGAAATGTATCCCAGTTGCTATAATGAACTGTTTTTAGCATTTCCACGTCAGCATTTAGGAGGTAATTAGCTAAATAATGAGGGACACCGTAGTATGTGCAATTCACACTAAGAAATTTGTAAACAGAGCTTGTTAATTTGTAAAACATTTTAGACCCAACATGGAGTAAAGAATAATTAATGCATACTTTCTGCCAACATGTCTGACTAGATCGATTTAGGAAGAAGCTTTACACTCATTTCCAAGTGGTGCAACAATTTCACAATGTTGCAACCTTGACATTATTAGTTAAAAGCATAATAAATCTGTAAGAATGTCATTATTTTATTCAGCTTTTGTCCAGTTCGAAATTTAATCCATGTCACCATGTTCAACTTGATATTACATGCTGTAGAAATTCTCATGCTTTAAATTTTTCACAAAGGGTTGGCTTTTGTTCATCGTTCTGTTCCCATGAAATGCAACACAAGGCCTCACTGAATTCAAGCTGAGATAATTCCTCTTTGAGTAAACTGCCAAATCATTTCATCATAAGAACTGGAAGGAAAATAGTTTTCTGTATTGCAGTGACTGTTACAGTGATCTGTCAATGCACCAAATAAAAAAAAAAAAGAAATGGAAACATTTGTGTTCAATCTTTTTATGACTTTGCTGGAGAGACATGTTACTCAGTGAAATGGTGTGCACACCAATAGAGAGAAAACTCAACTAAAGTATTAAGTCAACAAAATAAATAGTAATGAAGTGCAACCCATGTGTTTAGGCTAATCTGGAATGTCTGGGAAAATGTCCATAAAAATCTGATAGCTAATTTCCTGGCAAGAGATTATTAGTTTCAGTTAATTGGAAGCAACTATTACATCTTCATAATTTTTTTCCCCACTCATTTAGGAAAGATACAGAAGGATGGGAGAAAGGAGTCATGCAAACCTATACTCAAAGTAGAGTACAAGACCTCAAGGAGCAGGTATGTTCTGTCAGTCTTGAGAATTAATTCTTGATTAAAGTAACTCCTCATTAAACATGTGTTGTGTTTAATTTGTTCTATCTTATTACTTCTGCTGTGAATTCAATATTTGAAACCTAGTTCATGTGGTGTGATCTACTTGTGCATAATTTCATACTATAGTTAAATTGTTGTTTTTGGCTTCTGCTGATACCGACCATGCAAAGTTACTTAACATAAATTCTTCTTCTCCAACAGTGAGCCTTTTGTTATCTTCTCTGGTGGTCTTTCATACGACAAAGCAGGACGGCGACCAGCTTTAACCATCATGCATGGCAAGGCCATCACGGTTCTAGAAATGGACCATCCTATTGTAGAGTTCATGGTCCTCTGCGAAACTCCATATAACAACGGTACAACTTTCTTTCATCACTGTTCAGATGTTTTAAAGCCATGATGACATCATTTGTTGGCATCCACAAGATGTTTGAAAATGTCTGAATATAATCTTTATGAAATCTCTACACATTAATTATCCAAAATCAGACATCTCAATACACTGTGAAAACAACCAATTTGGGTTATTATTGAACATGTCCAGGGTCAAATATGGATCAGTACAGGTCTGGACAGATTGATTCAGAAGTAAATGAAATTCAGTATGGTAGAGTTTTCAGGTATTTATCATCAGAGAATTTTCTGGAAGTAAATAAAGCGCATTATTATTTTCCTAATGATCCATAATTTTGATGTAAGATTCCTTTCTCTGCTCTCATAATGTTTGTAAGTACTTTAATGTTAAACGAAAAGTGATTAAGGAAGAATAATTGGATCTAAATGGTTCCATTTGTTTTGAATCTGTACCTTACAGAAGTCCAGGACCCTTATGCAGTGGTGGTACTGTTGGAGAAGGACTTGATTGTGGTGGATCTGACACAAAGCAAGTATGTGCTTCCTCTACTGCAAATACCTCCACCTCAAAACATTTTCTACAATATTCAACATAATAAAAGAAGAAACGCATTAAAAGTTTCACCTAAGTCTGAGCTTCAAAAAATAAGCTCTTTAGCCCTCTCAGACTGATCAATCAGTCCATCAATCTATCAAAATGTTTTCAAGCAAATTTCTTAATTCAAAGGAAACACTTTTGTATGAGAACTTTTCAAGTTTTAAGATAAGAATTATTGTGAATGTGGCCTCAGATGTTATAATCCAAATACTTTGCTTTCAGGATGAAAATTCTACCACCTGGGTTAATTAACCTCTAAAGGGTGATGTGAAGATAAAAGCTGCTGATGAAAAATGTTAACAGATTAACACCTAAGCCCTCAGAGTACATTTGAATAGTAGATCAACACTTCAGTATAAATTAGTTTGCTCAGTAAATTAGATTTCAGAATTACAGCAGTCAGATATAAATGTCTCCTGACGGTTGTAGTGGTAGCACATACTGATTGTATTACACATTCCCATTGATCAGCAGGAAGTTCTGTTTAAGATGACACACTGCTAATAGAAGTCTATTCTATAAGTAAATAAAGTGCTTTGTTGTGACAAACTTAATTTCTGATTCATTTATTTTAATATTGTGATTTTGTTGTAAATGTGTTACTTATTTACTGTTGACAAAATGGTTTGAGATCAGAGATCTTATTTTACTGACCTTGTAAATTGCCATACCTCATACAGATTTCTGTCCTCTGTAGTTTTCAATGCTTCATATTTTGTTTTCTCGTATTCTAATATCACATTATGACATTTAATATTCTTGTGTCTTTCAGCTTTCCTGTGTTTGAAAACCCATATCCCATGGATATCCATGAGTCTCCTGTTACCTGCACAGCTTATTTTGCAGATTGTCCACCAGACATGATTCCCATTCTCTATTCAATAGGAGCTAAAAACAAGAAGACTGGCTATAGTCACAAGGTGTGTAAGGTTTATTATCAAAATCCAAGTTTAAAAAAGATCTATGTTTTTTGTTGTAGCTGTAATATCTCTATTTTATTTTAATTAAAGACATTCAAAGTATATTTCAAATTTGGCTACGATGAGTGATTCTGAATTATTATTTAGCAGCAGAGGTGACTTCCCTCTGGGTGTGAGGGAAGAGCCCCTTAAAAACATGTTGTTTATTATTTTCTTTATTTTATTTTTGTAGATGTAAAATGTCTTTAGTCGTAAACAGAAGTCTGAGTAAAATGAGCATTTCCTTTCTGAGATTTCTGAGAGGCTGTTAACATTTCCAATTCCAGTATGTTCTATCCCAAATAGAAGCTAAAAGATAGGATGTTCAGTCTTTCTGTTATCTGCTGACATATCACTCACTGAATTAACACCAAACATTTTGGCACTGAAAAAAATGTGGTTCCTCTTTAACTTCTTTTCATGCTTTCTGTGACTTCATTTTCAAAAAATAACCAACACTCTGATACTAAAAACAGCTTAGTTTCTATTGAGTTATTTGTTTTGCATATATTCAGACTTGGGAATTCAGACATGGGAATTTAGCGCTATAACATAATTGCCTAAGGAAATGTGATGGATTATCATCAAGCTCTGCTTAATTTTAATTCACTCATTTTTAAATTGAAGAGCGCAAATGTACATAGTTTGTCAAATGATAATTGGAGTATTTATTAGAGATATTCTTAGGACCACCTAAGATGAAGATTTTATAATGATTTTATTTGTTTTAAGGAATGGCCAATTGGTGGTGGAACATGGACATTAGGCTCTCACACTTATTCAGAAATCATCATCACAGGGTAAGTTTGAAATACTGAAATAAGATTATAAAAACACTTGTATTTCTGGGATGTCTGGCAGCCCTTGCCACATATAAAATAAATCATCACTGTTCAGATGTTTTAAATTTCATACTATTCATACTACTAAGGAGTAACTTTAGACACCCGTATTATAAGTAATGTCTGAATAGTATTGATTTAACACGTGTGAACTGAGTCCATGCAAACCAAGCTCAGGAGAAAACAACACTACCCACAATGCTTTTTACAGAACTGACAGTCATGTTAACTTGTTAGGCTTGGACACAGGAGGGTGCCTGCTTCTGAGCGTCAGCCGAGTCGAGTCTTTGATGCCGATATGTGAAGAGCACAGTGTGAAAAATCTTAAAATCTCAGATCATAGTGACACTTTGCCTCCGAAGAATCTCAGAATTAAATTTTTATTTCTCACCCAACAGAATAAAAATAGCTGTGCTACAGATCTAATGAGAGCAATTTACAAAATATTAATGAATAACTAATTTAGGGAAGTTTGATTAGTTCTGAAGCGGTAGCTGCTAAAGTGTCTTTAAGGGCGACAATTTGTGGTGTTGAAATATAAAATGTGATTTTAAGATTTACATCTGTTAACAGATTTCTCAATTGCTCAGAAAAATAACAGCTGTTTTCTTTTTGTTTAGACATGCTGATGGGTCAATAAAATTTTGGGATGCATCTGCATGTAAGTCCCTTCTCTAATAATCTTCTTGAAATATTGTTTAGAGATCATCTCAGGTTCTTTGTGACACACCACAATCCAATAAACAATATGAGTTCCCCAATGTGTCACTTCCACTTTGCCACAGGCTTAAAAGAGAGGACACCAAAGCAAATTAATAGCACTCTCATGATAGGAAAAGCTGCACAGCTAATTAGGCACATTGCCTAGAGTCATATCAAAGCTATTAACAGAAACAGACATAAAATAGCATATGAAAATGGGGTCTTACCAAAGAGAAAATAAATATTCAGTGTATTCCTGTTCTTCAAATTTGTTTCAAAAGTCACACTGCAGATGTTGTACAAGCTGAAGACCTCCAAAGTGTTTGAGAAGCCAAAGCAAGGTGAGGGCCGGGCTGCTGAGCTGGGGGAGGAAGACCCTTTTGCTGTTCAGATGGTTAGCTGGTGCCCTCATAGTCGCATCTTCTGTGTGGTCGGCATCTCGGCTCACATTATTCTGTATCGCTTCAGCAAATATGATGCCAACACTCAGATAGTGGTGAGTAGAACTAAGAATCTGAATAAGCATGATCGCAAACTGATTATCTGGTGCCCTTCATAAATGTTAAGTCTAAAGCACTGAAATCACTGGCTTCGTTTTAAATGTGTCAATGTAGCTGTAGGTTTGTAAATCCATTCATCTTTCTGCACCACTGTCATCTCTAGTCCTTAGAAGTACGCTTGCAGTGTGAGCCGGAGGATATTATCACTCCATCTGAGAATGAAAACAATCCCTGCTTCTCAGAGCCAGGCTCCCACTCACCCCAACCCCACCACCAATACCCGCTTAGCCCTGACAGCAGGACACCAGACGGTGCTAGAGACAGCATCCCCTGCCTCAAGTAAGAGCTCAGCTCACACACTGCAAATACAAAATATCAGATGATTCCTGACTTGTGTAAGAAAATATTTACTAAAAACAGAATAGTTCAAAATAAAGAAATAACAAAAGTTTTAATAGCCCATATAAACACCTAACTGTTGAGTGTAATTCCGCTCCTTTCTGTGCTGGCTACCTAAGCAACCTGCCTTTCTCCTTTGTATCTGTTTTAGAGTAAAGGACAAGACGGTCCGGGTCCCTCCTGGCTATCAGTCAGACTTGGTCATCCAGCTGCTGTGGGTGGATGGTGAACCGCCACAGCAAATCACCAGTCTGGACCTCAATTCTGCATATGGGCTGTAAGTTTGTTAGCTGGTCTATCCGTCTGTCTGTGCAACTGATATTTTGTGGATTTTGTGGTTTGGGTAAATTTACTATCCACGCACAAAAAGAGTACTTGACAGACGTTTGTGTACACTTGGCAACAGCTTGAATGTTATAATAATTTTAGAAAATTGCTGGTTTGTTTGAACTGTTTGAGCAGAAAGAAACCTACAGTCTACAACATGAGTGATTTTAGAAGCAAGTGCCTAAATTAGAATGTGTTTTGGATTGTTTCTTATTCAAAAGGGGTCAATGTGATGACAAATATATTTAAAATATTTTCTCCCATACTAAATGTTCAGATGAATGCCTTTTTTAAGTTGCAGTGGACCATTTAGTTTTTATTTACATCACAAATACTTCTTATTATTGCAAGTTTCACACACCCATCCATCATCTTATTAAAATGACCCACACTCCTCTCTCCTTAGCCTCTTGGGCCAGCTCCTCTGTGGGAATCCCAAGGTGTTCCCAGAGAACAGTTCCTCCAGGATGTCCTGGGTTTTCTTGCAGAGGACTGCAAGTTAAACTACATTAACATTTAAATACTGCAATAACCTGTTCATCCTATAGTTTTATTCTTATGATGGATGACATGGTTTACTTTTCAGGGGCTGAAACAAAACAATTGCATCTTCGTTTCAAATTCTATCAAGAAGGAAAAGTTTAGCCAAGGCTAAATCCTAAACCTAGAGTAAATGCATTCTATTCCAAGCACACATGGTGTTGTGTATGCATAGTCCTGCCCATCTGTCTGGATGTTTCTGTCCTTTCTTTGGGCCAGTTTCAACACATAAAAGCAGGTTGTTATGTATTCTGGTTACATAAGGTTGTATGAGGTTCCAAAGGGTATAAAATAAACATTAACAGAAGCGGCTAGCACATCTAAGCATTCAGGAACTGTTTGTTAAGCAATAACCTGGCAATGTTAATTATGCAGCATGCTGTTCTGACAGACATTGAAGATAAGTTTAGATATGAAAAATGATATGTACTTTTGCTGTCATTGTTTAGGATAATTTAAGTGCCCTTCATTGTAAAAACTGAAGTTTATAATGTAATTTGCTTCATTTTTAAAATTATAGAAAGAAACATCTTTGTGAGCATTGCTCTAATATAGAATAAAATAATGTGGATGTGTATATACAGCAACCACACACCTCTTTCCTGTTTCTTTTTAAGAATGCTTAATTGCTTTTCTTTGAAAAGAACCTCTGCAATCAAAAACGGTAAAGTCACAGCTTGGTTTAAAAAGCCCTGTGTCATTCAAGGCCATTGCATTTTTGTTTGAATTCTCATTTGAAGCTTTCCATAATTTGAAAATGGCTGCTAGAGATTTATTTATTTTGTTGTCTTTAGCTGGCTTTTTCCAGTTATGCAAACTCTCTTTCTTAGACATACACAAAAAAGAGAATATTTTAAGCTTTCTAGATTAAACATTTTAGCTTCGTGTTAATTGAAGTAGTGAAAGATTAAATATAATTTACTTGACTTCCAAAAAACAAATTAGTTTCTTTGTTATAGACAAATGCTTTATAAATGAAAGAAGTTTTAAATAGTATTGATGATATTAGTCCTGTTTTTGTGGGACTGCTTGCTTCTTAAGTTTAAACTGTTTTCAACTGTTTGACATTCTTGTTATTCCTTTAAAAACCACCATATAACTTTATTCAGTTTATTTATACAGCACAGTCATAAAAAATGTCTTCTTAAAGCATTTTACAGGGGAAAATGTGCACTTGAATCATCAAAAGATAAGCAGTATTTTCTTTGTGGAATAAATAAGGAGAGATACAGCAAAACCCAGAAGCACTGGCCCATCAGTACTTTCTATAGAAAGCAAAGAAAAGAAATGAACAAATGTGACAGCAATAATAACTGCAGTTAATGCCTTAAAGAGGAACACACAATAACGTCTTAAAAAATTGGTTAATGAGTCCTCCAATAGCCTAAGGTTAGAGCAGGATAACTAGGAATATACCACAGGGAAACCTAAGCCAAACTAACAGATTTTTTTTTTTAAGTTTGAAGCCTACTTTTAAAAGTGTGCCTGACAAATAGACGAAAAAACGCCCACAAGGGACAAGCTGAAAGGTTCCTACTTAAAACACATGGATTTTGACTCCCATAAACTTGTGAATGGATACGAGCAAGAATTATCTTTATTTTTTACCTTTTCAAAAGTATTACATGTCAAATGACAAATCTTATCCCTGCATGTACAAGGACAAAGTACGGCTACGGTGTTTCTCTTGATCAGTCATGCCTGATGCTCCGGAGCCAGGGGGTAACAGGTGGCTGTGAATCTTCTGGGAAATCGGGCATTAATATTGAAATCACAGCAGCCCCAGCCATGTGCGATAAAGACACGCTTTTGTTGTCAGTAATTGCATCAAAATGTCAGATAATTTCCCAGTGTTTGGGAGTCCTCCATGTTCCGTCTTTTCTCAGTGAGAGAAACCTTGTCAAATAGGCTAAAGTATGAATATGTTTTTGATTTTGTGGTTCCTTTGTGTGTTTGTGCATCCAGATTGGCGTTTGGGAACTGTAATGGTCTTGCAGTGGTTGACTACTTACAAAAAACTGTTATATTGTGTATTTCGACACTGGATCTATACGGAGCCACCGATCCCTATCAGCGCCTTACTCGTTCCCCCCGTAGGAACAGGCAGTCCACCTCAGGTAGCACACACAAGCACATCTGTCTTGCTACATAAACCTGCCCATTGATGCACTTACCAAGCACCTAAACAATTAAATGTCAACAAAGCAATCCAACACTCTATCTTTCTGTCTCAATTTTCTAAGCTTCTGTGCTCTCTATTTTCCTTCTTTTGCTTTTACTTTTTTTTAACATTTATCTAAATTGTTTCTGTTAACATTTAAAATGCTTGAAGGCACTAGCATGCAAAGCTAACTACTTTTAGGTTAATATTTTGAAATGCATTAGTGCTTTATTTTATTCCCAGTAAATGTCACAGCTCATATGACTGAGCACTAGTGATGGAAGCGGAAAGATGGAACCTACTGTAACAAATCTATCCTGACTTTTTCTTTGTTTGTTACACAGTTTACATTTTATGAAGGATATTAACGTCAGGCATTTGTTGATAGCAAGTTTCTCTCCCATACTAATTAAAATTAATAAAATCAATGCCATGTAGAATAATTTTAAATAAAAAATACTATTGAAAAGTTAATTTCAAAACACTAAGTAAAACACATTTTAAAGATTATTTACACAGACTGATGTTTTCAAGCCTTTATTTCTGCTAATTACAATTTTATTTTTTATTTTTTTGGGTTCAGCTAATGAGACATTTTATAGAAGACATCAGACTAACAAAAAATAATACATGAAAGTGCCATGATGAAAAGTGTTTAATATCTTCTTCAAGCTTACCTTCTTCAAGCAATAGAAAAAAATAGCTATTTTTTTCAATAGATATTTTTATCTGAGAAAAAAAGCTTCATTCAAAAGCTCATAACAATGCAGAAAGCCAAATGCCTTCAGTGTTTTATACGCCTCAAAATGCTTCTGCTTTGAAATTTTTTACAATGGCATATTTCACAATTGATTAAAAACTTCAAAACCAGTAGAAAATTAAATTCTTTTTGACATGAACAGCCTCTATCAAACAATACTGCTCTTCTTTACCTCTTTCCTTCTCTCCTGTCACACAAAGCAAGCGAAAACACTTTGCCACATTGTTATGAGGTGCATGTTAACAAGTTATGTGTCATCTAACATTGACATTTAATATGCATGTTGTCATTTGGTCTCTGTTTGCTCTGTTTTAAGTCCTGCTTGAGCATAGATCTGTAGTCAAAAGCCACAGAGGTCTTTTTGTACTTCCTAACCCCCGCCTCCCTTTTCTCTGCATCCTACGTCGGCTGGCGATCGCCTCTGAACCCAATTATTCATGCCTTGATTCATTGCACCAATTTTCAACATTCAGAACGTATTGTGAAAATAAGTCCTGACCTTAAACTAGCCTTAGTTTCAAACTGTCCCGTAATTTAATATGTATCTAAGTAGAAACAAATAGTATGAAACAATGTGCATGTCGTTAGAAACTGTCCTGAGGAGACTAAAAAAAACCATAGAAGATATTTGAAGACTTTGGATCCAATTTTTTTTCAATAGCTTTTTTCAAAGTCTTTAAATTGACTTTGGCAAAAAATCTTTATGTATAGATTCAGAACCGAGAAAAAACATCCAGATTTTGGGTTCCTCAGGTGTTTGTAGTGGATCTAAAGTGTTTTCAGTTCTCAAGTCATTACAACGTGAATATCAACAGAATAAATAAAATATATCCAAATGTTAGTGACAGTAATGACCAGCTGTTCTTGTTAGTGACAATAATGACCAGCTGTTCTTGTAGCTCGACTGTCTTTATGAAAGTTATGTTCTGTCTTTCACAACACATTTTTAGCTGTTCCCACCACTCGTATATATCTGTAAAATAGACTGTAAGAATTAATAAAATGTAAATTGAAATTCTGATGCTTTTATATGTTGTTTTACTGAGCCAAACAGCTTTAATGCTTTTTGAGTTCTTTCAGTGTGATAACCTTGAGTGTTGCAATACTCTCACAATAAGCTGCATCAAAATGTAAAACTTGTTCAAATTGCTTTTATCTGAAATTTACAAAAAATATGTTTTTCTCCTGCTGCTAAAACAATGGAACATATTGATTACTGGATAATTAGGTTTACTGCTAAAAATAAATATTTCATGTTGTTTTATACACATAGATTGAAACCAATTATATAAACTTCTCATTCAATTTCTTTTATATATCTTTATGGAATAATACTTAGAATACAATCCAATATTTGCTGCCTAATCAGTTGCGGGCTACAAGATAGTCAGCTGATTAAGAAACAATTTGACTGAATTAAAATATTACTAAAAGAAAAGGGAAGCAAAAATATTCCGCAGTTATGTAAAAGATTTATTGCTAGTAATCACAAATGCTGGTTGGCAGTTTTGACAAAAGATGGCACAACTGTCATCGGTTATATAGTGTTATTTTTCCTAATAATTAAAAATATTAATAAAAAAAACATGTTTTATATTTTATAAAATGAACTTTCTGATATCAAAAGTAAACAATATAATTATATAAAAAATGTGAATGTCAAGAAAAGCAACAAAAAAAGGAGAAAATACTTTTTTACTGCACTGTGTATTCAACAATAACAATCCCAAGGAATACACTTTACTTGAAAACTGTGCATCTAGTTTGAAATATTGATTTTAAATTAAGTACTTTATGTTGTTACTTTATTAATTAACTGAAGTTACCTTGTCCTTACTGAGGTAAAGTTTGGCCACAAAGTGCAATGTTTTTATTTACAAAGCAATTAGTTTTCACAACAAGAGATTTATTTTATGTCTGCCTCTCAGTAATGATATCTCTCCTGCTAACACAGTGGTGTTTGAGCAAATTACCTATTAGCATCAGCATTTCTGGAGTTTGCTGTAGCCGCCGGTATATCTTGTCTGTCCTCCCCTGACACTAACTCAGATGCTGCTTGCTCTCACTTTCTTTTCCACTCTAAGCCTGTGTGTTCTTCTCCCCCCCCCCCCTTCCCTCCTTTTCCCTCCCCCTGCCTTTCTCCCTAAAAATATGTTTTCTCCCTCTTGACATCACTCCTTTATCTTCTCTCCTTCTTCCATTTCTCACCCTACTCGCAATGCTATCACTCACTCCCTCTCCTCCCTCCGTCCTATCTCATGTCTTGTCTTGAATCTCTTCCCACATCTCTTCCTCCTTTTTCTTTTATTCCCTCCTCCTCCTCCTCTCCCTCCTCTCCCTCCACCTATTGGTGACTCTGTGGCTGCTGATGTGGGCATGTGGGGCCTGCCTGACAGAGCATTGCATGCGCGGCCTGTCTAACTTTTATTCAGATTCAAAGAAAAGGATCCGTACATCCTATCAGAGTAAGTTGGGCCTTCCTACAGTAAAGGCTGGCGTGAAAGATCGCTGAATGTGTGTGAGTGGAGGGGGTTGGCTGGGTGGGTGAGTCTCTAATAGATTTTTGGTGGACAGGACAGACATAGGAACAGATTTGAACTCATTCTGGAGCAACAAGTTGAAGAAATTATTTAAAACCTATTTTTCAGCATAATAGCAAATCCTAAAGAAAATTGTGCCATGTGCAATGACTTTCAAAGGCATTCCTGGGCCTTAAACCTTTTGTGACGTTATCGGCACAAATGTCAATCCATTTTGTTGAGGGATTTATCTGATCTGACCTGACAAAATGTTGCATAATTGTGATGTCGAAAGAAAAAGAAAATTGAAAAGTGTGGTGTGCATTTGTATTCACCCCTAAGAGCTATAGCTTGGAGAACCAGATTCTTATAGCTTTTCACCTCCAGATATTGACCAGAATTTTTCCCATGGTTTGTTGCAAAATTTAAATTCTCGTGTGATGAAGATATTTCTTGTAGCTGACTTTCTTTTTATCCTCTCTTACACATTGGCCAGATATAAGTGCATAAGTTACTATATCAATTCCTCCAGAGCCCCATGTAAGTCTCTTCTGCTTCTTTGAATAATAATATCCTTGCCTAGCCCCTCAGTTTTGATGGACAAACATGTCTGTATGGGTCTTAAGTTGTGCATTTGCCTTTCCATTTTTAGAAATTTTAATCCAGCTAATCACTGATTAGGTTACTTCGGAATCTGTTGGTTGCATTTACTTTTATTTTGGGATGTCAGAGTAAAGGAGGCTCAGTGCAAATGCATACCACATTTTGGATTTTATATCTGAAAATGTTTGGAAACGTTACACTTAAGCCCAAAATTATTCTCAAAAATTATACTCCAACAGTCTTAAGTTAACCCATATAGTCCATTTGACTAGTGGTTATATTATGTGGGAATCCAGCCAGAATCTCCATCTGAAGCTGATCAAACCTAAGCAGTCATTAAGAAGAGTATAAATCATTTTTGAAATGGCATTTTTAATAAGCATTAATAAAAACAGAAATTGTTGTTTTCCAACTTTTGTTTTATTATCTTTTGAGAGATATCTGTTTTATTTAACATCAGGCTCCATGTTTTTGATTAAAGGAAAATAACTTTGGGCTTAACTGTGTGTTTACATTCCACTTGACAAAAATATGTTACTTTCTGTTGCTGGATCACATAAAATCCTAATGAAATACATTGAGGGTTTTTGTTGAAACAAGCTAAGTGGGAAACCCTTTAATGAGTAGGAATCTTTGAGGAAGCCACTGTAGAGGACTACTTCAGTTTCAGCTATGTCTAAATTATGTTCTTTGCAGGAAAGAGAGAAAAAGTCTTGAGTTTAGTAAGAGCAAATTATAAATATTCTAGGCTTCAAGTGATGTATATTTTAACTACATTAAATTTTAGAACTTGAATTGTTCCTGCACTGGATTGAAATATGTATGATTTGTTCCTCGTGGGATATGGTTTGAAATAAATTCTTGTAAAATGTTTCACTGAAACCTTTCAGTCAAACTGTCTGTTAAGTCTTTAGACATTCACTGAGACAAAATTAGAAACCAGACTGTTAGAACTTTTGACTGAGTGGGAAATAATTTAATCATTGAAAATTTGTGACGACTCAGTGAGGCTTTTAATGAGCCCACAATGAATGCATATCAAACAGCAAACATTCACAGTGAGATCAGGGTGTAGTGATGTGAGCAGATGTGGTTTGTTTTGATTTTTTTCGAAAGAGAAATGACTGCATTTTGACCTGTGCTTGCTGCATGCAATCAGATTTTGATTGGACTTGTGTTTGGTTTGTGTTTTGATTGTTTGTCTATGTCACTTTAAAGTGTGATTTGCACTACATGCTATATATTCTAAATTATATTGACATTTACATCTCAGTGTAAATTTTTTTACGCCAAAAATAGTTCCATATTTTAATCAGACTGTAGTGCAGGTCACACTGACAATCAGCCACTCTGCTCCTTACGGAGAAAATTTAGTCCCCGTTAACATGAAATTAAAGTTTTACCCAGCACTAAAAACCCTTGATTTGAATGTAATTTATTTATTGGCAATAATTATATTCAATAAGTACTTGTACAACTTTGATATTTATTGGCATCACTGAGAAAGAGGTGTAGTTGAAAAATTCAACTTTTAGATAAGGCAAGTGTATTTGTATAGCATACTTCAGCAACAAGTCAATTCAATGTGCTTTAAGCTGAGTACAATTTATTTAGAAAATGGAAAAAATGCCACATTAAGAAATAATTGGTTTTAACAAAAGCAGAGCAACATTATTGTCACCCTGCTGTTAAGACTTAATTGTTACCTTCTAGTGTCTTCTACTGTCCACTCCACTTCATGGCGTAATTCAATCACCCACCCACAGAGACCTCTCTGAGGACAGCCACATGCAGCATAATTTCAAGTATCATGTTGGATATGTGCACCAACAGGGACAATAATAGTCAGTGGCAGAGGGTAGAGACAAACACACAGCAGATAATAAAAGCAAATAATCAGATCATAGTCGGAAATAAAAAACAAAAAAGAAACAAAAACAAATCTTGTTTTTAAGAAATGCAGTCGGGAGAGAACAGCTGCTTTCACAGTGTGGAGCATTGATTTCTCAGAGGAAACAAGGATACAGACACTATATTCATATTCTGGGCCGAAATCACTTTGTTTTTTCTTGGTAATTATGTTCTTGTTCTCTTCTGTGGAAACACTGAAACCAGTGCATTATAAGCTCCCAAGAGATTGTATTGAAAGCTGTCCATCTCCGAGGGGATGGAAAAAACAATGTTTAGCTACATTTAAAATGGTCTAAAATAGGATGCATACTTGTCTTCATCCTTATGTGCACAGGGACAAACAGGTTTGTCAAGCCCTTGATACTTTGTAGAACCCATTTTCCCAGGTCAGTGTGAAGTCTTCTCCTATGAGGTTTCACAAGGTTGGAGCATACAGAGTCCAATACTGAGATGTTTTCGCTATCTCTCTAAATCATCAAAGATGATAATCTAGAGAGATAGAGTATGCTTCTGTCCACTTGATTCCATTGGTTTTCTTTGGGATTTAGACTTAAGGACTGTAATGTCAGTTGAGGAAAGTTAGAATCTCTGTGTTGATTTGGTCATATATTTTGAACAATTATCTTGTTGAAAGATTGAGTGACAGTATTGTTCTTTTTTTGCATGCCCTGGTGTTTCAGAGTTGATGAGATCATGTGTTTAAACAGAGGTTCCCAGGGTCTTTGGAAGAGATGCAAGCCCTACTAAAGTGCTTTCCCACTTATTCTAAAACATTGTTCATGTGTAACCCACTTGGAGCATTTTCAGAGTAGATTATAGAGTAGATCAGAGTTAAGCAAACTCCAGATGTTTACATGTTAAGGTGAAGATGAATTGGACTTCATTCAGATAAATTGTTGTTGTGAAGACGTGGTGACCTCAGGATGGCAGTCTGCTAATATTTTCTGACCTTGTTGTGACAAAATAACTTTGTCCTTATCTAGACTAGTGGCCAGTCACTAAAAATTGGACTCTTTGATATGTTAGGTTTATACTGCAGGATAGCGGATACTTGTGGATTACTAATAAGAATTTTTTAATGCAGTTAAGTTGAGTTTATTCTCACAGCCTGGCAGCATTTCACAGCAAGTGTAATTTTAAGGCCCTTTTGTAATTTTACAGAAATACACAATCCATAAAATTCACACCAATACAATTACACTAGCAGACTAAAATAAATGAATGTCAATAAGTCAAATGTTATTTTTAAAAGAAATTCAGTCAATCGAATTTTAATTGACTTCCAAAAAAATTATAATGATTAGTGGCTTTTATTTTAATAGGATTGTTTAGAGTATTTACATAACTGTGCTTCCACTGATTTTGTTAAATATTATTTCTTAACATGTTTTTCACAGCATTCAAATCACAGCATAGATATTTTTATAGCACTTCTATGTTACTTAATCATAAAAAGATCTGTATTTTTTTAATGCTATCCCTACATCTACAGTAGAGGTGCCAATAAATAAGCATAAATATCTCTTAAAAGTTTTGTGTGGCTGATACAAATTTGCTTTTTTATGATTCATCTGTATCAATAAAAGGGTTACAGAAAGCTTTGACTGAATGTGTGTCTACTCTTCCTCCTCTTGCGTGTCATTGGCTGCGGCAGGCCTTACTGAACTCACTGACAACCAGCAGTCCATAGACATGGAAAAAAGCAAGTCACCCACTTCAGGTATTCTACCCACACATGCCTACACACACACGCACGCGCCCCCACGCACACACACAACACAACACAGCCGCACTTGCCTCTACCTAATTCTTGCTGAAAGTTTGCATCTGTTTCATTGCTTGCACTTTGAATCTATGCTGGGTTGCTGTTGACTTTTAACTTGTATTACAGCATTCGGTCACTTCACCCATCACATGAGCATCTTCACTTGATGAGCGTGGCAGCTGTTTAAAATGGCAGCTCACATTCTGTGGGATTAGCTGGAAGTCTTTGATTAAAAAGTTGCAAAGGTGATGGAAGTGGAGTAGAATATCTGATGTGTTTTTCCCACAAC
Organism: Gambusia affinis; assembly: GCF_019740435.1. Taxonomy (NCBI): domain Eukaryota; kingdom Metazoa; phylum Chordata; class Actinopteri; order Cyprinodontiformes; family Poeciliidae; genus Gambusia; species Gambusia affinis. Next base: position 22,420,135 of record NC_057878.1, read on the forward strand.
CACAGCTGTTATTTTCTTTCATTTCTTTAATCCAACAGGATTATGTTTTCACAAAGGTAAGAAAGAAAATAGTACCCCAATCATCTTTTCATCCTCTTTCCATGTGCATCTTTGACTTGTCATCTAAAGTTATAAAGCGTCTGGCAGCTGTGGTTATAATCATGTTTTTGAAGTTGAGCTGGTAAGGTCTCAGTTTATATAACCTTCTTTGTTCCTTGAGCTGATTTTAGTCCTATTTATACTATATCATTTAAAAACTCTTCTGATCTTCTGTCTATTAACCGTTTGTTAGCATCTGAGAGGCAGCTGCTTGTATTTGATTATACAGGATGTATGACGAAAAAGGTTTGCCTTCTGAAAGGTGTAATTATGTTACAGTCCACATATCCCAGCAGTGTGTGTATGAATAGATGATGTTCTATTCATTATTTTGTCTCTTTCATTATAAATATAACACCATACAGAAAAGCAGGGTCAAACCACTGACGTGGCAATCTATCTTATTAGAAACATATGTATTGCTTGTCTAAGTTTCAAGTAATTGTTGTCAAACACGGACAAAAAGATGATGAGGAATATGAAGAAAATGCCTGATTTTGGGTGTCATTGAGAATAGAATTATATAAAACGGACTGATCAGCAGGGATGAGAATGAGTATTAGGAAATATAGTACAGAGTAATGTGATGCCACCCAATAAAGCAGTGTGTCATCAAAAGAATCTATTTTTGAGAGCCTGTTTCAGCAATGATGCTGCTTCTATGGAGCTGAAACTAATTTCTGTCAGGGAGAAATCCTTTATAGTATTTGCCTTGATGGCCAATTTATTCCAGTCTGATTCTTCTTTTTGATGAGACAAGGAACAATTTAAGAATCTTTTCACATCTCAGGAAATTGCACTCAGTTTCTCAGACCTTTCAACAGATTGTGGCTAATTTAAAACTTTGTCTGTTTGTGAGGTTATGTTCAGCAATTTCTAAGGAGAGTTGAGGATGTTTTGGACTGAAAATGTTATATTGTCGAAATAAAAGAGGGTTGCAGTAAAATCTAGTTTGTTCTCCCAAAGTGGACGTCTGTGTGATAGGATTGTGTCATTGTTTATCAAACATGTAAATGTGGAGAACTTAAAGGTTTCATTATGTGTAGATTGTCAATATATTTCACTTTTCAGAGAAATTAGATTTTTGGGAATTGTGCCATGATGGAAACCTTTTATTTAATTCTGGTGGAAGCCATCAGGACCACAGCTGCTGCCCTCCTGCTCAGCTGCCAACGCGTCATCTTTTCACCTGTCCAAATAGGTGATGACCCTGCTTGGCTCTGAAGCATGTTGTTTTGCTAGATTTTATCCTTACAGATCCCCACAGATTTGGGCCTTTAAATTACTTTAAAAGGGGCCACTCACCTGACACAATTTTCAGTGGCTAAACCTCAGCTTTTCTTCCCTCAGGTGTCCTCAGAAAGCCAAGGGCACAGAACAGATTCCTTGATAAAACCTTTCCAGTTATCTTTGCAAGACCTCTTTTTGGTAGAGGGTTCGGAGCTCTGTTTTGGGGGGCAAGTCTGGTATAAAGATTAGCTCATCTAATGTTGTGGCCAGTTCCAAAATGGCAGAACCTGAGGACTTATCCAGAAAAAACGAGCTGGTAACACCTCTGGCAGCTGTGGCTTGAGTGTTCAACTGGTCACCCACCAAACTGGAAGGTTGTCGGCTCAGTACGGCCCATTAAATTGTCCTTCATGCTTCCAAGTGTCTTCTGGCAAGACACTGAGCCTTGCATTACCCTAATGTGCTCATCAGCATGTACGTGTGTGTATAATAAATAACAGCGCTGCATGTGGTGAATAATAAGAATATGAAGCAGTGTATATTACAGGTTTACTGAGAAACAAACAATAGTAGCATATTGGCAGTCATTAAATAGGAAAACATTTGCCAATTGAAAGGTTGGCAGTTTGATCTCAGTCGGCCCACTCCACGTCTCAGGGAATCCAACTGGAACGAAGACACTGGAATCTCTTGATTAGGGTATAATACATAATTTAGACTATGAAATGTCTGCCCTTTCAGTTGTCTAGCAGATCAGAAGTGGTTGGGAGAAACTTCCCTGTCAGTTGACGGGTTGGCAGTCATCTCAGTCTTTCCACTCCATGTACTGAGGTGTCCTTGGACTAAGCTCCTAATCTGTTGGTTTGTGTGAAGTAGTAGGAGAAAACTCATTGTCTGTTCTTCAATTTTCTGAACAGTTATTTAAAAAGGTTTTTGCCAATTTTCAAATGTATTCTGTATTTGTTTTTTTGACATGTTTACGTGGCTCAGATCATCAAACAAATTTCTGTCGGTAAGAACTGTAAATTGATGAAATTTATCTGAAAGTCTAATTTCCACTCAGACCAGTTAAATGGTCATGCCACTCCTGGTGGCAAGAAGTGCTGTGGTGCATTTGAAATAACTTGCAAATTTGAACTTACTATGGAAAAATTTTGGCCCTTTTTTTCTTTGAGTTGTCTTTAATGACAAACAGGCTACTTAAGGTCTTTCAACAGCATGCAATTAAAGCCTTGATGCTGACTAGGCTTCTCAAAAACTTTTATTTTGTGTGATGTGAGCCTTTCCAGGGATGGACTTGACTAAAATTTACAATCTGATTCCATTCCTCTTCATGATTTTTGATAAATAGCATAACCTTTGATTAAAAACGTGTAGTTACCTTTTTTCCACCAGCAGAGTTTGCAGGAACATGTGGGGGAGGGGCACCATTGAGCAACATGATATTTAAATGATGTAAAGCTGTTGGAGTAGTTTCATGGGAACATTATGAGGCTTTGAAGGCACATGTTTTAAAAGACTGATTACCTTGATTCGGACAGTCATAAATAAGTGCTGTAAATTAGTATTAATTTGCACTGCAGCTAATTTGCTAAGATTAAGAGTCGTAGTGTTTATCGTGCATTTAAACCACCCACACCTTTTTCATTACAATATATTATGAGTTTCTTATTTTTTTCTTCTTAAAATATAACATAGGATATGTGTCACCTGTTTTCACATGTGTACTCCCCAGCCTTGCCTTCTGTTGAGACCACAGGGACAGAACAACGTGATTAGGACAAGATGTTCTTTTCTTTTGTGGTACCATGTCTTTAAGAGCTGTCTTGTTGTCTAGGTCACAGGCATTCACTGTAACAACAGGCTTGTCATTGGTTAATTAAAAGAAGGCAAGATGGATGAAAAGCACAGGATATGACACTGTGCAAACATCTCTGATTCACATTTTGTCTATAGGAGAACATACGCATAACGCAGATAAACACCATTTTATAGCTTTAGAATTAAGATGAAAGTTAATATGATCACCTCAAGAATGGTTTCCCCTGCATCTCAATACCTGTTGCAAATTAATTGGAGAATGATTAAAAAATACACCAAAACATGTTTTTCTTGCAGTAATATAAGACGGCACAGCTGTGCTCTGCTTGGCAGACTGAGAGTTCATGTCGTGTTTTCTCTGGATGAATACACATTGCCACTCTTCTTTGTGGCTATTAGATGTTACTTCTCTGCCCCTGGCAAACCAGGTTTGCTGTGTCTCCTCAAAGCTTCACACACCCTCAGACAGCTTATTAAGCAAGTCAGCAATTGTCCTTATTCATCCCAGGTGTCGGTAACTCTGAGCATAGTCTTAGATTTCTTCTTAACAAATCTTCATTTCTCTATTCTGACATTTTTCTTATCTTTCTGTTGCCATTAGATGTTGTAATTGGCCTGTCTGCTGACTGCACATTGTCTCCCTCCACACCTGGCACATTATGCCTCTTTTTACTTCCAGGGGTCAGTGGTTTTGGGGTTATGTGCTACCTTTTTTCTTGTGAATTTCAAGCAACAAGTAGTCATAGTAGGGTTTATAGCTGACCCTCGAAGTCAGTCTAATAAGATGGGACATGACTGATAGGATCTGGACCTAGAAGGATAAATTCAGCAGAGGTCCTTCAAACCTCAAACTTCCATGCAATTAATTGTGAGAAACCTACCACTTAATAATAGAACAAAACAACTATGCAGAATTATATCAACGTAAGATATATTTCTGAAACTCAAGAATCCAGTGAAAAAGATGTGGCTTTAAGTCATGGTACACTTAATCTTTCTGAAATATGCACTGTTTCAAAGTTATTATAATTTTATTACCAAGAGCAAAATTTTGAAAAAGGTAAAGAAAATAAAAAATAGTTTTGAGAAAATAAACACTTTATCTGTCAAGAATAAATTCAATTTTAGCAATAATTTCTTGAGAATAAGTAAATATTTTACTCCACCTGTATGTCCCTCATTGTATATTTGGGTAATCAGGCCTGCCTCCCTCTAACACTCCTGCCAGAAGTGTGACAGTACACATAAATCAATGTCTTTATTTCCATAGCAAAGTTTAAAAAATGCTAATTCTGGATTTTGGTTTTCTTCTTTTAAATAGAAAATATATTTTAAGATAAACATGGAGAAAAAACACCTTTGCTAATAGAAAGGTGCAAACAAACCATGTCATGTGTATGAAAGTAACATTTTTGTACTGCTAAATTCAACATTAAATTTAAAACATTTCCAAATTTTCATCCAAACAGTGACTTAGATGCTGCATGTACTCAAAAAGTTAAACTTAACAGAGCAAAACATGGTTAATCAATTCAGTTTAATTCGATTAAAAAAAAACACTTTCTTATCCCAAAGGAAAAATGTTCATATAATTCAAGTATTTTTACAGAGTCGATAAGTTTGGTGATGCTTCAGGGATGAAGGTTCTTACAATGAAGCCGAAGAAGCCTCTGACTGAAGACTGTTGCTGTCTCATGACTGTCATGACATGCTAATAGTTCAACATCCAGGCAGCAGAGAATTCATAGTAACATGTCATGGATGGTACAATCACTTGTTGGCAAGCACTGCTAATCCACCTCATTTCCTTTTGCTGCTATTTAAATTTTCTGTTTGACCATATGGTTATAAAGTCAACCATATGGTCAATAGACTTTACAGACTTTAGAGACGGGAATATAATCCCTGTTTATTGTGATGGATGGCAGAGATGGTTTGAACCTCTTCCTTCTCTCTCAGCATCCGTGAAGCCTCCTGTTCAACTTCTTTGGGATTTGGGGTCAGAGGTCAGGCTTTGTTTGAGCTGTCAAGATGTTAGTCAGCAACTCCCAGGTGGACAAAGTATACGTTGTTGCCTTGGATACATATTATAGCAGCTGTCCAAAAGTAAAAATGTAATGTCAAACTCCTTCCAGCAGCACATCATCCAAAACTAGAGGGAATAATTGTCCAAACATATAACACCTGCACCAAGAATTTAACCAGTGTTTGAAAAACAAAGCAGCACAAACAAAACACAGCTGCTATCATGAGAGCTGCCTTCATGAAAAATAAGTCAGTCCAGAGTAAACTGGCTTCTCTAAATGTGAAAATACATAATAAATAGACAATGAAACATTGTCATAACATCTTTGTATGGCATTTTTTAAATTCTATGTAGTAGTTCCTGGTTGGATCCTGGTCTAAAACTAATGCTATAGCATACCAAAAATATGCAATAAATACACTTTCTGGGTATGATCAATGACCAATGAGTTTTCCTTAGAGTACCATTACTGAGATGGTTGTACGGAAATACTGAATCTCAAAAAATTATCTGAAATGATTTTGAATGCCACAGCATTATGAACAAAGCATTAATATACAAAGAAGAAATATTATTGACATTTAGGTAAATATTACATTGTCTAGTTGTAAAATTGGATTATATGGTTTGTAATTTTTTTCTTGTCAGATCTTGCAAACATTAAGATAAGAATTTCTAAAAATAAAAAAAAAGTTTCTCTTTTGACAAAACCTATGTGTGATTTTGACTTTAAGGTCTTACATTTTACTTTCAGTAGTTTTATATTTGAAGAAATAATAATTGCCATGGTCAATGTGACGTTGATTGTATCAGTTGTACAAATCTTTGTCATTGTTTCTACGGGATCCAGCTAGTTGTACCTTTTGCAGTTAAAATGATTTTAGATATCAGAATAGCAAATATAAGTACAGCTGAGGGAAAGATGTATTGTTTATTAAATAACTTGGGCTAGAAACATAGCAATAATTGTTTGGTATGTTGTTAATGTTTGTGGATATAACTCTACAAGGATTGTGTTAAAAATGTTCAAATATGTTTGTGCTATAATTGGTTTATCACATAAAATATTTACATTAGAGTAGTAGTGTCATAAGTAGTTGTGGCTGGTGGTAGTTTTTGTTGTACTTGTGGTAGTATTGATAGTCCTTTCATTGTTATGTTGGGAGCAAATCAAGACTGCTGAGTGGTCAGCTGTTGATGGAATGGAATATTTCCTAAAAATCTCATTAACCTTATTGTTTTTATACCTTCAGATTTGATTCCTGTCTGTTACCTGCAAAGTTTCTCTTCTCCCCAGTTCACCCAATGTGTTCGTCTCTCCCCTGATTCCCTCAAAACTCTGTGTGTGTTCTGTTGGCTCTCCTGTTTCAGTTCATTACCCAACCTCCCTTCACAATGATCCACGCATCCTGCCAGAGCCTGTGGCCAGTCTGAGAGCCAGCCACTGCAGTCCAGTCTTTTACTTACTGGACAATGGTAAGATGAGGGATGACTCATGGATCTTGGCCTCTTCACGGACACCTGCTTGTGGTTTTTGTTCTGTGGCAAACATGTAATACATGAGGAAGATGGGATCATTAGTTTAAGGATGGTGGTTGTTTCAGTGTTCACCTTGCATGCTTGCTATGCTTCGACACTGTGAGCAACCCTACTAACAAGACCGCAGAAGTTGAAATATTTCAATTACCTTTGACACATTTAAACACTACTACATGATGAAAATGGGGGGGGGCGAAATACAGTGAGTCCCTTCCAAAAGTACAGATTCCCCTTGAACATTTGAACATTTGGCACTTTACATTCATAAACTGCAAATTATTTTATAGAATTTTGTATGATTATCAACACAAAATAGCACATACTCACAAAGAGGAATAAAAAAATGCATTTTTTTCATTTCATTTGTTTACTAAAAAAAAAAAAAACTAAGAATGCAATATGCATTTAAATTCACTGCCTTGATAGACCATTAATCAGAGAAGTGTCATGTGGTAGGTGTGAATGACTGCAGAGAGCCACAGCTCTGGTGGAAGAATTCCTTGATAGGATAATTATTAGTTGTGCCTTACAAAAAGAAGGCCTGACTAATGAGAACAGAGAGGGTGATAGATATTACAGTCAGGTGAGTCAATCGATACAAGGCTGCAGGACATAATAAACATTTGGAGCTGTTTGGGAGCCAAAAAGAGCACAACTCTTCTTTGGGAGCTGTGCCACAAGAACCGGTTTTCTGAAAAGAGCTGAACTCCCCTTCACTAATGTGAAAGGATGTGGATTAGTCAAATGACACAAAAATGTAACTTTATGACAAACATGACAAATGCCATGTCTGGCAGAAAACTAACACTACACTTGCATCGAAACAGACCTCCTCCTTCTTCCTAAACACTGTGGTGGCAGAATAATAGTGTGGAGATGCTATTCTTTGGTGAGAACAAGAAAGCTTGTCAGAGTTAATATGTGTTAATAAGGGCAATTCTGCAAGAAAACCTCTTAGATACACAAAAACATGAAACTGAGGCAAAGGTTCATATTTCCGTAGGAAAATGACCCCATACATATACCCGCATAGCTTGGACCTTATGGTAGTATGTCTCAGTAGAAATCCTGACCTAAACCCAATTAAGAATTTCCAGAAAGATTTGAAAATTGATATTCACAGACACTCTTCATCCAATATGATTAAGCTTTGCACATCTATTCAGAGAAGAATAGATGTGCAAAGCTCTTGGAGATGTACCCAAAAGGATTTGCAGCTGTGATTGCAGCACAAGGTTCTAAATACAAATGCACAACACAATGTTAGCGTTTTACACCACAGTGTTTTATTGCATCACCTAAAGTACCATTAATATGAACATAGTTTGTGGTTGTAAGGTGGCAAAATGAGAAAAAGTTTGGGGATTGCATTACTTTGCAAAGTACTGTGAATCTTCTTACTCCTATGGCACTCTAGTTATGGAAATACCACAGAGACAGGGAACATTATGCAGGTTTTGTGATAAATCTACTTTTTATGATTCAGCAGGAAAACTTTAATCAGACCTTCCATAGCCATCACTGGTGACAACAGAACGACTCATGAACAAGCTTGCTTGCAGTGTAAACGAGCACGGTGTTGCTAGGAAGAAAGTGTGTCTGGCTGTTCTTTCAGTGTGCTCCATGCTTTGTGTGGATGATTGCTGGGCGGTGTCATTGTCTCCGCTGCTCCACATGCAGTGATGTTTGTCGTAAACACCAGACATGGGCTTTGACCTTGGATCCCTCATCACTCTCCAATGCTGTGACGCAGGTGGGCTTAAGAAGAAGAGGAAGGGGTTGTATTCCAGTTGGATACTGCTCCTCACTCAGTGATTCATTCTATGTGGCATAATTCAACGTGTCTCCTCCAGAGTCACTCATCTCTGCCACTAAAAGGCGACAAGCTCCTTTCCTGAGCCATAGTGCTTGAGGTCTTTGTGTGTCAATAAACTCACATACTTATCTTGTTGTCCTCTTGGCTAACATTCATCATTGCCTTGTCTTGTCTCTAACTAACTGCATGGAGCCCACTGAGTGGCCAACTGCAGGGCTGATGAATATTAATACAGCTTGCATTTTTGTCAGTTTAGCAATATGTGTCTTAGTCCCATGATTGAGCCTCATATGTGATGTCAGCATCCCATTTTATAGATTGAAGATTTGTAATTCAGAACAGCGATTATGACTCTGTCATTGAAGAATCAGGACAGGATAGGTGAAGAATCATTATTCAGTCAAGATCCAAAAAGTCTACTCTAACACTAAAATGCCTGATTTTTGTGACCTAAAAACAATTTTAAATCTTTTTTTTCTTACCTGAGTTGTGACATAAATGCAGAACAACTCAACTGAAAAACAAAAATTCAAGAGGGCTAATTCTAAGGAGATAAAAAAAAAAACTGTAACTACCTCATTAAGTAGGAGCAAACATTCTTAAGTCGCTTCTATATTGTCAAGTCTCACTAATCGGTTAGTGTCAGGTTTGGATCCACCCCAGCTTGGAGAATCTTCATTATGATCAGTCCCTCACTATTGTGACAATTTTTTTTTCCTAACTATTGAGGACTCTGTTTTCTGTGACAAGGCATATATTTATATAGATGAGGATTGTTTCTGTGTGTCTGTTGATTGGTAGATTTGTAAAATGAGATTATTTTTGATCTGTTGAAACTTTTGCAGGCTACGTATGGCTTTGGCTGAGAAGCAAAAATTATATTGAATATTATTTATACATTATAAGATAAATAACTGGTGTATACTTAAGATGACAAAATGTTGAATGTTGACCAATCTTAATCAAAAAGCAACTTTTCTGAGGGTTTACATTTTTACACCAGCAAGTTAATGCACCTTTTCATCATTTAGAATTTGCCCTCTTAATTTTGTTTGTTTTGAACTGGAAATGTCACAAAAAGTCTAAAAGAACCAGAAATTATTTCTCATGCTTTATATTTTTTAACATCACACAAACCTGGTATATTACCATAGTGTACATTTTTAAGAGCCGCTGTATGTGACTTTAAACTGATGGCTTGTCTGTGCGGAAAGATAAAATGTCAACTTTTGCCTAGTGCAAAAAAAGGAAGGAAAAACCGTTGAGCACTGCCAGAGCATTTTGGAGAACAGTTAAATGTTTATTTTTGGCTTGATCAAATGTTTTATATTTGTAGAGAGAAAGCAAGTACTCGCAGGGCCAGAAAAATAACTTTAATACAGTCAGCAACCAGTGGAAAACCAGTGGAAAACCAGTGTTTGCTGTAGGGCAACCAGTGGAAAACAATTTGTTGTGCAATTTCTTCACTTAGCGATATGCATATGATAGAGAAAAGCCGGCTGACATCACATTTGAAGCCTTTGCTCCAAAAACTGCTGTTGTTTTTAAAGTGACATGAAATCACCATAAAATGGTGAACAATTTAACTCAAAATTACCATGTATTACATAAAACTGACATTCACTGAAAAAAATATTTGTTGTTTCTCTATGTCTCTAACCAATCATACACGGTGTCTCATAAAATATTCACCTTGTTTTCTGTTAGTTGAGTTTTAGTCACATCTAACTATGAATCAGATTAAGTATGAAGTCCATTTATGATCTGATTCTGAAGCTGACACTAATTTTGTAGTGTTGTGTGAATTTAATTTTGAGGTCTGATTGTGAGACCAGTTACAGTAGACCCTCCCAAACTTAAATCTGCTTTGTGTATTGATAAAAGGAGCGTCTACATTACTATCCCTGCAGTTTTTAAGATGAAAGAACCAACTGAAAATTTCAATTAAGAAATTTGAGAGATGAAAAAGAAATCTCTTTCAGTCCACATACATGCATAAGTAACAAATACTTTCAGAATGTTTTTCTTCTAGTAACGCTCCCTCAGCGAAGGAGCAATTGCACAGCCAGAACTATCTGTGTGCAACAGGTTTAATATGGGAATAGTTTTTCTGTTATTGTATCTCTTACAGTCAGCATTTCATATTGCTGCTGCAGCATCTGATCCATAGGAAAACACAAGTGCTCATCTGTTATCTCGTTAGAAGCATTAATCTGAAGGTCTGCACTCAGTGTTGGAAAAAATTCAATGAAGTGAGTCAGAAATAGACTCTTTAAATTATGCCCACATACATTTCTAATTTATTCTGTATAATTAGAATTTTTTTCCAGTATTTTCCAGAAGATGATATCATTGCCATTGGAGTATCAGGTGACACTGAACTGGAGGTAAATCTTTGGAGGAAAGCATCTTGAGAAGACTCCACCCACCATGCATAAACTGGAGTCTACGTTTGTCAAAATTTTAACTCTAGAGTTATATTTCTTTTAAATAATTTGTAGGCCCTGGTAAACCTCTTATGCTGCACTGTTTCTTTGGCATTTAACAGCAGAAGGATTGAAACCTGAGACCACTTCTTTTTCCCAAAGAAATCTGTTGGCTTTGATTTTTTTTGCCCTCCTCCAATAAATTGAAAACACAGATGAAATTAAAATAAATAGACAAATTCCTGGTCATGCCATTTTTCTTCTTATCATTAAAATTACCTAGCATCATAGAAAAACCATTTTCTGTCTTCCACGTGTCAACTAAATCATTCAGGAGAAATAAGTAAATAATAATCAGTTTTTCTTGTTTATTTTTTCTTCTTTTTGAGATGGAACTGACTTTTAGCACCTCAACTTCAACCTTTACAGTTCTCTACTTACTGTGAAATGCTTGCAAAATGTTTCACTGAGCTGTTTTAGTTGCCTTCAGTGTCTGACTGTGACTGTTGTATCGGCACCATGTGGAGCCATTCTGTTTATTTCTACCTCCATGTGAGACATCCCAGGCCTCTGAAAATAAAAAATACCAAATAAGAATTTATTTTCTTTTAAATACTCTAAATAAACTAAACAAATGGATGTTAAATAATTCAATGAACAGGAGAAAGTGATTGTTTCACCCAACAGAGAGCGGTTTTCTACCACCACATCAGTCTTGGGTGTTACCAGTACTGCAGAAAGAACTGTGAACAATGGCCTGGGAAAACCTTAGCGCATGCATCTTGCCTGCCTTATGCCACTGCATAAACCTGCATGCACTGGTTTCTTGTTCATTTGACTGAGTTATGTTTCATTAGGTTTTCTGTTTATTTTTTGGACTTTGTTTCTCATTATTTAACATAGATTATCTCAGCTTTGTTTTCTTCTTATTTATTTAATTCCTTTATTTACTTATTTTTATTTGAAGGGATTAACCGGTTGTTTGTTTCCTATTCTTTTGTTTCAGTAAAGGGACCCGGCAGAAAGTTAAGTCTGCCCACAGATCTTAAGACTGATCTTGGTACGGTAGGCGAAAGCCAGCAGTTTTCACTTGATTTTCTTTAAGTTGTTTAATTTCTGTTTTTCTCAAAGATTTTAGGCTTTTCTGTTGCTTAAGAACTTTTTTTATTCTTCTCACTATTTTTTCCATTTCCTTATGACTTTCTCTGTTTTTGCTTTTTTTTTTTTTTCAACCAGCCCATAAGACTGTCGGCCTGAGGTGTTTGTCTATTTTGGCCCTTTGACGTGTTTTGATTTAATTTGAATCTATTGTGTCTGTTTCTTCTACATTTTGCAAGTGTTTATAAAGGTGATTTTGTAACTCATACTCATACTCAAAGTTGAGGCTTTCTATCGCTTTTACCATGATTGGACCATCTTCTGGTTTTCCTCAATCTTTCCTTCATCGACAGCAGTTGCTTTTCAGTATTGGATCACTCGCTGCCCTTTCTCATTGTAACTGGATCATTTCTCTCTCAAACAGTTCTTCCTTCATTTTGACTGGATCACCTACATTACAGATACGATGCGTCCACCCCCACATGCATCTCTAACTGCTACACATCATGATCTTGGGTTGTTACCCTTGCTGTCCTTCTGCAGTATGACATAGGCTGTCCACACTGACAATTTCTGCTTTTCAACATAAAACTTACCTGTTCCTACTTATCTCTGTAACTGTCTTCATTACAAACTTTTTTTTTTTAATGCAGGTACAGTAATATTGTTTTCAGCAATGGTAAGAGTGAATTTTTTTTTGCCAGAATAAAAAATGTCCAAACCGTTTACTTTAGTTTTTTTAGTAAGAAAAAAAATACCAGCTTGTTGGCATTTCTCCTTGACAACTAGTAGGAACTTTTTTTATGCATCACATTACAGCCACACAATTTAATCTATTTCATTGGGATTTTACATAACAGACAAACACTTAGTTGTAGATGAAGTGGAGGGAAAATGGTGCATAGTTAAATTTTTTTTTACAAAGTAAAAAGTAAAAAAAAGTGTTAATAAAAAGCAAACAGCATCGTGTAAACCAAAAAACACAGCAGACAGATGAAGGTTAACATCGGTGAGAAGTTAAAAACATTGTTGGGTTATAAAACATTTTTCAACCTTAAAGAGTAAAATGAAATATTTTGGCCTTCATGCAAAATGCAATGGTGGTGAAAAACTAACATTCCATCCGAATGCATCATGCCTATGCTTAAACATTGTGTTGGCAGCATCATGATGTGAGGATGATTTCTAACAGGGACAAAGTAGTGAGGCTGAGATAGTGAGGAGATGGATTGAGCTAAATTCAGGCTAATCCTGGATGAAAATGTGTTTGAGGTTGCAAGAAAGTTGAGACTCTGTTGGATGATAACAATAAAGATAGTCAGAGCCACAATGTAATAGTATAAAGTATATTATGTTTTTTGGAATGACTGTCAAAAAATAACATTTCTGTTAACAGATACTTTAGAGTTAGGGAATCCAAATCAGATTCAATACAATAACATAATTTATCACTTTTGATGCACCTCACTAATCTGTTTGACCTTGTGTTGGTCTGTTATAAAAAATCCTGGTAAAATGCATTAAAGATTGTGGTTGAAGCAAGTCAAAATATGAAAAAGGTCAATGGGGTATGAATTTTGGCTTCTTAAAGAAAAGGAGCAACTTTGTAGTGTAAACAAAGGAAAAATGTATGCAGTCTGTCGGAAGGAAGATTTTCTGATTTGTGTGGATGTGTGTAAATGTTTGTTTTCAGTAGATGTGTGGATTGGTGTGCTCTGGATAAGGGTTTCAAATACAACATCTGGAGAGAGGCTAGTGTTACTGCATCCCTGTTTGAAAACACACAGGCAAATAGACATGAATCATGTGGCTTTCCATTAGCCCCATTTTACATGCTGAGGAAAAAAACTCTCTGTACTACATTTGTCACTCCTGCTGTGAACCCATGTGAGTGTTGCACGTGGATTGGGTGGCACCCAGAGTTTTTCATCTTCACTTTGAAATTGGATTATTTCTGCAAAACGCACCTGAATGGGAAACTTGATCTGAAAAGGGAGACATATGAAAGAGACCAGAAAACAGGGGACACTGTGTACTGCTTTTAGCAATTAGCATAGTGCTGTTTGTCCTCAAGCGTCATAAAAGTCTGGACAAGAATATCAGAGAGAGAAGGAGAAAAATAATAAAGGCAGGCAATTCCATCAGACATTCCCATCAACCCTAAATGCTTTTAACCTTGGTTTTATTACAAGGATGTCATTTAAAAAGGGCATTGCTTTATTTATTTTTTCTCTGAGGACAAGAGAGAACAGACACGCAAAGGCACGGGTATCATGGGGCTGTTAATTATGATGATCCCGACAGAATCTGTATCTGCTTAACACTGAATAGCAGAGTCCACCCAATCCAAACTGCACTGTTTTTATTTTTGTTGCCTCATTAATAGGGTTCAGTTCTAAACAAATTATTTTATTCTCCGATGCTCAGTCCCGTAGGCCCGCTCCATTAAATAAAGACAAAGCCAGCAACAAATACGGTCCCTATGGGGAAAACATGCTAAGTCACGATTCCAGCGTGTAACAAGTGTTTTCATGTGAGCACCATCTGTGACTCTGTATCCACTCCAACTAAAATAATTTGCACAGGAATAACAGAGCAGATATTAAAGGTTTATTATGAGCTTAGCTGGTAATGTCTTAAGGCTTGTGATTAGATGAAGAAATTAATAGCTTCTGCTAAAAACAGAATTTACCGACAGATATAAAAACACAAAGTGGAGATGAAATATGCCTGTTTTTTTTTTTTATCTCTTTACTGGCACAGAGTCGAGGAAGCTGCACTTACAAATTTCACTCTGCATTTTCCTTTTCCTTTCTTTGGATACGGCATCTCTTTCTTCTCCTTGCACATACTTACCTTCAAACCTCTTTTCAGCCCTTTGCCACGCACTCACCCCCTGTCCTTCACTGTCATTTTCCTACTTGATAATCAAGTTTTATTCCTCTAACACTGCAACATATCCATCTTTATTGGTCCTGAAGTATACTTGCCATTCCATTCTAGAAACAAAAAGACACATTCTCAAAACTGCTTCCTAATGGCAATTCAAAAAGGCCAATTGATGTTTTCACTTCCTATTTTCAGACCTATAAAGATGGATATTGCAGCTGTGGATTACAATATGTTGGACAAATTTATCATTTCCCTCCGTTCTATTGTTTGCTAATGCTTTGCCGTTGTTACAGATCATGTCAATGGACATTGCACTAGTCCCACCTCTCAGCCCTGCTCGGCGGGGAAACCTCGCATTCCAATGGGTCCCGAAGGGCCACGGCTAACCCGCAGAGGCCCTGGCCGACCACCCTTCCGAAAGGCCCAGTCTGCTGCTTGCATGGAGATCTCTTTGCCTGTGTCCCACACTGAAGGTGTGTGCTTGTCTTCCCAAATCCCATCCTTAAAACCTTCATAACATAACATAACCCACCCCCAACATACCTAATGAGTGCATGTTACCCTCTGTCCCTTTGGTAAGTGAACTGTGGCCTGATACAAAGTTAACACAAGGCAAGCATATGCTAATGCAAGATGCCACCCTGATTTTTGTACTCCTCAAAAGGAGAGAGCACATGGTCTCATAATCAAATAAACAACAACTAATTATTTGCAGTAAAAAAGTAAAGGTCAAATCAAAAAATATGCTTGGCAAAGTCTGCTACCATTCTAATTGTATGCAGTATATTAGTTGTTTGATTCCACTTCACACAAGACTAAGACAATACCAAAGGGGGAAAAAAACCTTAAATATGCCCATCTATCAGCTGAATTACTTGTTGGAATATTATGAGAAACTTTTTTTCCCAAGAAACTCTTTTTGAGCTCTTTATTTGATTATGTGCAACAGGATTTTTTGCACCTTGCATTAGCATCACCTCTCAACAATTTGACTGCAAGCTCTGCCTCTTCAAAATGCAAGAAATGACCCTTGCATTGTGCGCTTTTCAACTGTTGCTTGTGTCAACCATGTTCCAGGCCTGAAGGTAGTGCAGTGTAAAGTGAATTTGCAAGATAAGTTGTTTTTTTTTTCACAGCATCTTTTTTTCTTCTTTAAAATCCAAAATATCTTATGTGTGTTACAGGTTTGAACTCAAAGCATCACTGATGTGTTTTAAGGGATCTCAACATAATTTTTCAGATAGGTTAGAGGTCGGTGATGTGATATTTAATTCCCTTTTTCACTCAGTTACAATTTTTACGTTAACGAAAAATTGGTGTAGCCATCATGCCATGATGTATATTCTGTGTGGAAATATGCTTTTAGTGCTACAGGAACATGTTTTTGAGAGTGTAAATGGGTGTCTGAGTAATCATTGGTTCGAAAATGTAATATGCACTGCATTAAAAAAGTGCTTCTACCTCTTTCAACATTTTTAACCCCAAACTTCAATGGATTTTATGTCATACACCAGCACAAAGTAGCACATAATTTTAAAAAAATAAATGCACATGTCTTGTAAAGTCATCTAATTTTAGAGAACATTAAGTATGGTATAACATTGGGCACACATTTATATCATAGTTAGGTAATAAAGAATATTCTAATATTTAAACATAACATCTCATTGCGCCTTGCTATTCCAATCATCTGAAAATGGAAAGAGTCTGGCACAACTGCATATGTACTAAGGCCTCTCCTGCCTCAACAGACAAGGAGAGGGGAGTGTTAATCAGTGAAGCAGTCAAGAGATCAGTATTACTTTGGAAAAGCTACATGGATCTGTAGCTCAGGTGGGAAAATTCTTAGAAACAAAAGGTATTTGTCAGAAATGCCATAAATCTGGCCTTTTATGGAAGAATGGCAATGAGAATGCTGTTGTGTAAAAGAAACTCACTGAGAAGTCCCTTTTACACAAGGCATGTAGGAAACACAACAAACATTTAAAAACTTGATCTGTGGCTAAATGACTAAACAGTTCTCGGCCTATATGCAAGACTCCATGGTTGGTGAGAAATTTCACTGAAAATAATTCTGATTACAGGGATTGCTCGTCTTCAATGGGATCAGGAATTAGGGTTAGAGTTGCACTAAGATGGGTTGAGCTATATTTTGGGCAACCTTACTAATGCATGTAAAAGGCCCTTGAGCAGGATAGAGGCTTACTTTCATACAGCATAATTACCGGTACCTTAAATTTACAGTTTTAGCTACATTGAAGCATATTTATGTAAGGATGAGAGAAACTCTCTCTACATCCAATCTGAGTGAAACCACTTCTTTTTTTTTTCTATTTTACAACTATGTGCTGTGTTGTCTTGGTCAACCACAAAGCTCCAAACAAAACCTAATGAAGCTTACAGTTCTCTCGAAATATGAAAAGTTAAAAATTTGTGAACACTTTTAGAGGCAGTGTATCACTTTGAGCAATTTTAACATATTCCTTAGCTAAATTAATTAAATTAAGACAGACACCATCAGATAATTGTCTTAACAAAGTCTGTGTCTTCTGTTCAGTGTTGTTGTTCACCATGTAAAGGGAAACATGATTCAGTTTTACATTTGAAAAATTTCCCTTTATGTCTTACTTAGCAAATGGCAAGAGTATGCGCTGTCAAATTCAAAATGAAAATGTTTTTTTCTAGCAACATAATTTCTGAGGTATGAGCAACAAAATTGACATAAAAATGTCTTTTCAGCTAAGACTGCATCATTTAATGACAAGCTGTGTGTGAGTTCTTGTACTTACTCTGTCACTGCCAGGCAGCAGAGAGATGTTTCTGGAAATCTTTGGCATCATCTTAGTTGAATAATCAACAATTTATGGTGATGTTGAGCATTTTTACATTTATTCAACTGGAACCTAACATAATTTTCTCAAACAAAAAAGTCACACTGAGAGAGTTTGATTTGGTTGGCTGATGCTCTGAAGGTGGGAAAAATTAAACATACCAAGGAAATTGCAAGTTCAAGGAAAATATTTTTACTGGCTATCCATAAAATTGGCTGAAGCCTGACTGACCTTATTGCATAAGTTGTGACAAACTGCTGTGTGCTAATTTAAAGTTCAAATATGTCTTACTGTGCAGTTGTAATTCAGCCCAATGCATTATCTTAAAGTAATGCCAGCCAAACTAAAACAATGAGTTGATTTCAGAGTGCATTGATGCCACGTGTAATCCCTCCACTGATCGCAAACTTTCGAAAGTCTCTGGCAGTGTGGGTCAGCCAATCCCATTTCACTCATGGAGCTATTTTCACTTTTATTCTGAGCTCTCTCAGATCAACAAAAAGTCTCAGTCAAGTCACGAAAGGCAGATCTCTCCACAGGAGACTCAACATTGTGACAGCCCCCGAAATGTCACAGCTACTGTTGCCACCCTGCACGCACATCAACCATAAAGTAAGAGCAAAAGTTGGTCAGTTGGAGGTTAAATTGCGTTCTCAAATCCCTTGTTCTTCAAATCCTTGCTGGTCTTCAAAGCTGTAACGATTTGCATTCAGTCTGTTTGTAAGCACCATGAATGCTTTCAGGAGTCTTCACAGCTAATGAAAGTATATTCTACCAACCAGAGTGCATTGCTGTTTGTTGCAGTCAAAGCTGAGCCCTTTAAATCAATTCTACAAGTCACACTGCTATCTTCATCAACCTCATTATACAAGAGTGACCTGGAACCAGGAGGGAAGCAGTTCTTCATTACCATAAGCTAAATGTTTTATTAAAGTTCCTCTCTTGGCTACAGGTGCATTGCCAGTGAGAGCAATGCTGACAACAGAGAATGTCACTCCTTACCACTCTTGATTTCAAGCATTTATGACCTCTGATAATTGCAATTTGACAGATGCCTTTAGAAATATAGCACAAAATGTTCGAATAATGTGAATGATAAGCATTACCATATCACCCTACCTGAACCTGGAGGTCGAGATATAACAACACTTAAAGTTGGCCTATTTCATGCTTGTATATGTATTTATCAAGTTATTTATAGCCTATTTCAAAAGGTGTTCTTATTTTTATATATCTTACATTCAGCTTTTTTTGCAAATCCACAACTTAGGCTTTTCTAAGGAAGATCAGTGCAAAGATGGAAAATGACACAAATCTATTGCCACTGCTGGCTTGATGGCAATAGCTCATACTCGACTATGTTCAAATTTATAATACTCTTGTCTGGTCTTGACTATTAGTAAAATTCTGGTAATGCTGGTGTTCAGGCAAAGTAAGCTCTACTGAATACCGCTTGTAAGTTGAACCCTTCAAAGCAATCACGTGGGTCCTTGGGTTTGTTGTGCTAGCTGTCTGCTTTGGAGTCTCATGCAATTACCACAGGTATCTGGCAGGTTATAGGTCAAAGGTAGAAAAGCTTTCCACAAGTGTTAGTGTACTAACAAGTTAAAAGTAAATATAAGAACATAAAACATGTGAGAATATACTGCTGCAATAAAAGATGGATTTACTTTTTATGCATCTGCAGTGGAGGTGATATCATAATTTTCTCTGAGAAACTTTGTTTTTTCCTTCACACACTGCAACTTCTTTTAATTAGCCTTTCAATTGCTGGTTCACCTTTGCATATACTGTATCGGTTACCTACCTTTGGGACTGTTGTGTATCAGCTGTGCTGGGTTACCACGGTGAAGAGACAGCAGGATAACTGAAATAATTAAAGGTCAGAAAACAGTGCGAGAAATGAGGCTGATGTTAATGAGGCCTACATGCCAGGCCTTGAGACATAGGAGAGAAATGGCAGGGGAAGCCCGACTGAATGTACAGTGAATATTTCTACAGCACCAACTCTAATTTGAGCGCAAATGTATTAAATATTAACAATCCAGCTTATAGTTCAGTACTTTGTATGTCTAATTAGTTGGTGAGTCTTGTTTACAATTAGTGAAGTTCCCATGCAGCACATTTTTAGTTAAATCACAACGTTCTGTTGTGGCTCGCTGAACTTCAAACAAATATGAGATTGATTGGCCTGCTTTTACTCTTACCCATACTCTTGCTACTTCTTTTGCTCTTTAATTTGTTACAAATTGAAGACAAAGTCTTTCCCAGTTAGGCATTGAAATTTGAAAAGTATGTGTTTAGTCAGCCAATATAAGTACCACCCACCAAAAAAATAGAATTAGGCATTGTCTCCAGTCTTTTGTCCACGTCTCTATTATGTGTTGCAGGTGTACGTGTACATAGCACTGTTTAGCTCTTGTCTGTCTCACCTCCTCTATACCGCCTAGCCTGTCTATGCCTCCCTGTAAGGGGCCTCAAGGGGTCCCTGTGTCCTGTCAGAACACCACTGTGCCTGACTTTCATTAGCCAGCACCCCACAGGCTCTGTCACGCAGCGTAAACACACCCCAGTGACACACGGCGAAAGCAGGCTGCTGCCGCCCAGACACACGACAGAGGTCTATTGTATGCTCACGGATGCCTGCTGCAGTGTACAGCACTGTTGTCAAAGATAGCAAAGATTTTGGAGAAAAAAGAGAGCAATTATTTACCCACATGTTTTGTGGGTAAATAATTGCATAGATGCATAGGTGAACGTTTAACTAGTTTGGAAACTGAAATTCAGTATACACATATTTTTGAAATAACATTAATTACAGATTATTTGATCGGCAATTGCATCCAATCTCTGATCACTAATTTGTTTTTGACTTGCTGATGTTAGCCAATTCCTCTTTCAGAGGTTTAAATAATAAAAACAAATCTACCAATAAAACATTGGTTCTTCTGTAGCTGTTTTACTCTGAGTCACTGAAAACGTACAAATACAAAAAAATCCCTTTGGATATAGCACAGAATTACATCATCTGTCCTTTACAAATGAGGCTGCATATGACTTGCTTTTTTAGCAGGTTTTGAATGGCTCTTGAGAAAAATTAGACTCATTCAAAACACATTAAGTAAGAACAGTAAAGCAAAGTCCAAATTAATATTTGAGAGAGAAAAATGCTCTGACGTTATGTAAGGTGATACTCTATTTATCCCGTTGTTTATTTATAGCTTCAATGGAGAGTTAAAACAGCCTTTCTACTCTGAGAAATATTTTTTACATACATTTGGAGCAGATTTACACCATGTCTAAGTGAGAGTGGACGACCTGTGGTTCTCAATTCTACAGTTAAACAGTTTCAAAAATATTTCAACATTTTAAACTGTTTGAAATCTTACATTTTAGATAAGCATAATTATCACAGTTTTCTATTTATGTGTGTCTGCTAACTGAAAGACAATCTGTCAGAGCTTGGCTATGACGCATTCACTGATCAAAAACAATAGGATTGTTGAGTTCATAACCAGCGGCTCCAGCCTCAAAGAAGATCAAGATGATTTGTCAGTTCATCTACAATTCTAGAATTTTAGATTTAACTATTTAAAAATCATAATAAGTGATGTGCTTAAATTGATAAAAGGAGCTCTTTGATAGAAAATTATATGCACAAGCATGGAGCAAGACTTTAAGCTCATAATAGGAAGGTTTCATATGTTACAATAAGGTTGCATATATTTAGCTTTCAACCTCTGCTTAGTATAAGACACACTAACATTTGTAAATATTAGCAGAATATTGAAAATATCTGCGTTAAGGTAAGGGTCAATGTTCCCTAGGGAATAAACACAAAGAGTGTGGTTTTAGTAATATCAGCCAAAATAATTGCAAATTCTCCATCGCTAATTTAAAATGCATGTCCACTAGTACTTTGTCATGCAATAGTTTTGTTCAGAATCTAATTCATCTGTCACAATGTCCTGCTTGCAGTGTTTATTCCCCCACAACAATTCAGCTTAAACATGAGCATATTGTTGAGCATAAAGAGTCAGAAGATGTAAAGATACATTGTTTGGTCACTAGAAACAGAGGTCGGATCACCCATCTTTTACTGCTACGCTTTCACTGCCGTATACTTTTAAAGAAATGTTTTCCATGCTCAGTTGCTTTCTTTTCTTCTCTTCCTTTTTGTTCTCTGGAACCGTTGTTCATCTGTCCATCTTGTCTGTTGCGTTGCTGCTCTTGTTTGTTTGTGCGCACTGGTGTGTGTACGTGTTTTTCTGGGCCATGATGGGGATGTGGTTTTCTTCTATGGGGTTCATGTTGTTGGGGGACAATTAGGGCATGCATCAAGGAGGGCAATGCTTCAGCAGTTACATGGAGTCACTATGTACTCCCATGACGAGCACCACACCACCGCCGCATACTGCTGGAACGAGAGAGGTAAGGCGGCATCGGCAGACACACAAACACACCTACCGCTGTCCTGCTGACTTGTTTGCGTCCGTCAGAATGTCAACTCGTTTTGTGGCCCTGTGTCATCTGAACATGCCTTCAGCTGTGTCATCTTGTCTTGGACGATGTACAAACTGGGTGGGTCATATCATCTTTACAGAAGAGCAGCTAAATCTTTCACAAGTTTTTTGCTTGGTACTACTTTTATGGTCAAGGCAGAGTTCCTGTTTTTGTTTCTTTTTAGGTTGTGTTTAATCAACAAGGAGAGCTTGGGTATTCTGGGATTTAAAGATCAAATGTTCAACTTGTCTTTGATAAAAGCACTTTGGAAAATTATTCGTAATTCTTGGCCTTTTCCACATTTTGTCCCATTACCACCAGCAAACATCATTGTATTTTACTGTGTTTTACGTAATGCAAAAAACAATGTTGCACATGATTGTGAATGGAAGGAAACTGTTTTTCAAACATTTTTTTTTTTTTTTTTTTTTACCAAAAAAGTTAAATCTGCAGAGTGAAACTGGTTTGAAAATCATGTAAGCTTTTTCTTCAATAAGTATTAATGATTTTGTGTTGGCCTGACACAAAATCTTGACAAAATGCATTGATGTTGGTGGTTTGAATTGGACAAAATGTGGTACAGGTTTAAGGAATAAAATGCTTTTTAATGGCATTGGTAGTACAAATCTATGTAAAATATAGTTAGATTGCATATTTTGTCATCACAATACTGTAAAGTGTTGCAACAAAAGATGCAACCTTTTAGTATCCGTTTGGATTCAATTTATCTGTTTGATAAGCGTACACCAGGCTTTGCACCCATCTGTACTTGCTTTTCCATAAAGCCTCCACTTTTTGTAACATCAGTCTAAGAGTGCAGTACTGAACGTCTCTTGGCTCTGAATTATTCAGAAATGCACCAATACGGAAATACTTTCATGATGGAAGCTTAAAGCACACAATGAAGGAGTGAAACGCAGAATGCCTAAATGGAGTTAAAGAAGCTTTTGAAATTGGTGCAGTTTGTAGCGTGTAAGTGTGCGTGGGTATGCGTGTCTCGCCAGATGGAGTCCTGTCAGTGACGAAGGACTAGTATAATGTCAATAAACTTATAGCATAATTGTGTATGTGTTTCTTCATGTGTGCGGGTGTTTGTTTCAGGTAGAGGTGGTGTTTCTGTCCAAGTGTCTTTACTGTGAATTTTCACTTTGCTTCTAAGTGTTTGACATCCATTCACATGCATTTTTGTTGCAGTGTTTTACATCCCTTAGTCAAGAAATTAGCCATTTTTGAGTTTTAAAAATGTTTCAACCTTCCTTTCACTCCTTTCTTTCCTGTATGTACTTTTTCGTTTTAACTGCTTGTCCTTCCATACCTCCTTTCTGTTATGCTACCATTCCTCCCCACTAATCTTTCACCAACTCTTGTAAAAAAAAAAACTAAAAAAAAACTTTTTCCACAACTTTACCTTATGTTTCTTTCCCTCTTGCTCCTCTTCTCCCCATCATTGCTTCCCATCTGTCTCTTCATTCTTTGTTTCCGCCATGCCTGTATGTTCGGCCATTGTTCTTGCCGCTGCTGCTACAGAGAGTCGTGAAAACTCCTTCAGCCGCTCTCGCAGTTCCAGCGTGTCTAGCATTGACAGGGACACCAAAGAAGCTATCACCACACTGCAGTTTGGAGAATCCTATGGACGCAAGAGTGATGCCCTGCCTACACCATGTCTGTGGGTAGGGACTAGCTTAGGAGTGGTCATCCTTATCCCACTATCAATCCCCACTGACCACGAGGAGAGGATGGAGGACCCTGTCACTGTTGGCCCTAGTGGTAAGCACCAGCACTTCTATGTTTTTTGTGACACAAAGTGTAGCTCATGAACTGTTTTTATTTATGTGTTGTTTTAAAAGAGGGAAATATGTATGCCTTTGTGAATAATCAGTGGAAAAGCCTTACTGGCATTACAGCAAAACCAACTCTTCTTATAATTCTTGACAAGCTTTTGCATGTTTCCACTCTTATTTTGACATTCTATCTGAGAGGTTACCATCATCCTGGAAAATTATCTATGAGATCAAGTTATTACTTTGGCTGAGCAACTCCAAAAGAATACTACTACTTACAGTCAAGAAAACGGTATTAGTAAAATGAAGTTACATTGAAGCATCTTTGGAAGTTACATTGGTCACTTTGCAAGAAATATTTTACTAGCTTGATGCTAATGTACCTCCACTGGAGAACATCTAGATAAAGAGCAGCAATTGTTCACAAGGAACAAGAAAATGTCCCTTGTGTTATAAAAATGTAGAATACATGAAAAAAACCTGCTATTTTTGTTAAACGCCCTCTAACCGCCTGTCTTTAAGTTTCTGACAAAGGCCATCAGATGTTTATTTAAAATCCTCTAATATTTCAATAAGCCAATGGTCGGCTGTACTTTTCCACCTTTTAAAGAGAAGCAGGCCCACAGCATCACTGATGCTCTACCATATTTAACAGTAAGCATGGTGGTGCTGTGTGCTATACTTGATTTATTCTCTTGTCTTTTCTATATAGGAAGGGAAAATTTAAGAGAAATCTATTGTGTTAAAATTGTTAGAGAAGATGAGTATTCCACCAGTGATTTGGTTTTTAAAAAAATTAAGATAAATTTTACATCACTAAAGTGCTCAAATTAAAGGTTGCATTTTTGGTATTTTTATTTTAATAAAAAAAAGTGTAAGGGAACTGTAAACAAGTGTGTTTCTCTATTTTTCTTTGTTGTTTTCTTCTAAACATTGTGTGATTACATGCCCATCTACTCTAAAATCTTTCAAAATACCATGTTTTCGCAAAGGACAATTTAGTATAACGGCAGGACATTTTCTGCAGACTTAAGTGCTCTATGTTTCACTCTTAGAACAATGCAAGTCAAACACAGCAAGCATAGGAAGCTCGTTTATTTCAATTGGCTTTAATCTGTAGAGGAAGAGAACTTTTACAGGAATTTGTCATCCTTGATCTTGTAAATTACTGCTATCACTCAAGAGTTCAAAAGGGTTTGCTGCTTCACTCTTTACTTTGAACATGATTAAATAGCAGCAGACAAACATGCATTAATTGTCCTTATTCCTCTGAAATAAAACAGAAACATTTTGTAAAGTAATGGCTTTCTTAAAAATTGGCTGTCTTCAGGGTTAGGGTTTGAACAGCTGAAACAAACTTGCTTTTACAATTTATGTTTTACAGTTGTCCAAATCTTGAAGACATCAGTCTGGTCATGTGTGTAACTAAGAAAACATTAGCAGCTGTCAGTAAAAACACTGGCAATCGTGTAATCATATGTGCATTTCTTAAGCTTATTTATGAAATCTAAACTTTAAATTACTTTAACAGATATTGTTATGAATCCAATAGCTCCATAGCTTCTATGTTTGCAGCCTTGAAAATTGTAGACCACTTGCCTCTTATCTCTTGTTTATCCTTTAAACTTCCCAGGAGCAGTCCAAATGCTAAAAGGCTCTGTGCTTCGCTTTGGTTTCTTGGACTGCAATGGAGCCCTAATTCAGAGCCCATATGAGGTTTGGCGGGACCTGAATGCCCCAGAGGACCCTGACAGACCACGGAGGCGCAAGCTGGTCCACTTTTCCCCGTCCTCTTCCCAGGATGCCTTTGGAGAGGGACATTTGGCCATAGTTTGCTCTGAGAGGCAGGCCAAAGTCTTCTTGATGCCCTCTCAGTCTTGCCTCTTTGTCCACAACATCACAGAGTCATCCTTTGTGCTTCGAGCTGATGTGATATCTCTGTGCAACAGTGTGTGCCTGGCCTGCTTCTGTGCTAACGGGCACGTCATGACACTCAGGTAAGATTGATCTGCAGTGCTCAGAGTTCTGCATGTGGCTCACACTTATCACTTATGGGTTTTTTTTAAATAGATGATTAAATTCTTTTGTAATGTACACATAAACCAAAATGCAATAAAAAGGATCGTTTTGAAAGTTGTTTACCAGTAAAAGTCTAAAAAGCACAGTACGCATTCCCAGCAATGTTGAATCTGTACTTTTTAGAACCACGTTTTGCTGCAATTTGTAACTTTAAAGTAGATATATCATGCTTTTAAATCCTTCCTTTTCACATTTAAATTGTTTACTCGTGATCTACTTTAAGTTGTCTGAATTTCTCAGTATGCTAGCTCCTCAAGCCCCTTTTGTATGCGTGTTCTGATTTGTGCTTGAGAGCAACTCACTTTGGTGTGGTTTCTTTAAATGCAGCTTAAGCATTTATTTACAATTGTCTAGCTACAGAGAATTTTACCATCCATCTTTACATGTTCAAGCCAGAATTGCTACCAATATTTTAATGAAGTCTTTTAGACCAGGCCTCAACATAGTTAACGAGTTAGCTAACACTAGAGCTAGAAAATTAGTGTTAGTGTTAGCTAGCCAAAGCAATGCCAAATTGTTTATGTAATAAGTCAATTAAAACATCTTGTGCAGTTATGTCCTCGAGAAACAAAAAGAAAGCACAAAGCACTAACGTCATTAGAAGGCATAATGTTCTGCTATCAATATAATGACCACAACATTATATCAGCACCCAATAAATTCATGTCAAAAGTTTAGGTTTTTGTTATTTTAATGTTATTTGCTGGATACTGTCAGACAAAATCTTTCAGCAAATCCTTCTTGGCTACCAAAGTATTTGTTCTTGAAGTGCTTTGTGCAAACAAAGCTGACTTTCCCCATGATGTGGGTACATTTCTAAGAACCTCTGAAGATGTTCTGATGCTATGGAACATTGTGATGAATTGTGTGAGTTAATACACCCAACAACTGAACACTTCAATCCACTTGTAGCTTTGGGCTTCTTGAACTTAGACTTCAAAATTGCTGCAAGAAATAAAGCCTGGCAGTGTTGCAAAATTGGTTAGCCAAAAGTTCATGGCCTTTTTTTGGCAGTTCTGCAGCAAATACTGTGTTTTATTGCTCGGAGAAAAATGCAATAGAGAATAGAGAAACTGTACAGATAGAAAAAATATGACAATATAAAGACATCTACACAGCATCAGAGAAAAAAAAAACTTTTCTGCATTCCTATGGACTCCAGGTACACAAAAAATGCATTCAAGAACTAAAGAAATGGATGTTGCATGATATGTCTTCTTTAAGTCTTATGGGAATTGTCTTTTACTCACATCAAAATAGGGAGATGTTTGTCAAGTCCAGATCAGAACTGCTGAAATTAACTGCATAGATACAGTAGGATTGAGATTCGAACATTTAGTTGACTGATTCCATTCAATATTTTTCATTTAAAGCACCTGATCCAATGTATTTCATGAATATTAAAACAGAATTCAAGTGCTTCATCTGGATATGCAATGGCTTTCTAGTCTTCTCTCATGATCTTTGTAGATATAATATTCTCATAGTTGAGAAAATCTGCTTCAAGAAATTACTCTTCCCTACTCAGCTGGAAGCTAATTGGTTTTATTTGAATATCTGATTTCCTTTTCACTGCTGGGCATAAACGTAGCTCTCTCACTTCCCATTTGGTTTTTTGGTAACTCACATGATCTAAGTGTTGCCCAAGTATCTAATGTGTTCACTACTGTTTCATTCATCTCGCAGTTTGCCCAGCTTAAGACCGCTGATGGATGTCAATTACCTGCCTCTGACAGACATGCGCATAGCAAGAACCTTTTGTTTCACCAATGAGGGGCAGGCACTGTATCTCAGCTCCCCGACAGAAATCCAGAGAATTACATACAGCCAGGAAATGTGTGACAACCTGCAGGTGAGCACTGTGCTTCTGTGCATAGGTATATATTTTTTGGTTGGGGAAAGCACCGGTGCTGTGAAAGAGCTGTATCCATTATTCATGCCCTTGTTAAAGCTTGGGGCGGACGGCGGGATTAGACGTCAGATGTCACTTTGGTTATACATGGTGCAAACTTCAAAGGATTGAAAATTTATATGGTTTTACTGTGTAAATGTGTTCATTTAAATATGAGCATCATCATAGATATTTATTGTTCAGAGCTGACATTCCACACTTACAACACATGGATGTGGATCAAGTGATGTGATGTTTCCATAGTGCCATCTAGAGGCAAAGATGGTCACAGTGTCATTACTGATCTTTTGGCAGCGTACCTCTAAAAAATGGCTGAAATATGAGTCTTAAAATTTTTATTTTGCTCTCTTTTTGTTCATTGCAGGAAATGCTTGGGGAACTGTTTACTCCAATAGAAACACCAGAAGCTCAAAACAGAGGATTTTTAAAGGGCTTCTTTGGAGGAAACGCCCATACTTTTGACAGAGAGGAGCTTTGTGCGTCTTTTTATTATTTAATTATAACTTATCATACAATCCCAGTATGCATTGTATCTAGGAACCTATTTTATTCATTAACAATAAGAAAACATGAAACAATTAACCCTTTCAAGATTAATTCAATAGTTAAAATACACATTCAGAGCTCCACAAAGATAACAGTTTATGAAAATGTAATTTTACCTTCCCAGTTGGTGAGGCGGCAGCTGGGAAGGCTTCTCGGAGTCTGGCACAGCACATCCCCGGTCAGGGAGGTGTAGAAGGCATGAAGGTGGCAGCGAGTGGAGTAGTGGGGGAGCTGGCACGGGCTCGTATTGCTCTGGATGAGAGAGGCCAGAGGCTGGGGGAGCTGGAGGACCGGACCGCTCTGATGATGACCAGTGCAGAAACTTTCTCCAAACATGCTCATGAGGTGAGGATAAAAGGCAATATTTATGTTTAAGGGTCCACTTATAATAAGGGTACACTTATAATAAATGTGGCAGGCATACTGTCAGTAATATTTCATAGGTCTGCTCAACGTTATGGTTTTATTGGTAGCTTTTTGCCACATTTCTCTCACCTCTCTTTATTTATCAGCCATCACAATGTTCTCACTCATGCCCATGAGCTTTGGTATTGCAAACACGAAGAACATTTTTTATTTTTACATCAGGGAGAGAGAAGTCCATCCAGTTTGAATGAGTAGTATTTGAAATGCAATATTCTATCGAATATTCCTTTCAAGCACCTTGTTCCAATTGTGATATTATGCACATTAGTACTACAATTATAACTGCAAATGTCTGCAGTCTTATTCATTTTCATCTCAGTAACAGATGTTCCAACCCAAAAGGTGTTACAGCAAGATTTTAATTTAGTGTTTTAACAACATACCACCTAAAACATGTATTGCTTCATTTTTGTTTAAAGACTTGATTCAAATCATAGAACTACAAACTTGAATAAACTAATGAATTGTTCCTGCAGATGATGTATTATTGCAGAGCAATTTCCTAAATGCTATGCTAATACTAGCATATTTATTCTGATTTGACATTTTTTTTAGACGAAGAAAATGTACATTTACATCCCGCTCTGATTGTATAATCAGAGAATTACATACAGCTAAGAAATGTGTGACAACCTGCAGGTGACTTCTGTGCATAGGCTTTGGAGACATTTCATTAGACTTTTACCACAGGTTGAGGAAACTGCTGAATACTGAAGGGTGTGTATAATTTAGCATGGGAAAAGGGCCCGTGATAAATGGGCCCTTCTCATTCCTATGGTTGGGAAGAGCAGGAATGATATGTGATTTTATGTCAGAGATTTCATAAGCCCCAAGATCTATTAGTTGATTTATTTTATTTTTTTTTTTTCATAAAAGTCACATTACATTGATAAGGAGCTGCAGCAGCCAATACAGTCTCTCATTTACAATCTCTCTTGTAAAGGTTGAAAACGCTTGGATTGTTAGGGGGAACCCAAGAAAAGCATATATTTTAGAAGTGATTTTTTTAATGGGTTGCAGGAAATATGGTTTGGTGTGACTGACATTGCTGTTGGACATGACAGCTGTTTTCAATTTATTGGCAAAATTCTTTTATAATGACAAAAACAAGCTCCCCCGTGTTGAGAAAAAGTAGCTGAGAAAAGAGACTCAGCTACTATTTATTTGAACTCTTTTATTTATTAACCAACAGCATATGACTCTGTCTTTTTACAGCTGATGCTGAAGTGTAAGGACAAGAAGTGGTACCAGTTCTAACATCGGGATGGCGGGATGAGGCTGCCACTGGCCTATCAAGAACTTCATGCTGCGACTGGATTTTCACATGTGAAATGAAAGCAATCAGAAGAGACAGAAGAGTGACTTTGTCTTTACAGCTTTTAGAACCAGCTGTGTGTACGTCAGTGTCACTTTGCTGAAGGACGAGGGCAGGTTTATTCCTCGTCTAGACAGGAGGTAATACAGACAGTTGGGGACAGTTTGACGGTCTAAAGAAAGAACTTGAAATATCCAACAATTTGGTGTGAATGTGTGTACGCGTGTTTGTCTGAGTGTGAGCTTGTATGGTTGGGTTTTCTGGATCTTATTGTGTAGATACTCAAAAGTTATGAAACCAACAAGAAATGCATGAAACAGCAATGGATGAGTATTAAAAATATCCAACTGCCATATTAAAAAGCAGCATGCTAATTTAAGAGGAGATTTAAAATGATTTAAAAAAATAACTTTTATTTATGATGTAAGCCAACGACAGAAACTATGAAAAACTTTATATTTTTGAGATACTGGCAAAAAAAAAAACAACTATATCTAAAAAGGGAATCATATAACTGCATTGCTATTAAGCCAAAACTTGTGTTACTTTCCTTTTTTTAATTTTCATTTATGGTTAATTTTATTAGAATTTTTATTAGTCTAAGCAAATATTACTTAATACAATATAAATGCACATAAATAACTATCTACACAGACTTGGAATAATGTAATATTCAACTTTTCTTCTAACTTCATTTACTCTGGGCTGCACAATGCAAATTTAAATAAGTAGTAATAACACTTAACTCTGCAAAGTCTGATCACCCTAGTGTGTTTTCACTGTTTGAGCTGCTGCTATACTCAAATACATTGGATGACAACGAGGGACAACTCCATACTCAATAGTTGTGTAAAAACAGCAACTGAAGTGACATAGATGAGGACAGTGTATTCTGAATCGTGTGTTTATATCTGTTGTACAAACCTATATACAATTTGTGTGCCATAAAAAGAAAGTAGGAGGAATCTTTTCACTGGAAGCTTAAGCAAGACGAGGTCATTAGTGGGAGCGAGAGATCTTAAAGAATTACACATGAAGTTTGTCGTAGAGGGCATATCAAAATCCATTTTCCTTATTCTTTAAACAGCATGTATAAGGGCAATGGAGGTTTTTGAAATGGGTGAATTTGCAGGCCTGCATCCTGTTGAAGGGTCGCACTAGCACTTAGGAGGAAAAACTATTCTCTAATCCGTCTATTGCATACCAACTAGTTTTATTATTGCTTATCTGCATGTTTATTTAATTGGGACTCGGGATCAACAGAGAAAATATGTCCTTGTATTGTGGGTGGCGAAAGACTCTTAGGTTGGTACCTGTATCACAACTTTTAATTTGATCCAAAATGAAGAATTTTCTTTCCTTTAAATTAGTACTGAATGTATTTTGTGATTTTTTTGTGAAGGTTTTTTTTATCTACAGAAGAGGTAGATTTAAGACACATTAAAACCTTTATTCTGTTAAATAAAACACAAAAATGTAATTCTTTTTTTTTACATTTTGGCACTGAAACATAAGAAACTGAGGCCAGAAGGAAAGGGACCTGCGAAGGTCACCTTTCATGCAAGTAAACAAAGGCGTTTTTTATGTAGGTCTTTAACAGCTTCTGTTGGATGTCAACGTTTAGCAAGCCTTTAGGGTGTGTATGTGTGTGTGTTCAAGAAAGATTTCAAAAATGACTTTTTTCTGTCAAAGCAATCAAAAAATGTGCCCTCCCATCTTTTCAGTGTTAAACCCAAATAGGCATTTACTCGCAACCTGGACGGCGTGCATTGTGATTTTCAATTTTTCCGATAAAAAGTAAGTTGAGATCACATCAGTTTCATCTCTGCCGTCTGTGAGTAATGTATCTGTAGACAGTTCAGGGGAAATAACAGTATTTTTTTCAGTGATGTTCAAATGTTGAGTCAGTGAAGAAAATATGTATATGTGTAAAACATTTGCAGAAATTTCAACTGGAGGAAAAAAATGGTTGTTTCCTTCTTTTCAATATTGTTCTTACTGACTATGATATCCTTGTGTCGCAGTCAAATATTTGATGGTTATGGCCTCTTCACTGATGGCTTATGTATTTTTAAAAGCAAGTAATGTTTTATGATACATGGTTGTGTATCAAATTGTGATTGTGTTGTACGTCAGTGGGTAGCCACACGACACAGACTAACAGCGTCAAACAAGAAGGATATTTTGTACTTGTGTACTCATCTGTATTTTGAACTGACCTGAAAAAAAAAATTCCAAGGGTACCAACTTTGATCACTCACATGTTCTTTATCCTTTGGAGCATCACCACATCGAGGGTAAAATAAATTGCCTCTGTCAAGTAGAGGCCAGTTTCTCATCCTAAATGAGATATACATTAAATGCATTTAAAATCTGTAAAACAAAAATTCACAAGTAAATCAGTAATTTCCACCAGCTTTGTCAGGCTGCTGAGACATTCCTTAGACTCAAATGGCCTTCACACAAACATAAACTAACCTAAATATTCTGACCTTTCACAGTGGAACTACATGAATAAAAAGAAAAAAACACCATGATTTTGATTCAATAATACATCATCTTCTTATCTCTGTACCGTCAGTGACATTTGTGTTCTGTGCAGTTCTTTCAGTGGCAGAGAATACGCATAAAAAGAAAACAAAACCAAAATTCAGAAGGAAAAACAAAAACTAAAAAAAATCTGACTTCTGCTGACAGGGTGTTTTGTTATTAAGCTTTTTTTTCTGTTTTTGGTTTGTATGTTTTCAGTTTTTATATTAACTGTACAGTTTAACTTTGGGTGAAAGGTAAAACACACAAAAAATGAGAGACTCTCGGGATATTTTCTGTATTTGTTCTACCTGTTACTGCTGGTACTATACTATCTGGAATTCTGGCTCTGTCTAATTCACTGGAACTATGTAGTTCTTCACAATGTAGTATGCTGAAATGGCATTTATTTGGTTTTCTCAATAATGGCAACAACGTTTGTCTTATTTCAATGGATTCCACTTTTTGTTCTTGATATATTCTAGTGTAATAGAAATAACTTGATAAAAAAGGTCTGAAAATATGTTGATGCAAAAGCAAAACTGAAATAAACATTGATTGATGTACACACTGGAAATCTCTGTTCCTTTGCCTCTAATGCTGTCATGCTCCTTAATCAGAGTACAGGAAATGTAATTTTAGGAGTGAAATGTTAAGGAAAGCAATTACATTTACATTTTAGAACCTTTTTATTTGAAATTATATATTTTCAACAACATATATACATTTTTCTCCACAATAGAAAAGGGTGTTGCTGTATGTTATAAAATCCTAATGAGGTTAACCATTCAGCACGACAAAAAGTTGAGCAGTTAATAATGCTTTTGCCTAGTACCATTTCAGCAGGGATTGCTCACAGCTGGAAGTCCAATCTGACTGCTGATTCAAGTGGAACAAATTTATATTATGTTCCATTTGTACTCAGAAAAAAAATACATTTAAACAGCTTGAAGTTCAAAACATGATTTGTAACTCCCCATTAAGTTAGAGATACAATTCTAAAAGTTGGTGGTTCACCTTTGACTCCAATATGGCTGCTGCAAATACCAGAGAAAATTATGGTTACAGTAAACAGCTTAATTGCTCTTTTGTGCCTCACTAAATCCATCATGTTGATAGTAGAGTATGACAGTCATTAGTGAAAATTTTTGAATGCACTACATAGGGGGAAAAAAACATTTTCATCTTGTTTTGCTAATTGTTTTTATTCTGGTCACTGAGCAGAACAACTAGCAAATCCCCAACGTTTTTGCATGTTAAATTGAGTGTTCATACTAAATCTAAATTTTTGAGCCAAATATAGAGCAGCAACACAGCAGATATTTTGCTAATATCAGCTCAAAGAGCCACGTAAACATAATTTGTCTGTTTTGATGCTAAGATCAAAACTTAGGTTCAATTTACTGAAGAAAGTCAGCACATACTCAATGTATATAAGTAACATATGATAGATACTGTTGAATCCAGCAAGATTGTCCTGGATTTGAATTCTGCCTTTGTCTCTTTTGGCATGGATCTTTTGTGGTTTCCAGGTACTTTGGCTTCCTTACACAGTCCAGACCATGACTGTTTCGTTATATTGTCTCTGTAAATTATAAGGTGTTAATCTGCATGGTTATTTGCCCTGTGTATCTCTATGTTGAACAATTATGAACTTTCCACCTGTCCAGGGTTTATCCTGGCTCTCGCCTAATCACCATTTGAGTTAAATAAGAACCACATAGGGGTGTCAAACTCCAGTCATCAAGGGCCGCTGTCCTGCAGTTTTTAGATGTGCCATAGGTACAAAACACTGGAATGAAATGGCTTAATTACCTCCTTCTTGTGTAGACAAGTTATCCAGGGCCTTGCTAATGACCTAGTTATTCCATTCAGTTGTAGTGCAGCAGAGGCACACCTAAAAGTTGCAGGACACCAGCCCTTGAGAACAGGAGTTTGACACCCCTGACAGACAATAAATAGATATACTTACATGCCTTTTATATTAGCTTTTTGATATTGTTTTATAATGTCTCTGACGGTCCCCGTTTTAGACTGACACTTTTTCCTATTTCAAAACATTGTTGTTTTTCTTTCCCCATTCCATTCTATAGATAAACTCCTCCTCCGCCGCCGTGACTATGTCATGTGCCGGGCAATATAAAAAGAGCAGACCTAGCCAACTATAGTTTACAGAATGACTTCCGTGTTTCTCTCCAATCATATTCTTGTTTAGTATTTTGCTGCTCCTGAAGCCAATTGTTGCTACAGTTCCATGAAGCCTCAACCAATAGGAGCTCTGCCCTGCCACGTCTGAGCCCGCCTCCCAGATTTATTTAGCAGATTCCCGAAGTTTAGCTGAACTGCAAGAAAATATTTGTAAAACAAAAATAATG
Source organism: Gambusia affinis (assembly GCF_019740435.1). Taxonomy (NCBI): domain Eukaryota; kingdom Metazoa; phylum Chordata; class Actinopteri; order Cyprinodontiformes; family Poeciliidae; genus Gambusia; species Gambusia affinis. The sequence goes on from NC_057878.1 coordinate 22,455,379, forward strand.
TGAGGTTTATTTGAAACAGACATTAAATATTAGCAATGCAGATGGAAACGGAACATATTAGGACACGACCCTTGTGTTTCTCATATTTTGGTGGGCATCAGTAGAAGACGGTAGTGAGAAAACAGGCTCGACCGAAAGAAAAGACCTGGCGTTATGTCTGTTCGACTGTTGCTGCTGCTGGTTTTTAGTCTGGAGGTGTTCAGGTGTGAGCTATCCGAAGAAAAGGTTGGCTCGGTCATCAGCGCTGCTAGGACGTTGGTGTGGGGACCAGGGCTGGAGGCGGACATCGTCCTCCCTGCTCGATTCTTTTACATTCAGGCGGTGGACAGCTCAGGGAAAAAGTGAGTAAATTTGCCCTGGTCTGCGTATGTTGCTTCATCTCCCTCAATCCCAAGTAATGGATGTTTTTTTAAATGTGTCACATTGAATGTTTTCCCTTTTTTAATAGTTTACCGTCAGCCGTCCTCCCAATAAAATAAAATAAAAGAAAAGAAAAAAGAAAAAAAAATCGATTTTTGGAAGTTGTTTCTAAACAAGAATGCAGACAAGTACAACTCAGTTTAGTTTAGTTATATAGCGATGGTTTATAATAGATTTAAGGCCCTTTACAGAAAGCAGTTTCGGTTTAGACCCAATCGGACTCAATTCGAATCAATCTAATTTAAGTCCAGTTGTTCTTAAAGTAAGGGTCGAGGCCCAGCTTTGGATCAGAAGAGTCAGGAAATTGTAAACATCCTGCTACAACTGGTACAATATCTGAGAATATATCAAATATATAAAAAAAGAAAAAAACAGAGTAGCATATAATCATCAAACACATTTTAATATTAGGTAAAGATATTCTGGGTAAAAGCTGTTTTCAAATATTGACTTCACTTCTGGCTGAAAACACATTTACTCTCTCTGCTCTGACAATAGTTATCAAAACTGGAAAAGTTGCTACTATATTTAGTGTTCCCTGCAGACTGTCCTATCTGTTTACAGTTTCTATTTTCCCTGCTTGCTTAAGTAAAAAGTTGAAACTTGGAGCTAGGGAGAATACAGGGAGCTGACCTTAAAGCAGTTTCGTCACACATACTTTATCCTCTAAGAAAAAAAACCTTTCAAGGTTTCACATTTAGGATGTGTTCTCTTTTTAGTTGTATCATTTTCACTCATTTTGCACAGAGAGCAACCATAGATATCAGATTTCATTTTAAGCAGGCAGTTTAATCTTAAATTATTATAAATTGTGAGTAATCTCTGTGTCCTGATACTTTTAGTTTAACAAGGTCGCCTGGAGAGAAGACTTTTGAGGTAAAGATGGTCTCCCCAACAGAGCAGTTCACCAGAATCTGGATTCAAGTTCTTGATCGTCGGGATGGGTCGTTCTTGGTTCGCTACAGGACGTATGCCACTTATACTGACCTGCACATCAATGTTCTGCTGAAGGCTAAGCATGTTGCCAAGTCACCCTATATTCTCCAAGGTAGAAAACTGTTCAAGTTGCCATAACATTGTGTGTCAAAAGATTACATTTTTGATGTGTAACATCAACGTTGTTGCTACAAAACGGGGAGAAAAAGCATGAATATGCCTCTCCTTCCCAGGCAGAGTCTACCACGAAGGCTGTGACTGTCCCCAGCCAAGTGGTTCTGTATGGGAGAAAAGCATGCGCTGTCCCGAGTCCTTTGCCCAGATAAGCAGGGATCTCTCCTTTTATGCAACTGTTGATCCAGATCAGAACGCACAGGAGATCCCAAAGCGCTTTGGACAGCGCCAAAGCCTCTGTCATTACACAATTAAAGAAAACAAGGTACTTGACAAATTTTATTATAAAAATTATACAAGTCATAACTCACAGATTCAATAAAAGAACAGCTCAAAAAATCCTGAATGCATCGCCTTTCCGTTTACTCGCCTTAAGTTTTTTTCAGATTTTGTGAAATTGCAATCACAAATATCAGTGTACCTGTTTGAGATTTTATAAGAGTAATCAATGCAAGTTCACACATCATTTTTAAGTGTTACTCACAAAATGGCATCTTTTCAGAAATCTAATGTTTTTTTGCTTTTATTAATGAACCCAGATTAACTTAAAAATCAATCTGAAATGGAAAAAAGGTTATTGTGACTTTTTTTGCCAAACATCTTCAGAGTTTCCCCAGAAAACTTGCCAAGCCTGGTGGTTGGAGCGCTCGGGCAGTCATTCATCCAGTGGCCCACCGTGTTTTTGAGTTGAAAAATGTTTAAAGTTGACAGGAAACTTGAAAATATCACTTGATATTTATGCGTTATTGGAGATTGGAAGATTGATGCCTGAACAACAACTATAAAGTCTTAAAAATGCAAACATTAAAACAATAACTTATAAATAATTTAAGCAATGCTTAGCCTGGTGGAGACACAAGTAAAGCCTGGTGGCCCGCCAGGCTTGTAATGTACTGGGGGAAACCCTGCATCTTCATTATGTCCTTCCTTTTCCCTCCAGGTGTATGTGAAAACATTTGGAGAACATGTCGGTTTTAGAATCTTCATGGATGCCATCTTACTCTCACTCACAAGAAAGGTGAGCTTTGAAGTGAATAACCTAATACCCTTCGACTTTAATAGTTCAGCAGAGAATATTGATCCAATCGAATGTGATGCTTCTCTTCTGCAAGGCTTTCATCATGAATATATATATGAGAACATCAGACAGGAGCTGAATCATTGATATTCTGTAAGGGTGTGTTTGCAGGTTCGACTCCCTGATGTTGAGTTTTTTGTAAATCTGGGTGACTGGCCCCTGGAGAAGAGGAAAACCACTGATAAGCTCCATCCTATCTTTTCTTGGTGTGGCTCAAACACCACCAGAGATCTTGTCATGCCCACTTACGACCTGACAGAGTCAGTTCTAGAGAGCATGGGAAGGTAGGGCCTTTGAATCAATATGCTTAAGTGTTGCTTAGAACCGGAGTTAGTAGTATTATTCAATCTCATTCAGCAAAAGCTTACAGGATCATTATTACTACATACAATCTGCTATTTATGCTGGTGAACTTGGAGTGCACTCCAGGAGCTTTTTTGAAAACGAAGCCTCTGCTGATTTCGCTCAAGGGAATTTCTCTAATAAACTAAAATCAAAGGAAGTAATTTGTCTCGTTCTTCCTGTCCTTGCAAAGGTTTAAAAATAGACCAGCAGAAAACTGCTCCATTAGAACAAGCACCCTGTCCTTCAGTGCCTTTCAGGAGGATTCATAACGCAGGAACTTTTTTATTTGCATTTAAAATGACTAACCTGGATGTATTTAATGTGATAGACCAATAGAAAATATTTACAGATAAGTCATATACATTCGTATGGGTGTTTTTTTATTATTATTTTTTGTTCATTTTAATTAAATAATTTGTTAGCAAATATTACTCCTCATGGACAACAGGGCCAGAAATGAAATACTGCATCTTTGATGTGATAGTCTATGCACAGCAGGTCTGAAAGCCCCGCTAACTGACCCAACAAAACAGGAACACACAAAACAAATCCCAGTGTCTGTTCTGTGGAGACTTTTAAAAAAATAGATTTATTTAGCAAATAAAACATTATTTAAATGAAAAAGCAGAATTTGCTTTTTTGAAAGATTATATTTTATTCATTTTGTGTCTACAGGGAACTTCATTTGCTTATAAAATTTATGTATGTAAATTGTCTGTAATGTTTCTGCTGATTTATCACAATGACTTGGATTCTATTTTATGCAAGAAGCACAGCCTGAAAATTTTATTTTGCTTTTTTTAAGATGTTGAGTTTGGCAACACAGAAGTATGTTTCATCACAGATTATTTCCCTCTGGAACAGCAGGAAATTTGACTTCAACATTTTATTTTCCTCTGCACCGAACAGAGTGAGCCTGGACATGATGTCGGTCCAGGCCAACACAGGGCCGCCGTGGCCGGAGAAGAACGCCACAGCCTTCTGGAGGGGCCGGGACAGCCGGCAGGAGCGCCTACAGCTGGTCAAGCTTTCTAGAGCTCATCCCGACTACATAGATGCTGCTTTCACTAACTTCTTCTTCTTCAAGCATGATGAGAGTCTCTACGGCCCGCTGGTCAAACATGTCTCTTTCTTTGATTTCTTCAAGGTGAGAGTGGTGAGGGAGCATGAAGACACGTCATCTCAATGCAATATGTCCTGAAACCAATTAATTAAATCTTTAAAGTTACTATACAGGAAAACTAATTGCCAAATTAAGTACAGCTTTAGATATAGAAGCACTCAGTAAAAGTATGGATAAAGAACAGGAGTATGGAAACATATATTTCCTATATTCCAAAGTTCTTGTGTCTTTCTTTCCAGTGTTCCTTCTTGATGTCCTTTTGTTTTTGTGTCTTTTCCTCCTACTTTGTGAGCTTGTTCATTTTCCTTGTCTTTGCCTCATTTTGTCATTCATTGTGCCCTTGTGTCATATTTTCTATTCTTTCATTTTCACTCTTGTCCTTTCTTTCTTCCTGCATGTTAGTGCCTGGTATTTGTAGATCCCATAAGTAAAAACTAGCCGAATATAAAAATGCATGCCCTCTTCAGGAAGTTTTTGAATTTGTATTTAAAAACAGGCAGAAGTGGACAGCGAAGTATGGAATACCTACATGAAAACTATTTAGAAACTAATTTCTCATTTGATTTATGTCTCTCTTCTTGTTCACCTGCAGTATAAGTATCAAATAAACATTGATGGGACAGTAGCAGCCTACCGTCTGCCGTACCTGCTGGCAGGAGACAGTGTGGTCTTAAAGCAGGATTCCAGCTACTATGAGCATTTCTACAATGAGCTGCGGCCGTGGGAGCATTACATCCCGATAAAAGCAAACCTGGGTGACCTCCTGGAAAAGATCAAGTGGGCCCGAGACCATGATGATGAGGTGATCATATGTTGGATAATTATGGTCACTAAAATTGGAACTGGTGTAATTATGGACAATCATTTCACACACAGATTTTTTTTGCTATCAAGAGAGCACATTGTTACTTTTCAAGCAGAACCAGAATCCACTGTTAAAATCCCAACTGGAAGAACAGAGTAATGGAAAAATGCAAGCCTCCCTGCAGTGCTCATTGTATCTGTTAAATAATGGTCACATTATTTTTGCATTATCATATCTCTTCAGTTTGCTGTGTAATGCTGTAGGCAGTCCATTTAAGAATATTTTATTCATGAATATGAATTTATTGACTCGCTGAGATTATTTTATGCCTCTATGAGTTAACTATATATAAATCTATCAACAGGAGCTCATCAGTTATACAGTGCTTAGTGAAGTATTCATACCTCTTGAAATGTAATCATGATATAACTACAAACTGCATTGTATTTAGTAGGATTTTGTGTACAAAACATAATCCTTCACTCATACAAATGCAGAGTACACTTAATCAAATTTTAGTTTGTAAAAAAGTTCACACTCCTGTAATTTAACAAATAAGTTGAAATGCATTGTTTTTCTTTCATTTCAGGCTTGCTGGATGTGTATTTTCTTTTAGGTTTTATATTTTTGAAAAGCATTAAATTCAGCATGTAAGGTATTGATTTTTTTGAGGTGTGGTTCTGTTTTTAAAACTCTCATCTTTTTGCAGGCAAGGAAAATTGCCCTTGCAGGTCAGCAGTTTGCCCGCAGTCATTTAATGGGAGATAGTATATTCTGCTACTACTACAAGCTTTTCAAGGTATCATTGCTGTATTTTCTCTTTACCTCTGCTGTAATACCAGCCTGAGCAAATCATGTTGCTTGTTGTGTTGAGTAAACAATATTGGTAAAATCATTTTTGCTGTGCTTCATATAGGAGTATTCCAGACTGCAGATCACAGAGCCTAAGGTTCGGGAGGGCATGGAGTTTGTAGAGCAACCTAAAGATGACTTGTTTCCATGTTCCTGCGACCGGACAATGGTAAGGGATCTGAGCACGTTACCTTTATATCAGGGCAGTTTAGAACAAGTGTTACACAGCTAAAAAAATATTTACCAACAATGTATTTGTTTAACTCTGTTCTTAAACATGTGAATGCTTTATTGAAAAACTGTCGTTTTTCCCTCAATTAAATGGATCCTCTGTTGGCCAAAGTGATTTATTGTTATTTACTCACTTTAAAGTTTATGAAACTAGATTTTCAGTTAAATTTAGCTTTTTCGTAATGGTATAGTATTGGCTCCAATAAGAACATACTTTCATTTTAAAGTATCTGGCTCCCTCTGCTGTACATGAATTGACATCGCACTATATTTTTTCTTTTACTACTGCGGTTTATCTGTCTCCCTTTTTCAGGCAAAAGATGAACTTTGATCTTACACCATGGGAAGAGCAATGCTTCATATCTGAAATTGCCAAGTATTTTTTTCAAGTTATGATTTATTTGTTTATCATGAGATGAATGTCACTTTTTTATATAATTAAAATTCTTTTTTACATTTGTGTGTGATTTATTTCCTTGACTTTACTCAGCATTTACACATTAGCATTACATTCACATAAAATCACTGCAAAGGTTATATTGGCCCTGTGTTCATGTTTTGGCATGTTACACACAACACAATAGTATTGTTTCTCCTTTTTTTTCAATTGTTTTATGTGATGAACCAACACAGATAAGCACATAGTTTTGAAATTAAAGGAAAAAATTACATTTTCTAAGTGTTTTACAAGACATGGAAGGGATCCAGACCTGAATTCAATATGTGACACTGTTACAAAATTGATGTTCAGATGGGCAAAAACTTAAAAATTGTAAATGCCACTCCTGAACGCTAGGTGGCGCTCATTCTCAGTCATTGTAAAGATTTTACAGAGAAGAACCGCCTGCAATGGACAAGTTTAATGAGGTATTCGTTAAAATAGCATATTCTTTATTAAAAGTAGGCGCCGTTTTCAAGCGGTTTAGGTGGAAAAGAAGAATTAACACATAGAGGCTGTAAATGAGGATAGAGAAACTGTACGTCATAAAAAAGTGCAGCGAACTATGCAGTTGAATAACATGCTTTCAAACTTATCTTTCAGGAACTTGTAAAAGTGTCGTTGGGGACAAAGAGTCTGGACGCAATCTTGTGCGTTCCAGCGTCACTGAATGATGTTCAGACAGCCGTCATACTAACACACGGTGCGGGAGGAGACATGAACTTCAAACATTTAGTTTCTCTTGCACACGCTCTGGCATCAGACGGTTTTCTCTGCCTCCGTTTCACATGCAAAGGCTTGAACTTGGCTTATAGAGTTAAAGCTTATAATGCTGTCCGGGTAAGTATTTTTTGTTTCTGTTTAAATAAAATAAAAGCTGCTTCAAAATTAAAGGAAAGATCTGACTTGCGAGCTATTTTGACACTTCTTGAACACTATTTTATAGTTTTTCAGTTTTGTCTTTCTCCTCTCGCCCCAAAAAATAAGGCTCTATGCAAAAATCCATGAATGAAGTTACATAAGGCAAACTGTAGAATCAATTCAAAAGAATTGAGTTTAAAAAAAGTAGAATGTAATTTTTGTTTCAAGTAGTGAATACATAGAAACCTATCAGATGACCGAATAGATATGTACCAAAGAAAGTTTTGAAGTTGCACATTGTTTTCACTGTTTGTTTCTTTTGCTGCTTAAATGTAGAAATATGTAAACTGAATTTGACATGCAGTTTGCAATAGCAGCTGATCAGATCTTTCTTGTGCCATCATCGACCGGAATATGTATAAGGCAAAATGTACATTTTCTATAAGTGTGCATTTTAAGAAATTAGCATGTTGTGAAATCCTGCTGTGTTATTTTAATTGCAAAGACCTTATTTAAATAAAAGAAACACTCATATTTGTCATTTCAGGACTACTTGAAAACCTTGGAGAGGTTTACATTGAAAAACATATTTTTTGGAGGTAAATAGAACATGCCACCTGCCCATGTTGATTTCCATTGATAAGAGCGACTTTGTGTTTTAGACAAACTGTTGCACTAAATGGGATTCTTTAATGATAAAATCAGGCCGGTCAATGGGATGCCGTGCGGCTGCTGCTCTCGCCAGGCAGCTGAGCGATGAGTCTGAGGACGCAGTGCAGGGTGTCATCTGCCTCTCTTTCCCCCTGCATCCACCAGGAAAGACGCACACCCATCATCAGCGGAGTGAAGATTTAAAAATGCTGCCTGGGAGTGTTTGTGTTCTGTTTGTGTCTGGCACTGAGGACACGATGTGCAACGGGGTGAGGGTGAAGATGTTCTGGATTGAATGAGAAAATGGATTTACTTTAGTGCGATTTTTTTTTTTTTTCTCACATTTGCTTTTCTTCTTTTTTAATGTCCTGCCACAACATTTCAGTCTGTTTCAGTCTGGATTTTGTACTGTTCTATTGCAACATCTTCATTCTCCATACTGTTTTAGATTTGGTTATTTATTTTTTAATATGCAGGTTAACGCAGTCAAAAATGCAATAAAATATTTTGAGACATTCTATGTCTCAAAATATGGGAAAACTGAAGAAATTTATAGAAAAAATTACTTGCTGCTGTGTTTGGAACCTCAAATTGTCTCAAAATGTCCCTGTAACTCTTCCTAAGTTTATAGACAGATACAGTCGTTTCTCTTAGATTGTTGCTGATGTTTTTCCCAACTTGCCATTGTGTCAATACACATTTGTTGGTTATTTTGCTGATCATGAATTAATCAAGTGCAGTTTAGTATTATCTGATGGCTACATCTATTTTTTTAATTCTACAGAAGCAGTAAGACTGGGCTTAGTTTTTCCAATGAGCTCATATTCTAAAGTAAAATAATTTATGACTAGTTTATCTATTCATATACATAAAACACCCCTCTTGCATGCAGAGCAGCTTATTTCATGTGACCATTTCTACTCTACTGGTTTCACAGACTTTTCAGTTTTTTTCTTCAACATCTATAATTCTGTTAAGTCTCCTTTTTACCCTGCCTCTCTTTGATCAGTTTTTGCCAAGCTGTGTACTTGAAGATTCAATGACATATCAGGCCACAGTGGTGACTTTTCTTCTTTTTTCTTTGCTCAGGACCTTTTTAATGAAGTACTAAAAGATATGAAAGCCGAGACTGAAGTTTTTTGGCTACAAGGAGGCAGCCACGGTCTGACTGTGAAAGGAAGGTCTGAGGATTCTGTAATGGATGAAGTGAACTTAAAAGTCCTCCTGTGGATAAAGGAGAAAACAGTATTGGGGAATTAACATTTGGTGTTTTTCCACTGGGTTATTAAATAAAAGATATCACATCGTAAATATGCATAAATGACTTGATACTGCTTGCTGTGTTATGTAATCATAAATTAAGATATATTTCTTTTTCAGTGTAGTTTTCAAAACATTTTTTTTCTCTGATATAGTAAATAATAAATAGTGCATGAGGATAAGAAAAATACATTTTAATGCAAGGTATATAAGAACTTAAAGTTCAGGCTGTTAATATTCTGTTTGGTTTAGTTTACTGTTACAGTAACCTTTAACTGTAGTACTTAATGGGTTATAATTTCCACACAATTTCCTTTGTTTAAATAGTTGAATTCAGCCAGTCCCTTCCCATTTAAAGACGAAAGACTTTACACACATCCAGTTGGGTGCAGAACAGATGAAGTAAAATGAAGCAGTGGTAATGAAGCTGTAAGAAAACTCACTTAGAGAAAGCAAGACTAATAAAGCAGTAAGAGTGAAATAACACACAAGTGCAATATGTGATTAAATAGGCAAGATTATCTGTATCTTACTCATTAAGTTGTCTATAGAATGGATGAAAATGATCAATTGTGGAGATCAAAACTACATTTTATAAGTGACTTTTTAAGATTTCCATTTAAATGTCTTACTCCTCAAGAGGCAGTTACTTGCACAGACTGTAACTGCTCTAATATTGAAAACAGGATCAATACAATTAGATTATATTCTGACATAATTGAAGCCAGTCTGCCTTAAAATAAGAGTAATGTAAAGATTAAAAATAGACCAGGTTGGAACACATATGTGTCTAAATTCCACAATGAAGCCCGCGAAGCTACTACTTCTTGGGCTCTAGCAGGTAAACCTAGACAGGGCCCTATATTTGAGCAGAAAAAAAAAAGCAGTACAAAGTTGCCTATTGGAAAAATAGAAAGAACTAGAAAATTTCTGAGGAAATTTAAACGGGGCCTGCCAAAGGGCGCCCGTCGGTCTGGACCCGGCGTTCCGACGCTGAAAGTTAGCATCGACGCCATACATCGACGGCATGAGGAGAATCACGAGAACGTCGACTGACACGGACTTGCGCCATTCAGCATGTTAAAATGAGCGTATTAGCTAAAATTAGCCAAAATGCTAATGTTAGCATGAATGCTGTCAGTAGCCTGTGAGGCATCACCAGCATGTTGTCTGTAATTCGCTTACTCCATTCAGTATACTAAACATGGCTAATAAGTCAGAAAAACAGATAATATATTATTTAAGCTAAAAGGCAATGCTAATGAACTGCCTAAGCTTAGCTAAATAGTTGTCAATAGCGTGTGGAAAGTCACAAGCATCTTCACTAACATGGATTTGCACCATTTAGTATGATAAAGTAAGTGTATCAGCTAAAAATAGCCAAAATGCTAATGTTAGCATGAATGCTGTCAGTAGCATACACAACAATGGAGCAGCTGGTGAGGTCCTTAGTGCAAAAAACGCTTTTTGCTTTTTTGTCACCAGGTTAACTCAGCACTGTGAGGCAAGAAAATGCTAGTGGTGCATTCCGTGGAGGGTTAATATTGTTGCGGCTCCTTTAAGGCCAACTCTGACGTCACATTTGTTGGAAAAGCTATTGGCTATTCCACTTCCGCACATTTCTAGCAGAGAAGCATGGCAGAGGAACAGCTTTGGAACAGGGTAAACATTCCTTATCCCTGTGCAACTTCAACCGTCCACATACAAGTTGCTCCAAAAACAGGTTTGATCGTCCAAACAGAAAATGTTTTATCTTTTTGTGTGCTCATTCTCAAAGACACATCAAGCGAATTGATACACTTAACCCTAACCACGTGCTTTTGCAGGGATACTGACAATCTACCGTTAATGTTTTGCAGTTACACTTTTCAAAGACCTGCTGCTGAAAAACGGCGAGGTCCTGAAGCTTCTTCACAGTAAGCTACTTCAGACGGAGATCCGGCTTCTTTACGATCTGATGCACATCCTGAACAACAGCTACAGGGGAAACAAAACCTTCAAGGGCTTACAGCAGGTGAGAACTACAGGCAGAAACCTCACATTATGCTTCAGGGTGTCACATTTTCTCTTTTCAAGTCTCAGAATGTCGATCAGCAATAGAAGTGTCAGACTTTCCGATCTTAAAATAAATTTCTACATGAGCTTGTCTATTTATGTCCTACAGGTTGAACAATGTGTAAACAGACTGAAGAATATGAAGCTTGATGCTGCTCTTCAGGGGCTAATAGAACTATGTCCCAATCAGATTCAAATGTAAGTTTTAACTGGTTATTGCTGTAAATATAGCTATCATTAACACACAAACCAGACGTGTTTCAATTACCAAACACAATGCAGTTATTACAATTCTTTATCTGCATTTCTTTCAGCCATGAGAAATGTCAGATTAATGGCTAATCCTCTTATTATAACTGCTTAATTGTGAGGTTTTTTTCACCAAAATTGTACAGCCCTAACAGAACACTGAGAAAATTATAAATAATAGAGAGAATTGAAGATAAAATCTACACTCAGTTTGCTGTCATTTCATTGCAAAGCCAAAATCCCATAATCCTTTGACCTCCCCACTCTCTAGTGTCTGCAGAGCCATTTTGTTTACCATGTTGGAGCTGCATGTACAATCTCTAATTACAGTTTCTTCATGGGTTTTAGGGCATTGTGCAAGAAGAAGGGTGACTGTGATGTTCCGAGTCAACCCATGCTGGAGTGGACCTGTCTGAAAGTGCTGGGAGCAGGCAAGCTGCTGAGCTGCACTTTGTCTCGCTGCAGCAGAGCTTTCATGTATCCTGTTTAACAGTTCACACTGTTCTGTAGATCAAGCTTTAATGCTGTTTTTATTAGAGCCAAAAGAGGGTTTGTGATGCATCTTGGAACATCTCTGTCAGAGTTTGTTTGTCTTTAACAAATTCATTTTTCAGATTAGCAAAACGGCAGATGAAATGGGAGGAGTTTCTCATCCTGAATATAGTGCTAACCAGCATGCTGAGTCGTTTATGGTAAGTAGCTACTTTATTTTTCATATTTGCAGCTGCAATTGGATATGGGAGATAGAGCAGCACAAAAAATAATTTTAATTCTTCTTTTTAAAATGATTTGACTCAGAAGTCATAGATTGAAACCATCAGAATTCAGATTTAAGGGGCCCTTCCTGTTTCTTTGACCAGAAATTAGAAACTATGTGAGACATTATCAATATATAGCATGATACCATCACAACAACCATTCTAATTAAAATAAAATAACAAATGGAATTTCTTTTTCAATCAGTGGCTATGCAGACTTTCTGTACTGCAGACTGCTCCAGAAGAGCCTTCCTGCCCATTACCATCTACGTATCTTTAGAAGTTAGGTAATATGAAATAAAACATTTCATATCTCTCAGGGATTAATTAGGTATTTTGAATTGAATATAAAACAATCCAAAGGAAACAAGTTCATAAGTGTTTTGGGTTTGTTTTAATGTAACAGTACCAATATTTTACCCCGGATACAGTTGAGAAATCAATATTTGGTTTGAATAAAATTATTTAAAAATTTTTCCTACCCTTCATGCTCCCCACTGGTCTTTGGGACCGATTGTGTTAATATGACTACATAATTTTTACTTCTGCTTGTGTTGGAATTCAATAAACATTGGAACTGAATGCTTCTCATTCAGAAAATTGACATGTTTTCAGAAATTATATTGTATATTATCACTAGACCAAAAATTACATAACAAAAAATATTGTGATGTATTTTTGATGTATTGCCATAGTAAGAAAACTGTTCTTAATAAAATATTAGTTGTTGACATATTTAAGTGTTCTTGCAGTTAGTTTAAATATTGCAAAGTGTTTTTCTACTAGGGTACTTTCTGCATTATAGTTTGGTTCCACTTTAACAAGCATTGGACAGTAATGTAGCCTGATGTCCTGATGTCTGCTGATTAATTGATAACCGTTTCCTCAACACACTCAGCCCTATTAAGTCAGTAATCCTTACTTGTACGATTCCATGAAAACTGATGTATCAGATTTGTGAAGAAGTGTCCCATTTCTTTGGAGGATATTTTAACCACTACTTCAATTAAATCCTAAGGAATGGGAAGACATTTAGGGGTAAAGACAACTTTAAGAATCTGTTCCGGACTAAGTAGTCAGTGGTAAGTGTTGTAAATGAATGGTAACAACAGTGACTGAAAGCAAACATTACTGGTGACTACTTGTGGAGAAATTTGATAATGAATGTGTCAGAAATGGAAGCGATCCAAATACCTGCTGGCACAGAGTTTCTTCTCTGTGGGGCTGTAAAGTTTAAAGCTCATACACTGCTCCACTGTGCTTGGGTCTGTGATTGATTTCTGCAAAGCAGGAGTATATAAAAGCTATTTCTGCCAATTCTGTCAGCCATTTTTATTGGAGCTAATTGATGCTGCTGGAAAAGACTTTTCCTGTGATACTGCATTCAACAATTTAAACAGTTATAATGAATACATAAAAAAAATTGTTTGGGTGGGCTTTTAGAAACACTTTCTCTTTTCATATAAAATGACTGATCTGGTTCTTTTGCTTCATCAGGGTGTTTTTTCGTGGTTTACTGGTCAGCATTTGCCATCTTTACCAGTGGCTCCTGGAACTCCTGAAAGTTGTAGCCCAAGCCAAACCCATGCCCTTTCTCACCGACACAGTCTTGCCAGCAGATATGGCTGAGTTCCTGGGTCTCTCTGATGCTTTAGTGCTGAAGAAGCATCCGGCATTTCACGCTTGTCCTAAAAATCAGAAAACAAAATGCCAAATGCCAAAAACAGCTAAAGTCAAAAACAATAAACAGCAGATGACCTTTCAAGAAGATCTTGGGATGGCTGTTGAAAGAGAAAGAGGTATGGAGTCACTTGATTACACAAGACCAGAGCAAGCAATTTGACAACCAATTATCTCTATTTATTAGGTGTTTGCAAAATTTGGCTCCTCCTAACCAATTCTTATACGAAAATCTATTTGCAGGTGTTGGTTTTGATGTTGACTACAAGGCTTTTATCTCCAAGGTCAGTATGATAACCAAGATGTTTATTCCTTTAACATGTGCCATATACAGCTGATTTTTATTCACAGAAAACTTAAACCAAATTAAAAATTTACTTTAAGTGAGTTAAGTTCATTTATATAAAAAAATCCCTTATTTATATATTTATACACAGAAATTGTGGCAAAAGAACAATATGTAAGAACTTCTAATTAGGAATATATGGCTTCCTGTGGTTGATTTGTCTTAGTTACTTCTTAAAATGGGAAAGACTAGAGAACACCTTTTGTCTGGATACTTCTTGTGTCAGAAATTAGCATTTTATTAAAACTTTCCTGTCTCCACAGTCAAAGTAACAACAAAAAATAAATACAAATTGGAACTGTAAAAAAACAAGCTGCAGTAGAACCTGTGTTTATCTTATCACAACACAGTGTTGTATCTCAACACAGTGAGCAAACTGATACGGTGGCCCTGAGGTGCAAACCACTTCAGCAAATTGTAAGCACAATTACAAATTACGAAAGCACTACAACATTAACGAAACGGAAAGAGGATGTCCCAGTTGGAGACCTGAGAGATCGCTGATTGGACAACAGTGCTTTTGAACCGGAAGTTATCGCTTGAGCGGGTCGGCCCCTTGTTGCGATACGTTATAGCGTCCACCATGTTGAAAGTGACTTATCTGCCAGCAAGCTAATACAAGTAAATGGACCGAACTCCGTAAAGTGCTGTTCTGCAAAGTATTTCAAGTTAATGAATGTCACAGACACAATCTCTCACATAGTATTATCTATAGGAATGGAAAAAAAAACAAAACAAAGGACAACGTTTCAAACTTTTTGATGTGATTATTTAATTCTTTTGGGGCATAATAATTACATTTGATACAACTGATTCTGATAAATCGTTTTTATTGATGAACACACACATATCTTTACAGTGATGTATTCATGAACATATTAACACAATTCCATAATTCAGTGTGCATTTCCTATTTCAAGATATGAATTAAAAAATTGTAACGTAAAGGCAGTGGGTCCACTTTGTACAGTAAAACCTTTGAAACTAATCCACGCAGCACGTTTTCTCCACTGCGACTGTCAAGATGGCGGTGACGTAATAGGACTCTGCGTATACGTATTCATACCAATTGTCCAGTCAACGACTTCTTAGGTCTCCAACTGGGACATACCATTTCCGTTTTGTTAATGTTGTAGTGCTTTTGTAATTTGTAATTGTGCTTTCAGTTTGTTGAAGTGGTATGCACCTCAGGGCCACCGTAGACTGACCTATTTTTTTGCTTGTGCGACAAAGATAAATTTATTTCAAGCCTTTCAACATATATTTACCAATGGAGGGTACTGTATTTATTTGTCCTTATTTACGTTATTGTCTCATTTTGATCTCAAAGGGTAAGACTGTCTCAAAATTGAGCAACAAAGTCAAGAAACAAGAGTTCAAGAAACAAGTGAGTGAGGCTGCTACATTTACACTCCTGGATGACAATCTGGAGGAGATAATTCAGTGGTGCAGTTCTGAAAGAATGAAGAGGACAAAACGTCTCCTTATATTCCTGCGATTAAAGTGCCAAAAGATGAAGTGTCTCGAAGCAGCAGGACACAAGTAAGATGAATAAAACATAAAATTGTTTAGCCATAACTTTCAACGTCTGTGACACATTTTGAATGCTAACTACTCTTATTATCTGCCCTTTTACTCAGTGTTCAGAGGAAACTTCGGGTTTTTAGACAAGAAGTGTGCCGGGCTGTATCTTCCCAGGGGTCATCAGTGAGGACTTTTCATTTTCCGGCCGTAACAAAGAGGATCACTGGCCGAAGGAGTCATTCTAAATTACTCTGGAAAAGATTTCTGTTATCTAGAGCCAGAACTAGTTTTAAGAGGACAGGACTGCTTGGACAGCAAAAAGACTCTGGGCCTGTGGTGCATTTTGAAGATGTCGAAAAAAGCAAGGCTCCAAGCAGAAGAGCATTACAGATTAATAACCCAGATAGCTATGAAGACATAGATGATATATTTGCAATTGCAGGCTTGTAATGCTTCATAAATCAAGACAAGACTAATAAGTTGACGATGTAGAGTGAATGTGGTCAATCATCAGGTCAGTAATCTGTGTGCAAATTGCTTTTATGCTAAGTGTTGCATTAGAACAGATATTTTTACATTTTATACCCGTTATATCACTGCTATTTTTGTAGTAGGTTAATAGTTTGTATTCAAATTCCTAGAATATGATGAAAATGCTAGAGAAACAAGAATTCTCACACACTATGTCGCTGTGTTAAAACGGACCACATAAAGTACAAACCAAATGCTCTTGAGCATTTGGTTTGTACATTTGGAATATGTCTGGTACTGCCTTGGTATTGGTAGAATTGGTATTGGTATTGGTACCAATACCAAGTATTGAGTTGAATACAAATACATGTCACATTTTTCAGATTTGTATTTGTAGATAAAAATAATTAAACTGCATAAATATGCCCTACTTTGTGTTATTCTATTATATTAATCCAAATAAACTGCTTTGAGATTTGCAGTTGTATCATAACAAAAGGTTAAATTTCAAGAGTCATGAATACGTTTAGAAGGCGCTAACAAACAATGGGACCTACGTTTTTTTTATTGTTTTCTGTTACAGCTCATAATATCTAGACAAGTTATGTCTCACAGTTTCTTTTAAGATCTAAGATCCAGAATGTCCTGTTGCATCTTTGCAATAAAAAGACTCGTTGTAAATTACAGAATCTACTCCATCATCAGTTGCTTTATTAATGGTCTTAAACAATTTAATCTTAAAACCCATGAGATCCTGCTATTCAGATTATGTTAAATGGAATGATATGCTTTCTGGCTGAGAACGCCGTCACCACTGTTGTGCCTCTAATTAATTAATTGGTAGCTCTTTTAAAGCTGTGATTTTAACAGGTTTTAGATTATTGTAAAAATAAGAAAAACAAGGCTATTGTCCTAATGTGTTAATCTTTATCGAAAGATCAAGGTACAGTCATAAAGTTAGGATTTTATTGCTGCTCTAAGTTTTGAGCGCATATTAACATGACACATGACACAACTTTATTGTCTTCTCCAAAATACAGGTTTTGTTGCAATTTCTGGAAATAAAAATGCAATGTATGCCAAGTTTAGAATTTTTTTTACATTTTATTTATTTTATGAAATTATTAGGATTAAAAGGACTATGTTGAAATATTTGCATAAGAGCATCATAGTGCTAAAATGTTCATAAGATTAAGAAAGTATCTGATGTAAGCCTTGCCATTGCAGGCTATTTTGTCTGGATTCAGTATGTACCAAGTATTACACATGGTCTCATATTCATAAATTTGATTCATGGGTCTGTGCAGAACTTAGAAGTAAGTGTTTGTAGGTATTGTTGGTCTCTGTCTCTTGAATTTGTGATGAACTGGCTTTCTTTGAAAGGTCACTTCTGCTGCATTGTATGTTTTTAGTTTAATTGCAGTTATTTTGGACATTTTACTTTTCACCCTTTTTACCCATTTTTAATCAATGATCCGTCCTCAGTTGTTTTTCCACTGTGATATTGAAAAAATCCCTTTCAGAACAAGATTTAAAAACCACAAGATCTGTTTCCTGGTTGTTTTGCATTTGTGTTTTATTTTTTTTACTTTCTGCTAAGTGGTTTAAGAAGTTGGACGATGTTTTTGGTTCTCACAGTTCCACACAAATCTTTAAGTTCTAACAATTTTGCTTACGTATTTTTTTATAAGATACAAAAACCACAAACCGGGTTCTTTAACTGGAGCGAGGGCAGATGCGTCACTTCCTGTCATCTGTTGTTTTGTTACTTCCGTAAGGTGGGGCTTTTGTTACGGGAGCGGTTTGTATTCGGAGAACCAATGCGTCGGTCTGCGCTGGAAAAGCAGACAGCTAGATAGCATCAACCAAGGGCAGTCATTGGAACTACGCTTCGGTAAGGCGTCCGAATCTTCTTATTTCGGTAAAGTAGTTCTATTATTATGCGCTTATTGGTATGCCTCTTGAAATAACGTTACCATACGTTTTTAAGGGCAGAGAGAGTGACTGCTGGAGGCAAAGTGGTCAGCGTTTAACGGAATATGGGTGTTTAAAAACTGGTAGTTACCAGATTAATGTGATGAAATTGTCACGTTGTGGTGGTTGTCAAACTTTTTTCTGAATAGAAATAATAAATAATAATAATACCAGAAATAAATAGAATAATACCAGCACCATTGATTGAGTTTACGCTAGCATGACTGATTTGGACATTTCCTCTCGATCTTTTAGTACTTAATTTTTTTTCTGACTTGTAAAAAATACTCCGAATAAACGTTTATGTTTACTTCATTACGCTGTGGTCAGTCAGTACTGTTTATTTTTCTTTTAACAATAACGGTATTCGCAACTGTTAAAGCCCTAGCGGGTGAACTACTCTTTTTAATATTAGCAAACTTGTGAGTTCCTCATAATATAAGTACACCAATAATATCTCCCATAATTAAATGTTTGAATAAGCACCTTGGAAATAACTGCTACTGCTGTAAAGTTTTGCCACTAAGAAGACACACCCAAACTAGCTCGTGTGTTCTTCTGCTGATGTTGTAAATCCGTTTGTATGTTGAGACTAGGCAACCTGACCTAATCTATTAGATCTTTAGGTTTTACGTTCGTATTTTCCTCTCTTAAAGGATGCAGAGTCATTAAGATCCAAAGCCAGTTCAGTCAGTTGCCAGATAATAGTTTACATATAAACAGAGGGTTGATTTTTCCCTGACTGTTTTTGAGTAAGAAAGAGGGGTGTATAGGACGGTGTTAGCAAAGCACCACGCTTCTATCTCGATATTAATGACAGGTCCATTTAGCAGGGGAAGTGAAATGTGTTTCCTATTCCAGATAACTGCCTTCATAAACCTGTTGTTTTAGAATCTTCTTTGGAATGAAACATGCAGTCATTCCCTGTAGCGTCTAAAATCCTGTATTTTAGGCTACCGGTTGTTGACTGTTGAAGCGTTGGTCTTACGTGTGCTCTATTAAGAATTCCGGATGCCAGTCTTTGTTTTGTTTTATAATAAAGTCGTTTATTGTTTGCATGTTGTCCATCGCTGCTATTTCCATTGCAAATTCACTTACATTCTGACATAGAACCTTAACCTGAAACACAGTAGAAAACTGTTGCCCCTTCCTATCAACAACACCTGAACATAATCATGCTTGTCCTTAAATAACCCATCCCCCATTAGACACAGAACTCAAATGAAATACGCCCCCTGGTGGCGATAAACACAAAAAAGGCTAAATGGCTCCTACACGCCAGCCCCTAATTGCGTGTGGCAGTAGACGTAGCAATTATCAAACTTAAATTAAAGGAGCCACAAATAAATATATGCCCAATTATACATAACAGGCAACCCAAGTTTACACATTCACTATTCTACCAGTTTAACAGTTCGTAGCTTCACATAACAGACAAATCTTTGTCACAGGTCTTTCAATAATGTTTGTTTTTGTTTGAAGATGAACCACTCGCACCAAACCCTTTTTATCTGGAAAAGTTTTAATAACTTTCCCTAATATCCAAGACCCTCGAGGTGTTGTGGAGTCCATAACTACTACCACATCTCCAGGGATGAAGCACCTTTTTTTCTTTATCCACTTTTGTCGTTCTTGTAATAACGGTAGATATTCTCGAATCCAACGTTTCCAAAGGAGGTCTGAAATGTATTGGATTTGTTTCCACTTTCTTTTAGTGGAAGGCTTGTCTTTGACTTTCAGTTTGAACTTAAACCTGTCTGTCTCTGTGCACCATTGTAAACCTAGTGCTCTGTTTACCGGTAGCTCATCACTGTTCAGATTCAACTCACAAAGAGTTTGGGACATGAGTTCTCCTGGGATACATTGGAGCACTTCTCGGCTGTTGCTAAGCCATTGGGTTAGCGTAAATCCTCCTCTGCTGCAAATAGCCATAAGATCTTTGGCCATGGTAACTGCACTTTCCTCTGATGGCAGACTTTTTAAGAGGTCATCCATGTAAAAGTTTTCGTTGACTGTTAGTACAACATCTTCTGAGAAGCTGGACTGATTATCCTCAGCAGTCTTTCTGAGAGCATAGCAAGCACAGCTCGGTGAGGAGACTGCACCAAATAAGTGGACAGTCATACGGTATTCCTCAAGGTCTTGTTCTAGATTACCTTGAGGCCACCACATGAAGCGTAGAAAGTCCACATGGTCCTCAGACACCTTAACCTGGTGGAACATGGATTTTATGTCTGCCATTAATGCCACATGTTCCTGCCGAAACCTTACTAGAACCCCCACCAATGAGCTAGTTAGGTTAGGGCCCTGTAAAAGCTGACTGTTAAGTGAGACCCCTTTATACTCTGCTCCACAATCAAATACCACACGCAGCTTATGTTTTTGTGGATGGTATACACCATGATGTGGTATATACCACACCTTGCCTTTCACTGCTGTCAGCTGATGTTGTGGAACCCTTTCTGCATGTCCACAATTAATGGCATTAGTCATAAAGTTTGTGTATTCTTTATAAAAACTTCTGTTCTTTTTGAATTTCCTTTTCAACCCAAGTATGCGCTGCAGAGCAACAGAAATGTTGTTTGGCATTACGAGTTCTTCCCTTTTGAAAGGCAATTTCAGTTTGTAATGTCCATTCTCTAGCTGTGCAGAGCGATCCATTATGTCTAGGAATTTTTGTTCCTCTCTTGACATTTCCTCTTGTTCTGTAAAGGACTTCTCAATGAAGTCATAGTTGTATTGGCTCGTCAGAAGCTCTTCAATTTTATCAACTGTAGTTCTGTTGACATGAACTGAAGGGTACCCATTTTCAAGATCCTTGTAACCTTCTGCTGAAGCATTTATAACCCATCCTAGGAGGCTTCTGATTGCATAGGGCCCTTCACCTCTACTATTAACCACCTCCCAAGGTTCCATTAGTTTAGATGCATTTGTGCCCACTAATAATTCTACACCAGCCTGTATGCGAGGAAAATTAATGTCCTTTAAGTATGACCATTTTGACAGCTCCTCCTCACTGATGATATTGTCAGTGGAGACTGGCATTTCCTTTTGAGTAAACACAATGGGAAGCTGATAGAAATGGCTTCCATTTATTTCTGAAATCTCCAGGCCTTTTATGATAGAGGTTGTCATTGTTTTACTATGACCCATTGTCCGGAGATGAATCTGAGCCTTTCGACCTTGAATGTTAAGTTCGTTAAGAAGTCTTTCAGAGCAGAATGTATCAGTGCTCCCTGGATCCAGAAAGGCATACGTTTTAATGATCTTAGTTCCCTTTGAACTTTTCACTTTCACAGGCAGGATGGGAAGAATCCCTGTATGGTGGCCAGCCCCAGTATGACCACAAGTAGAGGAAGTTTTACAGCCCTTTGCTGCTTGATCCAACTCTTTCTGATGGGGATTTTCCTTCTGTCCAATGTGCAAAATGCTGGGATGCTTTTGGTTACAGTGTTTGCAAGCGATGCGCTTATCACAATTCTTGCTTAAATGTCCTGTATCCAAGCAACCAAAACATAAACCTTTGTTTTTTATAAAGTCTAGTTTTTCCCTGTGTGACTTCTTTCCTAATTGTCGACATTGTTCCAATACATGACCATCCTGTTTACAATACAGACAGGATGAATAATTTGATTTGTTAACAACAGTTACTTCATTTTTGAGAGACGGCATGTTACAATCATCCTTAACAGAAACATGGGTGACAAAACTGTTTCTTTTAAACTGTGACTTTATTTGAGGTTTGCTAGGTCTTATGATTCCCTTAGCAGGTTGTAAGTCTTGTATATCTCCAAAAATCGGATCAGAGATGATCCTAATCTGGTGTTCAATAAAAGCAACAATATCTCTGAAACCTGCTCTTTGACTAGTTCTCTCAAAAATCTCATTTGCTTTTGTTCTCCATTTTTCTCTTAGTTTAAAAGGAAACTTTTGAACCAAGATTTTCATGTTAGCTGGCATGCTTAACTCATCCAAATACTGCAGTTCCTCCATTGCATTGCAGCATTCACGAAGGAACAGTCCAAATGCCTTTAATGCTATAGCATCTTCACCTTTAATGTTGGGCCAACCAGTGGCCTTTTCCATGTAGGCTGCAGTAATATTAAATTCATTGCCAAAATGTTCTTTTAAGAGTTGCTTGGCCACAGTGTATCCTCTTTCTGCAGTCATGTGAAGGCAACTACGTACGAGGTCTCTTGGTTGCCCCCTGGTGTACTGTTCAAGGTAGTACAAACAGTCTCCTTTACAACTGGTCTTTGCTTCCACACAATGTTCAAAGGCTTTCATAAATGAGTTGAACTGTAAAGGATCTCCATCATAAATGGGAATTTCTCTGTGTGGCAGTAACTGGCTTGTTTGCATTTGAACCAGAAGAGTTGTTATGTCATTCTGCTGTTTCAATACATTGTAGAGGTCTCCAGCAGATGGATTTTGATTTGATGGAAGCAAACTGTTTTGAGTGGTAACATTGGGATCGGATAAAATAATAGAAGCTTTAGAAGTTTGAACAGCAGGGCGAGCCGTTTGTGACACCAAAGAATTGAAAACAGTGTCATCAACCTGGGGTGGAATATGCTGTACATAAGCCGTGTATAGATCTGACTCAACCTCTTTATCCAATAGCAGTCCTGCATCTTCTTGAAGCTTTTTTGCAGGTTTGGTAACCAACTGTGAAGTTTGTGAAAGGAGTAAAGTAGGTTTGATCTTGGGTCTAGCACCTTTTCTAACATATGAATCCATTCCATCAGAACGCTTAGATGTAATGCTGCCTTTAGTGCTGCCCTCTAGAACCATTAGCTTGGCGTTAGCAGCAGCTATTTTGGTGTCCATCTCAAGTTCTTCCTTTCTTTTCTTTAACAGGTATTCCTGCTCCTCCAGCGCATGCTTCTCCTTTAAAGCAGCTGCACATGCCAGGAGTGCAGCCCTTTCTGCTTCTGCTTTTATTTGTTCAGAAAGTGTTGAAGATTTGCTGGTTGTTGTAGAAGAACCCCTTTGACTCCCAGTCTTTCTAAAAGACCTTAAAGAAACATTTGAAATGCTGTCATGAGGTTCAATTTGTAGCTCCTCCTCCATCATGATTATGCTACCACTGGCAGCTTTTGTTTCAGCTTCATTATCATTTTTACTTTCATTTTCTCTAATATCGTCAGGCACACCGACTGAGCAACCCTGAGCCTCAGCCAACCATTTATGAGTAGAAGTAACAAAATCATGAACATTCAACATTTTAGCTTGAAACCATGTATCATGCTTCTGTGTTTCATCTACCGGCAATAATTTCAACAAACCCTGGTGTACCTTTTGTATTTCATTATACAAACCTAAATACCTTTTAAATTCTCCCTTAATGTCATTCACACACCCTTTGTCATTTTTCAACACTGTAATAGTTTGTCTTAATTTTGTGAGCTTATTTAACTTTGTTTTTCTCTCACTTTCTAAGTTACTGATTTTCATCAACAAAGCTTTGCCTGTTAATTTCACTTGTCTTTTTTCAGCTTCCCTCTGAGAACTTTCCTCTTCACCCATAATGTTATGTTGACCCTCCTGATCCAGACCAACATTTTCCTCTTCTGCCATAATGGCCGACAGTTTTCAGTTAATTTGGTCGCAAATTGTAGATTGTTTATTTATGGAGAACTCTCCTTTTCTTTTAAGCAGTCTTCAGTCTGCTACCAATGCATTGGATTTAAGCTTGGACCTTTGTGTGCACAAATGATGGCCATTCATAGATATCAGCGCTGACCCACATACCCCAATGATGCGTTGGCCGGCATTGATGATCTGTGTCCCGATGTCCTGTTACGAATCCTTGTGGCTCCAATAGCTCGATCCATGCAGCTCTGTTCCAAGCGTGCAGCGTCGTTTGCTCCTGTGCGGCTCCAGTTCAGACGTCCGGTGACCCGATCGCTCCTGTGCGGTTCCGGTTCCGACGCCGATGTCCCGTTCGCTCCTGTGCGGCTCCGGTTCCGACGCCGGTGTCGCGATCGCTCCTCTGCGGCTCC
The DNA here is from genome assembly GCF_019740435.1 of Gambusia affinis. Lineage (NCBI taxonomy): Eukaryota > Metazoa > Chordata > Actinopteri > Cyprinodontiformes > Poeciliidae > Gambusia > Gambusia affinis. The sequence goes on from NC_057878.1 coordinate 22,479,616, forward strand.
GGTTCCGACGCCCGGTGTCGCGATCGCTCCTCTGCGGCTCCGACGCCCGGTGTCGCGATCGCTCCTCTGCGCCTCCGACGCCCGGTGTCGCGATCGCTCCTCTGCGGCTCCGACGCCCGGTGTCGCGATCGCTCCTCTCCGATTGTCCGGCGGCTCCAATAGCCTGCTTCGGTGCGACCTTTACTTTGCGGCTTCGTGCAACCAAATGCAGAAGGATCGGTGGTTCCTCCAAACGAGGCAGTTTTCTACCTAAATGTAGCGTCTAAAATCCTGTATTTTAGGCTACCGGTTGTTGACTGTTGAAGCGTTGGTCTTACGTGTGCTCTATTAAGAATTCCGGATGCCAGTCTTTGTTTTGTTTTATAATAAAGTCGTTTATTGTTTGCATGTTGTCCATCGCTGCTATTTCCATTGCAAATTCACTTACATTCTGACATAGAACCTTAACCTGAAAACACAGTAGAAAACTGTTGCCCCTTCCTATCAACAACACCTGAACATAATCATGCTTGTCCTTAAATAACCCATCCCCCATTAGACACAGAACTCAAATGAAATACGCCCCCTGGTGGCGATAAACACAAAAAAGGCTAAATGGCTCCTACATTCCCCATAAAGAACTCGTGAACAGAATGCTGAGCCCAGCACATTTGCAGCATTTTCAGGGAAACCAGCTTAAGAATTGCTTGACAGTCTTGTAGGGCTTTGGCCTGACTTTTAAGAAGCTAATGCAGACTGTTAGGTATTTTTTTCTTCCTACAACAAACAGCATTTGAGGACTTTACTAATTATTTATTTATTGATTTATTTTGCAATTTGATTCAAATGTTACTTCTAACACAGTGCTTATTCAGCAATGAAACACAACAGATATATCAGATAACTAACTTTTTTGATTCCATAAAGGTGCCTATGTTTTAGTCTTGGACTTTTTTGCCATAACTTAAAAATATTGCATAGGCATTTCAAAGTATACATTAACACAAGTATATGTCCACACAAGCCTTTTAGTTAAAAATGACTAAATAGGGGGCGTACTCTGGTGGCATAGGGGATAGCGCGACCCACATTTGGAGGCCTTCAGTCCTCCAAATGTGGTCGTAGGTTCGATTCCTGGACCCGGCCGACGTTTGCAGCATGTCTTCCCCCCTCTTCATCCCCCTTTCCTGTCAGCCTACTTTTGAATAAGGGACTCTAGAACCCACAAAAGACCCCCTGGTGGGGGAAAAAAAATGGCTAAATAGTTTTAAGTGATTTCTGTTTCAGCCACAATGTTCTCTTAACTCAGCATGGGTTTGCCATCTGTTTACTGTCTTTGTTTTACTCTGTATCATGTCAGAGCATGATAGACATTTTTTCCTCGTCATTTCTTTTCAGTCAGTCAGGATGGCTTATATCCAGACCTCACCATCTTCATGTTTCTATTGGGTAGTGACTAATGACATTTACTTGAGTAACGTTTTTTGCGAGGAAAAAATGTTTTCGCAGTAATTTTACTACACTGTACTTTATACTTTTACTTGACTAGAATTAAGTATCACTCCTCTTACTGGAGTAAAATTTCTGGCTACCCTATTAAGTGTGAGTAATTTCAGAGAGTGAAGACCAAACATATTTTAACCAAAAATATATGAGGCACAGAGACACACCTACAGTTTATATTGGAGTGAAACCTCTTGTTTGTCCACAAATAACATGCAGCTTTGCTGTTTTCATGTTATTTTCCATCTCCCTGCTGTGACATTTGTAGGTCAAAAAGATACAGTAAACACTATATATTGTCACGGAAAGTACTGGTGAGTTGAACAGCGGTGTGTCACTTGTTGGCACCACAGGTGTTCAATAAAGACATTTAGAAGCAGATCACACTTGCATCACAACTGTCATATGAATAATTCAGATTTTTTAGCAACATTCTCTCTCTCTCTCTCTTTATATATATATATATATATGTGTGTGTGTGTATGTGTATATATGTGACATTTAACTGTTAAAATGTCAGGTGTATGAAAAAGAATAAAATTGTGTCAGTAATTAGTATGACAAGTTTGAGGTGGGAGTTGTTTTTGCCAATAGCTTCAGGCTACAGGAAAAGAGACAAAAAGAACCATCTACTCGTGTTAAGCTATTGTTTGCTTATTAGAACGTTGCTTAAAAATCTGCAACGTTATGCATATTTTTGTAATTCTTTACTAATTTCAAAGGTAATTAGTAAAATGTTACTAATTACCTTTGCATTTAATGTGATTGAGTGAGTGACTAAATAAAACTTGAGTTATGTTGATTCTGACACTCACCTGATACATTGTTAGCTTTAGCTTCAGCTCATTTTGATGATGAAAGTAGATGAGGATGTAAGGGACTAGCAATACACAGAGCATCCTGTTTCCCCTGAGGAAGAGGAACAAGTTATGCAAATGTACATTTTTAAAAACGTTCTGCCTTCTTAAAAAAAATTATATTATTCATATTCGTAAATTCTCCAACTCATTGCTCTCAGCTGCTGCCTGTGGGCATGTTTACCAAGCTGTGACAGACGCTACCTGTGGCAATTGTTTGACTTTTTAAAATGCAGCTTTGTTTCAGCGTGATGGAACCTTCTGCTGGTGTCAGAATTTTTAGATCTACTCTCACTGAATTTATTCTATTTTTTTCTTCCATGGTCCATATACAACCTGTGATTCTTTTTCTTGAATTTTAAATAATATTTTCTTGTAATTGCTTTCATTGTATCCTAATCAGCAGCAGGAGAGTTTCCAATTTTAGAGCTCTCATTAATGTAGGGACACCTGGAGTCTCTTAGATCACAACCCCGTTTTTCCTCAGTCTCTCACTCTCTGAATACTCTATAATCAAGGTCACTGTTTCACTAACCAACAGTGAGTGGGTTGTCTCTACTGACAAACTTGATGGTGTGTGTATTTATGTAATTGCTCGAGCCAAATAAAGAAGTACACATTTACACAACAATCTGATGTCCTGGCTAATGAGTGCAAATCACTCTTTTTATTGTTTTATTAAAATTCAGAGCACTTTTAATGACTTATAATCCTCTAATTGAATTTAAAAACATTTGAATTGAAATGTTTTTGTTTGAGGAATCTGAAAGCAGACAGCACAGAGTGATTAATGTAGAACTAATTTATGGTCAAACCTCTACCTTAAATTTAAAAAATCTATATCTGTATAAAGGTGGCAAAATGAAGGGTAGAGAAGGCATTAAATAGCATGAAATTAAGCCTGTTAACTTGAGACATGTTATTTTTAAACTAGAATGATGTATTAACCCTATACTGGTTACCATCGTGATCATTCTCTATTTATATTTTTTTAATTTAAAATGAAAAACTGATTCCAGTTTTGCTGAATTAACCTTTCAATAAAACTTTTGTCTTTTTTTTTTTCAAATAACACAAAACAATGCTTTAATAATATGTAATTCTTTTTTTATTGCATATATAGTAGAGAAAATAGGTACACCCTCACGTCAAAACCCCTGACAGGTTATGAATATGATTATGACAGGTTATGAATATGAAAGGGGAGGGGTGAAGGGGGGAAGGGGGAGAGGGAGGGGGATGTTAATGGGAGGGGGAAAGGGAGGGGTTGTGTGGGGATGGGTGTTAGTCCGGACGTGTAGGGTGGGGGTGTTCATTGTTAAAAAATTCACACCTCAGCCTTCGCTATGGGTGGCAGTGTTTGATACAATTGTCATGCTCATTGAGTGCTACGTCATAGGTAAAGAGTGGATTTTTATTGGTTTATAGCAGGTTTATAGCTGTTTTTGAATAAAAGAATCAAATGTTAAAAAACAAAGAGAGAGACACCTCTCTTTTCCTGGTCTCAGCTTGTCTCAGACCCCTACTGAGCTACAATTGTCATGCTCATTGAGTGCTACGTCATGGGGGAAAGAGTGGATTTTTATTGGTTTATAGCTGCGTCCTCCCCCAGGGGGGTGTGGTTTGGTTTTTTCACTGTCATAAATAGGGACGCAGAATACAGCTCACCTATACAGCACTCTTGTAGCATTTTCTACAGCCGCCGGCTCTACTTGTAGCGTTTTTATTTTTCCTGCAGAATAGCCTAGCCTAGCCATGAATGGAGCTCAACAACTTTATCCTCTTACTGAGGATCAAGGATCACCTTCACATCCACTACCTCTCATATGTGAAATCCCAATATCTGTGTGTCCGGAATCAGCGGAACTGGACATCGCAAGGGACAAACCTGAGGAGCCGCATTCTTCCTCCTCCTCCTCTGAAACACCCGTTCGAGCAACTGTATCGGCGAAGGGGATCTTAATGAGTGGATCATCTATTCTATGCGAGACCCCGGTTTCAGTCTTTGAGAGCTCCCCCCGTCTAGAGGATGCTCCAAAGAAATCTACATTTTTTGTGTGCCGGGTGCAGAGGCCGTCACTTCTAAATATGGAACAGGACTGGTCTCTGGAGCCATATGGATTATGGGGATCCTTCGGCTATGTTTTTAATGCAAACAGGGGAGCTCTACCTGTACCAGCTGGATAAAGATGAAGAACTCACTCCACTAACCCCTACGTGCTACCTGTCCGCTAACGACTGGGCTGTGTTAAGGCTAATACTCCCTTTCTTCTCAGAATCTGGCGATTCATTCATGGAGCATGAAAACCAAGAAGATACTGAAAACCTGTTCGGTCCGCCTCCTTCAAAGCGTGTCAGAAAACGGTGTTTCCCGACCGATGATGAAATAGCCAACGGGGCTATTATCATCAGCACAACATGGGAGTCGAGAACGACTACAACTGGTCGCTGGACTTTACGAGCAAGCAGAAGAAAGAACGACAAACCCATGTTACCAGACGTGTTTGTTTTGGAGGCTTTCAATGTCGACGTTGGCGTATTCAGGACGATGCTGGCTGTACCATTTGATCTGTGGGTTCAAAAGTCACGGAAGTCGGGGACGATTTCTAACCTGTTCCAAGAGTCTCGTTCTTGGTGCGAGATGTTGTCAGTGAAAAGAAAATTGGAACTCCCCGTTCTTCCAGAAGGCTCAGGACCCACCCTTTTCTGAGGACACACCCCCCTACTGTATATATATCAGGCTGGTCTCGGGGGCGACACACACATTCCTTTTTCTCCTTCCTACCTGTGACTTCCGGCGTTGATCTGTGAGGATGTGGGGCTCGGGCTGGGATGAATCTACAGAGAACTTGTTCTCTCCCGCAACCGCTGGAGATTACAGCAATATGGGTCCCTACCATCCACCTTCCCCGGTCTTCTATGCTTCCGCCTCGTCTCCAGCGATCTCTCCTACCATGTTTTTATTGTCCTCTACGCCGGATTACGGGATGGACGCTGGGCCACTCTGCTCTACCCCTCAACCGGCAGCAGCAGCAGCAGCAGAGCAAGCCGGAGCAGAGGAGCTAGCCGGGCTGGTTAGCGGCTACTTTGGATCCTCTCCTCTGCCTACCATATATGAATATGGTACAGAGACTATGGCGCTTTACTCTACACTTCAAGCGGTTGGTGCAGCCGTAGAGCAAGAGCAAGCCGGAGTCGTAGAGCAAGCCGCAGTCGCAGAGCAAGCCGGAGCAGCGCAGCAAGCCGGAGGCTACCTAGCGCCGCTTCAGGCGGCACCAGAAGCCGACTACAGCGGATCTCCACCGACCCCGCCAACTTCTCCAATTTCACCTCCAGCTTCCCATCAAGATGAGGTTGACGGGTGGATATCATCTGCCCTCATCGGTGCTGTAAAAACAGCTCTGCTCCATTTATTCAATATAATCTCTTTGAAACACCTCAAAGAGACCTGTTTCGGCTGTATTACCGACCATCCCAGTCAAAAACAGCATCAGTGTCTGGAGATCCCTGAAGAGGACTTTTACCAACTTCATTTCTATGGGATCACACAACGACTACTCAGTCAACGTTTCATTCCGGCTGTTCAAAATCTGTTGAGGCAGCAGCGCATACAAGCAGAGGACCCGGTTGTCAAGATCATTGCAGAGACACTTTTACATGAGATGAAGTCAGCATTCAGAATCCAGACAGCCATTACCGATATGTATGAAGGTATGACTAGTGATGAAAAGCTTAAGCAGCTTCGTTCTGTTTTAGACTGCTACATTCAAGATGTCAACTGACCCCCTCAAGGCCTGATTTCCATAGTACTGAAGTTATATATAGATTGCTAGTTTAGCTGGGGTTTTTTTTACGCAATATATTTAGTATCTTAGTTTAGCTGGGGTTTTTTTTTACGCAGTATATTTAGTATCTTAGTTTAGCTGGGTTTTTTTGTTGTTGTTAAATTTGTTTGCATGCAATGTTTTACATTTAAATTGAATTAAAGAAAAATGTATCTTCTTAAATTTGTCTTCATGCAATGTTTTACATTTAAATTGAATTAAAGAAAAATGTATCTTCTTAAATTTGTCTTCATGCAATGTTTTACATTTAAATTGAATTAAAGAAAAATGTATCTTCTTAAATTTGTCTTCATGCAATTTATTACCTTTGAATGGAATTAAAGACCAAAATAAAACATATATAAATTCTGCATCCTCCAGTTTTATTTCCTCATTACTTAAATTGCGGTCTTCAGAATAAGACAGTATGGCTGAGATTAAGCTACTGAAGAATGCTTATTACAACCCAACCCATCCGTCCAGTTTTGGCGGGGTTGGAAGGCTGCGTAGGGGTGTGCAGGATGAAACAGGAGAGAAGGTTGCAATTAAAAAAGTTCAAGATTTTTTAACAGAACAAGATGCCTACACACTGCATAAACCAGTGAGAATAAATTTTCCGAGAAACAGAGTTTTTGTCACCAGACCTTTAAAACAATTTCAATCAGATCTTTGTGACATGAAAAACTTAACCAAACAGAATGATGGTTATAATTATTTATTAACCGTCATAGATATATTTTCAAAAAGAGCTTATGTACGTCCTTTAAAGAGGAAAACTGCAGCTGAGGTAGTGAGGGCATTTGAATCCGTATTTAAAGACAGTCAAATTCCGAAAAAACTGCAAACAGATGCAGGTACAGAGTTTTTTAACAAAAACTTTAAGGCTTTAATGAAGAAATATGGTATTGTGCATTTTGCCACAGCTAGCGAGACAAAAGCCTCTGTCGTTGAAAGATTTAACCGTACACTTAAAGCAAGAATGTGGCGATATTTTACCGCTAATAACACCCATCGTTACATTGATGTCCTACAAGACTTGGTGAGAAGTTACAATCACAGCTATCACTCCAGTATTAAAATGACCCCTATGGAAGTGAACGAAAAAAATGCCTTTCAAGTTTTCCAGAACCTATATGGTACTTCCAATAGCTACTGCAAACCGTCTAGCAGTAAATTTAAAGAGGGGGATCTTGTTAGAGTTTCCAGAGTACGAGGCATGTTTGAAAAGCGGTACGAACAGAGCTTTACAGACGAAGTATTTACAGTCACCCAAAAGATACCTCGGTCTCCTCCCGTGTATAAACTGAAAGATTTTGATAACGAGCCGATTGAAGGTTCTTTTTACGCACACGAACTCCAGCTGGTAAAACTATGTAAAGATAAACTGTACCAAGTGGAAAAGATTTTAAAACGACGCACCGTGGAAGGAGTTAAACAAGTCTTTGTACGTTGGAAAAATTGGCCTGAGAAATTTAATAGCTGGATTAGGCAGGATGCCCTTAAAGATATATAGAGAACCCGCTTTACATTTTACGCAAAACAGTACCATGGAGCGCGCGGGAGAAGATGACGGCTTTTATGTCACTCTGCCGTCAAACACGGGTCTAAACGTTTTTAAAAATAATACTATCTCTAGTTACCGCGTGAATTTACCGAGGCATATCAATTTAGAAGGACCGTGGCAAGTTGCTTTAACGGAAATATCATATCCTCACACTTGGCATAATGTTCCGGAAGAATCAGCTTATTTTGAATGGATGGATAAAGAAGAAAAAAAGATTGTTCGACAAAGACTTACAGCCGGATACTATAAGAATGTGAACCACCTGATTGGAGAAATTGAATATCTCCTTAGAGAAATAAAATCCGACATTTACTTTCATCCGGATATGCTTGTAAATAAATTATTCTTTGAAGCAGGAGGAAAATATCAATTATGTTTTCACGCTCCGATCGCTTTCATACTTGGCGTAAACCCAGGAGAATGGATTACTTTTGATAAGCTCTCTTCGCCACATCCGATGGATATGAATGCGGGACTTTACTTGTTTTATTGCTACAGTGATGTGGTCGAACAGCAAGTAGTGGGAGATGTTTACGCACCGTTGCTGCGAACTATTAAAATTGATGGGAAATTTGGGGATGTAATCATGCAGACCTTTAATCCTCCCCACTATATTCCAGTAGCTCGTTCACACATAGAAAACATAGCAATAGAACTGCGATCTGATCAAAACATTCCGATAAATTTTACCTACGGAAAGGTAGTCGTGAAGTTACATTTCCGACCTGCTGCAATATTACAACGTACAGTGAGATGATTTTACACTAATTAAATATCATCCTATATAACACAAGGACTCAGTACTTTATCATTCATACTGCTTCTTCACCGCAATCTGTGAGAAGCATCAGCGGAGGAATAATTTCATAAATTTGTAACAAATATGATTCTCATAAATCCGGGAGATGATGACCCCCACCGTTTTGTACAATATTATCAAGACCAAGTTGGTGGAGCTATTTCAGGGTTCAGAGGCCAAAATGTCATGTATGGACGGGGAATAGGTTCTATATTTTCAAGATTATTCCGTTTTGTCTCACCATTTATTAAGACAGGATTTGCTATCGCTAGACCTCATTTGAAAAAAGCAGCCACAAACATTGCCTCAGACGTCATAGGGAAAGCTATGAGTAAAATAACGAGTACATCTGAGAGGGTTGACGGTCAGGCTGGTTCGGGTATTATGGTTCTGTCTCGACGGGCAAGAAAACGCCCACCTGGTGCGCGGATCTCTCAAATACGCAAGGCTAAGAAGAAAAAGAAGTCAGAAGACAGAGGCAGCTCAAGAAGGAGGAGGAAGTCTTCTCGGAGCAGAGATATATTTCACTAAAAGTTGAGTGAAAAAAAAAAAAAAAAAAGCATGGCTCTCTTACATCAAAAATCACCCGAATGCACATTAGCTGAGCTAGATTTATTTACAGCCCCGATGACGCAGCTATCCATCGAGGATAAAGTCTATTCGGAAATTTTACCGTTGTCAGCTCTTACTGATACGGGTCCAATCGAATTTTTTATTCCAGGCGACGGTGAAAAATATCTGGATTTAAACGATACCCTTCTCCATCTCCGACTCCAGATTACTAACGCAGATGGTACTAATCTGGCAGTTGATGCTGCCGTAGGACTTGTGAATTATCCTCTTAATTCAATTTTCAGCCAGGTTGACGTTGTACTAGGAGATCGTCTGATTTCACAATCGAGCTCCACACATCCTTATAGAGCCGTCATCGAAACTCTACTTAATTTCTCAGAAAATGCGCTAAAAAGCCAGTTTAGTGCGGGACTTTTTTACAAAGACACAGCGGGAGCTTTAGATTCTATCGTCATTAACAACGGGCCTAACGCTGGCCTTAATAAACGAGCTTCCTTCACTGCGGAATCCAGAGAAGTACACCTGATCGGGCCCATTCATTCAGATATTTTTTTCTGTGAAAAATTGTTACTTAATTCTGTGGATATGAGAATTAAACTAACACGAGCTAATGATGCGTTCTGTCTTATGGGAGCTCATGATTCGACCTTTCGACTGAAAATATTAGGTGCTTCTCTATTCGTTAAAAAGGTCTCTGTTTCCCCAGCTGTCCGTCTGGGCCATAACTCAGCTCTTATGCGAGGTAATGCGCTGTATCCTATTTCACGCGTTCAGGTTAAAACCTATTCCATCCCTGAAAATTCAAGAATCTGTACGCAAGAGAATCTCTTTCTAGGAACCATGCCGAAATATGTCGTGCTGGCTATGGTCCATCATGAGGCTTTCACAGGAAGACGGAACATGTCGCCTTTTAATTTTCAACATATGAATGTAGAATATTTAGCGCTCTGCCGGGATGGGAAACAGGTCCCGGCAAAAGCATTTCAACCCCAATTCAATCATGGGCTATCAGTGAGAGAATATTACAACATTTTCACTGCGACAGGCCGCCACCTCAAAGATTTACCGCTGAGCATCTCTCGAGAAGAATATAACCAGGGTTATTCGTTGTTCGTGTTCAATTTAAACGCAAGTGAGGATGCCGACGCACTCTCAGTTGTATCAAATGGGAGTTTGAGATTAGAAATGCGATTCAGGGTCCCTCTACCTCATACGATCTCTCTCATAGTTTATGCGTGTTATGACTCTATATTGGAGATTAATTCAAGGAGACAAGTTTTGGTGGATTACTATTAAGTATGAATAATCAGCAGCTGGAAAGTTTACTAAACCATGTGCTGGGGGACCAGTTTTACGGCGTGTGGGCGTGTGATCAACTATCTTTACTTCCGCATCAGTACACAGGACCTGCCTACTTTATCGTGAATACACACCCGTCCCATATGCCTGGAGAACACTGGTTAGCTATGACTTTGGAACCTAATGATCAAGCATCATTTTTCGATTCTTACGGGTTCGCTCCTACATTTCAATACTATCCCGCAAGCATCGTAACATTTTTAAGAGAGAGATCCTCAAAAATATTTTATCATAATAAACAGCTTCAGGATACCATGTCAACCGTTTGTGGCCAGCACTGTGCATATTATTTATGTCAACGGGCTAGAGGGCAGTCAATGCATCAAGTCTTAGATTCTTATCACGACGATTTGCATAAAAATGATTTGATGGTATCAAAGTTTGTTAAAATTTATCAACGATGTATCAGGAATGACGCTTCTTGCGTCTTTAAGCACGGTACATGCTCTCTGCAAATGTTTAAAGATTGTTATGGATTATGTGTGTAATATTTACTTTTTTTTTTTTAATTCTATAAATATTATTTTTTCCTGTATTAATTTTATTAATGTTACCAATGTGATTTTGTAAAAAAAAGTACATCTGAAATGTGATCAATAAATGTTTTATTTACAATAACAAAAGAGGAAAACAGTATTTCTTTCAAAAAAAAAAAAAAACTTAGGGGGAAAAATTAATCCACTGTGAACGTTTTCTTCTGCGTAGCCTTTTCCCATCTGTAATTTCATCTCCTTCCTCATTTTCTAACCTATCAAATGATGGGGAAAGAATAATCTTTCTCTCTCTTCTTGGGGGCATTTTAATGTTTTCTGATTCGGCCTTGAAATGTAAATACTGTTCACGTGCATGTGGGTTATTCACCGAAGAAACAGGGATATTTAATTCATTTAGAGTGTGAAGAAAATTATTCCATCCTGTAGGTGGGGTTGCTCGACGTTTTCCTTTAAAAGGGATCAGAAGGCTTTTTAGTAAGTCAACCATATGCGAGCCTGTGGTCACGAGTCCTCGATGAATAAATTCTCCTTTTGATGTCCAGCCACTGTTACTCCTAGACAGCTGTTTCAGAATGTAATGAGCATTTTTTCGATGCCGTTCAGGGAGTGCATTTAGAGCTTCACTCGCTGTTTCATCTAATTCATCTAGAGGTTTCTGAATAGAATCAGCTTGTCGAGCTACTAGTTCTGGCACAGGGTCATTATCGTCGTTAAGATGGTCACGTTGCAGAGTCACAGATAATCGAGGTTCCTCTAACTGCCCCTGTTTGACTAGAGTCAAATATCTCTGTAGCAGAGCATCATATTTTTTTATTTTCTCATATGAAGTTAGTCCTGATTCATTCAATATCGCTCTCATCTTGGAATCCAAATCATCTTCAGCCGTTTGTCTGATAGATGTGTCAGGTTGACTCAATCGTTTAAACTGGTGCGGTGAGATCAGATACATCTTTTGAGACATTTTATTTATTTATTTATTGATTATTCCACCAACCAGGTTTCCGATCAAGGGTGCCAAAGCTGCTAAGATAGGCAGGATAAAACCTCCTCGCTGATTCCTGAGAGCTGTCTGTTTACGTTTTAAGCCTGCACGTTTGTCAGCCAACAATCTGATTATCTTCTTCTGTTTATTCAGTTTCCGATGTTGAGAAGGTGAAAGTTTAATGTTACCTTTTAAAATATTCAGAGCAATCTCACACAAAGTCTTTAGGAAATCAGGTGAGCAGTGTCCAAGAATATCTTTTCGCTTCTGGGGCGTAGCATGGTAGAGAGCCCTAAGGAGAGGTACATTTCTTTTTATCCGTGCAGACATGATTATTATTATTATTATTATTTACTTTGTTTTCGCCACATATATAACCGGCCACTGTCTTGGAAGTAGACCCGATCTCAACCTGAAATGTTCTGGGCAGGTGGGGGTAAGGTCAAGGATTAAATAGCCATGAGCTTCTCTGGTTGCATCTTCAAAACTCTCTAAGAAAAGTCCTTTTGCTGATGGGAAGATTTGACGTGCAAGTATATTTACTTGTAATCTGTCCCTAGGATTCTTAAACAATACCATATAATTACTGTTCAGACTTATAGTTCGGCTGAACTTACCCTGGTGAAACACATTCTGGGTTAACATTATTACATTCCAATTTCTATGATGTCTGAATTCTGTGAATAACTTTACAACTTCCGGATGTTCTGAAGCTTGGAAGATGACATCATCCAAAATAATTAAAAGGTTTTGATTCACTGGGAACAACTCTTCATCTTCGAAAGAATCAGGTAAACCTTTGATGAACTTAATGTTTTTATTCATTTTTTGCAATTCAGCATACATAGGTTGGAAAGAATTATAAATCCAGACAATGGCTCCAGGTTGAGCATCCATTACATGACTACAATCCAATAACATTTTCTGTTTTTCAGTCTGGCCCTCTCTAGCCACTGGTATGATTTAGTCATGTCAGCCACTACAGCTATCTGTAATGGGCACATCCCATGCAGGGAGTATTTTCCCATGATGATACATTCAACTCCTTCTCTTCCAGTTTCCATTGTCCATTGTACAGTCATATATGTACATTTGTTATTGTATTTAGTTCAATTTATCCTCCAATAAACTCTGACCAGCTTCACCGTTCCTGTAAAGGAAAGTATCCTCAAGTGATGTTACTACCACTTTGTTTTGGCTTTGGATCTCGTCTTATCCAGAGAAGCTAAACATGTCTGCTGTTTCTACATGTTTGCTGTGTCCTGTGAATGATGTGGCAGAATGTATCCTGGACTTCTCATGACTTGTTAGATGCACAACTAACAGTTTCAATACAAATGGAGTAATGGATCTTTTCAGCTCCCCCAGAGTTAACATTGACCTTTTTGCTTCTTCTTTGATTAATTCTCTCTGCCCGTCCAGCCTGTCAATATCGGTTAAGGCCATTTCTTGGTAGGTTTGAAGCTCAAAGGTCTGGGACATTGTTTTATGACATCACCCCGATATAAATATCTCCACAACTTTATCTCTCACCTATCTTATCTGATGTGTGCCTTGGTCTTCATAATGTTTTTGGTTTCGTCATTTTCTCTGACAAACCTCTGAGATTTATAGAGCAGTTAAATTTATTCTGACATTAAATTATATACACCCTTATACTCCACTCTGCTGATTTCAGAAGGGAATTACTTGCTTTGGATCTTATTCAGGAGTGAATACTAATGGCTTTTTCAGATTTTTATCATTAAACAGTTTTCACTTTCATTCTTCCACTTCGCAAGTATGCACTACTTTGTGTTGACCTATTTACATGGAATTCATGATGTAACGAGACACAAAGTGAAGAAGTTCAAGGTGTCTGGAACCTTTTGCAACAACTGAAACACAAATCATAAAAGTCAGTTGTGGCAGTGACTCACATGTCTGTCTCTTTAAGAATAAATTACTGCTGAATTAAAGTGAAGCTGAATTTTGTTTCCATAACAGCTAAACTATCAACAGCTCCTCACAACAAAACAAACAATGCCTATGAAAAAAGGCTGTTTTGCACAGTGTCTTTTAATGCCTGCCACACATGCTATCTTCAGATGATCCCTTTGAAGCAACTCTGCAGACACGTTCTTCACTCAGTCTCTGCAAAGAGTGTGAGCTGGAACAGATCCACAATGCTTAATATGGGCCCACTACAATAGTATTGTACCAGTGGAAACAGTTTATGTGGTTATGCTCGTCTCTGTTCAATAAATTAGGTGTTTAAAATGTTAAGAAAAGATTTCTAAGATATATTTTTCTGAAATGTTTGCTCATACTATATAATTGATGTAAGTCGATGTAACACTCCCGACAATTTGGACAGATTTGTTGGGGTTTAAGCATTATTAATGGGAATTTATTGCACAATAAATCAAAACTTTTATCAAGATAAGAAGCTTATCACAATTAATGATAAACAAAACATTGAATAAACACCTCTGTCTGGAAGTGCAGCAGTGTTTAACTGTCCCAGATCCCATCAAGGAGACCATTGTGGAGTAAAGGACATATGTCCCAAGTTGTTTAGTTAAAAAAAGACATAAGATTTTGAACTTTAAATATCTTTTCAGGTTTTGACCTTGGATTTCTACTCTGTTAATGTGAAAAATCAAATATTCTTAAAATTAATTAATTTTGGACACTGTTTGACATGTTTTATTCTTCTTCAGATACTCTGAGCAGCTTTTTGTTGCATAAAGTGTTCATATAAGATGAGGAACATTGAGTTGAATGTATAGTATATGTAAAAGTCACATGAAGAGTTGTTTTAATGACACTTGTGGTCTATTCTTCCATCATATGGCAGACAAAGAATGCCATTTCATGCAAATTGCTGCTGTCCTCCCATAATCACTAACAAACTCATTAGAGGAATCAGTGCAATTCTTCATTATGAGTTAATGAAAGAATCCATCGAGCAGCTCTATTTTAATCCAAAAACAAACAGGAGTTTACCATATGACATGTAATTTACTACATGAGCTCACACCAATCAGCTGACCTTATTGGACCCTGTTTGGGAAAAGTAATAATCTGAACTGTCCAAAAAAAAAAATCTAGCAAAAAATAAATGACAAATATGACTGAAAGCCATGTTTCTTTACTTATGACAGCTGGGATGGGCTGTCCTACATAACCCTGAACAGGACAAAATGGGTTTGGAAAAAGAAATAAAGGAATTAACATTTTGCAATTTATTAGAGATACAAATAATTACTGTTGCATCTGGTTTATAGATTAATTGTAGCTGAGTGATAGGTCATTTCTAATTAACAGCAGTTCTTGCATAAAAGGTGTCTCATGCTTTTAATGTTAAAAATGTTGACTAGACATTAGAAGCACCTTACATTTGAGAGATATAAAGATGAACTTGCAAACACAGATACAGGTATAGATATAAACAAAAAGTGATTAAATTTGTCTTTGGTTGATTTTTTTCTTCATCATAACAATGCTTGTTGGCAGTAAATATTATGTCATTGGAAAACTTGTTTATTTTCCCTTATATGGGGCCATATATGTAATGAGCAGCATGAGGATGAAGTGCCAGGCTGTTGCAACTGTGACATGACCCAGAAGCCATATCATGCTACATTAAACACCACTGCTGTTCATAACAGTTAAAGCCCCAGCACAGATCTTAGTTTTTATTTAGAATAAATCACCAAATGCTTGTTTGTTTCTTTTACATAATATGACCTCTTTGTAATGTAAAAAGAAACAGATTCTACAATGCATCAATTGTGCCCATTTTTGAAGTTGTTTACTTTAAAAACAAGATTTTTTGCTATCATCATCAGTGCTTTGCAATCAGTTCCATTTCTTTTCAGTTGGTGTTCTGCATTTTCAAATTTTGTACACTTTGTAATTTGTAGCTTTTCATGCTGGGGTGCCCATCTTCAATCCTCCTAACTCCAGAGAGCTACTATCCTGCAGCTTTTAGATGCACCTCTTCTCCAGCTCACCTGAGTAAAATAAATTGCTTGTTATCAGGCTACTGCAGAACTGCGTGACATGCTGATGAGGGAATTCAGGCATTCAAAGGGGTTTTGGGGCAGAGATGGCTCTAAGAGTTGCACGATGGTATCTCTCGAGGACTGGACTTGGGCACCCCTGTAATACACCTTTAACATTGCAACGTTACCATTCATCTCTTAAATGTTGAGCTAGCTGCTGCATAGTCAGTGCTTAATTGTAGAATGAAAGGGTATTTTTCATCAAAATGTGGTGCCCTTCTTCATCTGTGCCATTGCAACATGTTGAAATACTCTGATCTAACATTTTCAATTGTAGGTCTGGTTGTATGATTCCTGTCGTTATCTTGTGGAAAGGTGAACCTCTGCTCTAGTCTCAAACATTTTGCTGGCTTTTAAGAAGTTTTTCTCAAAGATTGCATTGTATTTATTGCCATTCATCCTTCTTGATGCAGCTGAAGTTAATTATCCTGACAGCATGATGCTGCCACCACCATTATGTTGCAAGTGAGTTCACAGTGCTTTGGAAGAATGCTAGTGGTGAGCTGTGAATAACATGTCTTATGAACTTCTTTCTGTTATGGCTTCTTTTCCCCAAGTCTTGCAAAAAGTTCAGATTTGTAGAGTGCACAAGTGATAGTTTGTCTTGTTAATAGATTCTCCCACCTGAGCCGTGAATCTTCTCCCGTCTTATCATGGACCTCTTGACTTCTTTAGCAATTAATAACTTCCTCGGCTTCTATATTGGCCCTTTATCTTGGTTTAGGTTGATTCCATGCTACCGGTATTTCCCATTTATGGATGTTGGACAGAATAGTATTAGAATTTTTAAACCTTATTTACAACTTTACCCATTTTCTTTCCTGTGTGCTTTTACTACTTTTTGTACATGTATTTACACTTAAATCTAAATGCACATATACTCTATTTAACTATTAGATAACTTATAATGGCAATAATTGCACTGGATTGTATTAAGGGAAATTACAGTAAATGGGGCTTATTGAATCCTAATGCATGCCACACATGTTAGATTTTCATTTATAAATGAAGAAAAATTCTTCTACTTTGTTGATTTGTGTTGATCAAAAATCCCAATTAAATATGCTAAAGTTTGTGAATGCAGTAAAAAAACTGTTCAGAAGGTGTGAATATCAACAACAAATGTACATAGAGAAAGGTTGTTAATGCCTTACACAATAATAAATACTGAGTGTTGCTCGAAAAATATTTGTGTTACATACTGTTAGGAAATGATGGTAGAAGATCATCATCAGATCCATATCACCATATGTTATCAGCAGTAGCTTGCCACATAACAATCTCACCTCCTAGCTGATTGTTAATACCTTTTGTGGATACCCTCAGTTTAAAGTGTGAGTGTGAATGTGTAAATTTTGGACGCCATTTTCACTGTTAGCCGAATTTAATCTTTTACAGCATGTTGTAAAAAAGCAACACAAACCTCTCAGTTTACCTGGGTGACTGAGATTTAGTATTCTGCTCAGTTTGCAGTTTGTGTAGCTAATACCAGGAGAATTAGAGATGCTTATAATGTGCTGAATGGACGCACACACATTAAAGAAGCGAGGCAACTGATGCTATTTTCTGCTTGAGACACAGCGACCTGCAAACAGTTTAAATGTAGTGTGGAGTTATCTGTAGATATAAGCTTTGAGTCAACCTTCAACTCTATTCAGCATCAAAGATGAGCAGAGAGTGTCACACACTCTTCAAATGTGAATAAAAGCTCCATAATGCAGTGGATATGCTGTTTAACAAAGCAGGAGTTTAAAGGTCTGCTTCAATTTGCTGACAAGCATCATTGGCACCTGTAAGAAACA
Organism: Gambusia affinis; assembly: GCF_019740435.1. Lineage (NCBI taxonomy): Eukaryota > Metazoa > Chordata > Actinopteri > Cyprinodontiformes > Poeciliidae > Gambusia > Gambusia affinis. The sequence continues at coordinate 22,497,401 of NC_057878.1, forward strand.
TGAACCCTGTTTTGCTCTCATTTACAACTGTGTGGCTGCATTAAGCCTCAAGGTATCTGAGGTTTGCAATAAATCTTTTCCCACTGATGTTGTCAAGCTGACGGTACAATCCGTCAGCACTTCAGACGGGAAGCTGTTTATCATTCTTATCACTATCAGTATCTACAAGTGGTACACAGAGGAAAGGAACCTTGAACACCTACTGTGAATATAGTTATGGGGGAGAAAAAATGTTCTAGTGTAATAAAAAACCCATTTTCGATGGTCGTTTAGCTTGTGGATGTCTATGTCTAAATTATTCCCTAGTTCTTTTTAAAAAATTTTATTTAAACAATCCATTATGGTCAGCTACTTTATGCACTGTATTTTGTTGAATAATGTAGGCCATTGAAAACCTTCTTCTGGGACACCAAATTAATAAAAAAGTATACTTTGGTCCTATATTGGACCAATGTTGTAGTTTACAGGCACAGAGATGAGGTCACCGTGAACTCATAAGCTTGACAAATTAACAAATATTTACTGCAAATATGCCACTGAAACTATATGATCAATTTAGGGTGTAACAGCTAATTAGCTATAAGTATGTGTAAAGTATCCAAAGATGAAATACAGTCAACTGAAAAACATTTAACAACTTAAACCTTTACAAATTGTACCATTTTATAGGCACCAAGTTCATATTATTTTGTGGGATTTTTCATAATAGACCAACACAATGTGACACATAAAAGGAAGAGTATTGCAACTCTTTTTCTTTATAATTTTTGTCCTTTTTTTCTTTTACCAGTAAGAGCCTGAACATTGTGGCTGTGCATGTGTATTTAGGTCCATGTTCTCTGACAGTGGAAGAATTTGCCGTGATCAAATGAGACCAAAGTAAAACTTTTTGCTTTCTGTGATGAAAATCTAATACTGCACATCACCCAGACCCATAATTCAATTGAACATAGTTGTGACAGCGTCATGCTGTGAGGATTGTTTTCTTCTGGTCACAGTTGATGAAAGAACAGCTCTGGATATGGCATTTTGTAACTCAAAACCAAAAAGGTTTAAACGAGGACTTTAGACCGCATGTGTATTGTTCATGTGGTCTGTTCCTCTTGTTTTTGACACTGATCTTCTTTTCTTCAGCTTTGATTTCTTTACTTTTAAAAGATCAAGTTTAAAGCTACAGTAGAGGTCTTACTGGATCTGCTGGATTAGACATTAAAGTACATCTGAGCATGTTTACTACCAGTCATATGCTATTTTAGATACTAGAAAACAGATTTTCTTTTAAGTAAGACACAATTTTTCTCACAACCAACAAATGTATACTACTAGCCAAGTGTTGAATACAGAGAATGAGAATAAATAACATACACAACTGAGTGAATAATCAAGAAATATGAACATTATGTGTCGTCAGCGCTGGCAAGCAAGAAGAGCGAAATCTGCTCTGAGCCTGAACCTCTAGATGGTGATTCCATGGAGAATCCAACAAAGAGTCAGTGAAGATTTGAATGATCATCAGACTCTAACACATCTTTCTGCAATCTTACTGTAACACGTAAGGATGAGGCAAAGGCAGATTAAAGCGAAATAGACAATAATTACCCTTTCTGAATGCTCCCTCCTAGCCACATGACTCCTGTCAGCGGAGGATCCGTATGCTTAATTCATTAGAAACTATTTTTATTATAGAACAGCAGGATACCACAGTACTGCTCACATTATCTGCATGAGGCACATGGGCAATAATTGCATCAGGAGCTTAAATTGTTTAAGTGTGTGTATATATGTGTACTTTAGCATTTCTTACCCTGCAAAGCCCATTTTCCAACAAATACTACTTTGTGAGGACCCACTACTCCTTGGGCAACCTAAAGCCCATTTTCCAAAAGAAGTGTTGTTTTTTAGTTAGGTTTAGAATAAGGTGAGTTGAGCTTAGGCTAGGTTTAGGGTAAGGCAATGATTATGTTAAGGGTTAGGGTTTGGCAATAGAAATGAGCAAAAAATGAATGGAGGTCATTGCAATGTCCTCATGAAGATAGAAAGACAATGTGTGAATGTGTATGTGTGTGTGTGTGTGTGCGTGTGCGGGTGTGCGTGTGTGTGTGTGTGTGCAGTTAAGAATTCAATTATTCCAAAAGATAGTGATGCAAAAGGATGTCTTGTTCCTTAACACAGCTGGGCTCTTGGTGCCAGCACTATAATTTTGTTGAACTTGACAGGTGACAGGTGTGAAGGCATGTGATCAGTGTGTTTATATAATATGCAGAAGTGCTTCCTTTAATTAGTCTTGTAAAGTAAAATAAAATCACTTCACTACTTGTTGCACACATCCCTTTGTGTAAAATTTAATTGACAGATTTGGAATGGTGATTTCTCAAATTATAACATCTCCTTTGGCGTTCTGCCTTTAGGCTCGCACCGATGATGAGCCAAAATATTATGACACATTCTGCTCAATATGCCGCAAGCACTTTATATGCTGCCAACACATCTCAAACTGGCTGTGATGGAGTCCAGAATATCTCCAAAGGTGACCTTCAGCATTCAGGGAATTAGTTGTGTGGTAATAGATCTTTTAAGTCATGGAAGTTTGCAGGTGGGGTCGCTGAGGATAAAACATGCTTGACAACATCTAGAACAGTCCTTTCACTAGTTCATGTTTTATCTCTCTACAGTTTACTGTCAGTGGGTACACACAGATAGATGAACATATTTAAGAGTCATTGACACAGTCCAGCCATATTGATTTGGACGTTGGTAAAGTCTCGTCTGCCTGTTTCTTACATCTAGCAACAGTTCTCCTGACCTTCTCTTGCCTCAAAACATTAAACCAACCTTAAAATTTACTCTTTTTTTATTTTATCCAAAATTATTCACTATATTAGTGCTATTGTTACATGAGTTATACGGTGCAACAGTCACAGCCTCTCAGGTGCTTTTAAAGCTGCAGACACTGACATCTTTGCCTATTACTGTTTGCATTACAGTGTCAGCTCACTCAGATTGGATGGGTTGAACTCTGATTTACCCATCAATATGCTGTGATCTAAACCTTTTATAGCCCTCTTTAGCCTCTAATTAGTTTCTATGAAAGTTTAACACAGCAACTTCTTCCACATGTTTATCGTATTACCTACGTGTCTTGTAGTATAACGCAAATGGGACTTGTTTTGACTTTCTTTCAACCATGGCTTTCTCATTGACACATCTTGACCAAGCATGTTAACTTGACCAATGCTTGATGTTTGTTACTGTTCCTTAGTCTTCATGAAGCGATTTCTTCACTAATGTTCTCTTACATACCTCAGAGACCTTTACACTGAGATTAAATTAACTAAAGTGACATAATTTACTTTGGTTTATTGGAGTACAAGGAGGCTAAATAAAAAGTACACCACACTTCCAAATTTGTATTTTTGTATATATATTTACAAAAACACAACCAAAAAAAAGAAAACTGCATCATTTCTGCATTATCACATTGATTTAATAAAAAAATCGTTCTTAAAATAAAATTGTCATAACATGAAAAAATGTGAAAAAGTTCCAGTGGTAAAAATACTTTTGCAAGACATTACAATGTATTATCTCATACACTTTTAAGTGGTTCATGAAAAGTATATATGGATGTTTGCTTTAAAGGTGCTGACCCAGCTGGCCACTTGGGGATTAACCAAAGCTCTGACCTCCATTCTAATCAGCAGGCTTGCTGTTTCCCCAATTATTGTGCTGCTGGTTGACCTTTTGTACAACCACCCTAATCTCCCTCAGGTATTTGGATGGGCTCAAAGAAACATAATATTTACATACCTTGTGCTATGCAGCTTGGAGATCAGACTGCAATTATGGAACAATTGTCCAGGACTAAAGGAAGATATCAAATAGCAAGTCAGAAATGATAGTGCTCCTTTGCAGGTAAAGTGTTTCCCATTCAGGTCTCATAGGATTCTGATCAAATAACAAGCAGCCCTCTGCTCCAGTTTGTATTGTTATGTCCAAAGTGATTTATCTCCACTGTTAGGTGCATCGACTGAACTGTTCAGCTGAGCATAAAAGATTCAAGGATTCAGACTGAGTCTAAGATGCAGCAATGATAATAGCGTGCTGTGCCAGGTTTTATTCTCAATATCACCTGTGTCTTAGTCTCTACCAGTCAAATGGACCAAAGGGCTGCTGTGTCCTACATGAGGGAAAACAAAGGACACACTATATATAAAAATGTTGTTCTGTAATTATAAATGCACTGTAAAAAGTTTGATAAAAAAAAAAAAAAAATCTCTGGGAATGTTGATTTGTTTCAAAAGAGTGGGTGTCTAAATGTGACAGCTTGTTAGATTTAACTACTCAACAAAATAAAACAATGCTAAAAGAAATGCTTTGTGACAAATCTGACAATCTTTATTATGTAGATCAGTGGTGGGCACTCCTGGTCCTGGAGGACCGGTGACCTGCAACTTTTAGATGTATCTCTATTTCAACACACCTGTGTCAAATAATGAGGTCATTAGCAGGACTCTGGAGAACCTGACTGCACTTGGGAGGTGATTCAGCTGTTGGATTCAAGTGTGTTGGATCAGGGAGACATCTAAGAGTTGCAGGACACCGGCCCTCCAGGACTAGGAGTGCTCACCCCTGATGTAGATTGATACACTTGAGAAATCCTTCTGTAAAAAATTCTTTATATTCGCTTTAAACAATAAAGTAAAATTGTAGAATTTACAGTAAATTACTGGCAGCGGTGTTGCTGTAGTTAGTGTTACAGTTACTGTAATCTTTACCGTATCCTAACTGTAATTTTATGACAGTATTTTTTGCATTAAACTGGTATTTTGTAATTAAAACTGTGGCATTCTTAGTATAATGTCACATCTCCCATCTTAGACTAACTTATCATATAACATGCAATACACTGCAGACTCTTTACCACCAGGTTTCAAGTAACTTTAATTTGTATGTGTGATTTCCACACCATTTTCAACACTTAATATATTCTAACACACAGGAGAATTTAATATAACAGAAAATAAATGCCAAAGAGAGCCTAAGCAGAATACTGATTAGACAGTGGATTTAAGTGGGATTTATGGCAGGGATGAGCTCTTCATTTATTCCTTGTACTGCCACTGTTCTGTGTGTTGTCAGGCTTTGGGATGGGGCTTTGTCTCTGTCATGATGCATCTACGTGTACCGCTTTCTTTTTTCAGCTACACTGGCTCCAGAGATCGGGATATGAGAAGATTGATTGACGATGTATCAATGGAACAACCTGTCCACAGACAAAAATGATAATATATCACTATCAAATTCTGCACACTCCAGATCAGAAACAGTAAAATGGACAACAGCTCATTCATAACATTTTATATATAAAAATGCATTTGAAAAAGAACATTGAAGAAAGCATTATAGTTATCTTTATTTGCTGGTATTACAAAATCTGGTTTAATAATATTTCATCCTACTGCTAAAATTCTATCCATAATTGTTAAAAACTAACTTTAAATAATGTTTCTTTAAATGTGTTTTACCTTTAACAAAACTTACAATATGTTCATCTTCAAAAACTCAGTGATATATTCACACTGAGTGGAAACTATCAACCCAAAATTGAAAACTCAAAAGAACATATTGCCAAATCATTTCTCAAACATTTAAAATTTTGAAGCAGCCGGTGAGTGTTGGAGCAGCTCTGTTTGATGAATGGCTATTTTAGTGGCTATAGTGTTTACTGAAAAACACTAAAGAGTGTATCCCTTGAGGCACGTCATTTTAGAACTCATTTCTGAGCTCATTTTCCGGCTGAGAGTGATTTTGAACTAAGGTAAATCAGGAAGTCAAGATGAGGCGCCCAGTCAAAGTAAAATAAAGGAAAACAGAGTGAAGCACGGAAGATAGTCATAAAGACTGTTTCTTAGAAACTCCATTAGCCACCAGCTGTTTCCCTGACTCTCATGCTGCTGCTGTGCAAGCTGCACACTTCCCATACAGAATAACCTTGTTTATCCTACCTCTTCCTGTAACTTTATGACAGCATTCTTAATGATTAAAAAGAGCCAGAGGAATGGCAATGGAGATGTTGAAATGTGTCATCTTGACTGGCTTGTGACTGGATCTTCACTTACATTTCACATTAATCATGGTTGGTATGATTTTTGCTGCAGGTGTTTGAAATCATGTCATAAAAAGAAACTCAAAACACATTTTAAACAATCATTTATTTTACAAAACGTGATGGACCATGGCTAAATCATGATACTTGATTATTTTTGTGAGCACACAGGTTACACTGCACACATTGACGTTGTTTCATATGCTTTGTGCAAGTATTTAAGACTAACTTCAAACAAATATTATCATAACGTTATTGTTATAGATATGACAGGTGTATCTGAGGTTGGAATAAGGTCCGCCTTAGAATGTCTTATTTCTAACCGTGTTGCCTGTAGTTCCTTCCATCATTAAACAACACACGGAACATATTCATATCATTAGTGATTTTTGCCTAAAATCAAACTGTGAAACAACAAAACTGCAGTGGGTGGTAATCTATTGTTTTGGGTAAATCTGAAGTGACAGTAATTATGGTAATTACTCTGCCTTCAAGCAAAAACATGTTCTTCAGCACCAAAACAGAAGCTATTTTTATTTATGTTCTCCTTTTTGTAATTTAAAAAAATACTTAAGTGTATGTGAATGCTAGCTTAGGACGAGGAATTACTTCAAAGCCAATGCAGTCACCTATGTTTTGTTAGAAACATTGTTCACCAAATGGCTTGATAGACTAAACTTGACCGAATTAAAGTATAATTTGAACAATTCAAAATCCATGTAACTGAATTTCAGTCTTTCTGTATGGTTGGACTGACTTGTTAAATGCTTTTGGATGACATTTATTAATTTGGTACAGTGCCCACTACTACAACATGTAAAGCGGCAGGTACTGTACATAGTTGGTATTAAAAATATGTTGCAGTACAAAACTGTCAACATTAGTCACTAAGACAGCTGAATTAGAATTAAAAAAATCACAAAACTACTCTGTTTACTACCGGTACTAGTAATTGAAATATACATGCCAAAAGAGTAAAGGCCTTAGAGAAATCTATTTGTCAAACTTCAAAATGTGATTTATAGTAACCGTTTTGGTATACTGCACAATAGATTTGTAAAAGCTCTTTGATGGGTATCATTTATCCTTATTGGATGGACATTTCATGCCAGCAACACAAGGTGAATGTCTGCTAAACAAATGAACATGTTCTGACCTTACAATCCTGAATTGCTTTCTCTAAATACGCCTCTGCTGCATACAGTCATTTTTCCCCCCATAAAGCATTCGGCATGTCTATTTGTTCATTTGGTAAAGTTTGCCATTGAGTTTCACTGTGAGAGCACAGAAGTGAAAGGTTTTTGTTGAAAAATATTTTCCATAAAGAGCATATATGTAAGGGCATGACTACACATTATAAATGCACCGGCACTACCGGTTCTTTTGTAAAGGTCAATTCAAGTTAAACTGCAGGGTTCATTTGTCTTTCTATCAAGCCCAGTAGAAATTCTCAAAGGCAGTTTTCACACCACATTTCTTCACAATTTTCTTCTGGATGTTTTTAGTTGCTGCCAGCTGAGTTATGACTCAGGACTTGATTGTGAGTAGAACCCATAAATTAACTCATAAAATGCTAGACAGTTAAAAGTTGGAGGGTTGCAAGTTTTATTGCAGGTTCCCCCAACTCACAAGTGCCCTTCGGCAAGACACTTAACTCCAAGTAGCCTGCTAATCTGTGTGTCAATACAGAAATGAGTGTGGCTGGGTGCAAGATGTTTTAAAGGTTCAGTCTGTGTATCTTTTTTTCAATACGTAGTTTCAATTAAGGTTTACATATAGTCTTCATTAGGATGAATATAATATAAATTTATATATTGTGGTTGCTTTGTTAACAAGGTGGAAATGATTACAAAGAATTTCAGTAATCCAAAATAATTTTGAGAAGTTTGCATGTATTGTGGATTTTCTCACCAATACTGATAAAACGAAAAGTTCTAAATGCAGACGTGTTAAAATGTGAATGAATGTTACTTGGCACATTGAACTGAAGGCTGTAAGTTTTTGTCATTAAGTCTTGGCATAATTCTGACTGGATGCTTTATTTGACCAGAAGTAAGAGAGCATATTTAAATTGGCTGGTTTTCTGGGACAAGTTTTTAGACCTCATCTACAAGGAAACAGAAATCTGTATTTTTTTTCTTTAACGTCAAGTGATGAGTGCATAGCAAAAAAAATAAAATAAAATACACAGTTTTGATAAACTATTACTCGCAGCTTTCAAAAATTGGGAGGTTAAAAAAAAGGATTTCTGAGCAGGACGGAGGTGGAACAGAGGAGCCACCTGAAAGCACCAAAGAAGAAAATAAGAGACTCCTTATGCTGTCTGTGCCTTCACTTTGCAGCACTCTCACGTCTCTCCCAAAGCACAGAACAGAACGGGGGATAAGAGGGAGAAAGTCTTCAGACATTGAGGAGTTCTCTTTCTTTCTTTTTCTTTTTTTGCTGATGTTTTGTTATGATGGATTGTGCAGACTGAGTGCCATGATGTGCACGTCTCTGGGAGCGCTTGTGTTGTGACCAGTAGGGTCGCTCATCGATTCTAAGCCATCTCTACTAAAGCACTAATAAGACAGTTGGCATTTTCCCTGGTGTGATATTACTCCCTTTGTGGGCTTCCTCTACTCCTGCCAGTTATTGGAGAGAGTGGAAAAGTGTGTGTTTTTTCTGTCTGTTGAAGTTTTGTTGTTTGTGTCTGTCTTTTTGTTCATACCCACTTCCCCATGCATATGTGCTTGTGTGTGTGGTAGCATTTAAGTCTGTCATGTTCTGTTCAAGTGCAAAGCACAGATGCACACAGATTTGCATGCGTGTCTGTACATACATATGTGCATATGCCATGAAATAACAGATTACATTATGTGAATTTAGATTAGTGGTAACATTACACAAATCCTGATAGTGGGAGGAAGAAAGTCCACAGTGGGTAGAGGGATCAGAAGAAAATGTCACCTTGGAAGCCACTCAAGACTCGCTGAGGCCTGATTGCCCAAGTGAGATCCGGAATGTCATCTGATTTGGAAGCAGAATCATCAGTGAAACATGGTCTGATCCTTTCTAAGGATAGAGATTAGATGCAGTGTTGGAGACGAGATCAGCATTGGCAGATGGAGAATTTACTTGAGCAAGAACTTTGAGAAAGCCAAGCCAGGCTAACATGGAAGCTTGCAGGACTTTGTGTTTATTTGCTGCCAAATGTTTAGAACCCTCATTATAACTAACAATATGAATAAATTGGGATATGTGCTTCATTTATTTTACTGTAAGAATGGGCCAGTATGAGATTATCATGGTATGGTAACCTTAAGTTGTATAAATGTTCTTTCTCTCTCACTCTGTCTTCAGCCAGTGGTCATATTTTCCCTTGTGGCCCTTTAGGAGAGTTACTTGCCTGCCCTGGCATCGTGCTCTGTATGACAAGACAAAAGTGTTGACAGACCAAGTTTCAAAGGGCCCCAGGACATAGTCTCTGTGCTCTTCCAAAATTACCATAACAAAAAGTTATGGAAGCCAAACAACAAAAAAACCAAAAGATTCAAAGTTTAAGAAATTTTAAATCTCACAGAGAGCATGTTGAAAATTAAATAAAGCATTAAATAAAGCATTAAATAAAGCGAAAGAATACTGGACCAGATATCAGTTCCCATTCTATGCTTTTTACTGATTTGATTGAACTTATTGTGCATGAACACAATTACAAATGACTTTATGTTCAGAAACCTCCTTACCTTCTTGTCACTCTTTCTTTACATCTTAATAAAATGACATTAAGCTTTTTGAATGGTTGGACATTTTTGAGGCTTTCAAACCAGAACGGGTCAAAACCTTGGGATGCCTTGATGCTGATAATTAGCCAGTATCTGTTCTGTAGTGTTACTAAGTTCTATTTGGTGAAATTTAGACTTTATAAATCTGTCATGTCGCCCACTCAGCATATTAAGAGTTTGTCCAGCAGGGCCCACTTCAGTTTGTTTTGTGCACTTAAGCATCTTAAATGGTAGTCAGAAAATTTGAGTGCTGCAATTATGCTTGTAATCACTGAATAACAAAAGAAGAAGTACGTTAGGAAAGTTATATATATTTTTTTAAAACATGCATGAGTATGCTTCAGCTTGTTTGTGTCTGACCGAGTGAGCAGTAGTATGTCTCTATCTACCAAACCAACGAGCCACTTGCATGAGCATGAAAAACATATATCTTAACCTATGAGTGAGGAGTCTCAAAGCCAACAACTTCCAAAGTAATAAATTTGTCTGAGGAAAAAAGGATGAGAAATAAAGGCCTTTAAATGTTCCTATTTCTCTCCACGTCAGAATGAATGGATGTTTCAGCAAGCAGTGCCACAAATTACCCCCAGAGAGAAAAACAGCTCAGCTCAGACAGCTGCAGCGTGGGGGATCCACTCCCTCTGGAGAAGTCATATTCAGACTGATAGGCTTGTGTGGAATTCAGTGAACCTGACTGCACCCTCCACCCACGGGGCTCCGCTCCTTCCATATTGGTGCAATCCAAACTCCTTGGGGGAATATTCCTTCCTCAGCTATCTTCAACATTTTCTTAGTTGTTCCTTTTCAGAGGTCCTGCTGCCAACTCAATTTCAGATGGCTTTTACACTTCAGCTACATGCCTCCTCCATGCCCACGCTTGTGACTTCCAGTGAATCGCGGGGCAATGCATTCTATTACCCTATTTAGTTTTTTCTTCCATTTGGTATGTAGAGTCAAACACAGCCTGTATCAGATTCTAAAGTGACGCTTAAAGCCCCCAGGCTAACTGCCAGTGAGTGTCTCGCTGCCTACAAATCCCCTTTGCTCTTCATGTGTGTCCTCCATATGGGTTCAGTTTTGCCCTCTGCTCCACACCGGTGTGGAGCAGAGGGCAAAGATGGAGATGGAGACATTGTCAAGCAAAGATGGAGACATTGTCAATATAAATATAAAGATAGAGAAATTGAGTAGAAATTTTCACCTTTCACCTTTGAGTTTTTCGCCAAGGCTAAACTATTGTGCACTGTTTTACTGTGAGCATCCTTGAATTGAGAGATGTTAATTCCTCTCTAAAGAGAAGCATCACATCAAAAAAGGTTAGCATGATTAATGATTAACACCACTATCAAAGGCTGGAGGCATGATTGTATCCATCTGTGTACAGTACCTTGAAAAAGTATTCAAACACTATATTTTGTCATGTTACAGCCTTTTGTTGTCAGCCTATTTAGGGACTAGTGTGGTGCCCCATGTGTGTTTGTTTTACTAACTTTGTGCTCAAGGCAACGTTTAAAACTCTCCAATAAATTTATGAACCATGCATTAAGATTATTTTACCACCATTGATAACTTAAGATTAAAGATGACTTAAATAATTGAAGGTCCACAACTTCTCAAAAAATTTGAGTTTCTTTAATTAGTATTGCTTCGCAAGGGTTAATACAGCATAAGTAAGCAGTGCAGAATATTGAAACAAGAAAAACTAAAATAGCTAATGCTAAAACTGAAGAATTCTAAGTGAAAGCTTTCAGAGACAGAATGACTTTCACAGCCCAGTCAGATCAGATCTTTAGATATGACAGGGTGATGCCACTCTAATTCCATTAAATGACTTTAAAAATTCTTGAACAGAAACTTTCACCAACTTCTCAAGTTCTTTGTCTTCGTCTTCTGGACTTGAACCACAGCTGATGAGGGATGCCTAATCTGAAAGAGCTTAAGGGTTGAATTCTTTTCACAAAGCAGTGTCTTCAGCCCAAAGGTGGTCTCTTGTCTTCTTCTCCCGCTGAGGAGTTCTTCATCCATGTTTATCTGACATCTGCCTGCAGGGTACGACCAAGCTTTCTCCTTACTCACCCCTTTTCATAAGGTTTTCTGCCATACACATGTGTTTTATTGGTTAGGTCTGTTGCCAGGCTCTCTTTATTGGCTGTCTTGGGTCAATAACGATGGCAGCTTCTCTATGTAGTGTACACAAAGGTAATGCATGATCTTCAACCTTTCACTCAGTACCTTCCCATCTTTAGATACTTCCCCTTTCCCTTTGACATAGCTCATATTCGCTTCAAAATCATTGTTGAAAATCACAACTCACTTAACCAAAACTTTTTTTTAATAGTCTGTTTTTGGTTGGCACTGGTGTTTTTTTCCCCATTTTCCTACAGTAGGTAGACAGAAAAGGGGGCTCATTTCTGTAAGAAAAAAAAAAAACAACGTTAAGAGCGTAAGACGCTTTGTTCTTGGGTCTTAGACTATTATTCAAAGTGCTTATAATTAATTTTTTAATCATAGTATATATGGAAATAAGAACTGGCGTCATATATTTTCAGTAAATCACAAGCTGCAGTGTAGCATTGTATGAGCTGGACTAACACAAACTATTACATAACCGTAAGGTGGAAGGTTTTCAAATTGTGAAAACTGTTGCAAACAACTATGTTAAGACTCCCTTATTCTCTTGCCACTAAATTAAATCAAACCTAAGAACAAAGTTCATACATAGTGCAGTATAATTTACTATTCTGTTCTGCTGTTCTAACCCTAACAACAAAAGAAAATGAAATTATAAAGTAGAAGAACACCAAGTAACTCTTTCAACATTAAATGGCTAAAACCTGGAAAAAATGTAATGTTCCAACAGGACAACAATTTAAGCACTCTAATGGTTTTGCAATAGGTAAAACAGGCCAATGCAATATAAAAGACCCTAACCTCAACAATAAAATTGTGAACTATGCTTAAAGGATTTGTCTGTGCCAAGAAAGGATCAAATGTGAATTAAATCACTAATTCTACCACAAAGAGAGGTCAAATATCCAATCAGAACTCAACCAAAAGCTAATAGATGGCTGCAAAAAGCAGGGGAGAATATTTAATCAGTTTGAATGCATGCATATTGCAAGTACACTGAAAAGTTACTAGTATACATCAGATAGAAAATTGATTAAAGTAGGTCAAATAGATTTCAGGTTTGCATTTTCTGTTTTAGTACATATTACCTCCTCCCTCAGCGACACTCCCTAATGTGACATGTATTTTAGACGGCAGAGGTAGAAACAAAAAAGATGGGGTCTATTATCTTGACATTAAATGGCTTTGTGGTTTAATGTTATAAGTCGAACACATGAGAACATATTTCAGTTGAATCTTCTTTCTTATGGTCTCAAGTCACACACCAGATACAGTAAAACACCTAGTTTAAGAAATGTATCCCATCATAGGGAATTTTGTTTTACTCATCTGGACTTTTCTCTGAAATAGACTGTTTGCCTTCTGTATTGTTAATGTGCCTTATTCAATTATTTTTTTACTGCCATTTTTGCACAGAGACAATGTTTTAGATGTAATATAAATCTCACCCATGATTGGAGAAATATGCTCTGTTCTAGAGGTTATGCTAGTGCAAGATACCAACACCATCTTCCCAGGTCCTGAAGAAATCTATTGCTGTCTAACAGAGACAGAGAGTTCAGTTTAATTACAAAAGATTTGTTTTCCTCAGTTTATCTCACATTTACATTTTATCGAAAGTAACGAAAGTTAATAGATTTTTGTGGGGAAAATAAAATATAAAAAATATGAAATCACCTAAATGTAAAGATCAGGTTCCCTGCAATACGCAAGGAGGTAACTAATTGAGCGCTTACCAGGATAATAGTCATTCAGCCCGTGATTTATATTCTCTCTCTGCTACAAGGGCAAACATAAGTATTTGCAGCCTGATTGGTGTTTAATGTCTTTTGACGACTTTAGACAGCGGTAAAGGCAGCGATCATTGCACATCTCAATAATGGCAATCATAAAAGCCGGCACCAAAGGAAAGGTCACTGTTAATGGCTGGCAAGCAATATTTTGTGTCACTCAAAGTGCCCAGCTTTGATAGTAAATCTCTCTAATAAGAGCAGCCTCGCCAGCAATTTCTTTAACTTAATTACCAGGTTGTTCCAGAGGCATGTGGTTGATATCACTATATGACATTTGAGGCCAAACAAGACAGAGTTCTGAGTCTCTCTTTTACTTTGACTTTACATCCACCCATTCACCACCTATTTTCCACGTCACCTTAACCTATGTCATTCTTATTCAATTTAATTCCGTTTCTTTACAAAAAAACTACGAGGCCAACTATCGAGAAACATAAACAGATCAAATCAATGAAGTCATATAGACGAATTCAAAATGAGTTAAACACATTCAATTTTAATTCTAGCTCTAATACAGTGGAGAAAAATGCAGTATATTATCCCAGTTGGTGAAAAGTTAGCTAATGGACCACAGCCAAATGCATCAACTCATTGATTTTGCAGCAATCCCTCATCTTGAGTGAGTGTTTTGTGTATGTGACTAACTACAATTGACAATTATAGTTAGGCCTTCATGTCCTGTGGCCAAACAGATAAATGTGTTATAACATTGTTTTTCTTTCAGATTGGTGCACTTACAGAGTCCATAGCACATGCTGTGACACTTCACTGAATCATAAAGAAAATCAATTTGCTTAAAGGATCAGCTATAGATTTTAGAGAGGAAGCAAGAAAACAAAATGGTGGTTCGATATCATTTTTAAATTGTCAAATATTCTGAGAGAAGTCAGTACTCTTTGTGGAGCTTTGAAGCCTGTGGGTCTTACAGCTGCATTAAAAATAGGGGGATCTAAAAAGTAGGAAGATGACTTACAAAATCACATTTAACTTTAAAATTATACTTTAAGATTCAAGGATTTCTCAAACATGTTAGATAAAAATCAAAGCAAGACTCCAGGTATGTTTTTGATGAAGGAATAATGTTATAATGTTATATAAAGCTCAAGCAAGTCGATTTTACATAATACCCCTATTTTAGTGAAAACGTGTTTTGTCAAACCCACTTAATTGTCAACATAATTCTCTTTTATTTATCTCTATAACCTATTCTCAGCAATCTGCAACTCAATCTGCGAGTCTCAATCAAGAATTAAAAATAGATTTCCCACTTTGACACATCAAACTTTTCAATTGTTACTGAATGTTCTTAAGGCTGGGTTTGAGATGGCTAAAAGCTGATTTGGTTTATAAAATACAAAGTGACTAATAGGATTAGCAGGAGGTTTATTTCACCCACACAAAGTAGTACATTATATCTATTCGGCTTAAGTTCTTATAATTCTTGATGTGACAGTCAGACTTTTCCACTTTTGTCATCTGTTCTCTTTCTGCTTTGACTTGATAATTTTCCAGATGGACAAACTCTGAGGTTGAAAGAAGAAACACTTCCTTTTTACACAGATGCATGGGTGAGTCAGGTGTTTATTTCTTTTGTTGCTCTATTTTCACCTCACTACTCAGGCCTCTTGGCGTTCATAATACTTTACAAAATCAGCAAATTTGTATGGAAGGGTTCCTATATTATTTCAGTTCAGCCTGTATAAGACGTTTTCCTGATTTTCTCATGAAAGATAGATGAAATACATGAATGAGGAGCATTTTCGCAGGGTGAGTGCTGAACAACTTTGCTATTACCTAATTATCACACTTTTATAAAAAAGTAGCACTTCTCAGCAGCACTGGGCATCACAATAGTAAAGTTATCACAAATAGATGTGTGTGAATCTATTGCAAGCGATGGCTATGACATGTCAGACAGATGACAGCTCCAAAATGATTCTAATCGATTTTAATGAATCTCTTGGGTTTGTTTTAAAACCAACAAGACAGTAAACAGGTTCCCACTGAAAGACAGCGATGTTTTTTCATAACTGCCAGTGTTAAACATAATGGCTGTCTGTGACAGATTAAATACGAGGTAGAAAGTCACAGAGTCTGGCAGAAGAACTGCTTCCAAAGTGCCAATTTCATTTTCAGCCAATATATCTGGCCACCGCCGTTCACTTACTGACTGTATTTCATTATTAAACCAATTTTTCCTACTTTGGGAAAGTTTCAAGATCAGATATTTATTACATGAAATGAAGGCATTATTATGGTTAAACCTTATCTGTGTTTTTTGTAAAGAATAGATGATCTAATAATTTTCAACAAATGATAGATGATAATACAGAGAAGCCACTCAACATTTGCCCTGTTTCTCAATAAAATCTACTAATGAACATATATTAACCTTGAGCTTGCTAGAAAGGACAATGTTAGTCATTGTAAAATTACAATGGGTATGAATCTTATATTAATTTTTGTCCATTCATAATGTGGAATAGAAAATTATAAAGCATACATTTTCACAGAATTTTTAAAATAAATATGATGTGTAGAAGTCGCAATTTATTGTGGCTTTTCTCTCATCAGCATAGAAGCAAAGTATAATTACAACCTTAAACACAAACAGAGATCTTCATGTTTGGTTAAATGTTCTTTGCGAACTCACACATTGACTACAAGATTTTCAAAATTGCCGAACCAACCTTCTGGTATAAATCTGGCTCAATGTTTGTCAAATCTTTTTATCAGAAGTGGTATGGCTCATCTTTTTGTTAATTTCCTGCTAGGAATACAGCTTTTTATCATTATCCATAATAATTGTCAATACGGTTGCATTTAAGACCATTTCAGAAGTGTGTTTGATCTTTGAGCTTTTGAAATGGCCATCATTTCAAGCATCTGCCCAAACTACCTGCTACAGACCAAATATGGTTCAAACTGGTCATAAACTGGAGGCTGCTGGAACAGAAGTGCCTCTATCTACCATCAAGCAATTTGATATCAACGTGGAGTGAAAAGTTGTTGAAAGAAACAAAGAGGACAGAGTGTCTTAATCCAAAAAACCATGACGAAAACAATGTTTGGAGCAGTCGATACGTTTTTAAATTAATATTAATATTAAAATAAATTATTAACAAAAAATTTTGGAGCGGTAAAGATTTAGCAATCAAAATCTGAATTTGAGAGCTTAACTTTGATCTAAGAGGCGAGTATTTTGAAGTGGTGCATAGTGAAGGCCTCACACACAGTTTTTCAATTGGCTACCGTAACTAGATTCATTAAAACCACAATGATTGTAGCCTGCTACCCAACCAAATGCTCAGCCTATTTTTATTTACAGCAAACTGGCAGATGAAAACAAGCCTGACGTGCATTCTGTGAAGCTGCAACTTAAATATTTGATCACATCTGTTTCACAACTTGCAAGAAGCACATCTTCTATTAAAGATATAAGAATCAAAGAAATCTAAAATGTTTACTTGTCTTTGATTTGTTCTCTTACAACTTTAAAACATCTGCATCAATTTGAAGATTGATCCAGAGGGTTGCTGTCTTGTTTTTATGAGCATCTGTACAAATGCTAGAGTTAAATATGCCCTTCTGGAGACTTTTTTACAACTGTTGCATTCCCTAAAAACAACAGGTCTGTAATTTATTTATTTCAATTTTTTGTCGAGCTGAAAAATAAAAAGGTACCTTCTTATTAATTTGAGAAATATTTACTTTGCGCTTGCAAGAACTCAGAGCATTGGAATGAGATTCCTCGATATCAATAAATTGTGACATGATAGCAAAAGTTACCAGATCTTGATGCAGTTGAACACTGTGAATCCCACACCATAAATCCCAAAACACAAACACTATTCAGAGTTCATCAACAGTGAAAATCTTCAGAAGAGAACAGAATTTATCCTCTTCAAAATCCCTTCTATTTCCTCACATTTAGATTAGGTTTTTTTTCTCAATGTGCCGTCATACACTGCAAAAATAAAAACATTTCAGATATTTGGTGAGGTGATACTTGTTGCAAAGCATCAGATTGCACCTTAAAAGCAGACTAGTAAATAAAAGCTTTAGGTTGCAAATAATAAAGTTTGTAGTCTTTATCTGTTTAAGATTGAGACTATGAACTCTATCCATCTTTATCTTCAAAAATGGGTGAAAAAATTACATTATAGCTTGTCGCAGTAAACTCATATGTCTTTTATGTTTAACTTTCTCACACATATTCTGTGGTTTTATTTCTGACAGACAGTTTGCTCTTTTTACATTACAATTTTTTTCAGAATTCAGTTGGTCTCCCAGTTTCCCCCAGCAAACTCCAAATTATGATTCCTACTGTGGAAAACATCATCTGTTTCCCCCCCTAATAGCTAGCTACTACACCATCCTTTGCAGCTATAGAATGAATGGCTGGGAGCATTAAGCCTGACATTCTGACATTTCAAAATTGTATATCTTATCTTGATGATGTCTAAATTCCAGCTGACATTAAAGATACTGCAACACAAGGCACATTTAACAAATGTCTGAAAGAGAGACAGGTGGAAGGGAGATGGGTGTGCACCATTTTGCCCAATGAGCCTGGCGATTATCCAGCTGTAAAGGGCCATCAGCAGCGGCAGCCCTGACAAGCAACTGGATTAGTCAGAGATGCAATTAAGACCTCAATAGGGAATGTGCGTCTGACACACTCAGATAGGCTTGTAGCTTCCTTTCCACACATACATGCATTATACTCAAACTGTGAAGAGGAAAGCTCAACTTGAGTCACGTCAGTTGGCTTCCCCATCAATTTGTTTATCTGTGTTTTGTTTGGAGCTGGTGGGGAGCCTGAATGCTTGGTTACTGATAATTACCTACTGTATTCACTGTTGCAAACCAATTATCACATGCAAATGAATAAATATGGTATAGGGATTATCTCTGGAATAATGCATAAAGAAATAACAAAGATTAAGTGGAAGTGACACTCTGTATGCTCAAGAACAATCTTCACTTGAAAGCGTATTTCACATTAGATATTCAATATGCAGACAAAAGAGAATAAAACCAATATACCTACTCGGGAGAAGGAGTTTGTTTTGCATTCATTTTTAATTATTTGCCAGGTCTTTCCTCCTGTGTTTTCAGATAGTTTTGGCATGAAGAAAACAAAAAGATTGGGAAGACGTGGGCTAAGCCAGCGAGCCTTTTGTGATAAAATAGCTCTCATATAAATCTAGCTCAGTGGTCCAGAGAGGCAGTCGGCACTCAACGTTAGAGTGAATACACATTTAAAGACAAGGTTGCAGCTGTTTCCTTGTAGAATGTATTTTAATTATTTTGTATTATATATGTAGTAAAACAAATATGAGAAGTAAAACAATGCAGTGCTCATCAGTGATTATATTCAATCCCAGATATTTATCTGAGTTGCATGTCATATTCAACTCAGTTCAGTTTACATATTTATATATACTACCAGTTCACAACAAATGACATATCAAAAAATAGATATAAGTTTAACGTGCAAATTTATAGTCAAATCAATTCAGGCATATAAACATCTTCAAATTTAGTTATTCATCCCCATTCAATCCAGGTTAAAATTAGTAGATAAACTTGACTAAAATACTTAAGCAAGTTAATTGTGGAGTCTTTAATTAATTAATTGCAAAGAATGTTAATAGAAAACCATATATTGACAAAATAAGAAACTTTTTTCTTATTTTGTAAGAAACCTGTTTCTTACAACGGGAAGCAGCTTTCCCGCTGTACTATTGAATAAATAGGCATATGAGCTTAATTACGAAATTATTTGTTATTTTTAATCAGTTATCTATATTATTCAACCATCAGACTGGTGCGTGCAAAGTGCTGTCATACACATTCAGCTTTCAAGTGTCAACCCCTGATCATTTATGTGACTTAAAAATACTTGTTAATGTAAACTGTGGACACTGACATCAGTAATGGGGAGATCTGTGCTGCTGCAACATGTTTTGCACTGAGCTGGTATTTTGGGCTTAAATAGCTTCACTGATAGGATAACTGCTTTTAGCATAACTTGAACACAACAATAATCTTTTCCAGCATCTCATTAGATCATTTTTTGAAGCAAATATTAAGCTCCAGTGGGCCAAGAAAAAACCTTTTTTGTGGTTAGGTGTCCAAAGCTTGTAGAGAAACATCACAATAAACCTGAATATGTAAATGCAGGAAAAATGGATCTACAAAGCATTGACTCAGGAAGCCAAATATTAATTTATGTTACACTTGTTAGATCTTTTATTTTATTTTTTGCAAAAATGTTAAAAGTCATTTATTATTTTTCTTTCATTCAACAATTTTGAATAACTTAGAATTAATTATTTGCATAAAATCCAAATAAAATGTATTTCATTTTATGGTTGTAATTGGACAAAATGTGATTTAATTGGACTGACTACTAATTTGTCAGGCAGTGTGAGTTATATTGTGTATCTGTTGTTGTCTTATCTTCTACTTCATTAAATAACCATGTAGATACACCAGAAACAGGTGAAATTACTCTGGCACTTTGCTCTGAGTTCTTAGTGTTAAGACTTATTTGTGGTTTGGTGACTGTCTGAAAGTCAAATAGCTATCAGGCTCCTATCCAGTGGAACCAGCTCCCTTTAGGTTCAGGAGGCAGACACCATCTCTGCTTTTAAAATTAAGCTAAAAACTTCCTTTAGTTATGCTGCTCTAAGCCCGGCCTGCTAGGAGACCTCCCATGATGCACTGAGCATCTCTCCTCTTTTTCACACTCCATGCATTTATATGACTCCTGAATGTCATTAACTGTGTTCCTTCTCTTTCTTGTAAACTGTGATTTCTAGCCTTTTCTTTTTACTTTCCATCTGCATACCTGGCTCTGGCTGAGCATATTTTCTTATTTGGTGTTGCTAGCCTAAAACCCTGGCCAGTCTTCGCTGTAATTGCGTTTGTTCTCTCTCTTCTTTTCTCTCCCCCAGTGTCCTCTCACCCCATCCACTCCAGGCAGATGGCTGACCTTGCTGAGCCTGGTTCTGTCAGAGATTTCTTCTTATTAAAAGTCCTTTTTTCCCTTTCTCACCGGTGCCAAGTGCTAAAAGGGAATTGCTAGCTGTCCCTTGATAATATTCAAGGATCGTGTCCTATACAATGTTAAGTGCTTTTCATGAATTATGTTGTCATTTGGAGCTGTATAAATAAAACTCAGTTGAATTGAAATAAATAGTTTGGTGGCATGAGTACTGGAACAATGCCTGAATTTTCACCCAGGGGAGTTCAGCCCCAATGCAACTTTTTCTAGTATGAAGTAATTGGTAGCTTTCAAAGACGCTTTCCCAACCCTGAACACATTTTTCCCCCATCTCTCCTGTGTTCCCAACTCTGTTATATCTGTCTCCAATTGTGACTTGCTATTTGTCGCTGCACAATTCACGTTCTGCTTCTCTGCCACACTATCTCAGCTAAAATGTCATAAGTTGCAGAATATGTTCTGAGATGCTGCTCTTCCCTTTTATAATGACCTCCACTGAGACCCACTGATACTGGTTGTAACTCCCCAGTTGTTTGTTGGACGACTTTGCGACATTAATAAAGACTTGTGGCACAGTGTAGTGTGCAGATCAACTCTTCAGTTTTATCATCAGAGATCCCACCACCCAGTTGAGGGGTCATTAGCAGATGCTACAAAGGAGCATGTCCCGCTGGGTCCCAAGCAGTCAAAGACCTGTTTCAAGCCCTGGTGAAACTTTTAATTATCGCCCAGGCTGAGACTTATGCCAGATTCCTATTACATATGATCAAGAGTTTAAAAGCAATCGGAGGGTGGCTCGCTGTGACAGCAAAAGGAATATTGTCGGAATTAAGGTTCTGTATCTTCCACCTGCTATCTCACATTGCAAAGGTGTGTCCACACAGGCTGCAAGCATACAAATTACTCAAATTATAACAATCAAATGCAATGGAACTCCAAAATGACAGGTTATTACAAACTATTTATACAACTGGCTCTATTCACAAAAAAATACTCTCAAATGTGAATGAAGCACCGAGTTTAACTTTCAAGGAAACTTCAAGCTCATCAGCCTGCACCACAAAGCATGGCAGCAGTGAAGGTCAACGGTATTTGTCCAAGAAATGAAATACAGGAATGAATGAAAACATTATTGAATAAATTAATAAATAAAAGATTAAATCTGGGAAAATTATCAAAAACCTAAGTTTTATCGTACCCTAGTTATTATAAAATTTCATCAAATCTTACTTTTTAAAAAGAAAGCAACAGTTATTCCTAGTGCTGATAAAATAATTTAACAGCTTTACAAATGGAGAAATAAAAAATCTTTACTATTTACTCATTTGTCAATTTTCATACATATCATAGCTATAAAATAAATGCCTGCAAAATGTGTTTGTTTTAATGGAAACATGGCTTTGTGTCAAATGTTTTTGTTTATGGCATTATGCTCTAATAAGGGAATTACTTTTTCACATCAAGCCATGTTTCTTTGAGTATATTTGTTCCTCTAATAGATGAAGCCATAATTTGAAGCGTGTGAAGCAGTCCCAGTTCCTCTCCTCATGTTCTCCATTCGTTATGCAGTGAAGCAATTCATGTTTATTCTGTACACAGAACCGTTACTGTTGCCAGCTTAGTGACTTTGTCGCTGCATGTGCATAAACAAGAATGACTGACAGCACTAAGACCCTCCTTTTTAGCTCTGACTGGTTGTTGGTGACTGGCAGTAGTACATTTCTGCAGATGGCAGTAGGACCTCAGGGTATAGTGACCGTTTTAGCAAATATGAAAAACATATTTTTATTTTATGGGTTTAAATATCAAAATCAGATAAAATCCATTAACTGAAATACCTGACTGAGTTTATGAAAAATTGCTTGTATGGTGGATGTAGTGGTCAGATCTCAACTATGAATGTTTTGTTTGGTTTGGATAGCCTTTCTTTGCAAGAATATACTTTTCTGAGTACTCCAGCTTCCTCCCACAGTCCACAAATATTTGCGTGTGGTTAAAATTTATTTTAATTGCCTTAAGGTGTAGAGTGATCTGTGTACCCTGACTATTGCTGAATGGCTGCAGGGATAAATCTGAACTCCTCAGTGACCCGGACTAGGAGTTTGTGGAGAGAGAAATTAAAGGATGCTAAATATATGAAAAATAAATGTTTTCACATGAGATTTAAAATTTCTGCACTATGAGGAAGAAAGGCATGTAGAGGGTGAAAATTGCTCTGGAATCTGAGCTTGAAAATTGAATGACAGTTAGTACTTCTTGTCCTTAATTTGCTTCAGTATTCAAACCTTATATAAACCAAGACTCTGTAGGTTCCCAGTTTATACAGAGAAAGAGTTTGAATTCTTTTTATTGGTCTATGAAGCACTGAAAAGTTTTAACCCTGAAAATATTTCTTTTATTTGTCAGTTATGAGACCACGGTTACTCAGTGTACCCTGGACCAGAACTAAGCAGGAGGAACAGCATTTAGCTTTCATGCTTCCAAACTTTGGAACAATCCTGAACAACTGAAAGCATTTTTTTCCTGATGCGTTCCCATAAATCTCAAAGTTTGTTTATTAGTTAGTGGTCTGTATTAGATTAATGTTTATCAGTTTAAAATTCACATTTTACTGTTTCTTTCTTGTCATATTATGCAAACACTTTTATGTTATTCTAAGACATTTGTTACCTTTTTTTTCTTTATATTTCTTCCAGTTGTCTGTTTATCTAGGCATTTAATTTTCTGCAAAGCTCCTTGAAAAGCTTTATCAGTCAATGATTGTATACAAATGAACCTGCCTGGCTTTCTGTTTTCATCTTCAATGATTTCATATAACATTCACAAGCTGGAAGGACATGAAGTAAACTTTGATCAAACAAAAGAACAATGTTCTGAGTGTTGTGCAACAAACATCAAACACTGATCAATCAGATGACGAGACTTTTTTCTGGTGAAAGGCAGGAATGTTTGAAATTTCTTCAGATTTCTGGCTTTGCATCCATTTTTCTTTGTTTCCTTCAAGTGGCCTTGTAGGTTAATACTGACATAACAGTTTTCTTTTAACACAAGATTTTAATAATTATTGTATTTCAGTTCTGTGTGACTTGTATAGCTTTTTTTCCATGGCTATGCACAGAAAATGTGATTGTGTTTTGGATCAAGTTGGTTTGATTCACACATTTCTAGCATCATGGTAAAAATTTATTTGAATGAAGGATTTAGGAATCCTTGTTTTTTATTGTTAAGAACCATTTTTAGAGAAGTATGTATGCATGGTTGAAAGCTTTTACAATTATCTCTTAACATACACATGTTGAAGCTTTTGTTGCAAGCAAAAAGGATTTTCCTGAAGCCTAAAATTTTAAATCAAATTGATCATACATGAAGCAAAAACTTTTTGGAAACAGCAATGTCATTTTTATGAATACTTTACAATGGAGATGGCAAAAAAACATTGCTAAAACCTCCAAGCAGACCTGGAATGTAGGGAAGTGAAATATCCTGTGTCGTCTGAGCCAACAAATTTCATCTCCACACCAACAGTCCTCTTGCTGAAAACAAAATTAGTCAAAAAAAAAACACAGATAACAGTGACAGCTGGAGTAAAGGCCTGCCAAACAAGGAGAAACCTTTTTTTTCCTTTCTAGAAATTTTCACAGTTTACTGTCTTAGGAAGTGATTTGGCTGCAAACCATTTTCAAGTATTAAAGTGGCACCTTTTAATTTATGGTTGTGTTAATTTGTCTCAGCTGCAAAAATTAGACGTGTGCTTATTAAATTGCTATATCTCCTCCACCTTACATTCAAATTGGATGTGCAAAATGTTGTCAAATCTCTCATTAAATCTATCCTTGATATGTCTTACAATGGTTTACAAGTTTTTTCTGCTTTTTTTTGAAACACTATTATTTTCCTAATTTTATAATTTATATACTGTTTGATCCCAGCCTTTTTTTTTTCTGAATGTGATCATATTTCTTGTGAGTACTTCTTCTGAGAGTTTGAATGAAAGCAAATGAGATGAAGTGCAACCCTGAAAACACATGATACTTAATTAAGTCATACAAATATTAGCAAACCCTACAAAATTACAGTTTGAAAAAACTCACATCACTGGCATGAATTGTTGAACCTTGTGTTAGACATTTGATCCGTTCATTTAACCCCAGTAGTTTTTAGAAACCAGAATAACCTTATTATGATGCATGGTAGTGGTCGTATCTTTCTGATCTCTTATGTTACCAGATGTACTTGTGCATTTCTAAATGGTGGTAGAATTTTAAAGACAAACATCTTCAAGTCACCTCAAATTAGAAGCTAGCTGGTTGACAGATGGATACCACTGTCTGTTCATGTCCAAAATATCAAAACTAGTTTTGAAAATAGCTCCATCCTCAGTTATATTGATGATTCAATTCTTGGACAAAGCTTAAAAACTAACTACCTGTGAGGAAAGCAGCCAGTTTAAAAGCTCTCTAACAGAAGTATGATCACATTTTTAGCAGGATTTTGTTGACAGCTACAAAAAACATGTCATTTTCATGCTAATGGCTAAAGCAAATGTGTTTTTGAGGAAGCTCAAAATAGTAGTATGTGTTATTGAGCTACCCTGATATAAGAATAGTTCAAATGAATTATTAAAAATCTAAAACAAAGACAGCTTTCAAGCTGAAAGAATGCAAACAGATCTATGACATTTATCATTTTCGTTGTTATGGAGATTGTCCACTTTGGTTCTATAAACTCATTGATTTTTCTATATAATGTTACAGCATAGACACATGCAGTGGTACTTTTTAACTTGGTAATTTTATATCGTGGCATCTAAACACAGGTTCAATCTGCTTAACACATGGCACACATGAGACTGATACTGATTTAGAAGACAGCAAGCTTTCTTCAAACAAGCGACCTAAAGCAGCCAAGCTGAAAATGCTCAACTCTCCTCCCAGAGTTTAAATTAGGAGTGCTACTAGTTTGAGTGCATTGGTAATGGGGATAATTACCAGAGCACCCTGTTGAGTTGCGTTTGACCTCAAGCTTTCACCCTGATGCTTGATGTTTTCCTGCTGTCTGGCAGCTTTGGCAATTTCTCCTGCAGATACTGATGAAACACAGCTCCTCAGTGGAGTTAATGTTTCTTATAAATGTGACAAATTGTCTTTAGAAAGGTCTTGGTCTTTCGCACATTGTTCACTTTGGGCAGGGAAAGCAGGTGACAATGGTTCTGACCTTAATGTTCCACTTAATGGACAATTCAAAAGTTCAAGTGTCAAAGCTCACACACAAGCCTGCACTTGAGAGCTGCTGGAGCTCAGAGGTCAAATGAAAACTAAAGTGAATTCGAATACGTAACAATAGTTTGCTCCTTCCCATTATTGTGCTAATGTTTTTCCTTTTCCTGGCTTTCATGCTAACGCACATGGCAACAGAGCATCTGTGACAACCCTGAAGGAAGAAAGTATTTTATTCTCCTGATGTACATTCAAAGTGGAATTTCATGTTTCTTGTTTATTGCAATTTGGCATGACTAAACTACAAAACCCTGCTAAGTCCTGAGCAAGCAGCGAGTGCAACCGTGAGAACTTCCTAAGCACTTCAGTCAGTGTGACAGTCATCTAATCTGTACTATACCATCGCCAGCAGTCATAGCAGAGGAGACCCATTCCACTTTGTGAATATATTATAAATAAATTACACATTTCTAAAGTTGAGTATCGCTATCAGCCATGCTTCCCATTTCTACTCCTGATTCGCCACCGGGGAGAGCTGTATGTCTGTGACTGTGAAGTAGCTGGGAGGAAATTCAGTTCCTCTAAGGCTGGCGCAATAATTCTCAATAGAACTATTGCACCCCATAAGGTGTAGGTTGGTAGACGGATTGGGAATGCATTTGCTCCAGTATGTCAACATGAAAGTACAGTTTATCCCAAAAAAAAAAAAAAAAAAAAAAAAAAACAAAGCACCCCATTTATTAGGGTTTGTATGTTCTGGTCCTGATCTGTCATCATGAGACAAGAATCAAGATTGAAAAAACAAGATCCCAGGTACCAGCGGCTAAAATAAGTTCCCTCAATGAGGGGAAATTAGATCATTGAAAAGCTTTCATAGCAACAACACATAGCATCGGTAACACTGTTTGTTTGATCTAGCAGTAACAATCATCTGCCTCATTCAAATTAACGTGGCTTTGAGTTGTTAATATTTCAGGAAGTGATCTTTAAAATGGTCCATTTGGGAGCTTAACTCCCCTGTGAGAATGTCCCACTAATTCTCCAAACTGGGACATATCCCTTTCAGACTATAGATCTAACTATTATTAAGGCTAAATATATTTAGTTTGATACAGATGGAAAAAATGTTTATCGATGCATCTGAGTGAACAATCTTTGGAAATATATCTGGTTTTACTGAAGCTATTTCCATATCTTGGTTTTGAAAGCGGTTACATTTGATGTGTGCATGCAGCTGTTGTGGGGAAGTACTATTTGTGTCTCTAATCAAAACCAAATATCCAAAGAATGACAGAAAACAATATCCCAGAGGCTCTCTCTCTGTTCTTTCATTCAATATGTAAATGCAGACACCATTTTAGTTCCATCTCAATGGTAGAAAAAGGACAAAAAAAGATGTTGCACCTTTAGTGTGATAAAAGCAGAAGATTCCAGTGCTGCTAAAGAGGGAATATAATTTCAAAAAACA
The DNA here is from genome assembly GCF_019740435.1 of Gambusia affinis. Taxonomy (NCBI): domain Eukaryota; kingdom Metazoa; phylum Chordata; class Actinopteri; order Cyprinodontiformes; family Poeciliidae; genus Gambusia; species Gambusia affinis. The sequence continues at coordinate 22,524,893 of NC_057878.1, forward strand.
AGACCAGCAGGGATGTAATTTTGTAACAATATGACATGTTTTCATGTGCTATATCTCCAATGCCATTTATTGGTATTTTTAGGTGAAGCGGCACAGTCTTTTCATCCATAAAGGATTGTCATTATTTTGTTTAGTTTTCAACAAAGTTGTCATTCTTCATAAATTGTTACTCAACTATATCTGTAAAGAAGCTGCTCTTTCTGCTTGATTGACACAAAAATAACAATAGTAATTACTTAAAGGAACTGTGGATGCTTTGAGAGTTAACTGTCACTTTTCATGCTATTATTAGTGTTTTTTTAAAAAAAACTAAAACATTGTGGGAGACAGGAAGCAAAGTCTACAGAAACACCTGGTATTAAACACAAAGGACTCCAGGACTAAGCTGAATGGGTTGCAAGCTTCAGCAGCTCAGTTGGTGAGAGTCTCTGCAGATAGCAACTGTTTCCCAGGTTCTTCACTAGTCAAAGTTTTATGGGAGAGTGGAAATGAGAAAGCTACAACTGAAGAAAACTCAAATTAAGTCTCAGGGAGACTCTGTGGTCAAGTGGATGAAGGGTTGACTGATGAGACTAAAATGGACCTTTTTACTAATCAGACAAATATGCTTTGTTTGGTGGACATAAAACACTGCACATCACCACAAACACATGAATTTGAGAATTTGTGGCTGGACCTAACAGAGCTTGAATGGGTTAGCGAGGAGGACTGGAGTAAAATTGCAGCACCCAGAAGTGGAAGCCTGGTTGAGACCTATCCACAAAGACTCTGTGCTCTGATTGCAGCCCAAGGTGCCTCTATTACTGACTTGTAGGATGAATACTTATGCAATCACCTATTTTAGCTAACCTATTTTTATTTGTCATTATTTTGTGGAAATTAGTTTTTACTTTGGCAAAGACTTCTTTTTACATTTTTGTCAAGAAAGTAAAATTTTCATTCATCATGAATAGTTTGTAAATACAAAAAAGGGTAAAATATCCAATTTAACACTTGTAGCACACAGAAATAGGATAAGCACTTGGATCCTGCAGGGCTGTGATTGTTACATGGTTATTGTTGGTTTGCGATGGAAAATAAGACAAAGTCCAAACATTTGTGCTAAACAATATTCCTAAACAAATATTTACAGAATTACAACTAACAATTAAACAAAAACAACAACAGTTCCTAGTCAGCACTGCTCATGGGCGTGCCTCCATGGCAACACATGACATCAAAGAAAAGAGAGGATGATAAAAACAAAATATTAAATAAAGCTACAATACAGGAAGCACAAAAAACAACAACACCTGTTCGGGATGGGGTAAATCCCTCACAGTTATCATTAAAGATGCTGTTTGAAATGATTTTTAGTAAGCATTTGACAAAATTGTTGTTCAATAAAAAACCACAAACATATCTAGATGGCCAATGCATGGTTAACCAAACAAATAAATAAATAGAAGATCAAATATAGGAGAGGAGTAGTCGCAGATACTACTCTTAGGAAAGTGGAAACGTTCCTACGAAATCACTGTGACTTTGTTGTCCAGTAATCTTTGTCCACCAACCTGCATCCTCTCAGCAGTAAATGACTTTTATAGTTGCCATGGAGACTACTACCTCTATTTCCTCTTGAGATTTTAATTCAAATATTTACCACATCCCAACATTTTGAAACTAACCCACAAGTATGCCATAGATTGTCATGGATGCTAAGTACCATCATCCAGTTGCTTTTTTGTTGCTACGGAGACAGCCAAAAACACAGCGAGATCTTACTTGCTGCAGCATGTGTTCTTGAAGCTGGAAATAATTCATCCTGTTATCCATGAGATAACCATTAGCAGAGATAGGCTGAAGTGCAGCCGTTTCTGGTTCTGCTGTTTGTTCTGGGTTTCTAAGAAAACCTCTTTCTATGTGTCCCCGCTCAGTCAGCTAGCTGCATCCTCAGTGGTTGGTCACGCAGCATGTTCTCTATAATATGCTGTCTATTTTCTTCCAACACATCATGGAAAGTCATCCTCCAAAAAAATATTATGTTTCACAAGACATGGAGCCAGAAATGCCAATGTTTCAGGAGGAAGAGTGGCAGCTATACATAAATAACTTCCATTTTTAAAATTTTTCATATATATACTTTCATTGAATCCAACACTTTCAAATATAAAATTAGTTTCTTACTTTTTTCTCAACTTATTTGACAGTTTTAAAATTAGCTCCTGCTTCTTGGTAACACCATAAATATCCTCTCCTACTTTAATTAGGGCTTGTTAGGAATCACAAAATGAATGTGGCACCGCACATACATTGTACAGCTTTCACCATGTAACTGAGATAAGGTGACCTCTCCAGGGGAGCATAGAGGAGAAAAAAAAGGGAAAGGATCTTATTTTTTCTTTCTATTTCCTGCATGAGTGGATTTGAGTGTATGCTTTAGTCTGCTTTTGTCTTCTGTCTCTGCTGTTCTCTCATCTGCTCTCTGCCTTACGCTTGACATTTTTCTCCATATAGGTCAGTCTCCATTGGAGGCAGGAAGAAGAATAAAAAATACAGCAAAGAAATGGTAGGTGCATGCCAGCAAGGACAACATGCTAATTGTCTCTTCTCAGAGGATAGTCAAAGCTTCAGTTTTAAGGTTTTCTCTTTGCAAACTCCTGTGTTGGTTAATTAGGAGATGAAGGTTCATGTTATTGTCTGTTCAAATACTTGTGGTTGAAAGATAGATTTATACACAGGCTAGTTACTTTATTTTATTTTAATGAGATTAGAAAACATTTGATAAGCAGCAATACTCAATGACCACATAGATAAAAAAAAAAGACAAAACAGCAGGAGGCAGCTTCATGAATTTTAAATATCATCATGGGAGGAAAAACATGACAACTGACACAGAAGAAGAGATCAGATTGGTTCTGCACTCTTTCAGTCATCCAGATGTGAAGTCAAATACGTGAGCCCAGCAATAGAGTCATTTGTAAGATAAATAATGCTAGATAGCAGACTGCCTCCCTGAACTAGACAAAGGAGGAGTTGCTGGGCATCTCTCTCAGTCATCTGTCGCAAGGCCGAGGCTCAGCCTAGAAACTATCAGGAAGATGATGTGTCTCTGGAGACCAACACGCTTGGGGAAAGAGGCTGCTCTTAATCATCTGAGACCCACTTCTTTGGCATTTTTCTCATTGTAGTTGGGAAACACTCAGGCACTTACACGCACATATTGCACATCCATACAATGCTATTTGCATATTTGCAGAGCCAAAGAAAATGTGTCTCTGAGCTCATGTTTCAGACACAAGTGGACGGCATGTCTAAACTGTGAGTGTTAGTTTTTTCCTCCTATAGTTCTGTAGCAGCTGTTAAGCAGTGTAATAATTCTGCGAACAAGGATCGGGCCTCTGTGGCTAATTAGAGATGTGAACTCAAACATGGCTCATCTCTTCAAATAGGGGCTGGCATGCTCGAGCAGAGAATGACAGAGAGAATCCATCTCTGCCCACCCTTCCATCCTCCCTCTACCCTGCCCTCCTCCATTAGGTCTATATGTGTGTGCACAAGCCAGCCACTGAGGGCTATTCCAACCAGACTGCAAAGTGCAGCCAAGAGGATGATCATTTGTTACCAGTCACTCAGTCAAAAGGTTCCAGGCCACACTGAGACATGAGGTGAGGCGGTGTGACCTCATGCAAACCTGATGGACACCAACTGCGAGGGAAATTAAATGTTATCCAGGATCAATAGCACTTGCACCATTATACAAAAAAAGAATCTGCCAGGCTTGTATATCTTTAGTCCCGTTAAGGTCAACAGGTTTTGTGCGGTTCTTAATAGCCACGGTTTAAATAACACAGACATCTAGGATAATGTTATGTAAGGGCAAAGTGCAAGCAGCCAATGTAAAATAAAAAAGGTTCAGTTTGTCCGAAATGTCAGCGGACAGACACTGTAAAGGTAAAAAACTATGACATTTATACAAAACAAAATTTTCTGGATGATGATTTGCTGCTAAAGTATACATATGTAAATCAAGGGTTAAATTATGATTAAATCAGATTTCAGATTATACTTTTAAACATGAAGAGATAGCAAATTAAAAGAGTATCCGTCTAAAAAAAATGGGTATTGAGTTCAACAATAGTAATAAAAACAGTTAACAGAGTGTATATTATTTTTAAAATTGTGAATGAAGTCAACCATGATTTTGGCCCAATCATGTAAGACAATCTGCAATTAATTGTTGTCATGCAATTATTACACTGGAAGTGATTTTCATTTACCAATTGTTAAACAACTGAGCAAACTCATAGCTCAGACAATCATTTATTAAGCAAACAAGCAAATTGCCATGCAGTTATTATTTAGGATAAAATGTCGACTTGTCACAAGCTAATAATTATATGAGATAAAAATAAAAATAAAAGAATGATAAGACACAGGTAATCACTGGATTAGGAGTTTAAGTTGTGTGGTACCTTCTTTAAGAGCTAGCAGTCACACACTGAAACTCTTTAAAACACTTGAAAGTCACCTTACTTATCTTCTAAAGTCTTTTGCACATCACTTATTCCTTATTTTCACAAAGAAAATATATTTTAAGAATCTTATTTGGACACAATTAGAAAAATCAATGACTTATTAAAGCTTAAATTGTTTTTGTTACTTTGGTAATATAATTTAAATAATAATTTGAAACAATTTAAATCAAGCTGTGCTACAATTATCTATCAATTTTAAATGGTTTGCCTCTTCACATTTAAAATGAAATATAAATAAAAAAATAATTTGGGGTTTTTTCTATATCAGTTGTATGATTAAATTTTCAGTAAAAATTAATTTTCCATTTATTTGGCCTATTGGGGGCAGTAGCCCACCAAAAACAGACTTCTATTCAGTAAACGAGAATCAAGAATGAGAATAATGCATCAAACATTTTGTTTTTGTTCCGGTTTTATTCCCTACAAATGACATGCACACACTTTCAGTGAAACTCTAGAATGGGAGAAATACTTTAAAGAAGCCTCGTTTCCATTGTGATAAACCCTGACATCAGGCTTTTCAGGAAGCTTAAACTGTAATAAATGGATGAATGTGGGACTGGTAAAAACTGCCTGTTTAAAAAAAAGGAAGACAGATTTAAAACAACCCCAAACACAAGGTGAAACTGCAATTAATATTCCTGTGCAGAGAAGTGGGCTCGATTTTAGGCCAGTCACGATGGCCCAGCGGCTGCCTCGCTCTCTCTCCTCCTCTCTGCCTTATACAAGTCAGATAATTACCTATTTAGATTTCACCCTGACAGCCTTTTCAACTGCAAGTGAAGAAGAGCTGGAGTGTGTAAGATAGTGAGCCGGCAGGGCAATGAAACAGAAGAAAAGGGGGGCCGCTGCAGAGACCATAATAAACTCTGGGGAAAATTAATATGCCATTGTTTAACATGTGTATAAAATGACTGACAGTCCTCACAGAGGTGTTTTCTCTGTGGATGGGAAATTAAATTTTAATGTTGATGGTGTTTCATGGAACATTTCCTTTGCCACTAAAAGACGGCCAACAGATGCACTTTGATGAGTGGAGTGCAAAGCAGACGAATTGGATTTTGAAGTCCATTGGGTGTTTCATCTAAATCACTGGTAAAAGAGGGGACATTTGTTTTCGGTGGAGAGGGCTATTTATCAGCGGTGACTGATCTCCAGCAACACTGGACTGCCTCAGGGCTGCACTCATCTATTCGTTGCCAATCATTGAGGTTTGCCAGAAACTCGCAGCAACTTCAGCACTGGAGTCTTTCAGTTGTAAAGGTTCATGCTCTTTCAGGGAATTTATTGTCATACTACCCACACTCTATCTGTTAATTAACACTATGCTCCATTTTATGCACATTTCACTTACAAGCCATTTGTTTTACTAGCTACGGTAGCTGAACTACTGAACAAAATACAGACAGAGATAGATAAAAAGAATTACAAACCATGACTAAATAGATTTCAACAAATAAAAAAGCCTGGTGGGGAATAAATTAGGAAACTTCGAAATGTATTTTAACTTAAATAATTAAAATTACACAGGGGCATCGCATTGGATGCAGATGACTAGAACATTGTAACTCAGTGTTTTGAATGAGATTTAGCCTGTTTAGGTCTCAGACATTGACTTTGATGTTTTTCTGACTGTTGAAGTAAACGTGAACACCATGAAGAACTGTCTGAGACCTTCACAAGGAAGATTACAGCAGATTATAAATTGGTGAGGGATTTAAAGTTCTGTAGAAATTATTCTAAATTGGCAATTTCACTCAACAGAAAATAATTTTGTCCTAATCCACAAGTACAGGAGCCAATTCTTTGCTTAGCGCTTTAGTGTTTTTGTTAATTTTGAAAACAGATAAGAGCACAAAACCAAATTTGACTTTGTTAAAAATAACATAGCACATGGTGGGTATCAACATGGTTGACTTTAGTGTTTTTCTGTGTTATCTTCTATTAAGTACCATGTTTGTGTAGCCCTTTAGCATTATATTGAGAAGATTAATGCTTTATAGTTTGTGTGGTCCACCATGATCCGCTTGGACCTGCTTCCTTCAAGGATGTCTCCAGCTGGCACTCACTGAGAGCATCTGTAAACAGAACTGTGACTATAATAATAATAATAATAATAATAATAATAATAATAATAATAATAATAATAATAATAATAATAATAATAATAATAATAATAATAATAATAATAATAATAATAATAATAATAATAATAATAAAAATGGAGGAAGTGGATTGTGGTCTAAGAGAGAAATTCAAATGACTGGCCAGAAGAAATTCAAACAATTTATTAAATAAAAAAGAACTAACCAGTTTGTTTTTAGTGTTCTTTTTTGCAAGAGCAGGTATTGCTGCTGTGCTGAAGTTGAAGTTAGCGATAGCAAACAGAAAATACCGATTTTTATCTCTTGACACTAGAACAAAATCAACAATATCAATATGACGTGGGGTTATTAACTAACTTAATGAGTAGTGTTAGAAAACTTGTGGATTATCACTGGATTAGGAGTTTAAGTTGTGTGGTACCTTCTTTAAGGTACCACACAACTTAGTCACACACTAAAATAAAGAACAGCATGTTCTTCTTGAGCAGTACCATTTGTTTGGCATCCATTGCTTCTGAGATTTTTGAGTTTTAAAAAAATACCTCACCGACTGTTGGAGAAAGCCAGAAAACCCAATAAAAAACGAAACAGACACAAGGAGAAAATCCAGATATCGCGTCGAGGCAATTGGGCTAATCATTGTGTTCTGTGTAGCTCAGAAAATAAATAAATAAAGGAATTTGTCTGTTTGTGACTTTTCGACCAGCATCTGCAGGATGGTGTTTTGGGTGCCAATTTAACTTGGACCAAATGCAAGCCTGTGCTTGTTTCATTGATCAGAGCTTACAGTAGGATAAGAAAGGATTACATCTCCAGAGGGCTCCTGGATTGATTTCGGCTTCAACTGTGTGTGTTGCTAATTACTAAGAACTTTGAGTTTGTTAAGGAACTATATCTAAGTGACAAAAGATTATAGTGTTTTCTGAAAGTTTAATGGTATTTTTTTTATTTACCTCTTCAATTAAAGATATTTCTCTTACTTGCCTTTTGAATGTGATATGATGAAGAATTTCTCCTCAGTCTGTTAAATGTCTTGAACTCACACAAGTGTTGGTTTGACTTACTATCAAAATTAAACCCTCACCTTAGTACCTATAAAGGTTATAAAGATCTCGCCAGGAGGCTGTGGTGGAAAATTACTACAAGTTAATATCTGCTGATCATGTTGCATTAAATGTTTGTGAACTCTCACCAAAGAACTATTTGGGTTACATGTACAAGTTTGGAAGGTTTTTTCTACAGCTGCATCAGAACCAGACTGTCCCGCCCCTTGTTTTGAATTTCTTATTCCTTGGTATAAAACTCAAGTGTTTTCTCTACCTGGCAGAGCTTTTCACCCAGATCTTCTTCAGTATTGATTGTCCTACAAGCTCTCTGGATTGTGCACAATATATAAATAAACCTGATTGAGTGACTTCACCTGACAGTGCTTGGTAAAATACTTTTTTACACAACAAGGCTGAGCAGCAAAAAAGCAAAAACCTCTTCGTTGAACTAGAATTAGCAGCTGAACTTGACAGTGAGACACACTTTTCCAAATAGGAATTGAAAGAACGAGCAGCTTTACAATCACTATCCATCTTATGGATAGTGATGCAATGATGCAAACACTATCCAAGTGTTTGCATCATTGTCATTGGTTGAATGGCCAGCTGTACTAGAAATAGCAACTGGGAAGGAAAGGAAGAAAGTAAAGAACAGAAAGAAGATAAGGAAGGAAAGAAGGATTAGATATATGGTTGGAGGAGGTTTGGAAGGAAGTTTGGACTTAGTGTTGAGAGTAGTATTGGAATTAGGTTTGGAATTAGGGTTAAATTAGGGTTGGATGAGCATTGGAAATAGAGTTGGCGGAGGTTTAAAATTAAAGTTGGGAGGAAGGTTGGAATGGGAGTTGGAAACATGGAAGGGGAGTATGAATTACCCTTGGAAGGAGGACTGGTAGTGCTCCCACTAGCTGTGTTTCCATTAAAATGTGTACAATTTTAAAAAATTTTCCTCTAATGTCCAAAATCCCGGTTTCGCCAAGTGTTTCCACTGAATAAGAAATATAATTAAAATTACAATCATAAGTCTGTTTGCGCAATAAGTCATTACAAATTATGGTGGCGGCAGATGTAAACACATTTATGTTTCAGCCGCCGGACTAGTGCTCATCAGCTGCTGTACACAAACTGGAGTGATTTGCGTGATGAGAAATTGCATAAAAACATAAAAAAATCACAAACACATCACACAGTCACCAATTGTGAAACTAGTAACAGACGTTGTATTTTCTAAAGTGTAGTCATTAAAATCATAAATTCAATTTGTGCAATTTTATGGTCGATGGAAACAGCCACTGGCTGGAAAAAAATATTGGAGTCATGAGTTTCTGAATTTCTTTGACATTTCTTCTAAATGTTTGTTGACCTGAAAAGATTCACCAGGTTGGAATCATCTTTGCTTCTGTTTTTTGCACATGTGCTCAAATATTTACTCACAAAATTGCATTATTTCTCTGTAGCTGCGGCACTAGAAAAAAATCAAAATACCATTAAAAATGATTTGTTTCTCTGATTTTACTTTTTAGTAAAATGATAATTGCTCTTTTATTCTATGACAGCATGTCTCTGAAATTCCAAACAAAAATTTTGCTTTTATTAGCAGAAAATGAAAACGGGTCAAAATAACGAAAACGATGCAGTGCTTTCAGAACTCAAATGATGCAAAGAAAACAAGTTCATATTCATTTAGAAACAGCAATACTAATGTTTTAACTCAGGAAGAGTTTAGAAATCAATATTTGCTGGAATAACCATGAAAGGTTCAGTGCAGAGGACGTTTGTCTGTCCTCTCTCACATTGTTTTATGTACTTAAGCACTGTCACCAAACAAATATGATGTAAACAATTATTTTCCATGGGTAGGATGCATTTGATTTCAGTGCACATGCGTCTTTGTAATCCATCAGTGGGTGTGCATCCTCCCACTACCAGTGACCAAAGTCTCAGTGGGGAGCTTCCAATAACACATTCCAGTCACTGACATTTAAGACTGATTTATTCACACGGCAAAATGTAGATGTGCCAGACTGCACAGGAGAAAACAGAATGAGACTGGATATATATATATTTTTTTATTAACTAACTAAACACAAATCACTCCTGGGATGCCGTGGCACGTTTTCAGCATAATTGGTATGCAACAGCAAATTTAATCATTATTGTCAGATGATGCTGGCTGAATGCACATCAACAGATGTCATTTTATATTCAGAATGAGCAAGCATCATGGAAGCAGAACAAACATTTAGGGCTATTAACAGTATCCGTGATATGATATGAAAGGAGAGGGAGATAAATAACAAAACACCAGGCACAATTGCCCTGAGAACAATCTCTGTTTTATGCGTTTGAAAAATATTTATTAATTTATTTCGCTCTCTGAGTTTAGAACAGAGAGTTGTTACCCAAATAGGTTTTTAAGCAGAGATAAAAATAGCCCTTTAAGATAAAAGATTGCACACAGTTATGTTATGCCAACTACAGTGACCCATTTTTTTTAGTTAATTATAATGCATTTCCATAAAACATTTAAATCAACCAATGAGATTAAGAATTTGCAGAAGAAGCAGATCAAGCATTTTGGTTCTGAGTTAATGAAACAAATTTTATAAGAAAACACATTCCACCCCCAAAATTCTCAATTCAGTTGCACTTTGTTCAGGAGTTTTAGACTTTATTTATTGGATAAAATAAAATGTTTTATTCTCCTTTTGCTAAAGGATCACAACTTTTAGTAGCATTTTTATTATCTCAAAAGCCTGACCATAAATAATTTTCCAGACTGAAAAATGTGTTCACTCAATGTACACTGAAGGCCCATCAATAACTTTGACAAACTCCATCTCATAAACATCCGCTGCTCATGAAGCTCATCTTGTTCTTGCATTCTTTACTACTGGCAATAACCGCAAGCAATAACAGCAATAAAATGTTATCAGACTGCAACATTGTGCATAGGGTGGATTATTTACAACAAAAATAAAATTCTGTTATTGAAGAGGAACAAATGTAAGCTGAGAATGTTTTCAATCTTTAAGGGTGCAGGTTTTTCACCTAACCAAAGAACGCATTATGTACTGTATGCCTGACTGACCAGCGCATATGGAGATCAATGCATACTAATGTATATTTGGTCCTTGAAGTATTAAAGTAAGCAGGTTTAAGTATTTATAGGGATGATCTCCAGTATTTCATCTGTTTGTATGTGACTGTAGTCCCAAAACCACAAATACCAAATATCTACTGAATACTATTCTGTGTAGCAAAATAAGACAGCTACTGAATTTACTGCTCCCTTATTATACATTTTTGATTCAATCTAGTTATTAACATAAATCAAACTATATAAGTGGATTTATTTGCAATATAAATATTTTAATTGTTGCTGTAGCAGTAGTAAAACATACTGTTTCAAATAAAAGCTATTGGATCATGTTAACACCATGACACTCACTCATTCTTGTGAGAATATGTGATTTTTTTTTTCTCACCCCTCGTGTTTTGATTCCCCAGAATGAGCTGGAAAATGTTGGTCAACTTGTCTTTGTGACCTTATCTTGACAGACAACAAGGAAATATGTACCAGAATCTGTCCTGTATGAACAGCTTGCATATAATAAACTCAGCGTGGTATTATGGACTCTTTGTTATGCAGAATAAATTCTATACTCCTACTGTTTTCATTTTAATTACATGCATGTATTTGCATCACTGTACGTGTTTGTGAAATGAGTAGTTTTCATGCTGCATTTAATATATTTTTAACATATTTTCTGCTAGATTCATTTGTCAAAAAATGGTATACAAATGGGCATATTTCAAGGAGGAAACATAAAGGGATGATGGTAACATGATGGTAACATGTGCACAGATCATTAGCTGATTTTTATAAACCAACAAAGCCAATTTTCCTCATTTTTCCTTTGGAAAGTGGGTTTCAAGCCTGCATTTATCCCTTGATAAAACAAATAAGGCATTATCTAGGTACAGAACAAACATTGAACAGGTAATTCTCTTTGCACTAGCATGAAATAAACAAAAAAAACAAATTACCTGCACAGAATCCGCAAACAAATCTTGTTACAGCCATTATTGTTGTGCCATGCTATTTTCTCTCTGACATTGCCACAAAATAACTTTTTGCCTTCTTTCACCATGGTGGATTTTTAGTGTCCCAGGTTAAATTACAAAAAATAAATAAAAAAATACATCACAAAACTACAAGGAATGTTAGGCTCTAGTTATCAAAGCCAAGAAAGAGTAAAATTGCATTTCTGATCAAGAATAAAACTCAAATAAACTTTACATCTTATTAAAGAATTCATTGTAACAAACACAACTTGCATCACAGTGATGTAGCAATTGAAAGAAAACATTACTTCAAACCACAGTGAAAATGAAAATGTTCTCAAAGCTTGTTGATATTAGAAATGCTGTTTTGACGTGTGTACCTGAAGGCCTTTTAAATCAGTTTGATGACTACCAAGTGTACCTTGATTGAGATAAGAACTGATCTCACGAGTTTGGATCTAAAGCCTAACAACAACAAGACAGAACCAAGATATGCTTAAATGCACCATTTGATTAATAACAGAAAGATGAAAGTGTTGCCAAACCCTTTCATGACACTTCTGTCCAAACTTTTTTTATCTTATGTATCTCCTGTAATTCTTAACTCTTATAAACAATGAGGTTATACTGTCACATGGCCACTGGATGTAGATTTGAAGTCCAAACAACAAGACCAAAAGCATGTGCTGCATAAAGCAATTGTTTAAAAACAAAAGCAAGAGTGAGAAATATAATCCACACATAGAATAGCCAAAAAGAAGCGGTAACTATATACAACCAAGCTTAAATTGGTTGTGTCATTACATAAAGTCATTTGAAGAATGTCATTAGTCATTCTTCAAATTCTTTGTCATTTAGTGCTTTCTACTTGGGCCTTGAGCAGAGAAAGCCACATAAGAGCTGTTTATCAAATTAAAACATTTTTGTTTTTGTTGTGCGACTTTCCACAAACTTCCAGATCATAACGAAATATAATAAAACTGTTTTGAATGCTTTGTTATTATTGCTGCTGCAGCAAACCGGTGCAATTTCATATTTTTTCTATCAGACATCAAATAGATTTTACATTTTGCAATAATTTAAAACAACAAGCAACCCAGTAAACTGACAATAACAGTTTCAAAAACACATTAAAATATGTTCAAGAAAAAAACAATCATAGCAAAAAAATTTACAATATGGATTTTATGTTTAACACCCCTGTAAAATACACTTGAAAGACTTCCACCAACGATAGTGTGTCCTCCCTTACAGTGCCAGTGAATAGGTCGCATCCACCATTATAAACACTGAATTAATTACAGCCTTTGAATCTTGTACTTGGACTGTTCCTTTCTAGGAGGAAATGATCAAACATAAAATGATACTGCTGAACTTTAAGCACTTCTACATTTAGATGTTTGATTTAATTGGGGATTTACTCTCTTCTACGTAATATTTACAGTACATACAGCATAAATTTGTTCACCCTCCAATGATATTTGGTTAAATGTCTTTCAGCAAGATGCAGAGAGAATCTGCAAACTATTTCTATCTATCTACAAGATTCTGACACATTAACAGTTGGATATTTGACCACTCTTCTTTTTAGAAATGGAAGAGTTTACTTAAAATTTGTTGGCTTCCTCAAACTGACCTAAGCTTCGTCCCACAAATAGATGAAAGAATAAAAGTTAAAGACAGCCTTCAAACTTTCTAGCTTCACTTCAAAAAAGCAGCAGGATTGTTGACAAAACTGCATGTTTCAACAGGGTGCTGATCCCAAAAATAAATCAAGATTGGCTTTTGAGTGGAAAAAGAAAAAAATACTAGCATTAAACTTCTACAATAACTGGGCCCTTTTGAAAGGTTTGAATTAATGTCTAATAGCTGGATCCATGCCAGGAAATCAACTAGTTTCAATGACCTGTTCCAATTCCGACAATAGCAGTGGTCAAACATGTTCAGAATATTTCACTCTGAATAATTTCCAGGCTGCAGGAAAGAAGATGGATGGATGACAAGAAGCCTCAACTACAGTGAGAAAATGTATAAATATGGTAGGAAGTGTGACAAGGTCTACATGGAGTAGCACGTGTTGTCACAAAACGTCAAACTGACAGCCGAAAAACAAGCCGGCGACTTTTTAAAGTAAAACTGTGTCCAAAAGGGCCATGGCAATCCTGTTCATTTAATGTGTCAAAATGCATAACCTTAATGCAATATATGACAAGTTAGAAATGAAAACCTGCTCGTTGCATGGTAACTTCTGGTGCAGGCTATCACATTGGTTTACGTTCCCCTGGTGTGAATGTCACAGCAGTTTTTAGAATAATTACATTCAGCATGAACCATCCATCCCTTTCTCAAACCAGCTTTGTCCTTTTCAGGGTTGCAGGATGCTGGAGTCTATCCAAGCTGTCAAAACAGGCCACACCGTGGACAGGTGGCCAGGCCATCAAAGGGCCTGCTCAAAGACAACCCAGTGAGTTTGAGCTCACTCCTGAAGTCATTTTCGTCACCTGTTCTTGCAGGAGCTTCTTGAGAAACAAATGGAAACACACTGAAAGGTGGGATGTGACAGGAATCATTTGCACCATGTATGCAAATCAAAAATGACAAAGAGCTAAAATGTACTTTTTAACACTAAACTGGATTAAAAATAGAAACTAAAAGGACAGAAAGGTGCAAATGCAGACTTGTTCTGTACAATATGGTTTCTTGACCATAATTAAGCAGTGCCATAATCAATCCAATTTCAATTAATCTTGACCCACATCAGTGTACACAAATATTTCAGCTATTATTGAGCAGGTTTTCTGAAACTAAATAATTTTTCCCCATCTCGCTTGTTCATCTTTATCTGTAAATTGTAAATTAATAAACAATTCAAGATTTACAAATAAATCTTTCTGACATTTCAGAAAGATTAATTTGATGATTTACCATCCGCTCTTTTCAATTACAGAAGCAAGGATAGTATTTTGGGTACTCCTGAAATGAAGCATTTTCTAGCACAAAAATTATAGCTTTTCCATCTTTAGATATTTTTGGCCCCAACCTTGACATTTCACGTTATGCGTCTTGTTCAGCTTTGGTCAGATCTCAGCCTTTGTTACCTTGGCAATGTATCTGAGGTTTGAACAGCTTGTGCTTTTGGGCACTTTAGGTAAGTTGCAGTTGTGAAATATGACAGCAGTTGAGGAAAATGGATTCCAGGTAGTTTAAAGATTGATTCTTCTCAAATCTTTGGAAGTCAGTTGACAACATTTTCTCAGAACACATTCCTTGTGATTCCATTGACTACTTGCAACAAACCATTTGATTATTCCTTGGTCACGCTCTAATATTTTGACAATTTAAAGTGTTTGGAATAGCAGCTATATAATATTTATGCAGGCCAAACCCTCCCTACACAATTGTACATCATAAATGCTTCAACCCAATAAGATTTTAAGCTTATTCAGGTTGGTGATGGAAAATATTTGCACATATAATTTCATAACTTGCTTTACATGCTAAATATATTAATACATACACAAGAAATGTAGCCAATACCAAAATGTCCTATATATGCCACTAAAAGAGCCCAAGTAAAACCAGTGGTACTTAAACTACAGCTTAGCCATAGAAAAAGCTCATAAGTTGCAGTACGAGATGCAGGAATGTTAACTTTGCTAACAGTGCTTCATAAACTACAATGAACAAGTACTTTGACTTTTTTCCAGACAAACAAGGTTAAGTTATTCATTTTATCCACAATTACGCCTCACCAGAAAGTTGTTTTGGAAGTCTTCCAGCAGTGTTGTTACCTATGATATAAATACTGTGCTCAACCATGAACACGTCAACAAATAAAAAACACCTGCCATAATTTTGTTAAAAGCCTTTACTTAGGTTTGCTGTACCACACAGCTTGCTGTGGATCATTCAAACCGAAGCTAACAAGTAACATCTGCTCTATTCTAGATCTGCTGACATCTTAATGGGATAATTGTTCTGTTCGATTCCAATTTACAAGGCCACAGCCCACCATGCTTCAAAGTCAATAGGACATGAATGCTCTCTTGAAGTGTCATTACAGGTAGTGGCACATGCATAACACCTGCAGCTTCCCAGCACTGTCCTTGGCCTGACTTCTGTTTACCTCTGAAACTGAGAGGGATGACTGTGGATATATGGCTGTATAATTAACATTATGAACAGTGGTAAGAGAATGCTGTCCTATATATTATTCATATGGGACATAAAGGAGAAGATCTCCCAAGGACTTTTGCCAAGGTTTGTCATTTTATCAGTTTATTTCTGTGGAATTCTATACAGTCATCTTGAATGCCTCAACACCGATGATGTATTTGCTGAGAAAACTGAATTTCACCTACTCTTTTGGTATTTTATTACTCCGGGTCCATTAAAATGTCAGATCAATTTTTTTTTTTATTGCAAAACGACTCAAACATATAATTTCTGAAACATTTCTGCTCACACTAGTCTTTAGGTATCACTTTTCTGTCCCCAGGCGGTTGGCTTGTGGAAAGGGCCCTCAAGGGACAATAAATAGTACTCTGAGGCTCTGCACTTTGTGTCTTGGCTGCGAAATATACTTACTTGTATGAGTGACACTAAATATGTGGCTAACTACAATTGAGACTTCTTGAGACTTATAACCCTTGGTTTATGTTCTGGCTAATGATTGCTTGCTGTTAAAAAAAGTAAAACAAATTGTTCAATCCTTCTAACACAGACAAAACAGGCAGGCCTAAGATGAATTATGCTTCAGTAAAGAATGTCTCGACCTGATATCAACTGTCATATCAAACTCAAGACATTTTAAAATAATTTGGATCAGAGTCCCCAACAAAACTGAATGCTAGTGCTGTCTTTCTGTGTGTGATCTTACTGTTTCTCTTCGACCCATTCAGTTTCACCTCCCTTCTTTCAAAATCAAAGTCAGTTTAGCACAGCTTGCACCACTGTATTATGGAGTAGGAATAAATAATTTTGTGATCTATAAAATATGTGAAAAAGTAACTTTTCTGACAGTTGCATCTTCCGTCCTATCTGTTGTGTGACTTGGTCTGGTAACTGCGCTCAGACAGCATTCAATGTGGCAATTAAATTTTGCAGCAGTCTAAGCAAAGTACAAGAACAAGAGTTTGTGTAAGTTTTGTCAACAAACAATTAAATGCAACTATTATGAAATAAGGTAAAGATGGAATTTTTTTGCATATTGAAGCATAAAGTAAACATGCTAGCATTATCGTTATTCAGCAAATTTCAAAGCTTGAAATTGTTGTCCACATAAACAAGATGTAAGTTAAAGTCTAACTTTATGGGCTGAGCCAGATATGTTTCCAAACAAATGGCAATGCAATGTACAGTCCTGTCAAACACTCACAGAAATATTTTTAGCTTTTTTAGTGGAATCCTCTGTGTTGAAGCAAGATAATAAGGCTAACTTGTACAAGTTCTGTTTGGAACAAAATATCTGTTGCTGTCAAGAAAAATAGATGCTAACAGAAATCTGAACGTTATTAGTAAAACGTGTGAGAAGCAGTCACAAAATAATATAATGCTGATTAAATATAGAATATTATGTTAGCTTTTACTAACCCAAGGTTGCCTTATCAGATTATGGTTCAGCATCAACAAATGCATTCTCCCTAATATTATTTAGTGAAATCAAAAAAAACCCACCTGTTCTGTGAAAACTACATTTAACACCCTAAAAAACTCCCTCTGACCAGGTGCTTTATAAGTACAAACTATTTGCTGTGTAGCAACAACACAAACACATGCATCACATCACCACCCACATAAAAAACTCTTCAGGATCTCTAGAGTTTCTGTTCCACATACAAATCTCACAGCACAATCTATTGTTGGCTTAAAATTTTATCATTTTATATATCGCTTTTTCTATGATTTTGAAATATGCATGCTGCATGCATGTCTACTTTTGTGTGTTGTTCCACAGGATTAAAAAGACAAAACAGTAAATCATGTAGGTTGTTTTTGAAGAATGCAGCAGAGATGCCTCAAGGATCTCTTTTTCTAACATCCCCTATTTCATGAACGTACTCCATGTCAGCTAAATCAACATCCCAAAGATTTTGTTGACATTCCTTGCAAAAACTTTTTCCATTACAAAGTTGTCAAATTTCAAAGATGTTGAGGACAAAATCCATTCCTTAGCGGATAGAAAGGTTTGTGGCCTTTTAACAGTTCAGAGCTTCAATGGCCAATTTCTGAAGAATTCTCAGTTGATTTCAGGAAGAATGAGGCTTCTCTCAGAGCAGCATGGGGTGAAAGCAGTATTGATGCAGCCTGCCCTCACCGAGACAGAGATCGTGGTGAGCTGGAGCCTTGCAGCAGGGTGGATGTGTTCTGATTGAGAGGACAGACAACACATGATAACTTATCAACAAGTGAGGTTCATCCCACCCAGTCACACTGGAGAATGAGCTTCTTCTACAAGGATTTCTCCCCGGAGAGAGAAGCTATAAGGGAATTCTACGTCTTTCAATCTCACAGAGGTGGAATCAGAATGAGACAACTAGTCACTGTCATTGTCATTCTATAACTGAAATCATAGGCAGATCTCCAGGCATCATTATCACCTCCAAACATACTGAATGTAAAAAGAGACAGCATGGCAGCATGTATATTTTCCTGATACTGTAAGATGAGAAAAATATAAGTCATAGTAGACAAAACAGGTAGAAACCCACAAATGCTACAAAAGGGAAATGACAGCAGGAATCCAAAAAACAGGCAGCAACAATAAAAATTGAAAAACAAGAATATAAATAGATGCTTTTTGATGAAGAGAAATTCACAAAGGAATGCAATTTGCTGCATTTTTTGCAAAGGTTTTACACACATAATGTGCTTTAATCTGTACCACATGTACAAAACACTGACTACACGCACATTCAAACAACTTATTCCTATCTGAAGATGAAGATGTGATTAAGTAGACGGAGAAAACTTTTACAAAAAAAAAGAATAATTACAAAATCAGTAAGTACTGTGGTTACTTTAACCACACCACTACAAAACTGAAAAAAAGAATCTTCTCCATAACTGATTCATACAAGGATCAAACCATTGGTTTATTTTAAAGAACTTATTTTTATCAATATAACACAACTTCTGCATCTAAAGAATTTGCTTCAGAATCAACTTCTTGATCCAAATTTTAAAAATACAACTACAAGTTTAAATTTTTGTGGTTCACTAATTATATGTATCTGTAAAAATATTAGGGCAAATATCCCTCTGAATGTGTGTTTAATTTATTTTAAAGATGCTATTTCATTTTTAGGGCTATTTTAGGAGCAGATAATTTAAAGATGTAACTGATGCAAAATGTTTGATGTGTGCAACAAGCTTTATGATGTTTCTCCACTTACTTTATACAAAATATCTGCTAATATGATTAAGTGCACATTTCAATGGCCCGGTGCAGAAACTCTCCATCAATATATTTACATATAGTTACTTTGTAGGACCCACTTCTGCTGTGAATTAAAAAATGAGATTATGAGTAGTTTGAAGGTTACATTTTAATCCATATTGGATTAGAATTTTAAAAAATGCATTGTGTAACTTAATATTTAATTAAACATTTATGCTTTTACAAACACTTTCAATCATTCAGAACTCAGGTTAAATCATGAGTGAAAATGTGCTAATGAACTGAGTTTTTTTTTTCTTTCATCTTAATGGCTTTCCTTTGCCTTGATGAAAACATCCATAAATTCAATCAGTGCAGCAGAGAGCACTGAGATGCAGCCAAACCGAGATGCAAGTTCTAGGACAAAACTCCTAGTGAGAATAAAAGCACCTTAAAACATGCAGGTACTTTGAGGACTCCAATATGCAGCAACACGTTACTATTTAGCATGACTTATAAAGAGGAGATTTTTGGACCAGATGGTGGTTTGCTTTAACTATATATGAATTAATGTATAGAAGTAAATATAGAAGTAAACATAAACTCAGGAGACCTTTAAACTGGCTCAAAAACCTGATCCTTTAATCAACCAAACCTACACACATTGTTCTGTCTTATGCAAATGTTATGCTCTCGTTGTTTAGTATTTCTGCTGCTGGTGTATTATGGCACTAAAAGACGTGTTGGGCATATATTTCAAACACTTACAGATTTGACAAAGTGGGGTAATTCAATGCTTTGGGAAGGAAAAATGTTTAGTGAGTGTAAACTGAATCCACAGATTTGCAACGTCTGTGTTCTGACACTTGGTGGTGGGTATTTACAGTCTGCCCTTCAGTGTTCAGAGGTGTAGAATAAAAATACAATTAATGGATATTTTCCTCCCTTAGGGGTTTATTTATGCAAGGACATGCAGTAGGTCATTGCAAATCAAAAAATGAAGGTGAAAATTGCTTTAGTATTTTATCTTTTATCCCATTTATATGCTTTAAAGCAGTGGTGCCCAAAGTCGGTCCTTGTGGGGCCGGCATCCTGCATGTCTAAGTTCTCTCCCTGGTTTAATGCACCTGGATCAAATGATGGCTCGTTAGAAGGCCAAAGAAGAACATTGACATGCTGAAAAGGTTGTTACGAGAGAACTTAAAGGCATCACTAATACTCTGTTAAGATAACAAAATGCAATACTTGCATCTCAACAAATAAGAATTGTAGACTCAAAGTGTATTTTTGCAATTCAATTCGAAATGTGATACTACTTATATAGATTCACACACCAAGTGATGTATGTTAAACATTTATTTCTGATCCTCTTGAATTTGGCCAACAATTCACAAATTACAATATTCAGTACAATGATCAGATCACTGAAAATAGATTTAAATTACATAAGTGTCAACCTATGTACTTTTGACAGTGTGGGCAGGCGCAAAGTGATATGATATGATATCAGCTTAGCTGTAACGCTTGCTAGTAAAGGGATACATGACATCTCCTTAAAGTTTAGTGGTACCCGGTCCAAAGATGATTTTGGACTGGGTACAGACTTTGATTTTCAACTTAAATTCAAAGTTTGCTTTCATCTGAAAAGATTAGCTTCGATTACTGAGCAACAGCCTGGTCTTTTCTTCCTAAGTGCAGGAAAGGTGTTTCTGCTTCCAGAGCAGCTTAATACAAAGTTCATGTCCTGAATACATCTGTGTGGTGTTGCTCTTAAAGCAAAAGTTTTCAATAAGTTTTCTACGTATTTCTCTTAAGACTGCAGCTATTCCTTTTGTTTAAGCACGAATGACTATTGCATTTAGCTTCATTAGCTAGAAGCCATAATATTAAAAAATTAAAAACAATATAAGCTTGAATTATATCGCTGAGTGTAGCAAGAGTTTCATTTTTGGAATAGGAATGCTGAAATAAATTTGCTTTTTGAAAATGTTGTAAATCACAGAGGTGCACCTGTGTGTTGTTATCATCTATTTTCCATGTGAAAACATGTCTGCATGAAATGTCAATGCCTTGGGAGAAGTAAATGGAAATATTAAAGGAATGATTTCCTAGCAGTTTGTAACAGAATGGATTTATTCCAGTCTAAATGATTCCATTCAGCCTTCAGACAACATTCCAATCCAAAGAAAATCGTCCTGTTTTTCCTCCATACTGTGAAAAAGAAAAGACAAACTCTTTCCATTAAATACCTCTACTGTGGTTAATGTGGCACTACACATGCCACTTTACTAATGGATTTGTCTAACACGTTGAATAAGCATTATAAACTTGTCCAAAAAATGTAAAGAACATTTATGTTCAAAAGCTTGGATAAATGTATATTCTTTGGTATGTCCTTTCTTTAGAGAAACAATTTTCTGTTATCACAATAATAATAGCAATAAAACTCTCAAGGCTTTAATATTCTTGCAACCAAAAGTTTGTTTGATGCTGCAGCACAGAAAAAGCTGATTTTTTTTCTCTGCTGGCCTCAAGCAGCATCAGAGTAAAAGGTATCCAAAGAATTCAGAGTTCATATGAAGAAATTTCAGAATGCATCCAATAACATCCCAGTTTTTCATCCAATATATTAGGACTACAGAGTTTTTAATCAAGCAACTCCACCTTGGTTATGATGACTGTCACGGCCTTCTGTTCCAAAAAGCCAAAATTTCCAATAAAAGCCGTGGGTGGCAACAGGTGGGTTTTGGATTTGTACACACTTCCGAATTGGTTTATTTATTGTAAAAGTAGAGACAAAATAATAACTAAAAATGTTTTGTAACTTAGTCGAAACGAAAAATAATCTCAATTTAATGTTTGAAGGTATAAAAAGTGGTCAAAAAATCATTTTACAAAACCTCCGGTCCACACCAGACATTTGCCAAACAATCCTCCACCAAGCACCCGGTGTGTTCTTAATTACTCAAATTAATGGGAGGGTCTAACAATTAGCAACGTAATCTAAACAATTCCAAATATGAAAATGAATTACACATTTTGGTTTTAAATTAACTTAAATATATTCCAACTACCCAAAGAACAAAACTAAATTGCAAACTACAAAAATGTAGCATAAATGGCAACAACACAGACACTAAAAAGAATTGAAATAAAAATCCTAAAAAGCTGATATCATTTGACCCTTTCCTTATGGAGTCTTGTTGTGTGAAACAGTTGAAAGAAGATATTTACATAGCGTTACGAATCCTTTAATAGATAATAGAAAGCTCATATTTCTTAACTGCTCTTAAAAATTAAAAAAAAGAAATAATTAAGATCTTATAATAATAATTAATTTAAAAAAAATTCTGCATAAACTTGTCCATATTAGGTCAGAGTAAAATTTTGAAAGCTGATAACTGGTAGCTGGAGCAACATCAAAAAAAGACTGGAGTGTGATTTCAGAGTGCGAGTATGCTAACTATTGCAAAGGCTTTTTACACTCTAACAATGGTGCACATACATTTAGAAGGCGCTGTAGATCTTTTAGTAACAGAATCTCTTTTGCCATATCTTTAGCAGAAGTGACAACTACTACTTTGTCTTTAGTTCCACTGCAGACACAACTCTTAAATTCTTAATCATGCTAATTAGGTGCAATTAGACAATGAGCATCTGAAAAATTCATGCAGCACTTAGCTTTGCCTTTCTTTTCCAACAGGGTGTAATTCAAAAGTCCTTAAGTGGAGAACTACAAAGTGCTTTTTGGTCTGGACAACATCTGAATGCAAAAAGCGTCCTATTACAGGCAGTGGTCATTCTGAAAGACACTCACAAGCATTTTCAAAGGCAGAATGCACAATGTGTGGTCTCCACAATGTCACGGTGGCTCGAAAGCGAGTGTTCAATATCATGTTGTCAGTGATATTCAAAGGAAAACACAAGATACAAAGTGGCAAACTGTCAGCACAAAAGGTGGGGTGACCATCTGAAAAAACTGGCCCACTTAAAGCTTCCTCGGTGATGTGCTACACTCCCAGCACAGACACAAAATGAATGGATCTGTTAATAGTGCTGTTCCATATTGTAATACCATCTGTTCCATGACAGGCCGTTGAGAGCTTTGCCATCATTTTCACTGGCCAGAACAAATTTTCATGCACCCTTGTCTTTTCTTTCTTCTTTCCTCTCTTTCCTTGCTTTTTTGTATTTTGTGAAAGTAAGACATGTTTTCCTAAGATTGAGAACCTGGATATGCTGAAAAGCTCCACAAATGTGACTGATCTCACAGAGCAGCTACATTACAATATGAGTTCACTCACTGTCTCTAAATCCCTCTGCAGTGCGATGCAAAAGTATTCATTCTTCCTTGAAGTTTTTTTTTTTTTTTTACATTTTGTCACAGTATAGAACTAGTAAATAACTGGAAAGTGGAAGCAAAAATTACACATGTAATATATATATTTTTACACAAATCTGACAATTTTGGAATGTATTTGCAGTCAGCTTTGTTTACTCAATCATAGATTTGTAGCAAGATGTAACTGATTGAATAAATTGACAATTTGGTTAAGCACATGGGTATGAAACTCCAGCCTTCAAAGACCAGTGTCCAACTAAATTTAGGTGTGTTTGTGATTTAACACACCTAAATCAAATATTTAGATCATTAGGAGCACTCTTTTGAACTTGATGACATGCCGAGAAAGCAATTCATCATTTGATTCAGTTGTGCTGGAACAGGGATCCGTCTAAAAGACATGGAACTCCAGTCTACAAACTTCAAGGACTGGAGTTCGAAACTTTGGCTGTAGATCACAGGTGTCAAACTCCAGTCCTCAAGGGCCTCTGTCCTGCAGTTTTTAGATGTGCTACAGGTACAAAACACTGGAACGAAATGGCTTAATTACTTCCTTCTTGTGTAGACAAGTTCTCCACAGCCTTGCTAATGACCTAATTATTCTATTAAGATGTAGTGCAGCAGAGGCACATCTAAGTTTGACACCCCTGCTGTAGATGAAGGGGGAAGCTTTCGGGATGTTCAGGAAAAGAATCCGTTTTGGAGGCTGCACAAGACTTGAGACTGGGAAGAAATTAATTCTCCAGCGGGAAAATGATCCTAAACATCTCATTATCCAGATGTGTAAATCTGGTAAAGACACACCACAAAATGCTTGAAGCTGTAATTGACTCAGGGCTGAATATAAATGCATGTTCCAGTCAAAAGACTTTAATTGTAAATCTTTAAGTAATTATGCAAAATCTTCTTTGCACATTACCATTATACACTGCTTTGTGCTAGTCTGTCACATGCTGTCCATAAATGTGACTGAGTTCAAGTAGCAGCTATTACTTTATGTGTCCAGTCTATGACTTTGCATCTTTATATTTGTCCTTAAGTTTAAATGGAGTTTTCTGTGAAAGTATCTTTAAAAGCTCCAATTTATTGACCAGATTTCAAATGGCTCCTATAAGGGAAGACTAAGCATCCTGCAATGGAATACCTCATGGGGTCATCTGTATGTGTGAGTGCCTATGTTTGTTTGTATCTTAATAAGGAACTACTCAATGCTTATTATTGTCCCTGTAAAGACAAGAGGTACATTTTTCTTCATTCCTGTATCGAATTGAAAACAGTTCAAAAATAGATTCTTTCCAACCATCTTATAAATGTAATTTGTTCAGAAAAAAAAAATACATTAGGCTTCTGTGTCATGTGAGATAAACAAAAATATGGATATTACCTGAATACAATAGGCATTGATAGGTTGTCTGACCTCATTTCCGGAGGTTAAACTGGGACGGCTGGTTGGTTACAAAAACAGGGTTTTTTTAAACAAAATCCCTTTTATTTATTGTTCATAGTGGCTCCTAAACAGCCCAATATGTGAATGGTGCATTTACTGAAATGTAGATTTTTTTTAATCATCAGTAGCTTAAACAGACTTGATGCAACCTATATAAAGTTTCAGCTGTGATTTAGCAACATTGATATAAATTTTGATTTGTTTAACAAACTAGTTATGCAAAATCAATTTCTTTTATATAGTTTCAGTATGAAAATTAGGCTATTCTTAAGATGGTTCTTCCAGAGGATTAAATCTATTTTAAAAAGAATGGATATTTAAGAAATGCTCTAAAGTCATCTAAAGCTGGAAAAAATAATTATTCTTTTTAGAATAATCTGTATCTTGATTACTTAAAAAGATTTTCTGTGACCGAAATACCTACATCCTCCACATTTGGTGATACCACTGCTAAATTTCACAATTTAGCTTGTATTTTAGAAAAGTACAAGCTTCAATTTTAGTATATTTATCAATTGGTGGAAAACAGTACCAAATGAAGATATTTGCTTTTAACAAATTATCGAGTTCTTATAATGCCTTGCGTAGGTTTTTGTAAACTTGCACTTCTTTTCATTTTATCATATTGTAATCTAATCTAAAATTTCAATATTATAATATGAAATATATTTAAGGAGTATTTTATTAGAATTGTGTGTGACAGATCAAACAAATCAATGTGTCTATTTGCCATAAGGGTCTTCAGTCAAATAGAAACAAAACTGAAGTTTTTATTTGTGAACCAAAATATAGATCAGTGCAAAGTTATTAAAGCTAGAAACTATTGACTAGTCTGGGTATGGGTATGGTTATGGGCTCAATGAGAATAAGACTCTTAAGGTCAGAGAGAACACATTTTTAAGTGACCATTACTGAATAAATAAAAAGAACACTCACCGGAGAGGTCAAGATTAACATTTTGATGAGTTAAAAGAATGGTTAGGTTGTAAAACAGCACTCCCAAAGTGGGAGAGTTCAACAGAACTACAAATGTACCAAAATATCTCCACCCCCTTAAATTGCAGACAGAGCAAGTAGGGCAAATCAATCAGAGAAGAAGTTAAGATGCCCAAGGTAACTGTGGAGAGGTTCCACAATGTAGGCGAGAGAATCTGTCAACTGGGCAGTTATTAATCATGCAGTCCACAAATCTCCCTTTTATGGAAACCTAGCAAGCCATTGTTGAGAGAAAGCCATAAGGTCCTACTTTCAGTCTGCTAAAAGCTTTGCACAGATGAGCTCAATTTAACCTCTTTGTCCTAAAAGCAAGCTGATGTGCTGGAGCTGTGGAAAAATAGGAAAACATATGAAAGATGATTATGTTGGTAAATGTTACAAACACAATATGACTTGCATAGACTGGACTCTATGTTCATAGCAAAGCATGAGTAGTCTGTCCAACTTCTTGAAAAGGAAATACAATTATATATTTTTATCTCCACAACAAGGTTTTATTTAAAAAGTTCATTTTGGTCAACATATGCTATTTTTGCATTAAAAACAACTTACTAACAGTTTCTTAATGATTTAACTACCTCGTTACCTTATATGATATTTCATGCTGAATTAAACAGTAATGGTCACTTAATCTTACAGACATAGTCACACTGTGACACTCCAGGCTCCAGGCTACATGGTATGAATTATGTATATAGTGCATAATT
Organism: Gambusia affinis; assembly: GCF_019740435.1. Taxonomy (NCBI): domain Eukaryota; kingdom Metazoa; phylum Chordata; class Actinopteri; order Cyprinodontiformes; family Poeciliidae; genus Gambusia; species Gambusia affinis. The sequence goes on from NC_057878.1 coordinate 22,551,499, forward strand.
CATACCATGTATCATATTGTGAAAATTATACATTTGTGATTTGTTGTACCGCCAGTATGGAGGAGGAAATTAACAGTGTAGGGATGCTTTTCCTCTAGCCGCCACACTTTTAACTATTTTGTGTTGTCCTCTCACATAAAACTCAAATGAAATTTGTCCAAGTAATTGTTTTAAATAATTAAAAATTTAACATTTTCACTATATATATACATGAAGGATTTTAAGATGTACTTAGCTCTAATAATGGGTGCCAATAAATTTCGACAGCATGGTACATCCTGTACAGGGGTTTTTTCTTGGCTATTTCCAACATGGTCAGTATAGAAGTATTGATTGCGGCAAAAAAGCATTTCTCTGCATGAGTGGTCTTACTAAAGTGAAAACAGCTGACAGCCAAACTCTTGTTAGAGCAGAAGCGTTGAGGGCAGCTGAACTGCATGGTAGACAGAATACTGAAGACAGACAGAAACTCTGAGACCCACAGAGAGAACGTTGAAGTAGACTCTCCTTAATGCCATATTTTTCCAACACCAGTATATACATGTTTAACCCACAAACCAATTATATACACGGCATGAAATATGGAGGAACTACAAATAAGACATGAAGCAGCTTATCAAAAGTGCGATTACCATTTGAGGGACTGTGTGTCATATCATTTGCTACTCCAACATAATCACTCCACAAGACAATAATAAACTTTTTTTATTTTTTATTTAAAATGACCAGATGTGTTAATGGTAACATGATACAGTGACAAATACATATGCTTAATTAAATTGATTTTCACCCCCACCCCTCTTCTCTTGTACTTCTACAGGGATGGCAGAGCAGTTGGAGGGTTGAATGATGCTGGACCCTGCCTGTAAGCATTAATTGTACGGTCTCACAGAGTCTCCCTTGACATGAGGCGGAATATTGCAAGCGGGAGCAATGGACCGTGTCATTTTAATGTCCAATTCCAGCTTGAGCTCAGACCTCCTGCCAACCAAATCAATTGTTTTTTTACTGCTGGGCATTTGTTGATGAGTTATATCATAAAGAAGAAGCAATAAGCCTTAATCAGGACCTCATTGTTCTCGTCTTGGGATTACCAAGACACCTAGTGTGTAGCTCAAGGATTCACTCTCATACCTTTTTTTTCCAACCAAGGCAGCTAATGAGATTACAGCCATTATTTTCTATACTAAACTACCATATATCAAGTAAAAAATGCACAATTTAGTGTAGAAACTACAGAACACAAAATGTTCTCAGAAGAGAAAAACTGTTCTACCTTTATGAAAAAGCCAGTTTTACTTGTCTCTTCTCACTGGACAATAATAACTCTTACTTACTTACGGTTTCACAAATGGAAATGGTGATGCAAAATGATCACAACACCAATGCCCGCCAGGCTACAAACACTGCAATAAGCAGTCTGACAGACACTGATATAAGTTATCTGATGAGACAAAACAAACTAGATACTCCAAAGCTGATTTCAAGCTGTGTGGAACTGCAGCTCATTCAGAGAGAAATAACCTCAGAACAAAGATCTCAGATGAGCCAAGTGCATTTTAATTAGATTGTTTTAATTAGAGTGATGGCTTCAAAATTATTGTTTCACATAAACAGTGTGAGTCATAGAGAGCTTATTGTAGGGTTGAGAATGAGGTAAAATGATTAAGCAGTTTGGCTAATCAACAATTTCTTAGATTGCAATAATAACAGGACAATGAAAAAAAGCACAGCAAAGCAATCAAGAGGAGCATAGTGATGAGCATTGATGAACATTTATCCACTTTCTGTAAGTTCACTTGCCTTTTTCCAAACAAACACTCTGTGTTGTGCTCATGAACAACAAGAAACTCATAACACTGAGTATGTAGGTGTGAATCAGGATGTATCCCAGCTGTGGTGCCATGCCAAGTATTTATACTCCTTGAAATGTTTCACATATCGTCATTTATCACAAACGTCCCTGTATTGGTTTTAGGATTTCCTCAAAAAATAATGCATCATTGTGATAAAAGGATACATAGTTTTCAATGTTTCTACAAATACAAATGTGAAGATTGAGATTTAGGTCAGAACTTTGACTGAGCCATCCTAGCATGAATATGCTTCGATCTGAACCATCCTGTTCTATGTCTGGCTACAGGTTGAAGGTTGTTGTCCTCCTGGAAGGTGAATGTGAAATCTCAAACAATATTTTATTTTTTCAAAACTAACCCAAATGAGCCTCTGTACAACATTGACCTTATGTTCTCTGCAGTCGCAAACAGGGAATATTCTATTCCTCTAAAGTGAGTTTGATGTACAGTCCTGGGAGTTTCCCCAGACTGGAGCTGAAAACCTGTTCTAGGGAATAAATTATGTCACAGCAAAGTAAAATCTGGACCCACTAAAAGGCTAAGTTCCCACCAGAGATGAAGTGAGACTTTTTCAGGTTTATATATACAGATGTAATACATGTTTTAGAAACTTCTTTATGTGGGTCTAGACTTGAGGAAAATAAGCACATTTCATCAAGTGAAACGCCAAGTTCTGCCTTCCTTCAGTATGTGTAATTTATGATGCCAAATATAATGCATGTGTATTAAAGGATATGGGATAAAAGAATTAAAATACAATAGTCATAACTTCACCATTTTGGTTTTGTCTCCCTGCTTTGTTTAGTTGATCATCTTCGGAAGAAAACTCTGATGGTGCCCACTGTTCAAAGATCCCATTTTCAGAATCACTTCAAGGACTTCAATGTAAATGGTTCTGCACTGGTGCAGTCTGTGGTCTGCATTGCATAACATGAGATCAAGCAGCAATAAAATTACATAATTGTCACAAGTATAATGGGGCTACGCTAAGACATTCCTACTCGACATTCCTGAGGACGTACCCCCTCCTTCTGCTGAACAATCAGGGGGCTATTAGTCGACTTTTATAATGCATATGCTTGCAGCAAACCCAGACACCCCCAACTACACTTTCCATCTATCTCTCTGGGGATCCTGTTAACAAGTTTTCGCCCTAAAGATGTTGCGTGTATCTTTGCAAAGAACAAAATAAAAGAATGATACTGTCTTTTCAGAGCTGAATGTAGAGCTACAAAAAAAAAAAAATCATAAATATAGTATCTGGTTCAAGCATCGTCTAGAAAAAATTTCCTTGTGTTTGTGTTTTGGATAAATAAATCATATCATATCATTTGACTGGGTGCACAAAAGTTATTATGTACCACGGTTTAGAAAATGCACATGCATAATTTAAACATACTACACATGTAGTACACACACATTTCCACCTGGGAAACAGCTTTACACCTGCAACAGGAGCTAATTTACAAATTTTTGAATAGGTGTCCGCTTCAGAACAAAATAAAAGCAGACACACAGAGGAGAGGAGATCATTATTTCTTACCCTGCTAGCCTCCTTGAAGCAAACAGAAACACAAGAGGACCTATGCTGCTTTGCAAGTGTTGGAATTACTGTATGCTATGGAGGACAGGAACTAACTTTTGATGAAGTACATAATTAAATTGTGACTTTATACATGGGGAACTTCTGCAACTTTTAATGCTGGCAAAGGCCAGCAAAGGCCAGGTTAGGGTGTTGCGAAAAAGCAACGACCTAACCTGGTCTGGTACAGAAGAGGCATTGTCAGGTACAGACTCTGTTGCAGAAACTGCAGAACAAAATCATGCACATTTTGCAACAAATACACCTGTTGCAAATGTAGAAATGAAGAAAACTGGGTGTGTGATGAGCACCAGATTTAAAGCTTTGGCTACACACAGAGAGATTGATTAGATCAGGCTCAGTAGGTAGGAATTTGTCCTGTAACCAGATGTTGCTGGTTTGAACCCCTGGTCTGCCCGTCTCATACATTGTGTCCTTGAGCAAGATACCGTACATTACCTGCCTCGGTTGCTGGTGGTGGCCAATTCTATTGTATCCTGCCAGCTGTGGCTACAATTTAGCTCACCACCATCAGCATTTGATTGGGTGACTGAATGTAGTGTGAAGGACTTTGGGGTCTTCTGGAAAAATGAAGCGACATGCGAGTACACGCCATTTACCCTTCATGCAACCAAGTTGTTGCATGTTTTTGAAACTGCTTTGAGATTACATTAGTTATGAATTGATTCCACTACTAAATAACAAATTAAACTGAATTGAAATACCCCAACTTGTTTTTGTTTTCAGCTGAATTGTTCAAAACACATGTCAAAATTAGTGTAAAACTTTTTATCCTCTGTTTCTCTGGACAACAGCTCAGGTTTTCCCTCTCTCTAGAGTTTTAAATTGTACATTTCTCAGCACTCTTCTTGTAAAAGGTTTTTTTTTTTCTCAGAATGACCAGCATTAACCCAGGGGATTCTTAAAGAATTATGATATACTTACAATTTCTTCTTCTAAAGATGGAAAAATTGTGTTTACATGATGAATTATTTGTGAGAACTATGCTTTCAAAAATATGGTCTTGTCAGGGCAAGGTGCTTTATTTAAAAGTTTTTCACATCTACTGTATTTTCCCGGACTATAAGCCGCTACTTTTTTCCTATGCTTTGAACAATGTGGCTTTTAGCCCGATGTGGATTTTTCTTCAACCACCAGGGGGCCCTTTAGCAGGAAGTGAATCATTGGAAGTAAAAATTAGAATTCAAAGAAGAAAGGGCTAATTTTCATTGGAGAAATTTCTTCAAACTCATGTGATGCAGCTTTTAAGTTGAGGGCTATTGATCCCGCAGTACAGGAAGGAAATAGAGCCGCCGCACGTAAACTCAGCGTGAACAAAACCATCGTTCGCCGTTGCAGATGGAGGGCTGCGCCTTAATAAATCTAGCATGTTTATTAGAACGCTGCCCTCTGCTGCAGAAAACCGAGAGCGGCTGAGATACCAGCAGCTTATAACCCGGTGAGGCTTATATATGTGCGTTTCCAGTTTTTTTCAAAAAAAATTTAGGTGCAGCTTATAGAATAGTGCGCTCTATAGTCCAGAAAATTTCCCAAGGATGACAAAAAAGAAGTTGGAAAAGGCTATTTGAGGTTGTATTAACTTCACTGAACATTCATTGCCCTGGTCATACTTTCTGAGAAACTCCATCCATTCAGCTAAACATTTGGGTCACAAGTTGTTAAACATCATAACAGCTAATTTTCAGAAAATATGTTTGCTTTTATTTTTTATGTCTGGCAATCTTCCAGTCAAGAGGCCATAAAAACATGAGATATATAGCTCGCCATTTTGCATTTGTGCTCATTGGAGAAATGCCCAGCTGACTTTTACCCATGAAAGACCATGAGCTGTATCAGCCTACGAACCAGCTCTATTAGGAGGAAACCAGGAGAGGCGGCACGGTTAAATGGGTTTGACATCAGTTTTCACTTGAGAGTTGAAATTCAGCTGGACACCGATCGTTCACACATTTTATACTCTAGGTGTCAGAAATTCATTATTCATGTCTGTGATTAGTTTATTAACCTTTTTGTATCCAACAGTGACAAAAATGATAATAGGTGTAATTAAATTATAGAAAATACTTACAGAACATGGATGTTATTTAACCATTTTATGATGAGAGAACAAGTGGACTTCGACTTGATGAGGCAACAGAGCATATTTGGTTTCGGTATTAGAATATTAAAACATTGACAAAGAAATACAAAAAACTTTTAGTCAAGAAGAGAAATAAATTTTCAAATGGAAAATTTGTAGGAGTCCTGGATATGGTGAACAAAAATGAAAGTGCATCATTGAGGTCTTGGTGTGTCTTTCAGGTGGACACAAAAGGATAAAAAAGATTTATCCGAATCCTTTCAGGTGGGTGAAGAAAACCTCCCACACAGGATTTCTAGGCACTGTTTTTAAGTTTCTGATACTGTGTGTGTTTACAGACCGTGACCGTCTGAACTGCTCAGAGACCTCTTAAGGACATTAAAGAGAGATAGAAGAGGGAGTGTTGGTTTCAGAAACATAAGAAAATGAGTCAGGTATTAAAAAACAGGAGCTTTAAATCTTTATGATGAACAGAAGAAGTCTGCTGGCAGCAAACTGCTCATCTGTTCTTGTATTTTCACTGCAGCATGAAAAGATTTTAAAGAAAAAAATGACTTTGAGAACAATTCTTGCTGTATTATCTTCTGTAGAATGAGAACAGGGTATATTGTAATGCACAGAAGAGAAGCTCTTCATCATCAGTTACCTACACTGACAGGCCACAGAATTAATTTCACTCCTTGACAAAAATGACACTCCTCATTCTTTTCTCCCAACACAATTACTCCGTATATAATTCAATACAACCTGAAATTATTTAGAGCAACATATCCGGTGTCACTGCAGTTTCTTTTTTCTTTTTTAATAAAATTAAGTTTGACTGTAAAATGAAAATGAGTTTCATATTAGGAAAACCTAATAGGGCAAGTGTGGCTGAGTCTGTGAATGTTAGAGTGATGCTCAACAGGATCCCCTCTAGTCTCATGATGTTAGACAATTTAGTGGAAATACGTCTACTACATGAAGATAAAAGAGAAAAGAGACTTAACGTCATTAAATAAAAGCTAGTGGATGAGCTCAGTTGTCAGACAATGTTAGTGAGATGACAATAGGCCATTGGGAATACAGGTGACTGTCATCAACACCTCAAATCAAATGGAGCTCATTCATGTGGAGCCAGACTTAACAAACCATAGGGCAGTGAGGCAGAGCACACAATACCTGCTAATGAAGTAAACCCTGAAAGGCAGATATTTATATAGTAAATACATTTTTCCACTTGTGCTTGATTTTATTTTGGTAAAGTAATGTATTGGCATGCAAATAACTAAAGTCTTGTTGCTGTGATTAGAACTAACAAAAAAGGTGAAGTAAGAACTGCAAAATTTTCAAAATTACAATACACAAAGCATGGATCTACTATCTTTGTGATGTGCCTGTTGTTTAAGAGATAGTTCCAGTTTTTAAAGGGGGCGAGGTATTATGTAAAACCAACTTTTACATTATGTTATAACATAATTACTGGAGTGTTGTCTTGATTCTTCATGTATGTTTTAGAAATCCATGAATCTCCCATATGGCAGCCATTCAGGTGGTGCCCAAGCAATTGCTCTCACAAAGAGCCATTTTGTTTTTCATAAAACTTCTCTACCTGAGCTTTCAGCTCACAGAAACCCACAGTTCCTCCAGACTAGCAGCATCAGCAATTAGCAAACATCAAGTGGAACTGTAAGTCTGTTCTTATTATGCAAACTAAACTACTTCTCAGTTCAATGCATTTATCAATTAAAAATGACATAATGAAAAAGCATTGCTGGGTGTTAGAAAAATAGAAGCTTCTTAAAGAGACAGACACAAATTTCAAGGCATCAAATTTTTAAAGTCATGTTTGATATATGCAACAGGTTTATACCAACTGAAGGTAACATAGTTGCTTAACTGTGTAATACAATGGCACAATGTGCCTGAAAAGTACATAATACCACCCCTTTAAGTTAATTTCTGTAAAATATAGATCAGTCAATCAGTCCATCCAGCTGTTTGTGGTTGCAGGGAACTGGTGCTTATGTCCACCAGCTCTTATTTGAGAGTTGGAGTACACCCTGGAATGGTTGCTAATTCATCACAGAGTAGCACAGAGACACACAAGACAAACAATCATGTATGTATTTAATCACTCATGACAATTTATACAGCCAAATTAGATTTACCCTTTTGGCCTGCATAAGGAAGCTGGAGTACCGAGGGAGGAACCATTCATGCACAGACGAGTGCAAACTTCATGCAGAACAATGTTAGGTCAGGATTCTACCCCAGGACATTCTTGCTACATGGCAACAGTGCCAGCAACATATAAAACATTTCAGGTCTGATCCCTGAGCAAATTTCCGTTAAACAGATAGAAAAGATGAAAGTTCCTTCATATCTGACAACGCAAAAATTGTAGTTGAAAGGGTGGGGGGAAAAAAATCAAATGATGTCTAAATCTGGTGGAAACATGATTATGGTAGAAAAAAATGGGCTAATAGAGCCTGGCTTTCAGCAAAAAGCAGAATAAGATGGAGCTCATTATCATTTGGAATTACTAATGGCTATTTAGTTACATATTCCTCATGAAAAAACTAAATGGCATCAGCTATACAGCATCTCCTATTAAGACATTTTTGTTTTATTTTGCTCTATCTTGGATATTGTTCTAAAACCTGTTTGATATTTTCTTCCACTGATTTTTTGCCTTTGGATTTAAACAGCAGGAACAATCTTATGAACATATGCAGTTTTTATGGAAATTATTTTTAGTAATTTTATTTTAGCCTCACTATATACTCATTTTCAGCCCACCAATAGACTAACATTTTACACTTGAATTAGAATTATTGATTCCTATTTTCCTGCAGGCATATGCCATCATATATCAGTGACAAAACTACATTGTTAGATCAAGCACATCATTGGAAATCTCATTATATCACAATCTTTTCTTTTCATCTCTTAGTTCAGTCATTCTGTATCTAACTTAATGAAACACAATAGCTTAAGTCTCAAGTAATTTATTCCACTTTTCCTCCCATAAAGACTTGAAGTGCCTTGTTTCATTTTAAATATTTCTGCAGCTCTTTTATCATCATCAACATGAAATAACCCGCTCCACAGTCTTTCAGTAAAAGCTCTGTGTCTAACCTGAGTCCATTATGTGAGGATTACAGTCCTTAGTTAAAGGAATAATAACCAACTAATTTTACATTTTGGTTATGTTAGAACCACAAACTTTATTATACTTCATGTGGATTTTGTGATAGAACAGACATTGTAGAGTATACAGTTATGAAATAAAGGGAACACATTTCATAAATAAAACCTGTGTAGAAAGTATGCTGGGCTTTACTGTAAAAGCCATAAACAAAGTGCAGTGCAACATATAACCTTTATACTTCACCTAGCCAGTCAATAACATTCATTCAAGTGTAATGCAATTTTGTTATAATATTCTGTAAACATTATGAACCTCGAGTACGTCTGGATTTTGGTTTAGATTTATGTTTTGATAATTTACTTTTTTATTATTATTTATGTGCAACAGATTTGGGAATTAATGGTATTCATTTCTCTGTGTTCTTGTTTTTAGAAAGATATTTCCATATAGTTTTAGTGCTTTAGGTTTAATTTCTTACTTTTTCTTGTATTCTGTTCTCTGTGTATTCTAGTTTATCCTGTAGATCAGTGCTAGCCTTCCCCCTTGGTTTGTTGTTTTGTGCATAGTTTAGTTTCCGCTGAGTTAATTATTCACCTTTCCCCTGTTTCCTGGTTTTGCTCTCCTTCACAGTTGTTCCAAATTCCCATGATTAACTCATCTGCATTCAACATCACTCTCCGCCCTTTCCTTTGTGTATAAGGTCTCTGGTTATCATTGTTCATTACTGGTTCCTCCTGCTATTCTGTCCAATCGCCATACCTTGTTTGCTTTTTTTTTAATAAGCTGTGTAAGTTTTCTGTTTGTTTATTAAACACTTATCATGGTCCCATCCCATGGTCCTATCTGCATTTTAGTTGCATTCACTCACAAAACAGCAATCTGCCTAAGAAAATACGCTTGTACTCGTGGTTATGTGACAATATGCAAAATAGTGCTAAACTTTTAGAACTGCGTATAATGGTGACATTTTGTATTATGCTTTACAATAACAAACAATTTTACATGCATAATAATAAAAAGAAAATAATATCCTATAAATATGATCTAAAGTTCTTTTGAATGACTGCAGAGATTTAGAGGATCAAAGGTAGATTAAACAAAAATCTATTGATGTTTTGGGTGAAATGACCAATTTAAAGACATCTTTCTGCCTCTTTGTATAAAATGTCACTCTTGTGCTCATGTAAGGCTGTTCAGGTTGTCTGCCCTTCATTATGTTTGGTTTCATTTTCAGGTGTGAAAGTGTCTTTTTACTAGAGATAACCATATTCTGTGAGAGCATGTTATGGATATTGGCAAAAGGTATTTGGATGATTTTCATCTAAATATCTATGCTGTAAAGACACCATCTATTCAATCTCTGCTGAAATGAAATACCATATTTATTTTGACCCAAATTGATGAAAACTGTATTTTCCTCCAATGTGTTTGTGTATTTGACATAAAATCATTCACAGCTGGAGAAGTTTTTATGATTTGAAAGGTTGAATTGAATCGATGCACTTTGTAGCTCAGAGATGGAACAGATAGAGGAGATTAAGTAGCCCAAAGCCAGAAAACATTTAATTCTTGATGAAAGTATCGAAATACATTGTCATGTGCTCTTTCTGGTCAGCGAAAAAAAAAAAAAAAAAAAAAGATAGGCAGGACTGTTTGTATTTCATTTGAGGTGACAAGCACCATCTAAATTATTAGATCATTTTAGATTCTGCTCTATTTTTTAATCACAGCACCCATGAACTGCTACCAGAAAAAGCAGAGCAGACATTTTTGACAACAGTGATCAATTTCTACCAACTTAATGCTGAAATCTACAATTTCACAAATCCAAAATGTATTCCTCTAAATTAAATAGCTAGAGAGAGTCAATTTGAAAAAAAGGGTTTGAGTGAAATCCAAATGCTAATTGTACGAATAATTAGTGTTGACAGTGGGGGCGCATTGTTCAAAAGGTATTATTATTCTCACCTTTCAGAATCTAGATGGTCCAGTCTTGGGGAGAAACAGGTTAGACAGCTTAAAAGCTAATCACACTCTGAATTTCTTTAGTCACTTTGTTGTTTCCTGAATCCTGCAGAGCCTTTTCAATTGTTTTGTACTGAGAATGGCATTCTCACACGTTTCTAGTAAAAGTTTCTTGAACCTACACAATCATAGTGACAATGTATAATTTTACCATCATTCTGATATTCTACTTTATTCATACAAAAAATATATATATATATAGGTAGGTTAAATGGCAACAGTTGTATCTTAAATCAACTGATCATGCAATAATGATAATTACTCACCACCAAATATACTGTTTTAGAGACATCAGACTTGTGTTTTACTGAAACAAATATATTTTGGTTTTTATTTTATTTTCCACCATATATATTCTTCCACATTCGTTTTTTGTTTGATAAAAGCGTCTTGCACATTTAATATCTACTGAGAACATGAGTGTAAAAAGCCTGGTTGTTTCTGATTGGATGAAAAACAAGACAAAATGTCTGCTGTGAACTGAAGAATTTTGTGAAAACCTGAAGCTACTCTTAGAAAAGATTCACACCTAGTTCCTCTGAAGGAAAGAGTCTGGTTGCCTGCTGTGTGTGTGCTGGGTGGTCTGGCTGTTGCATATCCATCTTTGTTTTCCTTTTAATTCTCCAAATGTTTTTCTCCAACCATTATACAGTACCTGTTTCTAAATGAAACACAAATGTTGAATTATATTTAGTTTAAGTTCTAATAGTTGACATACTTGCATTAGATAAATGTATAACTGGATCATATTTAAAACTTGAAGGCTTTAAGAAGTCCCAGTGTTTAAATGTAATCTGAATGGACCGTGTAAGATTCAAAATTTGTCCATTGTTTTCTTAATGCAGTACTATTAATATGTGTGAATGAGCAAAGCTCAATGTCAATTTCTACAATATGCTTTATATAAGCCCAGAAAATAAGAGAAAATAGAGCTGAGAAATAAGACAACTGAGATTCAGTTGCAAAAATAAGTATGTTAAATATAAAAACAGATGAGACAAGTCTTGCTGTCCCTGTGCACATGTTAGCAATTTCCTGGATTCATACAGTCTCATGGATATTCTCAATTAAATTTTCTGTAATAAAATATGAAGCTTCTCTTCAACATCAAGTGCTCACTCGTGGTGTGTTCTGTCTTTCTCTCAGAGTACTTAGCGTAAAATACATATCCACATCATCTGTCATAATCTGTTTAATTACTGACTATACATTACGTGTGCTTGGATGTTCCTTTCCTGACATTTGAAGCAACATTCAGTTTCTATGCACCACAAATCTGGAACAAACTTCCAGAAAACTGCAATACAGACATGAACTGTTCCTTTAAATTAAGACTAAAATCTGTTTACATTTGACTTTGATTAGTAATCTATTTGCTTGATAATTTTGATGATTATCAAGCAAATAGATTACTATTTGCTTGATAATAGTAATCTATTACTATGAAACCAGCAATAAATGTTTATTGCTGGTTTCATAATTGGTTATTGTATGTTCATACAATGGAAACCACTTTGAACTTAAATGTGGTATATACTATAGCCAGAAAGCATTCTATATTGTAACTGTGCTTAGTTTCTTCATTAAGTTTAAATGATTTTGATTCATTTTTAACAAAATAAATCAAAGACATTTTACTTTTAACATGTACAGTGGATCAGAGCAATACATTTCTTCAAGGTTGCATCAGTGTCAGCTAAAAACCACAGTTAATACACATTCTGAACATCATTGCCCAGAATGTACAACTTATTTTCTTCAAAGAATATAAATAATGAGAACTTAAAACAGCACGCTCTCACTGACCTCCATAGATCAAATGTCACATATAGACATGGACATGATATGGAAAAACAACAGGTAATATTTGCTTATTCATGCAGGTATTTTGACTTTGAAGTTCCTCTCTAATTGCCATTTCCTTTTGAAGTCATGGTAAATTAAATACTCAGCTTAGATTTCACTTGGACTCATTTCATTCCTGGAACAGTTGGTTGTTATCTCCAACCCTGTTCCCACCTGTTAGGAAAGTCCCTGGGGTCCAACATCATCCGTCTTAGATTTTGTTGCCGTACAATATGCTAATTGAGGGATGCAAATATGGTGCCTGTGGATCATACAAATATGTGTGAGAGAAGGTGAGGTAAGGTAGAGAAGGATGGAGAGTAAAGAAGACAGATTATGGTGCAAAAGAAGTAGCTATAAAAACAGGAATAAATGCGATACTGAACACTGCTAATTTAAAGGAGTAATTCTCATTGCTTGCCATTCAGCAAATGATGAAAGTTTAGTTTCAGGGGGCATAGGTGTAGTTCACATTAATACATGAATTTTTTCATGAAATAATCTAATTATTATTAAGAAGAACCTCCCTGAAGTAGGACTTCCTACTGGGAAAATCAAAGCTCACCAAGCAATTCCTGATTTTAACATCTGATATGATTACATGTGGACTGCAGTGCCGGTGCCCAGCCTAATCTGGCTGGAGTTCTGCTCTCATACTGCAGCAGCTGACTGAAAGTTCCAACATCTCTCCCTAACATTTCCCTCTCCTACACAACTCATTACATGTATGAGAACAATTATTCAAATTCAGTAATAATATCATTTGGCAACTTCCAGTGACTTTAAAGACAGCCAATAGCTACATTTCCTGATTTGGCAGCACATATCAGCAAGCTAAGAGCTGCCCATCTGTAAGGCTGCCGACTGCTGATTTACTACTCAAAAGCCCAACTAATTAACTACCTAACTTTAGCTTAACAGACTCCTAGTACTACTGTGCCGAGAACAGAATGTTGGCCACCCTGATTTTCAAAGTAAATTCTCCTTAGCTGAAATAAGCTGATGGATGAATCCTTGTGAAGAATACATGAAATAGACTGATGTCAAATAGAATAACTCAACAGTTATCTCTGCTTTTAAAAAGCAAATCAAAATTACATTATTCTAACTTTTAGAATCTGTATTTCTGGTATTTATTTTCTAAATGAATTCATTTTATCATAAATGTTCGTTAATCATAGTTGGCAATGTCATGAAAGAAAATTCTCCATCTCTTGTCAAACTATTCCTGTTTGAGACTCTTATTATGAAGTAAGAGAAAAAAATTGTTCTTGACTTATCAGCATGTTGCACTGACAAAGTTGCCAAACTAAGAGTAATTGCTGAGATGAACAACAATACCTGCCCAAATAAGCATTAAGTGAACCTCAACCATTGAAGTCATTTATCTGGAAACAAAAAAGCAACACTAAAGACAGCATCTGTTAAAATCTGTTATCAGGAGTTTGAAAGGCTGTTTCACAGCTGTTAATGAGCCTGAACTGTCTTTGATCCTGTCTAATTCAAAATTCAAAGATGTACATGGGTTAAACAGTGAAATAACAAATACAGTTTGATGTTTCTACATCCATTTTTTCTATTTGCAAAAAAAAAAACCAAAAAAAAAACACAACCCTAATCCCTTTGACCCCTTATTAATCTTAGTTGTTTTTTCTGCATTATGACCTTATCGAGGCAAGTTTGAAAACAACAATCCATGGACCTCAACTGTTCCACACTGATTAATCACAGTTTGTGATTTGCTTAACCTTTTCTGTTGTTAAAAAAAAAAAATTACTTTCAAAAATAGTGTGTTGTATATCATCTTGTCTTCAGATGTGGACGCATCATTACACCCCAAAGTCAATTACATTTTGAATCTACTACATCTCAAAAAATAGGATTCCAATTCTCTGAGACACAGAATTTTGATCTTTTAACCATAATCATCAAAACTAAAAGAAACAAAGGCTTGGAAAATTTCGCTCTGTGTGTGATGATATTCTATACCAGTTTCACTCTCTGATACATTCTATGTTTACACAATATTCATGTTAATATGTTTTAAATGTACTAGTATATTAGTTCACTTCAGTCTATTCTTATAAAAATAATCTGATTCATTAAAAATTATTTGTATGAGAACAGAAATATATAAAAATGAGAAAAATTGTGGTGTGTTTAAAATGCAACATCTGCCTTTGATAAAAAGCTTCCATAAATTAGTCTGTGTTCACCTTCCACCACTTCAAGCAAGTTCCCAAAGAACTACAATGCCTGACTTTTGATTGACCTTTGCACCTTTATGGCCTGTGGCACATAGATTTAAATTTCTATTATTTAATTACACGTGGAGATATAAAAGATCTGCTTTGGAAATGTCTTAAATCCTTTAAGAGCATTTTGAGGACAACACACTGACCTGATTACCAGCAGCTAAAAGCTTTTATTTGTCCTATTCCCTGTGAGCACAACAAGAGCACTAAAGGATTCATCGCAAGGCCATATTCCTGAAGAAAAGCAGAAGGATTTATTTCACAAACAGGGTTGCAACCAAGCTACATAGCTGACAGACCAACATTTTGAGCAACAAAGCTAAACCTGCAGCTTTATAGATCAGATCGAACATTTATGTCAGGGCGCTGTGGCGACACAAAGAAACTTCGAGGAGAATTTAAAATATTAAAGGTTCAGTTAATAAGTTTCAAACCAGACATAATATCTCACCCAGACTATGCAATATGTGCTTTCAGAATAAAGACAGTAGCTGGTACTTTTGTTTTAACAAGACAGTTCACTATAATTACTATGATGAACTATGACATAAACTAATGAAGTAGCAATAACGGTTACACAGTTCACACTCATAAAAGTGATTTCCACACTTGTGACACAGGGAGAGGGTGAAAGAAGGATCAGAGGAACTGATTATCTCTGGTGGTCATTAAAACACAAATTAAATGGCACCACTGTATATCTACCACTTACAGACCTGACAGTAATCCAAGTTGAAAGGGATCCTCAGCAATTATATCATGGGGGAAATGGTTCAAAGGTTTGCATAGCATAAAGTGACTAAAGCAATGCATTTCTTTTTTGGTTGCTCTGTTTAGGAAGCTCTTCACCTGATATTTGGGCAGATTTTGCCATCTGGAAAAGGAAAAAAAAAAAAAAAAAAAACTTCTGACAAACATCAGTACGCTACAAACACGACGACGTTTCTGAAAATGAACCAGGAGGTAACCTAATGTAAGAATATCCTGCTCCACATTATTGTGACCATTTTATGGACTTTGTTCTGAAGACGCAGTACCTGCAAATGTGTAATTATAGTAATTTGAGGAGACATTAGTCCTGATTTTTTTATTTAGCTGACTTGTGCCTCTTTGATGTTCTCCCGCATCAACCAGACATGCTTGTTCTAAGACATGACAACTAAAGCTTCAGTAAAGCTTACCATTTCAGCTGACGAACTGGTAAAAAATGTGATTTACATTTACATCTTCTCAGATGTTATATTCCACATGTAAAGATAGTTTTTAAAAATTTACTTGACAGAAGTACATGCTTCAATATCAATAAAATATCAAACGCACAAAATCCCCATGTTTTAAGTGTACTAGCTCTTTTCATCTGGACTTTTATTTACTTGAATAACTTTGTTGTTATTGCTATAAATCAACAGGACAGAATATAACATTATGATCACCTGGATAATAGTGAGTTTGCCGTCTTGCTTCTACTAAAACGGGTTTGACCTGTCAGGACATTGAGTCCAGTAAAACTATGCTGTCATTTCTGGTACCAGAATGCTAACAGGATGTCGACAAATGTGTTGTTGCGCACCCTGAACCATTTTTGCTTTGTGGCAGGACATATTACCTTGTTGACAGAGGCTTGTGACATTTGGGCTTACCATTTCCACAAAAAGGTCCACATGGTCTGTAGAAATGCCAATATAAAGGGGAAAAGGATTTGTTTCCAGAGAAATGGAACGCATTTTCCAAAAACAACAAATTCCAGTTAGCCCCAATTTTACACTAAGTGGGCTCACTCCATAGGGAACATGTGTGGTTCACTTTCTATATGGTCTTAACCAGAAAAGTTCTGTAATTTTTAATACAAAAAATATCAACTACAATTATCAAAATGATTCTGCTTCAAAAGTGATGCATAATTTGTCACGTTTTAGGTGTCCTGGAATCAGGGAAATAAAAAGCCCAGACTCAAAAAGTCAATTATACGTTCTGCATTTTTGCATTGAGAATATTAAGTATTAAATGGAGTCCCTCTTAGGTTCAAGTAACTGATTCACAAATTTAGTATTACAATAACCATGTAGCTAGACTCCCACAGATGGACATCTGATTGCTTCTTGTTTCCATATTACAAATGTCAGAATACCAGCTGGCAACTGGGTTTTTCTCTCCTCTTGTCTTCTCACCTTCAATTTTCCTCAAGTGTCATATGTCTGCTCGTGCCTCGCTCCTCTCTTCCTGGCAGCTTACCTGGCACAGCTGTTGCTCATCTCCTCATTACTGTTCTGCATATCTTCTTCCTCTTCCTCTCGTCTCCTCACGGGATTAACATACTCCCCAGTCGGCAAAACAAAAAAGGTCCAAGTTCCAGAAAAATGTTTTGTCCTTTTGCTGTTGAATTCCTGGCTTTGACTTGTTTTTCCTTGCTTTAGATTTGCAGCCTGACTGCCAGTGTACCTCATCTATCAAACTCACCTGCCAGTCAGATGTCATCCTCCACAATGTAAGCCATATGGAAAAGCTCCATGTCTTCGTGGAAGAACTCAAGACCAAGAGACATTCAGATTGTTTCCAGAGTTGCAGTGAAATTACTCATCTTTCCCTCAGTCATGGTAAATTCTACATCCTGCATAACATGCAAACACTAGACAAAACAATGGGGAATTAAAACTGTCTTCATTGACATGACGAGAATTGACCTTCCACAAATGTACCAAATTTAATCACACTAAACCCAAACTTTTTACCTAAGCTAAATAAATGTGACTTGAATCAAGATCATCTCCAAAGTGTCCAGCAAAAACTCCAATTGGAACAACATATCTGTCAAGAAAAATGGAAACTGTAGTGTCTGGAAGGATGAGTGAGATAAGTAAAATACAATCACAATAAACTTGAAGACCATCCATTCATCCATCTTTTGCTTCTCCGGGTTGATGGCAAGTAAACAATTTTCCGTACAATAATTAACTATTATAGTCAATTATAATTTTTTTTTACAATAATTCACTCAAAATTGTCCTTGGATATGTGCGTATTTGTGCATGGTTGGTTGTTCTGTGTCTCTGTGTTCCCCTGCAATGGACTGGCGACTTGTCCAGGGTGTATCCTGCCTCTAATGTAATAACTGCTAGGGATCGGCACCAGCATCCCCACGACCTTGCAAGGATACGTGGGTATAAACAATTGAACAAATGGATGGAAATTTGCATGTTATACAAACTAATTACTTAAAAACTGATTATACTAATTATTCCTGAACAATTTAACAGTGTCTTGTGTTTATGATATTTTTAGTTAAAAAACAACATTTAAATCTACCAGTGTTTGCTTGGTACTTTTAGAATTAAGAGTTTATTCAATCAGTAACCCACAATACAAAAATAGAGATAAATGATATAAAGCCCAGTTACTGTACAGAAGATGCATTTGCCTCTTTACCAAAAATACTCATTATACATCACAAGGTTAAAAAAAACTAAAACATATTTTTAGCAGCATCAGTCAGTTAATTTGAAATAAATCTCCTGATAACATTTTTAAGTCAATATGTCACTATGAAAGACCAAGACTGAACTGAGCCTAAAGCAACAATGGCTCTGCTATTTTAGGCTATTTTAGTAAAATCACTGGTGGATAGGAATGTGCAAATTATTGATCATTATGCTTCCTGTAGCATGTGCTTTTCCTTGGCAGACTGTGCCCAATAAGACACTTGAGCGCTGCCATATCCAAACCAAGACTGAAATACAGAGACATAGCGGGAAGGCTTTCCAAAGCTGCTATTCCCCTAATTGGCGAGACATGGCTTCGGCTGTGTCTGACAATAGAAAGCTGTGAGAGCAGAGGGTTTGTCAGTTGGGAGCACTGAAGTGAAAACAAGAGAAAATTTGAGAATAACTGTGCGGCGAGAGGTACATAAGGCACACGCATTGATCCCCCTCCATCTGGTTTAACTACTTCCCAGTTCCCCATGTTGGAATACCTCGACAGTTTGTATGATGTGCTGTTTGGTTAAAGTATGTGCTGTCAACACTGTTGCAGATACCTAGACACCATTCTTTCCATTTCTTTTTTCAAATATTAACTTCAAAGTCATACTAGATTTCTATACCTTACAATAAATATCTTTATTTCTAATACTCTGTGAATTGAACACATTTCCTTTGATTTTATCCAGTTGGAAAACCAGAACAGCCACCAACTTTTCAGATGATTGTAAGAGTTTAACTTAAAATACTTCCTGTATTCTATCATATCTGGTTTACAAGACATGAATATATGCAAATTATTTCTTATTCAATCTAATGCTTAGTTTATATTTATGCACACAGAACAGGATTTAAGTTTTCTGAGTAAAGGTTTCAAAAGTGATTCTATGAATACCACATCCATCGAAGGACTGTCTCTTTTTAAAGGTGCTATAGTTCTCTCCTGAACTTTGGCTAACTTACTCAACTTTATTATAATGATGAACTTATAAGTCCATCATCCACTGATTTCATAAAAATATTTTGTGCACTGATAATTAAGGTTCTTATAAGTAATTTCCCTTAATATTATGACTGTTTTAAATTGAATTAAAATAAAAGGAAACTGAAAATTCAATGTGTTAGCCTGATTTAAAAAAATATAATTTACCAAATTGTCATTGTAAATAGCCTGTACCTTTTTTAAAATAAAAAGATCATTTAGTTTTTTTTAGGTAATACTTTTCCTAATTTTAAGAGATGTAAAACAATGAAAATATTCAAATGACAATAAGATTTAAAAATATCTGGTTTCAATTGTTTATAATCGACTTAAAAACGTATCTGTGAAGGGTGACGTTTGGATTACACATTAGAATTGTAGTTTTAAATTGAAGCTTAACATGTTTGATTTAATATATTAAATTAAGATATTAGTATACAGCTTGCCATATATCTGAATCAATATTCAAACACAGTCCATGTTTGAATATTGTTTAGAAAACTTTAATGTGTTTTAATGGCAGACAATTTAGGTTTTGCAGTATTACATTTTATTTTAGTAGACTTAACTTCTCCACAGAGTACGTAACACATTGCTTGATAAAGTGACCAAGATAAAAGCCAACAGATATGGTTTGTGATCCTAAAAGTTCAAAATAAGATTCCACTATGCCTTTCCGGACAAAAATAAACATACACAGTTGTGAAAGCTGTTCATACCTGCTGAAAGCGACAGTGACCTAATCCTTATTTTGCACATTTGCCATTTCAGGGCAGTGATCTGTTGGGACACCGGTGCCTACCCATGCTTCATATCGGCTGATCTAGCAGCTAGAGCGTGTTTGCAAAGCCTGCCCTGTGAGAATGATAAATTGAAGTGATACATGTGTGGTCTCACCTGTACGGCTCACGAGTCCCCTGGGTGAGTAACTCTGCTCTGTTTGTGAACTGAACCTATCCTCTCTCCTGGGGGGAAAAGGGGTGCTGGGCTCTGTGGGGCCTTCTGGGAAGACATTGTCGCCCACCCACCTATCCCCATGGGCTGAAACTATCTATATCTCAGCTAGAAGGACCTTAGTGTCGTTTGTTACTGCTGGCATGTTGCTGCATGTCGTTCTGCAGGTGTGGCTACTTCTTTATTGTAGTTATTGCTAATTTAAATGTGGGGAGTTTCTAAAAATTACCTCATTAATTTTCCACACTTGCTTTGCTAATATAATTCATCTGTTTATTTACGGTGCAATATAATATATTGTGCTAAATTTCCTGGCTTACACAGCGATTGCTGCATATGTGGGACATTTCTGCTAGCAGGAGTCTTTTTATTTAATTAGCCATTTTATATATTTATTACCTCAATATTTTATATTCTATTTGAACTATTCAACTGCTTTACCTATTTTATACAATTAGAAATGCATTCATCAAGGTAATTAAAAATAACAATGTAAACCAAATCTGTTTGCTGCAGGTGATGCATTGCAGAAGTTGATGCACAATTGCATATGTTTCAGTTTCTTTTTTGGTAGCATATCCAAATGAATACACACAAAGATGATGGAACTAGAAAATATACGATAGGGGAGGAAGTACCAAGGAGGAGGAAAGAAAGTATTTTTTGATAGTGTCTGTTGGAATGATGAACTAAAGTACAAATTAAAAATAAATACCAATATTTGCCTTTAAAGGCTACTTTAAAGGTAGCCCAAGAACCATAGTGTGAGAATCATAGACATACAGCATTCTTTGTGTTTGCTTAACAAACACAATTGATGTTTATTGTCGCCATTACAGGTCTTTAAGCATTTCAATTTTGCTAAACTGCCGCCAACAACAGCACACCGGCCCTAATTAATCCTTTTAAATCACTCATCAGCACGTAGAAACAAAGGGATTGCTGCCCATCTGCAGAGAGTTTTGAATCAGAGCTTTGTGATTGAAGCCAATTGTTTCACTGTCATCACATTCTTACCTCAGTACAGAGCTAAGCCCCTATTACAACGCATTTGGAGATGTTTGTTTACAAAGCGATTAGCCTCTCAATCATATGACAGATTGTGAGCTTGAATGTCATTGAACATAGCCCATAGCACTTTACCCAGGAGGTTGAGAGATATTGTAATATGCCGACCCTCTTTGAGCAGGGTTGGGATATATTATTGTTTTATTAGAGTGGCTACTGGAATGTAGCATAACAGCCTGCAGCAGTTGGGTGATGTATATACCAAGGACTCATTTTGTTGTCTCCTGTATAGCCTCTGAGATAACACATTTATGATTAAAATTAATAAATCACTCATTGTACTAGTTTTAATAATATTTTGAAATTTGAAATGAACAAGGCCCAATTCTATACAATGGCACAATATTCTCAATCTACAACTTTAAAAGAAGTTATTCCCTGAATGACATGATATTCTAAATCTAATTAAATATAAGAAAGATTAAAACAGTCATATGAATGATGATGTTAGTTAAACTTCATTAAGCGCTTCCTTGCTGCTATAAGAAGATATAAGAAGGCATGCAGTAGCCAGTGGTTAAAATGTAATGAACTTGATTGACCAGTGTGACAAGTTTCCAAGGAAGACAAGTTTCATTCAACTAGGCTGTTATTTGGGAGTGTTCCTTCAGTATTAATCGATGTCTTGCTCAGTGGCCAAGTGTCCATTACAAGGGATTCAAATCCCTGATGGCTAAGATGAAGACAAATAGCCTATAGACAAGTTCACTGTCATATAACTAAACTTAACTGATTTCATGTGGATTTTGCTGACAAACGTTTTTAAATAGTTAAAGGTGAGAGAAGAGGAGAGATCACATCCGCCTGAATTAAAAGTTGATATTTTAGCTATTATCTTCAGATCATTTTAAAGTGTTTATTCTGTGAAACTGAATTTAAAATGACTTCAGGAGGAAATTTGTAGCATTCACACATATTTGATGAAAGAGGCTTGAGAGACGTGTTCCACACGTTTATCTGCACTATGCTATACACACATTAAGTGTCATGGAAATAACGAAGCAATTTCCAAAAAATAGCAGTTTTTTGTTTTTGCGATCTGTACAACACTTTGAGAAGCTTTTAGTATGAAGGGTGCTTTGTAAATAAAATTTGATTGATTGATTGGTTGATGGGCTGAGAATGATAATTGTTTTTTGACGTTTATTATAATAGGGCTCAATGAAGTGATTGGAAACAATTTTATGAGATAACAGTTCTTATTTAGCTACCAACCACTGCCTTTTCCAGGTAATGCCACATGTGTCGAGTCAACCTATCTATTTGTCCTTTTCTAAGTAATGTTTGTTTTGAGGATAACATGATGGATTATTAATATCCGAAGCATGCTCATAGCGTTCTTGTCTGAGTCACATGCATTTGTGCGTCTTAGAGGTAAATCCCAAATCAGCAATGAAAGCAGAGGGGTTCTGGTTCAGCATCATTAGAAGGGACAAATATTGATTGGTTTGTCTATATTCACACAATTATTTAATGTTCATAAAATACTGGCATGTGTTGGAACATTTTCAACAAAACAAATTAAAAAAAAACAACTTTTGTGGATAGGAATGAGAAACAACCCTTCATTCATCTCACCGTGTAGGTTTTGTCGTTTAACAACATAATTTTCAATAACTGGTAATGTTAAGCATTTTTACAACTGGGCTCAAATTTTAATTTAAATACATAAATTGTTTTCAACTGATTTATTTTTGTCCAAACTCATCACAATTTAAGGTTTGATTGAGTATCTAATTTGTTCAAGTTTATTTAAATATGTCTTATGGTGGAAGAAGAAAAAAAATCTGCTAGGAGAAGAATGTTATGTAACATGATTACACAAGATCATATGTTAAACTACTATGGTGATGACCATTTTTTGTTTCAGCCATTGTCTAGAATAGATTGTTTGTGAAGAAGGGCCTGATGGGTAGCAAGTGTTAAACTATGCAGCTAGAATGTCTAAAGAGAACACAAATGGTCCATTACACCCTCTGTCACATTCTCTCATAAATCAAACTGATACTGAGGTTTCCTTGGATATGAGACATGTAGGATTATGCACTCTGCTAAGATGGACAAATAGAGCAGACAGATCTGTTATACTTGGTTATCAGGGGGCTTGAGTCCCATCAAAACATTGCTTCTTCCACTTACGAACTCTGCGAGATGGCTGTTAGTTACCGCTTTCGTCTTGAGAAGACATTTTTGAGTTCAAATACCCCAGCAGCATACAAAATTTCTTCCATCTACAGTTCAATAACAAAGCCCTGTGCATAATATGGGATACAGCAAAGTATAGAAATAATATATACAGTTGAGCTGATTAATTCTTTTGCCAGATGTGTAAAGAAGCTTCATTGCCTGTTGAAATATTTAAGCAGCCAATTTCTTCATAATTTAGAGCCAGAAATTCTAAAGTTCTTAATATTTCCTAAATAAATAATTTCAAGTCAAATGATTTTTAGACATCTCAAAAACAAAAAGACTTATACCAAAGGCTAGAAGACTAGAAATTAACTAAATTTAGAAGAAAGAAAATTGTGAATGATGACTTTGATTTTCTGTTTTAGAATTGTAATCTGCTTGCAGTTTGAGTAATGGCAGCGAAGGAAGTGAACAATGACTTTCAGTTCATGTTGGCCACATTTCCAAATATTGAATAAACATTAACAACCACCCGTTTAGCTCAGCACTTCTCTCTTAGCAGTGGAGGGTTGTTTACATTGCAGGTAATTTCCACCAAGCTCTTTGTCAAACTGGTGCATTACATGCAACACGGCCAAACTTTAGCAGCTAGAAAAAGTTTAAAACTTCAACAGAGTCCACGCATCCAGGAAGTAAATGTTTCTCAATACCTGGGATATCAGACAATCTGGACTTTATGCTTTGTTCTTTTTTTTTAAATTAATATTACTGTTTGCTCATAATTTTAAGACTTTTCTAAATAACTGGGTCTTTATTGTGCTAATATTATGACTTATCCTCATAATAAAAAAAAAAATTATTGCCAAAATACTCCGTCGGACAACTCACAGAAGGGATGATTGGAAAAAAACAAAAACAAACAAAAAAAAAACTCTTTGAAAATATTTTCTGTACTTTTCATTTTTTAAAAAGAAAGCAAAAAATATACTAAAATTGGAAATTGGATCTGGTATGAAAACAATCTGAGATTTTATTTTAGAGTCACCCAGCCCTAGTGTACACCACAACTGAAAGATTTAATGTGAAAAGAAAGGATTTAAAAGCATAATATGTCCATGTTAGCAAATTGTGGCATCAATCTTCTCCTTATGGACTCCAATTTGAGTGGGACATTTCACTTTAACTACATTCTACTTGGGTGGACAATATCTTATGACTGAAACATGAGTTTAGTGTTCTTTTGTGCTTTCTTTTTACTTTGGGCACAGAGACAAGTATCTTAAAAAATGTAAAAGTAAGAGTCCTAAGGAAAAAAATATGTAACATGTCAATGTCATAACTGGTCCAGTTCAGAATACAGTTTTGGATATAACCGAATAACTTACAAGATAAGGTACGATTTACATGCTTCAAAAATAGCTACTAATATATCACCAGGATGTACAGTAACTTGATCAAAGCTGTAATAATTTCTAGAAAACTCTGATATGAGCATTCCATCTAAGCAGTTTTCACTGTTGTCTTGCAAATGTGTTATAATGATTTATCTACAAAACCAGGAGCTTGTGACAGTGAACACATTGAACAACAACATGTGCATATGTTCACAACATTAATCTTGCTTGCAACATAATTTGGAACCATATGCTGTGACATATACTCCAGCTTTCAGTTTCAAGTAAAGGCTTGGCACTAATCTTTAAATTAAATTTCCATTTCCATCAAATCACATTTTTATAAGAGTAATGAGAAGACTCTTCATAAAACATTTTGTCAAGAACCTTTGACCTCCGTGCCTTTTGCCCAGATGACTGAACACAAATGGCCAGTGGCAACACTGCCTAAGCTGTGCGGAGAACACTGAATGATAAATGTGCGCAGGTCCCTCAGGCTTAAAAAAGTCAGTGTGTCTGAGAGCTGTTAAGATAGTTTCAAAAACTCTAACTTATCGAAGCGATGGACCCAACGTGACATCCAGAACTAGAAAAGGATATGAGAAACACCACTGTCTGTTTTGGTTTGATCTACTGAGTTTTGAGAGTAGACATGTTGGCCTGCCAGTTAGACTAGAACAGCATCACAGCGAAATAGAAAGAAAAAGGCCCTACAAAGAGGCAATATATGTCTGCATGCTCCCCTTGCATAAATTATTCTGACAGCAAATTCTTCAAAAGATTGATGAAGTGATTCAGTGCTTGTCTTTTTAGTGGTTGAAAGAACAGGTGCAATTTCAAATGGAGACAAAACCCCTCAAAAGTTCTCTCTGCTGCAGGGAATGTTTTTTTTTCTTTGTCAGCCATGAGATGAAAGGAAAACAGTGGGGTTTCAATCCAGACTCAGCACGGCACCAGGAGCTAACCAGGCCATCCCTCCAAAGCTCATGTCACCAAAGAGATTAATTGGCCTGGGTCTCTTCAGAGTACTACTGATTGGCTCTCAAGAATGCAGAGGCTTTATCTCATTGGCTCAGGCATGGCCTTGGGTTGAATGAAAGACTGAGACCTTTCAGTAGCCTCAAAGTCCAAGTTAATGTCTGACAGCGCTTCCCCTGGTCTACTTTATCCCATCCCTTCAAGTGTTGTCTCCAGCTTTTCAATGTCTGTCAGGGGGGAAGTATTATAGTCTTAATTGAGTCTTTGTCTTTATTTTATGTACAGGTAAGTGGAGCATTGTGGTCTCAGTGTGGTTATTTTGGGCTTGTGAAGTGTTAGTCGCTAATATTAACGGACGGCTGTACAGAGTGTAGAAAGCTCCTAGTGTGAATGTGAGGTTGAGGTCAGTACAGGAACAGCAGGCGTGTCTGTTATGTGGCTAATTATGTGCACAGAGTCTATCAAGTTTGAGACATGCACTTGAATTTAGCCTGAAAGCAAATATTGGAGATTTGTTTATACATTATTAATGCTGCTAAAACAGCAGCTGGTAAAATCTACAGAAAACTGACTTCTTATAAATTTGGACACTGCCAGAAATATGCATTTAGATGACTGATTTGTAATCATTTTAACACAAATTATACAAAACCTATATTTTTACTCAATTAGACTACTGTGATCATCAATTTGATTTTGATCTTTCTAAATCAAAATTAAGTCAGCCAACCTTGGCATACATCTTGTGTTTCTTTGCGAAAACAATATACAATTTTAGCTTTTTATTTATTTATTTATTTATTATTTTACCAAACTTCAGTTTATTAATTATTGGGATGGTATGTAATGAATAAGCACAAAAGTACACCATAATCAAGTGAAAAAAAAAAGAAGTGATTTCAAAATTCTTTTACAAATAAAATAAAGTGAATAATCTTTCATAATAGGTCCCTTTTCTCAATATCACAATGAAACACAGTGCTACCAGCAGCTTTCAGGACTCATCTTAATCATAAGAAAAACATTTTTGTGTAATTTAATCTACGTATAAATGGAACTTTTTTGTGAAGGCCTTAGGGCTTTGTTAGAGACCTCTAAAGCTGGATAAGGTCTATAGTCATTTACATAAGGCTATGCCAAATGTGAGCATACTTTTTATGGACTTGTCATCTGTTTTCAACACAATTATGCACAACTTTATGTTGGGTTATCACATAAAATCCCAACACTGAAGCACTAAAATGTCCCTTTCAGCAAATCACACATCCTGTTCTATAATAAACACATCTGACATATGAAAAAAACTGATGACAATCAAAATAATGTCATTGCTTACTTGTGCCTGGTTGTCGGCAAACTCCCTGCAGACATGCGGCACTGACAAGAATCCATCCATTCAGCACTTAGAACTGATCATGATGTTGCACAGAAATTTTGCCCTAATATGTTTTCTGAAGTTAAGGAAAGGAAGGAAGTGTCAGGAAGTCATTGGCTTTAGGCTGTTTAGCTGGTGACGTAGTTGTCCAGGGACAGTGACTCACCACTGAGCACTTACACAAAGCAAATAGGCCCAGCACTCCAGCCATGCATGCAAAACTGCTGTCAAAGTCATCACTGTAGGAGTCAAGAAAATAACATTGACATTAGCAACAATCACGTTAACAGTTACAGCATGAGGCATTGTAGCTTAGCCTGTGCACTTACAATTGCATAATCTTCTACATTTATAAGTCCTTCTGGTAAAGTTAATTTTACTGCACACATGAAACACCCGGGTCATAAAGTTTATGTAATCTGACCAAACCATGTTTGCCGTGTCCTCCAAGTGGCTTGTGGCAAACTGAAAACAGCACTTTAATAGTTTTTGTCCCTCCACTCTTGCATAAAGGTCATATTTGAGGAGTTAGAAGCTGCCATGTCAATATATTATTCTACCAGAATTATGGCTCCTCCAGTGACCATAACCATGGTCACTGGAGGAGACCATGGTCACTGGAGGAGCTGCCATATTGGCCATATTGACTGCTTCTCTCCATTAATCCTGCTTTTACTCAGCCTATCAATTTTTTTGAAATTTAAGGAAGAACACTAAGTGTTGACCTTTTTCAGTGAAAATGGTGTTGTGGAAAGTATCAGTCGATAATTGCAGCACAAGTGATTTTTATAGTTTTAGTTGTCCTTCTTAAAACTTTAGAAGATGAAATATTTCACATATTTTAGATGGGAATACATGTCTCTGCCTGATTTCAAGCACTAGCAAATTTCAAAACAACCTGTCAGCAGTTTGATTGGATGTAAGGCTGCGAAAATGTATTTGATCTCATTTGAGTGCTACAGTTAAGACAACTGAACTGTAGCACACATATAGTTCTTGGGCATCTGACACAAACAAAAACTAAAGCTATTCAGTTTCGGAGGCCCAATGTATATTCCAGTGGTAATTTATAATTGTGCATTTGTAATAGATTTTTTTTTAATGTTTCATTTGTAACATTTACCACTTCATATAAACAATTTATACTCTGAAATACAAGCTGCATCTGACAGAAACCAATCTAGTTTTAATTAAAGTAACTCTACTGCAAATCTGCCAACAGGAGCCCACAGAAAATAAATGCAAAATATTCAAGGTACATATGACCCCCCCTTCCCAAGTCAAATTGGGTTAGACAACATGAATAGGCATGGTGGGTATTGGTTATGATTGAGGTAAAAGCAACAAAACACATGAAAGCCAACTTAAAGTAGGCAAAACTCCACTAGATGATCAACCATTTTGGGGAGAGAATGCTTTACTTGAGCAGTGGAAAGGTTTTAACAGAAAGACGTCTCATTAAATATGCTACAATTTAAATACAGGATGAGCCATAATGGCCATAACACCTAGACAAAAACATGCACTTACTATTATGTGAGATGAGTAGGCTGCATCAGAAGCAAAACAAGAGGAAGCATTAATTTGGCTGTTTTAAAGAAAAGCATGGACGGCACCAGAGGGTCAACAGAGTGAAGCATTGATCTTTGGT
Source organism: Gambusia affinis (assembly GCF_019740435.1). NCBI lineage: Eukaryota > Metazoa > Chordata > Actinopteri > Cyprinodontiformes > Poeciliidae > Gambusia > Gambusia affinis. The sequence goes on from NC_057878.1 coordinate 22,580,301, forward strand.
ACAAGCTACTAATGTCTACTAATGTTGAAGCTCACCTGAAATTGTCCACTCAGCAGGTGAAGGTTGGGGCCAGTCACGTCATCATTTGTCGCTTGTCTTTCAGTGCTTTTCACACTCACTCACAATTTCAATTAAGGCAAGGTGCAAAAAGCCTTGGAAAAAAGAGAGAAGAAAAAGACAGTTTTGAATGTATTGAAAGGAAGAAAATGTATTTTTTGTTGTTTTTAGAGTGGCCATGTCTTAAAATGAATAAGATGCCTTAGTAGGACCAGTCACAAACCCTCCAGTGTGGAGTAAATTAGCTGAATAGAAGTATGGGTCAATATTTTACATACTAATGTCAGAGGCAGAATTTTAGGTACTTGCATCTTGACTAGCCATTTAATACTTTTTAATATACTTGAAAATCCAATTTAGGCCCTTCCAGTCGTTTATTCAAATGTAAGTTTTCTAATTTTCTACACCTCATCTATTTTTTTTATTGTATTGCTTCGATTGTACCTTCATTTCATGTTTTGTTCTAATGATTTATTTTTCAAGTTAAACACAAAATGACTTCATAAATAGAACTATGATTTTTTTTTTTTTACTGACCTTTAAACTGTAAAAGCCAGGAACAAAAATATAACTTCTTACCAATTTTAACATCCTATATCTTTATAATTTTGCTACATCTATTATAAAAAACTGATGGAAAAAGATTTAAATATTTTTAAAAATTCCATTTTTATAGTGTGATAAGGTCCACAAATAATTAAGCCAATTATGTCTTCTGAAAGCACTAGTTGCACTGCATGTCATCTAGGGATATCAGAGTGAAGGGATCTGAAAATATATATATTTTTTCTAGTTCCCTAATGCCTTCTATTAACAGAGTAAAAAAATGACTATGTGCAACTTATTGGTTAGTATATACAGTATATATTTGATCCTCCTGAAGTGGCCTTGGATAACAGAAGTGAGTACATTGTGAATAAAAAAAAAAACATTTTTCCCCAAGATCATTACTGTTCTTTTTCTGTAGCAATAAACACAAAAGAATTGAAGCCTCTTTGGAAAAAGACCAGCTTACCTTTTGTTGCTCCTTGTCATTCAATTCAAGTACTGTGGGTTGAAGCATCCTTTTAGCTTAGGTAAGGTTATCATGAATGGAAGGAGTCCTAGGAGGCTTTATTGATCCAGCCCACAATTTCATACAAAGCCCCATATTCACAATAAAAATGATTGCAGGAGTACTGTCACTTCTTCTCATTTGGGTTTTAACACAGAACTCTCTGGAGGACCTGCTCAATGACTTTACTGATTACTTATTCAGTCCCCTCTTAGGCCATATCATAAATGTCATCATATGCAAAAAGGGATTTGTGAAAATCCTGTGGTATAAATTGAGTTGAAATGGCTGGGAACTCAGTCTTTCATCACTTGAAATGACCTCAGCACCTCACATAGTGGTGACTTACATATACCCTCAAGATTATATGTTTTATACAGTCAGTGGCATCTACCTAACTGGTTTTATTACTAAAAACACAGTGGAAATGTGTGAAAATTGATATCTTATTGCCAAAGTTTGAATGATCATGTTTTTGCTTCCAAACCAATAGCATTTTTTTGAATTACAAGGGAAAAGTTTCAATAACAATAAAAACAGGTGGAGTTGTGTTTAATATAAAACAAGTTTTGAAAATGTAATGCCTTATATACTTATTGATTCTTTGTTAAATATGTAATACCAACAGAATTTTTGTCTATTTACCAACTAAGATTTTCTACTTAAAGTTTTCTAGATAGAAAATGTCTTAAAAAAACAGATTTTTAGGTTTCAAGGCTTGTGATTCTGAGAACACCATCCCAACTGAATGAGGGTACTAGCATCACATTTGGGGCTTCGCTGCTGGAGGGACTGGTGCACTTCAAAAAGTAGATGGTGTCTTGAAGAAAGAATATTATTTGTAAATATTGAAGCAGCGTCACAATAGAATACAGGTGGTTATAGCTGGAGCAAAAATTGGTCCTGCAGATCTAAATCCTAATATCAGATTACTCACAAATTGCGTTGAGGACGAAGAAATCATTATGGATATTTTAAAAATGCTGGACAGAGCCCTGAATATCAAGCTTTGTTGTTTTGAAGGAATGAAATCACCTAATGTCATCTGTTCATAAAAGTGTTTAAAAGTCAAGTCAACAAAGAGAACATTTCTTAGGTTGAATACATCACCCATAAGTCTGACTGGCAAAACATTTTATTTCATAGACTTTTTGTTAAATACTGCAGCCTACAGCCATTCATCAGCTATTACCGACTGTGATGGATGGAACACTGAAGATCATTTACCACAGAAGCCTATATAAAATCTGACCTTGACAATCTTGGTCATTTATTCCTGGTGTCAAAAGAAACTAGAGCAAATAATTATACCAACATGTGCTGGGTTTAGAGATTACACCTAGGAGTCTAATGATTCTTGTGACTTCTCTGCAAGAAGTGTACTGAAAATGACCTGACAGGTTGGATAAAACTCAGATCGGGTCAGAGCAGCTCTGGGTTTTCTTATGTCAAATAATCCACACTGTGTGCTGATGGCTAATTGTTTTGAAGTTAACATGCCTTATTTGTAATTTCATTAGTGTTTAAAAATATATACTGCAACAAAACTGTGGGCAGGAAGTTAAAGCTTATTGAACCATGTCCCTAGAGGAGTCACTAAGCGTTTCCAATCCTATTTTTAAAAAACTCAGCTGGGGAAGGCTGTTTAATATCCGCTCAAGCCAGAACCAAGGCCTGGAGCTGCAGGGGCCCCACTGCATCCAGCAGATCTGGTAAGATGCAGATGGTCTCACCGGGTTCTCAGCTCATTCCACAGTGGAACTCCACTGGAGGCATCAACATTATTGTTGTAAATACATTATGTGTGGCCAACACTGGAGGCAAGTTTGAAATCATGGGAGGTACAAAAAATAAGAAGAAACAAAAAAAAAAATTAAAACATGTAAACAACACTTCAGGCTGATAAAAGAAAGGACAAACAGCCAAGGCCAATTAGTTAAAGACTGCAGTGACAGCTGTCAGGAAGTTTAAACAACTAAGTTATGATTAATCACTGATATATTCTGTCAGAGAATAGTGTCTTCTTCACCTACTGACAACCTCCAGTAAATATGTGCACAAAAACCTTGAAAGGCATTGTGTTATGGAGATTTTGTGACTCAAAGATGTCCATCTTTGCTCTCCAGTGGTAAACATTAGAGATTTACTTTTACTTTCCTCCTGAATGTGCAACCTCGGGTTCTCCTGCTTGTCACACTGTCTCTTGTTTTAAGCTTAAAATTGTTGCTTTGATTGTAAATGTGTGCAAGTTCAGGAGAGTACACATCTACCTCACATAAATGGCATGATCCCATTTAGAAAAGGGGCTTAAAGAAATTAACCTTTGTGTCTTGTCATAATTATAACCAAGAAAATACTACAGTTCTGAGGCATTGATCAATGTGACAAAGTATTAATGACACACATCCTTAAGTTATTTTTCTTTGCTAAAAAAAACACAAAAAAAAAAAAAAAAAAAAAAAAACAGTGCCACATGAGTGCCAAATACTGAAAAAGCACAGACTATTGTCTACATTCCTTTTTGTGGGATTTGCAACCCCATAAATAAATGTACTCAAATTATAGGCCAGTGTAAGATTATGCCACTAAAATGTATTTGAAAGATGTTTCTACAACTACATAGGCATGGCAAAGAATAAAATCGCTCTGCTGATGTACTGTCCAGCAAGCCATAATAAAGAATATACATCTAAATTAGTTTGATCATAAATTACAGTCATTTGTAAATGGTTTTTGTCACTAATTTGACTTCTCTGGGCTCTTCTGTTTCTAACAGATAAAGACTCAAATACTCATTTTTCACAAATCAGGTTATTTGATAAATCTCATGCTGATGGCTGCAGCTTTTGAAACAGTTGGTTCAAATGCTGTAGCTTCATACACTATCTACTTTAAAGGCATGGATTCAGTAATATATATTCTGATATTCCTTTTACTGCTGGGCAGCAATACAAATTAGAGCCTCCATGAAAGACATCCCCACGACTTTTCATTAAACAAGTTACAACAAATTATATCAAAAAAAGGAAAAAAAGAGCAATCTGGATACCTCTATGTAACGGTCTAGCACTAACACTTGAAGAAAATAACTGATTTTATTTTCTCCAAGTTGTATATTGGTCATTTGTACTGACTGGATATGGAGATTGGATGCCCTCAGGGAAAATAACACTGAATTTTGTATCTGAGACAAGGTTCCTATTTGGTATTAAAAGACTTAAGGAATCTGTAGGAAATAGAATAAGCTCTAGTTTAAGGTCTAAAATAAACCTTTCCCAACTGCCTTGACAATGAACACCAACAAAGGATTAGTGTAAAATTTAATAAAACTGCAGATGTGACCAGAACACATTCTGTATCTTACCAGTGATCAGCAAAATGGTTTTCCTTTACACTGAAAATTAAAGACACAGCATTTGTTTTCAAAGATTGTTTATGACTCATTGCTTTACAGCATATTAAACATCCAGTGTATTGCAAACAGGCACCACTATCACTGCTGAGAGTAAACTGTTGTGACAGGGAAGTAGCTTAGCTGTGCCTAGAAGTTTGCACTTTGGCTCAGAGCCATGGAGGAGATAATTAAAAATAAATACAGCACAGGTTTTTAAAGCCACTCTCTTAGTAACACTGTGACAATTGATATCTTCAAAGACAGCAGTGGTATCCGTAATCACCTTTAAAAGAGCAGAGTTGATACAAAGCTGTTGGAAATAGTTGCCCACTACTTTTTTTTAGCTCCTCCCCTGCGACAAGTGCACAAATAGAGTAGGTAAAGCTGGGCTGAGCTCCACATTCACAGCATGTAATTTACTCAGGTAATAAGGTTAATGATTATGGAGTGAGGGGGATATCACCTTTGCTTTCTGACACAGAATATGTTTCAGCAAGAGGAATTACCTACAAAATCAAACTACTGGATAGAAATTGTCTCTAAAAATAGCATTGTTAAACGAATCAACTTTAATCAATGCAAGGACAAGAAAACCAATGCATCAAGACTTAACTGCGTCTTTTTACAGTTGAACAACAGATATACTTGTCTAATACAATCTTAAAATTCCTCATAGGCAAGTCTCGACCAATAAATATTACCTGCCATACTTTAGTAATAAGGCTTATTCTTAGATCTATAATTAAAGATACGTTTCCCAGATAATGAAGAATTCCACTCGAAATTTAAAAGCAATGTGCCCTTGATGAGAATTACTTATAGCCCTTTCTTCTGCGATTCTAAATAAATTAACATTCGAAGGGAAATTATTTCCCCTTCATTGCTCACTGTTCCCTACAGCTCCTCCTTCCAACAGCTGTCAAAGTCAAGCGCCAAGTTTGTAGCTTCTTTTCAGTTCGTCTTAAGCAGTACAACACACCTTTTCAAAACACAGTGTAACTTATTTACATATTCTCCTCCCCAAATGATTTTCACTGAAAGAAAAACTCATAACATATTATTCAAATGTGGAGATATTTTGCTTACCAGTGAGAACTGTGTTATTTTCAGTCAGAAGGTTTAAGAGTTGGATGAGAAATAGGTTTTTCTTACCAATTTCCCTCCTAATGTGTGGCTAATCCCTTGCTAAGTGCTATGTGATGATGTATACATGAGAGACATTATGATGTAGAGTGAGCAGATATTTTGTTCCAAAAACCATAATGTTCTTTCACAACGATGGAATCTATTTTTGTGAGGTCCCTGCTGCAGTAATCTGATGTTGCCACCCCCAGGATGGTGGTTTCAAAGCTTCCAATTGTTTTTTTTTGTTGTTTTTTTTTACCCTCACACTGTTCAATTTTAATTTAATCAGACCACCAGGCATTTGTTCAGAAATTAAATTTACTATTCCTATCTATGTGCATTTGCAATCTGTTATCCAGCTTTTTCCTGTTGCTTTTGGAGTTTTGGCTTTTTCTTTGTTGAATGACCTCTCAGCATATGTGTGTACTGGACTTGTGTCACTGTGGATAATTGACTCCTTCCAGCTTAAACCAACATCTGCACAAGATCATTTACATGTAACCTTTGGTCGTATGCACATTTCATTAAAAAAGACATTCAAATCACGGATACAAAACTTCAGTTCTTCTTGAGTGGTTTGCTCACAGGACATTTCAATTTTTTATATACTTGGACATAATTGTTTGGACATATATGCATATAGGCTCATTACAAAGTGCTTAGGGTTAGCTGCAGTTCTGCATTTGCCTAAGCCACTCAACATTTTCCTTTTCCTCTCAGGATACAACAAAAACAATACTTGTTTTCCATAAAACAGATTAAGGAATCAAGTTGAAAAAGCATGTTCATTTGCAAGAACTCAAAAATGTCTCAACTACTACTTGTACTGCCAGGACAGGGAATTTCACTTTGTAGCATGCTGTCAACTTGTAGCGCAATACAAGGACTGCATTTGCATGTTTTGGGGGTGACAATGTCATTTGCATAAATTTAATGAGTCTTTCAGGGGAAAAAACACTAAGAATACCTGTGAAAACAAGCTGACATTGCTCAAAGACCTTCTTTTCCTCTTATTACTCACAATATTGGCCTTGGCTTGCAGACAGAGCGCACAGATAATCAGCAGTTTTGACATATTTGCCCAAAGAGGTTTGTTTCTTTGGTGGGGAATGTGCACAGGAGATGAAATTTCACCCCTTGCTAAATGGATGACAAAAATAGTTAGGATGATACTGGAATAAGGACTTGTTTCCTGGGATGGGATAGCAATCACTAGTCACCAAGGCTTGTCTGCTGCGGCTGGCAAGGAAAAGCATCACACTGTGTGGTATTTTGATGAAAGGAGTTTAGCTGTCAGAAGCAAAATGGGCAAACTAATTACCAGTGTAAGCTGATTTCCTGGTTCAAGCCCTCCACAGCGGTGGCTCTCCCCAAGCACAGGGCTTGATTGTTAAACTAAAAAAAGGTGCATGTTCCAAGGAGGTTCGCCAGGGACCGTCTAAATGAATGGAATTGAGTGCAATGAAATAAGTGAGGCCCTTTTTACTGGGAGCAGGTCTGCAAGGTCCAACGAGAGGAAAATGGTCTCTACGGCAATGACAACAGCAATTTATGACTCTCCACCTCCTTCCTGTCTTGGTTTTAATGCGAATCTTTGGCCCCACATCGTAGCACCAGCCTTTTGTATGGAAATGCTATCACATTTCAGATAACATTTTCAAAAAGCTCTGGATAAACTACCGTGGTCAGTGAAGCAGCTCTTCCTGTTTGTGCAGCCATACTCTGCTGCATATTGTTGTTTCTCCTGAGTCATTTATTAAACGTTGACGAAACAATGGTGACACATAAGCTCTCCTTTGTCAGGCCTGAGGTAAGTTAATTAATTAGCGGTCCATGCCATGGAGCCAGGAGGTTGTTGATTGTATCATTTTAAGCCGTCATCCTGTGTAAATTGAATGAGATTGAGATCTAACAAGGCTCTGACCTGGATCTCTTCCTAATAACCAGGCGTATGAAACATTGATGCAGGGATTTAGAGGAGGCTAGAGGACATGTTATCTTTAGCAGTGCCATCGACTTTAATATGCAGCGGTGGTCAGATACTTTTCTGGAACTGCATTGCTAATTTGTAACCTTGAAAATATCTCATTTTACCTTAATTTGTATGCTTTCTCACACTATGTCTGAATCTGTAACAAGTTGCACAATTTTAAATACGTCTAAATATAAAACATTATGTTGTGTCTTTGCGCTTGAGTAAAAATAAACTCAATAAAAATATTTACCCATCATAATGATGGAACATTGGGAAAAATGTCTAATAAGTCTTGAACAAATCTAACTGTAGGAGAATAATGTTAACTGCTACTTAAAAAAAAAAAAAGCAAAAAAAAAAAGTTTTTGTATAATTAAATCTTAAAATTCTATGTTAAGAAAAGCATCTTTTTTGAAAAGAAAGACAAATTATTTATTTATACTTTATTTTTCATGTTGATCCAAAGGTCAAAGAAACTTAAACCGGTCATTTAAATGTTACTATATCTTTAGTTTGGCTTCATGTTGAGTTTAGAAAGTTATTTCCTATACTTATTTTTTATCTCTGATATAAAGCATTATGTTTTTAATTGCATTAGTAGTTTAGAAATGTTTTAATTTTATTTCTTAATTTCTCTTATTTATTTTGCTTTTAATTTTACTTTTTGTGACAAGCAGGGTTCAAACTACCCTGGGATGACCATGTGTGTGGTGGGATGTCCTGTATTTGCCTGGCAAAAACAGAGCCAATGACACCATTACACCAACCAAAATAAAACATATTTTAGAATGGTTTTTTTTTTAGGAAATGTAGGATAGAGACAGTTATTGGAAGTGGCATGTCCAACATCACACCATCTGTTGACAAACACTGCAATCCCTCCTGCTGTCTTTGCATTTTGACTGCTAACGTTCGTTTTGAAGCTGTATAAATGTTTGAGTCAAAATATGAAGTGTAATTTGTATTTTGATCATTTTAGCCGTCTCATTTTAGCTTGCATTATTCTTACTCCTTTCACTTTTTGCTCTACTTAATCTTTCTTTAACTACATTTCATATTGCTGAGTTAGAATACATTTAAACAACTTCAGTATCACATTTGTTTGAATTTATTTTTAAATTTGTCACAGATGTAGTTTTGACTTTACTTTTTTTGCCTGTGCTCTACATTCAGGACATCTTCACAGCTTGTTGTGGATGTGACTTGAGTGACTAAATAGCTCAATTTACTGTAGGGGATTTAAAGAGATTTTGCATTTGAGCAGGAGGTGTCAGGAAAAGTTTTTCAGCTCAAGTTAGTTAGGAAACTCCGTTTTTAGTCCTGAGGTCTTTTACTTTTGGATAACCATACCATGTTTTGTAGCTGCTAAGATTACAAGAAAACATACTTAAGAGAACAAATTGAGTATTTTATTATTGTCACAAATTAATCATCTAACCACTGCAACTTAGATTAGCTTATATCTGATGACAAATTAATAAGAATTAAGATTTTTTCCATTTTAGACCTTTAGTATGTGGATATGTTTTATACGGAGAACAGCGACTAATAATATTTTATAAATGTATAAATCTTTGGTATTTATTAACGGTTTTTGGTGAACCATAAAGGTTAGAAGCTGTCTCTAAAGTAAATACAGAAATGGGTTTCAGGACATTCTAAGCTGTCTTATGCTAGTAGAGTGGAAACTATACTATAGCTTTTGCTAGGCAACATCATCAAAGTTCCTGAAATGAAATAAATAATGTTGCCTGGCTCAGAAGCTGACACAGTTCAAGTTTTTAAGGTTTTAGTCTTGATGTCAGAGATGTGAGGCCTCCACTTCAGAAGAGTGACATGACAGACATGATAAAGGAGGAAGAAAAAGCATAGGATCTTGTATAAGAAGTCACCTCATAAAGCTCCTTAAAAAACGAATATCCTCAAAATTGATTCTTACATAATACACAATGGTGATGTTTGAAAGGGTTCAAGTACTTGTCACATTTACATGCAGCAGTCTCAGATTCAGTGTTCAATAGTCTTATGTAAATTGTGCTTCTCTCAACCATAATAAAAGATAAGATATGCTTATGAATGAGCTAGAAAACCATGATAATGTCATGGATTTGTGGGTGAAGGAGGATCCAAAGCAGCCATGCGGGCAGACAAGTAGGTATTGTAAGTATAAATTTTTATTAATATAAAGTGAGATGCTGCTGAGGCAGAAAATCCAAGAACAAATAGCAAAACGCACAGAAAACTAATCAACTGAGCATGACAGTGAAGCACTAACACAACCAAAAGACTAGAACAAGGATATGATTAAAAACTGGACGTGTTAATTGCACGCTTGGTGACAATTGTTTATTCAATACTGCAGTTTGTAACTTTTATAAACAATTTAATTTTACATATTTGCTAAAACTGTCACCAGGTGCAGAGTATAGATGAGACGGTCTGTGAAAAAAAGAACAACATTGTGCTTTGTGCAAGGTAGGATGGATTTAGAGGAGTACAGGAAATTGTTCAATGCCGTGATGTAGTAAATATTGAATTCAATTCTGATCCGATTCAGAATCGTGAATGTGAGCAGGAGAAAAAGAGCCGAAGAGCAGACGTCTTCTGCTTTTTTTTTATTTTCATAAGGTGATAAATAATGGACGGATTTCCATTATTTCCTTTGGACTGAAGCGTCAGTGCAAAAATGAACATTCTAAAACTATGCAACTGTGCAGCAAAGATTCAGCTGCAGTCTAACCATAAAATAAATGGGTAACAAATCAATGCCTCTAAATGTTGTGTAAGCCACTTGCTGAAGTTCAAACCACAGATCAGAACGAGGAAGAAATGGGATTTAAGTGGCTTTAAACACATCATGGCTTTTGATCCCAGACAGACTGGCCTGAGAATTTCAAAAACTGTTGATCTACTGGGATTTTCACACACAACTATCTCTCATGGTTCAGAGACTGAACCGTAAAATAAAAAAAATAAATAACTATCAATTTGCCTCAAAGATTTGAGACAATCCTACAGGCAAAAGAGTTCATTCCGCTTCTAGCAAATTGCACCTGATAAAGTGGGAGGTAAGTGTTCTTAGCAAAATAAGAAACATTGTGAAAGCAGCTTTTAGCAGCTCTAGTTTTGGGAATGGGGAAAAGTATAACAGGCAACTTCCACATATCACTGGCCAGAGCCAAAAGGAAAAATACTTATTTAAAAAATACCCCCACTGTGAAGATATGCGACTAAAAAAAAACAAAATTATAGGGGACCCAGGATTTTGTAGAGCTGTGCCTGAGTGAGTCTCTGGACTCATCTTTGGAAAATCATCAGGAAACATAAATAAGTCTGAAGAAGTGCATGAATGAGAGAAAATAACTTGGGAATGTGTCAATTTAGGAAGCCTTCAAGAGATTGTAACTTTGAGATTGCTGATAAATTGAGATATTTGAGAGTAGCACTATCTAGAGAGTATGTTTTGCTTCCATTTTTAAAACTGTTTGGGTTAGTTGCAACACTTACTACTGACTGGAGACTGTTGTGAATAGGCTCCCCATCAAGATGCCACTTCCCAGGAGGTGGTAGGCAAACCAAGGTTTGGCAGGCTTTCTGTTGCACTTAAATTTTGTTGCATAAATTGGTGGAGTTAGTTCACATGGGAGCTTGGATAATCCTCAATCAGACTTGTGAAGCAGGAAGTGGTTGCACTCCACCGTGATTGATCTTTCTTCTGGTGAAAATTAATTTAGATTCTAATTTATTATCATTTTTCAGCCAAATTTGGTTAAAATCAAATATTAAACTTAGATGATTACATCTAAGGTAAGATAACAATGTATGATATGTCCTGTAAAAGATTTAATTAATTATTTGGCTGTTTTTAGAGTTAATATAATGTTTATGTTACAATAAATATATAATTCAAAACAGGCATGTTACAAAACCAAACAAAAGTCAACACTGCACAGCATTCATAGCAACTTTAAAACTATAGGAATACATTATCTCTTATTGAACAACAAAAAACCCTAATAAAACACTAATTGTTACTAAATGTGATTAAAATGTTTTAAAAATGAAACTTTTTGAAACTTTGGTAGTCACTGATACCACCACAATATTAATAATTTGTCTCCAGATGGTAATTTATTATTTTGGTAACACTTTGATGGGTTGTGAATAATTATCACTTTTAATAAAAAGTTGACATTATTCAAAATGTCTGTAATGACAACTTGACGTTAACCAAGAAATCATGATCTGACATAAATTTGCTATAAAAGTATTACTGATTAAACTTTAGCTTTAATAACATAAAGCTACATAATTTTTAAAGTTAAATCAGTAATAGTTTTATAACAAATTTATGTCAAATCATGATTTCTTGGTTAATGTCAAGTTCTCATAACGAAGCCATTTTGAATGTCAACTTTGTATTAAAAGTGTCATGATTTACCGAATCACACTTTATAACAACAGTCAATGTTTATGACGGTGTCATGATAGTCTTATTTACAACCCGTCAAATGAGTGTTACCATTACTTTAAAGGTAGATAGAAAGATAGATTAAGTGGACATGTAAAGGTGATCATTTTAACTCGAATAATATATTTCCAATTTACTTCTTCATAAAACTTAGTAGAACTGCCACACTTACACTGTAGTGGTTGCATATCTCCTTTAAAATAATAATAAAAGAGACTAAATATATTTTTAATAACCACTTTTGAGTATTTTCTTATCAGAAAGTGGGTGTCACAGTACCATAAGTCTTCTTTATATGAACATTGAATAATTTTGCTTTCCCTGGTGACTATAAAAGATGCATTAGCTAATTATAATGTCTCACTGAGATAAAGAATTCTAGATTTCTTCCCATTCTATGCTTTGGAAATAAAATGTAGCCGTTGTAATCTTTGAACAATCACAATGTATTAAACAGATGTTAAGCCCAAATAGATAGGGGCAGGCTGTTAGTTTCTTCATAGTACAAGTGTATCACCACATGAACAAATAATTCATTTTGACCACTCCTCACTCTATGAACACATGCAATTTTAAACATCCATTTTAGTCAATTTATGCTACCATCACGACATTAGTACTAAGGTTACAAATACCCCTCATTTTGATAATTACTTGTCAGAACTCTGCACCTTCTTTAATAATTTAATACAGATAAGTGTGATTTTGTCAAGATGAAAATAAAGTATTTTCATATTCCGCTTCACTTCACATGATATTTGTATTAACTTATTTCAAGGTCAATTGAATAGTAGCCTTTGCTTTGTGGAAGGGTAAGATATCAGTATAGCAGAAACATGACCCGATGTGTGTTAAGTTTTTAAAGTCTAGTCCAGTAAATTTTAGTATTAGAAAATACCAATTATCTGATCCACACACCCAAATACATGCAAACACACAATAAGAAAATTGATGGTTTTCCTTAATTTCTTATGTATTTATTTTATACAAAGATTTCAGAACTGGGTTGCACTACCAAGGAGGCAAAAAGGCAAATTCAGAACCTTAATATTTCTAAACGTAACAGGTTTTCTCTCCTTCAGAGGACAATTTCTCACTCTGCACAGGAGAGATGTCAGAAACCATACAAGTAAAACTTTAGCGAACTGTAAAGGTTAAATCCACTGAAGCCTCCAGAGACCACACATCCAAAACAAAACGTATTTCCAGAGGTCATCAACCTGACCTGGACCTCATAGGGAGCCAAACAATAACATGAATTTTTCACACCACTGCATTTTTGGTAGGCGTTTCTGTGGAAGTATTTTCTATCAAAGAAAAAATTATAAGGTTTTACCTTAAAAAGATATTTATGTTGATACTGGAATGAATAACGGCTGTGATTTCCTGTCATTATGTACTAATTACTGCACACTCTTGCCATGTCAGATATGTTTGGATCATAACCCTTATTATAAAGCCACACACTCACTGTCTCACACACGCCATGTCGTTCCAGCTTCACAAGGACTTTGCAATGACTTCCATTCATTTATAATTAATTTTAAAACCCCTAACTCTTATCTTAAAGCTAACCATTACTAAAATATACCAAACCGAAACTTAACCTAACCTCAATTCACACATCATTCTTAAACCTAACCTGAAAACAGCACTTCCTGTGAGCCTCATGAAGAGCAGTTTGTTCCCACAGGGTAGTATGTTAGAAAATAGGTTCTAACAAATCATCAAAAACAAAGCAACACAGACGCACCTTGATCTGAACATAGTATCTCTTAAAAATTCTGCAAAAACAGACAATGATTGATGAGGTGGCATTTTATATCTATTTTAAAATCTGCTCTAAGTAATGATTTAAAAGTGTTCAGTGCAAAAAAATAAATGGCATTGTGCTCAACTTCACAATCAGAAATGACAAGATTTTTACATAAAATGATAGCAAAAAAATTACAAATGGAGATGAGATTTATTTATATGGTTATGTGAAGCCAATTACTGGAATGCACATAAACAAAATGAAGACAAAAGAAAAGCTAAAATAGCAAACATAACACAACCTAAGTGAGTTAAAAGCCAGTTTTAACTTCTTCTTATATCTAGTAAAATCTAGACATTTTATTAAGCTTCATAAACACAATCTACTGATACTTCACCATGAGAAGTCTTTGAAGGAAAGTGCTTATTTTAGTATCCAGCCTTGATTAGATTTAGCAACACATTACCTGAGCCAAAGCTCACCTTCAAATGTCATGGAGAACCCTCAGTCTAAAAATAACAAATTATTTAAGTCAATCCAGTCTGCTAGTATAATATAGTGTCTGAATACAGCATCTGTTGCGGCAGTTAAAAATGTCAATATATACATAATGTACCTATCATATTCTGTTTATTACTGATCAGAAAGCTCAAATAATGCATTGTTTTTTAGTTATGTGTTAAAGTTGATAGGAGACAAATAATATACAAGTCAATTCCAACATTTCTTGAGCAATCTTTCTGTTAAAACCACTCTTGATTGGTGTACGTGTGTCTGCACAGTGCTGGAAGGAGAGGGATGTGAGAGAGTCCGTAAAAAAAGAGAAGAGACACTATAAGAACCTGGGAAGTTAAAAAATGAGTGACAGCAGGAAAGGCAGTCAAATTCAGATATACTTCAAATATTTCAAAAGCAAATTACAATAATTTATGATGAAATAAGGAACAATTACTTTTTTTTTTGCATAGAGCCAAGTTGATTTGTGTAGCTTTTTTTCCCTTTCACCTTCAAAGACAACAAATATCATTTGTAAAAACTAGGTTCTCGGGTTATTTTTGACCATTATCAAAATCTGTTTAATAATTTATGTGTGACAAGTAAGTGACAAATACTTCTGTACAGTAGTACATCTCCTCTGTCTTATTCTCTTGTGACTGGATATGTGCATTAAGAAAACTTATGTCTATGACTACTTTTCTTTTTGGGTCAGTTGCACTGTGTGCAACAGAAATAATTTGAAGGTCTGCCACTTAATCTAATTCCAGTGTTCTTTTTCAAATGCTAATGAGTTTATACCACTTTTAGACAATTATATTTATTACTTACTTCACAAAAAAGACAAATTGACTATAAAAGGGTTTGTTAAATTTCTGACTTGCAAATGTTGCTAGTCTCACCCCACATTCCCCCTTTCAAACAAATGTGCTGTGTCTAGTTGGGTCACCTGTGGGAGAACATGAGTCAAACAGTCCTGCTGTTAAATTCATGCAAAATTCTAACAGCAATATCATTTTAATTTCAGTCTCCACAGGCACTCTACCCTGAGGCTGAAATGGTAATGAGATTACTCATGTCCCTAATTGATATGTGCGGTCAGCGTTATCTTAGTCAGGATTTGATATTTGTCACAACTTTTTACTCACTTCACACAACAGTAAAGCTGAAATGTTACTTTTACAGTGTACTTTCTTGATGACGGTTAAGATTGTTCCAATAATTTCCTTATGAAAATAAAAACTAAGGCGGGCATAGGGCAGTGTGAAATTCTCATGGAATAATTAATAAGACTAATGCGCTCTAATAACTTAATCACTTACTCAGAACAAAAAAGCAACAATTATCCCCAATGGTGCTTAGATATTTTTACACAGACTTTTACAGTTGTAAAAATTATATTTAACATTTGCCATTTTAATTTTTATACAAAGATACATATGGAGAGAGAAATAAAAGAGTCTGTTCACAGTCATTGTTTTAAATCCATCTGCCATTAAATTTATTCTTCAACATTGTTTACCTGTTTTTCTGGTTAAATATATTTTTAATTTATTCTTAGAAATACTCTGATCTAGAACAAAATGTTTTCTTCAAAGACACTGTTTTAATTTAAATCCATTTGTTTACCGGGAGTACACAGATCATATATCCACAAATAGCAAATTAAGTCTTACATTGACCCAGATGAATTGTGATATATTATCTCTTAATTTCACAATTTTTTTGTGACAAACTTTAACCTGCAAAACTATTAAAATGCTTGCTGCAGAAACCATGTTTCTAGCTGCCAGTAGCCATGGGTTTCTGGTTTCTCAGCAGAGATAAGTTACCTAACTCAGAGGTAAAGGCAAGCCCGAGGAAAAATACTGAAGGTTGAGAACAAGCTCTCCATGTCTTTCTAAAAAAATAAATAACAGATAGAGAATTCAAATCACACGTGTCAGACTGCTACACGTTTTTTTCAGTTTGAAGGGCTAATAAAAGAGAAACATTTGAATAAACTAAAATGTAAGGTAACACTATAATATTAAATAATTGAATGCATTGAATAACTCCAAAGCGAGCCAAAAAAAGCGAACTCTGGTCCACCTAAAAGTCTAGGTCTTGTTTCAGTTTAAGTGAAATCTGGCGCAGTTTATATAAAACAAACCAGACACCGCTCCAAAAGCAGGAACTATGGTGCAGCCCATTCTGGGTCAACTGAGGGAAACACATTGTTGTATATTTCAAACTGGAGAAAATTCTGGCACCTTTTCAGACCCAAAAGATAATACTGCAATCATATATTCCAAGATGAATCTCGTACATGTTTCGTTGTTTCATAATTAGTGTAGTTACCTTGCTGTTGTATCAATGTAGAGGTTTCAGTAAGTTTCAGAAAAGTTCCCAGAAGGAAATACAAGAAAAGCATTCCAGCTCTTTTCAAAGCAACAACTCTTAAATCAAATCAGTGGGTGTAAAAGGTCAGTTTTCAAAATCGCTTCTTGTGGCTTGCTTCACAAACCAACTGATACCTTTTAGAAAGACTCTCCATCTTTTCAAAAGAGATGTGTATTTTTCTGACTTTTAAAGTGTTTAAAGTCACTGCCGAATGGCGTGCATGTTGAATGAACTGAAGTTGCAGCTGTAAAAACCCATCTCGCTTACACTTAACGGCTTTGTGAAGTTAAACTGTCGAACATACACCCAGGCAGAAATAACCTTTAGTGACATCTGTGGAGGTTATCTTCTTAAATGTGACAAAGCTCCTTCAGAGGCTTTGAGCACATTATACTTCTGCTTTCTCAAACTAAGCAGTTCTTCACTGGGGCCTCCTAAACTAACATCTATGCTTAAAAGTGTTGGAGTATCATTTTAAAGCTTTATTGCATGATGTTGTAGTTCAAAAGAGAAAGCTAAAATCTTGCTCCCCCTCAGCTATATGAAATAGTAGATTTGGAGGCTTCTTTTTGTCAGGGGACTTTGCAAGTTTGCCTTTGGAGAACACTTTAAACATTTGATTTTACAAGAAAGAAGGCAGGGAACTGAGGTTCAGTGCAGCATTGTGTTGAAATAAATATTTAAACATTTTGTGTTTCAGTAAGTATGGAAGTAACAAATGGGCATGTGTACAGCTAAATTAAGATTGCAGTAAAAACCAATTATGCATTAATTCTGATGCACTAAAATGGATTTCCAGACTGAATTAAGAGGGATTTCGCCCTCTTACAAAAATGGGGAGGAAAAAGGGCTTTTACAAATTTGTTCTATAATTATCACAAATTCATTTCAAGCAACACACACGAGGAAGAAAAATGTAAATTTAGAGCTTTCAGTTTATGCTAATTTATCACATGTTTTAGCTTGCTGTAGATTAATTCTCTCTGTTGGGACTGTAAACTACACACAATAAGAGGACATTTCGAAGTTCCTAATTAGCTTGATGTTGGTTGAATGAAGCTTGTTGCAGGCAAAAAGCCATTTGGGATTTAATGTGGAGTGAGAACACAGCACTTTCCATTTTTCTTCTTTGCAATCCTCTGGTGATGCCAATAAAGACATGAATCTGCTCAAACTTAGTTCAAAGTGTTAGACTATATAACAAACTGATTTTGCCAGAAAATCCAATAAGTACTGACAGCCTCTGTATTTTCCTAAGCCTAAGTACATGTTTTATACCTTGAAAATATGTACTTTAAATTACTTACTTTAAATTCGGTTGCAGGTATTTATAAGTTATTTAAAAGAAAACACCTAAAATAAAATAAATACAAACTAAGTGGATGCACAACACAACTGTACATTTACTATCAAAACGAGCTTCACTGAGGGGATAATATTTTTTCTGGACCGACACTCCAGGCAGGCCTGAAAACAGTCTGACAGGAAGGTGGTTTGTTTGTTTCACTTCTTTAGTTTCTAATTATTCTACATTATAATAAACTCTAAATCAGCTTAATCAAAGAGATTGGCAAATTTAATTCTGGATAATGATGGATTTTCTCTGATGCCCCCTATTGTCCTTTTATGAAAGTGCAAATGGTTAAGCCCCGTTTTTCAGTTCAATTACCAATGAAAGATTGCACTTATACAAGCCAAGGATCAGGGGGCAGGAAAAAGTCCCATCCTTCTTCAAAGAAAAGGAAATTAAGGTACCAGAAATTAAAGAAGACAGGAGTGGCAGAGCAAATCTATTTTCTTTGAGAAGAGATGAGTAGCTCAAGACATTTTAAACTAATATTAGCCACAGATGTGTCCAAATGAAGTTAGTGGTTAATCTTGACAACATTGATAATGGATTTATGATCCGTTGGTTAATGATAGATTAATTAGATTTATAGTTAATCTAAGTTATCACCTGGAAATATTTGACAGAGATGATTGACTTTGTGGTATATAGGAATGGAACCCAGACTGCATGGGATTTTGGGATACAAAACAAATGAAGACTGGAGGTACAATATAAATAAACAAACCACTCTGTCAGTGGTTTATTGCATAGCAACCATAACTTTTCATTACTTCAACTTCTTGAATCACATTCCTCTTCCAGGTCATGTGCATATTATTGCACTGAGGATGTGATGCAAGGTGAGCTCATGTAGGCTGTTCAGTTATTCAGTTTACAATAAGTCTTTTGCTCGTACCGAAATGACATTAGGAAAACTTGAATTGTACGTTATGTATTAACCATTATTACCATGAATTCTTTTTCACCTTTTAATAACCACTGTTAAACCCAAGTTGAGCTGGACTTAAAGCACTGGAGATAAAAGCTTTTCCTAAGTACAATTCAAAATGATAACTCTGTCGCAACTATTGCATGAACATCTTTATATGTGCAGAAACATTACTTTATAATTGCTTGCAAATTGTCAGCTTTTGATTTAGACACCACTGAAAAGAAATCCTTATGAGCTGAGGATTATCATTTTAAATTGAAAAACACTTAGTAAAGGTTGTCACAGAAATTCAAAAATGGACTATGCCAACTCCCCTTCATACATATATAGAATATTCATTTTATTTCTGAATTGCTTGGAATAAACTAATTTCTACCAATTTCTTTTGAAATTCTACAAAAAGCTACAAAAATTATTTGATAGAGTCACAATTAAAAAGAAACAATTGCCAATGGAAAATACAATTGCTCCAAAATATAACAGTCAAGAATTGTATATTGCCACAGCTATCGACTAAAGTGCATCTCATTATTGGCATTGAAGTTCTCTCTGCTTGCAGAAAAAAAAAGACAGATATGCTTCCTATATTGAAATTAAAAAGCCACAGAGAAGAACTTAATCTGCCCTGACATTTAACATTAAGGGCGAGTTGCTGCATGTCACCTTTTATCCATACTTAATAATAGATTTTGTCAGCTTCAGGGACTCCTGACAACTCTGCAAAGTGGAAGCGTCAGTGCTGAGCCATGGAAAAATGCTGCCCAAATTAAACTACTAATGCAACATATTGCAAGTACGCATTACTCCTAACATGCTTAATTTGAAATTAACTTTAAACATCAGTAAGGGTGTCTCATAATTCATTGCAATACACAAATAACCAATTTATTGCAATAACTCTTTTCTGAACAAGTTATTTTCCAAAACCCCAAAATATGCTTGCTTGGTAGTGCATTAAGTTCAGAACATATGCAACATTTTTGACTTCATGTGCAAAGGCTATCAACGAATAGAGTATACACTATGTTCCTAGTCTCCATGAGAAGTGAATTATCTGTGACTTCTGCCACAAAGCGGAACTGACATTTACTTACATGCTAGCAATGTGCTAACCAGCTTTTTGATAGAGGTTTCAGTCTATAAAATATGTGGGAACACTAGCTATCAAATCTTAAATGCTTCAATATTGTTTTACACTGTAGTTGCAAAACTGCAGCTCAGATAAAACTCGGACCAGCTGCACTGTTTTTCTCTTCTTTATTACTGACCGCCCTTCAGAAAAATGAGCTGCTAGCAGCACTGCTAAATCACGGCCATTCCGCTCCAAAACTTAATGCAGGGGTTTCTGGCGCTGAATGTGATTAAACTCATAATTGCGTACAATTACGGAATAAGGTGAATATCCTAGCTGCCATTCAAACCCTATATAGCAGTCAGATGTGAGCAACCGCCTAACTGTGACTGGACTGGACTAATAGAAAACTTGTAAATGTAATCGGCGATCAAATGTATTCACAGTTTTCTAAGAGTTAGAAATACCACTTACAACAGTACAGGTCGGTCTATGTGCAAATTCCTACCTGAAATGGGAAACATTCATTAAATGAGCCGGGGAAAAGTTTTTTCCTTCGCTCTGGCGTGACTTGATTGAGAAAGACGAACTTCTTCTGTTCTCATTTCTATGACTCCCTAGCGCCGTTCTCCCCCTGCTGGTTTTATTTGGTCACTACACCTATTAAATCAACAAATGCATTGTCAATTTAAACAGTCATCGTGAAAAAAAAGCAAAAACAAAAAACAAGACTAGATCTCCTACTTGAATAAACTGTTGAAATTGTAATTAGTCATTTTAGTCATTTAATTATGTTAATTCACGGTAATCTAATGAGTTTATGTTAAATTAAACAAACTGAATAAATTAACATGGATAATTTATTCATGTTGGATCAACTATTTTCTTTTTTGAGTGATATGCATAACATACACAGTAATATCAGTGGTCTTCCAATCTTATAAGAATATAAGATTTGGGTTCCTGATGTTCACTGTACTGTGCAGTCAGTTTGGCAGTTATTCATTAACCAATAAATAATCAAAGTTGTTATTGAAGAATATGTCTCACAATTTAACCTTATGTTTTAATAGGTATTACGTAAGACTAAAGATTTCTAATAATCTTCTGACATAATGTTGTATAATTCTGAGATGTCTTTGATCGCCTTAATTCCTAAAACAAATACGCCAACTTTTGAAACTCTGCATAAGAGATATAAAAATTGCAGATTTGGCAAGGTGACATACTTAGGATGAAGTAGAGAAAAATATGCAGTGCATTAAAAGTTGTTTTTTTTTTAATATAGATTTCAAAAGGACCCATTACTCTGTCTTGATGAAGAAAGCATTATTTATATTACAAAAAGTGCTAAAGCTATTCAGAGAGAAAATCAAATAAAAAGATATTTTTATGAAAGACTAATGACATCTCAGGCAGCTTTTATATGGAGTACCGGTACACTCTTACCCAAGAAGCACATTGACGCAGAGTCAGACTTTACCCAGAAGTTTTAAGTTTTATTATAAATTTGGGCCCTATTCAAACTATTTGCTTGTTTCTTTAATAACAAAATTTGGAAAGTTGCATTTAACAAGAAGAAGCTGCTCCAGTTAATAATCTTAGTTAAATTTATCTTTTTTTGACTTGTTCTCAACCAATTGATACAATCATCCGTTTGTGAGAAAACTGAAATTCATTTGACAAAACATTTTCATCTCAAAAGCGTGCAACTCTTTAAACTGCTTGTGGTTGTTTTGAACTCAGTTCCCATTAACCTGCTCTTTTCCATCCGAGGCTATAAATTTTGAGAACAGATGCATGTGAAACGACCCACCATAGGTTTTTTTTTAGTACTAGCTGGTTCCAGAGATTAAGTGTCTCACCTAAATTGACTCGGAAAGTTCGAAACTGGCTAGCCCTTAGCTAGGTCGACTGTTCCACTCCTTACACAGCCTCTCCTGATGGGTCAAAGGAACAACAGTGACAGGTTTATTTAGTCCCATTGCTGCTTCAGGCCTTTCAGAAAACACAAAGAGACAACTAGAAGGAAGCCCAACTTGAAGTGTTTGTGAAAGGGTTTTGAAATTTGTTTCAAGATTCATATTTTATGATGATATTAGAAAATTCTGATACCCTTCTTCATCATAGTCCCAGTCCTTTCTTACACTACAAAGTTACTATTCCTGTTTGTGTTGCCCTGAGAATCAAAGATTTGAAATGGCACATTGAGAAAGTCAAATACAAAATGAAGTGGAAGAAGTGATCTTCCATAAAGTAGTTTTAATTCTATAAAGACCCAAGAGATACATTTTGTCATGAGTTTTTCTTTATTATTTTAAATCATTAATGCTGTTTTTTGGAAGAATCAAATATCATTAGTAAGAAATCTGATCATCTTCAGTGAAAGGTAGGCTTACCTACTGCCACATTTTTTTTTTATTTGAATTTACTGAATTACTATTAATTCAGTAAGTTACTCAAATAGTAGCTTTGAATGTTACTATTCAAAGCTAATACTGGTATCTGCAACTTTTACAATCCAAAGAGCCATTTGTGTCTCTGTGATAGTTAAATAAATTCAAACAGAATTGTTAATGTGAAAAAATGAGAATTTATAGTTTTTATAAATATCTACTATAGGAAACTTATTGTAATTTTTAAATGACCAGCATTTTATTTCTATTCTTTGGTTTAAAATAATAAAGAAAAACCTTTTCAAAAAGGGGATAGATACATGTTGGTAAGATGGCATTTGTGAAAAGTGATTCAATGAAAAATGCATGGTTTCCATACGTAATGACAAATAGGTCAGCAAGAGTCTTTATGTTGTAAGAATATTAGCTGCTAGCATTAAACCTTTAGTTGTCTTGACAACGGAATACCATAGTCTGATATTTTACAATTTTAAATAATTCATAGCCAAGAAGAATGGGATTTGTGGTATTACTTCGGACATAAGTAATATTACTATCCATACCACACATGTCATTTTTCAATGGTGTCTTTGCCATCATACAGGCTGGTTGCTATGGTTTCTGAAATAATTGCAGTAGGTCGGTATAGTAGGGTGAAGCGGATGTGGACTAAAATTTAAAGCCTCAGCTTTAAATCTGTTCTCATTATGATTAATTACAAAGTTAAAGGTTAGATCTAACAATTATTAAAAGGTTAAATGACTAATAAAAAAATCGTCTTGGGAAGGAATTTCTTTGACCTTTAACAGATGTTTTGGAGGATAAAATACCCGTTGAAAAAAACTATAGATTTTTTTGTTTTTCAAACTTAAGTTACATTACTTCATCCACCATAGGGAAAAATCATGTTAACACCCACTGATACTTGTACACAGAGCCTGTCTGAATTTGTAAACACAATCTGAATTGAGGTTATTGCTCCTGGCTGCACTTATCGCACTCCACAGCACCACCAATAACCTAACTATTTCACACTTGATCCGTTGTGCTCTAATGTGACACAGCTGTGATCAAATAATATTTGTGTACCTCACTGTAATAGATAAGCACATAATATTATTGGTTGAGCATCCATCCATCCATTTTCTGTTCACCCTTGTCCCTAATGGGGTCGGGAGGGTTGCTGGTGCCAATCTCCAGCTAACGTTCCTGGCGAGAGGCGGGGTTCAACCTGGACAGGTCGCCAGGCTGTCGCAACCATTCACACACACACTCACACCTAGGGAGAATTTAGAGAGACCAATTAACCTGACAGTCATGTTTTTGGACTGTGGGAGGAAGCCAGAGAACTCGGAGAGAACCCATGCATGCACAGGGAGAACATGCAAACTCCATGCAGAAAGATCCCGGCCCGGGAATCGAACCTTCTTGTTGCAAGGTAACAGCTCTACCAACTGCGCCACTGTGCAGCCCTAAGTAAGCACATTATAGACACAATTAATATCTGTTGTAAATAATGGAATAAATATTAATCTAGTTCTTCATTGAGTAACTGTCAATATTCACATCAGTTGAAGAAACTTGGATATTCTTTAAGGACTCTCACTTACCCATATTATGATAAATAAACACACAATGTACAAAAAATAATTAAATACCTGCTAAATTTAATTTTCAAGGCTTATGTGAACTACATGAGACTTAAAGAAGATTAAAAATATTGAAAATTTAGTTTTAGTAAAAAATTTTAATTGACATTTAGCAAATTAAATTATCGGGTGACCAATCTGGTTCCACAAGCTGTGTGTAATCTCTGTGATAATCAGCTGTGGTTCTGGTCAATATGTGGGAGCCTCATTACTGCATTGGGTTTCAATATTCATCACATCACCAGCATGTAGATTTCACAGCAGACCCACTGTACTTCCTCAGATCTGCTCTATAACAAGACAGCAAATATCTTCCTGATCTCAATTAAAAACTAGAAGAAAAAAATTGCAATAAAGCACAGCACGTGAAAAAAAAAGAAACAAAGTAAGCCAAAAGAGGATTTGTCCAGGAGCAAGGGAGGCCACAGTTAGTATGAAGTCAGCCATTTTTAAACATTACATCTCTTCAAACTTCTTTAGTTTGTTTTGCCTTTGGTATGATAAAGTTTTGCATTGTAAGATTATTGCCTTTTTTATTAAATGCAAAATATAAAGGATGATAAAGCAATTCTATCCTCAGATCATGGAAGAGCAGTTCTCCTCTTGGTAGATCTACACCTTCATCAGCTACAAAGCCCCATAAGTCTGTGCAGGGCCCCAGGTTTTTGTTGTTGTTTTCAATGTAAAAGAGTTTACACCAAGCTGTTTTTGAGGAGGAGCCAGGAGGGATCAACAAAATCCCCGGTTCACCTGAGCCACAGATGCTTAATGCAGCATTAGGACCTGACTGGGGTGATTTTAGGACAGCCACTTTCATCTGACCATCCGAGTGCTTAGAGCTTATTAACTGCTTATCGGATAAAGTGACCATGAGATTTCCTCTTAGAATCTCTTCATGTAGATTGTTTCCCAAGCAAACATGATATTGAATTGTTTTGTTAAACATAAACAAAGCTACAATACTAACTACATGTTTGTAAAGTTGGACCTAATTACAAAAAGCTAAATTTTATAAAATCAAGCCAGTGTACAGTATGTGGAAGCCTGACTTCTTAGAGTATAGACTCCCGATATTTGAATTTTGACCCAACAACACATTTTCAATTCCTGTGCACTTTGGTATAAAGTTCCAACGTGGCAAACTTGCTTAAGCTTTAAAATTTACTTTATTATTCTCCTTCTGTTTGGAATTCACTGAATAATCTTTTTTCACTGTGAAATGTGAACACGGTGACCAAATATTAACCATATTTAAGTCCAGAGTTAGTGCTGTTGATTCAGAACAAGAGCAGAAGTTGGTACACCACAGAAAGCATTACACCTTTTAAAATATGCATGAAGCCATTAACCACAGAACTCATGTGTATTAAGCTCTGCTTCTTTTCTTGAAATAGACAACCCCCTCTTGTTTGACTACAGGAAGAAAGACATTGTTCTCTGAGACTGACTTGCTCCACTCTGTTTCTCAACTCCATTTGGCGGATTAAAGTGAAAATCTTTTTTAAGCTCGTAGCCTTAGCAATAAAGACAACATATGGGAAACTGTGCTGTAAAAGACCCGGGAACAAGACCGACATCTAAACTTAGCAGGGTTTCAAACAAAAATGTTCTTCCTTGCGTTAACACATCCGAAGATGAATACTGATTTGACCTGATCATTTAAGCACAAAGATTAAGACACTGAAGCTTCCCCATGGTTTTCAGAAGTTGCATAGACATGACTATGAATTGCAATTGTCTTGAGCCTGTTCTGCTACACCACAAAACTGAACTGAATTGAACTTCCTTTGACTGTCAACCAACCTTCCTTTCACAGTGGAAAGGGTCAGGAGTTCTGCCATTTTCCATCATCCTGGGGTTCTCAAATATCACAGAGTACCCAGAAGCAAACAGATTGCTCCTTTGACATCTGCTGGAACAGCAGGGTTTTGCCTCCTGTGAGCTGGCAGGGTCTTGCACAAATGACTCAAAGTGGATTTAAACCAGTAGGATGATTATTGCTGCAGCCTGACAGGGCTCGGACTTGCCAGTTCTGGCGCAGGGCACAAGGCTGCTGGTTATTATCAGTCAAAAACTTCAAATGCGATTCTACTTTAGGCCACCTTACAAGGTGCCATATCAGGCCTCAGACAGGCAGGCAGCAAAAGGCCAATTTGGAACAGAGCATGGGGAGATAAATGGAACAAGCCCCGAGCTACTTTTGAAATGTTAACATATTTCTTTTTGCTCTTGCTTGAGTGAATGCATTTCTGGGGAAAACCACAATGCTCACCCTGCACACACACCAAAATGTACTATATATCAATCACACACGGTGGCCCATGGAGTTGGTCAGTCTGTGACTAATAGGTCAGATGTGACCACTCTTTGTACATTCCCTTCAGTCATGCATATCTGAGCGTATAAGAACAAATAAGCTACACAGACACCGTGGTTCCAGTCCACCTCTTTCATTTCCTGCTATATTGCTGAGGTAGGGAACAATTGTTCTGCTACACCTCCTCCCTCTCTTACTCACTACACCTTTGAGGCCTTTCACAAGGAAAGAAAATTGTAGAAGTGAGGATGGTGGCTGTCTTTTAAAGCATACAGGGTTTTTGACAGTATGACAAGCTTTGATGGATGGGTTTACAACACAATCCTTATTATTCTGTTGCAATAAAGTTATAGTAAACAAAGTGTTGAAGGAGTCTTAGTGTTTTTCACATTTTGTTAAATTATAAAGACAAGACCCAAAGCTCAGGTGGGAAAGAGTGTTTAGAGGGCAATCAACAAAATCTGTATTCTAGAGATATGGTGTTTATGGGGGAGTGACGAGAAGAAAGTTTTTTGTTAAAAGTTAAATTTAAGTAGTTTCCATTGCCATAAGCCATGGAGGGGCATAGCAAATATGTGGAATAATTTGTAAGATAAGACCGAAGCAGATTTCCTTTTGCCTTACATGCAAAAGACAATGTATGGCAAACAAAACAAAAAAAAAAAGCTGAGACAGCACATCACCTTTAGTATACCATTGCACTTTTTGGAGGATAGATGGAGGTAAAGACAGGAAAATCATGGAAGAAATCCCATTAGATTTTGTATGAATGAGCCTGGAATGGAGGTTAACTTTTCAGAAAGATAAAAACTCTAAACCATATTTATATTGAGCATAAATTTAATTGAAAACCGGTGGCAAGACTTGAAAACCCCCTTTATACTTTATTGTCCATCAAAACCACAACCTCAAGATTCTCCATTGCTAAGTGTTGCTGCAAATGATGTCATTGGAGCATCAACCTCAATTCCTGTGTGCTTGTGGCCTGCCCATGTTCCCAGGATCCTCCCCATATTCACAACCAAGACAGAGAGGAACACACTCTTGAGTCACCGCTTGTTAATTATCCATTATGGCTGCTGTTTATATAAAACATCATTAAACTTACGTAAATTAAATATTCACTTTCTGATATTGTTTCTGATATTTGGAAACACATTAGTTTACTAATAGTAGTTAGCATGTAAACTGAGAGCATTGATTAGCAAATCCCACTGTTTTTTAATTTAGTCTCAAGATGTGGAGTCAGAGTGAAGTTTTAAAAATATTACATAGGCAGTCCAATTTGTCATTTGTTATGGTATTGTTCCCTTCAAGTTGGCAAACCTGGACACTTACAACCAATAAAAAATAAAAAGTATAACTTTTAATAAATTCAGTGTTGACAAATAAATAGCATGTAGCTAAAACTACAACTTTGCATACTTGCTGCCATTTTTCTCCAGAGAATATTGTTTTAACAAACCCAATTTGGAGCAATATGTAGTCACACTCCAATTAGTCAGAAAGAAAGCTTAAATAAGTGGGTCAAACTCTGACTGGAAATGTAAAATGGAATGAGCTATTCTCCAATCATTTCAAACAATCCATTTTCCCTTGATTAGTTTCAGATGTAGTTTCTGCCTCAATTTTGTTAAGTCCCAACCCACTCACCGCACATGGGAGTGATAAGCAGCTTTGGTTGGGGCCGATTGTGGCATGAGTATGCAGGACTTGTTGTTTATAATGTGAATACGACTCCTGTTATTATTGATTCTGTCCGAGAGATGAGCCCTCTGGGTTTTTCTGATGTTTATGCAGGAGAATGGCGATGCTTGCTAAGTGGGATAGAGACAAAAAATCAATAGGCGAGGTGAACGGAGGGTGGAGCCACGCTTCTCTTAGTTCAGGACATGTTTTCAAATTCCTGTTTTTCTCCTCTTTAGAACCACTTCTAGAGCCTGGAGGTGACGGTGAGCTTTCAAATTTCTCACTGCTGAGTTAGAGGTGTGTTGGTTGAGGACTAGGAGCTGAAATCTAGTTGATAAGTCTTTATATAAGGCAGCACTTTTCATTTGGAGGTTATTGTTTTACTCACTGATAAGATACAAATGGCCTCTGTATAGGTTAAAGTGAGGTGGAAAAGTATTTCCCCAGTACAATTTCTTCTTGTTTTCTCATTTTGGGATGGTAATATGTATTTCAATCTTGAGTTTACTCTTAATGAGTGTTAGCATCTTGGCCATAAAAGATGGAGATCAAAGGTAGCCAACCTGGATAGGACCAGCATGCATGACATGCGACATAGAATATTTTGTCAATTATTGTCCTTTCCAGTTGCAAATTTGCACATTAATAATGTAGTTATAAATGAGATTTGATATATTGTGCAAATTACAAAGCCTGTGGAGCGGATGGCCCACCAAAAGTTTTCCCAGAGAGCATCACGTTTTATTCAAGGCAGTTTGATTAAAATATTATACCTAATCAGTAAAGATGATACAAAGTTTTCAATTCAATTGCTTATAATAGAAAAAAAGAGAGTATTAATGAGGGAAAATGTGCTAATTAATCATTTTTAAAAAGTGGTTAAATGGTAACTATCTGCCTCAGTAAAGCAAAAATATAATGTCAGAGCAATTTGCAGAAACTGGGCTGAATCACATAAATCCTTGTCAAATAATCCTAGAGTGGGTATAGAAGGCTGGCTCATCACTACCGGAAAGTGTATAATGCCTCTGGGTGTTCAATGTAATTTTAAATTCATTACTTCACTGACGTATTGTGCTGATTCGCTACTTGTTCTTAAATATTTCATACACTGCTGACACTTTGTGATGACAAGTTTTGATTCCCAACATTATTAATCTGTAGAGGTGGAAGTTTGGAACCAGAAACTTCTCTCAAAGGTGTGCTAACATTTATTTTAATAAGCCTGAAAATATATCTATAAAGTCTCACATATGGGAAATTAACCCAAAAGTTGACCAGAAGCTCAATTTGAAAAGTAATAATGAAAATGTCTTATTCAGAAAAAAATAATTACTGAATAAAACATTCAGATTGGTTAATCAATGGTTTATAGAATATAATACCCATTTTCATTCTTTGTGTGATGTCGGCTAATGGATTTTTTCTATTCTGTACAAGCCTTTTTCACTATGACAGTGGACCCATAAAAATAACAATCCTTTGAATGGCAGCACCTTGAAACTTGAACTTGGCTGTCATGAGAAACCTATATATAGTATGAAATGGGAAAATAAAACAAGTGTTGAAATTTTTTAAAAACTTCTATAGAAACATCAATATTTTAGAAAGCTGAGCAAAAGATGGCATTTTTTTTGCAGAAGAAATTGCAACTACAGCACCAAGAGAGGCTAAATAAATAAGTGCACCACACATTTAACTATTTGAAAAAAGTGTTGGTAACTATATATAATTTCATTCACCTTGTGATGGTCCATCATATAAAATTCCAGTAAAATACACTGAATTGTGTGTTTATAAAGTGACAAACGTGATTAAAAAAAAACCTTGATTTGTATCTACTGAGGCAAAATAAAGAGAAACAAAATGGAAATAAGCCCCCTTTATTCAATATTGATTTACATTTTATATAAAAATTACTTACATTTAATACATTTCTCCAAAATACAAGCAGCCAAACAACATACAAATCAAATACAAAATTATAAAATTTCTTATATCTATCATGTTCATCTTCAGCAGAAACGTGTTTAATAATAACTCCTAACAACCTGTGTGACTGTGGTAAATCACTTCCTTGCCTATATCATTCCATTTGTTGAAATATGAGACCTAGAAAAATATGGTATTAATTATCTGTCCTCTTAGTGAACAATACAGGAATCTGACAGCGAACATTCAACATGGGCCTCGTGTGAAGTATTTCCATTGAGTGAGCGGCGTGTGGAATACGTGGTGATGGAGAAGACGGAAGGACTGTGGAATTACATCGTTGGTTCAGGAAAGACCGACTGAGTTACGGTCTTTCATGAGGAGATCCAGCTGGGTCAAAGCAGAAGAAAAGACAACAACTAAAAAAATACAAAGCTTCAGCTCACTTATGAAGCTTTCTGGTCCTTCCAGCACACATAGGAAACAAAACACTTGAAACACTTTGCAACTATACATACATTTGCTTAGAAAATATGTAGCCAAATCGTCTGGTTTTGCCCCTTCAAAAAAAAAAACCTCGTGTCAATAATCCTTTAAAACTAGAGTCAGCTATTGGTACAAATTGTAGCACTGAATCTGAACATTTGAACTGTGCACAAGAGTGGCTTATGGTGTTAAGTTGTTGTTTTTTTTGCAAATCAGAAGGTTTACTTCAGTACTGTATACAGTATAGTGCTGTATAGCTTCAAAATAAAAATGAGTAAGCAAACTGCATATGTAAAATCAAACTCCTGAACACATCAACAAGGATATTATGCTGATGCTAAACGAGAAAAACTCAAGAGCCTCGTAGGAAATAGAAAAATCTTGTTTCCTCCTTTATATTATATATTGTACACTGTGGTAAAAAAAAGAAGTACAAAGTGTAAAGTTAGGCTATGCGGCGGTTTCACGAATTGTCCCCTCTAGTTTCTTTGGGAGTAGCTCTCTCCTTTCATCAATACTGATGACTGGCTTCCGACAGTTTTGTCCGTCGATATAGATCTTTGCATACACAGGGTTGGAGTAATTCATAGGCTGCATTGGGAAAACAAAAGGAGTCAGTAAGGATATTTCCAGAAATCAAGTTCCAACAGTGAAAATCCTAAAGTAACGACAATTAATATTTTTTGGTATTTGTTAATCAGTTGTAAGTAGCCAAGGAGGAAACACTTCACATTAAATCTGGTAAAGATTGTGAGTAGTTTCCTATTTACAATACAAATAAGTCTTAAACATAACACTAAACACAGTCATCTGGAGCAGGGGTGGGCACTCCTGGTCCTCGCGGGCCGGTCTCCTGCAACTTCTAGATGTGTCTCTACTTCAACAGACCTGAGTCAAATAAAGAAGTCATTAGCAGGACTCTGGAGAACCTGACTGCACTGAGGAGGTGATTCAGCTGTTGGATTCAGGTGTGTTGGACCAGGGAGACGTCTCAGAGTTACAGGACACCGGCCCTCCAGGACCAGGCCACCCCTCTGGAGTCATGTTTGGTCCCCCTTTGTGAAGCTTGATTTCCACTCTCATTTTTTGTCATTCTAGCACTTCTAGCCTTTATTTGAGTCCCACCTGTGTTACCCATTTAGCTCCTGCTTGGTACAGAAGGAATTACAAAATGAATGTTTATCAAAGTTTGCTTGCTAAAAACAGCGGGCCACTGCACCTTTAACAAACTGACAAGAATGCATCTGAAAGCTCATTTTCATTATTTCTTTCTAAAATAACAAAGCATTACATCTTGGCAGAAATCAGTGTAGAGTTAGGTACTGATTCTTTTAATTATTAAAGACAATTAGTGAAAGTTTGAGTCATGCATATTTAAGGAATGTTTAGGTTTTGAGAAATAAGCATGCCAACGACTCAGTGAGAAGAAAGGAAATTCTTGCACATAGTCACTTTCTTCTTTAGAAATCATGCAGAACATCTACAGATTACATATCCATTAAAAAAGATGGGAGCCTGTGGGTGTTCTGTAATCAACTTCAAGGTAATGATAAGCTGAATTTTTGATTTTGTAGAAAGGAAGTAGGAGTTTGAATTCTTACATCACTACACTGTGTATAATATTTGCTTGCAATGATGCAGTTTTAAAAATGATATGAATATGTTACACATTTAATCATTATCTAATCTTTTTCTGACTGAAAATAATTAGATAATCCAAACTCCCCTGGGTGTTTGGATTTTATTTTCTCCAGATAGCAAATATAGAAGATGCTTGTTTATACAGGGTATGCAAATATCTGGTTCAAACTCCATTTAAACTAGTTTGTTTATTATTTTTAGAATAAATAAATAGTTAAAGTCACCTGTCCAGGAATAACCTCCTTGGGCACAGAATTCATGCCCAAGGCATGAGGGTCACTGGATTTTACACACCACCCCTGCAACAAAACAGATACCGTCTTCTTTCGTCACTACAGCTACATACAGTAAGGTTATAATCTCATCGTTTTGGTGTCATAATATTCAATGACCATAATCAGTCCTTTGGATTTAAAACAAATTGAAAAACATCTGAGCAAACAGAAAA
The DNA here is from genome assembly GCF_019740435.1 of Gambusia affinis. Lineage (NCBI taxonomy): Eukaryota > Metazoa > Chordata > Actinopteri > Cyprinodontiformes > Poeciliidae > Gambusia > Gambusia affinis. Next base: position 22,612,922 of record NC_057878.1, read on the forward strand.
ACTTCAAGATGCGAGTTCAAGTCAGCAAATCTCAGTTAATAACAAAGCATGACAGTCCTCACAATAGCAAATGTCAAAGCTGGCAGCACAAGAAGCAATAGCATTAGGCTTGAGGCTTTAGCAGATGAGCTGTAAACCAGCATACGTGAGGGTGTAAGGATTTATTTGATGTACTAAGTGTGGGAGTGAGGTTGAGCGTTATGGACAGAATAAATCACCAACAAAATGAAAAGTCCTCTTGGCATCTTTAAACAAGTGTTAAAAAATATACCAAACCTTAATAACAGTATATTGTATATTCTATCAATAAAATAAGGAGAGAAAGCAGTGAACATGTCAACATGCGTTATAGGTCAAGAAACTTTGCTTAAAATGACAAATAAATATTCTAGATGTTCTTTTTTGTTTTTAAACAGTGCAGAATTTATCAAGAATCTGATCAATGACTAAGAAACACATATGGAGAAACATACTGCAAATGTTCAAAACAGATTGCTAACACTAAGTTTACATCCCATACTGTATTAATATGCTGCTCAATCAAATTAAATACTCATTTATGCAACCAGACGGATTCTGTTTGCAAGTGAGCTTCTGGGAGATTCACAGCTGCATTTATATAAACCCAATTAATCGGCTTCTAAGAATTGTTGTTGAAAGACGTTTGACAAAAAGATCTAATTTAATTATGCAATCAAATTATTATTAGTAAATTAGTACTCTCAAGCATTTTCTTGTTACTGTAATAAAGGACTCCAAATATAATAAAACATGATCTGAGATTGCTGAGCTTTATCACAATCATGTAAAAAAACAAAAAAATACTGAGTTTAACATGCAAGATCAAAAAACGTAGCCTAATAGTTAGTTTCATCATTTTATAAACATTTTTCACAAAGACAGTTCTGAATAGTGTAGTGTGTATTTGTATTTATTCTCTTATCTTAAAGCTCTTAAATAAAATCCTGTGAAACTAACAGCCTTCACCACTAATAGTCGATTACTTCATCTGCAAAGGTTATAGTTCATTTTAGGTTTCTCCTGCAATTTCACCCGCGTAGTTAAATGTCCCTAGCGTTTTGTGAGTTATGTACATAATAGAAAGAATTAGTCTAAGCACTGAACCCTGTGGTTCTCCACAAGTAATCCTGGACTGTGAAGATTTATAATTAAACTGGAATCTCTGCTAAGGATATATTACTTGTATCTAGAAGGGGAATAGTAATCAAAGGAAGCACTTGTTCAAATAATTTTGTGAGGACAGGATTCAACATGAACTTTCAAGATTTAGAAGAAGCTAAAACCTTTGGGCACAACTGAATAAAATCAGTCCAAACACAGATTAGGTTTTATAGTTGCCTCCAACAAGGTGCCGTTATCACGCTCAGGAGTATGTGACAAAATGTTATTTTTAATAGAATCAATTTTGTTTACAAAGAATCCCATAAAGTCATTACTGCTGTGACTCTGTGTAAGACTGACAACTTTACTAAAAAGAAACCTTGGATTATTCCAATTCTCATCTCGTTTCTGGAAACTACTGACTCAGGCAGGTTGAACACAAATACATGACACATTTTAAGGTTTTATTTGTAAAAAAACTAAAAAAATTCAAGATTACTTACTACTGTTTGGACCATTATATAAAATACCAGTGAAGTTCATTGAAGTGTGTGGTTATTATGTAGTAACATCCAAAAACATTCAAAAAGATTGAATCCTTGCTCAAAAAAACACATATAGGACCATTATATGTTCTAAAAACACGTATTAAAAAAATAATGAAAAAGTATTTAATCAAACCCACCTTGTGAGGGTCCAGTGTGAAGTTGGGTCGCAGCAGACTGCCTGCATCAGCATGGTTGTCATGGTCCACCTCATACATGTTGTATGACGGGTTACCAATCTCCACGTTTATCCCTCCGTTTGTCATGGGCTGCCTCTGCACACGTTTTCCCCTGAGGAGTGTGTGTTTGTGTGCGTTTGTCAGAAAGAGAGAGAGAGTCATTAGCATGAACCACAACATCCAGGTCAGCTCACCTCCCAGTGCTGCACATGTCCACACAAGACATCACCAGACAACACTTGGAGAATATTAACTTGGCTGCGTGGTTACATTCCAAATAGCCAAACAAAGTTTTCAGTAAGAAAGTTGAGACTTTCATTCATCTTCAAAGCTGCACATTGTTTGATAGTGTCATCACCTGCTGCTTAGAAACCACCCTTTCAATTTTTATCGTTTTATTTCTTTTATCTGCATACCTTTGCCTTCGTCTGCAGATATAAACACCTGCCACCACCATCACAATCAGGATAACCAGCAAAACTAGAGGTACAATGATGGCAATGCTTCCTGGAGAAGAAACAGATGAGAGATGGAAGGAAGTGTTAGAAATAAAAATTACCTGAGATGAATTCAGACAGTGACCACAAAAGGTCAACTTTGATTTTGTTCTTTTTAATTTTCAGCAGGCATTGCTTTGTTCTATTTACCAACCATCTGTTCAGATAATATACACAGTAGATAAACAGTGAAACAATATAAAACTAGTGCTAAACTGTGTATTAAAATCTCATAAAACGTCCCAACAAGTACAATTACAAAATGTAACTCAAGCTTACTTCATCAATTTAAACAGTGGTTCCCAAAGTGTGTGTGTGTGTGTGTGTGTGTGTGTGTGTGGGGGGGGGGGGGGGTAGTGCCATTGCAGGGGGGGCACGGGAAGCGGTATGGATGAATTAAAAAAAAAAATTAACAAAAACAGTTACACAAAAGTGTTTCACTGTAAAGATGGTTTGTAGCGTGTTTTGTTGCAACCAGAAGTGTGAAATAAACTTCAGTGGAGTTTGAAAACAAAATATATGTTTAGGTTTATGTCTGGTTGAACGATGTGTGTGCCCAGTTGATTTTTTCTTTTTTGGGGGGGATTTTATTGTAATTCATAGTGGGGCCCAGAAGAAAATCTTTGGGAACCACTGAATTAGAAGATAAACCAGTGAAATTCAGGCCTATTTAACTGAACGAAGTAAATATGCTCAATGAAGGCTTTTGGATCCAAACAACGGTAACTGGTGACTGTTGGCTGTTGTTCCTTTATTCTTCAAGCTAGAAAGTCTCTCAGGCTGGCTGTGCTATGATGGGAGCTTAACAATTTAGTTTTCAGAAACATAAAGACAAAGTCACCATAGTAACACACATTCTCACAAAATAACGCTCTCAGGGACGTTTTCAGCTTTTGATTTCATATATTATGTAGAGTTTACTTAATCTCAAAGAAAAGTCCACCTCTTTGACATGAAGTTAGCTGATATTTAATTAAGTTATTGTAGTTAGGAAATATACTGAATATAATTAGAAATCTGAATATGCTCTCCAACCAGGTATTAAGTAGCTCACAGTCACACAAACAGAAAAATGTGTCAACTGTTTCTTGGAAAGAATGGGGGGATTATCTCTGTTTGCTGCTTTAACCGGACCTAAAACTCATTCATCAGAAATGTGTCTTTGTTGTAGCTATCATTAAGACAGGAATGTAATACTCCAGTAAAAATAAATAGAATATTTATTAATATTGCACTAATGAACATAGTATATTCAAATGTTGCAGGCATAACTCTCTATACCAGCATCACAAAATCAGAAAAAATCAAAATGCAGCAACTGTCAGTAATAAAAAAATTCAGTCTATAAAGTAAGTTTAAATAATAAAATATTGTTGATAATATATATATATATATATATATATATATATATATATATATATATATATATATATATATATATATATATATATATATATATATATATATATATATGTTTCAACATACAATCATAGAATAAAAAACAATAAATTAGTAAAAAAAATTACATTTACAAAATAACATCTACGTTACTTGGCCATTTATATCCTGGCATAATTCTGGTTGGATATTGGTTTCTTTCCTCATCAAAAATCATAAAACCAATTTAAATTGTTTGGTCTTTTGGCACACTCTTCCTTTAAGCATAGGCAAGACATTTTCACTCGGATTGAGGTTAGGGGGATTTCCAGAAGCTGCTGTAATTAACCATTCTAAAACCCATTTTGACACATCGGGGACTATGATCCCAAATACACATGAAGCAAGATGAAACCAACATTTTTAAAGGAGCTCTTCCATTTCTTTTAAATACATTGGTCAAATAGCCAACAAAAATATGCCTGAGGTTTGGCAAAAAATTGTGGATATTTAATCAAACAGGAATATATGTCTAAGAAAAATCTAATTCATTTTATTTGTTGTTTAGTCATCCCACCCTGGGAAAAGTCCAATTCAAATAAACCAATTAATACCTTAATTTATTATGACCTTCATGTCCAACAGGACTGCTTTATCACGTCTCAAAGTTTTAAATGTAAAAAATGAGATCTAATAAAACCTACATGCATATTTCAAAAGTGATTCTTATCCTTAATTTTGTTATCATTGACAGTTCAATACTCCACTTCTTACCTCCACTTGTGTTGTCTGATCTGCTGCTTTTAGGGGCAGGCCTTTCACATTGTGTCCCAGCCCAATTGGCAGAACATCTGAAGGAAGTTAAAGCAGAATGTGAATAAAACATCTTTAACTTTCTTTTTAAGTCAACAAAGTGCTCAGGAAACACCTTAGCAAATTCACTACAGTATGATGTGACAGTGGTTCACATGTGCAACACATTATGATTCAGTCTTGCAGTGAGGTGCTTTTATCCAACAAAAACAACACACCACCTGGAGAGAGAATAAGCACTGTGTACATCCATATAGTGTCCACAAACAGTGTGCATTAAATTACAAGTGTTGATTGTTCAGTTAATAAAAAGATGTACATAAAAAATGACAGCAGGACAACAAATCTCATCTCATTTGTGTTCCAATGGAATCCAATGGGTGTAATGTATGACCCTTGTTAGAAAAGGTGATGTTTAATTTCACAGTAGTCGCAGATGGGCCCGTAAAGCATGAGTGATCAGGTGGGCGCGGCAGGGTGATGAAATTATTCTAAATTACATGCAGTATCAGACTCAGAACATCAGGCTATCAAAAATAAGAATGCAGCCCCATAGATGCGGGAAATGAATCCCGCCTTTGTAGGACGAAATGTCAGTGCGACAGGAATTTTAATAGGAGGTTGGAGGCAAGGTTGAGTTTGATCTCCTTTCCAAAGTATATACCAAGAAAACAAACTTCCTGAAAAAATCTAAGCTATTTTTTAAGAAAATTACATCAATAACTCGGTTTGGGATGGGAAATTATGTATGATTCAGGCCATTACCTGACATGTTTAGCTGCTAATGATGAACAGGATGTGAATACACACACTGATGCTCACATTACACATATACGGTACCATCTTTTATTTCCTCTGGGGTTCACTTGTGCACAGTGAGGATTGCATGAGATGGGCAAATGGGTGGCAGTAAAGGGCCCAACAAAGATGCTGAGTCATGCAGCAACTGACAATGTAATAAGTGCTGTATTAGTTAATAACTGTTCAAGATGTAACAAATATCATTAGTGCCCAGAGTACAGTACATTCGCCTACTCTGTGTCTACTGGTGGGTCAATATAATCATAAGATCCTACTGAAAGAGTGGGTCTGGAGTATAAACAGGGCTGCAGTGAAGGTCAACTGGTTAACATACATTTAATTTATACATTTTCCTGGTCAAATCAGAAAGAATATTTCCAGATCTTAATCCACATCCAATTGTCTCAATGTTCCTTCTTTCCTTCCATCCATCCATTAACCCACCCATCCATCCGCCAGAAATTGATGATTGACTTTTGTATATATGTTGAAAATGGCTGAAAACATTCTGAGGACTCTGGGAGTTTTAGTCTGGAAATATATGTTATCTGGACATTTGAAATATGTAGGAATCCTGTAACTATTTACTTTATAATATCAGCAACCAACATAAAATGCACTGCAACATCTTATATTAAAACTTCAACATTTTATCTGCTAAAACAAAGTTTTGGTGTTAGAATGCTGCAATAATAGAAGAGCAGTTAATCCAGAAAAACACTCAGCATCCTTTGGTAACAGTATACAATACTGTGCAAATAAATATCGCTTGGCTTCCAAAGATCACAGTTATCTGTGGTCTTCTTTATGAGGATTTTTCTGTCTTTAATATTTGTTTCTTTGCGCAGATTTTTTTCCTCAAACAAATCCAGATTTTATTTCATTTTGGTACTTTCATCTAAAAATTGTCGCCCTAAGGAATTTTTAAGTGAAAAACATAAAACATGAATAAATACAAAAAAATAAATAAATTCTCCTAGCATGGTATCCAATGTTCCTAAACTTTATTATCAAAGAAAATAATATTTGCATTTTATGTATATATCTAGCACTTATTACTTGACAGTTTGCTATAAGAAGGTACCAGATTTACAAACTGTAGTCTGAAATGATGCTAAATGGAGTGGAGGAGGGTGAGTGTATACAAAGGAGGTCTGAACAAAGCTGGAGAGGTGAGAGGGACCTACTTGCAGCGAGGTTTGTTAAGAGCTGTTAATGTGCACATCCCCTCATTCTGACAGAAGTAATCGCAGGGGTTGGCCAGCTCATCACAACGTTGGTTCTTGAACCCTGAAGTGCAGCTGCAAAACATTGTGTTGGTAGTGATGAAAGGGCCCAGAGAATGTATGTTGTTGAACACTTGGCTGCTTGACGAATGGAGATTGGCTCACTAAATCCTTTAAGCACCTTCAGTTGTCAGACGGAGTAATACAGTGTTGCATTTTCAGAGAGTAAATTAGGAAAATAAATCATGTGAAAACATAAATCTACTTTTGTAAAAAGACAAAGTCTCCTCTAAAAGACACGTTATTTAGAAGTCTGTTTTGCCACTTTCCGGTACCAAGGTTTCCAAAGGTTTAAAATATTACAATTTCCAATCTGCTAAAATTTTAAAAGTCTCCAGCAGTCCGACATCTCTTTATTGTTCGAGCACCGAATCTCGTTTCTCCTAGTTCAGGTTGAACTTCAAGAGAACTAACTCAAGGTACCACACTACCCTTTCATTCTGTAAATGTTATAGAAAGAAAAATCTTTGTTCGTCTACAAAACTACAAAATAAAAATAATATAATAATTTTTAGATTTGAAAGGGAAAGATTATCAATGACATGACTTTGCCTTTCTTTCTGGGTAATAATTTTTTTAGACAAAATATAAAGCTCTGTCCGAGAGAGGTATTAACTGACCTCACTGAAAAATACAAAGTGGTTAATACTATCTTATAGAATTAGAATTACAGCATCTAGACAAAAAATATCTGTACTTAGCTATAATATTATGCAAGAGAATGTAAAGAAAGTTCAATATAGGCTTAAATTATTAAAGGTTTTTGTCTAACTAGACAACATTATTGGCCAATTGGGGCTTTCTTGCACTAAGAAATAGATTCTTTTCAATGTTTCATAAGTTGTACTTTAGCAGGGCCGTTTTTCTTTTTTATGCTTTTAATGCAATGATTATCATCACAATTGAATCAGCGTTACACAGCAGGGTTTTTGCATTTGGGGAGGTTGATGAAACACACATTAACTCGGAGGATTAAGGTCAAACTTTATGATTTTGTGACACCGCCATATCCATCATCTCACATAATTTCAAGTCTTTGGAGCAAATAATAAACCGCATTATCAGGATCTGTTAACCTCATCGAATAAGATGGAGTAATTTGCATAGAAATTGATTCTATCCCCTGGAATTTGGAGAAAGGTGACCGCAAATTTCAATTTAACTACAGTGGACAATGAGCATTTAAAAAAAGAAAACTAGACAGATGGCTTTTGAAAATGAATTTCCAATTTCCTCCTTGGACAGATTTTTAACACGCAATGAATGCGATTATCACAGAGGAAGTGTTCATTTTTAACAGCACTCTGAGTAGTCTTGATTCCCTCACGCGTGCCACGTTAGCTTTTGTCTGGTGGAAGTTTTTGAGTTTCATGGCATTGTGAAGCAAAGATATGGAACTTTTTCTGTTTTTGTTGAAGGAAAAAAACCTTCTAAAGCCAGCTGCTGAAGACAGTCGCTGAGGTCTGACATGAGCTTTAAAAGGCAGAGAGGAACAGCATGAGATGTTCAGAATGGCAGGCTTTGAAACAGTTTCAAATCATTTTTATCTGCCTAAAACCTTAAGCCAAGGAGAGGTGTCACGCTGCACAGGGTGGTGTACTGGCACTCAGCCCCCTGCTGTTCAATGGCACCTCAAACAGTGACATCAAATCTTCTCTCATTTTAAATATTTTTTTTTTTCTAATCCAAAAGGAGACATTTATTTTGTTGAGTTCTTGAGGCAAAGAGAAAGATATCCCTTGATAATTTTTCCTTCTGCTCTAAAAGCCACTCTTTTCTTAGCCAGTATTTCAGTAAAACCAAGTCTGCGTAGAAAACATTGAGCTCTCTTCCCTCACACCACTTTCACCCATTAGGCTGTAACTTACTGACAGAATGGAAGGCTGGTGTCCGGGTCCAGGTGACAGGTACCTCCATTGTAGCAATATCCATCACACAGCTGACAGCTTGGTGCAATTCTACCATTTGTGCAGCTGGAGGGTGGAGAAATAATTGACTCAAGTTACAAGCAAAAAACTATATTTTAACAAGATGGGGGAGGGAAGGAGTTCTGGGTGATTTTTGTCAAACAAATACATAATTGTTGGAAGAGAAGAGACTTCACAAAATAGCAACATTGCACACATGGTTAGAGGTGTAAAAATTAAATGTTAGCATTTTTACGCTAATCTTTATGCAGAAGAAAATAGAACAGAAAACAAATAATTTAGCAGTCTGAATAAAAACATTTACTTAAAAAATGCTTATTAATCATACCAGAAATATTAATCAGAATTAAACAAAAGCAAAGCTGAAACATAATACCAGGAATGAATAAAAGAAAATAAAACAAATATAAAACGTATAAATATCAATAATAACAATAATAATAATAATAATAATAATAATAATAATAATAATAATAATAATAATAATAATAATAATAATAATAATAATAATAATAATAATAATAATATGGAACATATTACCAACTGTTTTTCCTTGAATGTGATAGTAATCAACGAATTAAATAATTAATTAGCATAATAAATACACAAAAATGCATTGTAAGTAGATACTAACCAAATAAAAAAATAAATGATATTGGTAAATTGTTAACCTGGCTTCTATTTCATTGAGATTATTAGCAGCGTAGATGCTGGTGATCTTCTTTTCTTTTTAATTTAATCAAAGAAATTCAGAGAGCTTCCAGTCTGTCAGGGCTGCAACTTTGATATGGATTGGGAATATGCTGTTTTTCCCCATAAATGAACAGAGTATGTAAACCCCAAAGATTTCAGCAACAGAAATCAACAAATATTTATTAACTGTGGCATACTATTGGCAGAAAGAGTAATAGTCCTTTCATGGAAAAATACTAGAAGACCAAAGCTGAGTCGAAGTCTCTCGGAGCCATCGTCGATTCTCCCTTTAAAGAAAATTACTCATGTGATAAAATATCCATAACATGAATTCTATCAAATTTGGCAACCGTTTAGTGGGAAATTAAAGTTATACAGTGAATTTCAAATTTAAGATGTAAATAAATTGGAAAGGGTGGTTGGTGTGAGGCTTTGATTTAATTAACACGCTTCTTTTGATGTTTTTTTTGTAAGCTTTAAGTCTGTTGCAGGATTTTAGCTTGACATTTTGTTTTTGTTCTATTTTGTTGTTGTGAAAAAATGGCAAGTTGCTAACCTGGCTTGTTTTTCACTGACATTATTGGCAGCTAAAATTCTGCAGCAGGGTGCGTAGACTTGAAGTTATTCTTTTTTTAATTTAATCAAATCAATTCGGAGAGTTTTCAGTTTGTGGAGGCAGCAACTGTGATTTGAATTGGGAATATGCCCCGTTTCCCGATGAATGAACAAAACATGTAAACACCAAAGATTTCAGCAACAGAAATGATGGACCGGAGTGCCAAACACTTACTTGCAAACCACATCTAATGTTTCCTCGTTAATAAGGCAGGGAGCCCCATGGCATCGAAGACACTTGTCCACCTCACACTTGTTCCCTTCATACCTTGCAGGACACACACATTCCACATAGCCGCTGCTGGATAACGTACAGGCCTTTGAGTTCACACAGTAGTGATGGCAGATGTCTATTTCATATTAAGAAGCACAGAAGGAAAGGTTAGTGTTTAAGCTGGTTAGATAAGAATTGTACAGGGCTTTAATGGGACTTAATTATCCACATCAAATGACATCTTAGCCACAGATGGAAACATATCTCCCCTTGGGCAAGCAGCAGTGAGAAAATACTAATGATGTGCAACTGGAATTGTTTTCCCCATCCCATTATGTCAATGCACTGCTAAGGAAAATCCATCACTGTGGAAATGAAATACCCAAAGGATGTGAGATGGAAAAACTCTAATTCTGTTTATCTGCAAATTGAAGCAAATGTAGTGTTTGTGGAAAGATAACTCTTTGGGCAATTGCTTTTGTTTAACACTAAATGTGTGCTAAAAGTAGTTTTTTTTTTCTGCGAGTTTTATCCCGGGTAGCTGAATGCAGATTAATGCTTTGTGTGAGTACAAGGGAATGTCAGTTATGTAAACAACAGGTTTCCAGAACAATCCACGAGTTGAGATGAAGAACTCACGGTAAAGACAGCGATCCCCGGTGTACTCTGCCATACAGCGGCACACAGGCTGATTTCCCTGAGTGACGTCACATGTTCCCCCATTAAGACAATAATTGTCACAAATCCGCTTCTCACAGAAAGGCCCGGAGAATCCAATAGGACAACGGCATGTTGGCTTCCCTGTGAAAAAACACAGTCAAAGTTGTACAGATCAATGCCAATTGATCACACAATTATGATTTGGGTTGTTATAGTCCTCAATTTTCCCTTTTTCTAAATGGGCTTGCAAAAACAGTCAAACCCCTTTGATTATTTCACACCTACCATAAACATCTGTTTTGTATTTTAATTGGGATTTTATATGATGGACAAAGTATTTTTTCTTCCACAAACCAAATTACAATTGGAAACTTCATTTTCCCATCTGTAATCTGTTTGATTGTCCCTGCTGAAGAAAAGCACTCTGACACCATGATGCTTCCAGCAACCTGTTTCGTGTGATGTGCCGTTACCATTTCACTCATAACATTATTCATGTACAAAAAAAAGTACAGCTCTGATATAGAGCTTTTTTTCCAAGTTTGTTTAGTTCCTTGTGTTGTTTGTGGAAAACTGCAAATGGACTTCTTATGGCTTTTTGTTATTAGTGACTTCTTACCATTCTTCCATAAAAGTCAAATTTCTGCAGTGCATAAATCATAGTTGTCTAGTCAATAAAGTCTTCAGAGATTTGGATCTATGAGGCTTCTGTAGAGGTAAACTTCTTCCATGGACAAAAACTTTGCAATTTCCGTCCAAGAGTTTATAGCCATTTAACAATCTTTCTAGGTATTTTGTGAAGAATCAAATAAACACAACTTCTCACTGTGTATGATGTTGTCTGCAAATTCAAAAACTGGACAGTGGAAGTAGACTAGTTGCAGCAAAATATCAACACTGCTATGTGAGCACATTCCTGCATATAACATGCCCACAAACTTCTCATCGATCACACAACAAATCACCCAGAGCTCTGTGCATAATAGTTTGGGGATTGAGAAAGGGAGGCAAAAGCCTCTCTACAAACTAGATAACACAATATTTAATCGTGCAATTACGTCAATGAGAGGCAATTGAAATGCTGTGGATGAAGCATGGAAGAGGCTTTACCATGGAACTTTTGCAAAGAAATATCAGCTGTTTTTTTGGAGCTAATTGTGTTAATAACAATTGTGCCATCTCTAACTAAAATATTTTGCATGGGAGTTATTTTCATAACCTTCAAGTCTGGGGCAAAATTGAAAGCAAAGAAGTCATGTAAAAGTTATTCAAGAAACTGCCTTTTGGTCTGTACCGGTTAACATTTATCTGAATCTCAAGGCACCCACTGATTGGCAGCTATGGTGCCAAGCGGAGGTATGCTGTTTGACATGTTAAACAGTTAAATATGTTATGTTAGATTAAAAAGTCAGCATTTTAAAATACCCAATCTTGGTCATGATGGCAAATCTAAATTAACTGCCAAAGATCTGAATGTCCCTTGTTGGCTGAAAACAGAAATAATTTAATAAGTTGAGTAATTAGTAAATGGACTCCACATTTGTGGTTTAGTCTTGGGAAAAATAGAATTAATTAGAGGTTTGATAGAGAACATTTGTGAAGATTAGTAGCTATCATAAAGACTAAGGAACATACCAGGCAGGTCAGGGAAAACGCTGTGGAGAAGATTTAAACAGGGCTAGGTTAAAGAATAACATAAAAAGGTTTGAACATCCCACAGACCTCTATTCCATTCATCATTAGAAAATAGGAAGAATGATAAAATGGAAAACTCACCAAACCATGACTGTGCACCCGAACTGACAGACCAGGCAATGGGAGCATTATTCATGGAAGAAGTCAAGAAGCCCATTGTAACTCTGGACTAGCTGCAGCTATCCACAGCTAAGAGAGGACACTTAGTCTTACATTACAAATCTGGGCTTTATGGAAGAGTCACAGAAAGAAGATATGAGAAGTTCTGTTTAAATTAGACTAGAGTATGAGGGCTCAAAACAAATGAGACCAAAAAAAAGCCCTTTGTCTTCCAAGAAAAACTCCATTCTTGGAGAAAAACTAACACATCACATCATCTCCATGGTAATACATGTTTGTGGTAGCATAATGCTTCTGAGAGGATTTTTCTCAGAGGGAAGAAAAATCCAGGTAATGGAAAGAAGAATGGAGCTAAATAAAGGACAATCTTTGACAAAAAAATGTTAGAAGCTACTAAAGACTAGAGTGAGGTTTATTTTCCAGCAGGAAAATGACTGCAAACGCACAGCCAGAACTGCAAGAGAATAGTTTAGATTTAGATTTAAGAAAGTAGCATCGCTTTTCTCATTGCTGAGTTCCCTAAGATATCCACTGTGAGTAATTTCAATAAATAAATAAAACATGTTTGCTTTAACTAACAGCCACACCAACAGTTTATCTTAAAGTGAGTTAAAGTTTGCACATTAGGTTTGTTTTTCTAATGTTGTTTTCTACCTACTGAGCATTTTGTGCCATTTGTAAAATAAAAAGATAGAACAAAAACTGTGCATTGTTATTAGAAATACTTTGTATTGTATATTTACATTACCTGCTGCAATAATTAGTTTCAAAAGTTGAAAAAATATACATGGAAAAGCGTTTCTTCTACTTGAATTTGTTATTTTGTTAGTATGTTATTTATTTGCATTTTTTCCATTTTAGTCTTTAAAACATCACATAACTGTATTTTTGTCTGCCTCGTGACATAATTTGTAACTATTAAGTAAAATGTTATTAAGAGTTGTTCAGCACTTATGTCGTCTTTTTACAAAATAAAATTTCTTCTGTGGTTTCTTTTTACTTTTACTTCAGCAAAAATATGAAGTAGTGCTACTTTTACTAGAGAAAAATTTTGGGGTGTTCTTTCTTCATCTTGATATTAGAATACTTTTTCTATTCAGAATATTGTCCAGGAAGTAAAGAAGTGGCTACAAGACGAATGGCTCTGTCTCAAACATTTCAAAAGCCATCATTCTAGCTAAATAAATGTGGACTGTTAAATTACAGACTGGTGTAGCATGACATAAATGGAGGCTTGTATCCATAACAACGTGGTAGTCCACAATGAGAGAAGTTGTCAAGTACTACCTGCTGATGATTGCCCATTGTTGAATGGAGGAGCCTGGCTTTGTGAAAGTTTAAAAGTATTAAAGACTGCATGTAGCACTAACATGGAGCCTTATTACATTCCTAAATAGAAAGGCACTTTGTGACGGAGGAGCCGTCACGAGCTGGTACTTAATTAGAGTCCGTGTCAGCATGCACACCAGCACACACATACACACAAATGCATCCACATTCACTATCTTACTTTTTGTTGCAGCTTAAACTGACGCGGTTCATTGTGAGTGCAAACGCAGTGTTCCTGCTTCAGTTAAACATTCATCCTAACCTGTTTTCAGCTTCAAACATTTTCCCGATTTTATTTTCAAGCAGGGTTGTTGTTGGATTGTGGCTTGCCGGGAGGGAGTCACATGATAACTTGGTGATGTCATCAGAATGTACCGAGTGTTTTCTATTAAATTGAGTATGGTATTTTTGTTTACTTTATTTATTTTATTATTATTTATTATTATTTCGTATACTTTAAGAGTTGATTTGAGTTAGAAGTAATTGCTTAGTGTTTTTGCTTATTTGGATTGTCTATGGGTGTAGCCTGTAGTTTTCAAAGCAGGGCTCTGCTCCACAGGGAGGCAGTCTGTGGTTAGACTCCTGAAGAAGTCGCACTGGAGGTGGTGGACTGTTGCACTGAAGGTACTGCTGTTTATTTGATTTTCAACCTGCTCTGAATATCCTTTGTGTGTGTTATGCACCTGCCATCTTTGTGCAAGCTTAATAAATTCCTCTAAAACGATCTCCGACCAATTATGTTTGACTAAGTCATAATAGAACCCCGTAACACACTTATATAGAGGCATGTACACAAATGACCCTATTTGAACAATGACTTAATATATGGGAGAAACTTATCTGATATGCTATATATATATGTATATACACATTTCTGTATACTACAGAGTTGTGTCAACCAACATAATTAAACAACATCGAGAGCCTGGCGTGTCTCATCCTACCCCTGGACCTTGCCACACAAGACCATGGTGACCTCAGCACCAGAGAGGCTGACTCAAAGTCCCTAGCCCACACTTTCTCACTGGAAGGCAGGCTTGCGATGATCTTAAAGTACTCTGCCCACTGACCCACAATATCCCGAGTTAAGGTCCAGCAGCACATCATCCTAGACAGTGTTGGTGTTTAGGATGGTGTGATTGATTGATTGCACTGTTCCCTCCTTCTGAGTAATCAGAAGGCAGACCAGAAAAAGGAATTCAAACCAATTTGGACCCAGATGTAAACGTAAATATCCACTTGTAAAAGAATGGGTTTACCGTCATTTAGAAAATTTTTTGGAAAGCTTAGTTATACATCCAATGTACCCTGATTTAAAATTAAGCTTGGCCTGTGGAATCAAGAAATCTCTTAAACAGAATCCTTCTGACAAACTAAAGTAGGTTAAAATAGCTCAAAACATATTATGTAATAGTCCCCTCCTGACACATCCCATTTGTCTGTAAAATGTGTTACAATGAATTTTTTTTAAAGTTTTATTGGCTCTGGAGGCCTTTTTTTGATAGTGAACTAACAGGAAAGTGAGTAATGAGAGAAGGGGGAAGACATGTGGCAAAGGTTGCGAAGCTGAGGATCGAACCTGAGATGGATACGTCGAGTATTAAGGCTTCCTTATGTGGGTTGTGCTTAACGCCTGCGCCACCACAGCACTCCGTTACAATGTCACTTCTAAGGCTTTTGTGTGAAAAAGTAGGATCATTAGCAATAAAGACACTTCCCAGGAGATTTCAGCCAAACAAATTTCCTCCAAGCGCTATTATGATTTACCCAGGAGGTCAAAAAAGAACCCACAACAATGCACATGCATCATTTAGTCATTGTTCATCACACAACAAAAAGATACTGTGTCTCATCATCAGGTATCCCTGACGAGGTTTCAAAGCTGAAAACTACTGTTGATTTTAACCAAAAGCAAAAACACGAGCTTGAGTACTAGGTTTGGGAGTGAAAGTCCAGATTTAAATATGATTGAGATGCTTTAGTATAAACTTAACATGGCAGCTCATTCTTATCCAGCAAGGAGAAGTAGATCAAAATTCATCCACAGTGATGTAAGCAACTCATTGCCAGATATCGTAAACCAAGGGTCTCAAACTCCAGTCCTCGAGGGCCACAGTCCTGCAACTTTTAGATGTGCCTCTGCTGCACCACACCTGAATAGAATAATCAGGCCATTAGCAAGGCTCTGGACAACTGATCTACACAAAGAGGAGGTAATTAAGTGTTTTGTACCTGTGGCACATCTAAAAACTGCAGGACAGAGGCCCTTGAGGACTGGAGTTTGAGACCCCTGTCGTAAACACTAGTTTATAGTTGTTACCACCTAGATGGGCTAAAACAGTTATTAGATTTAGGGAACAATAAATTTTTAAGATAGGAATCGGAATAGTTTGGATAGTGTTTTCCACTCTTGATAGATTAAATAATCATCTAAAATGTGTTTTATGTTTGCTCAGCGTATCTTTGACTGATGCTAAAATTTGCATAAAAATCTGAAATATTTACTTGTAGCAAAAAAAAACAAAAACAAACAAAGAGCAAACTAAAAGGGAGCAATTACTTTTCCACAGCAATGTGTTGTTCTTTGGTAGGTTGCCTCAGACTACAGATTAAAAAAATATAGCCTGCAGGGCTTTTTCTTTTGCTAAAAAAAAGTAAAAATGAGAACGAATAAGGCAAGCCAGATATCAGTAAAAGATGATGAATTTGTTGCAAATAGTCACATCTGCTGCGGCTCCATGCGTGAACTTGTTAACTTATTCTGGTGAAATGGATTTTGGCTTTGCAAGCGAAGAATTTGCTCTTAGTCACTTCCTGCACATGTGGCTGATCCCCCAAAGACCCACAAACAGAACCTCCAGAGACCCTAATTTTCTCTCTTCTTGGCCAGACTCCCTGGGGTGCGGATCAGCCCCGCAGAGTGATATCTTTGCATCAAAGGCAAAAAAGCAACCAGTTCTTCCAGGAGCAGGCTTCAATCAAACATTACCCAGCTAAGACCTTGGAGACATGGACACATGGACACACGGAGATAGGACTGAGAGCCCTTGTACTACACCCCTTACATCCAGATTATGGTTCTGGTTTTCTTCATCAGCATCTACAAGTAAATTCAGCTCAGATAATTCAAGTCAGTGTATTTATAATTCATACCAAATGAACCAGTTAATAGAAACACACTAGTTTTCCTATAAATAGAGTCAAAGTAAACTGCAATGGAATAAACTGACGACAACACCTTTCTTCTATCACTTACAATGCATAACATTGATGTTCCATTTTTCTTGAAAACTATATTTTATGCAAAAAAAGGAGGGGGGGGGGCAGGGGGGAATAAGCTTTAAAAGTTCTGCAAAAATAAATAAAAGCAATATTCTTCTATCTCAGATTCAATTGATTTTACTTGGTCTCATGTCAAATCCAGTTACCTGAACACATCCCCAAGCAGCATTTGCCTTTCCTTGACACTACCCTGGGAATAATGGGTGGAAAAGGAGGCATTGAATAGGAAATGATATATAAGTAAAAAACCTTTCACTTTGGATCATTGTCACAGTTCTCGAGACTATAAGGACTGCAGGCAGCAGACTGGTCTCATGTCAAATCCAGTTACTTGAACACATCCCAAAGAAGCACTGCAAAAATAAATAAAACAATATTCTATTATCTCAGATTGAAGCACTGCTTCAGTGTGTGGTGAACTTGAATTTAGACAGGGCATATGGTAGATTTGCATACCATATGCAGATACCTAATAGGTGAGATGATGATACGCATCCAAAAAATCAGAAGCCATAAAAATTTCTATGGAGTAAAAAGACCCAGAGGCAAACCGCGCTGGCAAGAGAGGTACAAAGGTAGATGGAAATCTGTTGCTATTAAAAAACTGAAACAAACCTTTTGTACTCAGTTTCAAAAAAAGAAGTATGATTAAAAGCAGCAAGATGAATTTAGTTGGCTATAACCTCTGCTTTGATTTCAATTTAATGTATGCATCTTTTCTTCTTTGAAAACGTCTCAAAGCATAAATATCTCACTTGCCCCATTGATGCTGTAAAATAAACAAGAACGAAAGAAAAAAAAGAGAAAACTTAAAGCATCCTTGCTGCCAAAGCTAACATTTCTATGCTTAATAAATCAAAGACAATGGAGTTAAAATTCAATGTCACCTTGTGTGTTTATAGATAAATCTGTAGATATTCCAGCCTCTAATTGATGGCAAGCTCATTTCTGGTCCATTTTAATCATTAAAGCTGGAGATGTAGGGATATCTATTTTACTTTAATCTCTCTTCCTCTTCTCATGTTTGGTCACTCTTTCCAGTTAATATTTCTCAGCCTCAGCTCAGTGCAGACAAAAATTACTAAACATTTAAAGGACTGGTGTTGCAATATTTATTTTCCTCAAAGCTGTCTTTTCATGATCAGAAATCCATTTTAACTAGGAGTGCAGCATTTTCATTTAAAGGTGAAAGAAAGCTGTGCACGATAACGTGAGATGAACAGTGATGAATGGTATGCCATTTTGATAGTCAAACTCAGTGTTGTTCAAATAGATGAAGGCATTAATCCAGCTCTTCTAAGGTCATTTTTTAAGTCAACATATTCTTTAAAAAGGGGAGATTATTACTTTATTTTTTGTAAGGATTAAAAGAAAAATACACTCTTTATTAAACATATTCAGAACATTAAAATAAAATGTGTAATGGCTATTACTCATTTATGTTCAAACAAATGCCAAGACTTCTAATTACATTTGCTGGTTGTCATTCAGCAATTGCATATCTTTATTTAATGGTTTCTAGCAGTCTTAGTAGGACTGTTCACTGAAAGAACATAAATGTGGAAACATAATCCATATTCTGTGAACTAAATCATGTTTATATCTTTCTTTTTTTAACAAATAAAGATTTTTTTTCTTTTTCTGAAGAATGCAAAAGGAAAAATATACAAGTTTGTAAAACAAGGTTAGACTCCTTCATTTGACTATAAGTCATGATGCATTTTGACATCAAGATTTCCTTTTGCTTTTCATTAAATTAAATTTTATATTAATGAAAACCCTGCGTTAAAAACAGGATTATTAATGGGATATTCTGGCACTATGACAGTTTATATCCTCCTTTAATTGTAATACAATTTTTTACTTCTTCATAATTCTTTTCGAGCATGTTCAGATTACTGTAATTTCCATTCCTTGTTCTTGTGCATGATTTTATACTATCATGTTCGAAATAAAGTTTCATTTCATTTCACTGAAACCACTGTAAAACCATACAAAGGATTCAGAAATACTGTGCATGTTTCCATAAGTACTTGGCAGATAGTATGAACAGATAAATATGAATTAAGTTGCAAAATCTGCAACCCTGCAAAGATGAACGGGAATATTTGAATAGAGATCATGGTCCACCGCGCATATTTTTACAGACATACCCAGTGGTGAGCCCATGCAGGTGCCTCCATTCAAGCAGTAGTCTGTGCAGTGGTTCACCTCGCAGCGCTCCCCAGAAAAGTCTGGCCAGCAGTAGCACCTCCAGTCTCCTTTCTCATTGGCCAAGCAACGACCTCCATTCTCACAGGGGGGGCGGCAGAGTTCACCTGCACAACAGCAGAACTCCCTTTACTTCGGGTTCAGGGGTGTGCCGCAGTCACATCACATCAACCAGAGGGGTGTGCAGATAAAGTTTCAAGAGCTAATTTCACAGAGGTGTGAAGCCAAAGTAGAATCCCAGCAGGAGGGCAATTTGCTCAACCCAAGACTTCACAATGCCTCATGCATAAGTGGTATTACTGCCATAAAATTGCTTCGAAAATATAATTTGCTCATTTTACTGTGTTTAGTGTCTGGGGTGGGGGGACTTATAATATGGCCCAAAGTCCCTTGCAATGCCTTTTTACATTTTGTTAAACCACAAACTTAACTATTAAATAGGCATGTCACATATCTAGACTTCTTAAGAGAGTGGCATGAACAAAACAATTGTTAAAAGAAAGAAATGATCCTTTTTTCCAGTTTGACCCCTAAGTAAACACACAAAGCTACAAAGAAAAGGTTGAGAATAAAGCAAATTCAAGAGTTAGAAAGAGCCAGTCAAAGTCCAGACCTAAATCCAGTTAAAAACCTGTGGTAGCACAGGACATACATCCAATCCGACTGAGTTTGAGATTATTTTCAAAGGAATGGGAAGAAATGTCTGCTTTTAGATGGAGAGTTTGGAGGGAAATAAATATATGCGCATATCACACTTTTCAAATTTTGATTTACAAAAGCAAATAGAAAGAAAGGAAAACTGTATTTTTTTTTGTTCCTCTCCATGTTTATGCGTTATTTGTTGTTGGTCCAGCATGCAGAACATTTATGATTTATGTTTGTGGTTGCAATATGTAGAAAAGATAGACAAAGGTCATTATCCCTTTTGCAAGGCAGAGGATTTCAGAATAATTATAGCCTACAGCACCTGAATTGTTGATGTCATTACAGGTGCCATTGACCAGAACTTTTCCCTCTGGACAGATACATCTGGCACCGGTTGGGTTTAGCAGACACATGAAATCACAAGACATCCTCAAGCAGGGATTTGATGCTGTGGAGAGAAAAGACAAAAAATGTCCTGAAAAAAGAGCTACAAGGTAGTTTAGTTAGTTAGCAAGTGGAAATACTTGTTTGTTTCAGGAAAGTGTGGTTTTTTTTTCTAAAATGAAGCAATTAATTCAAAGTGCTTTAATGTTTGATTTGAAGAGTGGATTTTTTTCTTCAAGCAAGGAGAGGTGATGGCTAAATTATATATGCGTAGGACTTCACACTGAAACATAAACAACTTTGAAATGTGAAAATTTCCTTTCATCGGGTTGATTTGTAGATCTTTCAAGAGCTCCTCTTAGTTACACCTACAGCCCCCCCCCCAAAAAAACAATCAATGTACTGAAAGCATTCCTTAAAGATTCAGAATAAATTCCAGCAAAATTCCATTATCTATTCATGTACCTTTAATGCATTCATTAAAGGTACGTGGTAAACAGATTTGAAGTCTGAGGCAAGGAGAAATGAATCAAACATGTCCAAACTACATTCATCATGCAGACAATGTTAAAAATTTCAAACTACTTTGCATTCAGATCTTGACCTGAAGTTGTGGGATCACATTTTCTGCCTTTCCAACAGCTACAACAATACAGTAAGAATACCATAAGTATGCTAACATCGAGGGCACAGAGCAATGATGAAAGAACTGTTTCCTATTTAAATTGTTGTTAGGAGGTTTTTGCTGAGGATATCAAGCCTTTACTTCACAGCTCAGTGCAACCTGAGTGCATCCTCTGCCCACAGACTTGCACATTTCGCAGTACATGGTTGGCCTAATGAGTCTCTGGGGAGTGGAGGAGCTGCCCTGTAAGAAGAAAACTGACCAAGACTGAGCTCTCTTATGTTCTTCAACCATTAACACCAAAGATGTAACAAATACCAGGCACGGGTTTACCGCATGAAGTAAGTGAGAGGAAGGACAAGACTGTATTGATTGGCTGATTACCAAAGTTTCAAGATTTTTTTAGGCTTCATATCTGTTACAAAATATTGTATTTGACTCAAGTTCAATCAATAATTGCAACAACAAAAAAATGGTTTAAGCCTCATCAATTCAAAATACGCTTCCAGATTCGGAAAAGGGAAAGATTGTGTAGAAAACTAGGTCTTGCTGATGGAGCATAGAGAAAAAAAGGAGAGGTTTCATCATCAACAAGCCAAGAATGTTACAAGTCTTCAACTTAGTTTAAGACATTTTTATTGTTTGGTAGTTACAAACAAGAATATTCAGAACATATTTGCTGGATTAATTTAAATAAGGCCAAATGTGTAGTTCTGTGATACAGCTATATAAAGATGATTTTCTTTGCATGACTTCCTGGCAAAATAGCCTTAAAATGTAGTAAATAGCAAATGTAAATTGACACAAGGTCACAATTATACATTATAGGATCTAATTATACATTGTTAAAATCTAAACTTTTCATACCTCTGATAGGTTTAGATTTCAAATCATTTTAATTCAAACCAAGTTTTAATCAGACAGAAAATGAGACATAAAATATATTCCGTAACATTAAGACATTCATTTACTTTTTATAAAGAAATGGCAGGTCAAAAACTATGTATTCTATTCTCAATAATCAGTGGAATATTCTTTTTTCTTAATTTCAGCAATCAAGACACTTCTTATAATTGCTAACCAGCTTTTTTATGTTTGAAGTTGGAAGATCTCTTTGTCACCACAATCTACACTTCTTCTTACCATCATCAAACTTATGCCATAATTCTGAACTGATTTTTGACTGTTCTTTCAGGCAGACTTGGCAGAGTTCATTTGAACTGGTTGATGCCCTGTCATGCACTCAGCTTGTGATCAGAGTTCACAAATGTTCCGAACTGTTAAGGTCAGGGTTTCCCAAAAGCTCAATGTTAGTCTGCTTTATTAATTCAATAACAACTTTTGACATATGTTTGGGATCATCTCCAGCTGTAACACTTAGCTCAAGAAAGGTTGAGCTAAGTGTGACTAGAATACTTCATCTGAGGAAAATACGTTAGAAAGATCAGGAACAATCCCAAAACCATAAAGGCTCTAGAATACCATGACCAGGAAACAGCTGAAATACCAGTGTCAAGATAAAGATGGACCTTAGTGACAGAAAGTATATTTGGAGAAGTGTGGCCAAGTCTTTAAAGTTTACAAATGCAATATGTACTGTGAATCATGGGGAAGGTAGTATGAATATGTCCATTATTGTGCTGCCAAATGGTACTGGTGCATTGCACTAATGGAATAAAATAAAGTCTTTAACTTCATGTTGGATCAACAGCTATTGGTCGAAATTTGAAGATTATTGGGTGCTTTAAGAGGTAGTCAGAACCGCAAAGATAGTTTTCGCAATGATAAAGCAATATGTAAAGCCCTGATCTCAACTATACAGAAAATGCACACTATTCTGTCTCTGTGCTCTGAAATCAGGCAACATACATTATTTCTACCAATTCTGCTAGATGATGGATTAAGCTAGAGCGTTTCTGATCGCTACGAAAATATGTGATCATGATGCAACTTGCTAATGGACATTAGACAACAATATTGGTTAGCATTTATGTATACAACCCAATGTAGATGAGAGAAAACCCATAATAAGTCAATTTTATAATGACAGATGTGATGTGTAAATGAATACTTAGATGAAGGGTTGATTAACATGCAGAACATAGCCTGTATTTAAAAATCTGTGAGATTTTCTGGTTCTTATTTAATTTCAATGTATTTGTAGGTATTTAATTAATATACAGTTGTCTACTTTTTCTTTTAGATATATTTACATTTAATGGGGTATATTTTGTTATTCTGCTGCTGTAACAAGTGAATTTCCCCACTGTGGAAATGATAAAGGAAAACTTTATTTAAATCAGGAGGACTTACCATCTTGTTGTTTGTAACGGTGAGAGACAAAAACATTGGTGGGCCTGTCCACCCCCAAATAGAGAATCTCCACCGCCTGTTTGCCGTACTTGTGAATCTTGAAGAGCTCATGTTTTAGTCCAGTTCCATAGATGTAGTCCTCAAATAAATCAATTCTGTATGGCTGAGAAATTCCTGAAGATACAGCAGTGAAAATTAAATTCAGAATACCAAGGATGCTGAATGTTTGTATCCTGTGTTGTGGAGGGCAGATTGATCTTAATACAACCTAGCCTTCTGAGACTCTCAGGCAATACTGCTGCAATTATTTGATAAGAAGTTGTGCTGCGCGAATACCATGGCTTTAAATGAAAACAAAAACAAAAACAAAATACTTGTACTTTGTTTTTTTCTCTTTGGGATTTACCGTTTCTGTCGCTGATTGTCACAAGGGGGTCCGAGCCATCCAATCTCATGCTCCCTATCTGTGAGAGCTCAGGATCAGCCCAGTAAATACGCTGGTTGAAGTAATCAATTGCCAGCCCTGTGGGAGGATGAAGGTAAGCAATTTATTTACCTGACAAATTAAACTGAAATCATTGTAAAATCCCTCAACACAGGAGACCTTCAGGTCAAGAAAGTCAGATTTGTTGAAGAAGAAGAAGCTGTGAATTTTAAAACCCAATCTTTGTGCTTGTATGGAACATTTCAGTTGTGAACTGAGGTTCGATGGTGGATTTTGGCCATTAAAATTCTTTCACTTTCTCTCAAAACTCTAACTAGAAAACCGAGGACACCGCTTAGACATGTAAATGAATCTTTGTTTTTTTCTTTTCAGCTCTCCAATGATTAATTTCTCTCCTTGTGACCGAGACAGAGCATTGGTCTCTTGAATTAAAGGAGGCCAAAGCAGCTTTTCAAAACTAGATCAACACTAAGTGGCTCCCTCTAGACCTTCAGACACAAACTGAGTGGCTGTTAACTACTCACTTGCTCTTCGTCTTATACTGACTTCAGTGGTGATGTTAGAAAAAAAAATATTTAAAATAGCTTTAGGATTATACTACACAATAAGAAAAAAAATATTTCAAAATTATTGTCTGGCATTTTAACCAAAAGATATTAAGCTTTTGTTTTCATCCCTCAGATTTACTGACAGCCCTGGAAAAGATTTGTATAAAGGACTAAATAAATGTATCTTTAATTGCAATAGTTTTATTTCACACTGACTGCACAGTTCCAGTTCTTTTAAATGCTTTATTTCTCTGACTGTAGATATGGGCACAATCAGGTCTATAGATATTGTCTTTTTATGCTTTGTCTTTGGACTATAAACACCATTAGGACAATTAACACCTGTCTTTCCTGAATTCTTCTTTTGTCTTTCCCATTTCGAGAACATTCAACTTTGGTATATAACATGTAGACTACTTATTATAAGATCCTAATCAACATTTTCTATACATTTAACACATTTTAAAGAAGTCAGTGCTTTAAGATTGAGACCTTGAACGTTCATGTCAGTAAATTTTAAAAAAGTATCACCGGAAAGATTATTTAATGCTAATTATTTACGTAATTAAGTTTAAAGCGTGAAAGTAATTCATTTTGAATTTATTAAACACAAAGTCAGGGATATATCAAGTGGGTTTTTTTTCCCTTCATAATTTAAATTATTATACTTCACAGCTAACAAACATTTTGATCCTCTCTGTGGCCGTGATTATATAAGCTACTGCATCACCAAAACAGCATTTTCAGTCTTAAAATGTTTTTTTTTGTTTGTTTTTTTTCTTTGGTGTATTAATCTGAACACCAGAAATTATATATTTCATATATTGTGAAATATATGTATCTTATATATTTCACAATATATGAAATTAAGATAATTTCGTTTCCAGTAGGAAAAATTTGTCTTGAAGTTCACTTTTTGAATGAAATGCACAAATAAAATAACTTTTCAATGGTTTTAATTTATTGAAATGCATATGGAAGCAGCTGAAATTAGAAAAGTAGTTATTGAGGGTCTCTGTTGAATTGAGGGAAGCAATAAATACAGACTGCACGTTGGGCTGGCCAACAATACTCAATTACAAAAGCATTATGCTAAGTTGTTTGTGTTGCAGCATTTTGTAGATGTTTTTTTTTTTTTCACAATATGCCCTTTGCATACAGATTTTAAAAGAAAAACTTTGAGAAAGAAACATTTATTCCTCCAGTGAAAAGAGAGTAATTTCAAAGTTTTTTGGCATTAGGACTCACTTAGACTGGGAAACTGCAAAAAAAGCAATAAATATTCCCAAGGCTTCCTTTACCAGAGAAACCAATAGCTAAATGTTAGAGTCTGATTTTACAATGAGCTAGAAAATACAGAAATATAAGTACTTTATTGATTATAGTGTTTTTGTTCACCTTGGTATAGTTGTGTTTCATATAATTTCTATGGTAGGAATACTTATTTTCACACGTCTGTTTGCAAAGAGGCACCTACTTATCAAAGTCTAACAAAAAGGTGCTGCTGGTTCAGATTCAATAGTATTAAAAGGAAGCATTGCATATATGACAAATTAATTAGTTGAAACGCACTACTACACATCTAGTATACATTAAATGTATCTTTGGTACAATATATCATATATAAAAAACGGTATGGCGATTCAAAGGTAAACAAAAAGTCCTTTGTGTGTTTTCATATTCCATCATTAACCACAGAAGGACACACTGCTTGTATAATCAAAAATAAATTTATTTTACATGCGTGCATAATCAGCCTCAAAGATGGACTCGCAGGATAAGAAATACACAGACTGTTGATCTGCCTTTTTCCGTTTTTCAGACATCTTCACCAAATGATATCAACGTAATAAAAAGGTATCATAGAGAGAAAAACACCATGTAGAAACAATAAAAGCAGATATACCTACCAGTGGGTCTGCGAAGATTTTTCTCCAAAAGAACTCTGCGTAATGATCCATCCATGGCTGATTCCTCTATTTGAGAGTGATCGCCAATAACACTCCAGTACATCATTCTGCAAGAAACCATGCAAATAACAGTTCAGGATTCTGCATGAATATAAAATAAATATGATATGCAATAAACATGTGTTAATGTAGACTGATCTAGACATATGCTTAGAACTTTATTCGCATAGGGGCCAATTTTATAAATTGCTGCCACAGCCTTTTTTCTCAAGATGTCTAGTATTTTTTTTTTTAATCTTGTACTTACTGTCTTAGCAATAAACATATTGTGAATTAATTTATGAAATAACAGGAATATTTCTCCTACATTTTTTTTTTGTACAGCCAAATGTAAAGTAGGATAATGGAATAAGAAAGATTAAAATTCTACCACTATTACTTAAAATATAGTTATACAACTATGCAATTATGGGAACCTACATCCCATGATGTATTTTAAGTGATAGTACCGTACATACCATAAGCTGGTTTTGCAATATTCAACTTCGCACTAATTATGTTAGTTTTATATAATTACACAATTGGTAGTAAAAGCTTACATTTTTTCAAAAACATTGCTTCTACATGGTATTAAAAAGTAAAGTCCAAAAATGTTTAAATATGGAATTCATATTAAAATTTAGTAATCCTATTCATTCCACAAAGCTATAAGAATAATGCGTTTTAAGGAGTGTGTTCAAGAAAAGAGTGTCTGAGTACACAACTCACCCCCTGGCTGGGTTTACAGTAATGGCATATGGCTCTCCTGCTATGTCAGTAATCAAGCGAGTGCAATTTGGTCCCTTAAGTTGGCCCACATTTATGGAATATCGTAATTTAGTCCAGTGGGCTGTGTAATAGCTGAACCAGTGCATCCGGGAGTGATCAGTCCAATAAATGTTTCCCGTGATCCAGTCAGCAGAAATGTCTCTAGGACGACGGAAATCTGAACACTGCAATGCATAAAAAGCAGGTTCTCTTATTCAAATCCTGTGCACACACCATTTAAATTTGTCATATAAAAGGCAATGCAGTAAAACATCACAAAACATCACAAAACGGAGTTTATAAACTCAGACAACTCATGAAGCGATAGCAGTTTTTGGTAGATGGACAAATAAAGGCACTGGAAGCACTTACAATGTTCTTAACATTTGCTTTTGTTTGGCCTCTTTCAAGAGTGTCCTTGTAAAAGATCCCACCAGGGTTAAACTGGGTAGCCCATATAAACTTTTGCTGATGAAACAGAACATCCATCCCGATAATGCGAGCATTGTCCTCAATGTGAGTGAGCAGTTTATGTCCCTGGCTTTGGTTATATGGATACACAAAGCTTCGGATTTCAGTGTCGTTGGCTATGTAAAGCACTCTGTCATCTTGTCCTGCAAAGACAGTTGTTAATTTGAGAATAAAAAAGGAAATGAAAGCTTGTATAAATTATTAACAACCTACCCTGTGCAGTTTAAGCAGGATACATAAAAATAGATCAAACAAATGTAAGCTGAGCTTTAAACTGGAACACATTTTGATAATATTCATACCTTTAACAACACAGTTGCCGTTCATCTCCTTATAGTTCCGATCGCATGTACATTTAAAGGATCCTTTAGTGTTTGTGCAATAATGAGGACATGTGTCAAACTGGAGACACTCATTCATCTCTGGAAAACAATGATATTTGTAACATCATTACAGATCTATATTTTTCCGTGTCACTGAAACAAAGTGCAGAGTTAAAAAATGTAAAGGCCAACAACTTGCAACTTTCTTTGCCTTGCACATTTCCTGTGAGGTGAAAAGTGTTTCATCTGTTCCCGGTAAGTTCAAGTAACTTGTCACACATGCACTACAACAGAATTTTTCTGAGCACATTTCAAAGGTTTTTATGCCTTTCTATTATTTCTCCTCTAAAAACCGCAATGCGGTTATGTTGGTTTATCTGTCCTGGTAAGGGTAACAATGTTCTTTTAAAATTTAAATTATTTCTCTTTATCTTCACTCATGGCGTTGAAAAGGTTAACTACCTTTGCAGTTGAGCTCATACATCTATTTGACAATTTAGCAGAGAAATGAGATTTTAAATTGAAAATGTTGCTTATTTCGTCAATATTGCTTTTGATTAAAATGCAATTAATTGGGATTATTTAATTACAGACCCTGCAATTAACTCCAATAAAAATGTACTCAAGTACCACCACTAATTACACATTTTTGTTGATAATAAAGAGACCTCTGTGATGATGATGATGAGTTGTCTACCAAACCACAAGTTTTAGAGATTTTTGTTTATAAAATTCAATCATCCATTACTTGTCTATACCGCCTTGCTATATAATTCCCCATAATCTTAACCTTTAAAACCCTACAAGTATAAAATTAGCAAAAGTTTTAGCAAATATGACTCCCACTATTTCCTTGAGTAACAAACAAACGCAGAAATACTTATACGTTACCTTCACACTGGCCTGTCTTTTGGTTCCTCTTGAAACCAGGTTTGCACTGACATATCGCATTAGCATTTGTTTGGTTGCAAATTGCATCCTCCCCACATGGATTTGTTTTCTTTCCGCACACATCTCCACTGGAAACTACAAATAAATACAGGTCTTTGATTATGCCTCTGAATCTCAGTTGACTGCTGCGGTTTTCCTTTGATGTGCAACAGCTAAGAGTGCATCCTAATCACTCACACAGAACACAACACACCTCAAACATTTATTATCACAAACAACAAAACCTTGCATCTCAAATGAGAAGATTGCTGTTCTTCACGATAACCTCACAGTGAGCTGCACTGCATCTCCTGCAGAAGCTTCAATGATATCTTTGAGAAAGTTACCAGCTGGCGTCCTTACATGATTTGCAGTCCTGCTCGTCTGAGCCGCCGTCGCCGCAGTCATTGAAGAGGTCACATTGAAGCTGCATCGGGATGCAACGTTGATTACTGCAGGTGAACTCTGTCTTCCCACAAGGTCGAGGCCTTCCAGCTACCACCTCTACTTTGAAAAAAAAATGGAAAGGAAACAAAGAAAAGTAAATACAAATCTTTTTTTAAATATGGAATTTAACAGCTGAAGAGTTAATACAGTTGTATTATTCGGTTGTAACTGTCAGAGGCAGGTCAAACACTGGAAGATTGATTCAAATCATTCTTTTCAAACAGTTCACATCAAAAAGGGATCTGTTTTCTGTTTTATTAATTTTTTTGGAAAATAATAACATACTAGAGCTACTTCAACATGGAAAAATCTAACAGAGCGATTATGTAGAGGGGCAGAACTTGGCCCTCTATTTATTGAGGGGCAAGTTCTCTAAACTACTTGTTTATATCAAATGGATATAAATCTGAGCTGTTCATGTTTCTAATTTTGAAAAAGAATTTAAAGTAGATCTGCCCTTTTAAAAGCTCTCTATCGGCATCTGTCAGCGTGAACAAAGTACAGGGCTGTTTAACTGAAAACACAAGCTGAAAGAGTGCAGTGTGGGATTTAGAGTGTTGCACTTCTTGCGAGGCGGTGTGCTTGCTCACAAAGGTATTTTCTCAGAAGTTACTGTTATTGGCTTTGGAGTTCTGATGTTTGCTTGACGCCGTTGCTCAGCTTCACTGCACACTAAATTGAAATCTACACTCGATCCAACGCATTTCAGCACTGCATTCCCAGCAGCTGAATGAATCTCATACAGCAGAGGTTATAAAGCAGCCAATCGATTAGATGTTAAACACAGGAGAAAAAGATGAGCAGCCTGTCGGCATCGTTCTTGATGTTAATGTAAGATATATGAACAAAGCAACGGGTGACGTGAGTTTCAACTGAAGGCTGCATGAACTCCAAGCACTGCACCATATATACATAAACAAACTGTGTCCAAGTGAGGGACATTGATTGCAATAACTTTAATGTGTTTAGAGACGGATGGCTTATTGGCAAAAATTAAAATTTGAATAACCTGGATTGACTGCAGTACAAAAATATTGATTGTCACATCCCCACAGCAAATGACAGTTAATGTGTCAATGTTCAGTTCAAGGAATGTACACAATCACATCTTTTCTGCAGCTAGTCAAGAAAGAGGTCATTATCTTAGCGGAAGGTAAAATTACAGTTTGATTTTCATCTTCCCATTTATTTCTGTGTATTGCAAAAAAAAAATGTAGGTATGGCACTCTCCAACAATGTGAGAATGAAAAGGAAAGGAGCATAATGAAGTGACGGGGAGGAGGATGGTGGGATTAAGATGAAATTGAGGAGATGGATAGATGGAAGAGGCATACAATGGTAAGAGGTAATGGTCTGAGGTAAGAGATGGATGAGGGTCTCAATGGAATCAGAGAGAAAGATGAATGAAAGACGAGAGAAACAAGAGAATGATAGAAAACAGGAGCTATTTGTCATTTTTTTCTCTTTGTGAGAATTTACAGACAGCTTGTGCTGAGGAAAGATGTCAGGACACCAGAAAAGGGAGAATCAAAGCGTTTGGAAACATTAAAATGGGTATTTTTACTTTCACATGAAAGAGGGACACAAAAGCTAAAACTATTTTGTACATATTTCCCCTGACATTGAAATGAAAAAAAGAAGAAAGAATAAATAAAAAGCCACAAATCTGAACATACAGTAAGTGGAAACAATATCTGATTCAATGTTTATCAACCACCAAGAGTTCATACATTTTCTACAAAAACAACCTTTTTGGAAATTCACGTTTGCTTCCTGAGCTCACCGCATTCTTCTTCATCCGAATTGTCGCCACAGTCATCCACTTTGTTGCAGACCTGGTCCATGCGCAGACACACATGATCGTTTCTACAGCGGAAAGGCCTCGTAGGTGGGCAAGGAAGTTTAGCTGGAGGCCAAAAGATGCAAAAACAAATTAATTTGCTGTTGAAATTTAAGAGAAGCAGCAACATCTTTTCTCGAGAGGTACAGAGAAGTAAAAAAAAAAATGCTATCTTGTGAGTGGTATTTTAAACTTACCACACATTTCTGCATCTTCATCAGAGTTATCGCCACAGTCATCCTTGCCATCACATACCCATGTGTGGAGCTTGCATAAGGTGTTGTTACAAATGAATTCATCAGCTCGACAGAAAAATGTTCCTGCAGTCACATAAAGTTTCCAAAATTTTTATCACAGCAAGTTGGGCAAAAAAGTTAAACAGTTTCAGGTATCATGGATTATCTTACCTCGTTAAATCAAAAGGCTAAAACTCTTTCTGTGTTGCATCTTTAGCTACATTTTCATCTGGACTATGTTTGATATCTTTTCATCTCCTGTCCTTTTGCAAATGTCATATTACTGGATTTACTTTGACCTTCTAATATTAGACGTTAATTAGTTTTGCATAATTAATTTTTTTAATTTAGCTGTAGCATATTAAACTTATACTGCAGCTTTTAGCAAAAGCTCCTATATTCATAATAACGTTCCAGTCAGATATGATTGTTCCTTCTTTGTATTGAGTGGACTGAAAATACAAATTCTTCTACTTTTGAAAAGCAAAAACTGGGTGTACAAGCTTGATTTTTTTGTGACTTTGGTAAACACACAGGGTCATAAATATACATATAGCCTAAAAATCCCACACATCTACTGCCCTTTTTATATCCCTTTCTTACAGGGAAAGTTATATATGGCATTTATAAGGGGCTTTTAGGTATGTATATATGTGAGCCTTTGTTTTTAAATGTGGGCATGTCTGAATTGAAAAAAAATCTCAAATAGAAACCCAGAATTGTATTTTTTGAAGTTCTCTATTAAATAATCATTTCATCCTGGAAAAAGAAAACATCAAATGCATCATTTAAAAAAACATTCATGTCTTTTATGAGTATACCTAACCTTCTAACTGGAACTATATGCTATAGCATATTGCAGTATTATCAAAGTTTTTTCTCCTTTTTACCATGGTTACAGTTTTCTTCATCGCTGTGATCCATGCAGTCCAACACGTCATCACATCGCCAGCGTCGAGGGATGCAGTGAGCGCGATTCAGGCACAGAAATTCATCCTCTCTGCACTCCTTCACACAACCAATCTGTCCAGAGCAACAAAATACAAAATCCTCAAGCAGTAAACATGAAAAATAGACTCTTTACACAGTAATCTGCTGAAGCACGATTCACAATAAACACACATTGGTGTGTGATACCTTTAATTCCTGGAAATGTGTGAAGCTGTACTGACCTCATCTGAGCCATCAAGGCAGTTGTCATGTCCATCACACCTCAGGCTGGCTGACACACACCCTCCACTGGCACACACATACTCATTTACAGAGCAAGATGGGCCCACTGGAAGAAAAAGTGCCAAGATATAATTTACTGAAGATGCAGCACTTTTGTTTTCTTAACTATTACAAAGCTCAGACTAGCACTATCCTGGCAGGGAACTCACCATACTTCTTAGGCAGACAATGACAACTAATGTTTTAAAAGAAAATTTCACTAAGACTTACTTCTATTTGTCAAAAATGGATTAATAATCAATGGAATTAGAGTGTTATATAAAGTTCTCAGGAAAAAATAAATAAATAAAATGATTAACGCTAGTATTCTTATGATGATTTACAAGATAGAGAAACTGTTACATAATGATTAGTTAAGTAATTCTGAAATGTGGACAGAAATTGATGAAAGCTTAGAATAGAGCAAAGGAAAACTTAAAAAGTCCTTCAAATCAATTATCAAATAATAACCTATTGCCTAGTATTGAGGGCCCCCCTTCACTTCCAGTATATTTTCAAAATAGACAAAGAGATATGGAGTTTGGTAGTTTTTTTTCTTTTTTTGGATTGTAAGACATGCTTCTGAGTGAGGCTTTTCTTCTACAGACATGAACAAAACCATTTCTGAATATCTGGAGGTGGAATGAACACTTCTAGTTTATTCATGATTCAATTCCTGCGATTCCTTTCACAGCAGTCTACCAAAGACGGACTGATTCTGTCTGTCAAAGTAGAGATCCATTCAGTTATCACTAGTTATAATAATATATCAGCCCAAATATCTGAACATTTTCTTTCATTTTTTTCCTGTTTGTGAGCTATGAGCAAAAATGTGAAACATAACTTTTCAGGAAGACCTTTCAGACTGCCCAGAGAAAAAGGAAAAAAATCCTCTTTTTTTGACAAAAAAGATTTTTTTTTTTTAATGAATAAGTTTTGTTTTTGTACAAGAAACTTTTGATCTGAGAACTTTTGTTCTGCAGCTCAAAGGATGGCTGCAGAACAAATCCTTTGAGCAAAGATGAAAATCATTTCAGTTACTGGGTACACACCTGTTCCATGGCAGTTTTTTTCATCTTCCCCCATCTTGCAGTCTTCTTGACCGTCACACAACCACTTGAGTGAGATGCAGAGGTTGTTGTGACACCGAAACTGGTCCTCAGCACAGTGTGCCTCACAGCCTCTCTGAGAACAAATTCAGAGAAAAAGAAAGTAAAAAAAACCACAAAAAATTATTTAGATTTATAATCATTTGTATTTCACACCAATGATTAAACATTAGCTATAAAATCAGCAGTTACTTTTGTAAAAATAATGTGATGATCCACAAATGTATATTAAAATATTAAAAGCAACACAAGCAATAAAATATGTTCCTACAGAGCTTATCTTAACCAAAGTAAAAGGAATATATTAGTTAAGATTATGTAAATCTATGATGTTTGTACTAAATGTAAAAGAAAAAATGTTTTTGAACAGTGATTAGTGATACAAATCTGTTACAAATAAGATTCTTAACTGGATCTTAGTTTTTAAGTGATTAACTTTTGTGCCAAATATAGAGAGGAAACTCCACAGTCACAGTAAGAAAGTCAAAGTTTTATGGAGAATGACCATACTAAGATCCTGCATGATGTTCTTGACTAACCTGACAAAGCAGTGATGGCTAACCAGTCAGTGAGGTTTTTGACTAGGTAGACAATTGGCCAATAGTGGTTACAACATCAATAGCCACATTAAGGAAATGATCAAAAAGGAACTTGAAAAGTTCAAGGAACAGGACTTAAAGAGGAGGAAATCCCTCGGACTCTGTGCCCAGAAGAGCATATCCTTAGGAACAGCTAAGATCCTGCACAGAACATAGAGAACCCCAAGATAAAATAAAACTGCCAAAGAGGAAAGAGTGTTTGTAAAGCCCTTGGGTTGTTTTGGGGATAAGGACTGAAAAGATGTTCAACTGAACACTGAACACTGAACTGAGAGAAGAGAGGAAGCAATAGGGATTGAAAAAATAATTTTAAAAGGATGGTAGTATGTACTTTCCAGTCATAAGTGTCATTTCATAGCACAATCAAGTATTTAAGTTACCTTCAGTTGTTTTATATATATATCAAACATGACATGAAATAAATTTGACTATACACTTCATTGCTTTGAAATTGGACCTGTGTCTCTTAAAGAAACTTTTACTATTTCTGGCACTCCGCCTTCAGCTCGTCGTCACAACAATGCTTCTCATTATGGCACTCACAAACATCCTTAGGTGTGTTGCAGTGAGAAATTGTTAGTTTGAAAAGCTCAGCAGACAGGTAGTTCAACCAGGTGTTTGCTAATTGCTATTGCTACTAGTTTTGTGGAACTGTGAGTGGACGGCATGGGAACGGGGTATTCTGTGAGGACAACAACAAGCTATGCTCAAGTATGCAGTTGCAAGAAGCTTTGTAGAAATATGCGAC
The DNA here is from genome assembly GCF_019740435.1 of Gambusia affinis. NCBI lineage: Eukaryota > Metazoa > Chordata > Actinopteri > Cyprinodontiformes > Poeciliidae > Gambusia > Gambusia affinis. The sequence continues at coordinate 22,647,881 of NC_057878.1, forward strand.
AAGCTTTGTATGAGCAAGCGTTTAGGTATCCTGAATGGCTTCTACTAGAGACTTAAGAATTTCTCAAACATGCAGGAAAGAATCAAAGGAACAATCCAAGTACCTTTTGAGTGGAGTGTACAAGCATGATATAAAGCTCAAAATAGTCAATTTTACATAAACCCCTTTAAAACAACTACTTAATTTGGCTGATAATATGAAAGCACCTATTAATGCCCACTGACATTTGACATATTAAAAACTAGCAATCTGTGTTAAAGCAATAAAACTGGTCATGAAATGAAAAAATGCGGAGGTGGCATTATTCTGGAAAATGTTACTGAACTTTAACAACTACTGCAAGCTAATGATATACTAATGCAGTCCTCAAACCTCACAGTCCACCCATAGCTTCAAAGGTTTGCAAATAGGTGAAGAGGTGGTGCTTTTTTAAATGTGCTTTGAGTTCTCTAATATAAAATAGATGAATTGCTTTTAAACTCAGCTAAAGGACTCTGAAAAGAACTTAATCATGACTTTTACAAAGTCATGAGAAACCCTCGGTTTTTTTCTGTTAGGACTCGTGCCCATTAGATGCACACAGTCCTTTAAGATAACTACACCCAAATTGGACCATTCCTTCTGGGTGTTTATTTTTGACCTTAATTTAATGTCTTACTTAAAGTATTTGCAAACATGAATTCAGAAAGTGAACACTTGGGATAAAATTTACAAAGGGTTAAGTAGGGTTGAAGCACCTGCATGCAAAGAGATTATATATTAAACAAATACTATGAATGTTAAACAGGGCAAAATATTAAAATGAATAATGAATTTTAACAACAAGCTTTTGTCCTTGTATTATGCATCACAAAACAACATTATCTGTAATAGAGCTTTATTTCTTCATTTTTAATGCAAATGCTATTTTCCCATGCACTGCTAAAATGAATGCACAATTAGGTTCATTTTGTCACATATTATCAGCGTCAAATTACAAAAGCAGTTCTAAGCTTTAAAAATAAAGATATTCAGGCGTCTGAGTGAACAAAACAACCAGTCTTTGTTAGGTCTGCAGGCATGAAGGATTAGTATTACCAAAAGCAAATTAATATGGTTTTTCATGCTGTAGTGCACTGGGAGGTATAATAATTCATCACAGTAAAATATCCTTTACTGTTCTGTAGTGTGACAACCATGGCAAGGAGATTTATATCAGCACAGTGAAATATAACTAAAAACAGGAATTTTCAGAGTTAAATATAATTTTTTCTACAATTACGATGCTTAATTCAAACTTGAGCTACATCTGCACTGACAAACTGAACAAGTGAACAGTTACATAGAAAAATGCATTACCTATATGCTATAATTTGGCTTCTGTAATTCATGAGTGTTGGTGACCCAATTATAATGTCGTTTTGATCTCTTTTCCCAATATTACACTCTTGATATTACAACCTTTAATTTGAATGCAAGCTACCTATTAACCCACTAATTACACATTAGTTACCACATAATAATTTAAAGGGGTATGATGGACATCCTCTGTTCAGGCTAATAAAAATCCATATGCCAGACAGCCCAAAACGTAGGTGACATAGTTCTGCTTGTGAAGTCATTTTACGTGGCAAATTTAATTCTTAAAAATAAACAAAAACAGTAAAACTCAGGAACTGACCTCATCTGAATTATCCAAGCAGTCATAATCGCCGTCACAGCGGAATCGGGACGAAATGCACTCTCCATTTGCACAGGCAAAGTCTTTGTGGTTACAGGTGACAGGCTCTGTATAGAAAACACAACACCCACATTTTATTAATTCACACATGTTCAAGAATTTTGTGCTAAAGCAATGGTAAAAATTATCACTGTCCTGAACCAATTCCAGATGCTAGCTTAACTTCAGATACATGTTGTTGTTGGTTTACTGTAAGCTACAGGCAGGCTACAATTTCAAAGTAGTGCAGAAAATCTCTTCTCCTTCTGTTTGGTAGACATTCCACCAGAGAAAACCTCTGCAGTACGAGAAAGCCCAGACGGAGCACTGAGAGGAAATTATTATTAAGGGGGTTGTGTAGAAAAGCAATGGCCAGGCTGATTATGTATTTATAATTAATGCAATTAAAAGTAAAACATATTATGGTAAAATTTTAACCTCATATTACTCATTGGTTTTGTAGAGTTTCAGTGTGGGACTTGCTATCTGCAAATAGATGTCCTTAAAAGGCTTGGACCGAATTAAGCTATATGCATCAGCATATGCCTGGTAAAAACCTTATGTTTTATCCTTTAATGTAATTTTGTATTCAAAACTGGGAAAGGCTAAAAGACTTTAGAAAAACGTGTCTGCCAAATGCATAAGTATAAAAAATAAGAAAATCAAAAGGTACCCATTGATTGTGGCTCTCATAATCAGGAGCATGAATTTCTCACTGAAACCAAGAATCTTGTATCTGCTATTTAGGGGTAGTCTCTCCCTAAGGAAAATATTAGACTAGTGCTAAACAGCTGGATTAGATTCATCGTCTGGGCCCTCCCTTGTTATCATGGGCTGTTAGCTAACCATGGGCATGTATTATGAGTTGTGCTGTAAGACAGACTCCCAGCAGGCATTGCAGCAAAATCTGATTTGCAGCCCCTCTATTGTCTGCTGGTCCAGCTGCTTTATGTCTTTTTTTCCATCCAATTCTTGACTGGCCTTTATTTGCATTTTAAGTGACATTAATAGGTTTGGAGGCTCAAGCATCTAATAAATCATGCAAAATGTGCACACGCTGCACAAAAAGCACACAAAGAGTCTATGCATGAGCTCATACAACACACAGGCAAACGATTCCCCCCACGCAAATACAAAGAGTTGAGTACACAACAGGATGTGAGATTTAACAAGGGGGGTTAGCAGTGACATTTCATGAGTAGATAAAGTAGCCCAAGAGTCTGAGCTTAACTTTGTTCTCAGAAAAGAAGCACAGATATTAAGAATGCACTTAAAAGAGGGAGTTGAGTCATGATAAAGAAGAACCACCCTGAATGCACAAAACTGTATATTATTTCTGAGAATGGGACAAGGCGTTGTTATGGTTGGTGGGAAAAACAGTCAGGTGTCCTCAAGGGCGTCAAATTCTTCACGGTGCATGCGAAGCATCAATAGTGTATACAAGCACATAAACAGAGCTAAGAGCACGTGAAGTTGTCAGGTATACTCACTGCAGTTCTCCTCGTCTGAGCCGTCTCCGCAGTCGTTCTGGCTGTCACACCTCCAGTGGTCTGGGATGCAGTTGTTATTCTCACAGCGGAATTCATGAGGTCCACAGGTCTTTTCATCTTTTTCATCAGGAGCAAGAAATATAAAAAAAAGCATACAGATGAAAATGGCTTCAGAAAGTATGAATATTAATACAGCACTAGCTATCATATTTTTAAAGTGTAATCATCGTTTCCTCAGGGTTTCCCTGAGCAAGTCTGACTGTGAGCTCAAAACACAGTATGCATTCAAAAAGCTAATACACCGTAAGATGAAATACCTGACTCTGCTGCCAGGTCTGCTCAGCCGATTGGTGACAAAAAGTTGGCAAAATTGAACATTTCTGAGTATGACTTGTGTTTCCTTTTAAGCCACATTCAAGCTGTAATTCTGCTCCTTTCAGCATTATCGCAGACAAGATGTGACAGTGATCGAGAAGTAAAATGGGAAATTCTCTACCATATGTCTGGCTTTCTTTTTTTGATTAGTTGCTGTACTGAAAATGTATACTTCTTGAGCATTCCATACCATTTTGTTTTACTGGTCTATCTATTTTAGGCTCTATATTATGATCTCACAAGATGTACGATGTACTTTTGATAATGTGACGGTTATGAAAGAAAAAAACTACTTTTGATCAATTACCAAGAGCAATAAACTCAAGATATTAACAGAATGAGTTGACTCAGTTAAATCTGAGGTTTGAATTAATCTTTCAGAAAACTAATATTCTCAAGGCATAATTTTTAGGGACAATGGTGAGCATAGAACATCTCTGTGTGGTTAATTGTCCACTATACAGGGTAGACTGCTATTACTGGCACACTATCTGGGATAACATTATGAAAACAAAAACAGAAATACTGACTCATGCAGTGGGAAAAGTTTCTCAAGTATTTTAATACAAAATCATAACATCTAGCCATGGATTAAGTCAATATGTTTGTGTTTTGAGCCAAATATATATTCTTATTAAGTTGAAAAAAGTAAGTTAGAAGCAGTTCAGGGTTGTTTGAGTGTTTCCATCAGACATTTTGCTCTGCATTAGTACATGGATAAATCAGTGGAAGTTTAAGTGAATTTTACAACAACCAGACTAATGTTTATTTAAAATTCCACCACATTTCTTCAAAATGTTTTTGTTTTTTTTAAATATAACTATCCTGACTTAATTCATAAAACTATTCTTTCAACAGACATCATCTAGGGATAATCGCCCCGGTGACGTTATCAGCTAGGGACGAGAGGTGGGTGAAGAAGTGGGTGGCAGATTCCGCCTGAATCTCTTTCTTATATGACAGCAGGCGGATAAACAGGAAGGTGCAAGAGGCAGCAATTCATTAGGGAGCAGCTTGGTTGCATTCAGCATTTAAATGTATACGGAAGAATAATTTGGAAATATGACTCTTTTGGGTCAGAGCTCATTAAAAGTGAAAACAACAACTTTCTTTGGCTATCAGAGGTATTTTAAGTGTAGAAAAAATAGGCATAAATGAAGATATGTCATTTGCTAGAAGTTTGTTTGCTCAAACAATCTGAGGAGCAAAAACCATCTGTGTTAAACATATAGTGGTTCATTTAATTTTTACTTATTTAGCTTTGCTAGAGGATCTTCTAAGGTGATCACTCATAGAAGCAGAAGTGAAAAAAAAAACAATGGTACATGAAACAGACTACAAAAAAATTCATAGCATCAAAGCATGAGGACCAAAGTAAGTTGAGTATAAACTGGATGGTGTTGAGTCAAAGCCACACCCAGTCTTTGTCTTTGTGCTCTGAAATAGTTGCGACAGTCACAGTAAAACATGCCCACATCCACTCACATAACAAAAACAAACAAACTGGACATACTTCCTATGTTACAATTGTGCTGAGAAAGGAGACAAATGTCCTGAAAGCAACTGAAGTATTCTGAGATGTGGTGTAATTTAAGGGAAATATGGAGAAGTGAGGGTTTGTGGGAGTTATTTAATCCCTGGATCTCAGTGAAAGAGGTAGAAATAATCTATAAACAAGAGAAAAGGGAGAATCTAGTATCAGGATTCCAGCCTGATATCCCTTACAGTGAACCACATCAAATACTGTCACTTTACCTTCTCACTGCTGAAAATAAAACTGTCCAAAAAATAAATCTCCATTTTGTCCACAATCAGTTGATGCCTGTATCAACTAGAAAAACAAACTCACTAAATCCAAAACAAAACAACAAAAAAAAACCCCAGAAAAGTACATAACTACTGCAGTATGAAGATTTTAAGTTAGCTTTTTTTAAAATAACATTCTAAATCTGTTCAGTTTATTAGAATTTGCATATAAACATATAAGCATTTCAGAATAATTATGAATTTATGATATGCTTAGTTTAAGAGTAATTCTGTTTTAGTTAAATATTTGGTGCTCTCTTGCATGGATCTTACACCCAACTCTCCCTTTCATCTCACGTCTTGACTTGGTATCAAAACGTAACAGAACAAAAAACTAATTAAATTTTGACAGTAAAGGCAAAAAAACAATAAATCAGTCTTGTTTGTGCTGGTTGTTGCATCACAGGCCATGTTCAGATCTGGCAAGAACAGCCATTCTGGGAATGATCAAATCAAGCAGTGCCATCACACCTAGGCAGAACTAAATATATGTGTGAAAGCACATGAATCAAAATAAGAACAGTGCTTTCAGACCCCCTAGTAACCTGATGACCAGACAATAGCGATATCACATGGACATCCTTGCCTTAAAAATGCATATTTTATGAACAACTTATTATAAAATCTGGCAATCTTGTTGGCTCGTTTAAAACAACCAGATATGTGAGGGAATAATTTAAGTTATTTTTTTTCTTCCTGCTGACAGTTTTAATGAATTCCTTGTTGAAATTCTCATAAATGAAGAAACAATGTTCTTTTGGGACTGATAAGGAAATGATATGGGTTTCTCTGCTGTGAAAGCTTTGTTATTGTTTTTGGAGCTGACTGCACCTCCTGTGGTCACTGTTTATTAAAATCTCCCATGGTGATCTAATGTTTCTTGTTTTGTCCTCAACTATGTGTACAGTAAAAGTTGTAAAGAAACTAGTCTTGAAAGCACGTTTTATTGTGCATTAAAAGTTTAGATTTTTTTCATGAAAACTGTAATGGTCAGGATCTTTTAAACTTCCGTCATCCCACTCCAATTTCCTTTAATACGTTGTATAATTGATCTTACTTTGAGCTTGCAGCTTAAATAATTTCTGAAAAATGAAGCACAGGAGAGGCTGAACCAACACTAAAATATTAAAACATGCAAACACTGTGCTTGTGGTGTTGTTGACAATCAACGTAGTCATTTAACTATATTGCTCCGCGTGTGGAAAAACTAACTCAACCTAAATTTTGAAGCCTTATGTGTCAAACTGAAGGCCTGGGGCCTCAGCTTTTGACTTTAGTACCAAATTACATCAATGTTAAAAGATGTTCAATATTAAATAACTTGAAAAAGTACTAATTGAATACACAGACAACTATTAATTCAAATTTTAACAGTTTGTTCTACAGATACATTGTGCCACAGCTGGCCCTTTGAGGAGATTTATGATCTTGATATGGCCCTCAAAGAAAATGAGCTCAAGGTCCCTGCCTAAGGTGAAAGGTCATACGGTACTTAAAACTGATTAAAATAAAAACTGAGGGTTAGGAGTAGTTGTAGATACCTCCAGATATTCACAATTACTTTGTGTCATCTCTTTATAAGAGATACACAGGAAACCATTCTAAAACTAATGAAGTTACTGATTTGAACTGAATTTTCAGTCTGATGAAAACCTTTTAATCTACAAAAAAAAGTATCAGGAGTTTTAGAAAACATATTTTCACTGATATTTTAATCCCCTTGTTGGTTCATTTAACCAATAATGTTATTCTCACTACAGGGATGGCTGCTCTTCTTCGCATGATGTAACAAACTCTCTCACTGCAGGTCCAAAGGAAGTTTAAACTCAGCTCACAGCCATTCAAGCCACCAGACCATTGTGTGATTGTATAATTGAGAGATTATATTACTGTTTTGTTAGTAACTACACAGTTAAGAGTTATATCGAAATTGATAATTTCTGTTGTTAACTGGCAAGAACATCTTTGACAATGCTAGCTGGTGGCCTTGTAGGCATCTATTTTCAGCTGAGAGTCGGACCAGAAGAACAAGTAACATGACTGGATCACTGAGTCAGACCAGAATAGACTCAAGGGTAAAATTAATCACAATCTAAGCAGATTTCTACAAGTGTTCTTTCTGGGAAACTAATGTTACATAACTCACCACAGTTGGCCTCATCTGACCCGTCTGCACAGTCGGGGTCCTCATCACAAACCCAAAGCTTGGAGATGCAGTGCATTGATGCCTTACACTGGAACTGGTCAGGGGAGCAGGTGCTTTCAGCTGTTTTCAGAAAAAAAGGAGTATGAGAGAGAAGAGCAACATCTTTCATCATTCAGGATGAATTTTTTTCTCTGTAGAAAGACCTGAGTCATCATGGAATGCTACCACGACGCAAGACACAGTGAGGAAGTAAATTATGCCTCACGAACATCTTCCTTGACCTCATTTTTCATGCTATATTACAACAAGGTAGGAGCAGCTTCTTTTTAATATAACGTGACATTGTTTCAAATAGCATTTTAATTTCAGTGGCGCAGTGTTCATTACAAAAGTGCATTCAAAAACACATCCAATCATGCTGGTAGTTTAAGCAGGGCTGAAGTAATTAGCTTCACTTTAATTAAAGTCTTTTTTTTCTCTTCCTGACTTTCTCGCAATCTCCTTCCCTTGCTCTCACCCCTTCTGTAATCATCGGAAAGACAAACGCATCCGGCGAAAAGTCAGGATAGGGTGTGATATTCTGATGAGTTACATCACTGCAGACAAAATCTGCTCTTATCCTCTATGCGATTCAATTTCTAATCCCTTTTCAGAAGAGCAGGCCATAACACAAGTTGTCTCCAGAATGCCTAATGAGGACTACGTAATCCTAATGGTGTGTTGTATGCAGTTCAAGCACAGGCATGAAATAAAGGTTTAAAAAAATGCAAAATTCGGATGTTTTTTTCATGATTTGTACCAATTTAAAAATACATCCATCAAAAACTTTGTGCACTATATGTATATTTGTTTTTAGTTTTTTTGAAGTGCTTGCACAAACATATCCAATTCTTCTTATTCCAATACATTATTAATAGCTTCTTCAGACAGTAATTTGTAATGTTGCAAACTCTCACGGCAGTCTGTCTCATCCTCTCCATCACCACAGTCATCCTGACCGTTGCAGCGCAGGTTTAGAGGGATACATTTCTGCTTTCTGGTGCACTTGAACTGGCCTGACAGGCAGATGTATGTCTCTAGGAGGAAAAATGGTAAGAGGGAGAGCAACATCAAACAAAACGAAAAAACACCATGAACACATTTATTCACTACATTGAATACTCAATGTAAGAAAGACAGAAATATTTTAAAAAGCTCTGAATATGCTTCTAATTACTTTGTAATTCTGACTATGACCTGACAATATAAAAATGAGCTGGGTTAGGATCTATAAGAATAAGATTAGGAGAAAAATAAGAAAATGAGTTGAATATGATTAATGTTGTGTTTTCATGATTTCTGCCATTGCATAGCACTGGTGAGCCGGAGAACAGTTGGTGCATCTTGTAGGAGTGGTCGACATATTATCTCAAATCAACTGAGGTCATTTATTCTGAGCCTGTTCATATCCACCAACAAGGAATCTTGTTATTTGACCCATCTGCCCATTATATTTACCCATGGTGAGTCTGGGGCAATGCTGGTACTCTGCTCAATTTGTGACCAAGTATTTTTTTCAGTAAACCTCTTATTATTTGCTCTTCTGTCAGTTTATCTTTCATCATGCAGCTTTGGATTTGTCATTAAGCCTCTTTAATTCCCTTCAGAGTCTAACTTCTAATATGACACCCATAGAAAAACCACAAAATGACTAAATGCATGTTTACTTTCAATCCTCCTCACTTTTGTTACCAGTGAGCCTCTTAACTTGGAACTTATATGATTTGCAATAAGAGAAAGTGTTTTTCTGTAAGTATCAATCTTTAGGTTACATTTCTATAATCAACTAGTTAATTGTTTTTATAATCAATCACTTTAAGTCCCAATAAAACACATTGATGTTTTTGCTTTAACATCAACATGTGAAAAAGTGACTGACATGAATATGTTTTAAGGTACTCCAGCAGAGTAAACTATCCACTTACCACAATTAGCCTCATCCGTGTTGTCACCGCAGTCATTCTCGCCGTCACAGATGAAGGGAGGAAGCGCACAAAGGCCTGTACCACACTGAAAACGCCCAGGCTGACATTTGAATTCCGCTGTTTAAAATCAAGCGTAACCCAGTGTGGAATTAGAAATAAAAATGGCACATATATTATAAAAGAGGTCAAAGCTCTGACTGTAACAGGTGACCAAAACAAGAAAATAGAGAGAGAAAAAAAACATGTTTTTGCCCCATATTTTATGTTTTTATGGTTTACAACTATAACGTTCCACTTACGGCAATCAGGGGGTTCGTCTGAGCCATCTCCACAGTCATCCACCGTGTCACACTTCCACCAGAAAGGGATGCACTCATCTGTCCCACAGCGAAACTGTGTTGGAAAAAAAGAGACAAAAACGAAGGGGAGTGGGTGAACACAATTTGAAGTCAACATGCATTCTCGACTGCCTGGTTAGACTTCTACCTTCTTCAAAGCCAGAGTTAAAATCAATACCCAAACATTTCCTTCACCCTTCATGTTAGAAAAGAAAAGCCCATGAAAGTAAAGCAATTTGCCTTCAGGTGGAACAGTGCTGATCAGAACAGAGGAGCAAACAACATGATCACAGCAGGTGTAGACATGGTGGAGTAGGAGGAAGAAAAAAGCTGACCTGACTGGAGGTGCAGTTGGAGAGGCAGGTTTTGTTGTCGGCAGCAAGGTAAAAGTTTGTGGGACAGGCACATTTGTGTTCCCCCCCAGGGGAAAGAAGACATAAGTGGCTGCATCCACCATTTGCAATCTGGCACTGGTGCTTGGGCACTGGACAGCAAAATACAAATACAAGACAGAGCTCAAATGGTCTGACATCAGGCATGTTTTTGTTCCAGCTGAAAAAAAAACCCAACAACTAAGGAACAAAACTGTTAGCTGGATGGAACAAACATGAGAGTTTGATGCACTATTTACCTTCAGGCTGCCGTAGTGAGTGGTAGACCTTGATTGATTTGATGGCTTGCCAGGAGTTGAGGAGCTCAATCGCTTGAGAGCCTGTAGTCTTGTGAGCACGTCGGAGTGATTTGGACTTCCCATCAGTCCAATACACAAAGTCCTCAAACAAAGTCAGTGCCATTACTCCTTGGATGTGGTCATAGGACACTAAAAAAGGAAGTCATATGTTAAGTTCTGCAGAGGCCTAGTAATAAGCATTTGATTTAGGTGTGTTAGAGAAAGGACGCAAGTAAAAATAAAACAATAGATGTTCAGGACTGGAGTTTTTTAGTTTCCTGATCTAAACCATCCCAATGTTAGCTGTAAAGAACGTCTTTTGGCTGTTTATGTGATTAAACCAGCTCTTACTAAGCCTGTCCATTTAATTTCTTGTTTGCTTGCAGTTGTGCCATACACTTTTCAGATATTTTCTCATTTTCTAGTCACAAGTTGATGGTAAGCTGTAAGAATGTCCAAACTTGTAAATAAATGTAAAAAAACAAAATTTAAAAATAAAAAAAATAAAAAACACTGTATATGAATCACCATCACTGCCATACTCAGTGGTAAAAGATCAAGGTGAACTCCCTTTAATTTGTCTAAACTTAATTTTAAAATTTAAAATGTGCAACTTATGTTATCGCACCATTTTTTTTTGCTCACCTTTGCGTCTTTGGGTGCCATCCATGTTGGCAAACAGGATGTGGTTGTCGTCTGCCCAGTACAGTCTCTTGTTGGTATAATCAATAGTGAGAGCAGTGGGGCTATAGATCTCTGTGTCAATAATAACCATTTGCCCGCGGCCGTCCATGCCTATACGTCCAATCTGAGAGGGCTCACAGCAGTCTACCCAGAACACATACCTAGTCACAAATATTGCAGAATTGAGAAAAGCTGCATGTCACTGTAGGCAACATTAAAATGGAGTGCTGTTCAAAATAACAAGGTGATAAAACATATGGGTCACATAAATCAGTGGAGGTAAAAATGAACAATGCGAGTATACATGCTAGTAAAAAGCAAACAAAAATACTGAAAATGATAACAAATGCCTAAAATTGATTGCCTCTACAATAACACTACATGTTAAATAAAAAAACGGAAATTCTCATTTCCACAGATTATGTATGTAAGCACCAACTAAATAAATATCAGACAAAAATTCTATGATTTATTTTTTTTTTTTAAATATGCATTTGAAAAAACTTGCTTTAAGAACCATTCAAAAATCAGTAATTTTTAAGTATAAAATTCAGTTGTAAGCTATTGTAAACTCTTTAGTTTTAATATTCTCACCCTGTCTGGGGATCCAGAGCAAGATCTGTGGGGTTCTTCAGACCAGAACTGATCAGGATGGTTGGGTAGAGGCCGTTCGCTTTTGACACTTCTAGTGTTTTCTTCTCTGCATCACACCAGTACAGATTTTTTCCAATCCAATCAACTGCTAAAGCACTGGGCACTGCTGTCCTGTGGACAATCTGTTAAAACAGATGAAGGTAGTTTGAAACACTCAAAAACGTTTACCTGATAAGCTATGTTCAGCAAAATACTTTTTTTCTACTGCATTTTGGGCTCTCTTAACTTTTCAAACGGAATGGTTTTGAGAGGCTGTCATGTGCTGCCATGGTAACTGCTAAACATGAGTCCTGTGCATGACAAAAGGTTGTTAAGAATACTGCAGGGTGATGTAATGACCTAAGGCGGCTGCAGACCAAAAGCCTCAGCTTTATTTTAATGTGCATTTGCATACAGAACACTGTCAGAGATAAAAGCCTGCTTCTAACGCTAGTTTGTGAAGAAAAGGTCAGTCCTTCAAATATATTTATAAAGAAATGCAAGTGGGGTGTAGATGTAGAGCGGTCGCCCCACATACAGAGGCTATTAGTCTCAATGCAGCAGTGTGGGGTTTGAGTCGCAATCTTGAGACCTTTGCTGTATGTCGCCCCCCCTTCTCTTTTTCCTAACTAGTATACTGCAAATAAAGACTACCATATATGTGTTATATGTGTTCAGGATTAGGATAGATTTTGTTGAAAATGCTATTTTCGCAAAGCAGAAGGTGTTCACCTACAGTCATTACTTGATTAATCTCATGGGGAGCAGTTTAATAAGGTCAAGCAGAAATGAGTGATGATTTTAAAATTAGACTCTACAATCAAATGTCTTCCCCGCTGCAGTGAAGAAAATAGGTTTTGAACACATGAAAGATTTTCTCAGTAAAAGAAAAAAATGGTGGCGGTCAGAGGGTTCCCGTTGTATGGTAACCTCGTTCCTGTCGATCTGCTGCAGGGCAGCAATTGCTACAATGTAGCTTACCACCACAGGCATGTGAACATGTGCACGAACAGGCAAAAGACTAAATGTAGTCTAAAGTGCAGTGGTGTCCTTTGGACTACATAAACACATTAATTTTCCTCAAAATTAATGCGTTAAATTCCCAGCTCTATTCTTTACGTAAAGACCCTTCTACTTGTAGTAATCTAGGTTTTCACTTTCTATTGTTCAGAATAACTGCTTCACAAAAAATTTGGAAAATGTCAACATTTGAATATGACTTTTCAAAAAATAAACATGAAAAAGGATGTTGAGTGATCTGCATGTAAAAAGTGGAGTCGGTTAGACACCCCATTTTTTCAGCCATTTCAACAAAAAGATAGTAAGACCTTCAGAATACCTCCTTATGACCTTGTCATAATGTTAAAAAACAAAATGACAAAAAAAGAAGGGTATTTGCAGGGGATTGTGAGATCCTTTGGCATACCTTGGGCTCTCCAGGAAGCATAAAGTATGAGCGTTGAAGACACAGTTTTTAGCATGCACCAACCTTCTTTAGCAAGGTCATGTTAGTTAATCATTGTCGCAGCATATCAAGGTCCTGTGTGGAGCATGAAGAAGTGCGGTGGCAGTTAAATATGAGCATATTTATAAACTAATTTACTTCATGGCAACAAATGCCACAAAAAGAATTGCATGTCAGCAAAAATCTTTATTTACCTTTAGAAACACAACTCTGAAGCAAAATGATTATTTAAAAATGGAGATCACGGATGGACACAGGTAATGTTTATATAGCTAAATGGAATAAAACTAAATTATATAGCTGAAATAATGCGCTGAAGTCTAATTGAAAAATAAAAAGAATTATGTCCACTAACTATTTTTCTAATTATATGGATCTGTGTTTCAGACAGTTTGCTAAGCGATGTCAGTGGCTCAGGCTGAAAACTGTGGATGTAAGAGAGTTAAATAAGCCTATTGCTCAGCGCACAAAAACTAATGAGATGTGGCACGGGAACCCAGAAAGTGTTATCCTAATGTCCCATCAGCTCTTCTATCTGGGTTTCGATCCCCCGACCTTACCCAACCTGGTGACAACACCTGAGAGCGCATTTGTAACACGATGCTTGCCACATTCATTTGACAGCCATTAGTTATCTTTGCAGGCACTCTATCTAAGCTATTAAGCAAGCAAGAAGCTCTTTCCTGAAGCAATAAAAAAAAAATCTATGATGTCGAAAGTGTAAAATATAAAAGACACCTATCTTTTGCTGAGCGGTGATAATGAGCTATTTCAACCATGTGTTGTTCAAAAGCAGAAAATGTTTTTAAACGGCAAAATCTGATAATTAGACTGAGCAAAAACAAAGCTGAGATAGGTGGCTAAAAATTGAAGTGGGAGTAAGAACAGGAGACGCAATGATTCATCTCCAAAGTGAAACAAGCAACATATGGTCGTCAGTCACAGCAGCAATATCTCCTCAGTTACCTTAAGGTCGCTCCCATTTAGGCGCATTCTGTTGATCTTTCGACCACTCGGCCTGGTTGAATCCACCCAGTAGATGAATTCCTTTTTGTAGTCAAAATCTAGGTGGATGATGTTATAGAGGCCCTAGGAAACAGAAAACACACATTGCATATTAAAGCATATGAATATTTATCTTAATTAAAATGGGTCAAGCTAAGTTCCCTGTGGGGGGCTGAAAGCATTAGGCTGTCACTCTAACTGCCACCATAAATACACAACATTTGGTAATTAAACAGAAACACATTTATTTTCATCTGCTCAACCAAAAGGTGATTTCAATTTGCATTGCTAAAAAGTAAAAAAATAAAAATAAAAACTCATGTGCTTTTTATATGTGATATGTTTTGTGCAGCACAGGCAATATTGATTTTGGTGGATATCCCATAGCTCTCGAGGCTTTCAGTAATACAAGCAATTTTAAAATTGACTGGAGAGCAAGCGGAAGTCTGATCAAAGGAGCAGAGTGAGGTACCTTTCTTCAATGTTTAGCTCACTGTCAATCAGACAGTGCAGCACATCAAACAAGTGCCCCCACCCTGCTGTCTCACACTGTAGGGGCCTTGAACACATGTCAGACAATCTGACAGGTGCAATGAAATGACTTCATCAGATCAACACTTTCATAGACAGGTCCCAAAGGGTCCTGAAGGAACATTCCTGTACTCCACGTATCTGTTACAGCGATGAAATCCACCTTTCTCTTGTACTTCTAAAATTGAAAGGTATATTTTATGAATCTACCTGGAGGACAGCATGAAGAGGGATTGAGACCCTTTAACTGAGATTCGATATAAAAAGAAAACAGGAAAAACTAAAGTTATTTTTTTCTGTTTTTATCTCATTAAAATGATGCTGCAGGTCAGATAGTTTCCTTAAACACCTTCTCATTTCATCACCTAACAACCAAAGCCTTCAAGTGAAAGTGTAATTCTACAAAGTTTTGAAAATGAGTTAATCTCTTCTTGAGTCTGTTCTAACCAGCTGGTCTATGCCTGCTGTAAAAATGCATCCTCAAGATCTTTCTTACCCAGGCTGTTAGTTTAGGTGGACAGCCAGGTTTTAGTAGGTTTGAAGTTGTTTTAAATTTTCTGAACACGGATAGAGCTGAGCACTGTGAGACGTCCAAAGCTCAGCTTATTATTTTAAAACTGAACCCTTCTTTGAACCTATACAAATCTATCTATCTATATATAGATATAGATATATAGATAGATATAGATATATATCTATATCTATCTATATCTATATATAGATATGTAGATAGATATAGATATAGATATATATACACACACACACTGCAACCTGACCAGGGTGATCCCACCTCTCATTGAAAAGTCCAGCTGGAGATAGGCACCAGCAATCCTGCCCTACCCCACTAAGGACAAGGACAAGAAAATAGGTGGATGGATGGATGTATATGTATATAAAAAAAACTGTTTTATATATATGTATATATATAGCTATGTAAAAAAACTGAAAAGTAAGATGAATATTTGTCTGATTTAAAAAAAGAAATTGTAATGACTTGCGCTTATCAGAAGTCAAGGGGCTGAGTTAACAGGCTAATTTGACTGTGAGAAAAGGATGTAAGATACTCGTGAGGTGAGTTATGGTAAATTGCATCCTGCCTTTTGTGATAATCAACAGTTAAAGCCCAGAGCAGCAGTGAGACCTGAAAATGATTGAAAAATCCCCTCCAACGGTTTCTCGATTAAGCAAATTCACCCCTCTGTTCTGCACTAAGCGAATTGCCCACTTTCTTCCACCCTAGTTTTTGAAGTTTGTTTTTCATAATGAACTGCACAGATTTACATGAACAGATTATTTTCTTCTGTTTTATGACAAATGTATAGACCAGTGTCCTCAGCAGCTGCTGATACCCCAGACGTTGCGCGACTGAACTAACATCTGACTTTGTACATGCTTAATTTGACTGGCAGCCGTAGATCAAAGCTTTTTACGAACACTGTGATTTTGAATAGGTTGAGATTACCTGTTTTAAGATGGTGTAATTTGAACCATCCACACTCAGTTTGCGGATCTCATGGTGGTCTGCCATGATGAGAAAGGGCTCCTCAGCTGAAATACAGAACGCATGGCATTAAGGGACTTGTACGGTTATGTGAGGAAATGCTTCAAATTGAGAAAGCAACAATCAAGCTGACCTGATATAGCCTTGCATGTGTTTGGGTTGCGATCCACAGGTTCATAACCATCCACACAGAGGCACCTGTAGGACCCATAGGTGTTGATGCAGCGCTGGCTACAAGGGAGGGTAGTGGAGCATTCATCAACATCCACACAAGTCTTCCCATCATCTTTCAGGTGGAAACCAGGCCAGCATTTACACTGATCATTAAAAAAAACATGAAAAACATAAAAAAATATTGCTTGGAGGTATAGAAAAATATAATGAAAACATATAAGAATGTAATGAAACTGAAAATAAGAATAACTTAAAACTATCAGCGTTTTAAGTTCCGACGTATTTCTCTATAACTTTCATGTGAAAAGAAAATAACTCTTCCTTCTATTATTTTCTGCTTTGCTATTAACAGTAATGTCTACAAATTTAGTGGCCATTTAAATCTCCTTCCTCAAGCCGAAAATAAGGTAAAGTTGGCTCACCAGAATTTCTTTCCCTTTTTTATTCTTTATCGGCTTTCCCTTTTTTATTTAAGGTTTACTTACAAGACAACATTCTACTCTGAAACACATTTACTCTTAATCCATCCAATAAGAACAAAGCAAAGATGTTACAAAAATGTAAGTGATAAAATCACAAAGAAGTTTGTAGTTTTAGAAAGCAAGCTAAGCTCGAAGGAAGATATATATTTTTTATTTTGAAAAACAACAAAACATCTTACTACCAAATCTCATTGAGTGTTTGCTTTAACATTCTTCCAAGTGAATCAAATGGGAAAGAGACTTTCAATCAGGCAAACTGGCACTTAAAACAAGAGGAAACGTCATAGAGATATTGTTGTTTCGTTTTCCCCTCTGGGGGGAAAAAAATACAACAAAACATGACAAACCATAACCTACAAGTCAACATTAAATCTGTGTTATATGCCAAAAAAAGTTCCTTTCCCAATCATCCTGTTCCAGTAAATAATATTGAAAGAAAAAGTTATAATTATTTGCAAAACCATAAATGTGATAAACATGTTAAAGTTCTGATGCAATCAAATTTTACATCCACTTAAACTTTCTGCCCTTCCAAAGAACGTATTGATGTACAACAGGCATTTTATCAAGAGGGCGTTCTCTTAAGTCACTTTAGTGAAAGAAAATGCTATTCAAATAGTTTCTTTAAATGCTGTGAAAGGAACCAAAGTGGTGGATCTATTAAACAATGACTCCCTTTTATATTATTAGATTGATTATATTTTTATATTGTTTCTAATTGGCTTACCATTTATCAATCAATGTAATATTTAATACTTAAGGGTATATCTGAAGATTTCTTCTCGGTTTCTGACACACTCGGTCATTATGCAATAAGTAGAAAGAGGGCTATGGTAGAAATCTCTGGATCTGTCCTAAAATTTCTTCATGCATGTCTGCCGGGTGGCCTGAGGCATAAATTAATTTTGCAACTGCTTCAGGTCCTCTTCTAGCCCCAGGGCCCCAGGAGAAACTGAATTTAAACAGACTAGCTACCAGTCAGTTTTAGAATTTATTCAACATTTTTTTTTATCTTAACCTCCAAAGGCTTGAAAAGATCAGCTCCTATATATTTATTGCTAACATGATACAGCAATAGACCTCGAATCGAACACTGAGGTGTTCCAATCAGAACCTTTTAATAGTCCCTCTCTCGTTTCAGGACTGGAGGATATTGATTTTCACACACAGGAGCACCAAGGCTGTGGAATGTGCAGCCTTTATTTCTGTGGAGTTTGGACTTTGTGGATACTTCCAGAAAGAAACTGAAGGGCTTTTTGTGTATACTTACTGAGTTGACTGCGATAAAAACAGCTGAAAAGACATGGGCTATAAGTGACATGCTACCCTATCTCTTTTGCAAAATTTTAACACAGCACATTAAACTGGTGTTAAGATCTCAAAACAGTGTGTAAAATGAAAAGTGAACACATCTTCTCTTTACGCAAGTCGCTGTTTCATAGAGAATTCCAGCAAAGCAGGAAAGCTGACATACCATGTCATGAAAGGCATGACACACACACACACATGCAGCAGACAGCTCTGGAAAACAATTAAGAGACCACTTAGAATGATTAGTTTGTCTGATTTAACTTTTTATAGGCACATCTTTGAGTAATATGAACATTGTTCTTTTATTATATTAACTACTCACAACTTTCCCCTGAGATTCCAAGCACAAATGTAGTATTTATCTGAGGAAAATGAGAAATGTTCAAATTAAAGAAAAAGATGCAGTGCTTTCAGACCTCAAATAATGCAAAAAAAGAGAGTTCATATTCATTTAGAAACAACAATACTAATGTTTGAATTCAGGAAGGGTTCAGAAATCAATATTTGGTGTTAT
Source organism: Gambusia affinis (assembly GCF_019740435.1). Taxonomy (NCBI): domain Eukaryota; kingdom Metazoa; phylum Chordata; class Actinopteri; order Cyprinodontiformes; family Poeciliidae; genus Gambusia; species Gambusia affinis. The sequence goes on from NC_057878.1 coordinate 22,666,669, forward strand.
AACCATGAGGTTTTCTTTGGAATTCAGTACAGTGGTCTCTTAATTTTTTCCAGAGCTATTTATGCATACTGCTCTGTGGCTCAAAGATTCAACCTCACCTCAGTGACCACCTCAGTGACCAATGCGAAACCAAAAATAACTTAAGAGTGCTTGTATCAGCTGTTCTGCACCAACTGTAAATCCTCTCCTTATGCGGAGTTATAGCCTTGATGGCCTTTCTGCTGATCTCCCTGTTCAGGCCACAAATGGATGAGCTAAAGGTTTGCATTGATGTGCTCTTTGTCCAGATCTGCCCCCGTCATGACAAGCTCAAAGCCCTTTTTTTGTGCTTTCTGGCAATTTCTGAAGCAGTAAACACCAAGCCGCGGAAGAACACAACAATAAAATTCAGGAATGAATGGTTAAAACTGCCACAATCTGACAACCAGGATGACCACAAAACCACTCCAGCGGTTGTGGCCATGACCTGGAGACAGCCCTCATATCAAAATGCCACTGTTGTGCTGCCAGAAGCAGAACAATGACATGGCACAGTGAAGAAGCAAGGTGGATCACAGTTGTTTGCTTATCGTTAATCTACCCACCTCCATCTAAAGGCTTTCAAGGTTACAAAGAAAGAGTGTACATTTATGTACGGTATATAAATATATATATGGTCCATCCCATCTTTATCTGTTTAATGATGTGAAAAGTAAGGCTTGATTTATTATCAGTCATTAATCATTCATGTCCACACCACTACTGATATGAGCCCCACATTACACCTGCTGGTGAATTAGAAATGTTGCTGCTGCAGCTCAGCACTGCAGGTCAGGGAAGTTTTTTAATAAAAATTTTGCACTGTAGTGATTTACCTGACTACTGGAATGTAAGTCACATGGTAAAATGTTGAAATATACAATGGCTGTGCTGTGACTCATTAACTGAGCTGCCAGATTACATATTATTAACAGATATTGACACATGATATCTGTTTCTTACCATGCTTACTTTTGCTAAACTTGAGTTAGTTTGAGTTTAAGTATAGATGTGAATAGGTAATGTATTTTCAATCAGTGTCTTGCAAAAGTATTCACACCCCTCAAACTTTTTCCTCAAACTTTTATTTGGACTTTATGTGAAGGACAGATAAACATTTGTGACATTTTCAGTTGGTGCAGTTCACTTTCATACTGCAAACGCACCAAACCCTGTTAACATGTTCACCTTCACACCTGTGGAGGTGCTCCATCAAAGACTACTGAAGGACACAACATAAAAACCTCTAACGAAGACTCTGACAGCCCCTTCCTTCTTCACAAAATGAAACCAAAAACGGAGTGGTGTCAGATTTTTGTGATTTTAGGATTTATTTTTTGTCGTTGGCAAAACACTGGATGGCCATTTCCTAAACAAACTTAGTGATTTGGTTTGATTGTATTTATTTTCCAGTCCGCTTGGCATTCACATGCAGTCAAACCACACAAGGAAGAGTTCACTTCAGCTGAATCCAGATTTGGTTTTAGGTGGACTAGAATTCCCTTTTTAGTCTTCATCAGAGTTTGATAGCGGATTAACACCTCACTAAATGAAATTGACTTTCTAGGCAAATTAACTAGAGTTCAACTAAACCGTACTAATCGGGGCTGGTGTGAATCCACCTTTGATGAAATTCACTGAGGTTTCTTGTTGTAGCATGATTAAATATAAAACTATTTAGGGGTGATGAATCCTTTAGAAATATATTGTCTAGCAGTGTTATAAATTCTCTGTTGACTTACCTTGTAGCCCACGGTGAGATCCTGGCAATCCTGTGTGCACCCACTGACTCTGCGGTTCAAACATTCATTCACATTGCAGTTCCTCTCATCTGATCCATCTCCACAGTCATCTTTCCCATCACACAGATTCCCCTGAGATATGCAGCGGCCATTGGAGCACATGAAGAAGGAGCCATTACACAAGCTTCCTGAAGAGAACAAAGAAAAACTATCACAACACCCTGTGATCAACCATGAAAGCTCATAAAAGTCCTTGCCCTCATAATGGATAATAGCCAATAAATTAAACTCAGAAAGTCAGAGGCCTTTTTGTTTCCTTCATATAAATCCACCAGTTTCCTTGTCGAGTGATGCTGCTGGTGACACTGATGAAGAGATTCTTACAGAGAGCCAAACAGCAGCCTTACCTGCAGCAAGACATTTGAGGTTCAGCGGCAGTTCATCTGAGTGATCGGGACAGTCCGCATAGCCGTCACACTCCCACTGAGAGCTGAGAAGACAGCGGCCGTCCCCGCAGCGAAACTCCCCAGATCCACAGGAGCGATAGACTAAAAAAAGAAACCGAGCCACTATCTCATCAAGTTACACTCGGACTTGTCAGTTTCAGAGCTTTCAGTTTGGTTGGAACCTTTGCAGAGTTAAGTGTCAATTATGTTAAACAGATTTACAGAAAAAAAGGTTTGCATGACCACTGTTGATAGCATAATGAGGAACTATCAACAATTCAAGCCATCTGGAAGTATAATGGCGTTCACAGCTGCAGCAGCCAACATTTCAAGAATAAACATGCGTTTCCTCGGTCAGTCATCGTAAATCAAAGCTGCAACAGAGAATTCCCTCCACACGAGGTACTCCATAACAGTAAGTGCCTAAATAAAACTCAGGTGTCAGCATGTTCACAAACATTGATACAAATGTGCCTCTTGTCAATGTATTGATAGTATAACAAACCAGCAAACAAAACACAGGAAACATGCAGTCTTCTCATTTTAGAAACGTTGAAAGAGATTTTAATGAGTCAATGCTGCCATTATTGAAAGTGGTTTTGTTTTATTTACTTTAAAAAAGTAAAGTTAGATCAGATCATAGAGAGACTTGTAGAATTAAGACATTACTTACACAGTGTCTTTCTGACAATGTGAGGTAGACTAAAAGATTAAAGAGAAACAAAACACTATGTGCCAGTCTAAATAAATTCAAGAAGCGAGGAGATAGTGTTTTTCTCCTACTAGATGTTGAATTATGTTTCCGTAATATTCATTTTTATGGAAAGATTATTTGGAACTTACTACTTTACATTAGATTTATTTCAGTGTTACTTTTTTTATATTTACATAATGAAGCGAGTGACATTTACAAATATGGATTTTAATATTTCACCTCACAAAATACAGTGAAGAGATTTTTCTCGAGTGTCTAAGAATTTTTCGTGTATTATTTGTTAATTGGATGTGGCTGGTCACTTCCTACTTAGAGAATTTCATCAATGGAATGTGTTTATGGAGATCTGTGACTAAAACATTACATTAAAGAAACACAAAAGAAGTAGAATTAAGATAAATTCTACAAAAAAAGGGTAAATGTGAATGAATGAATGAATAAGAAATAGATGCTTAAAACATTTGAGTCAAAATATATTCTATGCTCTGCGAAGTTTACTGAAATGATTTCTGTGTAATTTGAGGAAAAGGCCGTTTAGCAGATGAAAAAAGTATAAGTTAAAGTTTTGGGATTGGTTGGATATTAAACAAACTGAACCAGAACATCAGCGGAACAACAAAAGAACATAGTGTGTGCTATGAATCTGAAGTCGTTACGAGTCTGAATCTTAAAAAACAGACTATCATTGTAGAAAGAATCTGTTATATTCTACCTATTTAAAATTCTCACACATGTAATTATCCTGAGAACTTTAAATAGGCACGTTAAAAAGAACTTAATTTTTATTTTTTAGTAATGAGCAATCACGGACAACCCTTGTTTTGAGGGTAACATTTCAGTCATAAAGAAACTGAAGGATTCAACATTCAGGACACTAACAAAGGATTGTTGGGGACTGTTGTGGAGGAAAGTAGGAGTTGTGGGTGAAAGGTCAGATTTAGATGTTTCTGAATACTATATGCAATGTTACATTCAGAAATCTGTCTACCTTTGCTGTTTAATAGCTCAACCTGCAGAGTGCAATTTTCAAAAGAACCATTTTCATTTATCACTGTTAAATATGAAGAGCATCAGACACCAAGATAAATCTACTTGCCACATTCCACGGACTCGTCAGATCCATCTCCACAGTCGTTATCATGGTCACAGACAAATCGCTGGGGGATGCATGCTTTGTTGTGGCACCGAAACGAGTTGTCATCACATGTGTTGTTTGGTGCTGATGGTCGAAAGAAGAGCATTCAGTCTCTAATGAATGGATAAACTTTTTCTTCCCTGCTGTGGTACAGGGAATGTCTACAAACTAGCGTTTTGCCTTTTATGCTTTTTCTAATTCTTGTTCCCCTGCTAAGTGGGTTTGAGTCAAAGAAGAAATAACTCTGGTTACGCCACTAAGTGATGGCTGTATTTGTGTAGAAGCCTCTATAATTATCCAATTACCCACTAATTCTCTCTGTATGCATCCTTTTTGCACTGTGGCTTAAAATTAGTTGAGCCTTTTGTTTAATCTTTAAATAATGAAATGTCATAAAAATAATCAAATTGTTTTGAACTAAAATGGGCAACCTCACCACAGCCAGCTGGAGAGAGTTCGTCGCTTCCATCAGGACAGTCCCTCTCACCATCACAAAGCCAGCGTTTGGGAACACAGGCATACGATCCAGGACAGCTGAATAACCCTGGAGCACAAGTTACTGTGCCTGAGAAGAAAATAATATCACATCATCTACTTCTAAATACCAAAAGACCTGGTTCTTCAAAGAAAAGAAACTTGTTTATTTATTAGCACTTCTGGTAAACACTTACAGAAAGCTTAAAATGTACTGAAGTTTTATTACTTTACTTTATTCTTACACACACACACACACAAAAGTAATCTCAAAAAGCCAAACTTTTATCTTAGAACATTTAGTACATGTTTGAAAATTCCCAAGTTAGAGAGAAATTGTTTCCAACAATATCACACGCTGCAAAATTCTTATTGCCCTTACTGTTAAAACATTGCACAATTCCCTTTTACTTAAGGTACAACACTTAGCCTATAATACTCACAGGAATTTATTTATTTATGTTTGTTATAGAGGGACAAGAAAAATGGCTCTTTTCTGGCATCGCTCCCAAACAAGTTGTCATATAGATAGAGCCAAATAGCTGTTGGGGAGAATTTGTGACTCAAAGGTCCAATAATTGCTGTATTTCCCACAGTGATCTATGAAGAATTCTATGTAGTTTCTTCCCATCCAAATGAGTGGTTAAAGAAATTGGCCTCTTTTTTATGTCATATTTATAAAGTGGGGAAACAAAAATTGTGGATTACTAGTAATGTAAATCTTCTAGAAACTTCAAAAACAAATGTGGCAGTAGGACTATTTTTTGGTTGAACTAATTGATAAATGTACAGAGATTATTAATCAAAATGTTCTAAATTTAAATGGTACTACTGCAATAACATATATTTTAAAGCTTTTTAAATGTTTTTCAGTGAAAAGGAGGGGTAATGCACATGGCCAGCACTGCTTAACTTAATGATGGTGTTTTAAAACTTTTTACATTCCTTAAAAATACAACTAGTTGCATAAATTTGCAAAACAGATGATATACTATATACTAAATGTTTTTTACTTACAGTATATTTTCTTATGAACCAACTGTAATTTTCATGGTGCAGCAGTTCTTTGTTTAGTGCCAACAACATACTGCCTGTGCTTTATGAATAATAATTATTTTGCGAATTCTGCACATCAGCAATATTAACCCCTCTTTCTTAGCACTGCCCTTAAAGGCAAATACTGACAGGGAGAAAAATTAGCTGCACTGAGAAACAAAGGTAAATACTGCAGTTCAATTAGGCATGCATGCCTACAATGCCCATCATGCTTTTGACAAGAATTGTGCTTTTGGAGACCTCTGGACCATTTCATTAATATTTCCATGACACTCCATTACATTGAAATTACACCACCAACGTTCACAGTGGTTTCTGTCACTTTATCATGGCTGGTTTTGTCTTATTGTTGAATTCATTACACATACATTTCATTTGCCCACTGAAATAGCTATGCCTCTTGGGTCCTGGTGATGAAAAATCTATTTGCCTCAGTGCTCACTCGAATTATCAGAAATGCCTGCGGTCTCATTTGTTGCCTCATTAAGACCGTCTCATTTCCAGTTCTGCCTCTGGAATGCAAGAAGCTGCAACAAGCAACATGGCAGATGTGACCTTATATGTTAATAGCGGAGCGCTCATGACATCTGAAAGGGCACTAACCGCAGATCTGCACACTCTCGTCGAGTCCGTCCTCGCAGTCGTTCTCCCCATCGCACAGCCACTGTTTGGCAATGCACTTGTTCTTGGAGCAAGCGAACTGGTTCCACAGGCAGGATGAGTCTGCGGAAGGTAGTGGAAGAAAATTCAGCACCATAAATCAAAGTGAAAAGGAAACAAAAATGGCTGCACAATAACCAGCAGAAGGGAATATACTTTTGATCAAAACACAACATGTGGGCTGGCTGTCACTTGCTGTTTAGTTTTATTGTTTGGCGCTAAAGATTTTTATATTAGTAGCAGCCGTTATCCAAAGAATTGCAAATGGAAGTTTTATTTCACTGTCTTCTAACTAAGAAATATTGGTTTTTATTGTGCTGGGAAAAGAAACTGTTTAATAAAGTAACAATGCTTTAAGGGTAGTGCTAAGCATTGTTAAATTTGATCAGTTTAACAAGATAAAATTACCTTGAGTCTGGTAATTTTATCCCATTGTAATAAAAAACAAATTTAAAAATATTTTTTTCCTGGAAAACTAAATTTCAGTGTTATTTTAGTTCATAGAATTACACATTGCTCTATATTGGTACAAATTGCTTTGTTTGGAGAGTGTGACATGTATTTGTATTCAACCCTTTTACTCTGATGCTCTAAACAAACTTCAGTTCAACCAAGTTGCCGTTTTAATAAGTTATAGAAAAAATAAAAAAAGGTGTTCTGATCAGATCGATACTTCACATCACTGTGAGTACACAGTTCCTACTGTGAAACATGGTGGTGGCATTTATGCTGTGGTGAAAATCTCTTGAAAATTGCTAATTGGGGATGTTTTGTGAATATCAGCATATTTTTCCAAATATGCTGATAGAGATATACCTCAAACAACTTGCAGCTGTAATTACCACAAAAAAGTTACTGTATCAATTAATTAATACAGGAGGCTGAAGGAAAATATTATTTGTTCTTTAAAACCAAAAAATCAGAATTCTTTCACTACATAATTTCTTCCAAGTTATCATAAAAATCCACCAAAATACCATGAACGTAAGAGAAAATGTGGTAAAAGTTGAAGGGACTGAATACCTCTGTAAGGCATTGAAATTGAATAGTTCATCCACATCCGTGTTGGTTTAGTTGAATGTTCTCATTTATTTTTGACAGGAAGGAGCTGAATGTCGTCTAAGAGAACACTCTGCTGATTGCTGTATAATGGCCATTGTGTGAAACTTGGATATACGGTATTCATGAGCAGCGCTGAATTTGTGTCACCGAGCCTCATACTTTCCCTGGGGAGTTGCTCTGTGGTCTCATTCTCTCAGATGTCAGGCTGGGCTAAGTCTGCCAAAGCTTTGATAAGATGTTGAGAGAAGGAAAGGGGGATGTGTGCTGCAGGTCAGACCACAGCACAGGGAATTATGGATCCAACTAAAGGTGGGGGGTAGCAGCGGAAGAAATAGCTCCCACTGAGTTGTTTTCCCCCCCTGTCAGTCTTTATGCATCACTCTATCTTTACGAGCACTCATACCAGGATGTCAGATATGAGTGAGATAAACATTAAATTGCTAAATCTGGAAACTCAGATTATCCAGACATCCTGTGCATGAATCCAAATTTGCACTTCAAATGTGAACAGCTGCTTGAAGTGTACAACAAAATAGCAGGTCTATAAAGCACACTAAATGCATCAAAGGAAGTCTTTCATGTCTCATTTTCAATAGTGAATTGCAAAGTAGAAAAGTGCATTATTCATTGTGAAGGGCAGAAATGATTATTTCGTCCAATCAGATGTGGAACTTGAAATCTCTGAAAAGCAAAGACATTTTCCTCAAACCACAATGCTTTTGCAGTCATGTTATCTGTCACTCGGGCTTTTTATATGATAACTAACCCAGAGGAATAGTAATGTCAGTTTGTTGTGAAAAGAAAAGAACATCTTGGAGATTTGGAGCATAATCCACAATAGTCTTTATGAAAGCACAAACAGTCCAGACATTTCTTGATGAAAAATTTAAATTGCCTTTATATACTATGCTGCTTTATAGCATCAAGACTGACAATATTCAAAATAAGTCAGAATTTAAAAGGCATTAAACAAAAATGTTATAAACTGCATTACTTCTGTCCATTCTTTGCAGCTAAATATTAATAAGAAATTTGTTCATGTCATTTGAACAGATAGACAGTAAACAGACCATCTTGAACTTTCTGGATGACTTCTGTGGTGCCTTTTATTTTGTCTTTTTATGCCGTCACTGTTATGCATTGCTTCCATGCAATGTCTTTAGGTATATTTAAATCGGTTCATGTTGATGTCATGTTTTGGCTTTATTGACAACATTTACATTGGATGAAGAGTATGAATTAATCATAGATTTTCTCTATTTTGCAAAGGGTCAGCTCAATACTGACAGCTCGATTATACACATATACCAACATAAATATTCAGCAAGGTTCACCCCAACGACATATTTTGTTTTGCTTTGCTTTTTTTTATATTTCCATCAATACACTTCTGTGATATTTTTTTCCTCAGAAGGAGCAGAGCTCATTTTTCTGGCAATAATAGGATTATCTAGAAGCGTTTAATACACTTGAGGTCAGGGAAACACCAGAAGCTTCATGCTATTTAGGTACATTCATTTGCAAGATGTACCTAAACATCCTAGCTATTTTTCTTTTTTTTTGTTATCTGATGATGACAAGTTGATGATGATTCAGGAAGAGAGACAAATGCATGTTCCCAAAATTAGTTCAAAACTCAAACATTTATCTGGCATGACAAAAACAACTTTTGTGATCAGAAAGTTAATCTACTTTATAACAAGCCAGGTAAGAAATATTTACAGATTTTACATTTTAAATCATTTTGTACATTTGATTGGTTGTCTTGTAAAGTAGAAGCCACTACTTAAAATTATATCAATCTCACATTAGCAAAAAGAGATATTTTATTAGATTCCACAGTCAAAATACATGCATTAAATTATATATTATGTTGTGCTGAAGTCGTAGATTAAAATGTGATGCAATACTCTTTCACTCTGCAGACCAACAACATCCCTCCCTACTAGCTACACAATATCTTGTTTTTAAACTCAATAAACTCAAAGCGTAGGTCGTTTTTCCTTTTTTTGTGTGTTTTTTTCAAAATGTATGCATATGGATTAATAAATCAAATCCAATTACCTTGCAGGCATGTGATGGTGATAGAGTTTAACAGCAACTCTGACCACCTACATCAAAGCACTAAGCTCATTTTGCTTTGATGCGAGACATACCGTCGTGTGACTGAGTACGTGTGCAGATGCTTGTTGAGTTTTTCTGGGCTAAAATTATCAAGTACCTTGACTTAATTATGCTTCCACTGTTTAATTGGAGAGATCCTGACTTTGTCATAGCAGGTTCTACACACATTAGCATGCATGAAAGAAGAAGCAGGAATGCTCGCCTGGGGTGCAGGAAGTAGTTGAGTGGCATTGTAAAGCCTAATTCTTTCACTTTTTCAGAGAACCTATATTTGCATGCACAGTATAACTGCTTCATAGACTGATGGGTGGTTAATTAACTGTTATGCTGGAAGTGTTGTACTTTAGAATTCAAACAGAGAAGTCAAAAATGTATGTCATATCCAGAGTCAAAATTAGACTTTTATAGAAGCGCCAGTGCTCACTTAAAATAAAAAAAACAACGACAGAAGAAAGTGGCTGTTCTTCTTGTGATGGTCAAAGATGAAAACGCTTCATAATTATAATTTTCTTTGACAAATGGTTAGGCCTGTCACAATAACAAATTTTGCTGAGCAATTAATTGTCTCAAAAATTATTGTGATAAACTATAATATTGTTTGAAGACCTTTCTACACTGATTTAATGGAAATGATGTAATAATGCATGCAATTTCCTGCCAAAGATAGATACACTTTATTTTCAAAAGAACACTTAACACTGGAACTGATAAAATAAACAAAACAACCAAAAAACAAAAGTAAAATGGATTCTCAGTCTCCATTAACAAAAATTTACTTGACTAAAAACCCCAAAGTGTAAATAAATACTGCATTCAGTCAAAAGAATGCAGATTATGAAGTCTGTATACTATATATTGCCCTTCAGTAATCATTTGATTTAAATAGAGAAGATGGGCACATCGACTACCTGATACAATAGTTCACACTACACGTTAGTTCACACCTACATTTTCCCCTTACGAAAATCTTAGAACTTTGATCGTTCTAAGATTGTCGCTTGCGATTTCGTAACCGATCATCCTGTAGTGTGTGGTGTGTTACAATAGATCGTTGTGGCCACTCCGATCTAAATCAGGGGTTTTCCCCGACTGGGAACATTAACACAGCCTGTTGAATGTGACAGGCAGCCAATCAGAAAGCGTGGATTCTGCTCCGCGCTTTCTGAGGGGAAATTACAGAGGGGAATCCCAAAGAGCTGACACGGCGCAACCCGAAGTCCAGCGGACATTGGAGATATGTGGAAACAACATTAATGTTTAGAAAACATTTCATGCAGAGAATATAGGAAATGACCAGAGGAGGAGTTGGAGCAAAACTGCTACCGCAGCTGATGAACCCGGTAACTTTTCAGGTGTTCTTCGTTAACGTGACATAAATAGGTTATAACAATTTTCATTCAGTCAGGATGTTACGCTGACACTAGAGCCACATGCATTGCAGGTAGATTGTAGTAAAGCACTGATTAAAGCCTGGTTTTAAAATGAGTTAACTTTACTTGTAGCCATTATTTTGTGCCCATTGTTGGACACCACATGGCACGATGGAACCCGATCGAACCCTATCCCACCATTATACCTAGGATTTCTGTCAGCTAATGTGTAGTTTCAGATTTTGAAAATAGGCCGATAATCGGCCGACAACTCTAAGATTGTGTAGTGTGCGCTGGGCATTACACTAAAAAAATGTGGAAGGGAGATCTCAGTAGAGAGCACCGGAGTTGGACCTTTTTTTATCCAGTGTCATCAACAGAAACAGAAAAAGGCCGGCAGAGACGATAATTAAAATGACATCAATAGTTTTAATTTATCGTACAATTAATTGATTTATCGTTTATCATGACAGGCCTACAAATGGTATCAACTAACCAACACACATTTCTGGATCAGATGCCACAACACAGAAAAACACAGAAAAAGTGATCAGGTGAGTTCATTTAGTGCTAAAACCTTCATTAAATTGCTTTTTATGAATATCATACAAATGCATTTGAATGGTAATGTATAAAACTTAAAATATTACCTTTTTTAGGACACAATGAAACTGCAAGGGTTCTTGTTAGTACCGTGCTGAAAGTATACCCCTCTACATTTTATCACACTATACAGACAACTTCAATGTGGTTTATCAAAATTTTATGGAATTATATATCATTTTTATTGTGGAGATGCATCTCTGAAGCTGGGTAAGAAAAACTACTAAGAGTTAATAGGATGTTGACTCAGAGGATCATAATTGATATATGCACACTAAACTTTTCAACATTTCTTTGTAAAATATTATTTAAATCATCACTTTCAACTTCATCACTTATGTGGTATTTGTATTGGTCTATCATACAAAATTCTGGTTGCTGGTTGTTTACAAAGCATTGCATTGTATCTGGATGCTTTGCAAATTCTAAATGTAATCCTAGAGACATAGTCATGTTGCACTTCAACATAAAGCAATAAGTTAGTTAAAAGAATCCATATTTTGTAAACATGAAGCATTTATGACACCATACTTTCATTTTTCAGACTCAAAACATGTTGACTTACCACACTGGAATTCATCTGCTCCATCTTCACAGTCTTTTTGGCCGTCACACAGCCACACACTAGAAATGCAATTCCCACTCGGGCAAGCAAAGTGGCCCTCCTCGCACTTCTGCCCGTGGGAAACTGGGGCATACAACAAAATCAAGTCAATCCGCTGAGCTTTAGCAATGATTGAGGTCATTATCATCTCCCAAGTTCTCTCTGAATCCCTTGTTTCACTGCCATAATCATCTCCGAAAATTAGTGTTTTCAAACTGACGCCGGCTTTCCTGACCTGCCTCTGATTTCACAGGAAAAAAATGTGAGTCTTTGTGCAGCTCACCCATGCAGTTGGTTTCATCTGCGTAGTCTCCGCAGTCATTTGCACCATCGCAGATCCATGACGGATGGATGCACAGCGAAGTGGAGTTGCAGCTGATGAAATCCTTTTCTTTCACCCCCAGCTTGTAAAAGTGAGAGCAATCGGTGTGGTCTGAATACAAAACACATCACTAGAATGACTGTCTTGTCACAATGCCACTGAGGTAGGAGGTGATTGTGAAGAGTGAAGCACTGAATCTGGCCTATCTAAAGTTACAACCACTGGACATTTGATTTGCTAGAGAAGCATCTGTGTGTATGTGTATGTGTTTTAATTTTGGCTGTGATGAAAAAAGGAACCACTTACTGCAGTTTTTTTCATCTGAGGCATCAGCACAGTCAATGACCTGGTTACACCAAGCTGAGATGGATATGCAGCTCCCATCCTTGCAAGACATTTCAGATGAGCTACATGTGGTATCTGTGGGAGAAAATGAGCATTTTACATATTTAAAAAAACCAGGACCTTTCCCATGTCTTGTTCAAAACCCTTCTTTCAAACCTGTATTAAAATTTAACAAGGTGCTCAGAAGAATTATCTTTTTTTAATGACTGCTGTGTTTGTGCAGCTGGACAGCTTTTGTAGTACATGTCAAATCCTGTATGCTGCTGCAGATAAACACAGTAAAGAGACATCTACTCAGAAGCTTGGTGGCATTCACTTATCATGAATGCCACCATCATTTTGCATTTTCAGTACTTCATTTTAACTGTTGCCTTTTGAGGGTGGAGGTTAAGATAAAACATATAAATATATACAGGTATAAATATATGCACACATTCTTGCTCAAATCTGGATAACAAGGTGCTATGGTGGCACCAGGGTTAGAGCAGGTAACCCATCTACTCAGGCCTCTAGCACACACAAGAACAGTTGCATGTGTGCATCTGTGTTCAGTCATACATGCATGCACGCAAAGATGAGAACTTTTCTATTTTTTCATGTGTTTATTGGTTAATTACTCTACATATTCTTACCACCTTATTCTTTCACAACCCTGTCCCGAGATCAGACGTCAAAATATACTCTAGCAGTAACACTGAGGTGAATTCTCTGATGTGCATGAAACACTGAAATGCAATGATAACCTGAAAGTGCCCAACCTGAACTGACTGCAGTTTGTCCTTTGACAAGTTACAAAATTTTTCTCTTGATTCTCCTGGATGTTTCTCTCACTGTAAATCAGCTTGAAAAGAAATGAGTTCATGACTTTAGACTTTTTTCTCCTGAGTGTGACAGCTCTTTTGATAGTCAAAACTGATTCCCATCTCAAACTAAATTGGCCACAATGGATAGATGTTACAAATCTATGCATCAAGTCACATATCTCTTACCAACCCCTGCTGCTCTCCCTGCTCATATGATGCTTTTTAGTCTGTTTACAGATAATATTGATTCAGAATGCTGCATCTGTGTAGATAGGAATTTATATAATTGAGAAATGGTTCTGTAAAACAGTCTTTCCTATATAGTTTATTGATTTCTATAGTTCTAAATCGACAAATACACTTGAGATGAGGCAGCTATATGTGTAAATATAGAAACTGATGCAAAACATTTCATCTAGACACTTAATTTCTTTTTTTTGTTCTTTTTCCCCTCCAGGGGGTCTTTTGTGGGCTCTAGTATCCCTTATATGACAGTAGGCTGACAGGAAAAGGGAGGGAGACATGTGGCAAACGTCGGCCGGGTCCGGGAATCGAACCCACGACCACTGCGTCGAGGACTGAAGTGGTGACGTAGGCTATCCCCTACGCCACCACAGCACGCCCCAAGACACTTAATTTCTGTGCAAAAATTGTCCCTTTATATTGAAAAACTGGCACTCTTCCCTGAGTGCTCAACACTTGGTTCTCTTTCCCGTCCTTAAACATTTGAGTTGATTGTTTTATTATCATTTCACCTCAATGAACAAATCCAGAAAACAAAAGATTAAATGAGATTCCTGCACATTAAAACTGCATATATACTTCTGATTTGAAGTCCATAAAAAAGATTAATTTTATTTCTGTACATAAGTTTGTAACAGCATAATTATGTATTCTGTTGGTCAGTAAAAAAAAAGGGTTCTTCATGTACTAATGAAAAAAACAAGAGGTTGGTAATGGACACAACATACTGTGATAAACTCGCTACTAAAATCCCAGATTGCTAAATTGGACGATCCTCATTAATTATCAACCCACTGGTATCTCCTAGTGGGTTTAGTCAGCATGGCCAAAATCTCTAAGCTTGAATATTTTCCCACTCTCATCAATTACTGCATAAAAATGAACATAAATGAAAAAGGAAAAAAAAAACACCTTCAAAGACACAGTCCCACCAGCAATATATTTACATATATATATATATATATATATATATATATATATATATATATATATATATATTTACATATATATATATATATATATAAAACACCAAATACTGTTCAAGCAACTTCCAGGGGCAGTGGTTGGGCGTCTCTTTTAATTTGTGCACTCCTTATGATCTCTGGGCTTATTAAACAGCGAGGGCTTAGCACAGCGTGTGGTCTCGTGAGCTGTATTAACATAGGCATGAGTGTGACTAGATCCTGCCCTCAAAGGCAAAAGAGAGCGCAAGATCAAACAGCTGCAAACTCACTGCTACAGTAGGCTTCATCTGAGTTATCCCCACAGTCATCGATCCCATCACAGAAACGACCACTGGCAACACATCTCTGGTTGTAGCAGGGTCTAAAACCCCTCCGGCAGGTCCTGTTGTCTAAAGGACAATTGTATTGCTTTAAAATTATTTCCAAACTCAAAGCATCATCTAGTGTTTTTAATTTATTATTTTTATTAAATCTGTCAGAATCTTAATTAATCTTAAAGTGTTGTTGCTGGTTATCTTCTATTTCCTTTTATATATATTTATTAAGTTTCTCTTACCACAGTACTGCATCTTCTCATCTGATTTATCTTTGCAGTGGGCCACACCGTCGCAGGTTAGCTGATAGTCGATACACTCTCCATTTCCACACTCAAATTCAGTGTAAATGTTGCATGATGAATTTTCTGCTGCAGAAAAGAAAATGGGGTAAAATAAAATGGTATTAAATTTTAGTAGTTTTTCTCTAATTCACACATGGAAAAAAATTCATAGCTAGACTTTGATAATATTGGGTTGAATGACTCTTAGGGAGTGACTGTAGCCATCAGTTAGCCTTCTTAATGACTCTAGCTGGAGATAAGACCATTATTACTCAAAAACTGTGGATTCATTTTTGTGTCCCTATCAGAAACTGTTCATAAGCCTAGTACATAATTTTTCAAAAAAGGAGAGATTGGTGCCCTTTTCCAGAAACCTAATAGTAACTTGCTTTATTCATTCCAAAATCTTTTCTGAGTTTTGATGTTTATTTGATAATAATCCTGTTTGATCATCCAACAGCAACCAAACTTTCACCGAGTTGTTGATTTGAGGTAATAATGAAGAACTGGAAGGTAGTCCACCTTATTACTTATTCCATATACTTTGTGCAATAGGCTTTTAACAGCTAAACAGAATCTCACTGTGGATAATCATCTCAAACTTTTTCTCCTCTGAAAAAAAAAAAGTATTTTTCTCTAGAATACATTTAGATCATTCATGTGGGCAGAAGTGCCTCAGAGGTTGAAGTTGTTGATTTTGCAGGTGTTCTCTCATTCCCGGTTTATGTTAAAATGGCTTTATAATGGAAAATTAACCTTATTTTAGCAAATTTTAGTTTATGAAAGTCTTGAGATTTGGTGGTTCTTGGGTTGTCATTGAGCAATGCAACATAACTGAGGGTGACAGTTTGGGTCCGATGATAATACTTGCACCAATCTGGGTACTTTAACAAAGCAAAGATCCCAAACACACATTATAACTGGTTTTACAATGGTTTTACTAATCTTATTTACAATACTTTTACGCTAAACCCAACTGCTTTAAATAAACTTCACCACTTCAGATAAGAACCAGTCAAAAACCAATCAAGAATAAAGCTAGAAACTTGATACTAGTTACATCTGAGTACAATTTCCTTGTACCTTGCTAACAGGCACTTTCCTAAACATTCTTAGAGGTTCATGTATATATTTGAACTTTTACAAGTAGTTTTTTTTGTGAACTACAGAAAAACAATAATGAATTAAAACTACTCCCATTCTTAAATTAATCAATTAATGAAGTTGTTTATTTTACAATCATTCCAAACTTGAAAATAATATATATATATATTTTTTAAAAAAAAGTGAAATACTTAAACCAAAAACTAATATGACACTGATACCTAAGGTGACAATTTGTTAACCACTGACTGGAATTTTAAATCTGCAATTCCAATACTATTCCAAATATATACATATTTGTTTCTGGAGTAAATATTCACAAATATATTAATAAACACCCAATACAGAATTACTTTGAACTCACTCATTATATAAACATCTTAATTTCAACACTCAAATCATCAACAGACCTCAATCTGAACTTTTAAGCTTAATAAAAAGAGGCAAAACCTCTTTATTTTAATAATGCATCAAGTCAGGCTGTATTTAACAAACTAGCCTACCATCCACTGCCATGACAGTTAAGCTAACATCCAGCTCTGAGTCACACATCATGCTCTGTCTGGCCAAACTTTGCTTGTTTGAACAGCTCCTCCCACCATATGGCCCATTAGCATAATGACTTTCAATTTCAACTAGTGATGCCAATTAGAAAGCAAGACATCACTTGTAGTGGTTTATAATTGGGAAGTGTAGAAACCATTTCACTCCTTTGAACAGTTTTATTCTGCATATTTTTAACTCAGACAACAACCTTGTTTATGCACAAATACTCATTGAGTTTCTAATAAAAAAAACCCCATCTTCTTCAAAGTATTACAACCAACATATAGTTGCTTGTTGGATTATTAAATGAATACATAATTTCAGAGAAAAAAAAAATAAGATATTTAAAAATGAACTTACAGAGAACAAAAATCAAAGATGTCCTTAAAATATCTAGTATTTCTTTTAATGTCTGTGTTGGGTAAAGTGTAGATCACTTTAGAATGAATCAATGTGAAACTCCTGGTGACTTACACACACATCTGTTGTCATCCAGCAGCACACGCTCTCCACGGCAAGTGCAGTTGACCCTTCCATGAACTGTCAGCAGACAGAGGTCACCACAGCCTCCGTTCATGTGTCGGCATGGGGAGAGCTCACCTTCAATAACATTCAAACACAGCTAATTAGGCTTTAACAAAGACAGAAAATTCAATTCAGGTAACTTTAATGCATTCAGGGTATTCTGGGTAAAATACAATATATTACATTTGTGGGAGAAATTACAAGTAGTCTTTCTATTTTATTTTTAATATTTGCGCAATTAGGTTTGTGACTGAGAAAAAAACTATCTGTACTTGGCTGTTGAATTACATAAAATCAAGCTCATACAAGCAATATCAGATAACATAAATCAAGATTAATATTTACTTAATAAATAAAGAATAAAATAAATAAATATAACAATTATCTCCACACCAAATTCGAAACAGCTGTTTGTCTGCTGTCACACAGTTTCTTTTTGACACTTCAACATGTTTTGAAGTATTTACAAATAAGTTTTAAGCAAGGGAAAATATAAAGGAATCAAATCTTTTTTTCTTTTTCAAAGCTCTACAGGCTATTAAATAATATGGTGGAATATGATAAAAAAAACAACAACACAGGTTTCACATTTCACTGATAAAATGAAAGCAGCGTACCATTTTCTTTCCACTTTCTGATAATTCACTACGTTGCCTTGGTCCTTTAAAAAAACGTTCTAATACTGTAAATTATTTTGACATTTGTGGTTGTTTTGAGACCAAATATGAACATGTTCAAGGGGTGTTAACACATAAGTTTTTCATCTTTTTATTATAGTGTTCCAGAGTGAAATTCTGAAGGCAAAGCATAAAATAATTTTTGTGCTTTTACGTTGAAACAGTTGCTGAAAAAAAAATTCCCCATTAATTCCTAGGGGGAAAATGTAAGAAATATTAAAGCAAAAGAGGCATTCTATATCAGAGTTACTTAGAAACATTTGAGTGTTGTTATCAAAAAAGAATAAAGACATCAATCTGATCTGCAGCTCAGGTAAGGTAATTTTATGAACAGTACTTATATTCAGGACATTTGTGACAATGAAAACAAAATTAGAGTGCAACTCCATAAAGACAGAAAGGGATAAACTAATATACCAAGCCGATATTTCTGTTCACTGTACATGAAATAGCAAACTTGCAGGTGGCTCATTCAGCCCACAGGATGCAATAATTTCCCATAACAAGATAAACATAAAATGAGCTGCTCTCGCCATCCGATCCCAAGCCAGTGGGAAGTGCTTAAGCTCACCTTCTATGTCCTACTTGGAAATTAAACTTTCTACAACACTTAAGAGACTCCCTCTACGACATAAGCTACTGTTTTATTAATTACCACTGAGGTTTAAGTTTCTCGCCATTCTAAATACGACTACTTTTATTTATCAACTCGGCGTCTTTCGCATCAAATTAATATGTTCTTTAAAGTAAGGTCCAACTGGGTGATAACTAACAGCTATATCTGGTATTGTTGCTAACTAATGCATGTGGGTTTGAATAATTTAAATTACCTCTTCAAGTGATGTTGGAACTAAGAAATCACAACTTGGTAGTAAAGAAAAATATCAAAATCTCTAAAAAGATAAAGATGTGGAAATTGCCATCTAGCAACATGACCCATACCTCTTAAATTATGGTTTTATTTTTGCATCCAGAGTGCTCATATCTACATAATAAAAAGTGCATACAAGTTAATGAAAATATTACTGTTGTTAATTCTTAGACAAAACCAAAAATTTATACATTCAGTACAACAACTAATATTTGTGATATCAAGAGACTCTATCAAGAAATATTGATTTGCAAAGAACATCCTGGTCGCTTTTCTGATACCCTGCAAGGTTTACAATTGTGCCAGCACTTTTCAGTTTTGATATGATGGGTTCAAAAGTGTCTTGTTAAATGTTCAAAGTTTGGGAAACTGTTTTACAACTTGACCCTACTCTAAAATTTTCTGCCCAATGTTTATTCACAAATGTTCTCTAGCAATGATCTGAGGCCAGAGGCTAAAATAGATAAAATTTTGTGGTGTTAATGTGACAAAAGGAAAATAAATTCAAGAGGTATACCTTTTCAAGGTGCAACAGTAGATTGGTTCTCGTACTTACAGTTATTGGTATCCTTTGCCACGGCTATTATTCCCATTGGCTGATGGGGTATATCTGCTCGAAGCACCTTGGTGTCAGCACCAGTGTACTTATTTGATCGTAGAACAGCTCGACGAGCCCAGTCAGACCAGTAAATAAAATCTGCATAGATGGCCAGCCCATAGAAGTTTCCGGGTCCTGATTTAAGTATGACCTAAAAAAACATATAGCGCAGGGAGCTGCTGTTAGGTCATGGGGTGAATTACATAATATTCCCTTCACAAAAATATATTTCTAAAGGAAAACTATATATGATACAGACAATTTGTATATAACCCCTGAAAAAATGGGAAAAAATATTGTGTCTACTCATTAATCAACAAATCAACCCCTGCTGCCAGCTTCACTGCTTAACCCAGATGTTGGGGGAGTAAATGACAGTGCCATTGGCAGCGAGGCAAGAATCCATCAGATGCCTCCTTCTGGGACTACCCCCGGCTTGTATAGAGGATCATGGACTCCAACAGCTTGGTAGCCTCAGCCATTAGTGGGACAGGCTTGTAAGCGACAACACATTAGCCCTGTGCCATACCGGGATTAATAGGACAGGTGTTGATTAAAGGAGCCCAGCGTGTGGAAGCAACAACTGGCCACAACGCGACTGAGAAACAGTGAAGAACAGAGAAATAAACGACAGATGGCGTGGGGAAGAGCATATTGATAGAAAATTAGATTTGGGAGATGTTCGGTTTAAAGGCAGCAACTCATTAGTTTTGTGCTGAACTCATGTTTTGGGTAAATTAGTAATCAGTTTGTCTCTATTCAAAAGTATCCAGATATGATTGTAGAAATTACTGGTAGTTTATGATGCAGCAGGGAAATTAAATATGAACACATCAGTGTTTTTCTAAATTTCTAATGCGGCTATTGTCTTGAAATTCACGCCAGATGTCACCAGAGTGATTCTTGGCTCCTGAACAACTCTTGAACTTTTGACGCGTCGTCAGAAATCTTGAAAGGAGGTGGTGGTCACTGGAACATTCAGATGGCAGAAAATACATTCTGTAACCAGTGCCCCTTTACACTCAGGTGGAACCTACTTCAATGCTACTAGTCAAGTCTCATGACTTGAAAAGCCACATCATCATTACCTTGGGATTAAGAAACCTTAAGTCATCAGCTATAAGGCTAAACCACTTGATATTAAACGATACACAGAGGGAGCGGGACTGCCTAAACGATTTCAGTTATTTTCTTGGCCTCTGATTCCTTTTTGCATCTCCTTTTTCATGCTTCCAATAACTACTTCCTTCATTAGACTTTATAATACATGACGTAAAATTTGGACAATTTTTTATTACTTACTTTTATGTGCGGATCACTTGGACTGTCAAAAGCCCATGCAGAGACATTTTAGTGAAGAAATGTGCTTGATATTAGTTTGTTCTGGAAATTGATACTTCACTACATTTAAAACCAACATTAAGTAATGCAAGTGATGCTTTACACGTATTAAACGTAACAGTTTGATATCTTTCAGTTTTGTAGTAGTTCCTGTGATGGTGAAAACTCACAGCTTCTTAGCTAAACTTGCTGACCCTCATGCTGTCATCGTTAATACTGCCATCACTCTAAATATGACACTATGCAAACGCTCTACTCCCCCAAGTTCCCCGTCAGCATATGTTGGTACTGCAGTTAAGAGGGGACGCTGTGCCCTGAAAGACAAAACTGCTACTAAAGTTTACACTAATATGACTCATTAGAAAAAGTCTTTCATCATGGTTGTTCTTTTGCCTTAGTCTGTTCTAATTCCTAATTGAAATCCTGTGGTTACTGGCATTTCTTGGTAATTTGAACACATCTTTTGTCACATGGAATTAAACAATATTCTTTAAAGTGACAAGCTGCCTTAAGCTTTCACAATAAGTAACTTGTCTGCAGCAGATGCTTTGTCTTACTATAGTTTGGTTTGAGGATGGCGTTAACAGCTAGCTATCTCTGTTCAATTTACACATTTTAATTGGAAAGGAAATACAGCACACAGAGCAGTCTTGCTGCAAAGCTTTCATTAGCAGGACGAGGCTGCTGCAGGTTCAGGTGGGGTCTCAAAGGTGAAGACTTTCTGAGCCTAGTGACCCAGCTCATCACACATATGGGTAACTAATTGAGATGGGCCAAACTGCTGGGCCGCGTGAGCCATGTCAAGCAAAAACTAGATTCTCCAGCATGAAAAGGTCATCCTGTACTGTAATCCTCTGCACACCCAGGACACAGCTGTTGGGATGTCATACATTATGCATGAAACTTTTATGGACAAAACTTGAGCTCCCCCTTGCTGGGTTTTATTTACTTTACCAAGAACGGACTTTTGTGATTAAGGAAACCATCTGTGCCCTCAGAGAAGAAATAGGACAACTTCAAGAGGTATTTCAAATCCCATCTGCTGTGTGGAGGATCTTGTTCCAGGAACATAACTGCACAGAAGCTTCTTTTTAATTCAAGAAAAAAAAGCAACTATTTATTATGCTCATCTCTCCAAGTGCAGTTGACAATTAAAATGCATAAATACATTAGAAGCAATGGCAATTATCATCAATTTTAACAAATAGAAATGCATGTGTATCATGTAAAGACTTTTGCTCCCCTTTTGTTTTATAGAAAAACTAATGCAGAAATGTTGTGTTATGACCCAATCATGACTGGAATTTCTTAAAAGTCAATAGCAACTTGGAACTATAACATAACTTTAGCAAAACATATAAGAATGGGAAAACAGCAGGGCTTGTAAATTTAATTTTAAATAGGCTTAACTTTTTAGATTTAGCTCATTGTTATGTGAGATATTACACTGTCAGGTACAATGAGTATAAAACAATCTAAAATAATAGGACTTTTAAAAAATATGTTTCTTAAATCTTGGGAATTCAGGACATCACACAGAAATGCAAAACCAAACAATTAAAATGAGAAGTATCCTTTTAGCACAACAGCCACAATTTGTTGCACTTTTTGTTTTCCTACTTACATATCGACTGGAGCCATCGTAGTCACATCTCTCAATCTTGCCAAGGCTTCCATCTGAGAAATAGAGCTTTTCTGCTTTGTGGTCAATTGTCAGTCCATTTGGTGTCAGGATGTCAGAGCTGATTATAATCCTGATGTTCTTGCCAGCTAAGGTGGATCTCATGATGCTGGGCCTCTGCTCATTCCAGTTTGTCCAAAACATCAAGCTAAGCATACAGAATGGACAGTCAAGATCAGCTTTACAAAGAACACAGTGGAAAATCTATTTTCAAACTTTACTTCCAATTATTTCAGAGAAACGTTTCTTGTAGTCTATGAGTCTATCTATCAGGCCCTGACATCAGTCTGACGAAGGTCTGCTCTCCTCCTGATTTTCAGCAGAGAGTTGTTTGAAGGGTTTGTTGATTGCACAGCCCATTTCATAATACCCCACAGGATTACAATTAGATTAAGACCTGGGTTTTAACTTGCCAAACATCCCCAGACTTTTAAAACTTCAAACTCTATGCTTCACAGTTGAAAGGAGGTTCTCTTTTGTGAAATGCTATATCTTGTTATGCCAAACTTGCCTTTTCTTCTGGTGTCCTAACACTTATTAGGCTCATCTGTCTAAAAAACTATTACAAACATCTTGATCATTGCCTACATTTTCTCTGGCAAACTTTAGTCTGACTTTCAGGTTTTTTTGGTCATAAAGGTGTTTTCCTTGCACATCTCCTAATAAAGTTAAAGGTTTTTAGCATCTTTGGAAGATTGTACAGGCAATCACTTTCAAATCACCAATAGAAAGAACCTGCTGCCATGACAACATTGACAGACTTTGTGATTTCTTAATCCCGATCCAATAAATCTGGGCATGTTAGCAATTTAAATGTTTTCCAATTGCAAAATATTTTCTGTTGAGAAAAATAGCTGATTTTAAATTTGTTAGAGGTCTCATTATCCCTTTTCAGACTCATAAGTTAACAAAACTTATGAGTTTGCCAAAATCTTTCTAAAGGCTGGAGATGGCGCCCATGCATTTCAACAGTCAAGGAAGCACCAGACTAAAATGCTAATTTTTCATATACCCCTGTAAACAGTAGAAACTGAGATTACGAGCTTAGATTAAGGCAATTAATTTTGTTAGGTTTCACAATCCTCTTATAGCTGAAAAGATCTTGTTCCTTCATTTTCACTCTACGACAATTATACAAGTTTAGCTCTGGCTCAAATAAATAACATGGATTAGCATCGCAGCTTAAATGATAAAAGTCAACTATGCAAATCCAAGCGTGTGAGAACCCAGGAAACGGATAAGAGCAGTATATGAATACATTTTAAAAAGTCATACCATCAGTTGTATGAAACTTGCAATAGAAATGGACAACACAAGTTAGACAGAGGCTGCTTCATGTTTACTGCTGTTCAGTAAACATGAAGCAGAATCTTCTTTCACATTTAAAAAAAAAAAAACCTTCTCTTAGTCCAGGCATCCCACTTCAAAAGTTAATGAAGTCATAGAAGTCCACTCCACTACACTGATAAAAATTCAGGTCAGAAGTCACAACCAGAGTCTACTAATTAATCACTTGAGCTTAAATTTTAATTATCAGACTCTGATTTGAGAGTAGGATAGATATGCTGCCAAACTGCCAACCAAGGAGAAACCGGGGTCAAGAAATTAATTTAGTTAGTGTAGCAAGATTTAGAGGACAGTCAGTCTTTTCTGACTGTTTTCAATATCTTTCAATATATTTATGGAAAGAGAATTTGAAAACAAAATCATGCAAAAACATGCTTCACTTTTTTAGTTGGTTTAAATTTTTCAAAACTGCTAAAAACATGCAGAGTTCAACACATAAAACTGTTATTTGAAAATTGTACCAGGGATGCCTGATTAGGTGTTTTACAAAATAGAGAATCAGGGACAAAAAAAGGTAGAGAGGATATACTAAAAATGATGAAATAACATAAGCTTTTCAATATTTACGTCAATACACTAGAGATCAGGATTATCATTTGTGGTTTTGAAAATTAATATAATCTCTAACACAGTATTTCCTGTCATGAAAATTAAGATCTTATCTTGCAAAATAACGGTTAGCTATTTCTACAGCAACATGAGAAAAAAGTATTTGCACACTTGTAGATTTGCTCCTGAAAAAATAAACAAATTTGAGAAAATACAAAACTATATTTCAAATGACTAATCTGTTAAGCAAAAAAAGAACCAGCCTGGCCCTACATGAGGAAGTAAGTCTCTCTTTCTAATTTATGAGTTAGCCGTGATTAACTATATTTTTAGAAAGCTACATTCATTTTCATTATCAAGACCCAGACATGACTGCCATCAAAATTATAGACACAAGAAATAACTTAAACAGAATCATTCGGACAACATATAGTCAGCTCAAATATCTAAAAACAGTAACACACCAAACCACAATCTAAGGATATGGAAGACATACCAAAATCCCTGACATCAGTTTGAAAGGCTTACAGAGTCATTTCTAATATTTTAGGCCTCAAGGAAACAAGTTTTGTGATAGCCATAATCCACAAAAAGAAAAAACTTGAAACAGGGTAAAGTTCAAGAGCAAATTAAGGACTTGTCCAGGAGGTCACAAAAGAAGCAAGAACAACATCCTAAGTACTCAAAGCCTTAAACATTGACTTTAACTTGTATCAGTTAAAGTCAATGTTCACTACTGTGGTTCAATAACAGGAAAGAGACTGGACAAAAATTGCAGTCACAGGAGAGTTTCAAGGTGAAGACCCCTGCTGATCTAAAAGGAACACAAAGTCTCTTTTTACCTCATCCAATAAACGTCTTTTGAGAAACTTGCCACATTGATGAAAACATTGATCCATTCTGCTGATTTAAATTTGGACTTAAATGCAATAGAAAATCTGACATGACCTTAAACAAGCCCTTCATGATCAAAACCCTCCAATGTTGCAGAATTAAAATGATTCCACAAAGAAGACAGGGGCATATGTCCTACAAAGGGATGTAAAAGACTCACTGCTAGTTGTCACTAAAGCTTGATAGCAGTTTTTGCTGACAAAAGGGTTATAGATCTGAGGGCACATAGTTTTATAGCATGGGGCCAGGCTAGTTTGTCTGTTTATATTTGTAATAAACTACATAATCTTTCAAAAATGGCATTTTTAATTAACTGAGGTGTAAAAAAAGGGATACAAATTTGTTAGTGGGGAGATTTTCTCCATTGCCTTGCTCTTTTGACTGTCAACAATAAACAAAAACAAACAAAAAACAACAACTAACATTTAACAAATAATCTCCTATGTCTTTTTTTTTTTTTTGGCCAATTATGTCACATCCTATCTAAACTGGATATATTGTTAGATTCCATATTGTTACAGTTTTTCCTCATCTATATACTTAGAGATTTAGTCTAAAAAATGGTCACTGGGATGGTGTTTCTATTATCAAGCAGGTAGCTTCTTTGCAGCAGATACAGACTGCATGCCACCTGCACATGTTTGAATGTTCTGTGAAGCAGAACTATAACAGCACTGTGGATCCGGCTGCCTGATGAGGTCTGGGTTGTCTGCAGCAGGATATCTAATATTTTACTTTATTTAGTCTAATTTACAGGTATAGAAATTAAGTAATTCTATACCACTTAACAGATTCATACCATAATGTAATCCAAAATTACTGTCATAAATTTTTAAGAATAGTGTTTATCTTTATATAAGAATTTATTAAAAAAGAAAAAATATTTACATAATAAAATTATTTCTGAATGCAATCCAGGTTTTATGATGCAAATATTTTCAGATTTTAACTAGTAGTTTCAGACTGAAAATTTAATTCATAATCAGATTTGCAGTTTTACAATCTTAGTAAAACTGTATCCGTTTTACATTCTTTTCTTTTTTTCCCACCAGGGGGTCTTTTTGTGGGCTCTAGTGTCCCTTATATGACAGTAGGCTGACAGGAAAGGGGGAAGTAAAGGGGGGAAGACATGTGGCAAATATCGCCGGGTCCGGGAATCGAGCCCGCGATGGCCGCGTCGAGGACTCAAGGCCTCCAAATGTGGGTCGCGCTATCCCCTACGCCACCACAGCACGCCCCGTTTTACATTCTTAATAAATCGAAGGTTAACAGCATGGGCAGTATGCACTTAATGTCTCAATTGCTTTTATTCCTCTTTAGCGAGCAGCACACAATTGATATTCTGGATATGAGAGCTTTATTCAGAGCCAATCTTGGCATAATATCAACAACACAAGTTTATGAATGGACTTATACAGGAGCACAAGCAACGTCCTACAGCTGACAGAAAGCTAAAATAAAATTTGAAAGAGAAACAATGCCTTCTACTAATTTTTTGGCATTTAGGGGAGTTTTCTATTTCTAATCTTACTTTGAACAAATAAACTTTAATTAGGTCATGTCAATTGTCAACGTATGTATTTTAAATACAGTTATGCTATTTCTGAATACAGTGCACATGTATCGAGACAGTATTGTGGGATTAAGTGAAACACACAATAATTTGATAACCACTGTAAGAGATGTATTTTGAGACAGACGAGTTACAACCTCTGACACTCATCCAGGGCCAGTACGTGCGGGTGGTCTTCCTCTGAAAGAGTGACCACAGCCTGCCTGGAAAAGGCACCGACTCGGTTCTGGTCCACGGTTTGTCTGGAGATGGTAGATGTGGTGGAACTGGTCCAGTACAAGGTGTCCCAAGCCCGGTGGTAAGCCAGACCCTCCACTGAACCCACATCTAAGAAAACAAAAAATAATAAAAAAGAAAGATACAGTTCAAATAAGTGAAATAATCTGTAACCATAAGTCGCAGCAATAGCAGTATTTTGGGCATGAATCTTGTTTTATTACAGAAAAATAGGTACATTTTTATTACTTTGCCTACTGAAATATGTATTCCATTCCATTCGTAATGATAAGAGATAGCATGCTGGTATGAGTGAAAACTGTCACTAAGACGACATATGCTTAATGTTTTTTCACTGTTGTATCTTTTGTTTGAAAAAGATACAAACAAAGATACAACAGTATCTTTGTTGTATACTGACAACTTTAAGCTATCTGGAAAAGAGAAGGGTTTTTTATTTTTCAAAAGCTACCACATTATTTTCTCTGCCAAAATCTTTGTTGCAATCTGCAATATGTCCAATAGATATTGCTCCTCTACATCCTGTCCTAAAATTTTAACATAGTGTTATGGCACTTTGTGTTGTTATC
The DNA here is from genome assembly GCF_019740435.1 of Gambusia affinis. Lineage (NCBI taxonomy): Eukaryota > Metazoa > Chordata > Actinopteri > Cyprinodontiformes > Poeciliidae > Gambusia > Gambusia affinis. Next base: position 22,694,466 of record NC_057878.1, read on the forward strand.
AAAATATGCTGCTTTCTGTCACTTACACTTATATCTCAAAAATTTTAAATTAAGGCCTGTCCATGTAGATTTAAAAAAAAAAACAAACAAAAAAAAACTGTTTGCATGCAACAGATGGCAAGCTCTTTTCGTGTTAGATGTGGGATTGTGTTTCTTGGTGATTGACAGAGAAATTACTTCACGGCTCAGTACACTGGACAGACAGCCATTTGTTGACGCCACAGTCACTGAGGAACTGAGTGTGTTTTCATCGCAAACCAATTTCCTAAACACACCATAAGATAAGACTTTTGCAGCACTCATGTTATTGCATGGAGGTGAATGATACTGACGGAACCCTCTGTCAGAAACACTATCAGATAATTTGGTCATATCAATATCTAATTATGCACAGTAGTCTGCTTGTGTGGACAAGGCTTAGAAATGTCAACTTAATGTAACTTGCTTATTATGCACTGAAAATGAAAAAAAATCAATTAACATTTATTGTGCATCTTGTGTGACTACATCTATAAAAGCAGACCGTTTGGCAGTTTGCTTGTTTAGAATATACAGATGTATATAAACACAATGTCAAGGTGAAGAGACATCAACAACTGCCTAAGTCAAGCTATTTGTTGCTCATTTATTTGGGAAGGTTTAGAAAGCTTTTTGAAACTGAAATTCATCCTTCTCCAAATTGAACCCAATGTGATCCTGTGTTCAGAGAAAAAGGAAAGAAAACAAGAGCTACATTTCATGCTTGACAGGCCTCAGCTAGCATGTGAAATGGTAATGCTTAAAACAGTAAAATTAGAAAAAGACAGAATTGTTGCTTGTTTGGAAGTTTTAGACCGAGAAAGTGTTTTCTCTCATTGAGGCAGCAAGGCTTAGTGTTGCACTATTCACATGGAAGAACTGGAATACTTCTTCAACAATGTCCTTAGGACAAATAGGACAACAGAATAGATGCTTTGCCATAATACACACCAGGAAACTTGAATAAAACCAAACACAACCTATCAATATATACACCTCATATGTGTTGCCAAGATCTGTTGTGGAATAAAGATGATTTAAGCCACAGAACCAGTAGGTCACTCAAAACAAAGACAACTCCCAAAAAGTTATGAACATCACAATAAATTCTTAGTGTGAGTTTTTGCAATGCTCAGAAAACTGCAAAGGACAGTCAGTGAGTAAAATGCTAAAGTTGAGGAACCTTGATGAAGTCTGAACAAAATGACTTGTTTGAAAGGGTTGCCAGAAAAAAAGCCTATCCTCTAGCAAAATAAAAACAAAACAAAAAAAATACACCCAAACTTTTAAAAGAACATCAGATAAGACCAAAGTTGAGATATTTTTACATGATGCTCGGTGTGAGGTCTGACAAAAACAGATAAAGGCAGTATGTCAACACAAACACTTCAAACTAGCTGCAAAGCGTAGTGGCTTATTCTTTAGCTTTCTACTCCATTTCCATAAGGTCTTACAGAAAATGACAACTTAGAATTACTCCTGTCAAATATATACCTATTACACCAGAGGATGTTCTTAGTTTGACTCATGACTATTCACATTAACAAAAAGTCAGAATCTATTTTTGTTTTATTTGGTTATACAGTTATATTAAATATGATTAACACAGAACTTTTAAAAAACGAAACAGAAAAATAACAAAAATGAATAATTGTTCATTTCAACAAATGCTATGTGTGATATTTTAGTTCAACATAACCTTCTTTGGAATGTTAAATCAGCTCAAATAACAAGAGTGATACCAATACATGCTACTCTGAAGTGTAAAAATAGTGTGAAGCTTTAAATATGACTTAACTAAATCACAGGCAGTTAAATCTAAGTTTCTTTATTCTAGGCTTTCAGAACATAAACTGTATTATACTAAAATGCAAATATTTGTGTTTGTTTATTTGTAAAGCCAAGCTGTGACATCTATGCCAATTATACAATTAAATTAACTAGTTTTTTTATGGATGGAAAGCTAAATTACTTTGTGCCAATTATTGAAGTTAGGAGGATTTCAAAATAATTGTAGGTGAATTAAACATTAATACAACTTTTGCATGGTATCCAAATGCAACATATAGCAAATCGGATCTATCCTCATCCTTGTTTTTCTAAACTCATAAACCACCTCTAAAATACTTAAGACTCCGCCTGAGTCAGCTGACAACTAATTAATAGTTTGCAATAAAAGCTGTCTGGCAGCTTGGAGTAGCTCACAAATTGTTGGCAACGCCAGGGAGTAATTAATGGGGGACACAGAGTTTAATTAGGGAAATATGGATGATTAACATCTTCACCTTTCCTCAATGATGGGATTCAGTAAAAAAATAACAAAAGGCCTAATTTTACACACAGTTCAGTGTTTGATGCTGCCTTAAAGTGCCCTAATGCTTCTAATTCTTCTTTGTACCAGCACTAAATACAAAACCAGAGACAGTCACAATGTCCTGAAACTAATCTTTGCATTATGGCTGCATACAACGTGAATATGTGAAAGTGTTGTTGACTGAAAAACTCAAACGGTGCTTCAGTGAAATTTCTGGACCTCTTTCATTCTGCATTTCACAAGTGGGAAGGCGTGAAGGACACTAACACTCCTGACAGATGGTTCTTGATAATGCCTGTTCATTTCAAGAAGATAAATAAATAAGCAGAAAGCTCCCTCAGCAGGAGCGTGGGAGATGGGATGGGGGATGGGTGAGAATAGATCAGTAACACTCTGCTAGTCTCCCTGTGTAAGAAGAGGATGGGAAGGTGCTGAGCTCTGCTCCCTGTGGAAACTTTGCAGAATGGCAGAGAATGCAAGCTGTGGAGAACAGACACTTCAGCTGTTTATCTCACTCCAACCATGCTCATCAAGATGGAATTGGCTGACATTTGGTGATTAATAAATGGAGATGGACCCTTGTTTAATTGGTAGCAGTGAACAAGGATGAAGCCTAGAAATACATAGAGAATAGTCTTGAAATTAATGGCTTTTTTTAAAGAGCAAAAGGTGAAAAAACCCAGAGTCCCTTGTGACATTAACCCAAACAGATGCAATTGATTCTTTGTAGATAGCAACACAACTATTTACTTTATTTTTTAACCAAAAATAAAGTAAACATTCTACCTTGTGGAAAATCATCAATGCAGAAACATGGATGACTGAAACCTGAGTGCTCAGGGTTCATTTAGATATCTTCTAATGTAGGGGTGACACCATCTATACAGTATAAACCTGGACTTATGGGCACTTGTGGTATGAATAGCTGTAAAATACATACATTTTAATTTCTCAAGCATAATCTCACACTGATTTTTTTTTAGAAAAAAGCCAGGTTGTAATTTGAGTATAGTAATTTTTGTGTTTACCAATTGCTGATTGTTTACTTTCCAGCAGTATTAACAGACAGCATAAAATTTAACAGTTGGTATGGAGATTTAGTGACATTAAGATACCGCTCTTAACTGCAGTTTCTAATTCCTGCTCTTGAAAATTTGGCACCACCTTTTCCATCCTGCAGACTGTTTGTGGAGGCAATAGCCTGAGTCCACATTCAGCAAAGTAATCAGTGATAAATAATAGGCCTCTATACTTTGTCATATTTATATTCCATCGATACCAAAAGTCATGGCTTGCTAATTAGAAGTCTCTAGAAACTCTGATCAACTTTAAAATGTATATCTAAACATATATATAAATAATGCTGTAGCTAGAATAATTTAGTTCAAATAACTGTACCACAGATGACTTAGTTAAAAATAGCTTCTAAACATATGAACTGAATATATGTACTCAAATAAAAGACTGGTTTTAAAGAAGAATATCTGTAAGAGAGGATGTCATTGTAGACTTTTACCAGAAGTGTCAATAAATGTGTCTTTGGCTGTAGACATGGCATAAAAGGTATCATGAACCACCTGAAATTATGTGCTTTTACACAAGGCTACCTTAAAGTCCCAAAATTTATGTGCACATAAGAGCAAGTCTGGAATAAAGTAAAAGTGGGTAAAAGAAAGTAATTAATCTATAGTGGGAACACATTTTGCCAGAATGAAATCCACTTACTTTCTGCAATAATATATCGTCCTGCCCAGTCGTCGTTAATAATCTGTATATTTCCATAATGCGCATCACTGAAAAAGATGCGGTTGGTCCCAGATTTGCTCTGATTGTAGTCAAAGGCCAGTGCAACAATGTTCTTGAAGAAAGCTGGATTTTCCAGTGGCTGAACCGGTGAGTTGAGGTCGTTTTCGTCTGAGAGGTGGATGCTTTTCAGGATAGTCCTTTCAGAGAAGAGTAAATAACCTTCATAGCGCTCGCAGGCAAAACCATCGTCTGCCAAGCGACCGTGGGCACAGGAGCAGGTTCGCCGACCGCTTCCTAGGTGAAAGCACAACTGCTGGCAGCCTCCGTTGCCCCTGGCACAGGGGTTGGTGCCTTCAAAGCACAACACATGTTCAGTTACTAGCTTGCCTTATTTCCTTCTTTTTGCAGTCAGGTATAATTTGTCCTGCCTATATATGACAGATGGAAAACAACTATGCAAGGCAAGTAAAGAGCCTTGGAATATCATATTCCTGGAATTTAATCATATTTGATCATACAGCCACTAACTACAGCATAACATTGCTAACATTTGGAGACTGATAAACATTAATAATTGTGCTGCTTCTTAACTTCCACTACATTGACATTACTGTCAGGTGCATCCTCACCTGCACTAGTCCAAAATTTGGACTTGATTGATTTTTGTACATAAAAAAATAAATAAAACTGGAGATTTATGTGTCAAACAAGTTATAAAAGATGCAAAGTGATACAATGTGTAATGAAAAGTGAATCAGAATATAAAGTGAAATCCTACCTTTTTCCCTATCTCTGTTGAAAACTGTCACATCTTTCAAATTGACCCCTAGGCCACTCTTCATGGTTACATCCTCACTGGTGTCGGTCTTAAAAGCTCGCCGGATTGAGCCATTGGAATGGGCTCTGAATATCATTAACAAAAAAAAAAAGATGGCAACTAATAAATATATGTTTAAGAAATGTTCTAGTCTAAGGTTTGGTTGAGGCAAGTTGAAGGGACAAAAAAGAAACAACATTTTCTTGATAGAACTGATAAAAAAGGGACTAAAATTATTCTTTTGCTCTTCTTTCCACAAAAAAGAAACGCATGCAGGTTAGTTGCACAAGAAATTAGGGAGAAGTAAATTAACCGTTTTTACGACTAGTTTAAGTCTGAGTCGTAAAAAATATGAGACTAAATAAGCCATTATAACTGGGATGAAGAAGGATTTAGGATGCTGGTGAGCTGGAAGCTTTCTGTCTGCATTCACAAAAATAGGCTTTGACTTCTGGTAAGAACAATTGCTTTTTGTAATATTTTCACACGAGACGCTTGTCGACTTAGGTTGATGGAAAGTTAAAATACAGGGCCTTGCAGGCATGGGAATTTGAGTCTATTTAGGAAAATAATAAATTACCTGTCAGACCAGTAGATGTAAGGCCCAAACACAGCCACAGAGAACAGGTCTACGTTGGCCGCTGACATTACAATCTCCCGGCTCTCACCTGTTTCAAGGTTGATCCTCTCGATCTTATCTGTGCGTGCGTCGCACCAATATAATGTGTTTTCCTGGAAGGTAATTTTAAAAAATGCAGATTAAAGACCCGCCCTCTTATGCACATTAAAATTTCAGAAAATTATGAAAGAGGAGGTGTAGAATATCCGAGTATATCAGGTTGAAGACGATGCTTGTGTTGTAGACTGTACCTCAAAGTCTATGGAAATCCCATTGGGCCATACAATGCCCGAATTAACGAGGGTAACTTGGTCTGAACCATCCAGACGAGAGCGGCCAATGCAGGGATTCTGCCCCCATTCGCTCCAGAAGAGGTAACTGTCAAGCATAATTGGACCCATATAAAAAGTGACCTTTCCCCACTTGGCTTAATTTCCACTAAGAGAATAAGACAATGAAGCAAACCCACATTGGACACAGTGGGCTAAAGCACTACAAGATAGAACTGGACTTCAGGTGTGAATTACTGTTAGTATGTGTTGCCTAACAGAAAATAAGAGCTCTACAACAGATTATGTTTTGTCCTTGTTTGACACCCAGAACAACCCCTTACATTGGTTTTGATCCTAAGTTTAACAAAGTACCTATTAAAATGCTTCAAGTCAGGACTTAGATGTTATCTGTCAATCTCTATAATTTTCAAAAAAATGTATACTGACATTAACCTGGAATTATTAGCCCTCCAGGTCATCAAGAGAAGTATTGACATTGCTGTCATGGTAAATTTATATAAGGGTTTGCCAACTGTGCTTCATTAGTCAGTGGAAGTGACAATATCAGGCAGTCCTTGCAACCAGGCAGCATTGGGATTTAAGGCAAAAACATATGGGGAGCACCAAGGTGAAATATCTGACATGCATACATTTTCAATATTGATACTTATTGGATGTGTCTAAACTGTGCTGAAACAGATTTAGCACAATTAGTGACTCAGCATATTACATGGCTGCTACTTGATATATTTAGCCATCGGGTATGGTGAAGATGATCTGTCAAAGTTCAAATCAAGCATCAGAATGGGGGAAAAAAAGGAATTAATTTACTTCAAACAGCATATAGTTGTTGGTGCCAGACAGGCAGTTCTCTGAGTATTTCGGAAAACAGCCATTATACTTGGATTGTCATGCAAACCTTCTCATAGGTTTAAAGAAAATAGTCTAAAAAGGGAAAACAGTAATGTGAGCAGCAGTAATATGAAGGAAAATATCTTGTTGATGTCAGAGGTTAGTGGAGAAGAGGGTTTGACTTGATTTGAGGTGATAGAAATGTACTAGTAGATTTATGCACCACTCGTTAAAAAGAAAAACATACTGGGTGTCATTCCTGTCAGGAACCTGAGGCTACAGTTCATACAGATTCATTAGAATTGGACAACAATTTGGAAACTGCTGCTTGATTCCATGAGTCTCAATTTCAGATTCAACATTCATTTGTAAAGAATTTGATTTAAACCACATGGAAACAGATTCATGGTGCTTTATATCAGCAGATATGACTCCTGCTGGTTTAATTGTTTTGTTGTACATAAATCGACTGAATTATGAAAAACTACACATAGTTTTAAAGATGGTATCATATAAGTAGCTATGAGAGAAGTGCTTTGAAGAACATCTTAACAATTACACGCTGGACTAAAAAAATCATGAACCATAAGCTGTTTCAAACAACTTAACATCTTTCCAGCTGTTGTGCGCATCATCACAATGAAACCACACATTTCTGGGGATTGGGTCTTTATGATTATAATCTAGATAACTACATATATATTTATAGTCTTCTCTAATGTTTTCTGCTTTCACCTCTGACTACTCAAACATGTTTATCAGTTGGCTAAACTGTGGGAAATGCCAGGAAAAGGTTTTTAATATAAATTCTCAATTGTCAATATTGAGGCAGTCTGGCATGAATCACGAAGAATACCTTTTTCTCAATGTTTCTGTTTGATGCTGACACTAACAGAAGCTGCATGTGTATGGTCTAATGCTCAGCAAACCTGGCAAGTAATTGGCTGACTGAATAGCTGCATCAATAAGCAGGCAAACAAACATGGAACTGCTCAAGTGCTCAGACAAGGTCTGGTGTGAGAACCAGTTTTTCTCATTAAGGAAAACGACACAGTTTAAGTAATAATCAGTTTGCTATACATCCTCATACAATCAAAAACCCAACTGATCCCACTGATTGCAGCTTGTTGCACTGAAAACTGGACAATAGAATCATAAAACAGAGAGATATTCCTTACCCTTTCTGTGGATTAACAGCAATGGCTCTTGGTTGATCAAGTCCTTCAGATATCACCACTGAGCGGTATGCACCGTTAAGGCGGGAGATTTCAATCAGATTAAAACCATGATCTGTCCAGTACAGGTTTCCTGTGTAGACACAAAAAGTTAATGCAAAAGAAATATACTCTACCACAGACAGAAATACAGCATGAGTGTATGGTTAGAAAGACAGAAACCAGCTATTTATGTATGGATACATGTATTTGTTTTCACCAATGTTTTAACTGATTGATGTGTTACAGTCAATAATATGTATTTGTAATTCATTACAGTAGTTGGAGGATCCAAGCCCATTTAAAACCTTAAAAATGAGACAAACATCCATGAAAATCCAGTGACTTAAAATTTTAAATGCACCACTTCAAATGAAAACAAGAAGAGCTATTGTAAGAGAAAACTTGTAAGGTGAACTTAATGTTATGAGAATTTCTAAAATGTTCTTTAAATCTAACACCATAACACATTTTACACCACATCTAGAGATTTTTGTTAAAAAGTATGTCCTTCAGTAAACATATTTTAAATAACTTCAAAATGCAGTACATTAAGTCATGTTGCATTTGTATTCTTGCAATGAATTATTTTATTTTGTTTGCTGAAGAGGTTATTTTTATATTTTAACGAGGAGCAACATCAAACCTAAAATTCCACTTCCTGCCTTAACTAGACACAGTAAACAGAAATGTAAATCGGTCACTGTCAATAGCAAGTTGACACCCTGTAGTAATAACACCATGGACTGGGGAGACACATTACTGACCAGCAATCCAGTCAACAGCGATGCCTTCGACCCGACTGATGCCTGTAGTAATGACGTCTTCTCGCCAGGTCTGATCACGTTTGGCACGGGATATTCTGTTGAGCCCCATATCTGTCCAGTACACTGTGTCATTTCCTGAAAATTACACCATACCATTAATGACAGGAGATAATGGGATGATGAATGCTGCTGTCGTGGATGTAGTTACAGTTTCAAACAACGGCAAATTTTACTTTAGCACTGTCAGTATCACCAAATGTCATAGAGTGCTAGAAAGGACCTCAAATTAGGAGCAGCATAAGTACAAAATATGACGTTGGAGTGTACAGATACATCTCAATAAATTAGAATCAAAAAGGTAATTTATTTCTGTTGTTAGAATAAAACAATATTGCATATCTAGATTTATTTCACACAAAATGATACATTCCTGTTCTTTTTGATGATTATAGCAAGCAGCAAATGAAAATCCAAGTGTGACAAAGTGTGTCATTAATCCACTCAATATATAAAATTTAATTTTAAAACTGTGCATTATAATTTATATGAAAGCCCTATTAGTTTTCAAACCAGTGCACATTAAGTCATTAAGAATTTGATAAATTCACTGTATGCTGTATTTGCAGTGGAGCTTCCAAGTCCGACTCTCCACAGGTTGTTAAGAGCTTACCTAGCATCAGACATTTAATTGCACCATCTTGTTCCTCATGCCTTCACACTCTGTTAACACAAAGATGACATATGACAGAATACAGCTGCGGGGCTTTCATCTGTTCTGCTCTGGCAACCTGGCTTCCATAACGATATGTAAATGAAATGTGCATGCTGTCAGGTGCTGATCCTGGATGGGACTTAGCGCTACATTTGCATGTTCACTTGTCCAAAGAATTAAAGGCTGCGCCAATCATTGAATTTTGTACTTGGACTCAGCTCATTTCTTTTTCAAAAGCTGCAGTCACACTTAAAAGGGGTATTGACCTTCACAGTCTCTTTTAAATAGTCTGATTTGAAGCTTTTTATTTGTATATTAAGTAAGTTGCAATATTATTCATATTTGTCTAAAAAAATCTAACTATGTTTGATTTTCTTGGACCTTTTATTTGAAAAAAATAAGTGACAGGCTAATAAGTACTTTTTTGAAATCACAATCAAGTAAAATAATTAAAATCTTTTCACTGCCTAACAATTCTTCATTGCACAAATTGTTTAAGCTTAACAGTTGAAATATTTCCTCAGTAGATTTTGTTGAGCAAACAACAAACAGAAAAGACAGTGCACAGAATTCAACGTTTCCATTGGTTCTTATGAAAGTGAAAGTTGCTTGGTGTTGCTTTCATTCCAGCTTATTTGAATGAAGAAATGTACAACAAATATCACCTCAGGGAGCTTCAACAAATAGCAAACCAGAGATCATACCAAAATATTTCAAAACTAGCACAATTTCAACTCAGATCAGGCAAGTTCCTTTCAATACAATCCATGCAGATGTAGATCAAAGTACAAACTATTCAATTTAATCCTAATTATAGGGAAGAAGGGACAGGAAAGAAACACAAAAATACACTCTATTCCGGGATGAAAATAAAACTAAAAACAAACAATACACAAATCTAATGGCATCAATAGTTCTATTAGTGTTCTTGTCCAATAAAGAAAACAGAAAAACACACAAATACCGATTTAAGGGAGATGGAAAGAAATATGGACAAGAGCTCATACAATTATTGAAAGCAATGCAATGGCTTTGTCAGGAAAACAGACACAGCAAAGCATATATTACTTTGCCACAAAGGTTTTCTACAAAAAGAAACAACACCAAGGTTCAAAAATGAATGCCAGCAGCACCTCCGTTACTGGTTTCATACTGGAAAGAAAAACAACTAAAAGTAGCACTGTGCAAGAAAAACTTTTTATAGAATTTAATCCAAAGTACACAAGAAGTGGCAGCAATAGCTCCAGCAATAAATTTGTCTAGAAAAAACAATTCCTAAAGCAAAATTACCGGTAATTAAGTAATGGCAGCAGTAGCTCAACAAATCTCATTATCCAGGAAAAAGACACAGCTAAACACAGAATCAGGGAATACTTTCTACAGAAAAGAAAAATACAGCAGGATATAAAAGTTAATGGCAGTTCTATGCTCAGTATAACCATTTGATAGAAGAGTAGATAGGAAGGAAAGACTACCAAAACAAAACTAAATAAAATCACTGGTTCAGAATGACTTTTTATGAAAAGAAATGCATCCAAGCAGAATGTGAGAATACACTCAATATTAAAAAAATAATAATAATCAGGAAGGAAAAAGTAAAATTAGAACCATTTTTAAATGTTTAACATGAATGCATTTAGTATATCTAAACATTGGTTTTCATGAAAATGCTAACAGAGGTCTCCTATTCTCCTTTATAAACCCTCACATATTTACCTCCATGAAGACTTTACAAAGCACATAAAATCACCAGGCTAATTGACTCCTTTATATCGTCAATATCTGAATGCTACAAGCAAGTAGCTGTGTGAGCATCCAATGGCTTTTATACAGAATTTCTTCGCTTCAGCAGCAGAATATATTCAGAGAATTTGTCAGCATGAAAGGTCAATTGTTATTGTTAGATATCATGCGAGAAAGCACAAAGGAAACAGATGACAACCAAGGCAGCATTATGGCACCTTAAGCTGATACCAGTTTGGTAACTCTTTAAAACAGAATTGTTTTAGTGGGTTGATGAAAAGTAGTTTGACGAAATTTCTGAAATCCTCTTTTAATTTGAACTTATTATTATTATTTACTTAGGTAGTGAGTATATTGACTTGTATTGGAACATACGCCAGAGCCTGATATAATAAATTACTCATTGTGTTACATATATTTTGTTTAAACACTAGGAAGTTAGGGTTTGTAAAGCTACAGGAGAAGTTAATAAATCTTGTAGATTCAGGTGGATCCAATCTAAAAATTTTCCCATTCTGTTTCTTTTCTTTTTGTATTGTAATTTAAATTCATATTCTAAAACTTTATTGTATAAACTAAAGAGTATTTGTACAAAACAATAAAAAAACCAGTAGCTAAGAATCATTACGTTGGAGATGTACAGGCTGAAAGATGATGTTATTTAAAATGAATATCCCCAAGCAGCAAGACATGAACAGAGGTTGCAACGCAAAAAAACTCATGAACAATGGGCGTTAATAGATATTTGCTTTAGTGTTTCACAGCTATTATAGAGGTGTGTGTGGGCGTGTGTGTGGGTGCGTGTGTGCAGGGGTGCGTGTGTATGTGTGAGAGAGAGAGAGAGCGATTGCAATAACTGCAAACATGTAAAGGGAGGGGAAAAAAGGCAAAAACTGACAGCTGAGGAATATTAAAAAGAAATATAATCACCACTATGTCAGCAATTTAAATATCACATTAAAATGAGACAGAAAACAGCCCAAAAGCTGGCTTTTCAAACAGTTGTCAAAGATGGTATCTGCTTTATTGTACAGATTCACTAATGCCTGGAATCAGCTTTCTAAAATCCTTTCAGCCACTGTTTAAGTGTCAGTTAACTGTAAAAATCCCGTTTTTAAGTTTCTGCATTCATCCTGACAAAGCTTTATCAAATTGGAAAGTTACACAGTCTTTTAAATCCAAGAAATGCTATGGTAGAACGGAAAATCAATGCAGAAATGCGTCTGTTCTTAAATTGTGCCACAGCTCAACTTAAAAGATTAGTGGAATATTTCTCTGATGTTTTCTGAAGAAAATCTAAAATTACTGAATGATGATGTTTCAGACATAGAGAATTCCAGAAATAACAAACATTGAAATTTTTATTTATTTATTTTGTCAAGCCAGTTTTTGTGACTTGCTAATGCTAAACGCTTTCTTTCATTTATGATCTCTTTGGGATGTTCAGTCATTAACTAATTAGAGCAACTGTTAAAACTAAGGTTACAGTAAAAGCCCTAATATAGTAATTAAAAGTTCACACCACAAAAGGTTTAACAACAGATAAAACTACCAAACTTTGCTGAAAATCTGAAACATTACAAATTATCAGCAGACAAAGCTCAGTGCTGCGATGGAAATCATTTGACATTGTTTTATAAGATTGCTGACATGTCTCCATATTGGTTAACGCTATAATTGCATGTTTCTGTTGCATTAATTGTCCCTTCCACCTGGTAAAGTCATGGGCCAGTTGTTATTACCACAAGAAACACATTTAGCAAGCAACCACTTTGAGTTAAGATGATTTCAGTTACAGTAATTAGCTGAGCAATAGCTGACATGATGTGAGTGGACAGCCCATCTGCTGGTTTCCAAGGAGAAGATGTTTGTTGTGTTAGCATTTAGATGATATTTCATTACCCTTTCCAACAATCAAACTCAAGTGCTTTTAGAGAAATCAGGAGTGTAACCTCACCAGTTCAATCACTGAAGCATCTAACTTTGTGCAGTTTAAGCTTTCAAATAAAGAAAAACTGCTTCATTACAAATGAAATGTGTTATTTCAAGTGAACTCTATAAACATTTCCAAAGAGATAACTTGAGCCAAGGTCTGTTGGCTCTTTATATACCAATATCTTACATCTACATTGTTGTTAGTTGAATACCTTTCTATTAATCTGACTTTCAACTATATGGGAAATAATGTCATGTTACATTTTCAGACTTTTTCTGACTAAAATTTCTCTGTATTTATCACATTCTGGACTCTTCAGTAGAAAATATAGACTTCCAACCTCAATAATTATTTTTAGGTCTTACTATACAGGTCTGTACAGGTTTCATAAATGAAGAACAGAGCTATCTGTTTTACAATTTCTAAGTCTTTAACTTGCCATATAACAACTGGGGGTTTCTACGGTAAATACAAATTATTTAATCAAAATTTGGAAACATTTGTATATTTCATCTATTGGTAAAAATAAAAAAAAACGTTTATGCTTTATGTGATATTTTAAATAGACTTATTTTTAAAACCACGTTTAGTTCAACTTGTACTTAAATATGTCGGTTTTAATTTCTATGTCTGTCCAATTGTGGTTTGGTAAGATCATATGAGTTACATCTCTCTTGTAAAATATATTCACTGTAAATGACTGTCTTGACCTGGGTTGGAACACAAAAACTGATCAAAAACATATTAGATTTTGAGAGCTAAATCTAACATGGTCTTCTAATTTATATCATACCTGCATGAAAGTCAACCCCCACAGCAAACAGAGTTCCTGTGATGGGCATCAGGGCTTCACTGTTGTCATTCGGGTCTAATGCTATTCCACGGATTCCCTCATGGATGGAATACAGTAAAAATGAGTCAACACCTAAAGAATGACAGAAAGACCTGTTACAAACATTTATCAGATATCACATATATTTAAATATACCTTATCATTTCTAAGCTTTGATGTGTGCATCACTAACACACTTTAATGCAATCTTACCTCAAACGTGATGAGTACCTTAAAGCAATTCTTACCTTCGCAGGATGTACGATCGCTGCGTAGATGATATCCAACAGTACAGGAACAACTGCGGGTGTTCTCTGAGGTTGGGAAGCAGAGCTGGGAGCATCCTCCATTGTTCACTTGGCACGAATTTCTTCCTGAATGAAAAGCATAACCAGCAAATGCAAACAGTAAGATATTATAGATGGATACTTGCATATACTATGTATATCATTTTGTGCCCTCTTACCTTTATGGCCCTCCCTGTCGTACACTTTCATATGGATAACACCACTTGTCTTGTTTCTCAGAATCAAAAAGTTCCGTCCATCTCTTTTGGTGACTGTTCCCAGCTGTGCTGATTCATCATCAGCCCACCACAGTTTGCCACCTGTAAACATAAACCTCATTTACTGATTTCTGTTGTTTGTGTTAGTCAGTTTCCTCAATAATGTTACTAGCAATCCATGGAGTTGCTTTTGGTAGAGCCATATACAAATAAATTAAAAACATGCACATGGCTTTATTTATGCATTTTTTATTAGTATCACATTAGAGCTTTCTTAACTAACTTAGATCGTATGTCTGTAAGATGTTTATTAAAATCTACAAAAGCACATTTTGGTTAAAAATAATATTTTAAAGGAAGCTTACCCAAGAACATAATATCAGAACTCATCAATTATTCGAGGTGCAAGTGTTAAGTTTCATCTTGCACTAAAATTCCAAATGGATACAGCTTTCATGTCAGAAAGGCATTTAATAATTGATGTGTTCTCTGAGCTGATATAAGATTAATGTATAGTATATTCTGTCCCCTGCTATGTTCACTTGCTAGTTGCTGATGACACATGCATTTTTCATTTGCTTTGTATCATTCTCCCATTGATGTTCAGTTTCTTCTACAGCAGCTTTTCATGAACCTCTACAAAAAAAAGGGAGTGGGCAAGACAGTGATGTTCAACCCATGTCAACAGATAGATGCCTCTGGCACCGGTTCAACTGAGAACATGCACTTGCAGTTGTTATGCGTCATAATGTTTTAACATCTCTGCTCTCACTGGTTGCCTCTCTGCGACAGAAAACAAAGCCCCCTGGGCCTAGGTATCTCGGCCACCAGGAGCTTTGGTGATAAGTGTGTCACTAAAAAACACACACGCCCACAACAGCCCTCTCACCCTCAGCATACCGATGGCATCAGTGAGTTCTACCTTTTTCCTCAGGACAACTCTGACCTGACAGGAATATTCAAAATAAAGCAGAAAGTGAGTTAGAGTTAGATGTCTCTTCCTTACTGTATGCTGGACCTTGAGCATTTAATAGTGTCATGGAGATGGAGAAAATATGAATGCTTCCGCAAAGGAGTGAAACTGTGGGGGGAAAATGATGCCTAAAAAAATGGGTGGGCAAATTAAAAAAAGTTTTAAAACAAAAGGAAAGAGCATATTAAAAAAAAGAAATCTAAATCAGACAAAAAAACCAACCCTGGATTATGACTATCACCACTCTTCTGTGGAGACCTTGAGAAGGCGCAGAAAAACTACGCAGCTAAGCAGTAGCAGCAACCATTCAGTAAATGACTTCCTTTAATGCAATGCAATTTAAAAGAACATTTCATTTTATGTTTTTCTCTAATTCAACCAAGCAGCACTCTTTGGCACAATACACAGAGATGCAGTGAAATATCCTTCAGGATTATTGTTGCGACCAAATTAAAATGAAGGACATTTCTGTAGTTGACACATTAAATTCTATAGAGATTAGCATAATTTCTTTCCTCTTTAGATTATCCAATCAGACATTCTTTTAACATCCCACACTTTTTGATATATCACAAAAACAGCAAAGCAGACAAACACAGAAGCACTTAGAGGAGCAATTCCTCTTTGCATTGAGTGCTTGAGTGTGAATGTTAACCTTAAAATCAAATGTAGGCCGCATTTCCAAAAATCAGTCAAGTGCACATGAAGAAGAGTGACAGTCTACACGGAGTTTACAAAACATTACGCCCCAGAGGGCATGCTGGCTGAGATTAGCTTTGCACCTTGTGTTAATTTGATGCCACAGGGACCACTGGCTAGATGTGATTGCTCGCTTGTGGCACATCATATTCAATTTCCACTTCAACGGCTTGTTTGATCAAAGACAAGCGTAGGCTGATGGATCACTCACACCTTCGAAATGGAAGCCCTCAAGGCAATTCAATTATTACAGAGCCTAAAGACCTGCATGGGTTGACCTTGTGTTTCCAGGAGTTCTGTAATTACACCATTTGGCAACCAGCAGGAGACAACATCAAGGTGTGTTTGCAGAGTGAAACAAGAACCCTCCATTAGGACTCAATATTTGACACTACATTATCATTACTCCATATTGGAGGTTTCTCTTACTGGTTGAATTGGTGCACCACTTCCCCCTTTATCTGTGTATCAAATGTCACTAAATCAGAGTTCTGAATTAACCATTTTCAAAAAAAAAGGTCACCTTCTGAATGAACCTTTATTAAAACAGATAATTCATAATGATAGGTCTGCTCAGTGTGCATCACTTTAGTCACCACTGAGGACGCAATAGTTTCTGTGATGACACATTATTGGCGAGTCAAAACTAGAACTATAGAAGCAGTCCTTTGATGATTACAATGAAGGGGATGCTTCTTGACCAATTGTAGACGAGCATAATGCCGAATTGTTCAGTGAAAGTAAAAATGATACATAGTTTTCCTATTTTTTTATATAAATAAAAATCGGAGAAGTGTGAGACATATTCAGCCCCCTTGAATCAATTCTTTTCAGAATCACAGATGCATTGCACTTAAAGCTGCAAATCTCTTAGGATATGTTTTTGCCACTTCTTGAAAATTTTGCTCATTCATATTCTAGCCTACTCAGGCCAGGTGGGATGCATCTGTGAACATCAATTTTCAAGTCTTGTCACAGATTCTTTATCGACTGAGTCTGGGCTTTGACTGGAACATTCTAATACACGAATGTGCTTCGATCTAAATCTCATTGCAGCTGTGACTGAAAATTTAGGCGTTGTTCTGTTATCCCAACCTGAAGTCTTTTGTAGCTTCTAAAAGGGTTTCTTCCAGGTCTGCCCTCTATTTAGCTCTACCTATTTCCCCGCGAACTGTGTTGTCAGTTATGTGAAGTGTAAGTTTTTTAGTGCAATATATTTTCCATTGAACAGGTGTTGTGTGAGATATTCAGTTTAGGACATTGTTTTATAATACAACCCTATTTTAAACTTCCATATTCATGTTGCATTTTTATCTTTCTTTGCTTAACAAACTTTGGTAGCCTTCACAAATTGAAGAAAGGAAGCTGAATCCATGAGCATATTACACTTGAACAAACATAAACAACCATGTATCCATTTTCTTTTATTTTCCAAGGATGTCACTTTGCATTCTCTGATAACATGAAACCCTACATGTTACCCCAATTTTATGATTGTACTGTAACTAATTGTGAAAAAATTTAACAAGTGTGAATACGTTTGTAAGGCATTATTGATATGTAAATATAACATTGATTTGATTTGACTTTGATCAAATCAAATCAAAAATCAGGCGAGCAGCAGTTTTAGTGAGAACTGCTGCTCACGTTCTCACTAAAACCAGGAAGATAGAGCACATAACACCAGTTTTAAAGTCCCTCCACTGGCTCCCTGTAGCTCAAAGAATAGACTTTAAAATACTGTTGTTAGTTTATAAATCACTGAATGGTTTAGCACCACAATACATTAAAGATCTGCTGTTATTGTATCAACCTTCCAGACCTCTCAGGTCTTCTGGTTCTGGTCTGCTCTGCATCCCCAGAACCAAAACCAAACAAGGAGAAGCGGCATTTAGCATCTATGCACCAAAAATCTGGAACAAACTTCCAGAAAACTGTAAAACAGCTGAAACACTGACTTCCTTTAAATCTCAACTAAAAACCCACTTGTTTAGAGTTGGATTTGAAACGTAATCAATTGCAAATTTATTGACGGAATCTGACTTGATGTTGTGTTTTTGATGTTGATTCTATGTTGCATTGTGTTTTTGTGTTTGATTTGATGTAAAGCACTTTGAAATGCCTTGCTGCTGAAATGTGCTATACAAATAAAGTTTGATTTGATTTTGATTTGAACAAGAGTGTTCCTTTTTTGTCCAGTTCATCTGATTTCAGCTGGACTAACCAGCGGGCAGTTAGATTGCATTTCTAAATTCAGCTGAAAAAGTTGTATTTCTGCATGTCCCTGATCTTGCATCCATCTGGCATCCATGATAGCCAGCTGCTATTCTGGCCAAAGTGGTAGGGTCTATCACCACCCTTTAGCCAATACAGCAACTGACAACTATGGATCTAAGGACTCAACAGTTATAATGACATTTCTGAGAAAGGACTCACACATTGTTTTGGTAAGGCACTACACTGCTTCAAAACAAAAGAAGTGACAGGACTTTGCCACTCAATCTCTTTTAAGTACAAAAATGATATTTCATCAAAAGTTTTATCCCATTATACATTATAAAATGATAAATAAATTCCTAAATTATGTGATACCTTTTATGACAAAGACATTAATGGAAAGCAGAATATGTATACATTTTCTGTGCATCGGAAATTTATGAAACCTTAACATCTGTTTTGGCTGAGAGAATGCAATTATCCAATCCCAAGACTACTTCCAAAGCTTTTAAAAATGTGGTTAAATAGGAATTAAATGTGAAATCTCCTGTATATAGTTGTGCTGGTAAAAGTAAAACCCAGTGAAATAATTTTTTTTTTCTCAAAAATATTAAAACACAGTCCAGTCCCTAACATAGGTAAAATTAGTTATTAATTGTGATTGATGGAGACCCGCGGACATCATTCCAGTGTTTTGCTGTACCTGCTTCTGTGAGGAAACCACGCCATTAGTCTCTGTCACCTCGCATTCTCGCTCAGATTTGTGAAACGCAATAATGAAGTCTCAAAGGTCCTTCGCCCTCAAGTCTTAGCTGTAAAGAATGCTTATGAAAATGAACCAACAGATCTGATTTTGTTTTGCTTTGCTTTTATATTGGAGGTTGCTACCAGCTAATAAAGAGGGAAAATTCAGTTCTGCCATGGCTGTTATTCTGTAACACTGTAATTAATGCAGTCTGCACATACTGACAGTTACCCTCCACACAGGAAGCAAGGGCCTGTCAAGATTAATAGCATACATCGGTAAAGCACAAAGCATCAGCCTGACAACAGTCTTTTATTATTTACAGATGGATCGACAGACAGACAGATATATGGACAGGCACATTGTGTGTGTAAATAATTTCTACATTGCTTAAATCTTGAGAATTGGGATGTCTCCCGACAAGAGATTTCATTTAGCTGGCCAAGACAAGCTGTATGACATGCTGAGAAGGTCAGAAGTCTACAAACATAGAGTGCATCCAAATAAACTGTTGCCATGGCAAAAATTACACTTGGTTAGATGCATCTGAGTGTAAAATTGAATTATCTCAGCCGTGTTGTAAGTGTTCATTTCAATGAGTCCTTGACTTTGAGGTCTTGTTTTTCTTGTGTAAGCGCAATCTGTCTAAACTTTGTAGGCTCTTAAAAGGTCTAAATGGTAATGTAATTCTCTGGACAACCTTTGTGTACAGTTGCAATCTATGTTGGCTTAAGTAACACAAACTCATCTTCAAAGCAAAAGATTGAGAGGAAAGCGTGTTGCAGGATTCAAGAGAAATCATTGTATTCTATCTTCAAGAAGTAGGCTACAGAAAGCAGCAACAAGAGACTTCGCTCCACAGACTTAAAAGGTTGTGGAGCAAGTTTACTCGTACCTTTTAAGAGTAAGATGTTACTCGTAACATTTTTTGCAACCACTGGTTTAGCCTTTTGTTCAAAATTAAGACTGTATTTGGAAAACTATACAGAGAACCTACTCAATGTTTGCCATGCTATGCTTAACCACATATTTTTAACATTTTTGAAGAATTTAATCATAGTATAAAGACTAACGACACATGTTATTCTTAATGAGGTCAAGGTTTTAGGCAACACTTAGTAAACTAAGAGAGGCTTTATGTTAAGCTGCTAATTGGAGACATGCAACCTCATCAGATAATATCACCTCGTTATAACATGTAAATCTATAAAGAATAAAATACCATTAAGGGATAGTATTCTCCAGAACAAACTCAAGAAAAATG
This sequence comes from Gambusia affinis, assembly GCF_019740435.1. Classification (NCBI taxonomy): domain Eukaryota; kingdom Metazoa; phylum Chordata; class Actinopteri; order Cyprinodontiformes; family Poeciliidae; genus Gambusia; species Gambusia affinis. The sequence continues at coordinate 22,714,711 of NC_057878.1, forward strand.
TTTAAAAATTTACCGGATGAATTTACTTTAAGCTTATGAATCAAAATTAAAATGACAAGTGCCATAAATAATATTACCAAAACTTTAAATACTTATGTAAATATTTTATTCCCCTCTATGAATAATTGCTTTTCTGTATTGTTACAGACTTCAAACACAATATGTCTGACTCTTTAAATTCATCAAACTTATCTCTAACCTCACCACTTTGACTTCTTAAAAATTGCAGTGGGATCTGATCTAAGAAACATGCTGATCAGCCGAATCTGATGCAGATCATAAACGCTGACATTATACACAGAGCTCGGCCTTGTGGGGATTTCTCCTCAGACAGGGAAATCAAATGAAGTCTGTCACAAATGTCATGTGCATATTGCTGAGATGAATCCTATGAGTTGTAAGCAAACACCCTTAGTTCCTTAATCCCAGTGGCACAATTTCAAAAACACACAAGGCTCTGATTTTGTCAGATCGATAAGCATGATGTGAAAGGACAAACTGATCCAGTATTATGGTTTAAGGTTGCACATTTATTACGGAACTATAATCTCAAAGGGACTGCGACCATCTCAAAATAATCTGCTGAAATCCTGTATTATACATGATAATTAAACACTTTCAAAATATGGTCAATTACCACTATGCCCGCTTCGAATAGTGTAGATGGAAACCCCTACATCAGAACATTTACTGCTATGACAAAAATATAAATACATAAAGATCCTGGAGTAAAGGAGATGTTATAAAACCTTTAATAAAATCTAAACTACAATTTAACAAAGAAGTCTTCAAATCCATGTCGGAATGATATTTACATCATTTTTATTTTTATTTTTCATGTTTTGGAGTGGCCCAGCCAGAGTCCTGACTTCAATCAGAATGTGTGGACCTACATATTAAAGTGATGGCAAATAGACTTTTTACAATCAAAAACACCTATGGAAATAAAATGCTGGCGAATAATTCTAGAAATATTTGAATGACACTATATTAAAGACAATTCTTTTCATAGATTGATGAAAAAGGTAAAAACATATTCTATCAACCTATTATTAGCAAAATAATAATAAAAAACATTTTTTGTCAAAGTCAATGGTCATTTTACATTTCATTTATTATCTTTTGAGAGAGATTTGTCTAATTAGCTGCAAAAAAGAACATTTTTGGTTGAATGAAACTAAATTTAAGTTTACTATGGGTATGAATATTCATGAATAAAACTGCAAAAATCCAGTGATAATTCTAGTTACTATACAAATTTCTCAAGACTTGAAATTTTTCATATTGTGTACATGGCACATAAATTAATCTTTAACCCCATTTTTAATCATGTATGTTAATTAAATGTTTATTAGAATGAAAACATCCAACATTATTCTGGAAGATGTGATACACCATCGTTTCTGGGAAAAGAGTATCTGAGAAAAAGAGCCTGTTCATTTTAATTATTTATCTTCTGCTTGTGGGTGCTCTTGTCAATCTAAGTCACATTTTTTTTCATTAATGTTTGGACTGAATTTAGCTTTAATCATTTATCTGTGAAAATTTGCATTTTAACATTACTGCTGCCCAGTAAAGATTTGATGTTGGACTAAATAGGCAATGTCAGGAAGAACCATTGGACAACAACATGAAAGATACATCATTTTGGACTGGTACATTTAAGCTGATTCTAATATACCCATCAATTGTTGGTTGGTGTGACACATTGGATTTAACAATGATAGCAAGAATCAACATGTAATTAACACCCCCCACCTTTTCATTATAAAAGGAGAGAGAAAATCCATCATCAATCACTGCTGTGATACATTTTAATTATCTAGTGCTTGGGCAAGTTCGCACAAAGTGAAGCACATTTGTTGCTAGGACTCCCTAAGCGACTCTAGTCTATCCACTTATCTGGTTAAACATTTAATCTGCTCATACCTTTTGAATAATCCTCTGTGGCAATCTGATAGACTTGTGACGAGATTCACTCACCCATTACGGCCAGAGCTGTGCCTTTGGCTAGCACCCTCTTTAGAGTCTCTAGCACTTCCAGCCCACCACCGTCCAGATTGCACCTGTTGATTGTGCCATTGGCCGAGCTTATCCAGTAGAGCTTGTTGGCAGTGAAGTCTATCGAGAGACCTGGAAGACATATAGGTGGAGAGAGCAAACCAAGTTTTAAATCAGTGCACTACAAATTGCCGAGATATGGACATCACAAAGCAGATACATATTCATTGTGCCAAAAGGAAAATTAATTAATTTTTTTAATGTATACGTTTTACATGCATATTCTGATGTATCAAACTGAATCATGATAAATGTAATTTAAAATAAATTACATCAGGGTTTTTGTGAACAACTTTGAGGTTATCTATTCAAAGCTGTTTGCCTTTTTTTCACTAACGTTCTCGAATAAACCTCTGAGGCCTTTACAAGATGACTGTATTCATACAGAGATTAAATGACACACAAGGAAAGTCTAACTTTCAAAGGAAGTTGGTTCCACTAGCATTTATTTAACTGTACCAAATTAAAATGGGATTGAATACAAACACACAGCATTTCAAGCAGATTTTTATGAGTAAAACGGTTTGGAAACCTTGTACCATTTCCCTTCTACTTCATTAAATAAATTTTTATTATGTAAAATCTAAATGCACTTTAGAGGCTGCACTTTTACTACTTTGTAGGTGACAATATGGTAATAATGTCCAATGTTTATGTATGCTTTTGCAAAAATGCTAAATGTTATTTTTGGAAAATGTACAGAAGAAAAAAGTAGAATAGCTCTATTGTGGCAGCACTAATTCAGTGGCACCTGAATTATGAACATATCTATTTTTTTTATTTTACATTTTGTTGTTCCTATGTACCTGGTTAGAGTATGACTAATAAAAATGTTTGTGTTTCCTCACACGTCTACGTGGGGGATCATTCAAAAAGAGAGCTGGCATGAAAAATGAACAAGAATGAGTACTGACTGCTTTTCAATCCATTTCCTGGCCAGCTGATGTTTTTTTTTTTCCCAAACAGTATCCCTGTTAATGTTTGGAGCTGAAAGCAATTTCAATTGTGTACCTCCGGACATCTCACTGTCTCGCACCATGTGTTGGATTTATGTCTGGCAGATTCACAGTCACAATGCATCATTAATTTACTCTTGTCCCCAGGTCTACCCCATAATCATAAATGAAACCAGTGAAATACAGAGCATGTTGGTATCTCCATGGCTGACAGGCCTGGGAGAATGAAGAATTGCAGCAGAGACAAAGCTGCTCTGTGTGACAAATGAAAAGTTTGACCTTGAGCTATATGTAACAGCAACTTCTACAGATGAAGACCAGATGATTGTTTTTGCATTTGCCCATTTAACGGTGGATTATGTGACGTTTACAGTCAAACAATTTGCTTGCTTCTAACAACAGCCGTAGAGAGCAAAGCTCTCATAAACAAGCTGAAATGGATAAAAATGAAGTAACAATGAAAACTCACTGGACCTTCATTAAACATCATCTCTGTGGATTCACAACATGTTGCCACAAGACACTGTTGTATCAGTTAGAAGTTCGCTGGAACATCTAAATTAAGGCTTAACAAAATTGTACAAATTATTTCCCATTATGTTGTGAAACTAATGTCTTACAATAGGTGCTTAGCATAAATTTCCATATAATTTAAAGATGCTGGGAGTCTATCACATTCAATTTCCACCTTTTCTGGTTCTGACTTGAATTACGGAATTAAAATAATAATCTGGATGATATTACACCTTCAACAGAGATCAACTTAATGGCTTAAAAAGCACTTTCCAAATCTTGTGGTATTCAAAAGAATATCTCACTAAATAAATACTCATTTACAAAACACTTAAATCCTTTGATCCATTCAGCTGACAACAAAATACATTAGGGCTGCCATGACTCCTTTAGAAAAACTAATGATGTTGATTATAATAATCTACCGACATTGATGTTCTTCGAGGACATAATTTTTTATGGTTTTATATTTTTCATTTTCTTAAAATTTTTAGTAATTTATTTTCTTCTTAATTGCTGTAGTACAGAGAGTCCCTTCCCTGCAGTCTGCAGCAGTACATGTGCATGAGTATTTCAGCATGTGTGTCATTAAGTCAGTCGCATTCAGCTCAAATCTGTCTCTGTCTGCACTATATTTCAAAACAAGCATGGCAAATTTAATTATTTTGTGATGATCTGGGTTATAACAGCTTTTCAAAGTTTTCAAGGACCACAGTGGTCTAAATAATGTCAGCACTTTGAAATATGTGACAATAAAGGGAGGTTTTGGATGCTCTAAAAAGTTGAATTCACAATAGAAGTAACATGCATGGACATTATCAATAAACAAACCCAGAGGATAAATAAAAATAAGCAAAAATAAAACTTACAAGACACGTTTTATAAACTTATGAAATTCTGTCTGCTACATTTATCAGTTGTAGTGCCAAAAAAGTTGATTTGTTTCATTACATTCTAATTGTATAGAATGTAATGAATTGTATAGATAATATCTATATGACTCAATCAATTACCTCAAACATTACCATGTCACAACATAAAACACAAATGCATTAGTGATCCTTGGAAAACTGTACAACCACATCGATGTCCATTATCCCTAATTTGTAAATAAACATATTTACTAAATTATTACTAAGTGAGCTACAAGTAAATAAGTTTATTAACTGTTTAAGCTTCCACTGACCTACGGGATCCTTTTGATTCTGGTGGAGGACTTTGCTGTTACTCCCATCCATGTTAGCCATGTTAATCGTGTTTCCATCTGTCCAGTAGATTTTCCTGCATGACAGAAGAAAGGTGAGTGGTAGTAATTCGGTTAGGTACTAAACCACATGAAGTTTACAAAAACAATTGCATTATTTAAAAAATCCTATTTTATTTTCTATTATTATTTTACATAATTATCTGCACATTTAGAAAATGCATGTAATCCCCCTTATAATGTTTGGATAGCCTAGCTTTGAACAGCAAAAAGAGAGCAGTATATTGAAAAATGTAGAAAAATCAAACCTTTAATGACTTTGTTTCAGGTAAAAAAATTTTATATCTGTTTAACAAGATTAAAATATGTAACTAAATTAATTTTTAAAATGTATACTTCACATTTGTGAATTAATTGGAACTTAACAAACTTTAACTGGAACAATACGGTATTGTTAGACAACACTGAAATCTAAAAAAGAAAAAGAGCTGCTAAGCACGGTGCACAATCTGCTGTGGGTCTATTTCTCGTCCCATGAGATGAAAACAGAAACAAAAATGGAAAATAGATTCTGATTGGGTCTTTTAGCAGAATAAATATACAAAATCATAGTCCAAATACATACAAATTGTTCTGTAGAAATAAAATTAGCATTTTTTATTTATTTTTTTTATTGTAAGTTAAGATCAACAATCTACATCCCAGTAGAAAACATGTGGCGAGTACTGAACAGATTTTTTTTATTTGTCTTCACCAAACAAATAGGCTCAATTTTAACTAAGGTTAGATTTTTCCAAATTCTTTAGTCTGAGATTCTGCTGTGGCAGTAAAAGATGAATTTAGAAAAGGCCATTTTACACACCATCACCAGGAGTACCAATAACACCTTCTACACCGTATGTAGAAGGTTTTTGTTTTTTTTCTAAAGGGCTTTTATCTTCTTATCTTCCTTTTGTACAAGCCAACTCTTTGCTACACTGTACACTGATGGTGATGCACTCATGAGATGCACACACTACTCTAATCTACTTACCCTTTGGCAGGGTGCACTACGAGGCACCTTGGCTTGTCAATGCCATGGATGATGGACGTCTTCAGGGACCCATCAAAGCGAGCCACATTGATTTGTGACTCGTCATTTTCTGAGCTGAGCCAGTACAAGTTCTTAGAAAGCCAGTCTAACGCCAGACCCCGACAGTTTGCTATGTCTGACAAAAAAAGACCATGAGAAACAGTCATACTTTTCATCTTGACTGACTAGACAATGCACACACAGACATAAACAATCTTAGACTGCATACAAATATTTGTCACACTGAACATTTTTGCAAGTTACCTCTGCAATTATGTTTATTACTATAAATAAATAAATCTTACATCTGGTTACAAAAAAGCATGTATGGAGTATTACTTTCTCATTTGGTTCTCCATTTAGAATTTCCACAGAGATATTTTAGAAGACTCCCCGAAAGACTGCCTGCCCCACCTGAAGAAATGATGGTCTCCAGCTGGGTGCCGTTGATGAACACCCGTTTGATGGTTTGACTTTTAATGTCAGCCCAGTAGATCCTCTCCTCCTGAGCATCAAAGTCCACCACTGTGACATCGTCAATGTCTGGCACCGTCAGCGCCGTCATAACGTTCATGTAGGGGTTGTCAATGTCAACACCACGGATTTCAGAGCGTCGCACATACAGAAGAAATCTTTTCAGCGCTGGTGAGATAATAAAACAACCATTTGAGAGTCTTTTGAGGATTTCTGTTGTGAAATGCAGGTGAAGACGCACTAACAGCCAAATGTAAAATTTGTCAAAAGAAAGAATTAAAGTGTAAAAGGCAGCAACTTACATTTTTACTTGAACAACACATGCTGAAAGCGTGAAAAATGAGGAAGGTGTTCTTGCTCACCAAAGCAGGATTGTTTGTTGGCTGAAAGCTTCATGAGGTGTGGACAGGTGCATGACGCGGTGCGGTTGTAATTGATGAGACACAGATGTGAACAGGGACCACGTCCATCATTCTCTTCGCAAGGGTTAGAGGCTGATGGGGCAGGAAGGAGAATAGAGAAAAGTCAGCATAAAGTGAAGAGAAGCAAGGGGATTTTCTGGAATAATTACAGTATTTGAAGTGATCAAGATTTTGGTAATAATTGACATTAACTAAGAAATCATTAACCATGATTTCATGAATCACGGTTAATGATTTCTTGGTTATAAAATTTACTTTCATAACATAAATTTGTTATAAAAGTATTACTGATTAAACTTTAGCTTTAATAACATAAAGCTACATAATTTTTAAAGTTTAATCAGTAATAACTTTATAGCAAATTTGTGTCACATCATGATTTCTTGATTAATGACAAGTTGTCATAACAAAGACATTTTGAATAATGTCAACTTTGTATTAAAAGTGTCACAATTTACCGAATGACACTTTATGACAACAGTTATAAATATTCATAATGACTTAGTCATGTTCATGACAGGTGTTATGTCATGTTTATGATGGTGTCATGACAGTCTTATTCACAACTCATCAAATAAAGTCTTACCAAAATTTTTAACATGGACGAACATAACTTAGATTAGAACAAAACAAGGATGATAACTGTTGTGATTATAATATGGTTTTACGAGCAAAAAAAAAAGCACACAGGATTGTGGCTGTCAGACTTAGATGCTGTTGAATTTACAAACGTTATGGACCCTTCAATGTTGAAAAAAAAGCAGAGGATAATGCATCTCTTTGATCATCTCAAATGCGAACTGGAGATGATCAAAGACTGCTAGCATGAACAATACTGCTAACACCATAAGCTTGGTGGCTCTCTTGTGCATTTCAGTAAACATGTTCTGGTTTCAAGTCATTCTACACTCCACGGCCAATTGAAAATGCCCAACGACACAAAATCCACAAGGCTTTAGTTGAATTATTGCTGACTGGCTAAACTCAGATATTTAGTGACCGTTTTGTTAATTTGTTGAAGCTACAAAGTCTTTCACTTTTAGAAGGTTTTTTGGTATCTGTTTATCTTCTGATTATGCTACACAGCAAATTTTGAATCACACATTAGCCTACTCCTTGTACCTGATGTTATTAAACACAACACCAGGTAAGCCATCATGTCATAAAATTGCTGGGCAAACAGTTATTGACTATAAGAGAGCAATATGTTGATCAGAACAGTCAATATACCTGTAGTGTTTGAAATGAACCAATTATGCTCTTTATATTGAATGTCTAGACTAAAACAGGTCAAGCCCATATTGATTTTTATTATAACCAGCTCTCTTTACTCAGATTCAGCTCATAAAAGAAAGCAAAAAATATTGTATTTGCATGAGTCAATTGCAATAATTTGGAAGTAAAGAAAAACAGATTCAAAAGTAGCATTAAGCTAAAGTGGCTTATTCTCTGCATGAGTATTATTTTTCAGTCAGGCACCTGCTGGTTGACTGACAGGTCAAATGAAGGCAGAGGCAGACGCTAAAACTAATTATATATGGCTTTATTTTGTAATTGCGTTATCAGCCCTGCATGAGACTGTCTTTAACTTTAAAAGACAGAGTGTCCTACATCAATATCAAGTGATTCCACACAGTTCTCACCTTGTGGTTGCCGGCTGGGATGGAAGATCTGCAAGTCGAAAGGTTGAGCACTTGTCTTCTGGATGACAGTGACGTTTTGACCTGTCCACTTATTGGCTCTGGCTAATGTGTTTGTTCTCCAGTCTGTCCAGTAGACATTTCCACCGAAGAGAGACACAGCAAAGGGATGGGACAGGTATTCGTGGCCCCTGAGGATTTCTATGACCCCAGTGCCATCATAGAGTGCAGAGAAAATGGCATCCGAGCTGTTAAAGAAAAACCAACACCATATCAAAGTTTAAACTTCTGCTTTAATGTCCTTAAAGTACAAGATGGAAGGAGATCAAAGTGAAACCTTCCAATCCACTGATGGAACTGTTAAAATGTTCAAGAGCCATAGAGTGGCATTTTTTAAAAGTCTATAAATATTGCATGTCTTGCATAATTTAATGCCTACTAGGAGAATAAGATGATAAAATTTTCTTTGGAGAAACTTCTGCAGTATTTAATGGCATATAAGAATTAAATGGTTACGATTTTTGCACACAATTTGAAATTACTTACCGTGCATCTGTCCAAACAATTCTTTTTTCTAAATGATCCAGTGTTAGTCCATTAGGCCAGGCTCCAATCTCCATATCCTTAAACACAATGTGTCTTCCACTCCCACTCATGGAAGCAGCCTCAATTCTTGGAAATGTTGCATCCCAGTCAGTCCAGAAGAGGATTCTTGAAACAGAAACAAGATGTGGTTATTAGCATCTATTCTTCTTTGCAGTTGTGAAAGATTGAAAGCATCAAGGTACTGAATGCAATTAGTGTTTCTCATCAAAGAAAGATAGAAAACAGTAATTATGGATATGGTATTGCATCTGTAATATGTAACACAAACAGCAGTCCTGATGACTGTCCAAGAATAGCAGTGTCCCAGTGAAATTCTTAACCATCTATGACAAGCCAGCAGGTTGAGATTTTAAAACAATATTTTTCTAGCAGGGGTGTTCTGATCACACCTTTTTAAAATTATTTGTGTTGGACTCAAATAATTGTGCTTAACTACTAATACCATTTGATGATCTTGGATGGTCTACAGTTTGAGATTTTGTCAGCTGCATCCACAGAAAGCCAGGGGCCACTAAAATTATAACCCAATAAAGCATGTTTTGACAGCATAGCAGGTTTTCTGTTTATTATACTTGTTCATTTATTACACTGGTACATTTTATATGTTTCAACTTGAGCTAAATTTGCCATTCAGCCAACCGTAGTTATTTTATCATGAGAAGATTCTAATGATCACATGGCTTTTCACAAAGATGTTTATTCTTTATAGTTGTGCTAGTAGGGTTGCCAGTTCTCATGCACCATGTATCTTAAAGCCATTCTGGACTCATTGACTTTTAAAGCTGGCTAAGGAACTTCAAAAGAAAACCAAGGCCCTGTGTATCACTGACAGTGTGTAGCCTCTTCCTATCAGAGAACTCTGCTTCTGTCCATTTACTGTCAACTAAGTCATCCAAAATTAACAAGAAAATGGGTGCTCAAATTTAAATCACACACTGGCGACAACAAAACCGTGTTAGAAAGAAATATATCTGTACAGATCAATAGGCTTATTCACTTAATAAGACCTCAGTGATCAATCACCCACTCCTTTGAGTGGATTCAAGTAATAAGATTAGAATTATTGCCCCGTAATGGAAATGTGTCTTTAGGTACCAAAAGTGCCCATTAATCCTACTCTCTACAGTCATGAAATGTAGTCTAGTCATCCTTTCAAATGTGAACAAGTACAAAAGGAAGATTGTGTGAGCATATAACTCATTCCTTAAAAGTGTTAAATTGATTTTTTGGGATGTCTGGGTTTTTCCAAAGTCTCCAACCACTGGCTTTCAGATTAAATTAAGCCAATGTAGATACAGTATATAATGAAAAATTGTTGTAACATTTCAATAGCAGAGAAAAATAGTTTTTTATAAAAGTTCCTAAAATCTCATATTTTGAAAAGGTGATAGAGTTCTTTGAAGTTCTTATCTTTCACATCTTGCTGAAAGTAGAATATAATTCAATCAGGCTGTAATTGCTAAATTAATGGGAAATAGGTGTTTAACAGTGAACTAATACTCTTCAAATCTTACTTTTTGATACAACAGCAGTAGGACACTCGAATTTAAAAGTCGCACATTAAAGAAGATATGTAATAGCTAACTATAAAAATACAAAAATCAAATAAGCAAGACATTTATTGAATTATTTTTGTGTGTGTTTTATAAAATTGGTGTGGTAATAGTTAAAGAAGCAAATCAAAACTTTTCTGAAGGGAAACACAAGAACTCAGACTTATCCAAGCTAAGACAACGACCAACATAACATTTTTTTATACAATTCATATGTCAAGACACTGAGCCAAATTGATAGTAGTATTGAATCTGTAAACCACACAAAAAACTATACATCATACAACAGGTCTAGACAAAATTATTAATAATTATTAAAGTTCAACTGTAAGCACTATTATAAATAAACCAGGCAGGCGATGTGCAAAATTAAGAATTGAAGCAACATTTTTTTTTGTCTTGTTTTGACAAAAATCTATACAGAGCATAAAAACTAAACAATATACTTCAATGGAAGGTTACACTGATATTCAACCCTCTCTCTCAGGTCCAATACCCAGCTCTGGCAGCCACAGTCCACTGATAACAGCGATGTTATGTATCTAAGGCAGAGGACTAGCTGCAAGGAGGTGACATTAGGTTACAGCAGCAGCGAACACCATCATTTTCTTTGCCCTACTTACACATCCCTAAATCTTTAAAATCTTTCTCTTACATAAAGAAGGAAACCAAGGAAGGAAAGACAGACTTAATAACTTGTACAACATATTCCTTTCAAATCTGAGGCTGCTGCTGGACAACTTGCAGAATAGATTCTAAAAATAATCCAAAGGGGCCACAAAAAAAAAAACACCACAAAGAGGATTTTTAGGTTGGCAGTCACTCAGTCCTGGACAGGTTGAGCATCAGCCATGCGGTGTCAAGCCATACTTTGAAGTACCAGGACAAGGTAGCTGATGAAATATGATATGGATATATCTAAATACAAAAAAAATTACTTTCAAATTTGTTTTAAGACAATGCAGACAGGAAAAAAAGTTGGGCCACTATACAATTCAAATCACTGTGCCTCATTCCAATAGGTCTTTTTTCCCTTTTGCAATGGCAACTTTATCAACAGCTTCACATGCAAACCTTACAGTATGTCATTATTCAAGCTGGAACTCTAGTCTTATTAGTTGCTTCTGGCAAAGCAGTATTTGGTGTAGTCAGTCCTCTCTCTGCTGACAGCAGGGAGAATAAAACGTTTGCTGTCAGACACAAAGATGACTTTACAAACAATCTCCTTGTCCTACTCTGCAGGTTAAATGAGGACTGAATTTTAGGAATTGTACCTAGAGGGGACCAATTCAAAAAAGAATGAGGTATCTCCTTTGCTTTTTATCCATAATAGCTGTAGTGTCGAGCTACATAATTTTTATGAAACAAGAGAAAATGAGTAGTGGATTATTTGAAAGGGTTGAAATGGTATTGGAGTATTTGCTCCATGCAATTTTGATGTTCAGGAAAAAAGAACCAAAGCATTATTTTTAATGTATTCTGTAAGACCTTGACCCCAAATCTTATATAAGAAGCAAAATACATTGAAGTTTTCATGTGTTGAATTATTTCTAGTGCTAGCAGCAGTGGAAAAAAAACATACCCCTGTCCTGGGTCGAGAGCAATGGCCCGTGGATGCTCCATGCCTCCCGCGATCAGAGTGGTCCGCATTTCTCCGTTAAGCTTGGCCACCTCAATCTGGTCCAAATTGCTGTCAATCCAATAGAGTTTCCCTGTAATCCAGTCCACAGCCAGGCCCTCTGGGGTGGCTAGCCCATGCTGAACAACCACCTCAATACCTGCCACTCCTAAAACAATATTGACAAGACAATAATGTGACTGTACTGCAGTGACTTTGAATGAATTCATAGAAGATGGGATGCATGGGACATGCTGTCCATGAGGCAAAAGAGCATCGGGAGGCTGAATACAGCTGTTTGCCAAAGGGGAAAACCTGTCTGCTGTTTTATGAAGGTTTCTTAAAAGAGTAGCATAGACCAAGCTGAGAGGTCAGTTCTGCAGCTCCACAGATGGAGAAAAACTACCATTCACAAAAATACAAAGAGTAAAGTTCAGATTCTTTTTGAAGGATAGATAAAATACCACAATACAGGTCTTTGGCTCAATATTTTTCAACTTGATCATGAGGATAAAAATGATATTATGAACATACATCATGAGAGTGAAGTGCAGAACTGTGAAAATGTACTGCCCCTTTAAAAATGTTTTTTTGTCACACCAAAAAGCTTGGGATCATTGAATACATTTTACTATCACATAACAATAACCTGAATAAATACAAAGAAAAATGTTTAAAGGAAGGACATAATATCCAAAATCTAAATGCTGACTTCATAGCTCATAGTTTAAATGTGATTAACCACAAAATCAGAGCTGAATTTCATAAGTTGCATACAATAGAATACTGCTAGAACTGCAGAATCAAGAAATTGTATAAACAGAGCCTGTTTGACAGCATGAAGTTGACTAAAATTATCTAAATGCAACACATCATGTGCTGCAAAAATTCTAGAGAAAAAGAAATCCTAAAACAAGGATTTTTAAAGTTAGTACATAAAGCACAGCTTCTCTCAAGCATATAACAAGTTTTTATGTACATCGATGCCCTTGTGTGTGCCCCAGTGCATACCACCCGTCTCCGAGAGCCTTCCTCTGTAGATCTTATCTTCCACCACGTCTGTCCAGTAAAGCAGGCTACGGTTAAAATGGAAGTCCAAAGCAATTGTGTTCCTCAATCCCGGCACCAGAAGACTGTAGTCTCGCTTGTGAAGGTCTATTCGTCTTATCTCATGTCGGATTGAGAAAATGATGAAAGCTTCAAAAGGATCTAGTCGCAGAGAGACACACAAAAAACAGCAAGCATTTTTCTTCTTTTTTTCAAAGACAAGATGCAGAACATCAGGTGGCGAACACAGAGATTTTCGGACTAGATAACAAATTGCACTTGTCGTCTCTTGAATCCATCATGATGCAATGAACAAGTACACTCCTTTTTATATAGACAGGAATTCACATTTTAATGGGTCCAGCTATATAGATGCAGTGAGAACTTGTACTAAAATTACCTTGGCATAAGATATTTACAAAACAGATGGAGTCAAGATACAAAAAAGGGTCTGTTCATCCATCCATCCATCCATCCATCCATCCATTTTCTGAACACCCTTCGTCCCTAATGGGGTCGGGAGGGTTGCTGGTGCCCATCTCCAGCTGCGTCCCGAGCAAGAGGCGGGGTACACCCCGGACAGGTCGCCAGTCTGTCACAGGGGGTCTGTTCATTTTATGTAATATATATAAATGTGTGTATGTATAATGCTTAGATGTTCAACTATAGATCATTTTATAGGTGTATTGCTTTGTAGGAGGATTTACAGTCCTAGCTGCCACAGGCCAAATGCAAGTAATTACAAAACATTGGCCAGTTTGCAATTTAAACAGGCAATTTCTACAAAGGGCCTGTTTGGAGCACAAATGCACCTGAACCGCTGGTAGACTGGTGCAAATAACAATACTAGAAGAAGAAGAAAAAAAGAGCTGTAAAGTGACATTTCTTGTGTAATGCAGTTGGTCAAAAAAAAAAAAAAAAAAAAGTTTGTTAGGAAGACCTTAAGGATGATCTCAAAGTTGTTGTCACACTGCCACCAAACAAGTCATGTTGGCGGATTGATCAATGTGTGCTGTTTCTCGCATCTTTGAATTGTGTCAAAGAATTAGAATAGAGACCTCAATGAGTATCGTTTTGCTATTTAAAAAGTACCTTTTTAAAACAACAATCTTTAAACAGGTATTGAACATACTTTCCAATAAGCCCACACTTTCCTTTTTTTCTTTTTGGTCTGAAATAATATTTAACTTCAAATGTCATGTTTTCCTATTCACATTCATATTTTCATATTTTCCTGTGTAAGAAAGCAATTTGTAACTAAATCAGTGAATATCTGATTTTTATAGGATTGCTTTAATTTAAAAGCAGAAGTTGTTTTTTGTTTTTTTTATTTCTTTATGCAAGCATTTTTTTAAATACTATTTATTCCCAGTCTGATGGCTCGAGTAATAAAAATGGTTTCAAACATATTTCAGCAGTTTAAACCGCCATGTGGTGCACATTAATATTCATCAATTTCAGCCAAACCAATTTGTTGCCAAACACTGAACATATGAAAATAATTTCCCAAAGAACTAGATACAGTGGTACATCCAGTCTTTGGAGGAATGTGTTTTGCAGGGGCTTAAAAAAGCAGGTTGATGGTAAACAGTGTCTGAATATTAGACCGCCATGACTCTCCCTGCTGTGGTTTGTTTCAATCAGGAAGATTACTTCTACCTTCAGTGTAGCTCCTTTCTTAGAAATGTTTGCTCTACCTAAATTCAATGTCTGACATCCATCTAAAACACAACTACTTATAAAAACAAATATTTTCAAAGCAATGTTTTTGTAAGCCTCATGTTCAAAACACTTTTAAGCCAACAAAGCTGTTTGCGCACAAATAAAATGAAAGCGATGTCCTTACTTTAGACACTTGTTCCAGTTAGCAAACCAGCAACAATGCTTTCAGTGAAAAGATTTGTACAAACACATCTTTTATCACTGAGATGTGAAAATCAGAGAAAGAACATGTGTGCCTGGGACTTCACAATTAATCTAATAACACCTTCTTCAACATGAAATTGTGATATTAGTTTGCATGCAAAGACTGATGTTTGATTAACAAGTAGAGTCCCAATCAGCTTCAAACTAAAATAGTGTATCATTTTCTGGTGTTAATGTATGATTAGAGCTGCAACTGCTATCCATCCCGGAGTGCAAGAGAGAAGCAAGTCATCAAAACTGGGTCCATAAATCAGAATGTGACAAGCCAACAGCATATGCATTCCAATTGTATTTCAAGAGCTTTCTAGCAGTCTCATCAAATGGATTATCCAGTAGCAGCAATCAGTGGAGCAGACTCAAAATTTTTGATGCAACACAAAAATTTGAAACAAAACTTTTGATAACACAACTGTTTTGGGGGTAAATATCAGAGCAGTCAAGTAAACCATCAAGCTTTATAGTTTGGGAAGACATGCTTCCCTCAGTGAGCATCAATGCAGACAAAAACAATAGGACTCATTACTCTGGTGCATCTTAAAATTTTGAAACCTTTTCAGCACTCACATAGCCGAACAAAAAAATGCCTCTGTTCTGCAGTTTGACTTGAATTGTTTTGAAACACCTGGTGCATTAATAAGTTTCATTTTTTATAAGAAATATAAGAAACCAGATCATAATTATTAAGTTTCAGTTGGGTATCTTGCTTAAAAAGAAGGAAGGAAGGAAGGAACAAAACTGAAATTATTATTTTTGGACCTAAGGAGGAACAACCTAGAGTCAGTGCACAGCTTCACTTATTACAACTAAAAACCAGTGATCAGGCCTGAAACTTGGGAGTAGTGATGGACTCTGACCTGAACATTCAGAGCCACATAAAGACAGCTACAAAGTTGGCCTTCTATCACCTGAAGAACATTTCCAGGATTAAAGGACTAATGTCTCAGCCAGATCTAGAGAAACTCATCCATGCGTTTATCTTCAGTCACATTGATTATTGCAACAGCGTCTTCACAGGTCTGTCCAACAAATCAATCAAACAGCTGCAGCTGATCCAGAATGCTGCTGCTCGCGTTCTCACTAAAACCAGGAAGATAGAGCACATAACACCAGTTTTAAAGTCCGTCCATTGGCTCCCTGTACCTCAAAGAGTAGACTTTAAAATACTGTTGTTAGTTTATAAATCACTGAACGGCATAGCACCACAATACATTAAAGATTTGCTGTTGTTGTATCAACCTTCCAGACCTCTCAGGTCTTCTGGTTCTGGTCTGCTCTGCATCCCCAGAACCAGAACCAAATGTGGAGAAGCAGCATTCAGCAGCTATGCACCATAAATTTGGAACAAACTTCCAGAAAACTGTAAAACAACTGAAACACTGACTTCCTTTAAATCTCGACTAAAAAACCAACTGTTTAGGATTGTATTAGAAATGTAATCAATTACAAATTTATTGATGGTACTTGACTTAATGTTGTGTTTTGATTGTTGATTCTATGTTGCATTGTGTTTTTGTGTTCGATATGATGTAAAGCACTTTGAAATGCCTTGCTGCTGAAATGTGCTATACAAATAAAATTTGATTGATTGATTGATTGATTGATTGATTGATTGATTGATTGATTGATTGATTGATTGATTGATTGAAATAGTAAAACCCAGTTGTACAGTAATTGCTCTGTCACACACATGCTAGGTCACCTCCACTCCAAATATAAATAATTAATGACCACTCAAGGCAGGAAAGCGAGAAAAAAATAAATTTTTGAGAAAAATCTGATTCAACTAAAATGTGACAGGTTATTGCATGACAAAAATACAGAGGAAATCAACCACAACTGTTAGACTTTCACGGAGTTAATAACTACATTTACAAAGAAAACCTAAAGAATCAAAGATCATGGAAATGCCCTAACATAAAATTCAATTTTACAACAGAAACAAACACAAAGCAGCAACCACACAGCAACAAAACAGCCAGGGGCATCATGAAACAAACATTAAAAAGTAAGCTTCTGTTACCTATGCTGTGACAGCTGTCTCCATCTGGATCGAGTATCCATCCAGAATAACACGAGCACTTCACAGTGGTCTTGTACTGCTCACACACCTGGCTGCACTTCAGGTGACGGCTGCAGTAGTCCACTGCCTCGCATGTCTTGTTGCTTGAATCCAGGTGAAGTCCGGGGGGACAGGAACACACAACTCCTTTCCCCGGTGCCACTGTGCACTGGTGACTGCAGCCCCCTCTGGCTACAAGACACATGTCTGGGGAAAAGAGACAGGCAAGCAGTTCTTGGATAAACTGCCTCAGACAGAATAAAAATTGATTTCTAAAAGTTTGGAATGTACTTGTCAATGTTTAGACTTAAATCTGAGCTCAAAAAGCTCATATTTTGCTAAAAGTTAGCTTATATTCCTTACATAAAAAATGCAGGTTTTCATAAACTCTTAATATCAAGGTTTTGATGGGTTTGATAACATAAACAGTTATGAAGTTTAGGTAATAATAAGTTTAGGTTCTGTTTTTAAAAAAGAAAAAATGACAGATAGCTGTATTGACACAGATTATATTCATCTGATATTAAAATATGATTTAATGATCTCGAACATTTAAGTGTGGCGGAAAAAAAAGAAGAATATGTAAGGGTCAAATACTTTTTCACACTACACTATTTAAGTCTCTGACTTTCCCAAAAATAAAACAGAGAAAAAAATTGACCTGGTGTCTCTTTATACACCTTAATTAAGACCATATTTTAGGATAGAATAAAATTACCCTCTCTAATCATCAAGAAAAAAAAAAAAAATGTTTCTTGTCATGATTGTTACTGCAAAGTCTGAATCATGCTGAACTGGTCTAAATCAAGTAGACCCTTGAGGTTCCACTGAGCATAAACTAATAGCCTAAGATGAGCCAGCAGCTCACTTTTTGAGCCACAATAGCACTTCAGGGTCCTGCAGAAGCCCACTGAGGATTGCTTAGCAATGCTCTAGAAAATGAACCTCGATGTTTACACTATTCACTTTAACAGATTAAATTGCTACTGATAGTCACATGAGGGCATATTTTTGGTCTCTCTGAAGGCTTTTAGTGCACATTTGCCATTACCAGGAAGGAAGATTTTCTTTATGTTGTGTCTTGGGTCTCAGAAACAACAGATGCTGGTAACTTATCAAGCACCAAGCTGCTGTGTGTGGAAGAAGGGGTATATACAAAGACTGTGCTGGGACACTTCCAGGAATCCAAACATAGTTTGAAAAAGAACAGGATAAACATTTTAAATAAGATATTGTACAAGTCACACATTACCCACCTGGAAAATGGAAAGTTGTCCTAACAGTTCAAATTAATTTTTAAAGTTACATTGCATAGATGTTATTTTCACCCTGGGAGGTTGTCTTTTTACAGTGTCTTGCAGAGTATTCACAAATGTGAAACATTTTAACATTTTTTCAAGTTAAAACCAAAACTTGTATTTGTAGGAATTATGTATGATGTTGGATTGTAGTTAGAACGCCTAAAAATTTAGTCTTTTGGTCAGCATGCAAAAACACCAGGTGTTGAGGAAAAGCAAAACATATGCATGCAACTTATGGTGGAAAATGTTGGTGGTAGTATCATATTATGGAAATACATTTCTATAGTTGACTGATGATGTTTATAAACTGGTTCTGTTCAATCTGACAGACTGAACTATTTTGCAAAGAAGGATGGGCAAAAAAAATTGTCTGTTAGCCAATCACATAAAATTCACGTTTTATTTAGAATGAGAAAACATGAAAAAGTTGAATAAGTATAACAGCTTTTAAAAGGCTGAGTGCTTTTGTTCATGTTTATGCTCCATATAAAATTGAAAATCTAAAAAGTTCACAACTTAACAGAAAAAAAAACCCTTTTTCTACTTTTGTGTCAACAGATACTTAAATGTGTCATTTTGCTGTCAAAATAATACACAGAGCAGTGAGGGTGCATCTGTTATTTTACTTGGCTACTGTTGACTTGGCAGCAGAGCTAAACCCATCAGACACCTTTGGGATGAATTGTAATGCAGCCTGTGAGCGTGATTTAACAACAGGCATTGAAAACCTTGGTGAGAGCCTTCCCCAGGCAGTGATGGTTGTTTTAACAGCCAACATAATCAAGGTGGTGAAAAGAGATTTTCAGTAATCACCTGTAAAGTTTGCTATTCCCAATTCTTTTGGCAGAGTAACTATTTAAGAAAATCTTATACCTAATGGGATGTGAAGATAAGATGCAAAACAATACGACAAAAAAAAGGATCACCACAGATGGGTCCTTCATCCGAACGGTCAGCACAGTCGACTTTGCCATTGCAGATCTTATCAGGCGTCAGACATGCTGAGGTATCGTTGGCACAAGGGTACTTTGGGGGCTTGCAAACAGATGATTCACATGACTCTTCATCGGATCGGTCCTCGCAGTCAATGTCTCCATCACATACCCAACTTTTTGTGATGCACTTGCCTGTAAAGTATGAGAGGCTGAGTTAACAGAGGCAGTTCAAACTCAGGTAAACATCAACTTGTTTTCCTAAACCTGTTTTAGGACTCAGGCATTTATTTCTGTGCTGAACTTAGCTTTCTAAACTTGGCCCATTTTCAGACAAGAAACTGCTTAACTTTTTAGCTTCTTTCTCTAACTATAGATGATTAAGAGGTTTTAATTTTAAAAAAAGGATACTGAAGCTATGCAGATATTGAGTTTAAGTCGTCATCTCACATTTAAAATTTTATTTTGTACTTGTGGGATTATAGCCAGATAACACTTGTGTAGTAAAATCATTTTTGCAATAAGTGTCTAATTTTATGTGAGATTGTATAAAAAAATCAAACCTTTCCATCTTAAAAATATGAATGAAACAATGGAAGGAGGGATGGATGAATGGATCTAAGTGAGCTGGTTTGACATCAATGTTGCGGATTGTTTGGACACCAGAATGAATAATTTATTTTTCCAACCAAGGAAAAAACTTCCTTACTATGCTTCTGCAGAAGTTAACTTTTAATTAATCAAAACATTTCTGCAGAAGACATTCCATCAATGCTCATTATTGGTTTCTTTTACACAGTTAAAATGTAATGATTCCTTATATGTTGTTGTAACTCAACTCAAGGTACTGTATTTTCTAAGAATGGGTAAAAACTTTATTTCTCAATGTGGATTTATAAATCTACCATTTTCATACCCAGGAGGGTTTTTACACATCCCATTGTCTTCCATACAAAATGTTCTAAGTGAAATTTGAACAAAAGTGAAAAAACATCCAGTTATTTTAAACAGTGTGATGAAATGAATTTCAGTTACAACTTCTTGCTCTTGTTGCCACCCAAATGATTCAGATCACTAAACTGATTAATTTCAAATACGCATAATCTGCATAAAGAAGGGTGTGCTTTTATTTAGTCAAGGAAAAACTACATTCAAACCTATATCTTTTTTGGACACATTTGCCAAATTTCAACCTACAATATTGCTAAGACTTCTTGGAAAAAAATTGGTTGACTAACAAGACAAACATGGAATGTTTTAGAAAGTCTCAAAGTACACCGGACAAAAAACTAAGTAAAAAACGTCATGCCACCAGTCAAACATTGTTTTGTTGCTGCGGTGGCAACAAAATATTTTGCCAAAGTGGGGCTATGAAAACTCCACAAAACCCTGAAAAGGACATCTGAATGACAGTCTATCACTCTCTCATTCTTCCTGCAATGAAGTCAAAGCAAAACAATTCTTCAAAGAACAGTTGGACAAAAATTCTCCACAGCATTGCTAGAGACACATTGTTACCGCCAATGCTGGTTACTGTTATTGTTTAGGATTGCACAAACAGTCGTTAATTTTAGGGGCCAATTACGTTTTTTATAAGCAGCCAGATGCATTTGGATAGCTTTTTCACCATAATAAAAAAAAAATTTAGAAAACTACATTTTGTATTTGCTCAGGGTATCTTTTGCTTAAAATTTGTTCAGTGATCTGAAACACTTCACCGTGACAAAAAAATCATAAACCAGAAATACTGTATATTCAGGGGGATAAATACTTTTTCAAAGCACTGCATGTAAAACTCCACAGTGTTTTACCCAAATTGAATTTGAAGGTTTCTGCATATTGCCAGTAAAGCCACTCATCTCTTGTGGAGAGGACAACAGCACCAGTGCAGAGAAGTGTGACACAGTGGAATTAGAGTAATTAATAATTGTGGTCTAATCAACCCGTCACTATGCAGCATAGCCTCTATTCTTGATAAAAGCTGTCTGGGGAGAAACAGCAAAAAAGGTGAAGGGCAATTCAGAGTAACAGTCTAATTCTGGTGTAATTCAAATACTTGATCTAAAAAACATAAGTTTGAATAGATGGACTTAAAACTGCCTGTATTAAGCACTGATTGACTAATTGTGGGAACAATAGTCTACTGCACATTCTTTGACATATCAAGACAGAAATAAAACATAAACTATGGAAATAAGTATATATATTTTTTTTGTTTAATATAAAATAGGTGATGTTGAAAACAAATGAAGAAATGGGACAGGCCATGGGAAAAGTAAGAGCAAGTTGCCACAGCACAAACAAAAAAAAAACCATATATTTCTGATAAAAACTCGAAAGCTCACTTTTGTATGCACACCTTCCCTGTCAGACATGCTGGGGTGTGGGGTTATTGAAAACTAATGTAAATGAACAGCCTTTGTTACCATCAGGGCATGTCTTCTTCATTTTTATATATTTGTTTTTTATGTGTTTGACATCACTGCAAAGCTTAGAATAATACACTTTCTGAATCTGTAAATAACTCAAAGCGCCCCCGGGGAGATTTGTTCCTAGGTTTGTCATGGCCAGTCACAAATACTTGGATTTCCGGCTTTGAAAGAAGCTGGGTGGAGAGCAAATGATCTTAAGTTTGCTAATATCTTGTCACATTTTCATTGTGATGGTTTGACAGTTGTCAGATAAACACAGCAAAAAATAAATGCTATCAAACAGGACTACGGTAAATCTTTAAGCTTTTCAATCTAAGATTGAATTACAAGGTGCTTCATAATTTTAGTAATTTTTTGTTTGCGGCCTGGACATTTACGTCTCATTAGCTTTGTGGAAAATTTATTCAGAAATTATTTTTGATGATACCATAAATAATTTTCACATTGCACCTATATGCCAATTAAGCCTGTATTTCTTATTAAGTTAATTTGCTATTTTAGTTTTGCTATTCTTCCCTATTACAAACTGCTACTGGCCCAATGCTTCTGAGTTTGGCAGTGTCTATTTTCTTGAGAAAGTAATTGAGGGCATTATTGGCATTATTGGCATTAATTAATTTTGACATTAACTGATTTTCTTTCCCATTAAATGCAGTCTTGCCTTACAACCTTTGTGCCTAGGAGTCTCTCTTCTCTGTACAGAGAAATTAATGTGACCAATGCATCCTTAATTTTACTTTCTGTTCTTGTTCTACTTTCCCATAAATAAATAAAAATACTCCTAACCCAATGCTTTGTCCCGTTTCTTCTTTTCTACATGACTTCTTACAACTTAGCTGGTTGCAGATAGCCACTTATACTGCTATACATTAATTCATGTTACAAAGAAGTGGTTTCTCTCCACTGTCGCTTCATACAGGCAAACAATTCTTGAACATTTTAGCTTTTTATATTAAATCCCAAAATGAGCATGATTTACTCTTCTTTCAATGTATTTAAACAGTAGAAACTTGACTTAATGACTGAGATGAACAGGAGCAAATCAGATTGATTTGATTCCATTTGGACCAAGCTGCACTCTATAAGATTTTCCATGAATTGGAACTGTTGTCTTGTGAAGTGCCTTAAGAAGACATTAATTCTGAATTGAAGCTTTGTTTTTAACTGGATTAATTTAAAATAAATGCCTTTTGTTTAGTCTTTTTGTATGCATGCTTAATGAATATTACTTAAATGTAAAACAAGGTTAATATTTGGTAACGTCTGAAAAAGAGAAGAAATGTCAGTAAGATTAATTAATTTACCAATAACTACCCAGCAAATAAAGCTGTTGTAATGCAATTAATTTTTTAGGATTATTTTTACTTCTGAGATTCCATTGACAACCTGTATCTTTGCATGTAAACTTGGCCTTCGGGTCACACATCCGTTTGGTGCCCTCACAGTCTTTTTCATCACTTCCGTCCTCACAGTCCTTGTCTCCATCACATCTCCAACGTTCAGGGATGCAGGTTCCATCCTCAACACAATGGAACTCATCCCCACTGCATTCAATCACAGATGGGAGCACTGGAACAAAAATAATCCAACAATTAATGCTTAAAGTTCCACTCAGCAGCATCACAACACTGAAATGCACAACAGTAATTGGCCTGTTTTTCTGTTTGTTAGTTGTTGTTTTATTTTAGAAAATATTCTTTTTACATTTCAAAAGATCTATTTATTGTCAGAGCCTTTTGTTAATAGGAAGTAGTTCAATTCCAAAGTTTGTTCAAGCTTTTTGCTTTGTTTAATAGTGGGTTACTAGGTCAGCAATGGATTTATTGGAATATAAAAGACATTCGCATCATTGTTCTGTTTAATAATATGAATATGACAACAAGTTCCCACAGGATGTTAATATTTTTACTTCTGTTTTTCACATAAAAGATTTTTGAATCACAACATGTCAAGAAGGTAATGATTTGAAACATCTATTGTGTGTTTTAGGTATTAAGTTGAAATCACAATTGATCATTTGCTTCACTAAAACCAAAACCTGGCTTTTTTTTCTCCCTCCAAACAACAAAGATGTAGCCTAATCTCTTTCAATCCACTGAATAGACGCAGTGAGGATGGAGAGTGCAGCAGTTTCCATCAGAGTAGTGTGATGAATTATCTCCACATTTTAGTGACAAGCAACTGAGCTGTGATCCTTTTTCTAGTGTTGGATTAGCTCCCTGTAATAATTAGATTATATAGTTCAATTCCCATTGGTAAAAGGTCTAACTATAGCTTTCTTTGCACAGTCAAAATTAAATAAATAAACCTAATCAACCCAGTTTAAAGAGAAACAGACATTCTTACATGCAGGTCCACCTCTGCAGGTTGTGTTCTCATCACTAAAATCACCACAGTCATTGTCACCATCACAAGCCCAGTCTGCTGGAATACAGCGTCCACTGGTACACTGAAACTGAGTGTTTGAACAGGTCTGCATGCAGCCCACTTCATCACTGCCATCGCCACAGTCATCATCTGCAGACAAAGACAACATTCACAAAGAATATCAGAGGTGATGCATTTAATACTAGTCAATGGGCAGACTTGTTAATGAGAAAACTGTCTGATTAGTTGCGCTCACCTGAATCGCAGTGCCACTTGACACTGATGCAACGTCCATTTGTGCAGCTGAATTCAGTCAGGGGCTGGCATGTAGGGAAAGCTGGAGAAAAGAGGAGGAAAAAAACTATTTGTTAAATTAAAGAGAATCCAACTTGTATGAGTGGTTGTCTAGGAATACTCTAAAATTGCATTTATGTCTTCATAATTTTAGAAAAAGGATGGTTTTCTGACCTAATTTGCACTGTGCTTCTCCTAATTTCAATTTATCTACAAGAATATTCCTTGAGAAATTTGTATGGTGCAGACATTTGTATGACATGTGGTTCATAACACCGTAATCAATATTTTATATCTGGGTATATGGGCTAAATTTAGCATTAAAATAGCTTCATGAACTAAGTTTTTATTTAGAGGTTTTATTTCAGGGGTGAGACAGCCTTTGCCTGAGACTATTGTAGGATTTAAACAGACTAGTTCAACTCAAGGACAAAACACCAAAACACAAGCTCTGCACAGTGTGGTATATGCAATCTACTTCAGCGATGAATTTTATGACCTCTACATCAGGGACACAAAACAGCAGCTACACAACACAGAAGAGACACCTAAATTGTGTGGTTCATCTTCATCTCTGGGGTGAGGGAAACTCTTTTGAAGATAACAATATGCATGTTTTGGGCATGGAGGACAAGTGGTTTGAGAGAGCAGTTAAACAGCCAAAATCAACACTGAACAAAGAAGTGGCCTCAGCCTGAAGCTTTTTTCAATGTTACAGTGAAGCCTTGAGTCATTTACCTTCTGAGATGAGACCACAGGAACTCACATGTTAGCATGATTAAGTGATATATTTGAATCATTAAGGGATTCGTGTGAGCTTAATGAACCTATGAGTGTGACTGTTTTCACTACAATTTATAAGCTTGACACTTCTAAGACATGTTTAGAACAAAAGTAGCGTTTCGGATAATGGTAAAAAATTCAAGAAACAAGGAGAAGTCCAGTTGCCTTTCATTTTAAACCCTTTGGATCACAATGTCTTAGGTGGTTAAGAATCTATACCAACATAGCACCACATTAGCTTCATTAATCACAAGTCTTAAATGCAGTGCATCGGCTTTGTGAACCAAAGCCCTCAGAAAGCTAGGGTAGGGTTCAATAAGCAATCAGCAAACAGCTCAATTAAAATTTTAGCATATTTCTCCAGAGTGTATATGTATATATATATCTTTGTGTGATACAGCCCTTTTTGACTGTATCCAGACAGAAAGGGAAAAGGGAGAACATGGTCCAGGGCCAGGAGTCAATCCCTTTACAGCTGAATTATAGCCACTGTACAAAGGTGAGCATGCTCTAGACATATGAAGCACTATCCAAATAGAAGTCTAAAACGGAGGACAATATTTGGTGGCCGTTTAGTCAATTAAGCAATTTGTTTTCATTTTAAATAGAATGTAGTCTACAATAAAGTCTACAAAAAATCCCTGCAATTCATTAATTACTTATTCTCAATGTTGCCAAGAAACTATGGTCATGCTCTCCAATCTAAAAAGTATCTATAGTGCTGATTTGGAAATACTTTCCAAATTCTTTGTTATTGGTGACCCTGGTTATAAGTGCAAAATAATGTGAAATTCCACTTCTGATTAAAGCTTTGTGCTCATGGAAGCCTTGAAGTGCTGTGGTTTCTTTCAGAATGAGTTCTGTCTTCACATTTCATCTGTTGCTCAATACCTCCAGTCGCACAGCCAGACCAGATGTAAAACACGCTTGGCCATGAAACAGAATGTAGTTTTCACACAAACAGCTTTCACCCGTCATCAGCTTACTATTCATTCAAATACAGATAACACAGTATATGCAAAAAGCTTTCGATATTAATTTCCTACTTTCGATTTTTCTTACAATTGCTTTTCCTGTTATCTACCTTAGCATATTATGGGTTTTCTCATTTTTCTCGTTTTGTTAACTTAATAGGAATCCATCCTTTGTTTAATAAAGAAAAATCACATGAACTATTTTGGCTTACTTTAAAACATTTTTTTTATTTACTAGTGATAGGGAATGTATAGGAAAACTAAATATTTTTCTGTTTTTGTGGGCTGATGACATTGTCAGAATCGACTTTTGAATTCCCATCACATATCGGCCTAATTTTGGTATACTCTGTACAGAAGGATTATTGAAGTCCCTAAGAAATGCACGTCTCTATTTGAATTGATTTGTTGGCAGTCTGCTGTAGCTGCATGGTATACCATTGGTGCTGTGGAGAAGGTATCATTATCATATTAGTGTCATCTAAAGAACGCTGCATTTTCCTCAAATGTAATGGGTCTTACTGACATGATGTGACTGCCTGGAATTTAACGTTTCTTAAGAATGGAGCACGAGCATACATAAATAATGAGGGTTTCAAGTAAACAGCGAGCATAGCTAAAAATGAAACACCAGTATCTATAAATAATGACGCCATCGAGAGAGTCCAGCAGAAGCCACTGTGTGACAACCACTAAACTACTGACAAACAAAATCCAAATTAACATCAATCTCTGAGGCAGCCACCACCGAGCTTCAGGTGCTCCAAAACCCACAGTAGCTCCACTGAAGCTAAGTGAGCTGCCAGGGCTTCACAGAAGAGTGCCTGCAGAGAAGTGATGCCTGAGGAAGCTCAGACAACAGTAAGGGGAGAGAATATGTTTTGCTGCACAGCTTGATTATGATTGAATGAAGCCGAGCATGAACTTTAATTACTGCTTTACACCCCGGCTGTTTGTGACTGCGTACTGAAGCGGCTTAGGAGACACAAAGGGAGGCTGATGCGATATGGCACAGAGCAGCGTTTGGCAAACATCAATCACCGTTAAAGGGCTGATTTAATACAAATAGTGATTACGGAGAATCTTCAAACCTTTTCCCTGATCCTTTAAATGTATGCTGTTAATACATCTACTTCAACCTCACTGCTAAAAACAGCTTTTGCACCCTCAAACGCCCCTTTACCCTCTCACATAATAAAAGGTTAAATACATCTTCAAAGAGCTCTAAAAAACCTCGGGCCATCGTAGTGTCTGATGTTTTTTATGTTTTCTAAGATTTATCCAGAACACTGCAACTTTTAACTCACTGAAGTCAGCTGACAGATTGTATAATACCACAGAGGCACTACTTAAGAACAGTGAGCTGCATTGCAAAAGTATTCTGTTTACGCTGCATCATTCCTTTAAGCTGTTGCCACCAGTGAGGGAGTGTTTAGTTTTTGGTCCAAAGAACACAACATCAATAATTCAGCCTCAAAATTCTCTCAACGGAATGTAGTAATGGGTGTGAAAATAACTATGTATTCAAAATGAGTAAGCAGCTCTGACTAACATTCATTTTCATAAAAGTAGAGATGACTAGTGCTTTGGTAAAACTCTAGCCTCTGCCAGTGAAGCAGACCTTGCCGTTCTGTACAATTTAGCAGCCATTCAGAAATGAGAAGTTCCACCTGGGTGATTGTTCAGTTCTGCAGGTGGAATTCTAAAGTTGCACTAAGCACAAAAACACAGCAAAAAAAAAACAAAACATCTCATTGCAGTAATTATCAAGATTAGTCTGTGAAGCAGCACATTAGCATGTCATCACAAACAAACTGACCTGGTAATGATCAGAGCCTATAAAAAAAATCATCAATACAAAGATTCTTCTGAACATATTTCTTCTGTACTAATTTATTCATGTATTTTGATAATTATTGCATGCATTCAGAAAATTATGTTAAATCATGATTTGTGACTGGTACAAAGCATTTATAAATCTGTTCCTATAGCTCTTACAAACAAAGCTTTTATAAACAGTATCTGACATAGATTAACTTCAATACACAAACAATCATCAGCATTTTCTAATCACCAGTCATCTTGACATGTACCAACAGAAATTTGAAAAATGACACAACTCTGAAATTTTAGAAATTAATGCAGAAATTATCATATTTTGGAGCCACAAAAACGTAAAACAAATACATTCCACTCTGCCTTTCTACTGCTTACTAAAACAGGTGGGTAATTTCAAATCGTACTTTTTCAGAAAAAAAAAAAAGATCTCAGCAACACAGGAAGGCACTACATGAAAATGTACCAACTGTAAAGGAATGCCAGTAAATCTAATATAGTAATGCAGGCCCTTCTTGAGAAAAAAGATCTTCTTAATGGGAAGCTGTTGAGTGGATGGATAACTAATTAGAAGCACAAAAAAGAATTTAGTGGCATTTTGCTGCATCATCTATGCAAGTAACATAGATGAGCTTCATGTAAACACAAAAAAAGATTCTTTGACTACTGTGTCGACTACTATTTGATGCTGCTCAAACTGGACTTACTTCTTTTTACTCCAGCCTTGCTTCAGTTCAACACGAAAAGCAACTCAGTGGGAAATATGACACTCATAAACTGTTTGCTTTAAAGATTTCTCATCCCTTTATCTCATTTCTGCAAAGAAATGCAGTATTTATGTAGTAGGAGACATGGTAAATTGATTAATGTATGTGTTATGGTGTACTTTTAAAGCCAATGTGGAAAAAGAACAGCACAGTATTAAATAACCCAACAACAGTGCCTCTTAGAACGTATTTTCTTTCTATCAATTACAGGTGAGATGTGGCATTATATCTATGAGCAAGAACTGCAAAAATGCTGACAGCTTTCTGACACAGCCATAAATTAAACAGTCACATTTCAAGCGTTTCAAGAGCAAAATGGAAAACTAGTTTTGACATTTTACCAGCTGATGACACGGTTATTCAATCAGCAGTGAAACCTAAAGCCTTTACACTTTTTCAACTTTTGTTTTAGACACAATATAAAGAATAAATGTAGTGCTGTGAAAAAGTACTTCTCTCCTTACATATTTACATATGAAAAAGCTATAAAACCATACCTGGTTTTATGTGCAAACATAATTGTTCCCCCAGTACGTGAAAAAGTAATTGCCCCTATACGTGTTACCAGCCACCAAGCAATTGTGATCACTGACAAGTTTTGAAGGACATTTGGCCCACTTTTCCTGGCAGAATGCCTGCATAGTAAATGTTTCATAGATAATCTGCTTATGTGAGCTCGTAGCACAATACAGTGAACTCTCGCTATAACGCGGTTCACCTTTCGCGGCCTTGATGCTTCGCAGATTTTTTTGTGCAGTTTTTTTTACAGTGCATTGTATTCTGCGTCCTTATTGGCTAAACAGTCTCCACACTTCTTCTCTACCTGTGTGGCAGTAACGTTACGGTATTTAAATATACGTAATACAGCAAATTTTGTTAAATGTTTTTGCCCAGAAGAAAAAAGAGTGACAACAACTACCGATAACTATGTTCTTCTTTCGAAAAAATGTAGAGTATTTAATTATGCTGTATAATAATGGTAAAAAATAAACTTCTTTATCTACTTCAAGGGTTTCGCCTATCATGGGTTCTTTTCGGACCGCAACCCCCGCGAAAAATGAGGGTTCACTGTTTCACCATTAGATTCAGATCCAGACTTGGGTATTCCAGACTCTAAATGACAATAGGTATGACATTCTTAAAGTCATAGGAAGTGGCACCAATGTGAATGAATTAAAACAATTCTGCGAACAAGGGCTGAAAGTCCTCTACATTTCATTTTCATGTCAATGGCTGCTTTGCAAATGCTTGAAGGTTGTTACTGCAAGCATTAAATAACAAATTATTACACTAAGAGGCAATTACTTTTTCACATGGACCTAAGTTGATTTGGGTAGCTTTTTCCCCTTAAGAAATCAAATCAAGATTTCAAAATTGCAGTATTCAGGTCAGGTTTGTTTGATATTAAATTTAGCTTGATGATCTGGAACATTTAAATGGAACAAAGCAGTTAAAATCATGATGTAAATACTTTTTTATAGTCTTTTAACTATGTGAAACATAAAATGTGAGTTTCTACTGTAAGCTCCAAATAGCTTTGTTTATGTCCAGTCAGTAAGACTATAATAGCATGTGGTAAATATCCAGGAGACTTACTGCATGATATTTCATCTGACATATCCCCACAGTCATTCTCCCGATCACAGCTCCAGCCTCGAGGTATACAGCGTCCATTCTGGCAGGAGAACTGGTCGGCTTGACAAGGCCGGGCTGAGAAAACAAGAAAGTGAGAAAGTGGTCTCCTAATTCAATCACAGCATTAAAGGCGCATACGTCAATGTTGGATAGCACAACTACATCTAATGTCCACTAGATCACCAAAATGTCAATGTCTGACCAGAGCAAACTCTTTATCACTCTGTCTCACAATAAAATGTGGCATGTCTGACAGCGTGTGTAAAATGTGCTGTTGCTTGATAGGCCTTCAGTCACATCCTGGTGGTCATGTACATGACAGCATTCACGCAATGTCCTGCTGTAGTGGGATATGCATGTCAATCTGCCAGTGCAGGAACATTCATCATCCACTGACTAATGCTCATTGATTGATCTTCTATGGATAAAAAGCTGCAGAGAGGCACTGTTAAAGACATAGAGACAATGTACCATGAGTGTTCCTGACAGAAAGATTCCTCTCAAAGGTACCTCGACTCTTTGATGCTATATAGCGCTCGCGCACACTGAAGTGATAGTACTGCACCAAAGCTTCATAAGAGCATCAAATTATAACAGTAATGGCTGCCTTGACAACACCTGACACCTCAGTTTAAGACATGGATAAATAAAGCACACCTGAGGTGAGAACATCTTATCAAAAGATGAGAGAGAAATAAAGCTTTCCACCTCTTTGTGTAGATGACAAAGCTGTTTGATCTTTAATGCTAGCAGTCTATAAGCTCGATGAGCTAAAATCAATTAAACAGCACATCAGTCTTCTGAGTAACAGAGCATTAACCACATGATGGGAGCCTTTCATCAAAACATAAAGGAAAACTCCTTTAAAGAGTAATTATATTTCCAACAGTGAATGTAGGAACATAATTGTAAAAATAAATTGTCCTGCATGTAAAGAGAAGCATCAAACTATCAAACAGATGCCAAAACTGCAAACATAAAGAATGATGAAGAACATACCAGAGCAAGTGGTGTTAGCTTCATCTTCACCGTTACCGCAGTCATTGGTTCCATCACAAAGCCATCTTTTGGGAATGCACCGGTTATCACTGCATTTGAACTGATCATCAGGACAGGTGTGGTTATCTGAAACAGTTCAAATAAGAGACAAAAATGACAGTGGCTTTACAGAAACCCACTGATAGTTAATAAAGCAGAAATAAATAAATAAATAAATAAATAAATAAATAAATAAATAAATAAATAAAACAAACAAACAATAAAATTAAGCAATGCGCTCAAATAATTTAAAATGATGTTTTTCTGAAGCTTTAGTACAATGGTTCTTACTGAAGAAAGACTCAAAGTTATGTTGCTTAATCAGTTTTTTAAAAGGAAGCCAGAAGAAACAAATTATTTTCAACTGAGGAATTTTCATTTGACCAGCTATTTTTAACAATTAGACAAGACATTAGCAGATAACAGAAAGGCTACAGAGAGTAGTAAACCGCTCCATTATTTTTATTTTCAACATTCAAATTGTGTGAACATTCAAACTGTGTGCACACACAGTTACACACAGTCTGTAACTGTTCTCCAACAAGTTACATAATAATTAGCTGAATAAATCCTCACTTGAAGCTTACACTATAATGGTAATACATTTTTTTCAATGTGCTATTAAGTGTTTAACTGTGACTTTTTATTTTTACACCTTTTTATCTTTTGATTATCTCAAACACAAACTTCTTGTTGAATGAACATGACTTCTACCTAAATGTGACAGTGGTATGAATCATTTTGAGCGTAACTGTGGCATTAAAATAATTAATTATATCACTGAGTCACGGTTGAGTTGCACTTGCACAAATTTTGAGGCAGTGATGCCCATCTGGTATATATGACATCTCTACATTATGTTTATGTCATTAGATTATTACTGAGTGTCCAAAAACACTCCATGAATGTCTCAGTAACAGATACTTTGAAAAGTCTTCTTTTTTTGTATGCAAAGCCACATATGTTTGACACTGAAATTCAAGACTTATGGGGGATGGCTCTCCTCATCGAAAGAAGTATTCACATTAAAGTCACATTCTGTTCATTTTAATATTCTTCAGTGAAAATAATATCACCACATAGCCTATTTTCTTGTCAGCCTTGTAATTAAGTCAAGCTGCACACTGAGTTTAAGAATTCATTAATTCTCATCACTTATAAATTGCACTAAGTAAATTAGAAAATTTATGTGCATATTTAACACAATGAGTAAAAGCACAACTCCTTAGACATGGATGGCGGTGTGGAGTTAGGGTAGATCAAGATTTCACAGTTGGATAATGTAGGATGTTCCCAAACTGATAGTAGTGTTCTGACAAATTTGTTCTGAGGAAAGGGTTTGATTTCTTTTTTAGCAATTTGTAAGAAGATATTGAACTTTTATAATCCAAAGAATAACACTAACATATGTGGGAATATCAATACTGTCATCTTGTGTTGTTTAGTTTGTGGCGACACTGTTCTATGAAGACTCAACATCCGTTTAGATAAACTGAGTCAGATTATCCCAAAAGATATTCTAGCAGTGCAGCTAACTGGTGATTCTTCTTTAATTTCTAATTATGCTGGCATATGATTATGATGTAAAAATTGACTGCTTCTGGATTCCATAAGACAAAAATAAATGAATGAATGATCCAAATGAGACAAAAACTCTGCTACTCCAAGTAATTTGTTAAAGAGTGATTATCCTCCAGCAAGACCAAAAAGGTAGACAGCAGCACGTTTAACATCCCTGTTGCAGTGTCAATTAGCAACATGGATGTTGACGGCAAGAGAGAACTAACTGTAAAAATTGTAGTGTTTTTTTGTTGTTGTTGTGCTTTATAAAGTATTGACCCATACAGTTTCTGCATGGGGGATTTTTATTTTTTGAAGTGACTAATCAAAATCCTTACAGCAGCTGTGGCTCTCCTCATCGCTTCCATCCAGACAATCGTTGTCGCCATCGCACTTCCACGATGCCCGTATACAGCGCTGATTGTGACACTGGAATTCGTCACTTTTACATCGAGTTGGCTCTAAAACATCAGTGGAGGAATCTGGGGGAAAAAACAGTACAGAGGACAAATTAAAATCAACATGGGACTTGGTAAGAGGTATGAACTCAGGAGAAATTATTAACATAGCCATAATGGCAGGCAAACTGAGTTAATAACGTCTCACAACCCCACAGGACATAAAGCAAGTGGGATTTGTTTTGGGTAGCTGGAGGTCTGGTGGGATAATTTTTCACCTGTATGTACTTGTTTATTGCCTAATTTGCATAAAAACAAGGAGCTGTTTTGTGTTTATCCCTTAGCATGATGGCAGGATGACAGCAGGATATGACGATCCTGGACTTTGTATTTCATCTGATTCATTACGTCCTCCTACCTGAACAGGTGACATTGTTCTTCTCCAAAGCTTGGTTGTCAGCACAGGCACACACTCTGCCTCCTGGGATGGCAAGGCAAAGGGTACTACATCCTCCATAATTCACGCTGCATGCGTTCTCACCTGGGAGAAACAGATCACAAACACTGTGAGTTGTCTTTTTCAGTTAATTTTATAATTTCTGAGCCTTGTGAATATTAGTACCTTTCTCCACTTTAAGTTCTGCAAAATTAATCCAATTTCTGATGCAAAACCCATTTCCTGACTTACTTAGACATGCCAGGTGTAAGCCATACATCACATGAAATATTGGGAACACAGCAAGAGAAATATATTTGACATTTTTATCATTTTTTTCAGTGGGGATAATTTGTCTTCCTGGACAAAACTGTCACTCCTCAATAGCAAAAAAGACCCTATAAAGTTAAGCCATGTGACACCTTTGTCACTTCAATTTACCACTTTTCCCAAAAGCAGTGCCTGAACCAATGAGATAAAACTTTTGGTCTTGTGTGAGCCAATCAGTTGTAGCCACAACATTGGAGATCCAATTAATCTATCCAGTGGCCACAGAAAAAGTCTAGACGTTTTCTGGATCATGTGAACTAGTCTGTGCACACAAAAATCACGACTGGTTTGCATCATGCGCTTGACAGGGCACTGCTCTACTCACAATAAGCATCTCTGATGCTCTTCTACAGAAATCAATGTTTTAAGGATGCAGCAAAGGTGCAAAACCACTTTGGCTGTCTGCTAAAATAATATTCTTCTAAATGTATCATGTTCTGCTTTTACATGGCTGTTATAAGGCAAAAAGAGAAGTCCACAGAGGACGTTATACTGACAACATTATCCATTTTGTCCCCTATCTGTTTTTTTCAGCATCATAACAACATGAATCGATATTCTTTCAATGAAAGAGAGAATGAAGCATCAAATACTGACAAAACAGCAGTATTTGATGCTGCCATTCCCTGAGCATCAAATACTGCTGCTATGTCAAAGCAAGGATTGAAATGCACCTGCTGCCACATCCTTTGATGCCGGAAGCAAACTGTACCTTAAAAATAAGCAACAAAGTCAGCCCTGTGGCAGGTTCGGTAAAATAGAGTAGTGCTGGAATAAGTCACTGCCTTGCTTATTTATTTAGTTTTTTGGGGGGTTTTTTTATCCAGGTTGCTAACATGTCTGAATCACAGTTGAAATGTACGACAGGCAATATTCCATGAGGATTTAGCTCCACAGTGGTATCAATAATATATAAATCTATTGCCATCTCTCCAGATTTATTTAGTCAGCAGTTTCCATCTGTCCATTGTTGACCAAAAACTTCTTTGTCCCCAAGTGTAACTTTTTTTTTCACCTAAAAAAGTTTTAGACCCTATATCTTTCTGTTGGCCCCAGTGAAAATGCCAGAAGAAAAAATGGACAGTTATTGTATTATTTGCTGATGTACTATTAACCACCTAAATAGTGTGTAGTTGGGGTGCTATTTTTGTAGTTTGAGCATTTAATTGTAAGAAATTGCTCTTTATAATATGCATAGAATAAGTTTTGCTGTTTTGACAGTACAAATTGTTGTTTGTACTGTCAAACAACAATACAACTTGTTTGACAGTTGTAATGCCAAAAATAGATTTTTATTTTCAGATAAAATTTAGATAGATCTCTCCTCGATAGTATGAGGATTGTGACTTTAATGAAAAATATTAAACTAGCGTATTTTCCGGACTATAGCCCGGTGCTGCTTTTCTGTGGATTTTTCTTCAACCACCAGAGGGCTCTTTAGCAGGAAGTGAATCATTGGAAGACAAAATTGGAATTCAAAGAAGAAAGTGCTAATTTTAATTTAGAACAAGCACATGCTAGCACTAGGCATGATGGAGAAATTTCTTCAAACTCATACGATGCAGCTTTCAAGTTGAGGGCTATCGATCCGGCAGTACAGGAAGGAAATAGAGCCGCTGCACGTAAACTCGGCGTGAACGAAAACATGGTTTGGCATTGCAGATGGAGGGCTGTGCCTTAATAAATTTTGCAGATTTATTAGAACGCTGCCCTGGGCTGTAGAAAACCGAGCGCGGCGGAGATACCAGCGGCTTATAGCCCGGTGCAGCTTATATATGTACGCTTCCAGTTTTTAAAAAAAAGAATTGTAGTATGGTGCGCTCTATAGTCCAGAAAATACGGTACTCAGGTTGGAGTCAAGTTGTGAGCTTAGTTCTTTCCATAAAAACTTTGAAAAGTGAAAGATGAAATATTGATTTTTACATCTCGCAAAGTATGGCACATAGAATCGATTTTACCACTCATATGAAAATATAAAAAAAAAATATTTTGGGAAATATGCAGTATATTTGTTCAAGCTCATACAATTTCAGACTTCTGTTTATTAAAACAAATCTCAGAAATTGAAAGATTTCAAAACAGCAGCCCTAAATCTCCTTTCAACAAAACCTGTTTGTCTCACCTAGGGGAGGTTACATCTTCGACTTCCCAGAAATTACTCAAGTCTTGCGATTATGCAAACACTTATTCCATGTAATCTCAAGCAGTAAAAAAATATACATATCAATATTGTTCCTGTACAATAAAAAATATGCCTTAATGGTTATTTGGTTGGCACAATTTTCTAGCAGACAGAATGGGAGTAAGATTATGACATGAAGCTCTTTACATGTTGATTATCTACTTCAGCGTCAGTCACTGCAATAAAATAACAGAGCAACAGAATTTTTTGTTACTCTGCAGTATATATAATACATATCGTAATAAATCCCCCATACCCATTAAGGCAACAGGGATCCATACTGTAAAGGAAGCAATTCACATTCAGCAGCGATGGACGGCTACTAAGTGAAGGGAAAGCTGCCAACCTTGCTGGCTCTGTGCGTCATAGACACGCAGGCCAAATAGAGGTGGTCTCTCGCTCCGCAGCAGAGTGACATCGCCCGTGGATAAGTCCAGCTGGAACACAGACGCATTCATGTACTCCGTCCAAAAGATGAAATTGCGATAATGAGAGATGCCGAAGGGATGGTTCAGCTCTTTTCCTCTGTACACCACCTGCAACAAGAAACACCATGCACTATAATCAGAAGATTAGTGGAGCCACAGAGAGGCACCAACAGCAACAGCAAAATCAATCATCTCAAAGCAGACTAACTATTTGAATATGGGGGTAGATATTATTCTAAACCCATAGAATGATGAATGTTATTTAATTTCTTTGCGCAAATCTATCTGGCAGAACGGCCTGCTTGTAATAATGCTAGATAGAATCTTGGCATTGATTAAAGATCTTTTACAAATAATTTATTATCATTAATAAGCCAGTTTAACTGCAGGGGCAGTTAGGGATAAAGGGATATTTTGTTGGCTGTGGTTTTAGAGAGGCGGAGATTTGTTCAATCATCTCATTGCTTTGAAGAATAAAATCATCAGTATTAAAACATTTTAAATTATAAACTACTTTTTTGCCATATTCACGTTTTATAAGACTGAATGTTTTTGAAAGATTAAAACTTTAATTTACCAACGTATTCACAAATAACTTATTCAAAACATGTAGTTGATTGATTCAGACAGCAAAATTAAATTAAGAAGCGAAGGTCCAAATCTCTCAATATATACATACCATTCTTCCAGTTCCATTAAGGTAAATCTTCTCAATATGATCATAGTAGGCATCACACCAGTACATTGTGCTGCTACTGTGGTCTAGAGTCAGACCATTAGGCCACAGCATGTTGGAGGTGACAAAAATACGGCGATTGGATCCATCCATCCAGGCTTTTTCTATCCGTCCTATGCTGTCATTGACCTCATCCTCTTCCCAGTCTGTCCAGTACATCCAGCTGTCATACAGAGAGGTGGACAAGAACAGTAAAGGCTGTTACTGCATCAATACCCAAATGAATTATCGTCTTTAATTAAGAAAGTACATACCAGGAGCATCTGGGTATTTTACCCTGAATATTATAATAATATAGTATTTTATATGCAATGTCAGATTGTTTTTGACTCTATAAGCAGCTTAGGGAAGACAAACTGTACTTTTAAATGCATTGTGTGAAATTGATGTAAACTTGGTTTTTTAAATAATGCTTGGCTGTATTTCCTTGCAAAGTAACTTTTTTTTTACTTGCATGGAAAATAAATTAATGCCGTTATTCATCAAGCAACAATTTACTTCTCCATTTTCTTGTAAATAAATCCTTCACAGGCTTGCTCGCTGTCGCTATAAATGCATCTGATAGGTGTATCAGAACATCAAGGTAGAGTTGGTTGCTTTAAATTCCCAACCACATAAATAATGTCGGGACTACACCTCTGAATGAACCAAAGGTATCTTTAACACGATTGGATCAACAATTTGACATGGTCTTTTCTGTAGTAACAATGCCCAGGGGATTTGCTCTGCTTGAGTGTTGCTGACTGAGCCGTGTGCCCTGTGTTTCTCACCAATGGTAAAGGGTTGGCTCAGGAAAGATAAAACAGATTGGGATAGGAAGGTGAATGAATACCATGTCTCCGAGTCGTCTTTGTGACCTCATGAATTATTGATACCACAGTACTTCCACAGACACACAGATTCATGCACACACGTCTACACAGCTGAATATAGATAGAAA
Source organism: Gambusia affinis (assembly GCF_019740435.1). Lineage (NCBI taxonomy): Eukaryota > Metazoa > Chordata > Actinopteri > Cyprinodontiformes > Poeciliidae > Gambusia > Gambusia affinis. Next base: position 22,753,231 of record NC_057878.1, read on the forward strand.
CTGCATCAGATGCACACCATTTATATAAAGTACAAAAGAAGAATATTAATACTTCCTTCATCATAGAGTCATAGATGTACAAAGCTACTAAACTGGGTTGCTAGTGTTGACTAACGCTGCTATGCCTTAGTTTCTTTGGAATTCTGTGGCTCTAACGCCCTTTATTTCACAATAGATTGACAGAAAAAAGGGTTGTGAGAGGTGGAACACGTGGCAAAGGCTAGCAGACCGGGACTCTAAGAAGGTCACGTAGAGGACTAAGGCACCACCACCACACCTCTGCGTGAGTTTCTTATTTTGACAAGCAATTTGGTGTTACAAAAAGTGCTTTAAGTGGTTCTAAATGTAAAGAAATGAAAGCATTTTGTGAAATATTACAGCATGCTAAATTAAGTCAACTTGTTGCATATGATATGGCCCTGTTCCTATATTGCATGTCTTTTTGGAACAGGTACACCCAGTTTGTATTTATTATTGTTGTTTGTTATTATCTGCACCCCATCCTTCTTAATGGAGTCATATATTAACACATCCACTAATAGTGGATATAAAATTAAAAATAACTACTAAGGTGGAAAATGGTGGTAAGCATAAATGATTAGTACCCTTGCCCAATTACATTATCATATAAAGTGTTCAAATACTTTTTAACTAAATGAATATTATTTATTAGTTAGTTTTAAAACTGTTGGCATAGCGAGGTGAGTGAATCTTCAACAATGGGAAAATAAAATTTCACAAAACGTAGCCTGAAATAAAATAACATTGTTGTGGATTGTTGGGGACCATTTAAGAAGCATCTGAAAAACATCTGTAGCTGTAACAACTATAAGTGGCATGTATTGCATCTGTAAGTTCTCTTGCTATTGTCACAGAACTGCTAGCATGTCCAAAATGTCTGTGGTCGACTGCAGGAGAGCAAATAACTAGTAGCATTATATATGTAAACATTTCTGGAGATTTATTTAGAGACATGTATCTTTGCAATATTTGTCCACTGTTTAATTGCCAGGGAAATACACAGTAGTGTGAAGGTGGAATAAGAATCATCACATTCTCTGATCTGAATATTGTTATGCTTCAAGAAATGCAAAAGGCAGAAAATAAAGAAATAACACTACCTTTTGCCACATGAATGTTTACTGACTAAAAGCATTCATTGAATATGACCGAACCTTCTGTGATGATAAATATTCAAGGCTTCAATCCTTTTTAAGTTTAAGTTTTTCACTAGGGAACAGCAAATTGGAAACCTCAAACTACAACACCCACAAGCAGTCACTAAACATAGCTTTGAAAATATCTCAATTGAGAGAACCTAATATTTGGGTTACACACTTATTGGCAGGCACTGAAACCAGTGGGGTTTCAACAGCTCTTTGAATTAGGAATTTTATACATTTAAATGTTTACTTGAAAATTAAGAAACTCGAAAATATATCTAGTGCCAAATAGGTAAAAGCCATGAACCCATGAATCCTGCCAAAAGTCTACATTTACATCAGATTTCCCATCAGTTATAATGGTATAGAGACAAAATCACATAAGGAAATGACTTTCACAAAATGTTTTGACAATTCACATATTTCATTCTTAATGTAGCAAAACAGTGGATGAAGTTACTATTAAGCTGACACTCGTGTCAACACAAACTGGAGGTGGCAACAGAGCAGAAAATAAGGTCTCAAGCCTGCAGTGGAGAAATCTGTAGGAGAAGTGCAACCATTTCATGTGAAAAGAGCCTTCCAGCTGAGCAGATAGAGATCAAAGAACTGCCGGGGTACTGGCTGAATATTCGCATACAAGCCTAAAACTAGCTTTTCTAATCACCTGTGCTGTCAATGGGAGGGTCAGTATAAAAGTTATTAATCCCCAAACAAAGAAAAATGTAGAATAATCATTTGTCTGCAACTGAAAATCTGTCTGTATTTTATTTTATTTTTTTATGTTAAAAGTTTAGGGCTTCATTTACTGTATGAATGTAACTTTGCTTTTACACCATGCAGAGTCAGTTGGAAATGTAGTGGTGGGGTACGAGTCCTCAAAACTGTGAAAAAAAAGCAATATGCTACAAAATGTTTGGAACAATCCCCTGAGGCTTGAAAAATAATCTCTGACTGCTATGGATTCAGTGGGTGGTAATACGATTTAAGCCTTAAAGTGTTAATCCTTAAGATCCTTAAGACACTCAATGAATTGCAGCTTTGCAGCATAATGTCTGTATGCTAATTACCACCTTTGCTGGCAAAAACCACCATTGATGAATCCAAACAGGAACTCCGATGTGATCTATGAAGGCTGCAGAGAAGAAGTCAACAAACTGAAAATTGGGTTACCAAGTTTTCAAGTGTGGAGCAAATATTTTCTTTTTGTATAAGTTTTTCCTTTAAAAAGCAAATGCTGTCATTTGCTCATTTACAAGTAACATTTTTCGAAAACCTTTCATGTGACCTACTACTTGGTCAAAGGTCATTGCAAAGTTTTAAAAATATCATGGTTTCCAGGATTAATCCTGAAAGTAATTACATTGGAAGCAACAGAGAGAAATGTGTTTAAATTTGACATTTTAAAGAACAGTGCTGAAAGCAGCAATAAAAACATCACTCCCACGATTTATCCAATAACAATACTTCCTTTGTAACAAAGACACAGCAAGTTAAAATACAAGAAAACCAGTGGGTGTTGTAACATTCATAGAATCTCTACAAAACATGCTAAGAGAAAGAAAAACAACTCTTCTAACACATATTTGCTTTGTTTAGGGATTTAAAGCCATTTGTTAAGTTATAGAACTTCTGGTAAGCTTCAAGCTGCACTGTAGGGATTTCTATAGATTGATTTCACACATCTGTTCTAAAGTTCTTTTCATGACAGACTGCTGTAAAAAAAAAAAGAATTATTTTCAAATAAATATTTGTATACATGTAAAGTGTTTTCCACTTTTATTTAGTAATGTATATGATTGTTTACTTGATTCCTGAAATCACTAAGTATTTTTAACAGCTGTTAGATGCAATCCGCATGCCCGTCAGCTGCTTGAAAAAAGGCTTTTCTGTTTAGACATCAGAGATATAAAATCTGGGTAAAATCTACTGAGATGTTAAATAGAAAGATAAAACAAAAAATTTACTTTTCAATAATAAACACTAATAGGTTGTTTTTGCAAAAATCTTAACCTAAATATGTGGAGAGAGAAACACCTGACTTAACGCTACCTCTTAAGTCAGGTGAAGGATCTGTAATGCTTTGGGCCTATTTATTTCTGTTTTTAAGTGTGTATGGCATCATAAACTATTTGAAGTACCAGGGGATTTTGTGTCTGATTGAGTCTAATTGTCTTAATTGCGTCTTTCAGAATAATGGTCCTAAACATATGGCCAGATCAGAAGGGAACTGATTCATCGGACTTTTAGCAGTCATAACAGCAGGAGTGCCAATAAGTGTGACATCAGAGATTTTGAAAAAAATATATTTCCAAGTATGGGGTTTTTCTGAATTTAAATATTCTCAAATGAAATTAATTTTCTGTAATTCACAAGGGATTGTGCCACCACTACAAAATTTAAAGTCTTTTGATAACTACATGTTGCTCTCAGTGGTTGGTTTAGCACTAAGGTTAAAAAAAGTGCTAGACTATGTCTTAAATTTTAAATATAAAGAAGCAAACCATATTTGATAATCCTTAAAATTACTACTATCAGTACATTACCAAAAATACAACAAAGTACTTAATTCAATGTAACTGTCATAACATTACTCTATAAATTTCAACAATAGGATGGCTAATACAGTAGATCATACAAGAGTGCCATAATTAACCCCTTAACTGGCAGCGAAAAAGGCAGAGTATTCAAAAAAACTAGATTTGTCCCATGCATGGGATACCGCAAATTAAGGGGTTAAGGAGAGTTAAGTAATATTGCCTGCTCATGCTATTTTATTTAAACTTAAATGTACCTGAGAGTCATACAACCATGCAATTCAAGAATTCAGTTAAGCATGATTTAAAAATCCACCCTAGATAAACATTCTGACCATATCAGTATATGGTTTGAGAGTTTACCTGTTCAGAGGATCAACTACGATTGCTCTAGGGTGTGACATGTTTCCTTCCAACAAGGTCTTTCTGGTTTGAGAGGCTCTTTCCAGCCTGGCAACACTGATTGTCTTCCTGTAGCCATCGTTGGTCCAGTATAAATTATTTCCAATCCAGTCCACAGAAATACCCTCAACATTATCAAGTTCTGGAACAAAATCAGCACCACAAAATATGATAGACATTTCTCAATAATTTTTTTTTTTTCATTTCTTCTGAGATTTTTCAAAACATACAATTAATGAAACAGATAATCATAAATGTTAGCAATATTTTTTCATTGTACATAATCATAACCTAAAAATAGTTGCAAGTGTTATTTTTGCTTTACACTTAAGAAGCAGACTCATTTATATCCCCTTATCATCCCATATATTATATGTGAGTTTTTTAAAGCCTAAAGACAAGAAAATATATAAAAAGATAATTGAAGTGCAGTTTTTCTAGTAGCACAGATGGTGCAAAAGCTATTTTATGACCATAGACATAATAGAGAATAGGGTCTTTTAAAAAGTACAATGAACCTCACTTACAAAAGGAAAAAAGAATCTAGAAGATACAAAAAAGCATTGACTCACCATCTTTGAGAATTGTCTCCCTGCTACTCCCATCTATGTTTTGACGGCCAATGAGGAAACTGGTGGTGTCAGCGAAGTAAATGTGTCCCATTTCTGCATGATAGTCTATGGCTCGAGGATTGACAAGGTCTTCGATAGGTACCATGTGCTCGTCACCAGACTTGATGTTCATATCCAGGCCACGAATGACCCCAGGACGCCCCTTACCATAGAAGAGGAAGAAATCGTTTTTGGGCTCTACAAAGCAAGAAAGGACAGACCTTTTTTTTACTGTTATTGTCAATTAATTGGTCTAATTTATCAGTGCTGATCCATGCATTAAACCCACTTAACAACCACATTGTTCTTATATGTTTTGCAAGTCCAAAGCCATCTATTTACCCTAATGGAGCCAGTAATCAGTGCCAATGACTCTACTCACCACCCTCTATCATGCCCTCACTGCAAAACTGCCACGAGAATAAAAGTAATGAATTACTGAAGCAAACATTCAATTGTAATGCTTACCTTAGCTATGAATAGTGTTTCTAATCTAAATAAGATGGTGTTTCTGTAAGAAAAACAAACAGAAGCCTAGAGCTGAGGGACTTCCTCAGTGGCATCTTTGTGTCACATGGGGACTGTGTATACTCGAAACCTTGAGGAACCTCTAGAGAGGAAGAATAAGGAATGAAGTAGGGCTTCCACAGAGAGAAGCAGACCTCTCTCCAGTCTCACCTACTACCCAAGAGACTAGGATGCTGGAGGTGAGGACCACACATGCCTCAGTTCAATTTATCATTTTTGTAAGAGAGAGACCAACTAACCAGGAGGCAATTAAGGACTGCTAGAGACCCAAATATCAAACTCTAACAGTGACTTCTGCATGAAAAACTACATCATTTAACAAAAATATCTCATTATATTTTAGGAGATGAAGAGCAAGAGAGAGATAGTTGATGTCATCAGAACATCCACTAGAGAGGAATAAATCAAACATGTCATGCAAAAGCTCCCAAAGCTCCATTACTCTGATCGAAATCTTGTAGGCGCCCAAATTGTGTCATCAATTTGATCTTCGACTTTTATTGTCATCTACACAATGTCCAACAATTGATCAGAGCAGCCCACAAATGCAGGCAAACTTAAACCCTCATTATGGCAATAATCTATCAGGCGTCCCAACAGGTCGATAGGACAACGTCACACTCGCATAAAGCTGTTTTCGCCTGCCCTCATCTTCATAACTGTCAGCCCAAGGCTCTGCCTGCACATAGCCAGCTCTATTATGACACATGACCTTCACAGGGACAAAAAAACAACAGTAATCTTGGGCTGAATTTTCTTATTTCTACTTAAAAGGAGCTACTGTCGCAAAAAGATGACAAAAAAGATGTATGAAAATGCTTCCTTCTTTCCATCCATCTGTCCATCTGTCCATCCATCCATCAATGCCACACTACATTACTTAGGAAATTATTTAACATTATCATACATTATCTCAACAATGAAATTCATAGACAGATGTTTGGCTGTTATGAATGATAAAAAGCCAATACAAAAAGGCAATGAAAACTTTAATCTGAAAACAACTGCAAACAGGGATGGGTCTGATGGCTTGCATTATTTTCATCAGATGCTCATACGTGGACTAAAGTTTATAGCTACAGTCGAAGATTGATAGAAAATCCTTCTCAATAACTGTCTCCTGCTCTTTATATCTTCCTTCAGAGAAACGTGAGTGAGAAAAATACATCATTTTTTTATGTGCTTTGTGCCAACATTTAGCATTAGAAGTTGTGTCAGATTGTTATAGTGAAATGCGGGAGAGAACTCTAAGAAGCAAGAGTTGGTGCTTTATAGAAAAATGACAAGGAACCTCCACAGACAGCAGAAAGACCAACTGAAACGTAGAAAGTCACTTTGTTTGCTCATTTTGCATTGAAATATTCGAATTGGGCAATTTTCACAGCCTGCTGGAGGCCTCAGGCAAAAAGTACAATACTTACATTATGAAAAGTGCAGAGAGATACTAGATTTCTAATTAGCAATGCCAACGCAGTACTAACTGTTGTAAACATGATCACAAACATTTTTGGAAAGCAATTTAGAATATTTGCACCCAAATTACTACTTGAGGACTCAGCCAAAAACATGAGGAATGCACAAACCAATTCTCTTTCAGTATGGGTGTGTGCATCCATTGTTGGGCTGGTGACCTGTCCAGAGTGATGACCCCGCCTCTCACTGGTTGACCACTGGAGATGGGCACCAGCACCCCTGGCAACCCTACTAGGAATAAGGGTGTAAGATAATGAATGAATGCCAACGATTGAAGTTTCCTGGCCGATCCCAGATCACCAATCTTTAAAAAACCTGACCTGCTGGTTCCAATTTTGGCCGATACCAATTTTTTTTTTTGTCTGAAATGTCACTAAATATAGCAAGAAGGTCACTGAGTTGGTAAAAGCAGTTGCTATATAAGTTTGGGGCAGTTATTAGTTTTAAGGGGCACTTTTTTGACATGTGGACCATCTTTTTATTCTCCTTAATGGAATGGAAACCTCATTTGAAAGGTGTTTTTAGTGTTCTGGTGAAAAAATTATCAAATCTATAGATAAATATTTTTTCACTGCACTGTAGTTTTCCAGAAAATATAAAACATACATAAAATATTTAAGATGATGCTATATGTGTGTGGAATGTAATTTACAAGTTAAAAATAAACATTTAGCAGATTTAATGATAAAGCACAAGGAAGTGGGGGGCGTGCTGTGGTGGCACAGGGGGTTAGCACGCCCCACGTTTGGAGGCCCTAGTCCTCGACGCGGATGTCACGGGTTCGACTCCCGGACCCGACGACCTTTGCCGCATGTCTTCCCCCCTTTCCTCACCCGCTTTCCTGTCTGCCTACTGTTCTACTGTACTATTCTTTATATTATCTCAAACCACACCATCCATTTTTTTTCTAACCTTTGACCTGAATAAGACATTTTCATCCACATAAATGAAACTCAATGGAAATGTTCTCTTTTTCAAATCATTGTCTGTAAATCTAAAAGATGACTGAATGAAAATCTCAGATCACATCTAAAGTACTCAGACCAGCCAGTCTAACACCAACAAGTCACTTGATATGGTTAGGGAGGAGTGCCAAATATAACAAAAAAATGAACATATGAAATTATTATTTAAATGTGTTATTTTTTTAAAACTACAAATGAATACATAATTTATTAAATATAAACCTAATTAATGTGCCTCAATTAAATGTATTGATTTAATTAAAAAACTAGATGTAATTATTTCATAACTTAAGAAATTCTGTTCCTATGCTGAAACACGTCATGAATTAAAATAAACTGTCAACTTCACCCATCAAACTCAGTGGGCGGGATTAGGATTGCTTCTATATTATAAATGGCTGCAACAAGTCAATTATTCCCATGTTTTCTTTAGCTTTAAGGTCAATATCTTTGCTGGAAAGTGAAAAAATAACAGATTTAAATTTTTACAATTTTTGCAAAACTCTGGGTGAGCAATTCCAGCCTCTATTTCCCTAGTTTGGTCTGAAATATCTCTAAGTTCAGAAGAGAGCATTAGCTGGTCGTAGCGAGTGGGTGGAGCCAACGTTGATCCCTGTTGCAGCTTCTTCCATGCAGGACCTCAGTAAGCTCTCTTGTGAACTTCTTAGAGGTATTTCAGAACAAACTAGACATATAGAGTCTGGAGTATTGCTCGCCTAGAGTTTGTAATAAATAAATTACAACAATTTGTTGAAGTCATTTTCAAACTTACATAAAAAATATTTACCTAGAGTCAAAGCCAACTTGGAAGAAGTTGTCTAAACTTGCGGCTTGAAAGAGCCAATCGGACGACAGGGTCCCTATAGAAGCAGCCCTACTCCCGCCTGCTGAGTTTGATGGGAAAGGTGACGGTTTAAATTAATTCTTGCTTTGCTTCACCACAGGAAAAATAAATAATTTATTAAAACATGAAATAATTATATCTGGATTTTAAAATAAAATTTATACATTTAATAGTGGCACATATAATTAATTATTTATTTAATGAATCATTTATGGATGACATTCTAGTTTTAATAAATTAATGACACATTTAACTAATCATTTCATAAGTTATTTATTTAGTATAATTTGGCACTTTTCACTCTCCATAACTTGAATATCCTTTTCCCCCGTTCTGATGACTGATTTGAACTTTAGTAGTCTGTATTTTCACTATGTGCTTGAAAACATTTCAAATTGTGTATATAATGGTGTCTGGTTATGGTATAATCTGATTCCATCACCCTAGATAGCGGTCTGCCACTACAATGACACTGGATGCAATCTACTTTAGCTCATTAGGTCATTGGATATAATTTCTCTCTCTGACTGCCAAATTAAAGATTTTTTTCCTACATCTCGTCTTTTTCGTTAAATGTAATGATGGTGATAGAATAGGCTTTTCATGATGGGGCTAACTAGTAGGATTGCGGTAATTACAAGTCTGTCTATTAATTTCACTAAAATTTGGATACAAGGTTTGGCTTCACAGAATAAAATTTAACAATTGTGAAAACTTATTAAAAGCTAAAAGATAACTGATGATCATTTGAATACCCAATCACTTAGTAACACCTTACAGTGATTTATGGAGAAAAAAGGAAAATGTGTACTAACTTTTACAAGATGTTCCATCAAAACCAAGTCTGTAGCCAATACGGCAGCGGCAGGTTCTAGACTTGTAACTTCCACTCAGAAGGCAAATCTGAGAACATCCTCCTTGCTTTCCATATGAATCCATTTCACATGCATGGCTCCTGACTGCGGAAAAATACAAAAGACCAAAAGTAATGTTGTTTGGCACAGAAGTATTTTTTTTTCTAGTGTACACCTTGTGAGTCACGGATGTTGACTGTGACACATACTTGCACATGTTTACTTATTGGAAAATGTCCTTTACCTTTCGGTTGAGCGAGTTTGTGGTAAACACGGAGGGCTCTAGAATTCCCCAGGCTGGCTAATGTCCTGCTCTCTGCTGTGATGTTGAACCTGTTCACCTGCAGCAACTCCACAGATGAACTCTCCTCTGAAGGGGCAGAGTGCAGGGCGTAGAGGTAGTCCTCAAACACAGCTAATGTATATATGTATGACACCTGAAACATAAGAAAAAGCCAATTTGTATTTTTTTAAACACAAGTCAAACAACAAAGGGAAAGAGAAAACAACAAAGCAGATTCAATATGAGCTGCATCCCAAGCATGCATCAAGCACAGGAGAGATGGGAAATGGAGGTGTGGTCATCTAGTACAGTTGGCAGCCTGTCCAGGGTCAAAAGCTGGACTCCACTGGGAGACTGCTGGCCCTGACACAACCACCCTCCATGCTACATTTAGCAGGCTGACACCTACACAAAGCAACATGGCTGGATGAGCTATGTTCACAGGAAATACACCTAGGCTCACTGCCCCACACCTTTACATCAGGGGCATTGAGAAACATGCTTCAGGAAAAAAATATAACAAATTAACCCACTGATCCATCTCTCTGTCTGTGGAATTTAGCTTCAACACTCTACCAAGTAGATCTTAAATAGCTTCTTACGAAGAAAATTTTCCATCACTGGATACTTAAAAAGATTAACAAAAGAATTAAAACAAATTAAGAATTAACTTTATTGAAATTTGATTTTATTGTTTTAATAACATTTTTGCTTTCCTTTCAAAAAGTAAAGTTGGATGTTGTTTTTATGCTAAAAGTCAAGAACACAGGAAGCATGTCAGTACAGACGAAAAGTGAAAAGTTGACATTCAGTCACCCTGGGCATGAATGTCAGTAATTTGTGGGCCTTTTGAGGATGCTTTTGAAACATTCTGTTCAGGGTCAAAATTACAGTATATCTGCAGGCGTAAATATGTGTATGCACCCACAGAAATATTTGCATAGAAAATCCTCATACGGACTCTCTTCGATCAAATTCTTTTCGTAACTTTCAAAATGCTTCTGGCACAGTTCTGACTGAATGTTTGACCTTGATTCTTGTTTGAATTTGTAGAATTTATTCAAATTTGTTGATTTTTATGGGGCAAATCTAATTTTCAGTCAAGTCAAAAACCGTTCAGTAAGGCTGAGGTTTGGGTTTTGGATGTTTGGATAAAATAATTGGTCAACAAAATCTATGCTTGCAAAAAATATATATGTATTTTTTGCAAGCAGGCACCAATAAAGGAAAAAATTGGTCATACTTAAGATTGGACTAAAATCTGCAACTGCACACTTGGCCAAGGAAAAAAAAAACTTTTTTAAAGAGAAATTTTACTCTCAGACCAAGCAAAGACTGAGTTATCTGGCATGAGTAACAAAATGTATTTTTGGAGTAATTGAATTGAAGCTTTAAGGCTCAATTCTTGCCACTGTACCAGTTGTCAAGAATTTTGATGACACCATCATTGTTGTGAGTGTGTTTTGCTCCTTGAGGTTTTGTTGTGTTACAAAAGGTGGATAGAATAATCAAAAACAAGGAATAACTCCAGGTAAATTCTTGCCCCTTTTTGCTCAAACAGGTCTATGATTCCAAACCCTAGAAATCTGTGGATAATAGTTGAATGACAAGACATTGCCAGTATGTCCACCAATCTCAATGATGTGCCACGAAAAACAGGAAAAATAACCACCTCCAGTTGAGAATTATGTTAAGGTGTATTTGTATAAATGACTCCTAATCAAATATTATTTGGGAATGTATATATATATATATATATATATATATAAGCCTCTGTGTCATTCTGTAATGGATTAGATTAGATAGAGCCAAATACTGCAGCCAGTTCTTGATTTAAAATTATTTGAAGTTCTTGTTCTACTCTGCCAATAACCATTCTGCTACAAACAATAAAAGTTTCCAAATGGACAAAGACCCAAAACTAGCAATGCCTATTGAGATGAACTCACTAGCACAATAAGCCCGACTTATAAACTAAGCATTGTTAAGTTGCACAAAACAATAATATTTTATCAAAAGCTCAGTCCAAAATTGGAAAAGTTAAGTAGCATCATTAAAAATATGAATGAGTTTAATTTGAAATTAAGTCTAATAAAAAATGAAAGAGTAAAGAGGCAGCTTGTTAACACAAAATTCACAGTCTAGGAGAAAAAAAATTGAGGCTCTATATGACATTTGATATGCAGATCCAATGGCATTAAGATCCTCAGTCTAATGAGGGCACAAGCAAATGTGAACAAGGCAATATCATCCAAAGAACACCTGCATACATAATAAAGTGCTAAGATGTATGTTCTATTTTCCCTCATAAAGGCTGAGTTTCTCATCCACGTTGGTGGCAATGGCCTTTTAATGAATAATCATAATTTGCAATGAAAGGGGCTTAAAAGTGTACTACAGGGGAGAGACTATTGATATGCTCATTTCGAAGACTGCTCCACGTGTGACTCAGTTCTTTCTATTTAATAAAACATCAAGGTTTCAAAAGACCTTTTCTATGAAAATGAAGAGTGAATTAAAACCCCAGACACTGAATGTACCACCTGCCTCGTATCATGGTGCCAAAATGAAAAAAATACCCAAGAACTCTGTCATGACATAATTTGACTTTCTCAAAGGAAGAGAAATGCATTGCTGTAAAGAAAAGCCCCTAACATTTATCTAAAATGGCTCCTTAAATGTAGAAGAAAAAAAGCAGTGCTTACAATAAAATGCGACACTCACTTGGATGCCATGGATAATGGTGTGCCTGTTCCTGCCATGGTAATCCACAACGTCAATGTAATCCAGGTAGGCATCTGCCCAATATACAAGCTTCTTGATCATATCCAATGCGACAGCAGTGGGCTGCTCAATTTTATAATCCACTAGTCGGGTCCGGTTTGAGCCATCCATGTTGCACCGCTCAAGCTTGGCCACATTCCCATAGTCTGTGATGAACAGCATTCTACAGAAGAACATGGAGACAAATGTCAACTCAAATTACATACATTTTTTATGGATACTTTGCGTTGGTTAGTGTAAGCCAAGAGATGTAATAGCACCTTGCATTATATTAACTTTAAATAGATATGTTCAAATAGTTCAATTTAGTTTTATTAGATGGGGAGAACTCTGCCACTTAAAACCAGATCTGATACCTTAAAGGAAACATGTATGTGTGATAAGGCTCTTATAGATTACCGGTAACTTAGGTCACAAGTTTACATTTCACATAATGCTTCAAAATGTTTAATTTCATTTAGCCTCAAAAATAATATAAGTGTCATAAGTAGAAACTAATAAGTAAGAAAATAGGAGGCAAAAGATAGAAAATCCATAAAGATGGAATAAGTACAGAATTAACACACGTATTTAAAAAACAGAATTTGATTTTTGTAGATATTGTAAGTTTATGATTTCGTTTATACAGTGCCTCTTATTTGTAGTGATAGATGACAGATGAAACAATCCTATCCCATGCTACTACTAATACACAACTTACAGCACCGCAAATTACTTTAGTACAGAAATATTCTTGGCACAATATATTGTAGTTTTGGCTTTTCATAAAATGGAATGCAAATTGGTAAAAAAAAGACAAGTTACTCTTTAACTCACCTCACCCTTTTACATAGAAGAAGAGGTTGTACCAAGCTGCCCCTGCCTCCTAAGCTCTAGTACAGTTTTCTGTGGTAGCGCCTGGCGCCAGAGCACTTTAGGGAGCTGTGAAAATAAACCGGAAAAGCTATCTGCTTGCTGTCTACTGATGTGAGAGAAACGTCTTTTACGCTCACGATCAACTCTGTGGAAAGAAAAATAAACAATAAAAACTGTGAGAAATGTTTCCCCCTTAGAGGATGTTTTGGCCAGTGATGTCAGTAAATAATGCGTTACTGACGTCGGACCACTTTTCAGTAACAAATCCAGTAGTCAGACTACAGTTACTTATCAAAATCATTTTTTGGTTATCGTTACTATCTTCTTTTGATATTTAATCGTATTTCTCTACTGGACAGAAATGTAAACAATGGAGGGAGATGCGCATTTTGTTGGTGGAAAAACTGGAACTAGTTTGAGTTTCTGCCGCCAAGTCCGATTAATTATAAACGGCTTTGGGCTTCATTTTAAAGTAAACTGCAGATTTAATGAGTGGCAGGTTGCCTTTTTGGGCTCGTTTTGAGCGTGAAGTTGCTCATTTGGGCTTGGAAATAAGCAGAGACTCACAATAAATCCCAGAATTTGTCCGTCATTAAGGTAGTTTTACTCAGTCTCTCCTGTCCATCATTTCCGGATGATCCGTCCGCTGTGTCTTTGTTAATGTCAACTTAATTTATTACCTCTCAATGACGTCGGAGCTTGCTCAGAAAACTGCAAACATCGAGACCAATATAAACAGCGCCAATGTTGGCAATAGTTATAATGGCAAGTTAGCACCGTTATAATTATTAATATTACGGTAAGTGTCGCAGCCATCGGAGCTGTGGAGCTGCAGGAGGAGCTCTGTGCGCCATGCGACATCAAACTCAGGGGCGTACGCAGAATCTGGAGGCTGGGGGAGGGGGCTTTAAAATCCTTCTTAGAGTTTTCCAGACAACAGTGGACCACACAAATTACTCATGTTTTTTATTTTTTGTTCAATCTCCTCTTCAGTTCAACCTTATCAGTGGAGACACATTGTTGATGTTACCATTATAAAATAACTTACAATTACATATTGGCAAAGCTCAATGTGATTTTCACAGGAGGCAGAGCGTTGTTGTTAGCAGCTGCTGAAAGTAACTAAAAGTTACTTAATCCTGCAGTTAGTTACTTTCCTTTAGTTACTACTTGACTTGGAAAGTCAAGTAGTCAGTAATATAACTAAGTTACTTTTTCAAGGAGTAATCAGTAGTCCGATTAAAGTTACCTTTTCAAAGTAACTATGACATCACTGGTTTGGCTGCTCCTTGAAGGGGGGCTCACCCTTTCATACTTTGAAAACCCCTGCTCTAGTACATTCTGTTGCACAACTAGCTTAAGCTCTGGCTTGATAAAATGATGCGCTCTTGTTTTCAACTTTAAACTTGACCAAAAGAAAGAACTGCTTTCATAAAGACAACGGCTAAGGGCTCATATGGACTAACAACCAATCAAAACGTAAGAACAATGTCTAAAAACCAGTCAGTTACGTTTTTGGTCTAATTCAAGAAAGAAAAAATAAACAATAAAAACCCTGAGCTTTGACACAAATAACATGAGATATTATTATCTTCCCACTGTTTAGATTTGATATCAACTTTTGTGGCATTTAAATAAGTCCAGTGAAATTAAGGGACAATGTTCTGACTATCATGAGATATGATCATGAGATATGAATCACAACTAAAAGAATGAAATGCTGGTTTCAACTGGTCGAAATGAGCTTCCTCGAAACCGTGGCTGGACTTATCCTCATAAATTGGATTAGGAACTTCATCATCTGGGGAGAGTTCAAAGTAGAGCTGCTGCTTCTCTATAATAACTGGACACAGTTGAGCTGGTCTTGGCATCTGTTCAGAAAGACCCAGAACTTTTTGAAGGGACTTTTTGATGGGATATCCATTTGGCTTGGGGACATCTGGGAATCCCACACAGAGGACCGGAGAGTGTCGTAAGGGTATGACACAAAGCATAACGACAGCATCAGCTGTCCATTAAAAACGAGAAATACACTGAGAATTTGATGTAAATAACATTAGTCACAACACATAAAAATTGCCTAGGGAATTGGAAATCCATTGATGCCAAGGGGTTGCTTTTAGTCTTTTAATTAAGTGGTGTTTAGAAAATCTTGCTCTGAATCCTGTGTTCCAGATTTCTTAGCAACACACCTTGTCACGTGACTATCAGGACGCAGTGAAGAAGTTGTGTGCTTTTAGAGAAGTCGTCAAAAAAGCCAGTCTCTCTCTGGTTTTGGTTAATTACTGGAGGAGTTTTAGTGGGAGAACCCGGGGGGAATACGCCTATTGATGCAGTTGTTTATTACTCATTCGGCTGCATGTTGGCACGCAAAACGTAACCGACAGCATCCGGTTTAGGATTTTCAAAATAAAAGCTCCTCCAGACTCAATACATAGAACGGGCATATTTAATTATTTCTTGCGCGGCCCGGCACCAATTGGTCCACGGACCGGTACAGGTCCGCGGCTCGGTGGTTGGGGACCACTGCTGTAAAACACCTCATCTTTCTTACCAGTCAACTATACTCCACAGGTAGCCACACCTGAAACTTCACATCTACTTGCAAAATTGACTCTATAACTTTCTCAACTCCTCCTAGTTTAGAGACCTAAAAGAAACGCTGATCTATTTCAGCTCCCTCTATCACATCTGTAGAGGTGATAGTGGGAGTTTTCACACAAGAAAGCTAAAAAGGTATCTGAGGCCTGACGAACATGCCTTCTGAATTTTAAAGTAATAATTACATTTATAGCCTTGTTACTATTTTTACTATATTTTATTGTGTCTAAATTATTGCCACTACAATCTCCGAGAGCAACAAAGTAGCTTTTTGTTGCATTGCTACAATGACAAGGAAGCCATAGCTTTCATCTCTTTGGGCATAGGTCCCCTGGGGTATGACTATACTTTTCAAAATTGCGCTAGTCTGCAAATTCTGCAATTATTAGGAAAGGACTGTCATTCTTTCTTTCTGCCTCTGACTGAGCTCCCACAGTTTCTTTGAATAACAAGGTACAGAGAATGACAGGAAGCTCGCCTAATCTACACAAGTTAAGTTTAAGGAGAGACAGAATGTCCTTTGAACCTTAGACCTGGCTGCAGAGAGAAACTGTCTATGTCAGCAAGAACCCCAATCCTCCAAAGAAGCGTGATTGTATGTGGCATATCAATGATTGCTTCCCAGGATTAGGGGTGGTGCTGATTTTGTACTTCTTCATTCCGCAGTTGGAAGAAGATTCACATGGATCCTGGAAATGAGCCCCCATGATAAATAAACTGCATGGGACCAGGGAAAATGTTGGGTAGGTCTCACGATGAAAAATTTGACTGGCAAAGCAGAGAATGTGACATAAAATCAAAATAAACACTACAGAAGGCAGTTTCTTTTCGCTGTCAGTGTACTTTTCAAACATTGGAAGCAGTTAATAATTGTTTTATGCTAATTAGTCAAGTTGTTTCCAAACTGAACTTCTCAAATGAATACCAACAGAGAAAATATTATGATTCTGTCAGTCTCTGAATCTTTTGAACAATATTCATTTATACTTTAAATGTTAGATAATTTTGTATCTCTTTATTTGACGAGTTGTGAATAGGACTGTCCTGACACTGTCATGAACATGAGTAAGTCTTCATGAATATTTATGACTGTTGTCATAAAGTGTCATTCGGTAATCATGACACTTTTAATACAAAGTTATTCAAAATATCTTCGTTATGACAACTTGTCATTAACCAAGAAATCATGATCTGACATAAATTTGTTATAAAAGTAATACTGATTAAACTTTAAAAAATATGTAACTTTATGTTATTAAAGCTAACGTTTAGCTAATAAACTAAAATAATCAGGGAGCTGAATACAAATGCACCTTTCATTTTTCAAAATGTTTTTTGTTTTGGAAGACATTTTGTCTGCTTTATAATTATATATTACTTTGTTTTGGTCTATTACAAATACTACAACAAATGATATTTTGGTTGTGGATTAATAAATCTTTGTAAAAGTATTGAATCAATTATACTCTGCAAGTTTGGGAACACAAATGAAAAATTTGACTTTGGGTCTGCTTTGCTCTAAATGAAAACATTTCTAAAACAAATTTTACAAAGGCAATAAAAGAGGACTTTTAATCATTTTGTGTTATGAAAAATTTTGCAGTGAAGTACGCTATGTCATCAATCAATTACTTTTTTCCCACCACAAAAACAAGAAAAGGCTGTCCATCAAATCCTTTTCTATGTAGAAAAGTTAAAATGCCCTATCCAAAAGAAAAAGAGGCAGGGAGACATCATGAGAGTCAAACAAGAATAAAAATTGGAGTGCCAAAGCAGGGCATATTCTATAAACACTGTTCTTCCTGCTGTGCCGCTATCCAACACCTCCCTCATTTCTTTTGTTTTCACTCCATTGCTCCAGGCTGACAGACCTCTCTCAGGCCCACTGCTTCAGAAACAGCTGTACCTATTTCTCACCAATTAGAGTCAGTAGGAGGGGACCGAAATGTTCTGTCTTATACAGACAATCTAGCCCTTAACCTAAAATGTGATAAGGCATTATTGTAGAACAAAATCCTTCAACTGCTGACTTACAGTAACAAAAGGAGGATTCACAGTTTAAACACATTCTCAAACTTGGCTCATATTTACCAGAAGCTGTAGCATATTCCAGGAACTGAACTCCATTTAACGAGAGCAGAGATGCAGCCAACCAAATCAAAACTGGTCATGCCATTAGGAAACCAACAGCAAATTATTTTGATTAGACCCGCCGGCATAATAGCAGCCCAAGTTGATGAATAAAGCAGAGTTTTGTACAACAAAAAAATACCACAAAATGGTAATGCAGTTCTGCTTCATCTGCTTCAACTTTCAGATTAATTATGCAGGGTTAACATGCAAGATTTATACTGTTTTGTCATGGCCTTAAGGGCATGGTCATGGCAGAATAAGAAAAGTAGCTCAGAGCAGAAGCAAGGTGCTCTCAAATTCAGCCGTGTCTGGATAGAAACATTTTACCACAAGCATTGGCTTAAATTAAACACTCTTTGTCTTTGAATTGCAGACTGTTCCTAAAAATCCCAGACAGAAATAAAAGGATGTTAAAATGTTGCTTTGACTCCAAGTTTACTGCTAAATCTTTGCTATAGGCTCGCTTTGCCAGCTAGGCAGAGGTAGAAATGAAAAAATGACTGAAATCTTGATAATTGGTCCACAGTTTGATAAAGCTTGTGTATGCAGTTTACTTAAATGATTTACTTATATTTTTTATCACTCTGTCTTACTTAAAGTGCTAAGAATCTTCTCTTAAAAAGTGTGATCCTGAAAACAGCCCACCACATGCTGTTTTGGTGTTCACAGGGGGTATAATGTGTTTTCCTCTATCCTTACAGACAAACATCCAGTGATGGAAAGTCCAGCAGGGACATTTTTTCTGTGATAACATCATTGAATACAGATGAATGTCTGAACAATTTCAGCTTTCTGAGGCATCATAAGCTGCCTGTCAAATTAAACACCTCAAATAAAAAAGAGCTGAGCCATAGGAGAGAAAAACAATCTTAGAATGCCTTCCTTCTTGGATAAACGTATTTTTATTTGTGTGAATACTGAAAAGCATTCACTCCATAGTGATCATCTTGCTCTTTCAGACTGTTCTGTTCATGCTGCAATCTTTTGTCATTTCAACCTTTTACATTTCCAAACATTCAGATCTTTCAGGACATAATGATTATGGCTTCTATTATTTAGTTATTTATATTATTTTCCTTAAAAAAAAAAAAAAAATAAAAAAAAAAAAAAAGCTTCGCTTGCACTGAGTAACAATTGGTTTAGAATACAGGCTTTCAAGTGGATTCTAAACCACTTGAAAGTGAAAGGTGAGAACATAGAACTCTGATTTTACCCTCTCTTTATTGACTTCCAATTCATTTTAGAATTCATTGAAAGTATCTTTATTATGTTTTTTAGTTTCTGAATGGCAGTGTCCTTATTGTATGTCAAAACTTCTGTATATGTAGGTTCCATGTCACTCACTAACAACAGTGGATCAACTGTGTGCAACTGTCAGAAAACAATGTCTCAAGAAATTTGAATTTCATGCCTTATATAAAAAAGCTCATCCACTTTTCTATACACTAAAAAAATAAATCAGGTTAGGTTTGCCAAAACTAATAAAATGGATCATTACATGAAAACTACAATTTGACTGAAATGAGTTTCTTCCACCATGAGCACATGTTCATCAGGTTTTTACTTCTCGCCTCTAACATTTGTCCTGCTTCAGTCATTCAAATATTAGATCATCCCTATATTTTAGAAGGTTATGATGTTTACTTGTGCTCTTATGTCAATATATATTATGCTAAGATATGATATGTGTAATTTATATTTTCTAAAATAGAAATTTTCCACAGCAATTTAAATTTTTAATATGTTTCACAATTTTTATAAGATCACAGATTAAGATAGTATATATTTTAACACGCTAATAGCAACAGGTTATGCTTAGATAGCTGGTGAACCTAGCTAGTAATTTGGCTGAATATGAAGAGAGAGTAAGAGCTTTTAGTAAGAGCTACAGGCACCGTAAAACTGAATTACAAACACACATACATTGAAGTGTACTGCTTAATCAATTCTTCAATGACTTTTGCTTCTTTATAGTAATGGAGTCCATTTTCTAGAAATATATTTTTACCTTTAATCTTGGCTTATAAAGAAGTAAATTAGTGTTGAATTTTAATTTATTTTAACACTACAGACGCTGTGGTTTTGCACTTTTTGCCTTTACAAGAATTCTGCTCATCTACCATTTTAGCTTCTAATACTTTACTATTAAACTCTATAGGGATTTCTGCATCACTGCAGGTTTTAGCAGTGAAGCAGGAAATTTGAACTAATAACATTCACGATGCAATTTTGCAAAAAATGCAGCCCTTCAAATCTTGTGTTATTTTTGCTCTTGAATAAAAAATGCAAGATGGAAATTTATTTGGCGCTTTCAGAAAGGATATAACTTTTTGTTTGCACTTTACTCACCCCATGAGAGGATCCAGGGCTATTCCTTTTGGATTCAGCAGGTCAAGTTGAAGAATTGTAACACATGTGTCCCCAGCACGATTGCAGACAAATACCTTGTCAGAGGCATGTTCAACAAAATAGAAGTTTCCTGTCAGCCAGTCAATGGCCATCTGCTCCACATCTGCAATAAATAAATGCATAACAGATATTGTCACTGGGCAAAGAACACAAATAACTATACATGTAACTAAGCCTGTCACGATAAAAGATTTTGATGAGCGATTAATTGTCTCAAAAATTATTGCGATAAACAATAATATTGTTTGAAGACCTTTTTACACTGATTTAATGGAAATGACATAATAATGCATGCACCTTCCTGCCAAAGATAGATACACTTCATTATAAGAACACTTAACACTGGAACTGATAAACAAAATAAACCAAACAATCAAAAATAAAATGGATTCTCAGTCTCCATTAACAAAAAATGTAAAGCAAAAAATTAAAGCTAAACAACATAAAGTCAAAGTGGAATTAAATACTGCATTCAACCAAAAGAGTGGAGATTATGAAGTCTGTATAATATATATTGCCCTTCAGTAATCATTAGATTTAAATAGAAACGATGGGATGCAATAGTTCACACTACAATTTTTTGCACCTATTTTCCCCTTACGAAAATCTTAGTATGTTGGTCATTCTAAGACTGTCGCATGCGATTTCGTAACCAATCATCCTGTAGTGTGTGGTGTGTTACAGTAGATGGTCATGGCCGCTCTGATCTAAATCAGGGATTTTCCCCGACCTGGAGGTTAATGCAGCCTGTTGAATGCGACAGGTAGCCAATCAGAAGGTGGTGTGCTTGTTTTCTAGTGCTACACAAGACCCACTAGAAGCTTATTATCTGCCATATAGAGATTTCTTTTTTTTGCAAAAACACTGACTGTTCTGGATAGTGATGCAGAACTGCTATTATTTTGAATACAACTGTATTTAATAAACCCCTGCTTTGACCTTTGGGATTGTAATTTGGAGTTATTTTGAGCTATTTTTAATAAATTCTAAGCCCTCCCCTGAGAGACACCATTGTTTTCACAGTGTTCAATGTTATGAATACTAGGTTTGATGTGTAAAACTGGCATAAAACTACTTTGAATTTTACCATGGCAACAGATAATTCTTACTTTCTGAAATTATTTTGTCATTTTTGTGTACACCTAAGCACGTTTGATGTACATGCTTTGTAACTTGAGATATAACTGTCTCTGTGAAAATAAGATGAGCTGCGTTCATGAACGCTTAATCAAATGCTGCTGATTTATGTTTCCAATGAACTATTGTGGAAAAGGAATTCAGAAGCAGCAATGCTTTTGATGCCTGCAGGCAGAGTGACAGCTATAGGATAAAGGTGAATCCCAAAATTGCTGAGGCTAACCTCTCTTAAACTGCACAGATAATGAGGAGCTAGAGGCGCCTTGCAGCTAAGAGCGTGGAGAAGAGAGAGCCAGAGCAAAAATAATGTTCAGCCGATGTGTGAAGAAGCATTTTTTTAATACATACCAAAGCTGAAAGAAATGCCATTTTTTTCCTTTTCTTTATGTAAATTAGTTCAATCCCTCACTAGAGTAGCAGCAAGAAAAGACAATGTAACAGTAAGAACTGAGATCTGGGAAGAAAAAAAAAAACATACGTTGTATACTCCGTTGTGTTTTTATTTCTTGTTCCCGTGTGAATCCACGTAGATTCCTTGTTGTGGCGCAGTGGAGTTGCCCAGAGGACTCTGTAGACAGGGCCCAGCATACCCTTTCTTGGCTGTGCTGGAAATCCAATGCCAGTGTTCCATTTACACTTAGGGACCTCAGGGGCTGCAGGCCCGTTCCATTTAGATGGGTGATGACAATACGATTTGAGCTACCAATAAGAATCACTGGATGGCTGTCACCAGGATCTAAAATAAATGGAGAAAAAAAATAAAAGAAGGAAAATTGTTTATTTATTTGAGGAGCACAATTTTCACTCAGGAGCTCAGCAACAGGAGGCAAGCTGTTCTTTTTCTTTCAAACCATTATATTGATGTCTGGTTATGTTTCCACCATGTAATGGACTTTGACATGCTTAAGATTGGTATCTTAAAATCATCATCAATAGACCACGTGGTAAAAGCTACAGGAACAAGTTAAATATATGACTATCATCTTGGTAATTTTTGTCCTTCGCTGATTAAATGTGGGAAATGGAGGCAAACAGTAGTTTGTAGCTAAGCTAACTATGCTAAATGGCTGATAATCTCACACAGTCTACCTACCTCTCTTGAAGAAAAACTGGGTTACAAATTAACACTCTTTCTTTTGTCTGTCTTCTATTTCTCTCAATCTCGCTATTTTTCTTGAAACTTGACTACTTGGCGGTATACTAAGGTAAGGCAGTTCTTGTCTTGTACAAACTGCTGCTGAACATCGTCACCTGAAGCGCACTAAGAGGGAACAAACCATTTCATGAAGATACAGGGAGGTGTTAGAGTTAGGGTTAATGTTCAAATGTGGATATTTGCCTTTTGGACTGGAAGGGGTAACATTTTATGTTTACTGCTACAAACTAGTTAAAATTTTATATTAATAATTTATTGACAATATCCCAAAATGTTTTATTCTATTTCTGTTTTCAAAAAATACATTTTTGGGGGAGCCTCTTGTCGGGGACCCTTGGAATTGTCCAAACTTTTCCCCCCATATGGGCCCCTGACCGCCAAAGATTTTGAAACATTGCTGCTGACTGCAAATATAGGAATAAAAGATGAGATATATAGCACATCAGATCAAAATATCAGCATTTATCGGCAGATACTGTATTTGGATCTAAAACACAGCTCACAAAATGAGCCATTATTTGAAGCTTAACCAGCACATTTTCAGTCAAAAAGCAAAAAGAATTGGATAGGTGGAGCTAGATAGAGTTTGATTTTCCAAATAGCTAAGTTACATCTGTCATTTTGTTGTAACACACTCATTTTGTTGTAAAGTCATCAATAAAGATCAATACACCAGTCTAAGAAGCCATGCAAGTCCAATATACAATATATAACATCCACTGTTTCACTGATGAGCTTAAATATTAGGATAATTTATTTCTCCTGATTTTAACATTTCCACCAATTTTGTAAAAATTAATTGTTGTCTAATTGGTCTAAAAAGTGTGCCTCAATATTTTTTAGAGCTCATCTCTTTACCTTTCAGCAAATTTCAGTCCCTAGATAGATTCTTTTTGCTAATAGTTTGTGTCTCCTGGTGAATCCATGAAGTTCTCTGCCAACAGCGGACTGTGATTCCTTTAGTCCTGCTGTTTGGAGAAGTGTCCTTATACCGTTAATAGTTTTTGTGTGGTTTGTCTTTAAAGATCTTACAACATTTTTGTTGTCAACTACCGATGGTATTCTTGGTCCACCTGTTAAACGTCTGCTACTTTGCACCTCTGTGGTTTCTTTTTTCTTGAGGACATTACAAATGATTTAACTGGCCAATGTTTGTGCAATGGCTCTTATTGATTTTTCCATCTTTTCACAGCTGCTTGTTTTTTTTTTTACCCATAAAAGGCTCTCTGGTTTTCATGTAACTGGAAATTGTGTACACACAGGCAAAACCAAACAGAGAATACATGTAGTGCTGTTCATTGTTTAAATAATTAGAGTAAAAGGACACAGCTGTAAAAAGAAAGTAGTAAAATTCAGCAACATGTCCCAATACTTTGACCCAAAGATGGTGGTGCTCTATAACAAATAATGCTATTTTCTAAGTCGTGCATGAAATATAGATATAAATGCAAGGAAATGTAATCTAAAATGTTGATTTCTTGTCTTATCTTTTAATGTTAAATTGAAAATGTTTGCCATTTACAGAAAAAATAAAGAAAACAGTCCCACTGCAAAACAAGCAATAAGAATTAATGAATTTTAGAGGTCAGTTTCTCAAATTAATGAACATGGTACAGTACAACTTCAATGAATACATTACCTATAAATTAACCTGTTTTAATGCTTGTACAAATTAATCATAATAAAAAAAATTAGGCTTGTTTGACAAAAAAAACGAATTACAAAAAAACTTTAATATTAAACTGGAAACTCATTTCTTCACATAAGTAATTTTATAAATAGTCATCCCCTTTAAAGTGACTGGCCTAATTCAACAGCCAACTGGTGCTAGTAGTCTCACAATAAGTGGAATGGAGATCAGATGTGTGGTATGACTGTGTCTCAAGTAATTTTAGTATAAAGACACCTATGTCTGGAAGGTCCATTCACTAGGTAATCAGTATTCCTGGCTACTATTAAAGCACAAAGAAAAAAGAACACTTCAAGCAAATCACAGAAAAGGTTATTGAAAAGCATAGGTCATAGGATGGATATAAAAAAAATCTCTAAGGTGCTCAATATCTCCTAATCCATCATCAACAAATAGAAGGTATATGTCACACGTGTAAATCTGCCTACATCAGGTTGTTCTTGCATGCTGAGTGACAGTGCAAGACGGGCATTTGACTACAATGAAGGTGTCACAAGCTTCAGTCGCTGAGATCGGAGAGGTTCAGCACACAACAACTGTTGCCTGGATTCTTCGCCAGTCAAAGCTTTATGGGATAGTAGCAATGAGAAATGCAGGGTTGAAGCAGGGTTTCACTGGAGTTTGCCAGAAGGTATGTGAGAGACTTCATGGTCAAATGGAAAAAAAGTGTATTGGTGGGTTTGGCCATCAGACCAGACACTATATGTTTGGTGGACACCAATCACTGCAAATAACCACAAATTCACAGACTCCACCGTGAAGAATGGCAACAGGAAGATCATGCTGTGGATCCTGCTGCCTCTATGCAGGCTTGTAAAGGTAGAATGTAAAATAATTGCAGTAAAATATATGGACATCCTGGAGAATAATTTGTTCCCATTTTCTAGAGAACTGCAGCTTCGAAGAACATATATTTTCTAACAAGGCAATCACCAGCTTAAGCTACACAGAAGTGATTTGAAAACAACAAGGTGTAAGTCCTGGAGTGGACCAGTCAAAGCCCAGGCATCAATCCCACAGAGAATTTGTGGCTGCACTTTTGCACTGTTAAGAGCTGATTCCCAGGCAACCTGACAGAGCTTGAACAGTTCAGCAAGTTAGAATAGAGTAAAATTACTGCCAGCACCCTTATGTGCAAGCTTGATTGAAACCCATCCACACAGACTCCATGCTGTGATGGCAGCCAAAGGTTCATCTCCTAAATACTGACTTGAAGGGGGTGAATATTTATGCAATCACCTATTTTATCTTGTATATTTTTATTTGTCATTATTTTTGAAGAAATCTGTTTTCACTTTGACATAAGGTTTCTTTTTTTTGGAAATTTTGTTTGTCAAAAAGAAAGCTTGTTGATCATGATTCTTTTGTAAAAGCAATAAAAAAAAATTTAAACATGCAAAGGGACACAGATATTCAATATCTATGATTATATTCATATATCCATGAACTCCACACAATCTGAAATCCGTACTGTTTTAGAAATTAGATTTTTTTGAATATGAACAAAGGATGTCTGTGCATTTGGCTGTTCATGATCACTTCAGCACACAGCATATAATTCCAGTAATTCATCATCAGGCTATATGAACAATTCAGACTCAATCGGTATAGCCATTCATTTATTTTTCAGTTTTTACCATAGAGAACTGCTTGCTGATTCATTCAGCTCCTGCGTTTATGATTTACTTTCCAACATGGACTGCTGAATGTCCATCATTTGAAAACCAGCATGTTTTTTGTGTAAAACATTACAGATGCTTGTAAAAAATAAAAATAAAAAACAGATCAGATTTGTAAGCAAAACAATAATTAAATATTGCCACGTAAAAAGCCTAAATATTTTCAGCCCTACAAAGTAAATTTACTATTTAATCAACCACTTATCCTGCAGAAAAATTGCTAGCCAAATCCCAAAAAAATCTTAGATGCAATAAGCTAAACAAATAAAACTCTGGAACCACAAGTAACAACTCAGGTGGGAATTGATGGACTTTTTTCCAACCCCGATCATCCAGCAATAGACCACAGTGGTAAAACAGAAATAAGCTGCCTTTATGGGTTTAATTGACCGTGCACATTCTTTGACATCAGGTTCGCCCTTTTAAAAGGGACCCTATTTATCCCAATCTCCCACACAAGTTCAAGTCAAGGGCTGCTCTCCTAATGCACGCAATAAATCAGAATGTCAGGTAACATAACTACTAGTGCATGACTCAGAACGTGTACTCAGACGTTTTGATGGAGATCTGCTTATATCCATCATTAGGTGTGCATTGTTGTGAAGTTTTTATTCTGTCAAAAAATAAACAAATTATGAACTATTAAAACTAATGAAGAGTGGTGATGTAGTGACAGTCCATACTACCTTATTCCAGTGAATATTGAGAATTATGCAGTACATTGCAAAAGGGATTTGCATTAATTGAATGCTTTCACATTTTACTACATTACAGTAATGAACTTTAACATACTTATTGTGGTTTTATGTGAGACGCAAACACAAAGCAGTGCTGAATTGTGAAGGAGGTTGAAAATGACATATTTTCAATATTTTTCATAAATAATCATTTGAAAAGATGGTGTGTATCTGAAGAACCACCTTTCACTACAATTATAACTGCGAGTTGTAGCTGCAGTACTTTGGGTATGTTGCTGCAATTTTTGCATATCTAAAAACTGGATTTTTTTAAATTTTTTTTTGCAAAGAAGCTCAGCTAACAGGTTTTTTTTTTCCCCAAGCTCACACAGTTTTTAACTCTCATCAAAACAACTACATGCGCTTCCTAGCATAATGCTGCCACAACACTATTTCACAGTTGGATGTTGCACTCAAGCTGACATCCTCTTGGTTTTCTTACACATGGAGTGTTAGAGTTGTGTATGTGGTCTCATCCAATCAGATCACCTTATTTAACATGTTAGTCCACACAATGACCTGTGGAAAACAAACATTTTTGGAGTGAAAGACAAGTAGCTATGAAATACTAAGCTGTGGATTTTTTGCAGCCCTGCCAGCCTTTTCAGCATTATTCCCAGCTTGAGGTGTTTTATGTCCTAAAGCAGCTTTAAACCTTCGTATATAATCCACCTCATGTGTTCCTTAAACTTATTTATTTCTTCAGTAATATTTATTAACAAACTTTTACGGCCTGAACTGAAGAAATGATTGAAGGTGTACCAAGATCAATTACACACAGGTGAACTCTATTAACTAATTGGATAACATATATCTTTAATTGGATGACTTTTAATTCCCTTATAGCATGAGTGTCAAACTCCAGTCCTCAAGGGCCGGTGTACTGCAACTTTTAAATGTGCCTCTGCTGCACCACACCTGAATAGAATAATTAAGTCATTAGCAAGGCTCTGGAGAACTTATCTACACAAGGAGGAGGTAATTAAGCCATTTCATTCCAGTGTTTTGTACCTGTGGCACATCTAAAAACTGCAGGACAGCAGCCCTCTAGGACTGGAGTTTGATACCTGTGCCTTATAGGTATCCATGCAAGGGATTGACTCTATTGGCACACAACACATTTCAGAATTTTATTTGTAAAAAAAAAAAAAAAAAAAAAAAAACCTGTCTTTTTTGCTTAAACTTTAAATTCTGCAGATAATTGTTTATAGATTGAAATTTATGTTTGTAATGCAATGAAATAGATTGTGGCTTATTTTGACATCATGCTGCTGCTGTACACATAACAATAAATTCAATGTGTTACTTTGATGGGTTTAATGCCTTCAGCACAGAGAAATCAGATGGGGATGGTGAAGATAGGAAAATATTGACAAAAGTTTTTACAAGCCCTCTCCCTCCCCCAAGTTATTTTGCTGAAATTAAATTGGCTGAGTGCAGCCAGACTGACGTTTTTCAGGGATCTGTTCGGGCCTTGACAAGAGGCTTGCCAATAAATATATTTAGTGTCTATTGAAAAAGGGTTTACAACCTGAAACTGAATGAATCTTAGATTTAGAACATCTTCAATCTGAATGAAAATTGTCAGATTTATGCGAGAAAAAAAAAGCCCTAACAACCTCCATGTTAGTCTGAATCTAATAGGTGGATCAAGATTAAATTACTGAAAGAAGAATGTGGAATTTTAACTTCAGCTGTACTTTCAGCACACAAATGTGGTCTTCATACCCTGCTGCCCCTCATCTTTTGGCCTCTCACAGCTCTATCACAGATATATATTCATGAGCTTTTGCAGAAAATGGTAACCTTGTAGTTACACTCCCACCACTATCACTCTCTGCTAAATTAATATTAATGCAAGCGAGCATTGGGTTCAGTTAAGTTTATGGGTAATCATATTCAGTTTATTCCTCATAGGACACAAGTCACTGTGATTAAAAGCCATAACAGTCATGTTATGCCCAACAAGGTGTTTCTGGCCTCCAGCTATTTCCAATCTATGTGTGCACCTTAACAATGAAAAAAAAGAAAAAAAGAAAGAAAGCTGGATGCAAGATGTAAAACTGTACTACCAAATTAGTTAGGCTGATTAACTTGCAGGTGACAGATTACCTGAACACAGCATCCTTCTTGAGTACCTAATTTCAACAATTAGCAGGTTGCTTTACTTGTGGGGACACATTCACTGCTGAGCCGCCAACAGCTATTAGCATAAATCAGTTATTGTCTCCGAACAAATAATGCAGACGGCACCCTCTTAAAACTCTTGTTCTCATTAATTTTATCATTACACCAACCTCAACAGATCTGCTCGTTCCCGTGTGGGTGATGGATGTGGTCAATGCTAAACCACATTCATCTTGCCCCGCCGTTTCTCATACAGATCGAAGCCTTGATAAGCTGGAATTCCAGCCTGTTTATTAATAGAAGTGAAACATATGTGCTATGCAGATTACATTGTTTCATGTATGCAAGTGTGCTGCTCACCTTGTTTGGCTCTGCAAGATATCCTGTCAGGCTGCAGGATGTATCCTTCTGTGCAGCTGCATCTGTATGACCCGTAGGTGTTCGTGCAGGTTTGGCTGCATGCACCATACATGGCACATTCATCATGATCTTATGGAAAAAAGGGAAGAGAGTCATTTGTAACAAATTAGGTGTTCTCAAACATGACCCAAATACATAAAGTAATGCTAATGTGGCTTCAGTCTGACATCTCAGGTGTAATTACTTCTGCTACCAATAAGTCATCTTTGGAGTCGTAATAGCCGTTGAACTACTCTTTAGTACATCTTTTCCAACTGGATCAAATTCAGGATGTTCAGCTATTTTGATACACTTCCTCCACCAGCATAATCATGCCACTATAATTTATATCTTCAGGATGAATTTTGTGCAAAGTTCCCTCTTTGTATGGCCTCTGACATATGTGAAGAGCATTTAAAGAAAGAGAAAGAAATGCACAGACAAGATGTAAGCTGTATAAACAATATGTGCATGAATGTGTACGTGCTTTGGTGTGGAAACGTTGCATGCAAGAGGCTCTCCCTGCAGACAGTTGGCTCTCACATACCGTACTCTAAAACACCTACTTATTCATATGAAAGAAATCTGGATGAGGGAAAAGGGAAGGAATGTTGTTGGCAGATTGGATTTGGGGTGTGGTTGGGTTCTGGGTTTAGTGGGAAGGGCTCCATGGTGTGAAGGACTCTATCAGCTATATAGATTCTTACCTCTGCAGCTCGTTCCATCCTCACCAACCTCAAAGCCGTCGGCACAGAAACAGAAGGTGCCGTTTCGTGTCATGACACAGCCATAGCGGCACCGGAGCTCGTGGCAGGCTGACAGGAGCTCTACAATTGACAAGAGATAGAGTTAGGAAAATTACTTTTCTACTTTACAAAAATATGCCTGGTTTCCCTCTTTTACTCTTAAATACTTCAGTCTCATTTAGCAAAGAAAAAAAGCCAAGCTCACCATCATAAGTTCATTTATTTAATAAGGAGTAAGTTAAAGATAAATTGTCTTAATTTCTGTTAATTTTGAAGATTATGGCCTACAGCTAATAAAACCAAAAATTTGGTTATTTAGACAAAATTACATAGGACAAAAAAAGTTTGTCTTTTTTTTAATACAGAAAATCTGTGGTAAGGTGTTGGTCACCACAATCATATGGAAACCTGCTCACAGACAGTAACAGACACAATATGCAAAGAGAGTAAGGCATAAAATATAAAGAATCTGGTTGCTGTATTCAACCATGTTGGAGAAATGAGAAGAGGGCAAAGGCGGGGTAGAAAAGGGCCAGAAGCCATGACAATAACCTCTGCAAGAAGAAAATTATGAAGCAAAACCCATTGAAATGTTTTGGGCTAAATTAGAAGCTGTGGCCTTAACCTGGAATCAGTGCTTAATTGGCCACTACACAGATATATCTGGGACATGGTCTGCAATTGGCTTTACTGTTATATTTCTTATGTTCAGCCACTCTTAAACCAGTGATAGTCTGATTTGTCAATATAGCTCCGTAACTACCTGAAAATTAAATTGCAGCATATTAATATTTTTCATGCAAATGTCAAATATGGAATCAATACAGTTAGAAAATGCATAACAACGGAAAGAAATGTCATCCCCATTAAATGTTCAACAGTACTGTCAGTGGAAAAACGTTTCAATAATCCAAAAGTGCAGGCTTTATAACTTTTATTAATATGTCAGTCAGCTGTCTAGGCTGTCTAAGCAGCACAATTAAAACTTTTTTACTAACATTGCAATGTCAAATCTTCATCTGACACACTGAATGACGGAGTAAGGCTCCATTGCCAACGTTTCATTTTAGGTGTATTTTCAGAATACTGTAATTTGTTCTGCAAACACAAGAACATCTAATTGTGGAATGAAGAATATGTCGCAGAACAAATCAATAAGTGGAACAAAAGAGCAAATTAGTCTCAAAACAATGCTTTAACAACACAAAGGCGGCTGAACTTTCATTAATGTCATCATCCAGCTCAGTGGAGACAACTGCATATCAATTTTTCCGTGATCTTTCCGGATGCTCTATCTAAAGAAATTAATAAAATGTCACAGCGGTAGATCAAAGTATTTCATGACAGGGTGCAGTTACACTCAAAGTGATACAAGAAAAAGGCAATCACAAGTTTAGTCATTATTATACAGTGGATATTTTTTTCTTTCAATTTTATACTTAGCAGTTGAATTGTGTGCTGCTAGTCATTAATTGTCACTGTTTTCATTATAGGCTACAATACGTCTTAACTAACTACTACATGAAGATGAATGACGTGTTGTTTGGAGTAGGCCTATTAATTCTCAGTAAGTACATATAGAAACCAATTTGAAGACTTGCACATATTAAAACCAGTTTAATAGCCTCCAACGAAATGGTGGCTTGTCAACAGTGCAACATTCTTTATACCCAATGGCAGCCTAGAAGGGTCAAACTCATTCAATTAGTTAGATGTATAGTTAATTTGCAAGAAAACATAAGAATACTGTGAACAGATGAATAATTAAGTGAACACTGCAGCACCTTTGCGATTACGAGCGTCCCATGATGGTAAAGACGTGTATGAAAACATTGAAATAATTGGTTGCTATGGAGACTCTGTTCTCTCCCAGTAGGTTTTAGAGATTTGTCTACCTCACTTAAGTACTTGGTGTGCATAGTAGTTCAGTTCAAGTTATGGCTTTAAAATTAATGCCATCTTAAAACATGGAGCAAGACTCAATATTTAGTACACAAGGATGAGACTAGAAGAGATTTTGACAATATTGTGAGAAAAAAAACTAAAAATTGTTCCTATTCACCAATAGAGTCAAAATTTTTATAAATAAACTATGTTTCAAAGAATATGTAATAGCTGCAGAATAATCCAATTCAGGTTTGAGTTGTTCAGGATCAACAAATTTTTCAATCCAAAGATATTTTTGACCTTACTGTTAAAAATATATTTTATTCTCAGGTCCCCAACACCAGGCAATTGCTTTTATGGTAGAATGAAAAATAGCATTATTATCTTTATAACAAAGATATAAAGTTTTAGAAAAATATAATTTAAACATATTCTTGAATATAAAAATATCGGTGTAAAAGAAGCAAAGAGTTTGTGAACTAATGACAAAAATATTTCTTGTACCTGTAGAGTCATCTTGTTTTGCAGTGTTTATAATTGATAAAAACACAACCAAACATGATACATTTGCTAACATATTTAGTTTGCTTATTATATTCACATGTTGACTAAAGTTGTAAGAGTTAAGAAAACATGCCTCATATTGCAGACCTTTGGACTTGTTCATGGCTTGTAGTTTGTATATTTGTCGAATTCTATGTGGTCTAATTGCCTACAATTAATTGAAAAAAAAAACCCTCTACATTTGAGGGGTTTTTTCTTCATAGGAACAAGGTTTATCAAATATAAAACTAACAAAGCAAAACACTGTTCAGTGTGCAACAATTAATTTTAGGGTGGATCAGTCAAAGTATTTTAAAATGTTAATCAAAGTTCAGTTCAGACACATTGGAATTATGAAAATGGCCAGTACATTTGTGAGTACAGGAAACTACTAATAAAGTCCCAACTTTAGTGTAGTTAGTGACTAATAGTCATTTTCAGAGGGCTTTACAATCAGTGACGTATTGTCATTTTTCTAGTCAGTAAAATCCAAACTTCTGCCACAAAAATAGCAAATGGTACAAGCTTCTTTAATCCTGTTGTGGGATTAAATCCTCTATAGTCAACACTGCCAGCACAAGACCTTTTTTTCTTAATAAGACAAATTTCAATTAATAGCCATAATAACATGATATCAAGCTAAAAGACATCACACACTGATAGTGTCTAGATGGCAAAAGACTTACTTTTATTTGGAAAAAATATTGTGATGTAGCAAGGATTGTGTCTCCCCTAAAGGGAGACACACAGTAATGAATTAGTAATTAAAAGTTTCCTGACTTTAAAAAATAAAGTAGAAATGCAAAGCAATGCTTCAGTTATTTGCATTTTATTGGTAACAATAATTCAGACACCAGTAATATTGTGGAAAACAATTTCTGCCCTAACTAAATAAAATGTACACAGATTAAAGGTCAGATTTTTTTTTTTTTTCCGCATTACTGAGTGTGAGATTGTGCTACTGCAATAAACAAAGTCTTTCTTCTCCACGTAGCCGAATGAATGTGGAGGTAACTGTTGTGAAACAATATCAGTCTCAGAGTGAACTGCTTTTAAGATGGCTTGGAAGAAACAGCAGGGAGGAAAGCTCTGTGTACTTTGTCTGCTGTGCTGTCAGAGAGGTTTTGATGGAAAAAGAGTTGTATGTGAAATGACAGAGCTTTCATTTCTAGTACAAATGTGTCTTCTGTATGACAGAGAGTAAGAAAACACTGAAAAACTAAAATGTAAATGCCCACTAACAATGGCTAAAAAGGCTGCTTTGACATTTATGTATTAATATGTCTCCTCTGCTCCTGTGGTGAAGAGATGTTTCTTGGTCGAAAATACCTGAAGCTTGATGTACTTGAAAGAGAATGTTGAGAAAAATATTCCTAAACGATATACTGCTGGTGCTTTGCACATACAGGATATGCTGCATTAATCATGTCATGGCTCTTCTAAATAAATAAGCACCTTCAAAGAGCACAACCATCCAATGAAAAAGTTATGTTTTGAATAAATTTGTTTGAAAACGATAATTAAAATTAAACACAATAATCTTTAGTTCTTTTAGGATTGTGTAAAGAAAATTCCTGATTAAGGCAACAGAAAAATCCACTTTTCAAGGAGAAATGTTTTAATCTTTTGAAATATATTTATATTAAATTCCTGATCACATAAATATTTTGTCAGTGCAAATAAGAGTACCCTGGTTTTCTTTTCCTCTTCTGCGGATATTAAAGAAAAACTATCTGAACTGTTTATTCACATGAATAATGGAAGATTTTGAGTCACAGCTCTGCATGTTGCCTCAATTGAACATAAGTAAAAATAGAAACACGTTTACAGCTATGGTATTCCTGCTGTGCTATCAGTAGCGTGCAAACAAGCCTTCAAACAGTTTTCAAAAGGTCTTAGATTTATTAGTTGTTAAGTACCGGTTCATGTTTTAAACACTAATGATTATGGTTGTGCAGTCTGGGGCTTCATTTCTTTTTTTTCCAGAAAAATAAAAGTGTACTCAGCTTCAAACTGAACTAAAAATAAATATTTTTGACTTGGTGAAAAGACAACTACGATAAGAACACATTTCAATTTTGAGTTTTAGTCATTTGGATTCCTACTGTGCCAATTGATTCTTGATTCATAATTTCAAATTGATCAATTTTTAATGGTAATTGAAGTCAACCTGTATTTTAAGAAAAAGAAAAAGGCTTCACAGAGAATGGGTTGCAAATTAAGTCAAACACCTCGGGAGCAGCAGTTTCTTTGATTAAACTAACAATTCAAACCAGGTTAAAAAAAAGAAAAAAAGAAAAAAAAGAAACAGGAAGTGTGATCAAAGCTGAATAAAGAGCATTCAAAATTAATAAAAGCAACTTGTTTTTCACTTGTTAGCATTTCTGTGAGACTCTAAATAGACTTAACGTACTGATTACACATTAACAAATGAAAAAGACAGAATTTTCTAAGTTTCAACATAACTTTGTGACTACACAGAGGTTGACATATCAATTAAAAATACTTGAAGCTCATCACCAAAAGTAAATCAGTTGAAACATCAAGAAGACCAGCAATTAGAAGGCATAAAACCAATGAAGATATTTCCATTGATTACCAGGAATGACAATTTTTAGCATACCATTCTTTTCTTGTACACTGACCATCAACATATTTGGCAAATACAAATAATTTTTAGTCTGAATCATACAAAGATCTGAAGAATTTGGGTTAACTATGCGCTGGGATTTGAGAAGACAGATGGGCCCATTTTGTCTGAACCTGAATGCAATAGTTTCTTTGGTTTTCTGGTAAAAAAATTTAAAAGGGGATTAGTCCTGGCATTAACTGGTGTAGATTTTTAATGAAAAATTCCCTGTCTTGCTTAACTATGGTATTAATTACTTACTCAGAGCCATATATTATGCTCTAAATTACTCTAAATTATAAAGCAAATTGCAAAATGCCAGCAGAAAAATATTTTTTTTTCACTTGCTACATGATTAACTGATCACAAGCATAAGTACCCTACAGTATGTTTAGTCTTGGTCAAAGTGGGTTTATCTCTGTCATCAACATTTAAGTTTGAGCACAGTTAAACTCCATCGTTTTCAGCTGCAGCCAAGTAAGTATAGAAAATGGATAAACAACATGAGGATGATGAATGACACATACACAAAAAAATTACCTTGAGAAAACCTGAGTATTTTAAAAAATATATATTTATGGTATCTATCCAATATATATTTATACTATCTATCCCTAGTTTATAGTGGTTCATTGTGAGCCCATCCTGGGCTTGCACATTCACATTTTTCAGATCTCATATTAACCTGTTATGAATGCTTTTTAACTCTAAAAGGAACCTGGAAATCCTGTAGAAGAAACTCCCACCCAGTGTGACAGAGCAGACCCATTTCACTAATGTGGCCACAGTGGAATGAACATCCATCTCAATGATAAGAGCATGTGACTGGCAATAATACTTTGTAAAAGCAGGTAATTTGTTTTGAAGTTTTCAGTGCTTGACAGGCGGGTCAAAGGCTGACGAATAATCCACTTGTACCAGTTTACCTATTGTCAAAGTTGTGTGTGGACCCTGAGTGACCTTTGCATTTCTATTCATCGTGAGATATAGAGTACCAAGAATACTTCCCTGTTGTGAAGCAGTAATCAAATGTCTACATGCTGGGCTAAAGATATTCAAAGCTAATCCTTGTATCTGCTCAGAGATGCCAGATGATGAGCTTTTTCTCTTGGCAAACAGAGAGCTGAGGGGATTGTATATCTGGAACTGAGCCTGCTTTTCACATATCTAAGCTACCTCTGCATGCATGAGTCAATTGTAAAGTGCTTGTTGTATTCCTGCCACTGTAATCTAGAAATAAACAATATGTATGAGACACTAAGCATTAAATTCTTTAAGAAAACTTTTTTGTTTTTTGAAAGATCACATCCTTCAAGGGATATATCACAAACAACTTTTTTTTTTAAATTTTTTTAAATAAGGCAGTATCAATGTCTTTTAACATGGTCTACTATTAATGGTCTAATAGTAGACCATTCATCTTATGGTCTACTATAAAATTAATGTAGAGGAAACATTTGTTCTTTATACTTTAATTTAGTTAGTGACTTATGGCTTTCTATTTACTTCAATAATGCAAATGATGTGATAAAGGCCAATTTCTCTTCAAAATGGGAGAGGGAAGAAAATATACAAATTAGAAAACGACTACAAGACAACAACTGCCTTTTTACACCAGACATTTTCTGTTATGCAAAAAGCCAACAGTTCTTAAACAACTAAAAGTGTAAAAAATAAGGTTGTATGAGATGGTGCACTTTATAGACTTATTGCCTTTAAGTGTATTAAATAGAACGGTTAGAAAGTTAAAGACAATCTTTACATACATGTTTTAGGAGGTCCCATGGAAAGACCTACAAGATCCAAGCTTCAAAAATAGTAACTGTAATTAAGAAATGACCAACGGTGCAATATGTGACAAGTATTAAGTGTAATGTTAAATTGAAGGTTTGTAAGATAACATACTTCAGACTCTACAGGGGAGTATGTTTAGAATTATTTGGATCTAAAACCAATATGATATATGTTACAACACACCAAAAATACTGTATAAAAATAAACATAAACAAAAACTCAGACTACAAATACAAATTACTACAAATTTTGATTCTATAAAAGTCAGCCTCCACATTGTAAGTGTAACAGATTTTACTTCTTATTCCTTAAAATGAATGCTTGCAAAATTGCAATGCAAAATCAATCTAGCTTTAGTGTACTCTGTATCTACTAATGACAATGTAGGGCCACAGAAATTAGTAAAATTAGTGGAATTACTGACTATTACCATTTTGCCATGTTTCTACTATGTGTTAAAACTGCCTGCCACAGCACCATAAAAAAACACAATTCTCTTCCACTGACAAAATAGTGTTTAGAAGCCATGTTCATGTGACATTTCTGTCAGCCCAGCTTTCGTTATTTATGAAAAGAAGGGCCTTCCTAGGTGGTGATATGACACCACCACATATTCTGTAAGAGTAAAATATTGTTTTAAAAGCATTATTGATGAGTAAATAGAAGTTTTACTCCTGTGATGGCTTGAGGATACTGCTTGGGGTGCTAGTCAGATGTTTGTAAATCCCAATGTACCAACTTGTGCTGCTGTGCTTCAAAACACTATGTACAGATGTATGTGTAGGTTAACAGACTTTGTAAACAGCGTCATTCACACTTTGACCAATCCTGTTCAAAGCTCAGTGAGGTTCTTCTCTAGTTTGTGGAATCACTGGTGCCTTAGTTTATATGGCAATGGATGATTATTTTATTGCTATTGTTCTTGATTTTGCTTTATCTGTTTCTTGTTTTTTTATGCACCATAATTGTGTCTAAATAAATAGGACTGATTGATTGATTACTGCCATTACCTTTTCTGATTTATTTTTATCATCTGCTATAAACATAGATTCTTGTACCTTTGAGTAACCAAGCCTTATGTAACAAATTATCCACAATATTTAGAAAGAAAAAAAGGTCTCATGTAGTTTTTTTTTTGTGCAGCAGTGCAATAGAAGGGAAGGCTCTTTCGTTCCTTGCTCTCTTTACAATAATGTGTCTTTATTAATACTGGATGTTAATTTAAGTTACTAATGCCTCAGCAATACCTTTCCACACATCTGACACAGTGACCTGTAATATGGTCTACAGCTGTCATGACCCATATAGTGGTGAGATTTTATACAATAACAAAAATTACATGGGTAATAATGACCCACACCAGTGGAGAATGTACATCGCAATTCTGTTAAAAGTAAGTTGCAGTACTGTTGAAGTTTTGTGACCTAAATATAGATTTTAGTTTAGATCACAGCTTAAACGCAAGGACATCATGGCAGAATAGATCACTCACACAGCATAATACTCTCAGATCTTCAACATTCAGCCACACAGATGGCAGAATATGAATTCAGAGAGCTGCTTTGTTCCTTTGCCAGTAATAACAAGAAGTCTCACCATGAACAAGAAAACAGTGCTCCAAGGCTAACAGTCAGATTGCCCCATCTGGCCTAGTTCTAGCTTCCCTTTAGGGATGGCCATGGCCTTTGTCTTTGAATAGCCTTACTCCACAGTTTAGCTTTCCTCCACAGTCAAGGTCTATATTTGATGTGGGACCAAATTCAGATGCAAGCCAAACACAGAAGGTACACCAAATGCCAGTTCAAAGAATCTTTGTTATTTTTTTTAAGCATAAGTGAAGAGTTGAACCAATTTCCAGGTCTGATATTATACTGGGTGGTATGATTGACAGGTCTCATTCCACAGCAGTAAAAATGGGGCAAATAATCTCTTGAGTTTGAACTTTTAGAAAGTCTGCACAGAGAAATAAGTGTCTGCGCGATTGCAGTGACACAATTTATTGACAGGCATTTAGAAAGTTATCTAAAAAGCTTGTGGATGTCAGCTTTGACATGACATGATGCTTTCCATACAAATATCAGTACAAACCCTAAACTTGAGAGATATAGATATTCATATAAAAAATTTAACTCTGGTGCTCAAACTAGAAGGCAAACATGACAGTAAATGTTGGTAATCCTCCACAGTCCAATTTGATAAGAGATTTAAAACCTGGTGCACAGCCAGGCTTCTGACATGCCCTGAAAAATTGGAAGCAACGTCATGGGTGTGGGTGTCAGAATCTGCCAGCAAACAATGAAATTTTAATTCTACCCACTCCGGAGGAAGAAAATCCCCTGTAATGGGATTTGATGACACAAGATTGTTTCCTCATATTAGAAAGAGTAATGATATGAGTGACAATAATCTTGCCAGACTGTGCAAGAACAAAGTAAGATGCATGAAATATTGATTACCAGTGTCTGCTCTTGTTGATATAGTGTGTTGTTGGGTCTGTCTCAAAGTCGATCACAAGCAGTGATACCACAAGGCCTGAAAAGACTCAAACAGCAAAACAGTGTCTAATACAGAGTTAAAAAAGGGGTAAGATTGTAACAAGATATACTTTGATAAATTCTGCCAAAATGCACAACAAATCAACAGATTCATCTGTATGAAATACAGAAAAAGCAAACACACCACTATAGAGAATTGCTACCTCATATTCTTTGGTAAAGTGGCTGCAGCATGGTGACGTAACACAATATAGAAGCAGTGTGGCACAGTGGAGAAGAAAACAATCACTTTGACCACTTACGACAAATGTTCCATCCATTACACGAGCAAAAATTTAATAAATATGCTAATATGTTACAGTACAAGGCTGGCTGAGCACTTTTAACCTACTGCAAGAAGAAAAATATCTCAGTATTTATTTTAAGCTGTATTCATGGCCAGTCATTTTACAACAGGAGCATCACTTATCACCAGCTCCTTCAAGCAGGAGAAAACTGTTTGTTTGGATTGCTATAATGAAAAGTTAATCAAGTGAGATAATTGACTTGTTCAGAAACAAGGGGGTGGGAATGATGTATCTTTTTCTATCAGCTACTCCTTTTTGAGGTCTGCATGGCAGATCATTCCCTCAAATCTCATTTATCCTGAGCATCTTTCTTTTTCACACCAACCTTTTGTCCTCCTTTTACTGCATTCATGAATATTCTGTCTTTTTTCATCTCTCCTATCACCTCCATTCTCAAAATCTGTTATTCAATATGTCCTATCTCTTCTCTACAGACAAAAAAACCATCTCAGGGTCGCCTCTTCAACTTAGTCTAAATGGGACAAAACAGGAGGGATGATGGATAGTTGACCTTATTTATTTTTATGAGCCAAGTACAAAAAAACAGGTATGAATATTTATTAATTACTTTGTAAACAGATTGTCAACTCAGAAAAATTATGGTACATATTGATAAAAAGAAATAAAGTATGGGTCTATGATAATTAACAAGTAATGTTGTCAAATTTATTTGCATAACACATTTAAAACTAATGGATTAAAATGCCTCAGATTTTATTGTCTAATGCTGGAAGGCAGATTGTCCCACACTTTAGAAGCCACAGATAATAAATCTCGATCTCTTCTGATCTTCATCCTAGTTTTCAGGACAAGCAAAAGCAGCTGATCAGATGATCAGAGTACCAAGGAACGAACATTAGGCTGTAGTAGGTCAGAGAGACATGGGGGTGCAATCCCACTTAGGTATCAACAAGAGTCAACAAGAGAATTTTAAAATATATTCAATTAAACACGGGGAGCTTGTCAAAGGGTGATAAAACCAGTGAACTGTTTTCAAACCAATGAATTGTTGTTAAGAACCAAGCCTCAGCTTCCTGAACAAGCTGCAGACAAGAAAGGGACACCCGATTGACCCCAACATAAAGTGCATTACAATAATCAAGTCAGGTTGTAATAAAGGCACAGACTATTCTACCAAGGTCAGGTCTGGTTAGGTCTAGCTTTCTGCT
Source organism: Gambusia affinis (assembly GCF_019740435.1). Taxonomy (NCBI): domain Eukaryota; kingdom Metazoa; phylum Chordata; class Actinopteri; order Cyprinodontiformes; family Poeciliidae; genus Gambusia; species Gambusia affinis. The sequence continues at coordinate 22,794,208 of NC_057878.1, forward strand.
TTACTGAACAGAACAGACCTGCTTATTAAACTTAAGTTTAAGAGTATACCCAGATTTATCACAGATTGCTTAAGACATTACTCAAGACAGCCAAGGATCACAGGAAGAAAGCAAGTCATAGAACTAGAGCTAAACCAAATAAGTTTTATCATCATGAAAACATAAAAAAGTTTAATCCATCCAGGTGTTAATATCATCAAGACATTTAACAGAGGATGGATGGAGCAATAACTTTTAATACGATTCTGGGGCAGATAAATCTTGCAATTATCAGCATAACAATGAATATAAAGACCAGACTTTCCTTTAATAGACCCCAGCTGAGGCAGGAATGATAAAAAGAAAAGTGGACCCTACATGAATACAAGCTATTTTCTCTAACTCTTTAGAAAGTAAAGAAAATTTTGGAAATTTGTTTCAAATTCGAACAAGCTGAGCGGTCAAGTGTAAGTTATCTTCAGTAATATTACTTAAAGATTACCAAACAAAAGGTTGCTTTGAAATTATAATTTCATTTACAGTATTTAGGTAAATTCTCTGTCTCAGTCAATCTAGCCCTATGTTAAATTATAACTTACTCCTGCTTACCATAATGTTTAAATTTCACTTCTCACACCCAGGCTCAAAAAAGTATAATCAAGAAAACACTTGAGAAAAAAACTGTTTGAGACGTTTAAGTTGCTGAAATATCTTTAAAAAGAAACACGATCGCACAACCTAAAGAAATTCAAAAGCTGAAGTGAAATAAAGTCATTGGTATCTATCAGTGTTTGGAATTCCAGCAAGCCACACGGAGAGCCATTATCCACAATCAGTTAAAAAGCGACGCCATGGTGAATCATCACAGATGGGGCCAGCCTATCAAAATTACTCAGAGTGCATCTGCAAATTTTCCAGGACATTACAAAAGAACCAAGACCAACATCTAAAGCTTGACAGACATCACTTTCCTCAGATAAGGTCAGAGTGCATTATTCAACAATTAGAAAGAGAATGGATGAAAATGGCACCCACAGGAGATTTCTGAGGCTAAAACCAAAAATAGAATGCAAGAATCCAAACCAAACCAGTAAATCCTCCTGACACAATGAAGGTTTTATAGAGACATAGCCAAAGTCAGCTCTTAAATCAAAATTTAGACGCTTGTGTTCAGACTTGAAAAAGCTCCCAATGTGGCTTAATTAAACCAAGTCCATTAGAAGGAGATGGCAAAAATTTTTCCACAGCAATGTAAAAGACTCTTTGCAAGTAACTGCAAATACTTCATGGGAGTTATAAACACAAAAGCTAGCACAACGAGTTACTAGGTTTAGGAGGCTTTTACTTTTTTCACTTATCCAAATCTTAAATTTATTTACCAGAATCAAGGCTTGATAAGGAGAAAAAACTTGTAAGTTTTGAACTCTTGTTATTCAGTTTTCATATTTGAAACATTGCAGCACATTTCTCCACTGGGGTGAAAACCTCAAAATCAGAGCCCATAGAGCTCTGAGAGGTGTAATGGAATCATGCTCTGCAGCAATAACTGTGGCGACTGTAGCTCTACTGTGAGCAGTGAAGTAGGTCCTTCACAAGGAAAATAAAATTCAGCACATACATGATCAATTTCACAGAACAGTGTATTAGAATAGGATTCTATGTCAACAGTGGTGGAATGAAGAGTATACTGTGAAAGAAAGTTTTGTTGTCTGAAGGGGTTTCAAAGGCCTTACTCCTCTTAGACTGCAATCTAAATAGAGCATGAAACTACTTTTTATATTCTCATTGACCTGCTCCCTAACTCTCCACACTTCACAATCAAGGAATGGGCTAATTGTGAGGCATAAATGTCAAGTACTCATGAGCTATTACCATATCAGCTTGTTAATGATCAATGAGATTTGGGGGTCGTGCTTAGTTTGTTAATGTGTTGTTTAAATGTCAGTTGAACTGAAACATATGCTGAACTACGTCATGTTCTTGACACTGTTCATGTGCATTGCACTCTTATTAGGAGATGATGCATTCCTTACATGCTTGGTTGATACAAAAAGCGTAAAGGTCTTCCTAAATTTTTTTCAGTTCAGAAACATGAGCTATTTGAACTGTACCTATGCATGTTTGAGAATTTTTATTATTTGTCACTCAATTGTGCTACCGGTGAAAATTATACATTTTTATAACTGTATGCTCAGAAGTAAAGCTAAGAGCTGAAAATAAAGTATAAGGTCATTTCTTACCTGAAAATATTTTAAAGAAATCTCTGTGAAATTGGATTTCACCATTCTTTTATAACAAAAATATACTGATAAAAGACCAACTTTAAATAGACGTTAGAATTGTCAATTAGAATGATGTGGTTTCCTTAGAAAATGGCAGTCTTCCCCTTAACTCTGATTTTAAAAATCCTGCAATACAACAATCCCATTTTCAATTTTTTACATGGCAGTTGTAGGATTTTTCCTTTGTATTTGGTAAAAGACTAAGGACAATTTCTCCTTCCAGCACTAGAGTCACACTATTGTATTGGTTGTATTTACCTAGAATGCCCTGTGTTATATTTTGTCCACTTGAATCCACATATGCATTCAAACTGAGTCAGAGTTCACTTCAACAAAGCCAAGACGTAGGTTTTTTCCGACCAGAGTTTGCTGTTTTGGCCAGCATCAGCATTTGATTGACCATTCACACCTCCCTAAGCAAATCAGACTTAGACAAATGTAGTATAGTTCAATTAAGGTGCATTCACACCAAACAGGGCAGGTGTGAATGCACCTAAATTTACTAGGGTTTGAAAATTTGATAAAGTTTTGTTATTTAAAATTGATTTGTAAATGTCTGTACAATCCAGCCCCTTCTGTTCTCAGTGAACGTGTAGTTCCACTCAGAGCAGTGGGCCCTCCCACACAAGGAGTCTCCAGTGGAAACATCAAAGTGCCTCTGAGAAAGACATCATCTGGACAGTCGGCTTTTTCAGTTCTTTGCTCTTAGCTGGAGTCAGAGTGGGAACATTCATATGAACTTGAAGGTTCATATAAATGAACCTAAAACGAGTCAGGAAGGTGATCACAACTAATCTACTGTGTTATGTTGCCTTTTGTCAGGCGTGTTTAATTGTGCATTTTAACAATTGTTTACTTAAGGTCCTTCTAGGGTTGGGCATTGCAAGTTAACCATAACTATAAATGCTAATGTATGTAACATGTTAACTGTGTGTCCTTGTGAATATTAAATAAATGAATAAAAAAAAAAAACATAATAAAATGAAGAGAACATTCTGACTAGCTGATCATTTCAACTCTTTCATAAATTTAAGTCACCACACTTCATAATTTATAACATTCCTGACAATAGCCCTCCTAAACATTTCTTTGGTTACTAAATAATTGCAACCTAAAATATCAGCGTTAGGGCCATGAGGGGAATCATTTAGATTCCAGAGAAACAATAGAAAAAAATATTGCATAAAGCTACTGGCATGGCAACCATGGTGCAGAACAAACAATTGGGATGAATTGTTTGTCCTGCAATTCAAACAATTGCAGGGCAATTGTTGTGCTGTTGGTGTATTTGTGTCCAATACACCTACACAAAATTTTTGGTGTATTGGTTTACTTAGTGAATAACAGATAGTTATAATAAGTATAGACATATTATTTGTCTAAAATATTACAGACAAATATTACAGGCATATTTGTCAGTAATTTATTGAAATGTCCATGACAGTTGATAGAATAATAAAAAAAAAATCTAAGCTTACAAAAGATACATTACAATGCATGGGAATGGATCACAATGTTTCCTTGCCAGAATGGCTTTGTGTCCTGGAATGTTATGTTCTGTTGGGCACATGGAGAAAAAAATGGACACCAGAAAAATCTGATATAGCTGTAAAAAACCCCAGGTTGTAATTATTTGAAATGTCCTTTATTTGAGTCATAAAACCTAATGAAGGACATCACGGGGAAGGAAATTACTGGGATAAAAATGTTAAACAGATTACATTTCAGTCAGTAATTGGCACAGCTCTAACTACTGTGATATTTTTCAAACTTGTAAATGAAAACTTGAACAACCTTCACTATTTTAATTAATTATTTTAAAATTCAAGACAAAAGATTAAAGAACTATGTGACAGCACAGATCTTTCATTCAAACCTCAAATGCATTTAGTGGCACTAGTGTGAAAGTGAATTAGTTGTAAACAAGATTTAGAATTATTCATCATTTGCACTTGTTTACTTAATCAGTGTGATTTGTTTTGTCAACTATTCTCGAAACTTTAAAATAAGAGAAGTAGTATTTTATTGTATTGTGTAAGATGATAGCATAAGTTCTGAATCCGAATAAATTGGGCTTGTTTTATTAAAGCATTTTTCTTTCTCATGTCATCAAATGTTACTGGAAAACCTTGGAATCAGTTTTCAAAGTTCAGATGTAGGTCAGTTCTCGCCCAGAGCTTGGTTGAGCAAGGGCACTGCATGTGACAACATTGGAATAACACCGTCATTCTAACCAATAAGTAATCTGTTTTAATAACAATCTTTATATTATAAAAATTTGAAATAAATTTGTTTGTTTTCGCATTTAGGGACAGCTCTTGTGATATAACAAGAAGCTTGCTAACTGACTAACTTCTATTTATTTAGGACTGACATTTGTCTTCTTCAATGCAAGAAGCAAAGACTTCAGAGCTCCCACAGTGCAGCCGGTAGCATACGATTAAAAATGAGTCTCCTGAAGGTGAGCAAAAAGAGTTTGATGGTTTTCCATATGGGTACCTTCATTTCAAGGCCTCGTGGGATGCTCACCATGTATATTCATAAGAGGTGGGCAAAAAAGGGAGGGAAATTTTTAAGAGAACCAGCTGGTTGCCTTCGACTTCTCTCTGGTGACCTCAATTTCTCCTGCTTCATTGAGTTTGATGTGTCCACGTCCTAAACTGTAGTTCTTGCTTAGGGAACTTATGCATAATCTTAGATTATTACAACGTTAAATCATAACGAAAAACATAGAGCAAAACATGAAAACTGAACAAAAATGCATTTTAGTAAGATGCCAGGGTAAATACATTTTCTGTATGGAGCCCACAGCTACACTCTACCACTCGCCTCCCACATGTTTTTGCATACTGCTGGTTCGCTGACCAAAAAGTGCACAAAAAAAGTTTACCTCCTTTGAAGATATTTACAGTGATGGTGTGGAAACCATTAAGGTAACACTCACACTTTGAGTGGCATGTTGAGAAGATCACTGCAGGCTGACTATCTCAGCTATTAGATACATAACACTACATAGGGCAAAAATACATTCTCTGCAAGACACACCAGTGATAAATTTAAATATAGAATTTAAATAAGAAATATATAATATGGCATATTTATAACAATAGAAATCAATACAGTATCTCTTATTTTTAACAGCAAAAATTATGATTGCTTTCTGTTTTAAATAAAATCCTCAGAACAAGTTATGACATAATAAAAAAATTGAACATAACTTTAAAAAGTATCCTTCTGCAATAGTTTACCGATAAAACTTAATATTTTATGTGTTGACTTATAATGTATTATATCTACATCTACATTAATTCACATCCAATAAAACTTGAAAAAAGACTTTAAAAAAGCAGTTTTTGTTCTCTTGTTCACTATGCTTTAAGTGGAAGGTGATTCCGAGAGGAATGAATTATACAGCTAGGTCAGTTTCTGTGCTATTGTTTTCTCGCTACCTTTCAGAAGAATAACAGAATAAGAGGTGTTCTAATAGGAATCCATTATGGCAAAGGTAATTTATAAGTGGAAAGCAAGCAGCGTCATTGTGTACTTATGACTATTAAGTATACGATAAACTGGGTGGATTCCACTGTACTTCTTTTTTTACTGTACTTGACACAGTATCTCATTTTATGTTTCTAGAATAATTTCTCAATTTAATGCCTGTGTTTTACTTTTCAAGGATAAAGGCTAATATGCACACACACAAAAAGTTTGGAAATCACTGTGGATTCATCCAGGTTTGACTCAAGTGTGTTAGAAAAACAGCTATTGTTTCTAATAGTTATAAACCCTGTATCACTGCAACTCCTTTTTTACACATGCAGCAAGACGTTGGCTACAAACACTCAATAGTCAATTTATTATGCAAATTTATCTAGTTACCAACACAAATGGTGATCTTAGCCAATGAGGTAAAATGCCTTGCTGAAAATGCATTGAGCTAGCATTTTTCTTGACATGCCAACTACTGTAGTTAAACACGTTTACACTAGAGCCATATTTACAAACCCCCACTCTTAGATACATACACATTCATACACTTATTAATGGGTTGGGGACAGCCTGGGTTGAAGTGCTATGACAAGGTCAACACCAACATGTGGCATGAGCAGAAGCTGGAAATGAATCCAATTGAAATACAAGTATTCTTCTCTTTGAGCAGCAGTTGCTCAGTTTGCTGTAGTTCAAACTGAACATAATAATGGGAAAGAAAGAAGATTTAAGTTTAAATGTGACAAGCTTGTCTGAGTATTTCAGAAACTGATGAAATACTGGGAATCTCATGTATAACCTTCTTACTGATTTACAGAAAAATGTTTTGTAAAAGAAAAAAAGATACCTTTAACCATTTTCTGACCAGTTTAGATCACTGAAAAGCATCAGCCAAGGTATGCATCCTACATCTCTTTTTCGAGGTTTGAAACACTGGCCTGTTAGCGTAGGCTTCTGTTACCTTTGATTACTCATAAAAGACACCTGAAATTCCTTTTTGGATCATGTTGTCTAAATGCACAACATGTTGTATCTTGAATCAGATGGGCTGCAGCAACATAAGACCACACAGGCTGCCACTCATGTAAGCTGAAACCATAAAACTATGGCTACAATTCAAACAAGCTCACCAAAATTGAACAGATTGGGAAAACATTCCCTGGTCCAATAATTCTCATTTTTGGATGTGTTATTTTAGAGTATAGGGTTCAGATTTTGAGATGAACAGTACTATCCCACTTTATATGCATAATTAAATCTGCTGATAGTGATATAATGGTGTAGGAGATACTTTCTTAGCTCACTTTTAGCTCTTTATCGCCTATTAGGTATTATTTGGAGGTCACGGCTTATTTAAGTATTGTTTAGTGAAGACATTCCTTTAAGATCACAGTGAACCCATCTTCTGATGATTATATTTGGCAAGATAATGCTTCGAATGAAAAATCTCAAAAAATCTCAAAATGTTTTTTTAGAACATAATAATGTCTTTGATTGGCTCCAGTGGCCTCCATAATAATCAGATGTATCTTATAGAAAGCATCATGGAAGTGCAGTTTACAAACTTCCATGATGCTATCACATCAATATGACTTAGATCTTTTAAGTAATGTTTCAAGCACTTCATTGAATCTGTGCTATAAAGAATTATGGTATGTCTTAAGGCATAAAGTATCAAACCACAATTAGCAAGCTGCTCCAGATAAAATGGCCAATTATTGTAAATAAATGTCATTTGGTCATGACAGAAAGGAAGAAAAAATGAAAACATTTTGAGTGTGATATGTATATTGTCTCAATTTGCATTATTTAAAAAATTGAATAAATATAGACTGTTAGTGACAAATCAACATTATAAAAAACCTGTAAATCAGAAATCAGCTACTTGTTCAATGCAACTCTTTTTCCTACAACATTGCATATCTCTTAAGTGATACTGAGAAACAAACAAAATACATTTATCTTTAGTACCAAATACTTTCCATTTTCCCAAAATCTGCAGACTTTAGCAAGATCAAGTTAATGTCAATGTAAAAAGAGAGAGAGGCAAAGAACTAATTATTTTTTTCTTCCTTCAGGACAGTGAATCAGACGCTGACACCTCTTTGCACCTCTGAATCATACACGGACTCATTCCAGCTTAACTTTAACTGTCTTACGGGGTCAGAACAGGTTGCAGTTTATGTCTGACGGGTGCTGTTGTTGTGCCAGGACCTCAGTGATTGCAGGGCAAATATTGCCTCCTCATAGAAACCAGGTGTCCGTAACAGCTTGGTGTATTTGCACAAAAAGTAAGCAACAACAAAAACTTGTGTACAGCACAACACCTGGCGCTGCCATCCTGCTGCTTCTCTCGCCTGCTCTGACAGTAGGGGTGACGAGAAATCACCCTGGCAACCAGTTCAACAGCAAAAGGGAAAAATGCCAACTCAAAACACCGTAGCATGAAATAAGCTGTTTTCTGTCGTCTATTAAGTAGCTGATGAAAGTGTATTAAACAACAAAACAAACAGCTTCTAACTGTGGGTAAAAATTAACTATTAATTTATACAAAGAAAAGCACATATCTGGAATATGCCTTGCTAAAATATGCAATAGCATTTTAGGGAATATTAACTAGATATGAAAGTTAAACACTTTCCACAAATAAATGTTTTAAAAATGAATTCTAATTTAATGGGTGAAATAAATTATACAACGTTAATAGTCCAAATAAGATGAGCACAATCTGATTAATTGCTGTGATAATGAAAACTCTTATTTTATCATTCTGAACCCAAGGCAAGAGAAATGAACATGAAAGCTTCTCTTACCTCGACAGTGAACTCCTTCATCGTACCCGTCCTCACAGTCTCTGGCCCCATTGCAGAGCTTGTTGAAATGAATACATTTTCTTGTCCCAATACACGGTATGTGATTGAGGGGACATCTGATCACCACCTCCTGTGCACCTGAAGCAGAAAAAAAGAGAAACCAGAACAATAATTAATCATGTTTACATCAAGAGAAAAATTCCGGTTTTAGGCAAAATTAGGAGTGCACACCAGTCGGCAGAAAAAGATTCACCATCATTTGTTTTATTTGCAAGGAAACATTTTTTTTGTCAACCTGCTTTTACCTCAAGACCTCTTTTACATGAGGAAGAACCTGCGCATATGCAAATATATTTATACTTCCCAGCATTGTTCTCCACACACAACAGATGTTTCCCCACGTTGCTGTGCAGCCGCATTTGGTTAAAATCCTATAACAAACTACCTGACTGCCACTGCCAGCCAGGCGAACAGCGGAGAGCAGCTGTTTAGGGATTCATGAGGCACATAGATAAGTGACCCTCATTCATGTGTAAGCCCCAGGAGCACATAAAACACAGCTGACCAGCACACTCGCACTGTAAAAAGCCATATTTCCACCTTAACTACACTGACATCAATTACGGATTAGCTATTGTGGGCAGCTAATAGGAAGATTTATTATCCATCAGGTGAGAGATAAAAGTATTCCTAAAAGTTCTTACACCCATACTACACCAATTTAGGATTTCATGAACATTATCTATTAGTGGAACCCACTTCTATCTAAAAAGGTAAGACTCCTCAATTAATGTGGCTCACAAAAAGAAGGGTGAAAGCCTGTTGAGGGTTTTACAGAAGACAGATGTGGACATGGAAGTGTATCTCTGGACTGATGCAATAATGACTTATATCATTATCTCCTTCCATCCGTTCAATAGCCAAGAAATGGTGACTGACTAATGAAAGTACTTTGTCTACAGCAAGGGAAGCACAAAAGACTTGTACTGCTTTTATGCCCCATTTAGTTATTTCAGCTGTAGGTAGCCTTGTCCATTAGGTTTTTATGTTTCTTGAATGAAGGGAACTGGTAATTTCCAAAAATACTTTGAAACATCCCTTTATGACGTTGTTGTGAACATTTAGGCTTTACTAACAACTGCACATCTCGAGACCTGTATGCTTTCACTATTAGTATAAGGGATATATATACTGCAAAAGTATTCACATCAGTTGTCCTCTTACAATCTCACAGTTAACTCCATCTATTCAAAGACATCATCTCCATGGTAAAACAGGTACGTGGCAGGAACAAGAAGCGTTCAGTCAATTAAAAAAAGCATGGAGAAAAAGCAGCAGAAAGTGCATTAGATGACATCAAAACTTGGAACGAGAGCAGAGTTTCAACTTCTTGCAGGACAATGACCCTAAGCTTACAGCCAAAACTGCAGTCAAATGTTTCAGATGAAAACACATTTTTGTTGTAGGATGTCCAGATTTGAATTCATTTCCAAAATGATGACAAGACCTTCAGGCTAGTAGGGAGATACCCTACAATTCTTCAGCAGCAAATGAACGAAAATGGTGGCATTACAAAGATTTGACTCTTTAAGGCTGAGAACAAAAACTGTCAGATTGTGTAAAATTCCTCCTCCACTTTATAATTGAGGTTTTAAATGTGTTGGTCTGTCACACAATGCCCCAGTAAAAACACTGCTGTTGTTATGTGAAAAAATGGGGAAATTTTTGTTGGGGTATAAACAGTTTTGCAAGAGATTATATATAAAATGTTAAATAAAAATTTAATACAGAGCTCTAAAGTTTATGGAAAAGTATAAAGAAGGGAAGAAGAAGAAGGAAAAACGCTAGTCTTCATAGAACAACCCATCCTTCACCCAAGTGTCCATTTGGCAAATGTGCTATTTAACACGCAACTCTAAGGGTCTGTGACGGCAAAACAGTCCTGTCAGCCTCTTTTTTCTGGTTTCTCGCCACATGGGTTCTAATCTAATGTGATAAGGGGAGGGATGATGCATGAATATTCAGTGGCGCTGATCTGTTATGCAGGGGTATACAGATGGTCTCTTAACAGCTGAGGTGGACAGAATCCCTGTATTATGTTCTAAATTACTGTACTATACTTCAGTTACTCAAAGTCAAAGAGATAAGATAGTTTGTTTGTCCTTTGTTTGACTGCAAGGTGCTAAAGTCATTTAAACCGCAGACTTTGCTTTGTGTATGCATGAAGAGACTTCAACAGCACTTTAACTTATAAACTTATAAATAAGGTTTATTTTGAAGCATTTAGCAGAAAAAAGAAGCATTTAAACTATGATTAACTTATAAAGAGATGTCATTTTTACTTTGACAGCCTGCGAATCAACCAATAAATGTATTTTTTTGTGTGTGTATTATACTCTCAACTCCCTAGAACATTTGGCTGCTATCACAGGCAGCAGAAAGAATATGTGACATTTTATTTAACATCACAAGAGGGATCACAAATGTTACCACGATACCTTTTATAATGTGGCCTTACACTGATCATGTTTCAGATGTTTTTCAAACACCAACTCACACATCACTGCTTGACAACACAACTTCAAACATATCATTACTCTTCTCTGGCTCTCCATCAGCACAGCTGCTGAGATCTAAGGTAATCTAACTCAGTTTTTTTATATAAGTGAAAACTAGATTTGAGCGCATTCTAAATATAAAATGCTTCTGAGAGATTAATTTTCTTCTGAACTCTAAATTTGATGGGTCACAGTAGGCTAGTATTTTGTGGAGGCTGCACACATTTCTAGCATTCATATACAATTTTCTTAGGCTTTCTACACAAGAAGTGTAAATAAATTTGAGAGAACATTTCTGCAGCTAGTTTTAGATCACTGCATCCTCCACTTTATAATTAAAGTGGAAATATATAATATTGAATAATATAAACTAAATATCACTACATATCACTAAAAAAAGAAAGAACCCCTCAAAAGCGCTACATTTGACAAGATGAAACTTTTATTGCTATTTCATTATTGGTTACTGTATTATGTTTTTATGGTGAAAAGCACTTTGAACTACATTGTTGCTGAAATGTCCTATACAAATAAACCTGACCTGCACAAAACTCATTTCAGAGATTAGCACTTATAAAAATTAAACACATACAGAAGCAACATATTACAGTCACCAAGCTTCACTCTGCTTGGGGAAACTGTAAGTCCACACTAAAACTCATAATGTTTCCTCTGACTCTGTGGCACGAATAGCTGGAACCAATGGTTTTAATTACAATCAGTAAATATGTACTGTTTTGTCACATGGCAATCACAACTTCAATGTATGTTATTTAAATTCTTTGTTACCGACCGACATAATGTTCATAATGGTGAAGTGGAAGAAAATTGGATACAAAGCTTTGAAAAACCTTTACAAGTAAGAACAGAAAGGTTTGGCATGCATTTTTATTTTCATTCATTGCTGGATTTCATTAAGGGGACTCGGAGTAAAGGCTGTTAAATACAATGCCAAAAGTTTTATTCCTGAGGCATTTGGAAAATCATTTCCTTTTACTTCACAATTATTATAGCTTTGTTTGATCATATAAGAGCCAGATAAAACACATTTTGATTTGTGGTTGTGAAAAGGTTTCAGTGGGATTAATAAATTTGGATGGTGCTGTATGCATAATTAAAATCTCTGAGCCAAAAGAACTGAATTGCTAAAGCCCAATCATTTTCTCCCATTTTGTGAAAACTCCTAACATAACTAAATGAAGCTTAAATCACAGCTTAATTTGATACACTCTAAGAAGTTTATCATACAGTGTGCTTTTCACCTTGATCAGTGTCTCCTTTCAATCAGCTTAAAGTTTTGAGTCTTAACTCAGTAAATTTATAAATGCGAGTTCATTTAAAGCAGTGGTACAACAGGCATTTCTTGTTCACCTGAGAGCCACACATCTCCCAAGATGGAATTAATGTGAAGTTAAAATAACCAAGAAGTATTAATTAAGTCATGCTGTGAACCAAAATAATACTAGCTTTATGTGAAGGACATTTACAAAATAACATAAAAAATAACTAGAACTGGAACTGCCAAATGCAGAGTAGGGTCATCTACATAAATTTGGGTACTTATGACCTCCTGGGTAAGTGGGAAAAAATTAACATGAAGCATAATGAGACCAACTGTTTCTTTTTATGTGTTGTAGGTATGTGTGTTTTGTCAATCGTTGATGTTAAGGTAGAAGATTCCTGCTTCCTGAAATGTCAGTTTATTTTTTATTATATTATCTAAATTATGCTTTGGTATATGGTTACAGAATTGATACTTTTTAAAGTTATATATTGAAGGGTTTGCAACAATATTTAGTATTTTATCTTAAGGAGCAAAATCGGCAAACTATTTGTAATAGCACAAATTATTACAAAAAAAAGATACTGATCTAACTTATGTTTCAGATAGTTTTCACAGTTTCCTGGCAACAAAGTCAACAGCCAAATTGTGGGCAGATGCACAACAATGGAGTAAACCAGAGCAAAGTTTTCTACCAACACAGCCCTGTTTCACTACATGCAACGTACTGTTCCCTCTCTCTGCTTTCTGGGCTGTGTCTTTAAAAGGCGTAGTGGTCCTAACAGCAAGAGCTCTTTAAAAGGATTATTCTCTTGTGTGACCTTTATATACCTGGCATTTGGAATACTGTGCTCAGCCAAAAAGTTTTTTGTTTTTTTTTTTCTGTATTTTTCCATATTTGTTTAAAAAAGATAAATAAATAAATAAAACTGCTTCTATATTGCAAATACTTGCAGAGTAATACAGAGTAAGGCACTTTACATATGACAGGTCTTTAGCACTAACTTCTCGATAAATACCATTTTATTTTTGATTTGACAACCAGCCTGCTACATAATTTAAAATGAACATCTTCCCAGTGAGAAAAATATATTTGGTTTGTGTGCTTTCCTTGGGCGTCTTTATTGAAACAACATTTCCAATAAAATGCAATAAAGTAATGCCATAATTCTTTAAAGACCAAAAATCAGCAACTATAGCCAACTATGAGTGTTGTAGGCACTAAAACCACTCTTCCATTCTTAATTGTATTGATCCTGATTTAGCCACAATCTGCAGCTTTTGAATCTTTTTTTGGATTGCATGGTTCATCAATCTTTCTTAACTCTTAGCTTTGAAGCCATGTCACTCAAAAACAGAAATGGAATTATGATATATCAATGATGACACACTTTAAGTAACAAAGAAACATTGCTAATAGTTTCTCAAAGAAAACTGGTGAGAAAAAAGAACTTCTTAAGTACTGCATGATTTACTAATTTAAAGATGGAACAGTTGTTGGAAGGAATGGGAGTCCTGGCGAATGCTTGTGCTCATTAAGGCAATGTCTGTCAGAACTCTGAGAAAAGTTACTACATCTACTTTAATGCTGCCATCATTTTAGTTTTTGTATTACAAGGTTTGCTACAAACAGCTCTACAGTGGAGATTTAATATGCTTGCCACAGCGTATCTAAATCTCTAGACAAGGGATCAGACAATTAGGTCCCAGAGCTACAGCTCTCAGACAATACTTCTCCTGATTTTATTTTCCTCTATTGACAAATTCCCATAAAAATATATATATATATTTTATGGGATTACAGTAAAGATTTTAATATTGTTACAATTGTCTTGGGTTTTCATTATGTTACACACCAATCCCCGAGTTCAGAATTCTGTATGTGATAAAATCAACCTCTGGGTTCAGCAGCTTTAGGCTCATTTTATTTATTTTAGGCTGTTCTTTTAACCTCTAAGTTAATGTTAGATTATTGTAAAAAAGGATATACGTATACTTTTACAAATCACATTTCTAAAATGCATTCCATTTGCTTTTGATTAGCACATAATTTCATTGTGAATTATGTGGAATATTAAAGATGATCAATATTACAGGTTTTATGTTAGGGGACAGAGTAAAAGCCAAATCAATCAACACCTTCAAAGTCCTTTGGAACCTAATTCCTTTTGTGGAATAACTCTGTGGTTGCTGTAAATGCTGAGCATTCTTTCTTTTGTATTTCCAGGTAAAACTCTCTGTTTCATTTCACTGAGCAGTGGAATAGAGTCAGGCATTAACACTCATGACATCCTGGTTTCACTGCACAGCAAATAATCAATACATAACTCTACTAAGAAGAATGGGAGCCTGCAGGACAATTTAGCAAAACGTAGCTTTGCAAAAAACTCAACTTAATAATTGGAGAAGACCTACTTAATTGATATTGAGAACCTTTTCACAGTTTAGCATATATATACAACTAATTTTAGGAGCAACAGCAAAGCAGGTCAGTGTTGATTTGATGGTAGACTGAGCCAGACAAGACTTTATTAGAGAAAATTTTAAAGGCAGAGGACACTTGAACATGCGGCAGAGGTTCACATTTCACACTGAGCAACCATAAACTTAGAGAGTTACAACAGAATAACTTAATCATATTAATCAGTCAAAATCACATTGTACTACACTTCAATTGAGAATATGTGGCAAGACTTGAGAATATCTGTTCATAGATGATCCCCATTCAGTCATAATGAGCTTGAGCTTTTTTCTGTTTTAAAGAACTCATTGGGCAAAACTACATTTTTTTTGGATATGCTAAGCTCTAATAGACACTGAAGACTTGCAAATGACTAGCTGTTATTTCAGCAAAGATTGGCGCTATTGAAAGGAACTTTATATATTTGTATATCATATTTTAAAAATATATTTAACAGTAAAAAATATGCATAGTTTTCTTTTCTCTTTACAATTATTGACCACTTTTTGTTAGTTAATAATAATAAAAAATCCCAATAGATTATATTAAAGTTTGGAACATTGGTCAAATGGTTCAGGGGTGTCAGTACTTTAACACCAATGTATCTCAAATGTGCATTCATACTTTTTTTTGTGGTGTAATGGAAAAGAAAGCAAAACTGTTGGTCAAGACACACACTGTGACTGATCTGTTGTTTAGACAGTTTGTTTATTTTGTGAGGTTTGCTGCACATTCTATTATACTTTCTCACTGTGAGGGCGAATTACAGACAGACCTCATGTTGACGCTGAGGCTCTTGATGAATATTTATTGTGCTTTTGCTGCTGGTATAAATGATGTTGAGACTCAGTAACTTGGCTTTGCCCTTGACTGTTTGGTGACATATGCATCTGAGCCCAGCAGGCCAGCTTTCCTCAGCAGGGAATCCTGCTGATTCCTGATTGTGTTGGTTGTATTTTATATGAGATTTGATTGCTAAGTGGTTTGTGATTAAATCCAATGTTTGTTGGGATTTGCTTTTATTTACCTCATAATAACACTCATACTAAGTTTGTGTACCATCCAGCCTAAGAATGAAAGAGATATAGCACTTCATATTTTTAGCCATTTATTTCAGTCTTTCTGAAATTTCACTCTGGACTATAAATGAAAAGAAATAAGAAAAAGAGGATGCTCATGTTTTCATGTCTTTGCTTATTCAGGCTCACTACAATTATGTTGCAATATACTGAAATAGAATAGGGTAGAATATTCACTGGGGCAGGTGTTGGTCCACTCTGACGCTCGAGGCGGACAGTATTAAAATCACTGGAAAAATCAAAGAACACGATCCTCACAGAGTTTCTGGGAGAGTGAGATCTCGGTGAAGGAGACAGAGGATGGCATTATCCATTCAGATGCCAGGCTGGTGGACAAACTGTAGCACATATAATTAAGGCCTCACAGGATGATTGAGGACCAACATCAGATGATGTTTCAGTGCTACGGGACTGTAGATGAAGAGGTCCCTCAAATGTGTGGCCTTCAACACTAGTATCACACAGGAGGTCTTCCACCACTGTGGTACTTTCCCTAGCCTCAGGGCCACGTTGAACATGCATCCCATGGTACCGCACAGCTGATCTATGCCAAGCCTCAGGAGTTGTTAGCTGATGCCATCCAGCCCGTCGGCCTTATGCACCTTGATCTTTCACAGTTCTTTCTTCACCTGAAGTGTTGTAAGGGACAGGGTAGTGGTGTGGGAGGGAGTCCTCTGAAGTGGAATGGGAGGGTGATGGCTGAGAGCTGAGAGGTGTGAAGTCCAGGGAAGAAAAACAGGCAGTTGTTGAAGATAAGGGGGATTGCAGCAGGAGAGATACAGCTGGAGGAGGGGCGAGAGAATGATCAAACCTTTAGAAGAATTGGTTCAGATCATTCCCCCACCATAAAAAATAAATAAAAATCTGAGGCAGCACATGTCAGTGAAGATCGGAATGTAAAAATATTAAAGTCCATCCTACAGCAATTCTTTAAAAGAGCTAGAAACTACTTAAACGCTTTGTTTTTTAAAAAGCAAACAAAAATATTTAAGCACGCTTTTTAAAATGCAGTGTAGAAGCTTATACTAACTAGGAGTATTTGCTTCTAAAACAGATGAACTTTCTATTAAGTGTGAAAGCTAAATGCTAACACCACCTTTGATGCATTGATTTTAGAATTAATGTGTAAAAACACTATGGTGATGCAGGTTCAAAATAAGAAAAATTATAACCACTTTATCTGTATAAAAATTACAAAGTATTAATGACAGCACTAAACAGAGTTTTTACTTTGTTTAATTTTGCATCAGTGACCTAATTTGAATTTTGAGGCAGACAACATGTCCAATGCTAAGAAACTTAAAACTTTCCTTTATGATAAAGACAAACGGTAGAGTGGCTGTGGTTATCCCGAGTTCTCTTAACTTTTCATTTCTTTTTTACTCCATATAAGCTACAACCGGCCAGGTGTTTTGTTTAGCTGTGAGACCTTTCTTGCGGAAGGCATCTGCTGAGATAGTGCGGCAACCAACATTACCCCTCTCCTGCTATTAAATGTTTCTTTTTTTTAACCCCGTAACATGCAGCAGAACGCCCGCATGCTGTTTTTCCATTGTGTTTTCCAGAGGTGAGAGTTAAGGAGTTTTAACACAGAAAGTACTCCTACATCATTTTGTTTTTTGCTTTTATGAGCAATTACTGCAAAGTTCATATTCATGTTTACATGGATATAAGTAAGCAGAATGAAAGGCCAATCAGAATAAAAATGTGTGAAACTACATGAATGAAACTGCACATTTCTGCTGCATTCGAGGTGTAGTGTTTGGAACTGAGGCTTCTTCCAAGGTTAGCACCCTCTCTGTTTAAGTTAATATTAAACTCACAACACTATTAATAATAGATAATGATGCCCAGTTTATGAATGATTTCTTTGCTGTTTTTAAACACCCAAACAAATGTTCTTGACAGTTTGGGTCAGTTTAGAAAGTTGGACACGACTGGGTTCTGCAACAGGACAATGAAACCAAACAGACTTCAAGACTGGTTCAGGAAAAGTTGAAGCAAACAAACATCAGCCTTCCAGGGCGGTTGTGACATGTAAATTCAATAAAAAAACCCAGCCAATTTAATAGGAAAAGTAGTTAAATACCTAACCAAAAGTAGATACTGCTTATAATCACAAAAAGGTTTAGAATACCTCCCATTATTAAGCAAAATGTATACAAATATTAATGAGGATGTACATTTGATTCAAACTTATGCATTAGACATTTGTTATTATAAATGTATCATTTCACTCTCCTTTGATAAATGTATGCAAGTTTCTAAAAAAAAACTGCATATTGAGTCAATGTATAAAAGGCATTTCAAACAATTCATGCTGATTTACATTCAAGTCCAGCACCTCCTTTCTTGTGAGTTGAATGACACTTGTGATTCTGATTACAGGATAACATTCTCAGCTGGAGTCCTGCTATGGTTAACTCAGTGTGCCTCTGTGTCTGCTGTGAATTAGTTTTGCCTTAGCTATGCTTTTCTTTCCTGCTGCACCAGCAAGGGAATAATGTAGATTTTAATACTTAAATGCCAAACTGACTCCATGACAGCAGGCATGTTAAGTTTATGAAATATGCTCCTTTTCTTTGGTTCTTAAGGTGACAAGCTGGGACGTAGTCCTTCACAACATTCGTAGTTGGAGGGAATACAGAGGGGAAAATGTGTCAGTGCAGCTTAGTCACTAAGATGGGGGGTTGTGAGAGCAAAGACAAAGCTGTAGCGTGCTCCTCCCAGTGCATCACTTCTGACAGGAATGAGACATGCTGTGGGTACAAGATTGTCACCAGGCAACAAAATTCTTGCACTAATAGTTTTGCCAAAAGGCAAATGCTCAAACATATGGAAATCTGCTAAACAACATCGGGAGGGGCAACAAAACTGAGAGCATGCAAAGGACATTGGTGACAAAAATCTAGATTTTTCTTCAATATAACTATTACATTTTAACAAAAGTATTTAAAAAATGATAATTACAAAGCATATCTTTGTAATTATAGTGAATAACTATAAGTGTCTAGGCAAATACAGATCAAACACACACACATTTGTTGCAACTGTTTCCTTGAACAGAGGATAGAACAGATGGGACAAGCCCACAAAAATGTGGCAAAGATACCAGGGAGGATGAACAATAAAAAATTAATCTTATTTCAAAGATTTGCATGTTTAATAAAATCAAGCAAAATTCACACAGCACTAAATGTGTTGTGGCTAAACGTGTGCTCAGTTAATTATGCTGATTTTAAATGACAGTGAATGTGTTCTTAAATTAATTCCACATGACAAGATAGAGAAGAAGAAACAAACATGATTTCAAACTAATCTTTAACATGATAGTACACTAAGAATCTTAAATAATTTAGAAACAACATAATATAACCTTAGAGCTTTCTTATCCATTACTTAAAGAACAGCACTTTGAAAAAGAAAGAAAAGGAACTAATGGTCTTGCAGATATTCAAAAACTGTCTAGATAGAGAGCCTTTGGAGAATGATTTTCATAACATGTAGACATTTTCTTTATGAGGCTGAGATCTTAGAAAAATGGTACATAATGCAAAAAAGGACAGTCCTTTAGCTCCATAACACAATGCTACGCTACATTACCCCCTAAACCTCCAGTCTACTGGCGCCAATTCCCTTGAGAACCAGACACATTAGTGATACATTTATTTCAATATGGGGCCTGCCAGAAAAACTGCCCTGCAACAGGTTGGTAGGAAGATTCTAAAGCATAATTATAGACTCAGCCACTACAACCCTGATATATTGTTTGGTGATCTTTTTGTCAGTTATATCCCCAAATATTTATTTGGAATGTATGATTGACATTAGTTTTATTTGTATATTTTTCTGTCTCATTTTATTAAATGGTAAAAGACTGTATAATCATTGTGTGAAATTAAAAGAAAAATCCTCTTAGTCCCGTTTTACCTGTTATTCAGTTCAGTATAACATATGAAGCAGTGACATAGGTAATTACAGTAAATGGCAAACCTATTTTAGTGAGTAGTTGTTCATGCATTATTTACTTTGATGTTCCATGTCTTTGTGAACTCTTACCAATTTCTATTAACATTATGACTTACAAAACATTTGATATGAGATATGATGCATAAACTTCATTAATAGCGCTATAGATTCCCTAAATAGAAAATATGTCAGTCTACATACAGCACACATCGTGTGAAGATGAGCAACAAAGCTCTAAAATAAATGTAAATCCCAATCTATATGTAAATGTAAATCTCCAATTTCAGCCACATCATCTCATACAAAAAAAAAAAAGATAAAAAAGGAGAAAAGTCTAATATTTAATCAAAGAACACACAAGAAGGGGACAGATAAATCCCACATACAATACTGTACTTTTATACATTTACAATTCCTGTCACTACTGCCACCCACAGTTTTTGGGTGCCATTGGATGTGGAGGAAACTGCCCCTTCTTTGCAATCAACACTTAAAATTTCAAAACTATATATTATCTGCAGTTGTTAGGGCAACCAAACGTAATAGAGCGCTATTGTAGTGGTTGGACCTGACAAGAAGAAAGCAAATTAATAACACTCAATACAACAATGAGAGAGACAGACATGAGGCAGAAACTGTTTATTTTAATTACACTTCTTGTTTTTTTAAGCTTTCTGTTGAATAGGCATGGATTTATAATTAGAAAACTGAGGGAAAGGCTCCTCAGGGAAACACATTGGGTGATGTATCCTCCCCTGTTGGTGAAGAAAAATCTAAATAGAAAGCCCTGAGAGAGTGCTGTCTTTGAACAGCCGTCATCCCACTTCTCCTCCAGAACCCCGAGATCAACAATAGGAACGATTAGGTCAAGCCAATCATCAGCCATGAAACACAGCTCCTGTGCCCATGTTTTTGAAGTCAGCCACTGACCCCTTTTATTGTCTCTTCCTCTGGGAGTGACAATTCAATCAGAGGATTCACTGGTCTCCATGTTCACCAGATTCACAAAGCTCCTTATGGCAGCACAACTAAGAGGAGCCAAAAGTCCATGAAATCCTTTCCTAAAGGATTCATGATGGATTTAGCTTCTAAATATTCTCTGCAAGCATGAAGCATCAATATAGGAAGGGAGTAAATGCTGACAGCCATTAGCACAAGGAAAAGTTTTTTTATGACACCAGAACAAGTTTTACATAAAATGAATTATGACTGTCCCAGTTTATTGCAAACGCACAGCAAATAGCAAAAGTGTCTCAAGACTACCTTGACATTTAGACATCCTTTTAAGTTTGATGCACAAATGAAGAGATTATGGTACACTTTGCATTTGTTTAATCTTTCCACCTCAACTGCTGAAGGAATAGCGAAGTCCAAAGAGAGAAAGGTTTGCCTAATTATTGCATAACAAAAGGTGCTAAATTGCTTTTTTCTGGGCCTTTCTTTTGTCATTCATAAAGACCAGCTGCATTCTCTGATTCATGAATTACTGGCATCAGCTGTCCATTCCTGTGAGTCTAGCAGCTGAATGGATAAGCTCTTGTCTCCTCCTAGACTCTGGCTATTCCAATCTAAGGCCACCTTTCTTTCCCGTTTCCCAATGATCCCTGAAGTCCTAGTGATTACATCTCCCTGACCAAGCAGAACAAGGGAGAGAGAAGCAATGTGTGGCACTGTTTTTATATATATAGATGACAAGAGTTTAATATATTACCTCATCTCCTTCTTAAGATATTAAACCCTCTATGAGTAAGACCCACAATACTGTGTCAAATCAAAGCAGGCTTGCTTGCTGCTCCACAATATGCTGAATTTATGCTGCTTTTATTTCAATTCAGGGATTGGGATCTGAAATGAGGGCTTTTTCTCCACAGTTCTTTGCAATCCTTAGTATTATTTAAGAAGGCAGAGTGCGTTTCAATCCTGTCTTTTGTTTGTTGGGTAAAGCTGATCTAATTCCCTTTCTATCGAGACATAATCCACGATAATACGGCACCAATTTCTTTAGATGAATATGCAGGGTCTTCTTCCTGCGGGCTTAGTAAATAAAACTGTGCCAACATTAATCAAAGTGATAATTAATTGCATTTTGGAGATTATATCTCTTGGGCCCGAGTCACAGTGTGGAATCTCTATATTAGATATATTCACATTGTATTCAAAATTCTTCACTTGTAAAGGGCTAACTAGAGATTTAGTCCTTTAAAACTGCAGCTATTGTTGTAATATAATAAAATCTAGCTTCCAAACCTTCTCTTGAAATATGCAATTGGATACTACGTTTAATTCTACTAGTCAAACAGTGAAAATTTCTCACTATTTGACTAGAATCCCTAATCCCTTGTAGCCTATAAACACCTTTTGGATTTCTACATATTTTGTCATGTTGCAACCACAAATGTCTTATATTTGAGTGCGATTTTAATAGATAAATTGACACACATTACCCCATAGTTTTATGATGAAAAGAAAATTATGTAAGATTTTCCAAAATATTTCTTGAAATAAATAATTCTGCCTATTTAATGTAAACTAGACACAACCTCCTTTGCTTGCAATGACAGCAGTGCCATCTATGAACTCACCAGTTAACCTCTCCCTGCTGAAGAAAAGCATCGCCCCAGCATGATGCTGCCAGTACAATGTTTTACCAAAAGGGACAATTCAGTCAACATGGAGTGTAATGTTGGCAAAGATTGTTTTTGTATGGATCAGAAAGTTCATGTTTTGTTTCGGTTCTGCAGAGAACAACCAATTATTCCATCCATTTGCTGAATCTCACAAGGTGTGCACCCCCAGATTAGCTGTTGGCATTTTCACAGTTTTTCTGGTTAATGCTCTTCTTGCACAGCCTACCAGTTCAGGAACTGGCCATGTCTTTTTCTAGTTTTTGGATGACAAATTGAACAGTACAGCATTTGTTCTCCCAAGCCTTGTACTGTTTAACCCAAACCTTAAATTTTGAAAATAAAAATCAGGTGCATTTATAATAAAATTAAATTACAAATAATTGTACTCTAAAGTCTGAAGGTAATGTGTTGCAATAGTTTTAAGTAGAGATATCTGACTAAAGCAGACTAATTACAAAAGAAGATTTTACATACCATCTTTATTTCACTACAGTTATGTACTACTTTGTTTTAGTGTTACAGAAATATTATACACTAAAGTCCCTAGTTATGTAACAAATTGTGAAAGATATTAAGGTATGATAATACTTTAGACAATTTGTGAAACATTGTACATACATGAAGTACATAAAGTATCCCTTTTACTTAAATATCCATAACTGTACTGCTTTTTCATAATTACAGTTTAAAACAAATTGCATTTTACATGTAATATTACAGTTTTATTTTATAAGTGACTTGTGTTTCTGAAGCGTGTGCTGTTGACCTCTTGGTCAGGTAACCCTTGTAAAAGAGACCTTGGTGTCAATGGGTTTTTACCTGGTGTAATAAAGGTTAATGACAAAAATGAAATGGTGACTTTTTCCTTTAGATGCTTTAGATAAACTAAGCACATTTCATGACAAGGCATAAACTCATGTGCAAGATATTAAAGATACGGTAGACGGATATATAAGAATGAATAAAACACAACAACTTCCTTTATCAACAAAGGACCCAGAGGAAGATGCAGCATGTCTTGGCACTATGTTTGCTTGTGCTTTTGTAGTCTTGGGAACATGCTCATTTTTTCTATTCCTCGTGACTCGTGTCTGGGTCGCATGTTCCTGTTGCTTTATCTCAGCATGCACAGAGGCTGGGAGAGTCGTTCGGCAAACCACCACCTCATTGCTTTCATACCCTTAGAGAACACGCAGGCAGCTGTGCGCATGTTAACAGCTGGTAAATGTGTAATTATATCATTCTGAGACAAGCAGCTAAGCCTGTGTCTTTTTCTGCAGCACACATCTTCATTTCAAAGTAACCTGCTTGATACACTGCCTTGCGCATGCTCAGGCATTAATAATTATTGCACACTAGCATACAATTTAGGCACAGATGTCACTGCCAAAGTGATAAAGTCCTAATTACACCCGATAACTCACACCAATGGAAGAACCTGGGCTGAATGTTAATAATTTAGTTTTGCTGCATTATTTGTTTTTGGCTGCGATCAACTGCATGGCAGTCACAGTCTCATCGTGATTTACAAACCCTCATTCAGCCTATAATTCTACTCTGTTTCTCCATTAAAGAAAATCTATGTCACAGAAGTGTATAATGAGAGAGCATTCATGCCACAAACAATTAAGAAGTGAAGGACAAGGGGAGGTTTAGCAGATTGCAGCTGGAAGTGTGAAGCCAAATATTCACAGTACAATAGAGGATTTACACTTTTTCACAGAGTAAGACCCTTGAGCAATTCATATATCTATTTTTCAAAGCTCTGAAGAACCAACAGGCTTTTGTGCTTGTTTGTTTGTTTGTCTGATGAGTCTTTCCAATCACCTTGAAAACAGCTTAATTAAACTTTTAGAGTTATATAAAGTACCAAAAAACAACATAGAAAACACTGAGCTTTCACATTGGAGAAGGATGGCATTTATTATAGATATTAAATGCTACTTTATAAGTAGAACATATATAGTTCATTAATAGGGTACAGACGAACAATATTTGGTTTTATGTTTTTGCCTCAGTCTAGTTTAGGCTTTGGGATGTCACCGCAGACTGCTTGGATCCTTCTATAAAAGCAGGATGAGACTCAGTCAACTCAGTAAAGAAAGACAGAGGTTTGTTAAAGAACATTGGTGATCCAACGATCTCACCTACACACCAGACTGGTGTGACTCCATGGAGTCAAGCGTCCATGGAGGTGTGGTAAAAGGAAAACTTGATGGAAAAATATCCTTCTGAGATTCTATTTACAGTTTACCTTAATCACACATGTGAAACATTTAAAATGCTATGTGTAGTGAACAATTAATGCTGTATGTTATTCTGAACACATCATTACCACAGAAAAGTATTATGCTGAGTATGCTTTCCATCGTTAGGAACATTGGAAAGAATTGAAAGAAGGACTGAGAGAGGTAAATATTATGAACTTTGGATTTTCAATTTGTTTGAGCTCTGCATTTTAGCTATTCTTTGTTTTTTCTGTTTATTAGTTTTCATGAGTTTTTACTTGTAGTTTAAGCATTCAATGTTTATTACTTCTCTCCTGTCTCTTTCTGCATAGTTTTTAATCCCTCTGTATCAGTTATGAAGCTTCCTTCAGCCCCTTAGTCTTGCTCTTCTCTCAAAATCCTATTTAAAATCTTTGTCAAGGTTTTAAGGCCAACATTTGCAGAAATCACTCCAATAATACAGACCACAAGTTATTTTTCAAAAAGAATGGCCATGAATTTTATTCTCTGTTTATAGAAAGATAATACTTAACAAAATAATGAACTTTATTTGCAGTAAAAGTAGGTTCTACAAAGACTTGACTAAGGATGCACACCATACTTTTCTTATTTTTGGGAGAAAATAAACATATCTGTTTCCATTTACAATTATGTGGTACTTTGTTTTGTAACTGGCAGTGAATGATATAATGTGAATAAATTCAAGTAAACTACCGTATGGCAATATGCAAAACTGTTTATGGTAATGTTTTAAGGATAAAAGGAATAGCTTTGTTGGGCAAGAAGATACTAAAGGTGGTTGGAGAGCAGTTTTTATGTGAATGATGTTGCTTTGTAAAGCTGCAAAGTTTTCTTGCACAAATAACATAACAACTTGAAGAAAATAGGAGTGCACAGAAAGTAAAATACAGGAACTGAAAAGCAAGTAACTTTAATTTAAATGAGAGCAATGGTCATATGCCCAACTAAAATTATTCCATAAACTTGTTGATGGCTAGAGAATGTCTGTCTTCTCTCTACAACTTACCAAAGGGATTTTTTTAAAAAACAGTATTAGTTAGAGTGTTAAAGTTTGGCACTATTTTTAAAATTCTGATCCTGTGAGTTACAGAAAATTGACAAAGCAAATTGTGAACCCAGTTCTTGTTTCTAAAACCCCCTGAAGACATTTATATAACATAAATAAATTACTGAAAGCCCAAAATTAGACACTGACGTTCACGAAGACTAACAAGAAGTACAATTCTGACTGAAACAGCGTAATGGCATAATTACTCAGGACTTATTGGCATTCATGTGGAATGGATGAAATGAATGGACTTACAGACATGATCACTTTCGTCAGAGTTGTCGGGGCAGTCAGGCTCACCGTCACAGAGCCAGGCCTCGGGAATGCAGATCTGCTGGTCATGACAATGAAACTCCCCTACATCGCACAAGATGGGTTCTGGATGGCATGAGGAGAGGGGTGGGGAAGAATAGAAAAGATGCAGCATGAGGTGATGATGCTACACTGAAACATCAGGCTTTACAGAATAAAAACAAAGTTTAGATGTCCACCTGCGTGAGAGTGAAGCAGAAAAAACATTTCTTGAACTGGAATCTAATGGACAAAATGTTTTGAAGTGGGATTTTTTGACAACAAAAAACTTGAGCGTGAGTGAAACAGATTGCAACAAAACCTAGATAGTGCCGTTATTTATTGGTTGTAAATATTTAAAGGCTGACAGAAGAACACAGGACCCCTTCTTGGTTTTGAGAAAAAAAAAAAAAAACCCCGCTGATATTAACATTTTTGACAGCCACTCTCCTCCAACAAAGACACAATGTCCGATGTGACTCTGAAACTATTACAAAGCGTTGTGGCAAGTTTTTTCCTTATCTCTTTCTCTTCCGTGGTGTTGTGCTTTTATTTGATGGCGGAACAGGCGGTGTTCAGCGAAAGCCCAGTCAACTAAAAAGTCATCGTAGCCTTTCAATATATAAAGCATCCATCAAAGCCCTGACATGTTTCCTGCCTGTAGCTGTCACAGACTCCGTTCGATCACACTGCTGAATAACACAAAGCTTTTGCAAGATTTGCCACTACAATGTCACCTGCCTCTACTGCTTTTCAGTGCCCAGCAAAAACGGTAATTTGTTTCTAAGCTTAACCTGCAGACAATCAGACTCAGCTCACAAAGTCTTTCCTCCTACTCACTCTTGCTATCTCCATCTTTTTTTCCCTTTTTTTCCCCCCAATGTGTTCCTAACCCATTAGAGGTAGGAGGGGAGCAAGTGGGAGATCAGGTCTGTAACATCTGAGCAGTGGGAGTGATAATTCAACGCACCGCTGCTCCCTGCCCCAGCACCCTCCAGCAAATTCACTGCCCAGGGACAAATCTGAAAAGGTCAAACATCTCATCCATTCTGCCTCTTCTATTCCCACTGATGCTATATAGCTGATATCCAACAATTTAAATCAAGGTCCCCTTTGAAATATTCAGACCTTTTGTCCCTCTCCAAACTCTTGAAACTCTACACAAAGCTATTGAAAATAGAAAAAAATGGCTTGTCATATAGGGCAATATGAACACTCAAGATAAACTTATGAGGGGTTTTTTCATTCCTATTATATTGCTTCACCATAGTTTAACAGAACTATTACAAATTGATTGAGAATCCTCAACCCTGCCTATGAGCTTCACTTTATTCTAGTCAGAAGTGTCCAGATAATGTGTGTGAAATTAATATTAATTTTGGCCTTTTAGTGGAGCTGTTCTTTTTTCAGGACACACGGTTTTTCATGACATAACCTTGAACCCGTGGAGGGAAGCCAGAGTACCTGGAGAGAATGAACGCATGCGCTGCTAAAACATGTAAACTCCATGCAGAAAGGACCAGCTGGGATTTGGGCCCAGAACCTTCTGGCTAAAAGGCAGCAGTGAACTGTGCCATGGTGCAACAACCTCCAAACATGGATATGCCAAATGTCTTCTAGAGAAAAGTTTTAAGATCAGATAAAAGAGTAAGTAATTTCTTAATGGCCAAAAATAAGTTTTCTCTGATATTTGTAGATCAGAGGAAATATTTACAATATCTTTATTTACAATATCTCGATGTCCATCAGACATATATCCCGAATAGGTCAACACAGGGGGGCATATGCCACATTCCCACAGCAGGCAAATGTGAATCCAAATCCACTTTTTTTGCCCATATGTGACCTGTAGTCAGCTTTTTCACCACAGCTTCAACCAAACAATTCCAATCTTTTCACCAAAAAGCCATCTGATATGTACCACTTCCATATGTGGTACTAATTCGGATATGTATCCAATGGATTTCAAAGTGTCTGCAGACTGAACAGTCATGTTGCATTTTATCCAGCTTTTATGTTACTAATGTGAGACATATGTTATAATCCTGCACCAGAAAATATAATGGCTAAAAATTACAGTCTTATGTTCACAGATGCCTTTGTTACTGAAGCACATCAGATCACAATAAGACCACTCCTGACTCCTGATTACACATCTCAACAATCTTCCCTGTTTCAGAAATTGCAGTCAATGCTCCAAAAAAGGCCGTTGCTATTTGTAGTGCTTTCATTTTATCAGCTTCCTTCGTCTTGTTATTATATTGTGACAATACTGTCGGCTCCCTTTACTGAACAAACTTTGAAATCGATCCATGGATGGCTACATCCATCATTGCTTTCATAAACAGTAGACTGCTGTGTGACGTCAACATTGTTTTTTTGCTTTAGGGACACAAAACCATTAACACAGAAGTCTCATTGTGGTCAAAATTAAATGGCACTATAAACAACCACCCAAAGACAATCAGATTTCATAAAAAAAAACAAAAATCTAAATTGAGCATCAAGACCTCTTGTTGGAACATAGCTATAGAGACATACAGGAAAACCAACCATGCAAGCACTCACAACTAAGAAAAATCAGAGAGACCCATTAACCTAACAATCATGGTTTTAGCCTGTGGGAGGAAGCCAGAGTACCTGGAGAAAACCCATACATACAGAACATGCACCCTCCAAGGTAATTGTGCTATCAAGTGTAGCACTGTGCAGCATCTACATTAATCCCAAAAACATTATTTACACAAACTAGGAAGGTATTAATGAGCACATGCTGTGTTTGGAGTTGGCAAAGACACGTTCAGATTGATGAAGTTTCAAAAGGCCTGTCTTCTATGCCTTTCAAGTTGAATTGATTACCATTGAGAAGCAGAGTGCTGGTAACAGAAGGGCCATTTCCTCAAGCACTAAAGGAAGTCAGAAAAAAAAGAAAAAGAGAAAAGAAAGAAAAAAAAAACCCGGTCCCTTCACCTCTGAGGAGCCCAGTTACCGACTGATGTTCTGCCTCCTTTCATGCTTCTTCATCTTCAAAGCTACGGGGCCAAATATGAGCCGAGCAAATGACCTCTTATGTCATTTCATTCTTTCATTCAGCTTTCCCCAAACAGCTTTGTTTGTCAGGCAGCACAGTCCAAAAAGCTGCTGGAAGCTACAAAGGGACAAACACTAAGCTGAGGGAAAGTTACAGCTTGGTAGTATTTGCATTAGAAAGACACATGAAGGTGTAGCGTTACTCATCATCGTATATTTCAGCATAATTCCATGCAAACATTACTGAAGTGTTGATTTCTATATTTTAAAAAAATGCCATAGCAATCCTTTGTAAGTGGAAAAAAAACACCCAACAGGCGCCATTACCATAACAGTGGGAAATGCATAGCCTGCACCCGGCTGGGCACATTATCATGAGCACCATTCCTAACACCTAGCAGCCACCACTGGCACAGCAGCGTGGCTCATTAAAGCTACCGAGTCTTTGAAAGGTGCCAGATTTTTGGAAGAAGAAAGGCTTGTTTGCAAAATCTGCGACAGTGTTTGGGACATATATTATTATCAAGTTCTTTATTAAGATGAGATAATAGTCTCATACTATTAAGTTACTCACAGCATATTCAGAATAATTTAATACAAATGCTAAGACGGCACAGCACACTTCCTCATGCGGCATTTAGCAGTGAGGCAGCCACTGTTCCATTTGCTCATTCTTAATAAACTGTGAATTACACAAGAGCTTAGGTCTTTATTTTTCTAAACAACATTATACGACAATGAGGTGTAAGCTACAGACCACTAAGGCCTCCCAATCCCCTGAATTGCAATAAGGAGCACATTTCACAATATGGTACTTTGGATAAGTCTTAAGCCAAGCACCTATTCAAATAAGACCTAAGTTGAAGAAGCAGCAGAGCACAGCTCAAAGAGCCTTTTTTCCAAAGCTAAAAAAGAAAGAAAACTGT
Organism: Gambusia affinis; assembly: GCF_019740435.1. NCBI lineage: Eukaryota > Metazoa > Chordata > Actinopteri > Cyprinodontiformes > Poeciliidae > Gambusia > Gambusia affinis. The sequence continues at coordinate 22,824,291 of NC_057878.1, forward strand.
TCACTCTGAATAGCAGTTTTTAAAGGAGATGTTACACATCCAGCTTTTCTTTTACGTGCAGTAGTGTATGAATCTGAGATTGTTAGTGTATTTCTCTTTGAGACGTGAACCAAAACACAAAAAATTGTATTGTATAATCTCACAAAAGGTCAAGGTTAATAGGTCAAGGTATATCTGCTTGCAGGCCATGGTAACTACTACTACTGGTGTTACTTGGGCAGCCTTTAGTGGCGTTCAGAAGATATGTTGGTTTTTTTAAACCACTGTCTCTATGTTACGGACCATGTAATTCTCAGTAAGCTTTGTAGCGTAACTTCCTTCATTCTCTGCATGAAGTAAAACACCAAACAAGGAACTGGGTTTTACCAGGCTCGTGGCAAGCCAACAGTCTACTTCCTATGTGCACAAACATAACAGTCACTTGCACTGTTTCCTGAATACACACATCTGCAACAGTATAACACCATGCAGGAATTAATAAATTATTCTGATTCTGATACAGTGTCTTCAAGTTATGATGCTTATCCCACTGAATTAACATCAGAGTCAGCTTGACTCATCTGGTTGTCCTAACTATATGCTACAGGGTTAAAAACATGCACACATCTTCACATGCCATGAAAGGCAGATACACGTTAGTGAGGTAACTACAAGATAATTAATTTTGAGCACCAGCAGCCAAAGACTAACTTTATTTTACCCTTAGCAAGATGACTACTTAAGGAAGATGAATAACACCATAAGTGAAGCATTTTATGGAATGCAAATCATCAGCTGTCCATTATTAAGTTGCAACTAGTAATAATTGTGGTATAAAAAGGGAGCCATTTTGAATTTTGAGCCTTGGCTTGCAAGAAACATCTCTTTTAGTCTGCATTCTAACTTTGCCAATATTTTTTTTTTTACTTTATCAGTTTCAAAATCTGAGTGAAAATTCTACACATTATTGACCCATATTGTTCAAATAATATAGCAATTCCAATGTATAATTTTTGTTTCTCTTGAATCCGTGACAAAACACAAACTGAAAAAGTCAATTTTCTGTTTTATATATTTGTAAGATTTCTGTCCAGATGTTAATATTTGGAAAACTTGACTTGTTGCTCCAAGTCAAAGAGAGTTGTTGTTTTAAAGTTTCAGATGAGGAAGGGATTATTGACTTAAAAGACCTAAAACTGTGGATAGTGCCAATCATTATATCCAACCAATTTTAATTCTGGTAGTCTTCAAGGACAACATTTAGAGTCCCTTTGACTTCATCATAAGGCAGTATCATCAAACAAGATAAGGCTTGAACTGACTATTTAGAGATCCTGACATTCTGCCAGCCACGGTATGTCAGCTGGCAAATTTATAAAAGAAAATCCATGACTTCCCTTGGTAGGATGTGAAGGATCAGCAGCCTATAAAAGAAGGAGCTTATAATACGTTGACTCATCTGTTTCTGATGGGTATGAATACATATAAAACACTCAGTATAAAACAAACACACATTTTTAAACTCTTGCAGATTTTATAGCTTATTTAATGTCCTGGTCAGCTCCAGGTCAGATGCATAATGGATGAGAGTGAATCTATGAGGCAAACTAAGCATGTTGTTAAGTCTAACAAACGCATAATGTGGCTTCTCCCTAATCTTCATATTTTTAATCTGTGAAAAGATCCAGTACACTGCGATGCATCTCAATGACACCTAACACCTGCATATTAAATCCTTATTACGAGCGTTTCTCCAGAAGTGACATACGCCTTGTGCTATTTAGTCTTAAATGCCATCCACGTCAAGTCTGATCAGCATATGAAGAGGAGAGAGCACCGTGACTCAGCGCACTGATGAGCGACTGCAGAATGTCACAACACTTCTGGACGGTTGCCCATAATTACAAATGTGCACATCCGTTCAGCAGCATTCCCAACATTTCTTTTCCGTGTGCATCTTCCTTTTCCGTATACCTTTTATTTATTTTTTTTATCTCACTAAAAGTCTAAACAAATGAATTAGTTAGGCAAAAATTAGTTAGCACTAAAAGAGAGAACTCGTTGCACATACAGAACCTGAAATACAAGATGACTGGTTTCTGCTGGAAACACGGGGTTGTGCCCCTCGCCCAGCCCCCTGGCAATGCTGAATAACTTTGCATTCAAGCCATGAAATGGGTGAAAAATCAATGGTGTTAGGCTTTGGGGCCTTCATTAGCTGCTGCCCGACCTTCACTACAGAGTGAGGTCGCTCTTATTTTCTTAGCAACAGAAAGGGTATGTCAACAAAATTATTAAAAAGGAACAGCACTTGAAAAGTTTCAGAAGACGACTATAGATAGACTAGAGCCCCCTGCTCCTGGACCTGTAAATAATGAAGGAATTATGAGACTGGTCTTAAAATTATGTGCCGTTTCTTTATTCTACAAGTAGAAAGACTTGCAGCACATTACAATAAAATGAATGGCTTTATTGTGCCTTGCAAAAGTATTTAGAAGTCTTAAATGTTGTATATTACAACCACAAACTTTAATGCTTTTAATTAGTATTTAATGTGAGACCAACACTAACTGCTGCATAATATCCACCTTTGGCAAAATAACAGAACCAATTCTTTAGATGAATGTCTATCTGATTTTTTTTTGTCTTTTCTTTTCTGCAAAATACAATAAATGTTTTGTGAAGCTCAGTGAGAATGGATGGAGAAAGGCTGTACACATACATTATGAATCAGGCCACAGATTTTCAATTAAATTTAGATCTAAAATTTGAGCGATACAAACATGAATATGATTCCATTTTATTTATTTTGAGATCTGGCTGTATGTTTAGGGTCAGTGTACTGCTAGGATAACATTCTTAAGTCTTATTGCTCCAGTATCACACTGAAGTTACCTACTTCCATCTTCCCACCCCCTCTAACCAGGTCTCCAGTCACCACTGAAGAGAAGCATCCCACAGCATGATGATGACATCTGTCCAGGGTTATGAGCAATGTTTTCTTCCACAAGTAGCATTTCTGCATGAAGGCAAACAGTTCATCTTACCAGAACAGATACTTTATTAAGTATCACACTACTTTATGAGTTTAAACACATTGCGAGAAATATTTAAGGCTTGAGATGTTATTTTATAACCCAAGTCTGCTTTAAACTACGCCCTGACTTCCCAACTATTTTATGTATTGTTTTAAGTTTGAACACAACATAAAATATAAGTGCACTAAAAACTGTGATTAGAACATGGTTAAATATAGAAAATTGAAAAAAAAAAAAAACAGTTGTGATGTATTTTCTGAATTTGTTGGAGATATTCTAATCCCAGTCCTTTTAATTTACAGGGTTTTAAATGAATTTAAACAAGGAAGATTGATTTAACCCGTCTGTTCAAGTCAAACATTTCTTAAAGGTATAATTAGTGACAGACACAAAGTCACTCCACTCTTCTTTCTAGATTTCAGAAATTTCATTAAAAATGTATAAATAGTGCATACAATTAGGCATTCCTTTGAAAGCCATTCCTGCCCCTGTTCAATTTTTTCATCCGCATTCAATTTTTTTGTGTCACCTGTGAGAGAAAAATATGGCTGAGAGTGTAAGTACCGCTGTGTTGTAGCAGACTGGCTGTGAGCACTGTAAATTTCTCACAACAAACAACAGCTATAAATAAAAGACATTTAGTTCTTTTCTTCTTGGGTCTGCTGGTTTACCAGGTGAACAACCTGAAGGTATGTCCAGCCTCATTTTTTTGTTTCTAATTGATTTTTTGATGCCACAAGTAAGTGTTTCTGCATGAAAACCCTTTTTATTAATATTTTTGCACTAAATTAGCGTGATATATATTAGGCTGAAGGAAAGGGCCATGCAATGAAATCTTTACAGGACATATTAACTACACTTCTACATATTATTCTTCCATTTGACTATGAAGCAGTTACAGTAAGGGTATCTGGATTGATACAAATCCATATGCAATTTGTTTCTACTAAGTTAAATATATCTAGAGAGATTATAAACGTCCTCTGAAGAATTTGTGAAGAAAGATTGTTCACACCTGGTCTGAGCTGTTGCAGAAATTTGCTGTTTTACAGATATGCACAACTTCACTTTCTGCAGTAACTATTTTTGAAAGTAATATGGAGGAATGGTAGTAATTTTTTAGGGATCAAAAAATTCACCTTAAATGAGAAATTCATATATGAAAACTAAATAAAGGACAACAATAAACCTTTTCTTTCACCAGCATATTTAACCTGTTTGCCATTTCCTTTGCCTTGCCATTGTGATGGACGAGAGTAAAAAACATATAATTGGTTTTAACAATATTCATTGTTTCAAAACAATGCAAAAATTAAACAAAATATAAATTTTCAAAACTAGTCAAAAAATAGAGAAAGTAAACCAAAGCCTCAAATGTCTACCAGGCAACCAGCATAAGCAGCAAAGCAGCGACCTCTTTAGAGGTCTGGGAGACTATGGACTTGGCTGGGAGCCTATGATTTCCTTGTATGAGTTCTGGCTATTGCAAAGACCTTGCTGTTGGCTTTGGCTCCGGTAAGGACCTTGGCGTGGACCAGGGCTGTGCTGTGGGACTGACTCCAGCAGATTGTTGTTGAGCTAGCGACTTATACTAGCTCTGGGCCAGAAGCTTGAGAAAAAAAAAGTACAACATGGTGTGGTGACTAAAGGGCAGAGCAGTCAGAGGCTACAATGTCCAAGTGGACACATTTTGTAAACAAGCTGGATCCCCAAGAAAGGTGACACCTGTTTGAAATGATCAGACTGGGCTAAGCTGAGATACAACAGTGTTTGTGGATATTTGTTTGTTAGACATTGAGCTTAATGAAATGTATGAGAAGTGAGTACACAAGGTATGGCTTTGCATAAAAATAGTCAAGAAGTATTAAGGCATTGCTAATTTTTTTTGTATGTGTATAATCACCTACCCTGCTGACCACATAAATTTACTAAATCCCCTGTTACGTAAAACGATCCAACATTTTAGCAGTATTTTGAATATTATTGTTTTGAGAAAAAGAGTTTAAGATTTCACAGAAAGTGAGTTTGGTTTTTAACTGCATTTAACTGTTATTTCTGTTTATCTAATTATAAGGTGGTCCTAATCCCAGGAAAAGCAACAAAATGTATCGTTTCTTTCCACAACAAGAATAATAGACTGCTCAGATTTGATGTATTCAGAGTTTATATTTTTTAATTGTTTATGTTTAGCACTAATACAAAACTTGTAATTATATGGTAACATTAGCATCATTAGCAGCTAATAGTTAGCCAGCCATGGCATTGTAAATGTTTAGTGCTTTTGTAACTTAAGTGTCATTCGCCAGCCTGACAGAAAAGGTATTTATGACCTGAATGGAGAAATTCAAGAATTACATACTTTATTTCTCCAAAATAAGATCCTAAAACATAGATATTGTCAGATCTGAAGCTCACACCCTCCTATCCATGTCTCAGACAAAGTCAGATGCTCACATCAACAGGATGCCACTTTAAATGAAATATTGTGTTGCTTTAGTAATGCCAAATCTCATGTCATCAGACTAAGGTTACCTTCAATAGAAAGGTAGCCACACACAATTTAAAAAATAGTAAAAACTGAAAAAAAAGATAAATACATTTAATAAATGGTCCTAACAATTTTGTAAGCAAACATCCTTAACAATCTTCTGTTCTGCATACCATGCAAGCAGATCCTTGGATGAATATTCCCATAATTTTCAGATTGTCTTAGTTAAGAAGGAAAAACAAACTTCAAAATAATTTTTTGTTTCTTGATTATTTTAAATGTGTGAGGCTCGAGCAAGTTAATTTATGCATCAGTGACATTTTATCATGTGCTACACAACTTCTGCCAGTGGGCGGCACATTAAAATCTGAATCATGGGTGGGGACAAACATGAACTTGCAGCAGGAAAATATTGGATTTCAGCCTGAGTAGCACACTGCAGTCAGTGATTGTTGCTATTGGCTCAAAAGTCTGGACTTCAGTTAGGTTTTCATGGAGTTAAAATTGTATGTATCCAGTGTTCTCCAAGTATGCCAGTTGTTTTCCAATAGTCCTAATTATGTAAATGCAAGATTATTTGGATGTCTTAAATTCTGTTTGGTAGGAGTGACAGTTTATGTATTAGCAATATGATAGATTGACAATCTAGATGTACTGTGGCTCTCTAGTGTTGACAACCAGGGAAGAGGACAAAGCAGATTTGAAAATGAATGGATAATGTTTATTCAGCACTGCTGCCAGGGACAGCTACAAAGGTGAATAATCACTTTTACACATACAACCCTGCCAAAAGTGGTTGCCTTCCATGTAGAATTGATGCAGAATGTAGTGATTTGCAAAGTTCATTTTTCAACCATTAATCTACATTCATTTGGAAACTAAGTATACATATTTCAAACTGTTTGTTGGGAAAACAGAGTTTAGTTTATTCCGTTTTTCAACGTTATTGTTTCCTGAAGTAAGTTAAAAAGCATTTTTTTTAAATCTTGTTTTGACCCAGTAGTGTTTGTGCATTTGCCTAAGAAACACTTTAGTCTGAAGACCCTCGTTCCATTACTCTGATAGAATGCCTAAAGTTTTCAAAGATAGTTTTTCAACTCATTTCTGTCTGGTCAGACAAAACATATTTTTAACTTAATGACGCTTCTTAGAAATGAAAATCGATGAACAGCTTAGAGAAACATTTGTCTGAAAATGCAGGGTGACCTTCTAAAAATCTCCATACAAGAATGAAGCCACAAATAAATAAATATATTGCAAAACAAATCCCTACCTTTCCAATTTGTACAAAAAAATAACTTACTCTCGAGACAGATAAGGCTGTTGAGCTGAACAGTAACAGAGATTCCTCTAAAAGAAAAAAAAAACCCTGCTTCACCACAATTTTAAGAGCTCAGAACGACTTGCTGGTTTGAATTAATCCTTCATATGTGAATGTAATTTGCATGAGAATGTGCCATTATACTGCCAATAATAGAAAATAATAGAAAATTACAGTCCTCCTAAACCCGCCTTCTCTCAACTGGCTCCTTTTTGATGCTGTATCCAAGGTCACCTAATCACTGGGTACCTTCAAAGACCCCCATCTTAAACCAGCTGCAGTCTGAAGGATTTATTCCCCATTCCATGTCATGATTACCAATCAGATGGAGTAATAGCTGCTTAAGCAGACAGGGTTTTTGTCATCACCAAGGGGTGAAGTGCCAGTCAAGGTTTCCACTGAGTCTGCGTTGGATGTCAGTGCCTTCAGTGTAGCCTCCAGATTAAACAGTATTATCGAAGTGGAGTGAAAGCTGTTATGGTGAAGGATCACATCCTCCTTGGCCCCTACTGTACCACAGCTAGCACCAAGTGACTCATATATTACCTTACTACTCTATACCTAGCATGACACTTTGACTGTTCAAAGTAATTACTACATCACAAAAAATGACATTGAAATTTCTTGACGAAGACATGAAAAAACACACAAAAACAGCATTAAGTTAGGACATAATTCAGAGTTGTGCTATAAGTTACAAAAATAAACATACTGCATATTAAATACAGCTGATTGTAAGTTTGAAAATTTAAAGTAGCTATATAACAAAACAGTAATCATTTGTGATTCAGGCCATATGGGCAATTGCCCAGGGAAGTGTCAGAAAGGGGAACGTAACAATTTAATATAATAAACCATTCTCTTTATAAGAACTCTAAATTGGTAGCATTGAAACTATCAAGTAAAACTTCTTATGCACATCCAGAAAAAAACACAGAGCTTTGACCAGGCAGAGTGCTGATAGCAAAACAATTAAACAACTTGACAAAAGTCATCAGGTGCTTAAAGAGAAAAATGTTGAAAAAATATGAGAATCATACAAAAACTCAAACTTAATAAAAAATCAATTACATTGTTTTTCAGAGCTGTTAAACATCTCAAAGGAACTTTTTAATGAAGTCTTTATAACCAAACCTTTGTTAAAAACAAAATGTGTCGTATAAGGATAATGGTATGTCATCATAATCCACAGTGATTCATGGATTATTGTATATAAGACAAGGACATTTTCTTGATTGAGGCAAGACCATTTTAACAAAAAAAGTTTGAAAGGATGCATTATATATACCACAGAATACGAGCGAAATGTGCATTTTGATATAAAATCACAATGCAAGAAACATATTTGAGCACTGTGGTTCAAATATGTTTAAGCCATGATGCAAATTACTTTATGATTTCAAAGCAAACTGTTGTTGGGAATAGTTTTGTTGGGGCTGCCCATTATGTTGAGTATTGATGCTACAGCATAGCATCCAAACATATCAAAAGTGTCTTTCCCAAATTTTGAATGCTGCATTCTTGGCTGCCCTTATGTCATTCTTTTAGTCTTCTTCATAGATTTTTTTTTTTATGTTAAACACAAAAGGTATTTTGCACAAAGTGATTTTAGAAGACATTAAAATTTATAGTGCATTTGTAAAAGCTACAATTTTCTTTATGATGATACTCAGGATGCTGCGTCCTGCTCCAAAGTCAAGAAACTATTGGATATATGAAGGTATCACACAGAATAAGCCTTATGAGGAGAGACGGCAACCATAAGAAAACAATGGTATGAAGGATTAGTTGTACTTAGTAGCACATCTCAAAAACGTTTTTGAGATATCCATGTACTCTGTAAATGTGCTGTAGTTTTCCATTTCTCATTCTCATCTAAGAAAATGAAACTAAATATTACATAGAATGATCACACATTTAGAGATATTTTCCAAGCTTTTGTATCTTGTAAATTTGAAGACTATACCTTATGGACAACTTAAAATTCAGTGTCTCAGAAAATTGGAAGACTGTGCAAAAGGTCATTAACAGAAACTCATGTTGTCACACGCGAGAGCACTTCATGCTTCCCTCTGCTGATAAACTTTAAGGAAATGTTGATTTTACTCTAACAGAACTTGGCACCTGCCCACACTGCCAAAAGTACTAAAAGCTGATGCAGTGACCATAGTGTTCTTGTTCTTGATTGGCCAGCAAACTCTTCTGACCTGAATCCCATAAAAAAAGTCTATGCACTGTTGTGAAGATGAAGATGAGAAACACCAGACCAAACAAGGCAAAGGATCTAATGACATCAATCAAAGCATTCTGGTATTCCATTGGACCTATGCAGTGCCACAGGCTGGTCACCTCTATTCCATAGTGCATTGATGCAGTAATTCATCCAGGAGGAGGGCCAACTTTTCAGAGGTCTGACATCTGTGCTTAAAACATCCAACTGATTTTTCGGTTTTCTTTAAGCCACAATTATTACATTACTGTTGCAAAAATAAAGAGCTTTAAATATTTTATTGTGTGTAGTGAATTTCTATAAAATTACCATTCAACTTTCTGAGGTGACTGAAATGTTGCACAATATATATTTTTTTTAAATGTACCAGTACTTTTATAAACCATAAAGTAGATGATACCAAAACAAGATAAGTGACGTCTATTTAAATTTTATCTCTCCTTTAATCATTAGAAGAGTTGATATTAATCATGGTATGGTACTGAATTCATCACACTGTAGGCACGCTTGTTTGCATTTTAACGATACTCTTCAGAGGAACTAATCAAGGAGCTAAACCATAAGAGATAAATGTCTGAATGAGAGAGACAGAAGGTCTTTCTTAAAGACTTATTTGCCATCTGGAAGTTTGCATTTTCCCCTTCATCTAGCTGTTGGCTCACTGACGCTCCCATAGGGTACAAGCATTTGTACTTGAGATAATATTGTTTATTTATATGCTGCTTTATATTTTTAAAAAACCTTAATGCTTATGGAGAAAATGTTTTCAGGGAAGCTGATTAGGTGCAATTAATGAGACAAAATACACAAAGCAAAAGCATATGCGCATTGGTTTAACTGTCTATGTGGTGCAATAAACCTGTTCCCATTGCTAATGTGACATTTCTGTCTCATTGCTTGCCAGTGGACCACAGAAGCATGTGATGAAGACGGACTTGCCCTTTATACAAGTTTTCCACTTTGCTGCAAAGTTGCACAGCTGAGAGTCAGCGTATATGGAATTGATTAGCTTTGTTTCATTAGAATTAGGGAAACATGTCTTTTCAAATATAACTCACAGAACACATGAACCTTTTCAGCCGTGATAGCTGCCTGACTGCTCAAAGTGTTATATAACAAAGACTGAAGGAAGAACAATTCAGGACCACTGCATTGGTGTTTATGAGCATGAACGCGAAAGCCAAAGTAGTTAAAAGTATTTTTCTCTCTGTGTTTAGACATAATGTCAATCAGGGCATTTCTTGCTCTTAGAGCATAAGATTTCTTCTCCTGAAAAAAGTTATAATATATGTTATTATAAAACATAAGCCTTTGTTATTAAAGTAGAACATAACTTAGAACTTGGGGGAGATGCCTTTTTTGCTTTACTTATTGTTGGGCACCAGACTGGTGAACAACTCTGTAAGGGGGGTTGGTGATTCCTGGTGGCTTACCATATAACAATATTAATTCTACTGTGAAAAACTAAAGCTTTCTCTGAAAAAAGTTTAAATGTAATATTTATGTCACTATGGCACTGTATGTGTCAGTAGTGTGACAATAAAATGCCTTTCTTTGCTTATTGTTATTGGAAGAGGTTTGGGGGGTTGTTCATTATCCTGGCAATGATTTAATGTTTTTATTCAAGTTTTATATAAACAAACTAATCACCAACATATAAGCTGAAATGTTGGTGGTGCTTACACCAATTTATAAAACATCACATATCAGTATGCGTTGGAACTTTCTAGCCTGCACATATGTGGGTCTATTATGTGTTTGTATGTGCCCAAGGTCTCACAGCCAATGAAAATGAGAAAATGATAAGAAAAATATAAGAGACGTCAAAAAAGGCTGGGAGAGCCTTTTGAATTATGACCTGAAGCAGAGATTAATCTGGCTACATTAACACCTTCTAAAAAAAGAAAACATCCAAATTCACTTCAAAAGCTGTGGGGCACAAAGAACTGATTTCTTTGCCTCTCAGAAAAAGTGTTCAAATGTGACTTACCTCATTGAACATGCAACACTTTGTAGTTTTCTCAGTGAGAAAATGAATGCATATTATTCTGGATAATGACCTATGGCCACCGATTAGCTTCTTGACATTTCTTTTATTTGTCTCTAACTTCTACTTTAAAAAAAATCCCCACATGATTTCATTTTATTTAAAACCACCACATCATTTATAAAATAAAAACAAAACAAGGCATATACCATTTGAACCCAAATCTAAGACACAAAGGGTACAACGAAAACAACTGACCTGATGGCTGCATTTGCCCTTTCACTTTCCATAAAGGCCACATTTTAAAATGGAAATTACTTTTCAAAGACAGATTCTGAATATCACAGCTTTAGGGATTTCATGCCAATATACTGCATGCAAATTTGATTGTGCTTTGAATTGTGCAAAAAGAATGAGACATGAAATTATGCTCTCTAGTCTCCCAGTCCTTGCTTTAAATAAAACAAACACTTTTTGTTCTTCAACCGGCATCATCTGGATGAGGTCAAATTAAACATTATCAATCAAACCAAAAGCTTGAATAAACAAACTCCTATTCCTAGTTGTTTGAGGCTGCAGTAAAAGTAGTTACTTCTCATATTTCTTCTGCCATCGCTTGTCACACTGAACCCCTTTTAGACTATTCTTGTAGGTTTGAATCAAACCTCTTAGGGTTTCAATGCACCCTACAGTCAATTACAGAATTTAAGCATGCAGAGCATGTCAATAAAATCAGTTTGCCAAAATTTAGCAATCAGATGGACATTATGCTTAACTGTAACTCATTTTGGTAAATTGGGCACTAAAAACCTGCATTTATATCAATTTAAATCAACAATCTTATTTTAATTTACCATTTGATTGACAGGTAAAACGTGCTGTAAATAGGACAAAGACAACCTACCTGCATGGTTAAATAAAAAGCCGTTCGCAAATTTTAATTTTATCAAGACAGCAAAGGTTATCCAAAGAACTAAATGCAATGCAAGTATACCACAAAAAGCCCCAACAAGTATTAATCAAGTCAAACTACAAAAATAAAGGAACAGAACTGACGAGAAACAAAGTCACATATTTAGCAATCGGGAAGGGTTACAAAATCAATTCTAAGAATTTCAAATTCCAGCAAACCACAGTGAGTGTTATTAACAATAAATGGAGAAAACAGAGGAGTGGTGGACTAAGCCAAGAGGGGAAGTCAAAATTACTCTAAGAGCACATTGAAGATTGATCTCTAAGGTCATAAAAGAACAAAAGAAAACACCTAATGCATCACAGGCTTTACTTGTTTCAGTTCAGGCTAATGTTTACGATTCAGCAACAAAAAAAAAAAAAAATAATAAAAAAATTGAAGCCAAAGTAGCATCCATGGGAGAGAAATGGCTGATGACCAAAAACAACAAAAGGTCCATCTCACATTTAGTAATTAAACATATTGATGATCCTCAATAATTGGAGGAAATATTTAATAACTTGGCAAGACAAAAGTAGGCCTTTGTGAATGGTTTCTGTCCCCTTACATCTAGTGTGAAACTAATTAGATAGTTTAAAAATGACCAGACAGACACTTTGCATTGTGGCGATTTGTGTGATGGATTGTGGCTGTAATGAATTAATGGTGCAGCTGGTAACACTGTTGACTTGTAGAAAGTTTCTGCAAGTCAAACTTTCTGCCTGGGATCTTTCGGCATTGAGTTTTCATGTTCTTCCTATGCATCTTCGCATCCAAACCTTGACTGTCAGGTTATTTGGTCTCTCTAAACCAGGGGTCTCAAACTCCAGTCCTCGAGGGCCGCAGTCCTGCAGTTTTTAGATGTGCCACAGGTACAAAACACTGGAATGAAACGGCTTAATTACCTCCACCTTGTGTAGACCAGTTCTCCAGAGCCTTAATTATTCTATTCAGGTGTGGTGCAGCAGAGGCACATCTAAAAGTTGCAGGACTGCGGCCCTCGAGGACTGGAGTTTGAGACCCCTTGCCTATGACTGATAGCAATACCTCCCGCCCCAACTGAAGGATAGGTAGGTGTAAAAAATGAATGGATAGATGAACTAATTTCTTAGTTTGATTTTAAAATGTTCAAATGAAACAAAAATAAATAAATTAAAAAATCTTTTAGTAAGTAGTGGAGGGCTTGGGCTTACTTTTTAAAGACATGCTATGACCGCTCATGTTGAATTTGGATCTTTCTTTTGACAAGTTTTTAACTAACTTGTCTGAAAATAAGACCGAGGATGAAAATGATGACAAAAGAAAGACTGAAAGAATAATACAAACAAAAAAAATGAATGAGAAAAATGAAGTCATCAAACAGCCAGGTTAATTCCCTTGAATTTTACGCTATTAGGCCAAAGCATTCTGACATAACCATTTCTTTTGCACCTCAGGAGGTCGGGGATTAAAGGGATGTGCTGTTTAATAACTAAACGGTTGAAACCCTGGCACACATCAGTCTTTTTTACATTCTACTAAAATGAAAGTGACTGTCTGTATTGAACTGGGCTATTGGCAATTATGAGCAAAATCCATCACAGGAGTCGATCAGGTCAGCCTCTTTGGGGCATGAAAGTGAGTCAACAGAGAGAGGATCAGATCTGCTTTTATTGCCTGATTAAAATCAATTTGCTGTGTCCGATGCTGAAGGTGGAGTGACGTAGGGAGCAATGAGAGATTGTTAAGCCTCTCTTCTGCTTCACTGAGTGAATGTAGTGGGAGGGAGAAAGCTGATGGTAAGTGGTCTGGGACACTAGAATTCATGATACGTGGGATAAGAAAACAGGTAAAATAAAACATCATAAAAGTCACAGTTTCATGTAAAGATATTTAATAAAAGATTCAAAAACTAATCCCATTTCATGATATTATTAATTCTGATAAGCAACCCAATACTAGCACATATGCAATAATCCTTCTCATCTTATTGAAGTCTTTATTAAAATTTTCAAAACAAACAGTGTTGAATGATGAATCTGAATTTCCTTCATAACCCAGGAGAAATACAGTAGCACTAACAATTATAGAAATATGTCTATGTCCAGGGAAATATTTATGTTTCCTTTCCTTTTTAATTAGCAGTTCTGCTCAAAATTACCAGAGCCATTCTGATGTATAACTCTCATTATATTATATATGACATTTATATAAGTCATTAACACTGCTGTTAGCAACTTGTGAAAATGGGTTAACATGTACAGGATGACACACACACACACACTGTTTAAATGGAGCATGATGACATTTGGTGAGCAAAAACAAATGGTAGATGCACTCTTAATACATTCTAAAATATCTGTTAAACAGCTTTGCTTTTTGGCGACTCAATTAGAATTTAGCAAGGTGGAAAAACCAACATTGGTATTCATATCCTTGTAAGCAAAACTGAAGGCATTTTATTTCTACATTAGCCTTTAAAAAGACAATAGATGAAATGTGAGAACAATCACAGATTACTGGTGTTTATTTTGTGTTGTTTTGTTCCTCAAGTCTGAGAGGTGTAACCTTGTTTTTAATCTCTCCTTCTCATTAGAAGTGGATGATAATGACAACATTATATTGTGAAGGATTATATTCCTCCCCCATGTTTCTCTCTATAAACCAACCTTTTAGTGCAGAGAGCACTTTACTTGACAGCTGTTTCTGTTTACTGTCAAACTTAAATAGATGTTTGGGTTTTAACTAAATGGCCAGAGTACCTCAGGTCATAAATGTATAATGTATTGAATGTCAATGGTACTTGACCATATTATATAGACATGTGAACATAAATTTATTTTCATAATAAATGTGCCATTTAAAAGGAAATGAACAGTACCGTACTTTCTATTGACAAAAATCATTGTTACCACAGAAAAACAATTTTATTGGGTACACTATTTCTCCTCATCTCTCTGCATTTGTTGCTTTGGTGTTTTTGAATATAAGCAATTAGATTATCAAATGCTACATTGCTTTACATTTCATTGTGAACACCATTATACCAGGAACCATTTATATTTTTACTCAATGTAATCATCCCATGAAAATTTCATAGCAACCGATGCATGTCTATTTTCAGTATCATTGAAATGCTTTTGAAGTCAGAAGACAAGAAGTATAAGCTGCTAGCAAGGAGGTTTATGCTACAAAGGCAGGTCTACTATTTCTTCAGAGTGAGGCTTCAGCAGATAAGAAGGCTGAAAGTGTTACAATAATGTTTTTGTTTTTTATTCCTTTCAGTTTTCAATTCCATGAAAAAATACTGTATTTAAAAATGGAAGTCTTTTTATAATTCTACCGTTAATCAAATCAATCAATCAAATTTTATTTGTATAGCACATTTCAGCAGCAAGACATTTCAAAGTGCTTTACATCAAATCAACACAGAAACACAATGCAACATAGAATCAACAATCAAAACACAACATTAAATCAGGTTCCATCAATAAATTTGTAATTGATTACGTTTCTAATACAATCCTAAACAGGTGGGTTTTTAGTCAAGATTTAAAGGAAGTCAATGTTTCAGCTGTTTTGCAGTTTTCTGGAAGTTTCTTCCAAATTTGTGGGGCATAGATGCTGAATGCTGCTTCTTCTCATTTGGTTCTGGTTCTGGGAATACAGAGCAGACCAGAACCGGAAGACCTGAGGGGTCTGACAAAGTAACAGCAGATCTTTAATGTATTGTGGTGCTAAACCATTCAGTGATTTGTAAACTAACAACAGTATTTTAAAGTCTACTCTTTGAGGTACAGGTAGCTAGTGGAGGGACTTTAAAACTGGTGTTTTATGCTCTATCTTCCTGGTTTTAGTGAGAACGCAAACAGCAGCTTTCTGGATCAGCTGCAGCTGTTTGATGGATTTATTGGACAGACATGTGAAGACGCTGTTGCAATAATCAATGCGACTGAAGATAAATGCATGGATGAGTTTCTCTAGATCTGGCTGAGACATTAGTCCTTTAATCCTGGAAATGTTCTTCAAGTGATAGAAGGCCGACTTAGTAACTGTCTTTATGTGTTAAGGTAATGATCTATATAGTGCAAGGAATACTCACTCATATTTCTTTTTTTTTTTTTTTTTTTTTTTACCCCTCCAGGGCGTCTTTTGTGGGCTCTAGTGTCCCTTATATGAAAGTAGGCTGACAGGGAAGGGGGAAAGAGAAGGAGAAAGACATGCAGCAAATATCGTTGGGTCCGGGAGTGAAACCCGTGACGGCTGCGTCGAGGACTCAAGGCCTCCAAACATGGGTCGTGCTATCCCCTACGCCACCACAGCACATCACTCACTCATATTTTTGGCTACAGTTTGCAATGCTAACAATACAAATCACTAACACTACAAAATACTCTAAAATTAAATGATTTTCATTTTGCTTCAAACATCAGAGTTGTATTTACAGCAACTACTCTCTCATGCACATGATCTACTGATACATGTTTCGCAAACAAAAAAATAATAGAGGAATGCTCAAGGCAGCAAGAAGAAAGCAAAAATAAATTAATGTTGGCAATGATGGTTCTTAAAAAATTAAAGTCAGCTAAAATCACTACCAGCAGATCAACGCTTTAGAAAAATTGGAGATCACAAGTACTCCACAAAACTTTGCTCAATGTATCTACACATAAAACTAAGAATAGGCCATTCCTATTCAGTTTATTTATATTTTGCAAAATCACAACATGGCACCTCAAGGCACTTTAGTAAAAAATAAAATTTTAATCCATCATCAAACTCAATTTATTATTCAAATTGGTTGAAAAAGCTTTTTTCCCTCCCCCCCGAAAACCAAAATATTGTGTCATTGCATCATTTCCTTCTACTGAGCATGCATGTAGCCACAGTGGAGAGGATAACTATGGCTTAGAAACAACATCCACAGAACCAAAACTATTTGTAGTTATGCTGAAAAATAAATAATAAATACAGCCAGTATAAACTATTTATAAAGTAATATGGTTTTAAAATTTTTTTCAGCCCCCAGAGTCTGAATCAATAAATGTAAATAAAAATAAATAAATACATAAGTACAGATAACTCCGGTGCCTGTTGCTGTATAGCATTTGTACTTTTTCTTAGAGTGAGCACATATTTATTTTGTCTGATCAGAAGGAGAAATGCACTTATTAGTTTTGCAGAAAATTTGTTGTCCTTTGACTAAAGTTCAATTTAAGTTTGATTCAAGTATGATTTTACTAAGGGACCTTAATAAAGACTAAAACAGTCTTGCTAAAACTAAAAACAAAACCAAAGCTAAAAGAGGTGGTAGTTGCTGTATAGTTGATGAAGCTCATTTATTTTTTAATTGTAAGATTTCTAAGGCTATTTCTAGGGCTGTGAGAGTCATTGTATTTCTAATGGAATTGAAAAAGTTTTCATGAAAAACAGAAGCTGATTGGGTCCACTGGGTCACTTTTATATAAAAGAGGTAAAGGCAGAGCTTATTCTGAGACTTTGGAAAGATATATTTCTCACTTGGTGTGAGGCAAAAGTTCTCACATGTAAAAAGATGGAGAGCTCCCTCTTGGTCAGGGGTCAGTCTATACCTCAAGCAGAATAGATCAAATATCTTGATGCTGTGCGCAAAAGTGATAATAGGATCAGGCAGGAGATAGACAGATGGATTGGAGTCTTGTGTGCAGTAATGAGGCCTCTGTTCTGGACTATTCTGGTGTAGAAATGAGTAAGTCAAAAAGCAAAACCATCGATTTACTGTTCACCTGTGTTACCTTCCTCATATAATTATGAGTTATGAATCAGGACCACAAGACTGCAATGCTGGATGCAGGTAGCTAAAATGAAATTTCTCTGTAGGGTTGCTGAGCTCAGCCTTGGAGATAAATGGAAGAATTCTGTTGTCCGGAGGGAGCTTAGAGGAGCTCCTCCACATTGAAAGGAGTCAGCTGAGCTGTTTCAGGCATGTTAACAGGATGCCTACTCGGTGCTTTCCTTTGGTTTACCCAGTCATGTCCCAGTGGGAGAAAACTTTGAGCAGACCGTTGGAGAGGGGGGTCTCTAGAGCTTCTGGCTCCCCATCTTAATAAATTGATCGATAAATCCACTTCCTACATTTGTTATGGCTTTGGTTTACTTATTTAAAATTGAACAGATTTGTGTTTCCTCTTCCAAAACTGAATATAACTTGTAAAGGGAATAGGACCTGACTTATACTGAGAATGTGAAACATTACTTTTCCATTTTTTAAAAATGTCTCCAAGAAACGAAAGACGTTCAGCTTAAGCATTTACAAATTCCAGTGTGAGGCAGCTGACTGACTCAAACCTTTTCCTAGCATCTGTCGACAAAGCCTTCAACATACAGCAAGGCAGTTACCATACATTTCTTTTTGTCATTTAGTTTATATTCTAATTAGAGAGGCCACACTAGTCTGCCAGTTTCAATCCATCTCATGTACCACAGGATCTTTTCCTTCAGCTGATGCTTTTCTTTTTTTATTTTAAAGACAGCATCTTTGTCTTTTTTTTTGTTCAATAAATTAATGCAATTCTTTCCTAGAAACTGTGGCTGAAAGCTTTCAAAGCCGGCAAGACAAATAACAGCAATTCCTGCACTTGAAAAGACGAGAAAGGCTTTCAAGCTTTCAAACATGACAGCTAAAGAGAGGGTTTTGTACTTTGTATGGGCTGGTCATTCCACTTACTTACTGACTGGCAACCAGAAAAATACTATAATAGCACTTTAATGCAAAGTTTGGAAGACATGTTGTGATGGGGGTCTTTGAGGCTTTTGTGATTATTTATATTTTTAGGAGGAATTGAAGGGCACGACAACAAAAGCTCATTGTCGAACAGTTCACTCTTGAAATTAATTGTTGCATTATTGGATTAATAAAATACATTTCCTGGTTTTCCACCTCATTCCCTTCTTGGGAGTCTTTAAGGATTGGCTGGTAGCAGTGTAAAAAATGTAAGCCACAGGATGTTTTACAGCTGCCTTTTACAGTCACAGGAAAGCTTGAAGTTGTTTGTGAGGTCTGAGTATGGGCTGGCATTTTCTGTACCTTCAAGAGACTGTTGCAATGCCAAGCACAGTGGGAGGTTGGAAAGAAAGCAAAAACAGTCATTCAAAATTTAAGCCCCTTAAATTGAGTCAGGGGTTTAAAAATATCCCAGCTAGTGCATAGCGCCATATGTGCATTTAGATCCTCCTGGAGGGTTATATAGACTAAATAAAAAAGTCATGACTTAATATGTGGGAAATCGAAAAAACACAGTTCGACATTAAAGAGTTGAAGGATGTGACATTTGTCAGCAAACTCCTTAGGCAACATTATGTCGCCACCTGAATTAAAGTGCATGCATAATGAATGAAATGAGGTGGACATGTTCCTCTGATAAAGACTTCATTATACAAGATGTTAAGAACACGTAAGCAGCTCCAATGCCAGCCTTATAAATGGCTTTGGCACAAAGAAGCGTCTTACACAGATCCAATAGAAAAAAAAGTTTGCAGACATTACTCATTTTCACTATATGTATGCTTGTTTGTGTGAAAAGGAAACAGGTGTGGTTACAGTAGACTCAACATATGATTTCATTAATTTACCTTTGGCTTACTCCACTGAACTTTGCAGTTCATTGATAAATGGAGTTTTTTAAAGTATAGTTTCAAGAGAAGAGCTTGAAATTATAGAGCTATATTTCCAGAAAAAAAATTAAGAGTACTGATGTCTTTATGATTATTTTAGCCAATTACATTTATCTCAGTAAGCTTCGTTCTGCTTTGCTTTGGTAACAGTCAATACCCACTTTGTTGATCATTTAACCATTGATTTAAAAAAATAATCACGAAAGTAACTTGTCCAGATAAATGTGAAAACATTCTATAAGCTTTTTAAAAATTTGGGAGCATTTCTTTCTCTTTAAAAGTGCTTATAAAAAACTCAACAGTTCTGGTTACATGAAAGAAAGGGAAGTCTTAAGAGTTTTAATCATTTGGTGCCATCTTTATGTCAATTCTTTAAAATATAAAAGCTAATGTAAATGGCTCTGCGACTCTACTTGTGACCATTACAAAATAAACGCTTAGCCTTGCACTGCTTTTGTTGTGACTGGAATTCCACATACAAAGCAGATGCAGATTTTACTTCAAACATAGGGGTACAAAAAAATCACTGTTAAGAAATATCCAGAGCAGTGTACCCGGGGCCTTTTTTTCAACTGGACAAAGGAATAACGATTACAGGCATTTTTAATCCAGATCAGGCAATATTTTGTTGTCCCAGTATAGAAGATTTAATAAATTCACACTAAAAGCTGAAAGTATTTATCTTGCCTCCATGTGCATAAAAGTCTGGATGGTAAGGGAGGAATAAATATCCCTAAACCTGGCTTTTAGCCAGAACTGCAGCAAAAATGGCGACTTGGTCACCACATTATCATAACAATCACTAGATGCTACGCACTTCACTGCCAGGTATTTGGATAGGAAAAGCCTTTTTTGCCCAACTAGCACAGTCATCAGTGCTTGGAGTCTGAAAAAACATCCATTGGATTTTACCAGCAACCATGTGGTTTAGTCAGATAAGACTAGGAGTGAGTTTTTCAGCAACAAACAATGCGAGTTTGGCCTTAAACAAAGAAAACATAAGTAAAAAAAAGGATTTGATGACATGGATAAATAAAGCAGATCATCTGTGATGCTCTGTTTCTATTCCAAAGGGAACTGTGCTCCAAGTGCATGATATTGTAGACTCTAAAATACCAGAACACTTCCAATAAAAAAAAAAGATGACCTCTGTTACATCAGTCTTTCAATGGGACAATGATATAAGATATATGGCCAAATTAACACAGAAATGGTTCACCAGACATAAAAGCATTCTTTCATGGATTTTACAGGTACAGAAAAGTAAAACCTGGAGTCAGGTCAGGTGGATAAAGTGAAGGAAATTAATTCAGAACCCTGGACTCTGGATGATCTACTGTAAGAGGATTTTAGAAAGAGAAGTGGCAAAAGATTGCTCTTGCGGTATGTTGCAACATTGTGAAATCTTATAGAAGTCTAAGTGCTTTTCTGTGTCAAACTGGGTGTTGCACAACAAAAAGTTTGACTGGAAAAAGTGAATAATTATTTTTTTAGGGAAGATTTTTTTTTTCCCCCCCCCACTGAATATATGTATTCAAATTAAAGGTTTGATTTTGTTAACATCTTCAGTGAGAGATTATGCTACTGGAGTCCCCCACCATTACAGAGAAGTTGGATTTTATTCTCACAGAGCCAACCTCAAACGTAAATGACGTTTCTTTGGTGCTCACCAGCAATTTCAATACAATACAATAAAATATTTGGGTGGTTGCACTCATTCCATATAATTGTGAAATATCAGATTGCTAAAAATAACTCTATAACTGTAATACACAGAACAGATTCTGGAAGTATTTTACCACCTATACCTGAATAGTTTCCCCTCTAGCAAAGTGCTTTAACAAAAGTGGCAAAAAGTGCTTGTTCAGAACAAAATTGCACTTCAAAGGCACACTTTAGGTTTCGAGTTTAAATCAAGTCAGCATTTTTTTAACAAATCTTCCTCCTGCTTTATTGGTTACCTACAGAGTACCATCCAGAACACCACCTAGATATGCCTTGTAGATTTGCTGCTCTTAACCAGGCTTAACTTCTTAAGTGGTAGTCAGTAATTATTTAATAAGTAAAGTTGCACTGACCCTGAAAATGTGTGTTTTCAGTCTGAAATGGACCGACAGATGTGCTTTTTGGTATCTAGGTATGCCAAGGTTTTCAACAGTCATGCTATTTTGCTTTAAAGTGCTTTTAATAGGATGCAGCTGGAAGTGCCAGAGTGACTTTAGTTTTCTCTGATTGTATAATATAATGCATAAAATAATGGAGAAACCCCATTTGTGGCAGCTGTCTGGCAGCTATATGGATAAAAGGAGGTTATTGCAATTTTCCAGTACTTACAAATACAAATTCAGCTGTTTGTGAATATTTAAGGTCACAGAAAAATGAAAATATGAATATGGACAGTAAATAAGATATTATTTAGTGTAATAACTCAATTTTAAAATACAGTTGGTAAGCTAGTAATGGCATCTGTGTTAAGCAGCCAATAGCGGGTTGGTTTCTAGAGCATATAAATGGAATATTTAACCAGCTGATTTCAGCTTGTTATACATTTATGTGTCTATATAAAAAGTAGAATGACAGAGAGGTAAAATAGTCTGCGCAACAATATTGACTAGACACATGTTTATTTTAAATGTTTGATTGTCTGCATAATAAACCAAAAACAAATAATTGCATTTCTGATATTTAATACAAATTTTGGATAAAAAACCCTCAAATTGCTGGTAATTTTGCTGAAGGTTATCACACAGTGAAAATGTTACAGCAGACAATACCTTCTCTAATACCAACAAATGAAGTGGTCCAAAAATGCTGTGTTAAAAAAAAAAAAAAAAAAGAAACAAAAATGTGTAAATTGCATAATTTTGACAGACTGACAGATTTGTCTTTGGTTGGTATCAAGATTTGCAAAGCAAATGTAAGAATAAAGCAACACAATGTATATTAAAGACCAACAAAAAGTGTGGGCAGAAGGAATGTATTACACCTACGCTTTAACATAAATGGAAGCACACTGCAATTAAATCTACAAATATATTACATTATGTCCCTTTTACAATTACACAGAGATAGACATAGAACAAACATTAACTTCAAATATTTTTTCTATACTACTAATCCAATTGTAATGGTAAGTATTTAAAATTAATAAAGTAGTTTCCTTTGAATTGTAATATTTGTATAACCTATGATCAAATGTTTTGTTGTCTCCTTCTAAAAGTACTTTACCCAAGTCAACTGATATTAGCCTGTTGAGTAAGCAGAGGAGACAGGGATCAGGTGCAATAGAAAATGCATCTGAGTTCCCTTAGCCGAGATTTGAAAAATACGCTGCTCCAACATTGCTTTTGTCTCTGCTTTCTACAGAGATATTCTCACAGTGTCAGTGACCCTAAAGTGCAAAATTCAAAAACTGTCCTCCTTGTGACAAAGTGGTGAATTATCATCTCTTAGATTAAATAAAGTCAAGATTCTAATGAGATGATGCTCCATTACCCACCCTCTTGTTGACCAAACCTGTCCTGACAAATGAAACATAAGCCACAATTTGATTAGCTGACAGGAAAGGACATGTAAAATAAATAAATAAAACTTTTTACCACGCTTTTTCATGTTTCAATCCAATTTAACTGCATTTACATTTTTTTTTGTATGCCATTGATGGATCTATAGGATTTATAGAAACATTCAATTTTTCAAAAGAAGCAGAGAACTAAATGCCAGTACTACCATCTGATAAGCTTGTTGACAAGTGTCAACAGTGTACAAATTCAGACTGAACCTCTCAAGCTGGAAAAACTTAATAGGTTCTGCTGGAAGTGAGTGGAGCAAATAAACGAATAGACCTTGAAAATACTCTGCAGTAGGTGCCAGTTTGACCAAAATCAATTAGGTGACTTATTTTCACACAAATATGCCTGAAATTCTATTGGTTAAAAACAAATGTAACATACTTTTAACGTGTGTTTCAGGTACATTTTAAAGACCTGAAGAAAAGAAAGCAAAAGGACACTTTTAATGCTAGATTAGATTTATCAACCATGTATGAGACTACAAGCAGAAACACGTAATTTCACACCGAGGCGTGGCTGACATCAAAGCACCATGTCACTTAGGAAACAGCGGGGTGAATTTCCAGCACAGCAAGGCCCAGTTTACTATGACCAAATCTGCCCTATTTTTCCTTGGCTGGTTGCACTGACCTCACATGATGAATGCAATACTCAAGAGAGAGAGAGAAAGAAACAGGGTCTGTTGTTATTGATGTCCTCAATTAATAACTTGACACACCTCAGAGGACTCAAACACAGATATCCTTCAACCTTCTAAGGCGTCACACAGCTGTAACATCAAGCATTGTGTGGGAACTCATCAATTTAGTGTGAAAAAATACCTGCATTATTGTTTTGAAATGGTTACTTGGTTTACTAATAAGGGGACTTATGAATAAAATTGGTTAGACTACATTTTTGCGCTTCCTATGTGCAATTTAACATCAGTATAAGAAAGCGTATTAATCAATGAAAGCAGTCAATAGCCATGGTGATTATAGAGGAGCTGCACAGAGTTCAGTTGGGAGATTTTAAGCAACCTTCACACAGCAGGAAAATGATCATACACAACGCAAATCAGACTTTTAATGTTAGCCTGAATGACCCAGTTTTCATCTTTTCACACCTCCCAAAACAATCTGATTCGTGCCACTTCCTTATATGGTGCTGCTAACACCTACAATCTAAGCAGTTATGTTGCATTTTCTCCAACTTTTATGTCATTGATATGAGACATGCATTATTATTCTATATCACAAAAAGTTAGGGTCTTGTTATAATACTGTTGGTTCCCATCGATTAACACTTAAAAATGGATCTGTGCATGTGGGTTGCTTTGGTGTAGTAGGTCAGTCATACAGAAATTTGAATGTGGCTAAATTAATTAGTATGAACAACTTTTCCACAAGCCATGCCAGAAACACAGCAAGAATTTGGAAAAAAGATGCGCTCTTCAAATGAGTTCAAACTTTAATAATTTGACTGACATGCAAGTTGCTATGTATGGTGGAAAACTAACACTGGATATCACCAATGTATTTCATATTTACATGCTGAAATATGGTGGCAGGATCATGCTGAGGAAATATGGACTTTGCTTCAGTATCAAAAGTGAAGCTGAACGTAGTTGATGGGAAAATGGAGGAAGTTAAATGGAGGTTAGTCCTGGGACTGGACACAGGGTCACCTTCCACTCAATGATACAATAGAATACTCAAGCTTCAGAATGGCTTAGTCAAAGTCTAGGCCTTGATCAATTGGAGAAACTATGATCTGAAATTTGAAGTTCACAGACACTTTTGATACAGCCTGATTGAAATGTTTTGAAAAGAAGAACGGATAAATTCTCAGTTTGCAGAAATATTTCAATACCTACGAACCAGGGAAGAAACATCACTTCCATTGAGGTTTCGAACAGCTGGTCTTATTACCAATAATTAAAGATTTATTCCATAAATCTCCAGAGTATAGGGAGAACACAGGGAGACGAGATTTCAATTTTCACTAAACACTCATTCTGAAAAAGATGTCTTTTGTTGGCAGCAGATTTGGGCCACCTGCTCATTTAAAGCCCAGCCTGCGAACATAAGCAGTCAAAGAATCTCTCCATCAGTGGGCAAATAGCCATCTGAAGGTGTTAGACTCCAGTGGCCTTGGGCCAGCATGAGTCATTGGCTCCTTGTCCTCAGCAGCACCACTGAGTTACTCCAAAAGCTGCACAAGTTTGCCCCCAGGCAAGGTGACTCTGTTTTTCAACTCTTTCAGCCTGAAATGTTTTCCCACCCAGCCTGTGACCCCATGTAACAGTCTCAGAGGAGCAGAGGCTTGAAAAACACTTGTCACGTTTCTCAGAAGCCAAGCGCTTAAAACCTGATTAATTGCTACCATTTTGAACATTACAAGTGTTTATAAATTAGATAAGCACAAAATCTTAAAAAGCCAAATGGTTGACCTTTGAATGGAGGGTAAAATTAAATTAACATCTATTTGCCTTCAATGGCTCTTATATCCGCTATAATAATTTAAATACTTAATTGTGTAATTAGTGTACTTTATCTTTTTTAATCAGTCTTTTTTCCAGAGCACATTACAAAAGGCAGTTTTATTACCAGGGAATTTTACAAATTCAGTGTCCAGTTTAAGGCCATTCAGTTGAGGAATGGTTTCTTTTCAACGTTTTCATTTTGTTATTTTTCAAGAATAATAAGACAGTTATGGTTATTTCCTTTGATTTGTCACCTCACAACTGAGCAGCTGTTTCTCTATAAAACCAGAGATATTCATAAGTCAGAGTCAAGTCTCAAGTCTTTGAGGGGCCAGTCTATGTCAACGTTACATACTAACTCTCCGAGTCAGAGTCAAATCTCTAACGACTGAAACAAACATGAACCAAATTAATGTGGTTGTTTTTATGAAGCTACAAGAACAGATAGTTAGGAGCAATTACCAGCCTATAATCCACAACATCACTGGCTGAAAATGAACTAAGTATTTCGTAGTAAAACATACCCAACAGCAAATCACCTACTAAAGCTGCAATCTGTAGATCACATTCTGGCTTTCTTTCACTTTTCATTACATTAGCTAAAAATGCTCAAACCAAGAGTCCCAAGATCCTATGGCACAAATCTATGACAAATCTTTGATTTTTTTTTTTGACTCAAGTACGACTTGATTCAACTGAGTTGCCGTCTCAGTTATAACATCACAATGACGGAAGTTTAGATCTACCAATGTCAGACATTAGATCTAATTTGGTCACCCAAATTAGATCTAATGTAGGTTAAGAACCTATTTATTGAAAGCAACAAAACATGTTGAGCTGCATAGCTCAAAAAATGTCTTTGTTTTGGAACTAAAATATATTATAATGTTTAGCAATCTCTAAGCTGCACCAATTATTATTAGTCATTTAATCATTGAAGACATTTAAAGAAAGCCTAGAACCATTATCTCTCAATATATTTTAATGATCACAACATTATTTGCATAGAAAAAAAGCTGTTATAATTAATTCCAAGGTACTTATTAACCAGACATGGTAATCTAACCTTCTTCATGAGAAGCAAATATATTTTAACTTTTTTGTATTTTTTCAGAAGTTAAAAAACAACATTTGTTTTCATTATTAAAAAGTAGATATTTGTATTTGTATCTTCCTTAACTGAATAGTTTTAATCACAACTCCCTACATTGGTTTTGACTGATTAATTAGAGGCAGAAAGGTGAAGAAGGGAATACGCTCCGTTGTCTAACCTTTCACAGGAAACTTGATTAATCCTTCTAAATCTTGATAAACTGTGTGCAATTAATTCCCTTCTATCTCTAAATTAGAAAAGCTCACTGTTCATAAAAGTTTTGTTTTTTTTAACTTTCACCCTGTCAAAGCTATAAACACAGAGCAGGGACTACTTAGACTTTATAGCCCTGTGTTCCTTTGTGCAGGTGACATGGAACAAAGCCACCACAGCTCATCTCATAAATGGAGGATTATTACCCTGAAACAAGGGAGAGCTTCAGCAAATACATGTGACACCTGACTTCTTCGCAGATTTTAATATCCTAACCAAAACCCATAAAATAATTTCCAAAGGGCAATGTTCGGAAATGTTCTGAAATGCAAACAACTAATAAGATTTATTAGAATTCAGCACTGGGTGCGTGTAATTGTAAAACTCAACCTGCTATTACTGATGCACCAACAAAATTGTTAGTGACTGAAATCAGATGATTTCAAGCTTGCTTATCTGTGTCAGATCAGCTGGTCTGGTGACAAAACAAAATGACACATTTTTCATCAGTGAGTGAACTAAATGTGAGCTTTTCCCAGGCTGTGGAGGAGAACACCACTCCTTCAAATGGAATCTGTGCACAGTAAAAAAAAATACTGGAAGGTACATTATGAATCTATCCTAGACAGGATTACAATATCTAAAATTTTTTATATCATTTGAATTCAAGAGTGCCATATATATAATAAGTTGTCTCACTGTTTCAGGTTGACAAGTTAATGGACTTGAGTTTGCCTTAAAATCACCAAAATTGGGATGTCAAACTTTCAGCTAAATAAATATCTGGGAAGAGTCTCAAGAAGAAAAAATCAAGTGTTTATGATAATGACATGTCCTGTGAATTTTACTGAATATGTCACACCTTATCTTATCTTTCCGCGTCAGCATATCTAAAAATGTGCCTTGCATGATGTCTAAGCATAATGAACTTAAGCACATTTTGTAAAACATCTTGTATTATCAATGAAGTTTGCTTGTCAATTTTGATGAGCCACAGTTTTCTATGTTGTGTGTTTACTGGAATAAAGGGTGTAAAATTAAAATAACGTCTCTGGATAGAGTATGTTAGCTTGGGATGATGACATTTTTTTTACTACTTGACAATGTGGAAATAAAAGTGTATGACACAAAGTCTATGAAGGGTCCCAAGTGGAGAAATAATTATTAGCAAAATTAATCAGAAAGAATACTAGTTTTCAACAAAAAGTGCCAGATGTGCAAAAAAATAACACTGCAGCATTATACATTACATGCAAGTTTTCCTCAGCCACAAAGATGAAAGCCAGATACACAATGCTGTGATTAGGATTTTAGTGTTTGACTGCAAATGCAATGGCTTGGTATGCTTTACTATCTGTTCTGTTTTACAGCATCAGTTCATTTGTTTCTGTTATGGCCCTGGGTCTTATGGGCTGGGTTGCAGGTGTCTTGTTGTCTGTCTTTGTGCTACTCCCCTTTACAGGTGCTGCTGATTTGTTCATTTGGAGCACAGAGCATTCTGCCGCTTGATGCTTGTGGTGTTTTGTTGCCAGGCCTCAGATCCCCTCCTTTTGCACATTTGAGTTTCTTTGTTTTTGCACCTCAACACTTCCATATGCACTCAGACACCACATCTAAGCATTTGCATTACACCACTGATACTGACATCCCCAATCCATGGTTGTTTTTGTTAATAAATATTTCTTTTTTATGCACTTTAACCACTGCATGATCTCGGTTTTGTTATGACCTTGAGCCAGTCGTAACAATTGGGGGCTCGTCCAGGGCTGTAACAGTTTCTTTCAGTTAGCTTTGCTCCCTACTATTCCACAAACATGGTTAAATTTCTTCTTTCATTTTATACTCTAGTGAATCCTTTGTTTATAGTTAGAATTACTGGACTTCTTTTGTATACATTTTTGCATTCTCAGCTTTGTTTCACATTTGGATTCTTCCTGTGTAACGCTTTTTTACATGTTTCTGGCAATGGAATTGTCTTTTGGTTTTTACTACCTGCCTGCCTCTGTTTTGCTAGTCCTGCATTTGAGGTTTTTTTCTCCTTCAGTCATTGCAGCAGTGAATTGAGTTTACTAGAATGGAACTAATAAACAGAGGAACCATCAACCCATAGAGCCATGTTGAACATGCATTGCAGTTTAAATGTTGCTCTTATTAATTCCAGAGTGATGATTTTTATGGAAAGCACAATCATGCAAGATTCACAAATAAAACTACGTAGTTGTAGCTTCAGCATCATTTATTTATTGGTTATAGTGCGTGTAAATTGTGTCCCTCTACCAATGAAATTACCAGAGAGAGACAAAACGTACATTTATATGTAAAATGACTATTTTGCTTCTTTAATGAGAGCAGTAATGTGGTAAGATATTAATGTATCCACCGAGACAGAAACCAATTAAAAATAATCACTGTTGAAACCGCTCTTCTGCTCATACTTTTTTCTCAATGAAATCTTTTGTTTTTGTGCAAAAAAAAGGTCAAAATAGCAAAAGGTTGGTTGCCAATAAACCGCCTTTGGCATATTCATAAAGCTAGTTATTAGACTCAAATTGATTTGCGCCAAAGTTCCCTGACTTACAACAGGATGGAGGTCTTGTGGACACCATGTCTCAATTTATGTTTTCATTAAGGTGTTTACTCTGTCTGCATTACTCACCTCTTCATAACCCACCAAATATGCAAGGTGTGAGTTGTACTATAATCCTGTCATTTCTGAGAGCACATTTTGCAGTTGATCTTTGTGCAAAGATCAACTGCAAATCAACATTAGAATAGTCTGGATCTGGCTTCACCCGGTTGCAAATAATAAAGCAAACGTGGCAGCTAATAATTAGGACATACAATAATGCTTTCCTGCATCAGAACATGACAGCATATCCCATTTCCTCTCCTGTGCAAACTTCCATTTGGCCTTCCACCACACATACATCAAACAATCTCCAAAAGTGTAGCACCAGAAAGGCTGAGATGAAAGAAAAGCCCTCCAGTCCTAACAAGAAAAAAATTAACTTCAAGGGCAATTTAGCTATGAGCATTCTCAGAGGGATGGATAGAAATGGAATGATAGAAGTCTAGCATTAATATATTCAGCATGTTTTAGTTAATCTCCGACTGTGGTGGTCCTGTGAGAAAACTTAAACAGCTAAGAGTACAGCAGCATTATGAGAGTAATTGTTTTGTCGCCTAACAAGATATTAGTCTGAGTGCTTTTACAGGCTGGAGGGACTAAAATGTATACCTAAATGATTCATTTGGAGAGTTTTGCACAGCGTGAGTGATGGGGTTGGAAGAGCAGCATAAGATGAAGTGAAGTATTACGACAAAATAAACAACACAGTTTGGTAATCACGTACATCCACTTCACACAGACTTGATGAATGGTTCTAATCAAGTGTCACCCCTCTGCCACCCCCTGCTGAAATTGTCCCACAGAGGGCTCACCTAATAGCACACTGACAAAAAAAAAAAAAAAAAAAATCTCTACATGGACTATTTATACACTCACCAGCTCTCCCTGATCCCTTTCTCTCCTGAGGTTGACAGCCAGTGGATGTTTAAGACACCCACATGGACGTACCTTTACACACCAAATCAATTGTTTTGTTGCAAAGGGGACAGGAAACAGAGAGCAGCTATATCACATACTGGATTCCATTTTTTTCTTACTGTGTCTGTCAGGTGCTTCTTATGTTTCAAGATTCCACATTACCTCCCACATGAGAAGCACGCCAGCCCATCTGTCACTCAACATCTGGAAAATCTGTACCCCTTTCCCTGCAATTCCTTAAACTTTGTAACTCCATGTATAACATTTTACTCTAAATAGAGTCATGTTTGTAGCAACAAAAGAAAATTAATTATATCCATACAACTGTATTCAACCACTGCAGAAGGGGAAAAAAAAGTATTGTTACTCTAGGCTTGTCTCCTCATTTGTGATCCATACCCTTCTCCTTTCTCTCCCTTGGCATCTGCCATCTGGTAATGCCTTTCCATCTGGACAGCTTGGCCGCTTAACAAAAGTTGCAGTCTTGCCTTGTGCTGTGATCTGCAACTAAATCTAGTGGTTGAGTTTTATTCTAAACTGTCATAGCACTGAATAAGAGAGTTAAACACTCAGTTCTGGTCCGTTTCATTAAACACATATTTGTGCACACATTACCTAAAAATGTACACAGAGTTACAACGTAACTGTGATTAAAATAATTAAACCCTTGCTGCTCTCATATGATTCAAGAGGGAAATGGCAAATATTTGTGGCTATTCTTGTTGTTGATTGTCAATAAGTTTGACCCCCTCTATAAAGCAACTTTTATGTATCAATATAGTGTAAACATACGGTTAAAAAAAAGTTTGCTTTTATTTTGTTATACAAGGTTGCAGCAATTGTTTTATTAAACATAGATGACAAAAAATGTGTCATGTCTCGCAACCAAAGTGGCAACACATTTCATTTTGAAAACAAGCAGTCAGATGCAGCAGGGTTTTGGCTCATCACAGATGTTTACTTTGCAGTAAACCGTAATGCAGCAGGTATCCGTTTGCTTTTGTTCAGATTCTTCTATAATAAGGCCCAAAATCCTTGCTGGTTGTAGTAATTTTGCTACAGTGGATTATTACCAAATTTATCTGAACAGACAACATCTCAACTGAAAGGTTCATCACAGCAGTTATCTCATTATGAAGATGGTACAAAAGAGGGAAATTAGAAGCTCAAGACATCTTTGGCTGTTTTTTTTTTAAAAACCAACACAGATAATTAACTATGCAAAGAAAGTCCTTTCTCCTGCAGCCCACAGTCCATATTCAAACTTTAATTAATGTTATCTTACTCATTACAACTCCTCACTTGCACATGATGATTAATGTTTGGATTCTAGTGGAGAGAGAGAGAAAAAAAAACATTGTTTACTCAGGTAGAGCAGTTATTAGCCACAGATGATTAGTACCACCTGAAGGTCAGTTGGGTAGAGAAGAATGTTAACGGAGACTTAACAAGAAGAAAACAACATTCATACTGTTCTTTTTTCTTCAGCGTACTTATTGGCATTTATTTTTAAGTTCAATTTGAGATAAGTTAGGGTTTGTTGTGTTTGAAAAAGAAGTAGAATATGTTAGGAAAGCAAGGAGAGCTTTGTGCGGAACTTCAGTATAAAATATAATTATTGATAAGGAGCAGAAAGGTGGTCCTTTCTGTCCTTTCAGTTGTTAAGACTGCTGTTCTGCAGCAAAATGTTCCTGATCAAATCCAGTCTGCAGTCCCTGTGTGAGTTTCCATGTTGTACCTGCAAATGGAGGATTCATTCTGGGTACTCTGGCTTCCTTACAAAGCTCAAAAACATGCTCTTTAGTTAATTGGAGAAACTAAATTCCCCCAAGGTTTTTGTGTGGCTGTTTTGTCATAGCAGTAGGCTGTTGACTTGTCCAGGAGGTAACCTGTATCTTCCTTAATAACCACTGGAGATAGCCAACGGCCTCCAGTGACTCTAAGTACTAACAAGCAGCTATAGACAAAGAATGGATGACCAGATACTCAGAAGATTCAGCTTCACAAAAACAACTTTGGTACGTGACTACAAATCAGCTCACCAATGTGTCGAGCAATTTGCCAGTGGAACATTCAGTTCTGCAGTAAGCACAGCGCATTTCGAAGAGAAACCTATTATTTTTGGAAAACATGCAGGTCAGGCACCAGTTTTATGTTAGGTCAAACAGTGGGTCTTTAAAACTTTATACCCCAGGTTCCAGAGGCCTAAAGAAGTTTTGTCTTCCCCATAAAAAAAGATACAAACTACAAGCACACGCAGTCAATTAAATAACTTATGTTAAGACAACAATTTCCCTATAATACACAACAGTGTAGTTATTGGAAACTGATCATGTTACACTTATTTTCCCTTCCATATTATTTCACATTTGTTTTTTGCTTCAAGCCTATAAAACGTAGACATGGACAATTATGAGATTTTCATAGTCTATTAACAACATAAAATAAAAATGTAAGACATGATTGTTTTCATCCAAAAGAGTTTTCCAGTCGTCTTGTGGCTTGCAATCTGAGGTCTGAAACAGTGTAAAGTTAATAAGAGTGATTTAGTTTCTAAACCACAACTATCTTATTTTTGCAAAAAGACATATTTTCAAACAGCTAAAAGCTGGTCAGCATAAGAAGAATGTTCTTCCCTTATTTTACCCAGTTGCTCAGCAGTGTGCATTAACAGGAGGGGCAATGCATTAATGGATACTTCATAGAGTTGAACTCTGGTTGCTCCAGCCTTTTCTGTGGCATCTCATTAAAAGAAGACCAACTGTTCTTAAGAAGAGTAGCAATGTGATGTACAAATTTGTAATGTTGAAACAGTCTGAAGTTACACCAAGGTTTTAAAAATTCACTAACAGTTTTGTAACATACATAATTTGATCTAAGCCAGGCTGCAGCAAATGTTTTTGTAGATAAAAAAATGTCACCATCAAAGTGCCACATATTGCAAGCCACCTGTATGATTCACTGCTACAAAATGTACATAAATTAAATACTACCCAAATGTCACAGCAATGACTGACAATATCATTACCTAATGTCACAATAAGATGTACATGTTCTCTCTGCACTGATGAAGAACTCCGAAAGCAGAATGCTTGGACTGGCCACAGTGGACTTGGCCATATTTTCTAGTATGTAATATGTAAATGACCACCTGAGGCTGCACATAGACTTTGTATATAATATTAAATTATTAACTAAATATTGTAAGGCAATGATTAGTTGTGGAAAACAAGATGGCAGCAAAATATAAGGATTTTAGCCCAATGCAGTAGAACATTGGGATTTTTACTCCCGCCACAATACAAATACAATGCACAAACCAGATGCACATCATGACCATCATCATGTTAAGCTTAATGAGAATATGATACCAAATTCTTAATTGTCTGTAGTAATTCAAAAATGGTTCACACTAATTGCACGAAAAGTCATATCTGTAACTTTGAGAAATGTTTTCTTAGCATTCTACATTTGTTTACTGGAAAGAAACACTTATAGTGTATGGTAACCCTGGCAGGTCTCAACTGACATATTAAAAATGCACCTCACATCAGAAGGCATTTGCACAGCCCAGCAGGTACACTAGAATCAGCACAGCAGTAATCAATCCCTGTCACTGTGGTCTTTTGTTCAAAACAATAAAAAAAAAATTCTTGGTTGTCATGTGCTTGGATAGTTGGACCTTTCTTTTTATCTTTTTGATATTTTAATGTGACATTAAAATGTCAAGACCTGGATGCACCTGGAATTTAGTGTTAATATTGGGGAAAAAAAAATATTTTGTTGACTTTTTTGTGACTGTCTGAAGATGTAGATGCAGACATATCACCATGCGGATTTTCCACAAGGATACCTTTCATGATTTCAGTGTGGCTACCTGAACCTTTCTCTCTGTTTTCTTCAAAAATACGAATGCAGCTCAGTCAGTTTGATATCTGATGAAAGACTCCTGCAGTCAAGGTTATTGATGTCGCCCAGAAAAGTTTTATTTGGTTTAAATGTGTACTAAAGATTGGTGATCGATAACCAGCTGACCAATGACATAACCTTGAAATATTTTGTTTGACTGGGCGAACTCAAAGAATCTTTTTGTATCGCCTGCATTTACTTTGTGGACTTATATCTATATCTATATAAGATAAGTTAGACATATGGTGCTATATGTCTAACAATATCCACTTATGCCTTACCAGATCTACACCTCAGTCTAAAGAGAAGCTCTCAACATTTAATCAGCTCAGCGCATAATGACAGGCTCTTCTGTGCTTGAGTTACAATAACACTAAATACACTCCCAGCTGCCCAAGATGCATGAAGTAGCCAAATGTGTACTTACTGTCATAAGATGTGCTAAAAGACTGTATCACCTACACAGTACTTCCATCAGTGACGTCAGTCCAGACGTACTCTGCCCATTTATGTAGTGTGCTCTTAAAGGTGGAAAATATATCATTACTAAAATAATGTACAGTGCATTTTTATCTTACTACTGTTCCTTTTTTTTCTGAGGGACTTAGCTTTTTAAAAAACAAAAACAAAAACAAAAATTTCAACGAAAGAAATATATAGAGAATGCTGGTCAAATTAACTAACACTATCATAGTGATAGTGCTAGTATCACCACAACCACTATGATACTAGCACAAAAAGTTAATCTTTTGTTACCAAAACAAACTCTGAAACATTAATGAAAATCTAAACTTTAATTTGAATATATTCATCCAGTGAAGGGGAAAAAGTCCCGTGTTAATTTTTTTTTTTATTGCTTTTTTTAACAAAGTCACTGGTGCAAACCCCAAACAAAATCTTCAAATTAAATGCAACTAACTTTGTAAAAATACATAATTTTATGTGTTTCGGTTAGGAGATAGGAGTAATAGGAATTTATATTAACTGTCAATTAATAATGCATCACTTTTTTGTTTCCCAGATATTTAAATTTGATGTAAATCAGACACTCATCTCTTTTTAGCACTGGTCACAAGACTGGGCACTGACCTATGTGTGTATAAAAAGGATTGCAAGTGAAGTTAAAAACAGTCTCTAGAGCTCACAGTTAGAAACCTGCAGCAAAAAGTAGCATTTATGGGAGACTAATTTTCCATAACAGCCATTATATGCTGTCTGTATGCTAACTGGTTGTTTGGAAGTAATTGCAGAAAATAGGCCTCTCTGTCCTACCATCACAAATGTAAACAAGTACATTTTAACTAGTCATTTGGTTCTTAATAGGAACCATGTCCTATGGTCAGAGAAGACCAAAGGACATGCCAATTGCCAAGTGGCAGGAGTGTTTGCTGTAATAGACCTCTCCAGATGGGTTTGAGGCGAAACCAAGGATAAATATATATATTTTTTAATTATCTCATGTTCAGTGTTTAAGAATAGTCATGGTTCTGTTTCTGTTGCAAAAGCAATGCAAACCTTTTTAGAATATATGACATTGTTAACTTCCTAAAATTCCATTACTATTTAAAGCAGAAATGCGGTGGTATTTGTCAAAAATAAAAATAAAAGTTACCATGGGTTGTTATTAGGTCCTTCAGCAGAATAATGTTCAAAAACATATGACTATTTTGTATTTTGTTCACCAGACACAAATTGCAAACGTTTAAATGACATTAGCCAGGAACGTGTTTGAGTGAACTCTGGGTGGATCAGGTATACAGCTAACGATAAATATCCATAAAGCAGCTCATGTCCACCGAAAAGTATAGTGAATAATCTATGATGCTGTGGACCTGTTTGCCTGCAGAAAGGTCCACAGCACCTACTTAGCTTGATTAACATCATGGAGGCTTCAAAATACCAAGATATTCTAAACAAAAAGTCAGGAAATTGGGTTGTTGTTGGGTATTTTGGGTTAATGATCCAAAACACAAGGCCAAAGCTACACAGAAATGGTTCACATAAGAAAAGCCTTTTTGCACATTTTTTATTTATTTATTTATTTTTAACCAGTGGTGCCAATTTATATGGCCAACAAAAATAATTAGGGTTTTATGAAAAGAGGAAGGTCAGGGTCTATCAGTTTGGACTTTTGACTGGCTGTTAAAATAAAAAGGAAAACAAAGGCAGAATAGTGAAATGAAGGCTTGCAGATCATAATTAAATCCCTTCAGGACAGCACTCCACATTTCCTAACATCTTGTTAATGCAAGTATTTTACTATATAAAGACAAAAAAGTGCAGAGAGAGCAACTTTGTGCATAATTCTGCATATTTTCTCTTACGAAAACGCATCAGTTATTTAACGTGGCAAAGCAGCAGCATTTATGAAAAATAAAGATGTCACAGCTTTTAGTTAGACTCCAATGAATAACGGAAGAAACACACCAGTGCCTTGCGGGTGTGGCTGCAGGGTAGCTGGGACTCTAAGGCTGCTCTGGGCATTTTTTCCCCTCCTATTCTGGCCTTCTGCGCATCAGCATTAATCACTGCTCCACATATTCTCAGAACAAACAAGCACCCACATTCTCAGCTTCCAAACAACCTGATACAAGTTAAGCTCCAGAATTTTAACAGCGCAGCCGTGTTGTTTACTGCAGAAACAGTATCTATCTTCACTATATAGGATGATACCAGCCTACCGATTTTTCAGTTTAGACATAGAGGCAATTTAATATCGCTGGTGCATTTGCTCCCTGCCACAGGTATTTTCCCTGAACTGGTGACAAATGTATGCCACAGAGGATTATTTAGGATGTCATTCAAAAAATAAATGAATGGGCAAAATTCATGATGTGTTTAATAAAATCACTGTGCCATGTAAATATGGAAGAGAAACTTAAAATTGGCTTTCGAACAAGATTTTTAGTTTACTGATTTAAATGGAAAAAAAGATAAAAGACAAGATAACTGATAGAAAATAGTACAAATTCCAGGCAATATGAAGAACCTAATGGTTAAATGTTAAACATTATGTTGGAATGTTTCTAAAAAATAGTTTATAGTATAATGTACAACATATTGATTAGAATCTATATTAATATAATCATTTAAATATTTTAATATTTTAACTTTTCTTAAAATCCCATTGCAGGACAAAATTTTAATAAGTCACCAAATCAAACTTGACTGAGTTATCTCTGCACTTTGTGATGCACATTCTACCAAGACATTTAATTTTGCTTCACTATCTAATGTTTCACCTTTTGAAATACAAAGGTAATTTAATTGGACCTAATTTAAAAAATATAGGTTTTTTTCAGGTCACAAACTTTGATATGCGCTGTACAAGCTATAAAAAGCATGTCACTGTGTCATACACAGCAAGTTTTACTATCAAAGATCAACATAATTGATGGTGTCTATATGCAGTGGGGGTCCCAAGTGTTTGCAGAGTTTAGCTGTGGTACCTAATCCCCATGAAACTGGGAGGCATACTGCTAACTAACAAATTACATGGTTTCTTAACCTTTCTGTAAAGAAAAAGTTGTATAATTTAATATTTACTTGCAGTTTAGTTCAATTTCTTCAAATCTGTATGCATCTCTTTCAAATACTTCAAAAGGTCAACAATTACTAAATGTCACAAAAACATTTTTTAAAAATGCATACTTTTTCTTTAAGGGTTGCTGCCTGTCTAGTCAGGTAAATCCCAACTTCAGTTTGAAATCTAAAAGGGTTCATTTGCATTGCCCTACATTTAGCTCCATTATTATTCCCATCACCTTTGACCATCTTGCTGAAAAAAGTTGCCACGACCACATGTTGAGGATTTTGTTAACTGTTATATTTTAGTCTGATCAGACCAAAGAATCTTCTTTCACATGTTTACTCTGCTCCCTTCATGACTTATGGAAAATTGTGCAAACTACTTGTAGAATCATATTCTCAAAATTTCTGGCTGCTATGTGACAAAATAGGAAACAGTAAAGGTGTATTACTGCATTTGCAAGGTGCTTTGATATACTACCATATGGAAACATATATGTGTTGGCGACTATTCAAAATTTAAAATTGATCTTCAGAAGGTAATGGAAACTGTAAAGAATTTGGCTCAACAAGAACCCTTGTTTATATTTGCCAACATGCACAGCATGGAAGATAGTAAAGGAGGAAACAAAAATCCCCAAACAGCATTGATAGGGAAGGGCAACAAATTTTTCAGTGTGAAATGATGTTAAAATTCACCTTTTTCTAGGAGCCGAAACATATACATCAGCACAGTATGTGCATATTATGGGAAGACATATTGTTGCCAAGTGTGGCATTCCAAAGATTCACCTGAGATTTCTGAAGGAAAGCAATCAAGTAAGCACAAGATTTGAAAGGATGTTTCAGTCTGTTTTACTCCAACACAGCATTAGGAATATTACTGATCATTATCTATAGATATTTTTTATGCTTCTTGGCAGCTTAACAACAAAGACTAATTCCAAGTCTTTTTCTAAAGGTGAAAATAAAAATTATCTCATTATAATCACATAATTCAGTGACACAGCTATACACATAACTCTATAAACAATGCTGAAGACAATAAAATGAACGCCCTTGTTGTTCTACCCTCATATATAGTCTAACAAATAGTAGAGGGCTACTTGGTCTTTTTACTTGACATTTGGAGTTTTGTTTGCATACAGATCTCTAACTGAGAGTGAAGCTGTAAATACACAGAACCAGAATTTAGTGATCACTGACTATTCATTCATTCTTATCAATAAGAAATGTGCTTTCAGCTCAGATTTTTTTTAACCAAAGGTTACTCATCATACACCAACTTATTCTCTTTCAGAAAACAGATGTTTCTACACAAGTCACCTCTGAATACAACAAAAGAATTCATTACTGCACTAATGCACAATTTATACACTTTTGTTATGTGGTGTCACTTTCAATTATAGGATGCAACATTTGAATTCCACATGTTTATGAAAACTGAAGTTATTTCATATACTCAATATACTCATGTATATTTGTAAGAGTTTTTATAACTTAACAGCTGGGATGTTGATTAGTATTTCAAAGTGGTGCTGAGAGTTTTCAAGGCTTAACAGCAAGCAGTGCACTAATGTTTCCACAAAGCAGACAATTTATCAGTGAACTTAACATGAAATTGTTTTTTTTTTTATCATATTTTTACCAACATATTCAGCTTAGCGCCAGAACAAGTGCTCTTTGAAAGAGTTGTTTTTGTGTAAAGACATGATTGAAAACCTTGGAAGGAGCTTTAACAGAGTTTACTTGGAGATACATCAGTTCTCTAAGATGCTCATCTACAGCATCCTCAGTTTTTCATCTGACAGACGCAAAGTTAAAAGCATCAACATTTTTACAAGAAAAAACGTGAGCTTCTAAAATCTAACACAGCTGTTCTTAAAGACCTCTCACGCATTGGAAGTGAAATGTACACTAATGAGGGATAGCTTGAGAAATTTTCACAAACAGCTCGGATTGTTTTATATGGCAAGTTTCTTCTAAGAAACATTTCTCAAGACCTGCTGATAAAAGAGACATGTAAAATTAGGCAACAAATCAGTGTTTACTCACCAGTAAGCAGGCAATTTATTAGTGAATCAAACAGTAAATTAAAATTTCTTTTGGAATACCTCTTTCTCCACACTTTTCACCTCTTTGTTTATCCCGTCAAGCATACTAAATTTAGATATATTTCAGTTATATGTTTCGTGTAGTTCAGCTTTTTCTTTAGCAGAGTTAAAGCAGCAACTTCCCAAAAAACTTCAGTTTCTAAAAATCCTGGAAAACTATCTTTGAAGACCACTCATGTTTAGAGTGCAAGATTTACACAATATTTATCTGAATATTGAAATTCAGATAAATATTGTGAAGTACCAGTAATAATTGAAAAATAAAGTTTTAAAATATTACTATATGTACAGAATATTAGTATTTTGTGCATATTTGAAGTTCTTTTTAATTAAATGTTAATGTTGACATTTTATGGAAGTTAAGGTATGAGTGGTCTATGTTGATTGAGTGTTTTGATTCCAAGAGTTTCACTGTATGTGAATATGGGTTTTCATTCAGGTCCATGGGAAGAAGTGATATTCAGTTCTGTCTTCTAAAACTATTGATTTACTACCAAATTTATTTGACAAATATGCAAACACTGCATGAATCTTAAGTCCTACATGATTAATGAAATGCTTGTGTAGAAACAAATTCGAGCTGAAAGTACATGCCATTCTGACGACTTGATTCCTCTGCATGCTTTATGACACAATAAAGCCTTGAGAATATGATCCGTTTTATTTTATTTATTTTTTTTTTTTTTAACAAGAAACAGTTTGAAAAGCTCTTTAAAGACTCCAACAGTTAATCAGAAATAGTTTGCCCCCTTCTCTTAAAGTATTTCTAGAATAACCATTTAAGGTCAAAAGCATGTCCTCTCTGTAACACCTTCACTGGAAAGAGGTCAACTATATTAAGACTACTTATACCAAATGAGAATATGAGATGCATGAACATGTGCTATATGTCCCGCTTATTGCCCTGAGGGTAGAGTGACTGCTATCAAGAGATGTTGCCAGGTGAGTGTGTAAGGGGGAGGCTGGCAAGGTGGAGGTGCAGAGGGGAAACGGCATCCCAGCAGGTAGCAGGGCTCCCTGTGTTCAGCTGCATGACCTCTGGAAACCATCCAGCACGGCCTCCACAAGACAAAACATGGCCTCACCTTTCTCGCTGCACATTCTAAGGAGAAATCCCATAATGGCTACCCAGCAGCCAATTAAAAAGTTATGCATAATTTAACATATCAAGCTGAATATGATTTGCACTTAATTGTTGGGGATTTTTTCTCTGCGATACAGGACCAGGGTAGAAAGAGCATGTTCACGTTGTCGTCGGATTTGTTCATGATTCTATATAGTTTCTTACAAAAGTATTCCCATCACTTGAATTTTTTCCATATTTTACAACAATATATGTCAATGTAATAGGTTTTTGTATAATAGTTTATGAGAAAGTAGTGCATACTTTGGGAAGTGAATGGAAAATGAAATATTGTTTTACTTTTTTTTTTCAAAAACAAATTCTGCTCATTTTACTTTACTGTCCATTAAATAGAATCCAAACTTGTCATCTAATTAGTAGTCAAACATACAGTCAGAGCTACAATGCAAAGGTTTAAATCAAATTAGATCTGCACGATACTGGAAAAATCTATATTTTTTTCTCCTTGTACAACGTGACTTGAATAGCACCTGAAAATGACAGAAAAGTGGTCAAACAAAGAATTTGCTCACGGGTAAAATAACTGTAAATCACACCTATTTCTTACTTTTAGAAGAAAAAGGTAATTCTTTGTAATAGTCTGCCAATAAAACTCATTGACGTTTACAGGCTATAGGAGGAAAGCTGAAAGATATTAATTTCATTTGCAGGGCCCTATATTTGTCCTTAACTAAATAATAATAAAAAAAACCTTCTTACTAAAAATGTGAAGGGTGTACTTAAGTGCTGAAAATCTCACATTTTCATTGTGCGATGCTACAAAAAGAAGTACTATCAAGTCTGACAAATGAAAGTAGGCTCAACGGATGAGCTTCCAGTGGCTAATAAAATCATGGCCTTCAGGTGAAATCACATTACAAAGAGGGGCATTCTATTTATCTCCCCTTTTAGCAGGCTGAAGACCGGTACAGCACATCTTCTAAATCCTCTATATAAAATGGCTTTCCCCTCATTGCTCCAATTAAAAGATAGCAGTAAAATACAGCCGACAAGGAGCTGAGATAGTGTAATTACCTACGATGGTCTGTGCAAGTGGGGGGCAAAGTTTGCCCATTTAAGCCCAGAGCAGCAACTCCTGCAGAATCAGAACTGCCACATGCAGGGACATAAGCGGGCATGTCTCAAGATCCAAATCCTCTCTTCGGCTTAACAATCATGATATAATTGTTACGATCTCTGCCAATCATTTAGTCACACTGCCATTCCTGCTTGTCCTTGGAGTTAGATTAAATCCATAGGACAAAGCCAGACATTTCAGTGACTACAGGACCTGTGGCTATATGTTATTTTTTCTGACTGAGACACACTGATAAAACCAGGCAGCAGCAACAACTGCACTGGAATTATGTTGAATGTCATTTTTTGTTATGCTAATTTTGCAGCTTTTTTCTCCCTCCCCTAGGCCAGAGTATAATTACAGGAGAGGGGCCAAACAATATATCCCTCCTTTAATCTCAGTGATGGCAAACTACAAATCATATCAGATGAGTTGCATTCAGTCAAAAGTCAATTTGAGGCCAATCAGCTTGTCTGAGTAAAAGTAGTGTTTTGTAGGTTGTTAGAACTGACTGCCAGCAGCCGCCCACTGCTTAATGATTAGCTAATCTCCCAGGAAAATGGTTATCGGTTGTTGGCTCTGCTGCAGTATGCCACAGATGACATTTTGTTTTTCTTTTTAGTGAATTTAAAGTTAGAATCCAATAGGCAAACACTTCTCTTAGAATGTCTAAAATCTTTTTTATTGTTATTGCCTTCCTAAATTGCTTTGCAAAAAATATTTTTCAAACATTTTTCACCCTACAACCAAAAATATTGAGTGCTTTCTTTTATTTTTTATTTTGTGTGAAAGATTCAAAGAGTGCTCGACTCCAGCATTTGAGAGCAACAACTCTGAAACTTTTAGATGCAGCTCTGATTCAACATACCTGAATCAAGTGAATGGCCTCTGCAGCACAGAATGAGATACTGATGAAGGAATTCAGCCATTTAACTCAGATGTGTTGGGCAAAGATGCATCTAAAAGTTCCATGAGAGCTGCTCTGGAAGACAGAACAAGAGCTCCCCCATGGTAGACCAGTACAAAAGTAATTCCGAAATGCACAGACACAGGAAAAGATACAAGGTTTTCAAATGTCTTCACAAATAAAAATCTCAAAAGTGTGGCATACGTTTGTACTTAGTCCTCCTGTATCAGCACCTTTCACCACAGTTACAGTTGCAAGTCTTTATGACTTATGGGGCTTGTGTAATGTAACATTTCCTCCACACACAACATGCTTAAAAGTTTATAAAGTTATCATCATAAAAGCATTTCAAAGGTAAAGCAGGGTTAATGCAAATGTTTGCCACACTTTGCTTTAGTTAAAAATTTTAGCATCAATACTTTATTTAACATTAGTAGTTCAGGAATGCACTGAGCTGACTTTCTTTTAGTTTCTGTCTCCAATCAGTTAGTCAGTACACACCATGTCTGCTCTGCCACATTTAAGGCAATTTTCTACACTTTTAGTGGAACATTGTGTTCCTCTCTCTTTGTCTTTGTAGTAATTCTCAGCTGAGCAGTTATAAAATTGGCTGCTTGAAAACTGACATCGTATCAAATCTATATCATTTTCTACTATACACTCTGAACAAATAATGGAACCTAACAAAATTATATGCACATGTTTAATTCAATCACACGCTGATTCGATTCTTGTCATACTGCGTTCATCCCTTAATTGTTCCATGTTGAGCAAGATGATTTATTTGATTGCTTCTAATTAATTTCATTTATAAATAAAGACTCATCAAGGAATATCAATATGTGAGAATTTTCCACATCAGAACTTTAAATTAAAGTCTCTTTAAACTGTCTAAGGTAAAGCTCTTATATAATTCCATCTATGACCCTTAAAAAGTTAGAAATATATTATAAGCCCTTTTAAGCATTCTCTGAAAGTATCTTTTTTGTCTGTCTTTGCCAATTAACTACATATAACACTAATCAGAAGCAGGTCATGCTTTGTATGATGGATAATATGAACACCCCCACCTCTTCCCATCTCATACACTTTGCCGAGAGATCTAGCCAGACGATAATTAAGTTGCCCAATTAGTCCATGTTTTCAGTCAAGCAGAAGAACAACCCTTGAGTGCAATAGAAAAAAGATGGGCACCATTAGCAAATCCTGATTACAACATATCCTTTGGAGATGTTTTAAGAATAGTCATGCATCTTTGTTTAATCTACTTCATTAGTACAAAACTACATCATGACTGCTAATAGCCAAAAGTGTATTTCAATGACCTTATGAGAAAAACAAGGTTAAAGTTACATTTTCAATGCAGGTATGGATGTAAAAATAACAGTACTCAGGAAGGCTGCTCCAACAAACCCATCCATCTACTCACATATGACAAGAGGTGAAAGATTTTCACAGACTTGTGAAAACAATAATGAAAAAAATGAAAAACAACAACAAC
Source organism: Gambusia affinis (assembly GCF_019740435.1). Taxonomy (NCBI): domain Eukaryota; kingdom Metazoa; phylum Chordata; class Actinopteri; order Cyprinodontiformes; family Poeciliidae; genus Gambusia; species Gambusia affinis. The sequence goes on from NC_057878.1 coordinate 22,868,967, forward strand.
AACAACAAAAAACACCTAAAACCAAAAAGATACTGAAGGGCTTCATCAGGCAACCTTCAAAATATTTTAGAAGGAAATATCAGACTTTTGAAATTACTTCTGAATGTACATACAGTGAACTCTCGTTATAACACGGTTCACCTTTCACAGCCTTGCTGCTAAGCTGAGTTTTTTGTGCAGTTTTTTTCCCACAGTGCATTGTGTTCTGCGTCCTGATTGGCTAAACAGTCGCCGCACTTCTTCTCTAACTGTGTGCCAATAACGTTACGGTATTTAAATATACATAATACAGCTTGGCAAATTTTGGCAAATATTTTTGCCCAGAAGAAAATTGAGCAATAACAACTGCCGATAACTATGTTCTTCTCTCGAAACAACTCACCTGCACCACAGGCTTTAGAAGAAAAAGACACTAGAGAGCGAAGTGAGGCCGCAGCGTCACAGTCAGAGGCACAGTGAAATACACGAGTCACAATTTGTCCTAGTGTACTTTGTATTGATGATTAAAATTATTATTTTACTGTACTTATTTGTAAGAAAGCGTTATATTTGTTAAAAAAATGCTTAGTCCTGAAAACAGGTTTTGTTCTTTGGTTTCAATGTAGAGTATTTAATTATGCTATATAATAATTGTAAAAAATAAAGGTAACTACTTGACAGATTATTCTGACATACATGTTTTTTTCTGGTAGACATTTATAGAATTACAAAATGAAATGGACATTTGTGTAACTTGAGTGCCATGTTGTCGTATCTTTCCCATTTTAACATTTTCCTATTCATAACCAAAGAAAACAGAAGTCAGGCTTCTAACTAAATGTTCCTAGACACTTCAATCAACTTCACTATAAAGTACAATACGCAGTCTTGCTGTATATCTTAAGACCTGAGAAGAGAACTTATGAATGCATAAGGGTACTTCATAATACTTCATAATTACTTCATTGTCTTCTCTATGTTGTTCAATATATGTAACCTTGCACATCTTTTAATTGGATTTGCTGTTATACTGACATTCCAGCAGCTTGTGTCTCAACCTTGTGTTTTCCCACCAGAAAGCCCTGGTTCCTCAGCATCTGTTGTAAGCCTTGTTAAACTAGACAATGTTCATTTCAGAATGATGTCACTTTACATAATCATGGTTTGAACTCATGGTGGCTGGGTCCAAATCATATTGCCTCTAACCACTGTACTAAGCAACCAGCTAGTTCTACCAGAAATGGAGACCTGTGTAACACTTGGTCTAACTAGATCCCATCAAGTGTAACTAGATGGGATCTTAGAAAGCCTATGGCACAATCCCACACAAACGGATCACAGTACAACATCAATAGGACAATTCAATGAACAAATATGAATACCAACTAGGAAATAGAGCCACTGTCAGTCACCTCCTCTACATAGATGACATCAAGCTGTGTGCCAAGAGTGATTAAGGCATAAACTCACTGATCCACCTAACCGGAAGTGCATTTGGATGCTCTTCTGATTGGTCAAATGATATCCAAGATAGGAAAGACAATTATAACAAATGGGATTGAACTACCAGAAAGCAACCTTGAGAAGACAGACAAGACCATCAACCATGACCAATTAACTACAGCGAACAAGGCGGTCATCAAAAGTCAGGGTGTTAATAGTGCTGACTTTCTGATAACGGCCACAAACCAAAACCTGGAGAGCATCAGTGAGATAGCCCCACTGACAAACTGAACAATTACTGAGGCAACAGAAACCATGAGTGAAAGAAGGATCAGGAAGAACAATTGTGGCAAAACCTTTACATAATGTATGCCAACAATAAATAAAGGAAGTAGCAGAGAAAGAAACAAGGTTTTTTTACTAGTGGTTAGAGAGGGTTGGACTGAAGGACAGCATGATGGACTAATCATGACAACAAAAGTCTTTAAGCACAAGAGCAATTAAGGTTGGGGTCTACCACATCAGGCAGCACTGAATATGTAAGCTGTTTGAAGACGCCCCTATTGTGTTTGAAGACACAATAGTTGGGTGTAAGATGCTGAGAGGAAAAGTGCACATGGAACACTATAATCAAGTGGTTGGAATAATGTACAGGAATACTTCTGCTGAGGATTTACAGAGAACAAAAAAGCTAAGATCTTGTGGCATTTGAAAATCAAAGGTGTTAAATAGGTATTCCCTAATCAAGTCAATGTTGTGGCAGTAAACAAAGTAGAATAGAGAAGAGTAGTGGTAAACAGTAAATCTATCTTCTAACAAGAAAAAGAAGCATGAGTATAAAGAAAAATACCAAGGACTGAAAGGAGAAACAGAGAAGCTGTGGAGAGTCAAATATTTTTAATACTGAAATCTCAAACATTTCTATAAGTTCCTCATTATTCTTTTTATATGTATTCCCCCCGAAAATTGTCATGTAGAATTCTACAGAAATAACAAAGGCTGTCCCATACTGGCAGCCTTTAAAGAAACATACTGCAATTTAATCATAAATGCCCTATTTGAAAATGACAAATGTATTAGTTCCTGCACATTTTCTGTTGTATGTGCTTTTGTGTATTTATGTATCACTCCCCCAAAAACATTTCAGTTGCAGACTTCATATTGCCATGTCCCAAGATAGGATTCTTCAAACACTATCTCTCTTGTGTAAAGTGGAATCCCTCTTAAGATTCTGCAGGGGCTTTAAAAAAAAAACCCCCCCAAAAAAACAGACAAAATGCTACAAGCACTAGTGGCCTATAGCAAAACACTGAATTTGTGAGAACTACGGCCAGGTTGCTCAGTAACAAACTATATAAGTGAGGATTTATTGGGCACTTGAATGGATCCATTTACCATTAGAAGAGGAAACAAATAATTAACCCTTCATGACAAATAAATATTCCCAAAAAGCATAATCCAGTTGTGGTGCAAAGCTCAAGTCCACAAAAGTCTCTGCCGTTTTGCCAATCACAAATTCAGTTTTCTTTATGCAAAATGGAAAAGAATCAACATAAACGGTCCCTTTACAAGAATTTTTAAAAAAAGGAAATATCTTTCAGTTTTCTAACCAGTTTTTGAACTACAGCATCAAGAAGACAACAAGAAGACAGATGCATATTTATGAAATAACTACATAGCCTCTATGTACTCATAATGTGCATTAGCAAAGAGCACTTTAAATATAATTGTTGATATTGTTGCCAGTGGTAATTTCAGATTTGTATTATTAAACATTCATTTATTTGCCTTTAAAATACTGGTTGCAAAAAAAGACAACATTGATTTAAATAAGAGAAATAGGGGAGATCTGATCAATCAGTATTGATTCTAATATTGATGTCATTTTTAAATTAAATGTCAGAGTGAGGCCTCTATCTACCTATTCATCTCACCATCCATCATCTATCCATTGATCCAGACTCTAGGATCCTGTATTGTTGTTGGTCTTATGTTTGATTTTCTCTGGACATTTATGTTAACAGAACAGAAAATGTACGGTTGCAGCAGCAAAGAGCTTTTGCTGACAACAGGAAAGCTAACTGGGTTACAGAAAGTTGAACACTCAACCTCTACCTGCTGTGAATTACATATGATCTGTAAATTCTGGCAGACTATTTAAAGACTTTGACACAAAGTAGGACTATGAAATCTTGAGAATGCTGGGTAGTGCTAGAAGCTTCTTCCTGTTAATAGGAACTCATTTCTCTACAGCTGTCGCCACAACATACTGGTGTTGCTTTTTTTATTCTTCCATGTGCACAGTGTCTAATGTTTCTTTTGCTCATTAGTTATTGACTGTTTCGCACAGAAACAACTTGTAAATTAAACTATAGCAAAATTATATTGATGAAAACAGTGACTATTTAAACCATTCTGCCAAGGATTCTTCACTTCGAAAAAAATCAAAGATGACTGAAACAGTTTTTAATCCTGTGCAGTATTTTCTACAGTGTGTAGTGTAGTATAAAGTATAAATCATATAAAAGTATACATATCATGCTTGTTATGCAATTTCCAGTCTTACATGTTTGATGTGTTCAATGGTTTTTGATGGGACAATGTCAGCATCAATACATATTCAAAATTATATTGCAGGATAAGATTTAAATGTACTAACTCTGATCTGAAGCATGTGAGTTAAAATGCTCCTTAGAAGTAATAATGTATAACAGAGTAACACATTTCAGATATCTTCAACATTCGAACAAAGTTCAGGCATTCAACTCAAACCCAGAATCCTAAACTTGTCAAAGTAAAGTTGGCCACACCTCTGTCAAAAATCCTAAACACTACCCACTGACATCTGACATGAGTTAAATGGTAGTGTGTAATCAGCAGTCTGTCCCCTTTGGTCTGGAAAATGTTTTACCTCCTGCTCTAATTGGCATTGATGGGAATACAACACCCAGGAGCATACGTTAATTTTTCAACATGAGTTCTGCTCTTATGGGGCTGCAAAAAGCAGTCCAGTTTTTTTTTCCCTTTTTCTTTACAGATACTCGTGGTTGAACAACTGTATTGCTCTTAAGCTGACTGCATAAAGTCACTGACAAAAATGGATGAGATTGATTTTACCTGCCTGAAAGACCGCTGCCAGCTCCTTCTCAGTCTGGTGGTGTAAGCAGACTTCTATGGTCTAGTAATAAAAACTGTCTAATCATTTGACAATGTACTGACTATTAGAAGCTGGGCTGCACCACAGTTCACAGAATGATGTAATGTATCCCTGCGGGTCATCACTTAATAAACTTGTTACCTGGGAGGTTGTGGCAGTGACGGTACCCTAATACATGTTTTTACTTATCCTGTTTCTCAGCAGGATATGCTATTATCCACAACAAAAATAGAAAATTGCCAATTGAATGTCAATGTCATGCCTACTAAATAGGCTTTGCCATCATCGACAGAACCTATCACACTACTAGCCTTGTTAATGATCTCAGACAGATTGACAAGGTCTCTTTGGGAAATGATCATAATAACAGGTGTTTCGATTGGCGGGGCTCCAAATAGTATCCGGCTGATGCATACTTTATTAGTTATAACTTAGGAAAACAAACACATAATCTAATTTCCCAGTCGTGACACATTGTACCTGACATCTACATCAGCATGGACCACATAACAAATGCAGAGGAAAGAAATGTGCTATAAAATTTTAAAACTTACTCGATTGAAATCAAAACTTTAAAATCCTTCTAACCACTGGAAATGATTTTAATTCCCAAAGATGTCATTGTTTACTTTAAGCAAGCTTCATAAACATTTAAAAAGTAGATGTCAAACTAAATAAAATACCTGTTAGAAACAATCATTTCCACCCAGTAATGCTATGCAGAATGCCCTCCTCTTGGCAGTAAATATCTACAACTTTCCTTCATACTCCACACCTCAATACCTGAGCAAAGTCACTTCAAGGTGATATCTGTGAGAATAGGATCCTGAGACCTATTGACTCACTTCATTATTAATTCAGCTGCAAGCTTTACAGACCAGCAGCATCAATTCAGCGGTAGAGATGAGAAATTGGAACAGCTGGAGGTGTAATGCTGTGGCTTTTCTCCTAGGACCCCTGTCAATACTCACACCCAAAAAGATGGAGGTTGCCGCCGACATATCAGGGTCAAGACAGATTGCTAAAAAAAGAGAAGAAATTGGGATTCGAATGTGGCAAAGGCTCTGCATAGACAAGCCACTTTTAGCTTTACTTCCTCAAGCTTAATACTTTCTTTTCATTGAAGGTTCATCATGTGATATATTATAAAAAAAGAGAATTTAAATACATTGCAGTATAAATAAAGTTTTCTCCTTTGGAAATTTATACTGTCACTACACAACCGCAAACTTTAGTGTATTTTGCATAGCTAAAGACATCTTAAACACAGAGTGAATGTACTGCTTTTGTGAATTACAATGGTCATCCCTAGTCACAAATTCTCAATTGAAATTAAGTCTGACCTTTGATTTTGTCAATCACACAATCAATATGATGGGATCCATTCTATAGTAGCGCTGGCTGCATTTTTAGGGAGCTTGTCCTGCTTGAGGACAAAAGACTTGCCCTAACCTCAAGTCTTTTGCAGCTCTCAAAAAGTCTTCCTCCAGGAGTATGCTGTAGTTAGCTCTATGCTTTTTTTAATCATTCTTGACCAGCTTTCCATTTCCTGGGGGAAAATAATCTCTGCAGCATGAAGCTGCCACCACTGTGTCACAATGGAAACAGCATGGGAAAAAAGGTCACCATGTTTTATACATCCCCTGCATTACTTATTATGAACTACAGACTGTTAAGATGATGCTTCTTTTTTTCACAAAAGCTAATTATGGTGTGTAGTTAACATATTGTCCCAATGGAACTGTGGATCTATGCAGCTCCTCCAGGTTTTTTGGCTGCTTCTCTGATTAATGTTCTCCTTGCTTGGTCAACAGATATAGGTGGACCTCCATGTCTTAATTTGCAGTTGAACACAAGATGTATATTTAATAATTACAGGAGTGCTTAAGACATTTAGTTGGACATATTTATTTAAGCCTAACAAATTAAAAAGGGACTTAATAGTTAAGCACACTCATATTTACTTATTATAGAAAATGCCAAAAGCCATGCATAATTGCCCTTCCACCACTAAATGTTGATCAATCTTTAAAACTCCTGATACAGTGCAATGAGGTTTTGGTTGTAACTGTGATAAATGTGAAAATTCAATACATTTGGAAGACACTGCATCTTTTCTTCTTTAGGGAAGAAGAATATTTGTTTGGTCCCTAAGTGGTTTTAGTGAGGGAAGCAGCACACCAACTTCCACTACAAAAGCAAGTGGTCCGTGCAAAGCCATCGCTTTGATGTTTTCAAAATGAAGTCTTCCGCAGGCAACGAGGATTTCATTATCTGGGGACAACATATACAGAATTGCAAGACACTGAACCACTGCAACATGTGACAATAAAGTCCACCGAACAGACGGAAAACAATAATGCAGTTTCAGTTGGCTGCGATAAGATAGGAACAGTATGTAATGACTGCCTGAGACAGTATGTCAACACATCTATAAAATGTTATTACAGGTCGAGATATAGCAACCACGATAGAAGGAGACAGATGTGGTGATGTTTGTATGTGTCAGCTTTATTTTGCACCTCTTGAGAGGTGACAAGAGTAACCTGCCACTGTAACACTCCTGATAACTTAAGTCAGCCTACGTTGCATGTATCCCCTGCTGTTGGGTTTACTCCAGTAGAAGAGTTTAACTGAGATACACAAATGTGAGCTATGAATTTTTTTTAACATACATATATTGTGGTTAGTAGTGAAGCAACTGTCAGAACAATTATTCAAGGCTCAATTAAGATGTTGTGCACCAAATGCGATCGAATGTCATTGGTGATGTGAAGATTACAACCCTTAAAGAAGGATGACAACTGTGAAGTGTCGCTTCTGTCAAAGATGTCTCATAAATATTCAAGAATAATTTAATCTGTTTTGAAAATTTAGCCAGTTTTAAGGTATAAAGTTTCACAAGATATTCCTTTTATTAAGTGACAGACACATCACATAATAGACAAAGTTTTGCAGTTTTGATCACATTTGATATGTAAACATGCCTTTTTGGTATTTATAGTTTATGGAACTGCGACAGACTGGCGACCTGTCCAGGGTGTACCCCGCCTCTCGCCCGGGACGCAGCTGGAGATAGGCACCAGCAACCCTCCCGACCCCATTTAGGGAAGAAGGGTGTAAAGAAAATGGATGGATGGATGGATGGATAGTTTATGGAAATACATTCAAAATAATCGCTAATATGTAGAGATTATTTTGGGCATTGTAATGAAAATAAGATTGACTTTAGCTTTTGTCAAAAGAATAACCTACTAAATAGTTTTTTTTTTATTTCCTCTAGCATCAATAGGTTAACTATTGCTATTCTGTTTTAATTAATGAAGCTGATAATTCACTAATAACAGTGATAATAAGAAAAACCAGAGGCTTTACCATATTTTTTCTTTTGATCCAAAAACAAATATTCCTCAAATTACCTCCTAGCAAGTGATGTATAAATATGGGATTTCAACTTTAAACCACACTGCACCCTTCTTTTTGATATAGCCTTAATTATTAATTGTATATGTGACCATAATATTGATCTTGACATTGGTGTCATACTTTGCTGCAGTGAGGATTTCTGAGAAAACCGTGGACTGGGCCTGAAAATTTTAACAAGCACCACTGACAGGTCTCTGTGTCTTGCTCTTTCCTCATACTGCTCCTCTGGCATAGCTAAGCAGAGAACTTGCAAAATTGTCAGTTTTCCTGTAATGTTAGGTTGCTTCTTTGCCATTAGCACAATGGCAGCACACTGACGATCTCAAGCTTGAACGATGTTTGACGCTGAAGGGGGACGGACATGAGCAACATGTACACAAGAATGATTGACAGTGCTATGACAGTCCTGTCTCTGATTGGTTGTTTCTGACAGCAGTGCACTGGGTTATTGTTTTAATTGGATCATTTTGTATACTTTTATTATAAATCTTAATGTAGAAACTGTCACATTGGGAAACAGCTGTATGTATAACGGTTTTCGTATCATGAGAATCTAATTGCAACCCCATGCCTAGTTTATGCTTCAATATGTAAATGCTATTTTCATCTCCTCCTCAGCTGGGATTTTATGGTTATATTAAAGTGCTTTTAAAAAAACTTGTTGTTTAGCTGAAATACAGAAAAGAGAGAGAGCAAAGGTAAATAAGAATATCTAAATATTCATGTTGTTCTGTCAGAAACATATAGATTCTTCGGAAGTGTCATGGGAGCATTGATCTGTACACGCTGTGCACTAACAGCAAAACCCTAGTCATACTACATACGAAAGCGTTGATTCAGTGTTTATCAAACACGCAAACCATACGATGTGTTTTTTGGACTTGCCCTTTGCATAAGCATGGCAGCATGTTAAACATTCATAGGAGATGTATAAAGCTAAAACAGAATTGACTGAATTTTTACTTAATCATCACAGCAATTGCACAACACACAATAATAACCTCACTCTACCCCTTCAAGTAGGGCTGTTGTAAACTAATATTTTAGTAATTGAGTAATCTATCGATTATTCTTACAATTAATCGGATGAAAAAAGGATTAAATAAAACATTGGTAAATCTAACATAACAGCAGCATTACTATCCTCTTGCAGGTCAACATCAGACCAATTTTTGGACTGTTGAGCTTCCCTAACATTAACTTTTCTGTACTTTCGAAAATTAACTCATTACAATAATAGGTCACTTTCCAAGTTAGCCTGAAGAAACGTCATAAAAAAATCTGAAATTATATTCAATTCAATAACAAAGAGGCAGGCTCACAAATAAGCTTATAAAAAATCTCTATACTCCAGCTTTTTGTTTATGCATTGATCTTCAGTCAATTTAACAGATGAACTCTCACCTTGCCCAGACATTTATAACTTTTGTGTTTATGTTAGCAACGGGATTGGACATCTTTGTTCGTCACACAGAGAAACTCATCTACCAGCTACGTGCCGCCACGATGTGCTCTGCAACACATTTGTTGAGACCGGGATGATATGAAATAAATTTTCCGGTTTGTCCAAAAAGCTACAAATACATAAATTATCTAATGTGCAGCTGCCCGCAGTGTTCAGTCTATACGCTCACTTGTGTAAATACACCTGTAGCGCTCTTCCCCGCTGTTCTGTCTGAACCGCCACCAGGCACCAGCTCCGGGAGGAGAAAAGCTGCCGTACTCCTGGCATCACTCCCATCATTTTAAGGATGCTTATTGGTCCCCCAGAAAACGACAAAGACCCAGACATTATCATCAATCAATAAAATCCTCCCAGGCTGAAGTAGAAAACTGGGCGTTATGCTGCTAACACTTAGCTTTTGTTAACAACTCAGGCGGAAGTGAGAGCTCCGCGTAACGGAAGTAATAACCTGGCCGGAGGTCTAAATAATAAAACATAATTTAACAAACTTGGAGGCAGATAAGTTTTCCTCGAGGAATTTTAATAATCAAAGTACTCGAATCACTCGAAGAATCGTTTCAGCCCTACTTTCAAGACATTTCACTTATCTGGCATGTTGGCAGCTTGAAATTGAAATTAAAATAGATTTTATGCATGTCAGAATTCAGCTAACTTTTGTCATTTGGGGGCATTTATAGAACACTGACAATCTTCAAGATGATTGTAATAATGAATTCAGAGGGCGATATCTTAGCAAAAGCAATGTATCCTGTCCTGACTTAGCAGAACTGTGAGCTCCACACCCTTGAACACAATATTCATGCACTATTCAGAATGTAAAAGCGTCAAAAGAAAATGACATTTTAAATTTTCATTTAATTTCCTCATGGCTCCAATCTCTTCTCACTGCAAACGAACAGACAAAATTAAGAGGTATTCAGAATACTTTCCTTACACAAGCAAAAGAAAGAAAAAAAACAGTAAACATTGCAGCAATCACCAACTGCAAACTAAATCAAAGCTGAATTCAGTCGCATCAACCCAATCAAAGAATTGCATGACATCAGTGTCACATAGACATGCGACATGAACACAATGTAACTATAGATAGATACTCCATCACCATACGTCTGCAGATTAATGGCTGAAAATGTCACAGGAAATAAGGTCATGCACCAAGGGACCTGGCTATGAAGAGACATCTGAGCACTTCTAAGCCTGAGTTGCATTTCCATGGTCCACTGGGAAGCCAAATGTGTAATTCACCGAAATGCTCATGTCACCACATTGACACAATATTAAAGTCTACAACAGTGAGGGGTGTATGTTCTTTACTATGATGCATTGCATTAACAAAAACCCATAAATGCAGTTTATTTATCTCTCTTTATGAGCTCTACTGCCTGCAAAAAAATGGATGTCCAAAAGAAATATCATCACCTGACATTATTTTGCAGCTTTAAGCTACAGTCACATAAAACACCTGGGTGATACACACTTTCTAAAGAACTGTAAACAAACTGACATAGGCATTTATGTTCTGAGACTTTGCTTGGATATTAACTTTAAGGGAATATTTTGCAGCTGATGAGTGTTCCATCTCCTCCCAAAGGAGTTTATAGACAGTCAAACCCCTTCAAGCTTGTACCAGTCAGTACAGTGGATTATCAACAGCAGAATTATTAAAGCTAGATTGGGAAAATTAACTGCAAACATTATCTGGAAACATTACCATGCTGCCTCTGAGTAGCCTAACATGTGGCACCACATATCACAGCTGACATAATCTTTGAAGTAACAAATGGTATCACGGTACCTTTGATGTTGCTGTCAGATAAGAAATGATTATTTCAATCTGATGAACATCTGTAGTTTTTATTCCTGACTAAAAGATGAATCTAGATGTGAGTTGGAGGTCTTCCTAAAGTTCTTCTTTTCTCAAGAAGACACTATTCTTGTCAAGGAAGGAGTCTGTTTATCCTAAAAGTGCACTCAATTCACATTTATTGGGACACACAAAAGGAATGTGTTGGATCAACACACACACACAGTTTCATATACATGGTTGTTTGTGTGAGCATGGCTTTGCTGAGTTTAGCAAACAGCAGCATTTAGTAGGAAATTCACATGTTTGGATAGAAGCTTTAAAAATAGTAAGACATCACATGCATAAAATGACTTTCACTATCATTTCACTAAATTATTTAACTTTGATGCTCAGTCTTTACCATCTAGATTCTAGATGCTTTACTGCACTGAATTGCTATCATGTATTTGGCTGATTCACTATTTGTGCTCACGAGCAATTGAACAAATTTACCATAAAATGGACAGTCAAGTACAAAGCATTGACATGAACAGAGCTCTGGTTAATGCCATAATATATTCTAAGATGACCAAAATTATACTATTATTACCTCTTCAAAAAAATGGAACCACCCTTTGAATGTTAGTCAATTCAACATCTCACATGCTAAAATTTGCAGCAATACTTGAACAAAGATTACAAAGCATCACTAGATGCTTTGGTTTATTATAAAGTGAAAAATATCTTACTTATAATCTAAGTACTTGACACTCATTTCAAAAATCAAAATTGTACTAAATTAATTCAAAAGGGTTGTTCCTCATCCAGCTCTGCAGTAATTATAATACCAGTGAAAATTGACCTTACTATTCAACTAATATCAGTAACAGTTTATTTCAACAATTTATTACAAAATATAACAAAATGTTCATACCACAAATACATACAAACTGCTGAACCTGTAAAACTCTTTTCCTGTTCAACTAGATATAAATCCACCAGGCTTACAGCAAAATTCAAAGAATAGAAACTTCTGAGTTTAATAAGAAAGTGTGTTTGTGGAAGAGCAAGGGAAGCAATATTCTTTGTTTTATCTAAAACAAAACTGAGGCAAAAATATTGAAGATGGACTTGCCAGAGTGCAACAATTTCAAGGCAGAATAAAAGAATGGAAACAAGGTTCAACCCTTTACACCGTGTGATGTAGCGTTACATCATCAGACACAGGGAGCAATTCCCACAACTGTCAATGTGTTCATGGGGAGTATGATCATTAATTCAAAATAATCATCATTAGCAACGACAACTTAAAGTAGTAATTTATAATAATCTTCTATCCAACCAACCATCTTAATCTTGCAAACTCAAATAATTTCCCCCAGTCTTTTTTTTAACAGCATTAATAAGTCAGAGTCATCCATGTCAGCATCTCAATGCATCAAAAAAAAAAAAAAAAAAATAGGCATATTGTGTTATGCAATAGAAAGAGAAAATTATTATGATGACCAACTTTTTCCTGGTATAACAAAGACTGTTGATTTTTCTTGATGAATAATTCACTGCTTGACATTAACTGGGTTGAACAGTACTGAATTAATTTAGAAAATATTACCTTTTCCATTCAAAAAGAAATACCAAACATTTCTAACTGATTATGTTAATGTTCCATTTCACCACTCTCTAGTTGATGGAACAATGTGAATGTCCACTGAAGTGTAAATTTACCCGATAGCTTTATCAATTGTTTCTCTTTGATTGAATTCCAGTATCAAACACCCACAAATCAGCATTTGCAGAGACCCACAAAGAAACACGGTAATCATGTTTGAACTGAGAAAATCAAATCCTTAGTCAATTATCTTGGCCTCAGCTGAACAGATAATGGGAGATCTTAAGCAGCAAATTGGCATTGTTTAAATGTAAACACAATGTTTCACACTTAATATGATGGCTCAGTATATCAGCTTTCTAGTTGCCTTGTCTAAACCCACTTTGTCACTGGTGGACAGTGATCATTAAAGTATATATTTTTGCAGAAAGAGGGTCTTGTTATGGCAAGTCCCAGCAAAGTTATTTGTTGATTTATTAGAATTCTGTAATAAAAAAGGTCTGTTATATAGCCAAGATAGAAACCATTCAGTCTTGTAATCAATGAAAAAGACATTGATCAGAGCTGAACAAATCCCAAAACAATGTATTTGACTGTCAGGTATACCATCATAAACATCCACCTATCATTCTTTTAGAATTTGAAAAACATTTACTTTGGACATAAGAATTTCATAATCACACACGTGTGAATATATGACAAGTGAAAATGTGTGTATTTTCTGCTTTAGGCGTGCATCAGTTAGCTCAAACATATAGTATCGCTAACTTATACCTTTTAGTTAAAAAAAAAGTTGAATAATGTATACCAATGATCAAAAGAAGATTCCACAGGAATAATTTTCCCACAGTTAAAAAGTTGTTATGGTGGATGCAATTTTGTGGTTCAAAGAGTAAAACCTTTGAAAGGCATGCACAGATACAAATAATGCTAAATGAAAGGTGAATGTCACACACATGTTGGGATAAGGAACTGTATGGACCAATTGCCCAAATACACCAAAATATATAGTGATATTTATAGGTGGGAATTTTATAGAGAGGAACTATTAGATAGCTATTAGATGCTATTTGATAGCATACTTTCATTTGATTGAAGAGATGAATAGAGATATTTAGTAAGGTTTTCTTGATTGGAATATCCAAATGGAACATAATTCTTCCAAACTCACAGTCAAGAAAATTCAGCTGGTTCCACAGCTGCTAAAATGGCTAAGACAGTGAGTCAACTTAAATCTAAATCAAAATTTAGATTTAAGTTTAAAGATTTAAGAAAAAACAAAACAAAGTTAAACACATTTTATCAAGTGGGATCAATATTATTTTATGTCATTTAATTCTATTCCATTTATTTACTAATGTGTTTTCATTTCTTTGTATGTGTGTATTATTTGGGTTGTTAGATTATTTGGTTATTAAAGCTACATTTATTGAGAAAAATCAATGTTGTGTTAATTTTCCCCATTTTCACCACATGTCCTTATAATTTCCCCATGGTATTTTTTAATATTTGGTATTCTTAAAATGCCAAACAAGGAGGCAAACTTTAGTCGCTGCAAATTTCAGCACATCCCTTAAGATATGACACCACCATCAATGTCAACTGAATGATTATTTGTGCATTATTACAAGCATACATAATCAGCACTACCAATTGTCATTATAAGATTAAATGTCTTTGTTGCCATTACAAACTGACAGTTGTAGGAGAAAAGGACATTTCAGCTTGAGCATATATTAAGCCTTGGTCCCAATGAATAGTAATTTTCTTTGTATTGTATTGCACATTTGTAGAAGTGTTGCTCTTGCTCCTCTTTTAGACCAGATTTCCTTTAAGAAATCAATAAAACAGAGCTCTAATTAGTCCGGTTTCACTTTTCTGAATCAGCAAACAACCCACAGCTCCCTTATTTTGATGTCTTGCAGTCAGAGCTCACAAAAAATAATGACGCTTGTGTCAGCTATAAGGAAAGGATGTCAATATTGCAGCGGATCTTCTACATTTAAAAAAATAAAAAATAAATTCTGGTTATGCAGTCTTTCAGTTTCTATTCTTCTTCTGTGACTTTAATGTAGAAATGTGAAAACCAGAATGATGATCACACATCCAGCACTGAATATAAAATGTTTCTTTCCTGGTTCTGTCTGACTCTGAGCCACAGTCTTTTGTCCTTTCATGAAAAGTAGTTAAGTATCACTCACTCATAAAGCAAACAATTGTACTTTGACTGTGTTTAAAGATGGAAAAGTTTTCCCTTCATCCTAGGAGCAGATTTTTTTTTTTTTTTTTGCATCATGCCATTTGTTATCACTGCTGCACATATTGCAGCCTTCCACGGGGATGTTCAATGCAGACGCTCCAGCCTCCCGCTGCTTTGGACTGATTGAAATGGTTTACTATATTCCAGCGTTCTCTTGTCAGGGACATTTTTTCCCCTCTAGTTTCCCATTTTAAAGCTTGATTCCAGCTGTTTTAATGCCTCTCAACTTGTCTGCAGAGTCACTCAGTGACATTAACAGCTGGCTTCACATCCTACAAAGATGTTGATACCATTCTACCAGAGTACTTCCCCTCCATGCTTAAAAACAGCTTTTGTTCCAAAACAACAAAGGGCAATGCTTCTTAAATTATGACTGACTATGCTTTGATGCAGATGAAGTCAAATAAAATTTTCCTCTCAAACGACAGCCGTATCTGATCAGTACGAATTCTGAGAGCAAGGTGAAGGTCCTTTGCAAAATACCACAAGCTATTAAAAAGAAATATGAAATGGTGTTGCTCCCCACGGGGGAAGGTGCCTCGTATGTACTCTCTTATTCTCCTTTAATTAAAAGTGCAGTATGACAAAGGCTGCTGCTGAGTACCCTTTTCTTCCGATAAGAACTGCTTTCTGCCCTGAACAAATCATATTTTGATGAAAGACAGCAGTGGGATGTACTGCTCTTCGGGTTGTCCAAGACCTCATGCCGACCCTAAGCACAATTTGATTTGAACTTCACCCCTTATCACACAGCACAGACACACACAATTTAGCAAGCCAATGTGGACTGAGCACCATATAGCGGAGAAGAGAATTTGTGCTTCCAGATTGGCGTCACAGCTCAACTGTGCTCCCACGTAATTGTTTTCCTTTTGCTTTATACAATGGCAACGTTAAGCTATCTACTGGAGAGCAAAAGAAGAGCCATTATCCAAAAAAAATTACTACTTCAATTGCTGCTGTTCCAAGGCATTCTTAATAAATAAGTTATAATGGAAGAGCACTTGAAAGGTTTCACACTTATAAAACTATCACAATTATTTCACACTAAAGAATAAAGCTTAAATCTAAGTGGAAAAGCCGGCAAGTGTTGGTGTGAACTGTAGAAACAGGATCACACAACACTCTTGAAGAACTTCAGGCTGACCCAGAGAAATCTGGATTCATGGTTTTGTTGATAATTTGCTCAGTAAAACAAATTTGATTGGCTAAATCAAATTTTGGACCCTTGACTTTGGCTGCATTGGTAGATTCGATTTTAATTGATTGGTTTTCTGTCAAACACCTGGCTTACAGGATAGTCCACAAATTTTCAGTGGGCTAGACTTATGGGGTTTTTCCAACTGCAAAGCATGGTAGTGGTGGTATCATTTTAAGGTTCTGTTAAGCTTCCATCAGTACCGGTGCAGCACATAAATTAAATGTGAAACTGTAAAACTGTCTACCATTTAAATTGTTCACTTGAATTATAAGCTGGAGGGTGAAACAGTTGAATGGGACACTGATTCCACATACACTAAATGTTTTTGGGATTATAACTAGGTATATAGTAAGACTGTGGAATAGAATTAGTCTCAGCACAATTTAAAAAAATTTGCAGATCATACTTAAAAGAAAGGAAAATTGAATGATGTTTATAAAGCAAAGAAATAGTTAATATATCTGTCAGCTTCTTCCTATGAAATATTCACATTTATTTAGAGAAGAGGCGTTTGTTAGCAGGTTTATGTTTTGGGTTCTGAAAAAACTTTAGAGACCTCAGAGCTGTGTTTCTCCTCCTAGTAATAACATTTCTCAGTCACAGCAAGACAAGAAAATCTCCTTTACTGAAGATATCACTCATCTCAGGAAAAAATTTCACCTGGAGGCAACAGCTCCAATAAAAGGTCCATAGCTCTTTTTTCCCCTTTTTACGTTGCAATTTTATTAAGCTGAAACAAAAATGATTATGTTACACTATGTTTCTGCGATCTAAATAAAATTTATTGAAAGGTTTAGTCTATATAGTAGCTAGGTTTTGTCTATATAAGTAGTTTCAATATGTGATTTTTTAAATTAAAATTCAAAGTCGATTTCCCTACAAATTTGTATTTTTGATTTAATGATCTGACAAGGATTTCATTTAATAGGCAATTGCCATTGTCCTGCTACCACCTATAAAAATTAGTTACTCCTCCAAAAGATGATGGGGAAAAAAGACAAAAAAAAAACAAACAGAGGAGTTTAAACTGAGGCTCCATTCTCCGGAAAGTCATTAGGTCAGAGAAGTGTGGAGGATGTTCAGCAAGGGGCTGTTAATAATGAAGAGCTTGTGTTCCACAGGGAAACATCGCCCGCAGCAGATTTTCACACTGTGGCTGCTATGGAAATGAACGATTTTGAGGTGTAGAAAGGTCCCAGTAGGACTCTGAAAGAACCTGGCGGTCTAACACTCCTTAAAGTGATACTGTGTGATTTGCTTGACAGGATTTAATCTCCACTTAGGCTACAGCTCATGCTATTCTTCTAATATCAGGTAGCAGTAAATAATGAGCACAGCGATTATTATGCCTATGACAGTCACTTATTAATACATGAGACTTACAAACAAAATATGAAAAAAAGTCTGCAATTTTGTGTTGTTGGAAAAGCTATCTGATTAGGATGCACTGAAAGCGGTGGTATTTTGTATTTTTATAGCACAATCAAGAAACTCTTGTTATAAAAATGCTGCATATTAAACATAAAAAAAATTGACCATCAATTTGATGCCTTGAAATTGGCCTCTGTCTCTTTAAGAAGCTCCTGTTCTTTCAGACACGTCATCACAACAATGCAATTTCCATTATGCAGTTTACAACTGTTCTTAGGAGCATTGGACTGAGACGTAATTTGCATGATAAGCTCAGCAGATTCTCGCTTCCACCAGATGTTTGCTAATTGCTGCTGCTGCTGCTAGTTTGGTGGAGCCGAGTGGGGAAGGAGCAGTGGGAGGGTGCTCAGTGGGCCAGAAGCTCAGCTGGACACTATAGCTCCAAGCAGGAGCTTTGTGTAAAAAGGTGGTGCTTTGTGAGACCAGCCGCAAAGGGACCGGCGAAAGGCTGCCATGGGAGATTCAAAATTTTCTTGAATATGCCTGCATGTTTTTGATGAAGGAAAAACAATATTAAGCAATACAAAGCTTAAATGAGCAATACAAAGTAAATTCAAATCCCATCCTAAAATATCTCATACTTTGAATGAACATTCAGCATAGCAAATGAGATAATCACTTGTTTTGACATTGCTACACTTGTGGCAGAGAGGACATTCACACACAGCTTTACTGCAGCAATTCAGATCACAAAATTTGTGATAAGTTTTAACAGAATTGTTATGTGACCTATTGCTAAGCTCCTATCAGAAAATGTTATTCTTTCAGAAATAAATAAGGAGCATTCTTATTAAATTTATATTATAAAGCAATTAAACATGCCAGTGAGCAGCTTATCAAAATATTCAATATTTAAGCCCCTTGCCTTCTGATCACAAAATGAGAACTTCCAGGTTTATGTCATCAATACACTCACTTGGATCCAAAATGGTGTTAAGTTATTAACTACACCAAGCACTTATCGGGCCTCAGAGATCTCTCATCCTCCTGGTCTGTCTGTACACAACATCATGTGGAACTGACCAGAATCATTTCTACAGCAGGAACAAAAAGCAATAAAACTGCACATCGCTTTATGTTTGTGCACCTTGAAATAAAAATACCATCTCACTGACTCAGACTTTACTCAAGATATTAGTTCAATTTTATGGGAAGCGTATTTATTCTTGCCTAGAATATTACCGGTACAAAACAAGACAAAACAAACAAAAAAAACCTTTTCATATGTCTTCCTTAAATTAAGGTAAGCAAAAATATTTGCTGCATTTTACAATATCCATCCTTCAATCCATCCATAAATCCTATTACATAGACTAAAGATAGATTGTTGAAGAATGTAGTTAGAAAAATATAATAGAATCCATTTCTCTTGTTGAGAGAGCATCTATGGACACACACACAGACTGCTTCTGACTGGATGGTCAGCACCTCGTACTGACTCCTGCCCAGGAAGGACTTTTACTCAACATAGGCAACCACATAACAGCAACAGTTTTTGCAACCAAATGTTGATTAAGTTGCAAAAACGATATTAGTTTTGACTAATGTGCTTTATAACTTTCAGCAATTTTTTAAAGTTCCTGCTAACATTTTTGTTTTGCTTTTACAACATGCCTGGGATTTGTCAAGCATCCCATTTTGGCAGGATATGAAATGAGAAGGTAATGAGTTAAAAGAGGTTTTCTAAAATTCAACTTCAGCCATTCCCCTTTTCCCTCTCAAATTAAGACTAGGTTTTCAAACCCGAAATGAACTAGTAAGGCCTCTTTCTTTTAATTCCTAAAACCAACAAATATTTGATGAATGTTAGAGCTAATTCAGCTTAGAGTGTATTTTGGCCATTAAATATATCTTATAAAACTTTTCCTATTAGCTGTTGAAGTAGTTATTTTTTGCCAAATTAAATTGATAAACATTTATTTTCAGTCAAGTTATTTACTAATAACACACAGTGTTTTTTATTGTCCTATACATACTCTTCAGCTAAGTATCTCAACATCTGCTAACTTAATAATAAAACATGACTTGACTTTTTCAAAGATTAAAGTTTTAAAATAAAAAGCTCCATTAAAATTGGTAATTGTTAAAGACCTTTTAGCCTTTTGCTTGTTAACTGGGGATTTCCCCCCCAGAATTCCAATATTACGATGCCTAAGGTTGCACTTGCAGCACTAAGATTACTGATCTGTCTTATCCACAATGCTTTTTTGAAAAGTATCCACACAATATATTTTGTGATGTTTCGGTCAGGGAACCACACAGGCAATTATAAAACGATGATGTTTGCTTGCAGAATATTCAGGTATTTATTGTAATCCATTTTTCTATTTACCAGCAAAATATTTACCGTGCCACTGGCTCCCTCAGAATCCCAATACAATATTGATCCAGTTAGAAAAGTGTCTGTTATATGAAATTGTGCACCCATTCTGTGTCCTGACATGCCCTTGCTCTTGGCAGCAGAATTTACACAGATTATTTTAATGTCATCTCTACACAAGGATCTCTTCCGAAGTACAATAATTCTGTTCTCTCTTGCACGACTAGGTTGTTTTCCAGAGCAATATCAAAAATGTTTACAAAAAAATGTTCCCTCTTATTTATTATCAATGTAACAGATGGCACCAATTTTTTTAATGCTGTTGAGAACATTTCCGTCTCACAGACAGAAACTGCTATTTAAACGCTTTGGTTATTGCCTTCTCCTGCTGTGCTGGCATCAATTATTTACAGCCCAAGATTCTCAGCTGCTTCAAGTCATCCCTGGCTGTTGATATTTGTTCTTGAAATTCATATACATTTTCTTAACTGCATCACTTTGCACTTCCCTCCAGTGAGTTGGAGAAAACCAGTCTTAAGTATTAAACTGTTAATTGGAAAATCCTATAAGACAACTGATTTCTTAGGATATGGCCTACTCAAGCTTTTGGGTGGTGCTCATTCCTTTATCACCAACTCCAAATCAGCAACACATGCCATGGCAAATTCCCGAACATACCCGAAGTAGCTTGGTGCTATGCTAAAAATACATTCCCAGTCTATTCACTGTGGTATCTGAAAGAATCTGCAGCTAAGCTAGGCATCCTTTTGAAATGTAAATTGCTTAATTAACTTCATTTTCATAACCATCTGGCATACTGTGAAAGTGGTTCAGTTTGTGTTTACCACTTGTCCCTTAAATATATTTCTGATTTATTTAATCTTTCTATAACGGGTCAAAATTCTTTAATTTAAACATTGCTGATGAAACTTTGCTTCACTCACTATTCTGAGTTTGTGGCAGCTCTATGTTGCAGTTTAAATCTCTGTATATGTTTTAGTTAAAGCTAGCACTTCTGGACCTTTGGATAAACATGAATGTTTCTTTTGTTTCAAGATACATATCTGATAAATTATTAGTTTTTTTTTTATTTATTTTTTACTCACCATTGTTGGTCTCTTTTACATCTCTGATTACATCTCTGGGTTCTACCAAATGGAGGGTTTTCTAATTTTGTTTCATGTTTGCTTTTCTTTGCAGTAACCTTTTGAGTTGCCCTCTATTATGTGTTTAATCTTGCAGACCATTTAGTTATGTAGATGAGTTTGTAAATTAGATTATTAATCTGATTCATATTTCTTTGTTGAGATTTTGTTTGATTTGTCCTGTCTATTTTGGTAAGATCTAATGAGGAGCAGGTGTGTTGCCAGTTTGGTAAAATACCAGTAAGATTTCAGATGCTTGACATTGATGTCAGAGACTAAAAATGCTAAGCAATTAAATTCACCAGAAGAACCACAAACTGGCAGCTGATACTGTTTTCTATTCACTTGTTTTGCCCATTTGACTACACTATCACACATACACAGAGCTCTATTCATACATCTATCAATGGGAATTGCAACTTCAACTGATTATTTAATGACATTATGTTTTGTTTTACTTTTGAGAGGTATTAAACATAGATTGTGATTTTATGTGCAACCCTGACAGGGTTGCAGCTTTTAAATGTCTTACAACTGAAACTGAAAAATAACAGTAGTAGTGTCCATAAGATCAAACACCACACCAATGAATGTCCATCAATTTGCATCCAAAAGGTATTACTGATAATACTGAAAATTAGTCATAATGCAGTGTCCTTCTAAAATACTTGCTAGTACAAAAACCAATTTCCCAAACATTTCACCCAGGAAGCATTCATCAACAAATAAGGTGACAAAAATTGTTTTTTCCGCAAATGGAAATGCATGATTGACTCATTTCGAACAGTATTAGCAGAAGCAAGGTCTAAATTGCATCTGACAAGGTCAACTCTGGAAAAGGCGATGCTCTTGCAGCTTCTTAGTGATACTGTAACCACGGAGATAAGCAGCATATCACGTGAGGATTGTCTCGAGAGAGAGAGAGATGCTGGAGCTTGACCTTTGATAACTCTGTCAGGGAGATGGGTGTGACAGCAGAGAAATTCAAAAACTAGAGCTGAAGGAAAACAGCCCAAAAATCTGGACTGTTTCTCCATCATCACAGATTCCAGTGAGCTGTTAGCAGACTGTTATGAACATTAGATCAGAGCAAAAAGGTAAATATGAGTCAGACCCAAAGATCTTGGTTGGCAGAACAAGACAGAGGTCAAAAGGAGAGTATCTAAAATGAGATCTGTCATGTCATGCTTGCCACAGCTGATGTGACAGCCCTTGAAGATGCACTTTTCACCACACTCCTTTGACTATTTTTAGAATACATGTTTTCGAGCACATTTTTGAGCTTCAGAAAAAAAGAAATCTGGCACAGCTGACAAGAAGATGCACATGCCTACACTGTTAATACGCTGCTTTGGTGAGCAGGATCTCTGGAGAGGTCGCATAGTTATAGAAGCAACCTGTCAGGTAATTTTTACCTGCGTAACAGAGATCATGAGAGGAGTCACATAGCCAATTACAGTCAGAGCAGAGCCTTATGACATTAATTCACTTAAGACAGACCAGGCTTGATTGTTGTGCAATCTCAGAGGTTAATAACAGGGGGCAAAATGTAATTGCGCCACATCTGATTGAGCCAGTATCATGTGGCACAGGATGAAACAATTTAGGAACAGCGTCAAAATCAACATCTTGTTATAACTGCCAACATAATCATTGGGCATGGCACTGGGGTGCATTGATAAAAATGCTAATAGGTAAATATATTTATGAATTTTTGAGTGTTTGTGATTTATCTGCTGTTAATTCCATAAATTAAATGACTGGTCATCACAAACAAGGTTTTCTTTCTCTAAAACAGAATGATAGAATAAATTTTATACAATAAACATTCCAGCATTCCATTAATGGAGCTTTTTCTCTGTGATTATGTGAAAATCAAATTGGAATGTTGTCTAAACATGTTATGTCTGTATGGTTTCTCAAAGGTATGTTCCAGCAACAAGAGTTAGTGGTAGTTTTGTTTCTTCTGCTTTTAATATAGTGTTGTCATCAAGCAAACATTTACTTTAAAAAAAAGTAAATCACAGATCTATGTATGCTGTATGGATTTTTCTTAAAAAGATAATATGTTGAATTTCTCCAGAAGATTTTTATTCATATCTAACAGCAATGCAGTATTGTTGCCAATTTAGATAAGACACGGAAATAAAATAACTTGATAACTCTGCTGTTTAGATGTTAGTTTTAACCAAAAGCAATAAGACACTATACCAACAAAAACTGAAAGTTTTCTGTAATCTGTAGTAAGTAAATCTGTAATTTTAAGGGGTATTAAAATTGCCCAGGTTGGCCACATTTTTAGTCTACATTTCATTCAAACTTAGATGCATTTAAACAGCCACAATTTCAAGTAGCCAGAAATCAAAATCGCCTTTTTTCGTTTTATGATTGCAGATTTCTTTCTGTAGTTCTTTATTATGAATATCTCCTGTTTTATGTTTTATTACATACAAAATTACTCGTCATAATTTGAAGAGATGTGGCTTCTCATCAGGATTAACATGCATCAAGCATATTTTAAAAGAAAATGCTGACATTAACTCCTGTTTGAACATCAATGTGGGCTGAACTGCAGACAATCACATTTCAAAAGAAATAACTCCTGTGACACCAAACAGGCCTTGTACATTCTGTTGCTTTGAACAAGCTGCCCATGCATAATGCAGATCAACATAAATGTCACCTCGGCATGAAGACTCCCATCACCCAAGCATTTCAGAAAGACGGTTGCACTTTCTCGGTGCAGTGTCACATCCCTAAATTACCTTTAATCACACTAGTCTACTTCAATAGTCCTCTGAGTTTGATCCGCTGGCAGCTATTAATTTGTTGGCCAGAGATTAAAAGAGAGACAGAAGAAGAGAGGAAAGATGGTTAGGCATACAAAGAGTGCATACTGAAACAATAATAACCGTAGCTAAGTGAGATGCGGTAATAATTTCACACAAAATATCCATCAAAGTACAAAGTGTTTAAGATAATTATTCCCATTGCAGCAGAATTAAAAATAAGATGTTAAAGTTATGATTGTATTAAGTCAATCAACATGAGGGAATTTGTTTTAATTAAGAAGCCTGTAGCACACCTGTTGCTGTTGTAGTGACATTCCATGTATGACCAAATGACCAAGTCCAACAGTATAGTCCAGTGGTTGGTGATAATCTCAAGTCATTTTAATAATCTTGTTTTACTAGTATTGTAAAATATCTGTTATATTGTCCAAATGTGTTTCCTTTGATGAACAAAACATGACAGGTCAGAACAACAAACGGAACAAGACATATTTTTCCATTAATTATTTTACAAGGTCATAAAAAGACACAGCTGAACAAAGTAGGTACTTAATGCATGTCACTTTGACCTTGGGTGTTTACTTAGAACTTGCATCCATTACTCCACGATGACTGTGACGAGAGAGCTAATGTTTTTCCCAATAGCTAAACACTAGCCTGTGACCTTTACTTGATTATTTACTGCCAATGAGAGACCACCACCCACTGCATGTAGCTCAATTTACACCTCATTAAGACACAGAAACACAGATATACACTGACTAAATCTGAATTGCATTGTGATTTTTACATAATTTACCACATGTGGCACATGTTTTTGATTGTAATCCCAGCTCAAAAATCTGTGAGGTAAGTTAGTGATGTTTTTCTCTATTTTTATTTATTTTTTTTGCCATTTCAGCCTCTTCTTGAAGCTTTGCTATACCACTCATTTATTCGTATCCCATTTGTCTGGTGATTACACTAGATGAGCCTCTGCTCTGGTAAAATCCATTAGTTCATTAAAAGACATGTGATGCTCAAAGTTAGACATTTTTAATTCAATACAACAGTGCAGCACTATTTAAAGCCTGCAGAGGCTCTGTCTATTGCTATTGAGTAGCATATAATACCAGCCTGTCACATTTCACTGTTTAAACTGCAGGGCAATTTCCCATAAAAAAAGAAGAGCTAAAAAATGTTGCATGTTCAAATAAAATTATGTCCAAAATGTTCAATGAAAGATTAAAACAGGGATATTTGGTTAAGTCCCTCACTACTGTACATGTACTTCTAAATTTAAATGTTGGTTTTATCTTAAAAAGATAATAAAAAGTAACAATCTTTTTCTACTATTTTGCAATAAAAATAATTAAATTCCCTTAGCCAGAGTCCAAAACTAAATCCGACAAGAAATCTGTACAATTGCCAAAGGAGAGCCATATACTACAGATGTCCACACAAGCTGAGATATTTGAAGAACTTTGGCAATGAAAAATTGCTATGTTCCCTTTTCCCAAAATTCTGGAACTTAACTGCAGTTTGCTTCGGCAAAGAATTAGCTTGGGTTGTACACAACTGTACAAACAGCTTATTGGACCTTTATTTGTAGATTTGTAGAAAAACTATTGAAATCATTTTATCTGTTTTTTTTTTTTACATCAGAAAAGCCTGCCATTTTAACACAGGTTTGTAGAGTTGTTTCTTTTAAATCTACTAGATATTTATATTATTATGTTTTGTTTTGTTTTGTTTTTTTAACACCAGTGTCTGTGTTTAACATCAGTGAAATGGTTTTCCTGGTTTCTAATATTGTCACAAAATACGAATGCTCGCCTATTCCAATTTGTTCAGCTTCTAAATATGTGGTTGTGGATGCTTAGAAAAACTGGGTGACCCATAATGCAACACAAGTATCATAAAAAAAAAGCATAAAAAAATATTAAAAAATCCAATCATTGTTCAAGACGAAAAAATGATCTTCTCTGTTTAATGTGCAGAAGGCCACAGGAGCAATTGCATGAAAGCATTATCTAAGAAAAACATATTTCATATCTGAAGTCCAAAAGGATTTTGATTTCCCTGGGGTTTTGTTCTTACAAAGGGCTGCTTCAGGGGGCAGTAGATCTTATCAGGTACTGAGCAACAGGACATACCTGTGACAGCTGACACATTGCGGCCGCTTAATTTCTCCTTTCTGTTATGGAGCAATGAAGGACATCACTAAAACAAGAATGCAGAGACTGCTGGCATCCTTAACAAGTCGACGCATTCCAATCTAGCGGGGGGCCATGACATGAGCTTGAGAGCACTGCTCTAATCGTATCAAAGTCTCCTACAAGCAAACATGGGTGAACTGTGATTGATGGGAGAGCAGTTAATACGACTCCAATCTAACACTAGGGGAGGGAGAGCAGGGAACCAGAGATCAATAGCAGCTCGGAAGCATGTTAGAAAATTATAGTGAATCAGATTGATGACAGCTGGTGGTGATGTATTTTCTAATCTAATTTTTACACAAAGTAACCGAGTGATAGTGCTGCCACAAAACTGAACTCAATCCACAGGAGTAAACACTATCCAAGTCGCTAAAAGTGAACTGTGTGGTTTTCTGCAGTAGGTGTGATTGTGGGCTGTCATACGGTTTTATCTATTATTTTCAATTCATGCACAGTGCTACGAAAGTACATTCAATTATTCATCCTTCATGGCAGACTAACAAATATTTCAGGGCCAAAAACCTCTTTGCGGCTACTGCAGGCTTTGAACACACACTTAGAGACTGCTCCAAATTGATACTTAAAGAACAAGCTAAGACTATGTCTTTATAACACCCCGAAATTCTAGATGGACCCACATTTCAATGTCTCCACTCCTCTGCTTTGCACATGGGTGTTAAAAATGATGCCAAGGAATTTTGTTGTTTCACACAATTTAACTGAAGAGTAACACTAATTGGTCTGGCAGGGATGGTAGCCCTAACACAGACATTTATTGCTGTAAGACTTAATTTTTATATGTGTATTTTCTGTCTGTATGTTGATGTTTTCATTAAACAGGCTTATGGAAAGGTTCTAATCTACTGTAGTATACATGAACATAACACAGTTGATCTTTTATCTGCAAGAACTTCCCTTCCCTGGGTTATGTCAATATGGTCTTGCTGGATCTTTAGGATCTGCTTGCAACAGCCTCTTAACCATCACAATTAGTGTCCCTCAATCAGCAAGATACTAATGTTTTTTAATTATCCTAAAGTGCTATGCTCAAAAATATCAATATGTAGCAACACCCTTTCAATATTTATTATCTTGGACACTTATTGAATAACCAGTGGGTACTCCACCTTAAATGTTGATTGTGGAAAACCTAGTCCAAAAACATAATGAATTTTCCTTATCTTTGTAAAATGACATAGCCAGCATCAGTCTATTGTGACATCTTCTTTTCAGCACATTCAGGTACCAGGCTTTACAGCAAGAAATATTTTCTGTTTTCATTATTCTTCAGTTTTTTAAGTTGGTGGCTTGAGAAAAGGAGATACATAAATAAGCACAAGACCTATGTCAATGAAAGACATTAGCTAGCATGTAAATGTTTACCAATAGCCACTGAAGCGATGTGCAATAAAATTAAACGTTTCTATTATTATTGTTATTATTTATCTATGTATATTTTTTCCAAGATTAATCTAGTGCAGCATCACCAACTGGCCTTAGGTTTGTCAGCTGAATGAAGCTTGTTGGGGGATGGATGAATCCCTCTCCTGTTCTGGTTTTCTGAGCCAAGTCTGCATGATGGGGCACTGAGCCCTCGCTCTGTGCCAGGTGGCAGCTGGGAGAGAGACCCCAGCCAGGCTTCGGCAGCCCTCTCTCTGGTCCTCTGGCCACCGTCGTTGCCACTTGGGGGATTCGAACACCTCAACACCACTACTTCTGACCAATCTGTAGGTCAGAAGTGCTGGCAGCAAGCTCTTTTGTGTGTTTGTGCCTGTGGGTGCGCGTGTGCAGACTTTTCATATTTGAGCCACAAAGTAGTTTTTAACTTAGAAATGGACAGTTAAAGGAGCACCTAAAAGATCTTTTTCAACTATCAGCACAACATCCCAACACACAGGAGACACTGGATTGTAAATGAATATTAAACTACAATGTGAAGACAAAGCTTAGTTGGGAAGAATAAGAAACTAAAGAATCATTTAGAAACAATTCATTTTTGAATTATTACTTAATTCCCTGTGTTTGAAATTTGCTTAAGGAATGGAAACATTCAACAGCAAGAAATTTGTAGAAGGGTACTTTTATTCTACTCTTCATTTAGTTGAAGTAATCCATATCTGAAAAAGCTATTCCAAATGTAACCTGATTTTTGCTCAAATACCTAGAGTGATAGGTATCATTGACACTTGGTGGCATTATCACCACTTATTTATTATCAAATCTTCTCAAGTAACTAAAATTTTTGTCCAACATAAAAACGTTGTCTTTTATGTTTATTGTAAGGATGTCGACTTTACCACTCACCAGAAATGCTGTCTAGGTTTGACATTTATCAACAAAAGTAACATCTAACATTATTTAGAGAGAGTTATGTTGGAGTTTGTAAGGTTGAAGAATAACTTGCAGATCACAAATAACTGTTATAAAACTGAAATATAAATGTGCTGTGTCATTAGGTCGTTTTTTTCTATATTTGGGGTTTTATCAAGTGTGGTGTACTAAAAATGGAACGTTTTTACCATTTTGCATTCCTTATACTCCTACTTCTTTTCAAATGTAGAAATTGTTCACTTGATTTACCATAGCAAACACACACACAACTTTTAGTGCAGCTTCAAGAACCATTTCCCCCATACTGTTTGTGTTCCTTGCACTCTTCTAGGTTGAACAATGTTAAATATTAAGCATGACCAACAGGTATACTTCCCTTTTATTCCCTCACACTTTAGCTAAAAGCCTATTTCAAGGAAGTCTTTAATATTTGATCAAATCCTGCTTCTGTCATAAATTGGTGACAGCCCAACCTTAAACATGTTAAGGTTTGTGGTGCCTGTCTCCAAATGACCAGTACAGAATGAAAGATTTTCTTTCAAGGAGGATTGTTGTAGAAGGCTTGGTAAGCAAAAAGACATATACATTGGGAGATATCCTTTCATTTTTTGATACTATAATTAGTTAAGGTTTTCATGAGTGTACAATCAAAACTGAATGAAGGAACTCTTCAGTTAAATTCAGCAGGAATAATATATTGCTAATCAAGGGAAAAGTGGCAACTTTGAAGCATGGAAGTGGTAGCATCATGTTTACTACAGTTCTGTCAAGGGGAAGGAACCAAAATCCCAGCAAACATTCCAAGAAGCTTATGTATGAACACTCAAACAAATGGATCCAAGTTATACAGTTTAAAAATGTATTTCTACCAAATATTAAGGATTCAAACACATCCAAATTCGGACATTGAAAATGTTGTTCTTTTTGTTTAAATAAAAGAAACAAATAAAAATACTTTTGGTAATTCTATCCATGACTTTATGTCACACAGAAAAATGTGTTTCTCTCCAGAGTATGTACATATTTAGTTTCTTTATAAAAAGAGAGAAAAGAGATAAAATACAGAAGAGAACATGCATCCTCCATGGCAAAGTATAAATGTAATGGAAGCAGAATATATCGCTTAAGGTGAATATCTGCTACACTGAATATGTGCACAGTGTGCACACAACAATATGCACAGGTAAGCTCCTCAGGGTGCTACCATCATCCAGCTCGCCGCTAACTCTTTCAAACTGACAAACCAATAGCAGAAGAAGGAGAGTTTTCCACCCTTTGAGACATTTGAAGAAAGGTTTGCTTAACCCAGACCTTCCAGCTGAATACCAACTTTACCCTTTACTATTGCACTATGTCCCTTGTTGAATGCTCAGTTAAGCAGGTAGTTATATTGTTTGAATTGTCTTGGTGGGCATATTTGTACTGTACTGTGTTTCCTTTT
Organism: Gambusia affinis; assembly: GCF_019740435.1. Lineage (NCBI taxonomy): Eukaryota > Metazoa > Chordata > Actinopteri > Cyprinodontiformes > Poeciliidae > Gambusia > Gambusia affinis. Next base: position 22,898,951 of record NC_057878.1, read on the forward strand.
CACAAAGCAGGTTATTTGCACAACTTATAAAAGAGGCATATATTTCTTTTGGCCTTTTATTATATTTTGTCGCATTATAACCACAGCTTTATGTTTTGGATTTATTGTATTTTGGATGTAATGTCACACGCCATCACAACATTGGGATGGCAGTGTTATGCTTTTCGTCAAAGTCGGGAAATGTGGTCAGCTAAGCAGAAGATCAATGGAGAAAAATACAAAGCTATTTTGTATGACGTCTAGTTACAGGCTGAAACAGAAGACTGTGGCAAAGGCTCACTTTCTAGAAGGAGAGCAATACTTGTGTCTTTTATGCATGTATTTGCAAAGTGATGGCCAAACAAAAAACTTAATAAAAGATCTTCAGCAGTAAAATAATCATGTTATTTTTCATTTTCTTCACTACAAATAGCCCTCTTTATCCCCTGTCCTTATGTCCAGAGATCAGTTGTCAAGATGCAGTGGATGTTGCGGGCTTGCTGTCATTGCAAGAATATGTAGAAATCTCTGTTAATTTAGCTTCTACTTCCATTAAATCATCAGCTTCTCCTTTGACAAACCAAAAGCTATTTCTGTTCATCCAGATGGATTTTTTTTTTCTCTCAATGAGCCTGACAACAAGTAAATTAATCACAGTTTTTTTTTTTTTTTAAATCACTGGGAAACTGAAGGTGTTCCAAATTCCTAACTTTTTCATTAGCAACGGAAAGATGATGCAATCCTGTTAGCAGGTAGATGTGCTGGCACCCCACCCACTCACTCTACACACCATGCTTTGTAATCCACCCTGTTACTGCAGTTTATATGTTTAATTCAGAAAATTGCATCTGCATGTTGGTTTCAGTGTAAATAGAAATTGTTGGCAGGGAATGCTACCATAATAATAAATCTAACTGATAACTCTATTACAGTGTAGTTAAATGTATTACTTTATATCACTCTAATGTCATAAACATAAGGCAGGACAAGGCAGTTAGTTGTACAAATGCACAATTTGAGACGAAACTGTTTCATCTAGACTTTGGATCATATTTTATGTTAGTTTGAGTACAAAATCTCAAGAAGTTTCTGGCTGTAAAAAAGACAAATTGCACAATTTGTAAATTGCAACATATTTCAAATGTTGCATTTGAAATATTTGATATCTGAGAACCTCAAATAATTATTACAACCAACATTCTTTGTTTCCTCAACAAAAAAAAGAAGATATGTGTAGCATCTTTTAAAAAAATCTATTTTGAAACTCTTATCAACTGGGTGGAAAAAAATGATCACGCCTTCCATTTAGTAATCAATGATGTAAGTCAATTTACAGCAACAGACTGTAAACACCCCAACCCTATCCATTACTGATTCGATTGTGACCAGTTAAGACAGTGGGAGAGGATATTAAATTTGACACCATCACAAATCTAACAGCTACTTCCAATATCTTCTTTCTGTTGGACTCAGCACAGCTTCATCAGGACACAGTAAAACACAAGAAAAAACAGGTAGCGGCTGATTCAGAGATTCCTTCTTTAGCTTGCGGCCACGCTTCACCTTTGCCCAGAGAAGGATGTAAGAGCTCGATGTCAGCAACACTCAGCTGACATCACCAGAGAGACGTGTCAGCTGTTTCAATGTCTTTTCATAGCGCATAAAAGACTGGATGTCATTCTGCAAAAACGCTGCCTAAGCAGTTACCTCAATAAAAAAAAAAATCCAAAAAAATCCCAAGATGGGATTTCATCGTGCCTTGTGCAACGTTTGAACTTCTTCTAGGCAAACATTCAGGTTTGGCTGGAGAGTTCAGTCTGCTCTGGTGCAGCTGAAGAGCTTAGAAGTAGTTCTGATCTGACTGCTTGTCTAGTTTTACAGCCAAGACAAACTTGAAATGCAAGAGTCAATAAGAGTCCACCTGAAATCCATGCATAGAAGCCAACAGCAGAGCACAATGCTGACTGGTGCATCATCTCCAGTTGGAACCACAGTCTCATGCAGTCCTCAACCCAGTTTTACCTGGAATCTGCATGTGTTTTATTCAATTAGTGAGTGAAGACAGATTAGCCTGGAGACTGTGTGGACCTTTTTTCACATCTTGAGGATTACCTACTGCTGATGTGGACACTTTTGCTGCCATGTCGGAACAGGATGCGGGCAGAAAACCGAGCTAGAGACCTTGCAGCTGGCAGGCCCATTTTCAGTTTGTGGTGTAGGGGGAAAAGGCGTTAAACAGCTGTGAAAATAAAGGGCAGTCCCACCTTTGAAGGCCACCTATTAGTCTTTACCAAACAGTTTCCCCTTTAAAACCAGAACTGGAACTTTTCAATGAGCTGCAAAAACTGTTGGCACCCCTTGTGGAGGCTTTTGTTTCTAAAAAACCCTCAGTAGATAAATGTATCCCATTCTTCTGCCTGAAAAATAAATAAATAATATATATATATATACACACACACATATATATATATGTGTGTGTTTGCCAATACATGCTCTGGAAAAAGGAGACCACTTACATTGTTTGAGTAAAATGAACATTGTTCTTTTACTCTATGAATTACTGATTAAATTTAGTATTTATTTGCAGAAAACAAGAAAGAGTCAAAATAATAAAAAAGAAGCAGTGCTTTCAGACCTCAAATAATGCAAAGAAAGCAAGTTCACGTTTATTTAGAAACTACAATACTAATGCTTTAACTCAGAGAGTTCATAAATCAATGTTTGGTGGAATAATTATGAGGTTTTGAATGTGGTTCATTCCAGTGGTTTCTTAATTTTTCCAGAGCTGTATATATACACAATTCCTGTATTCCATAAGTTTGGTATCATAATTATAAGAGGAAACATCCTGAAGCAAATGTTTGTGTGTGGTGTAAACTTTATGTAATCCCCAATTGACTGGTATCACAGATTTTGTTTTTTGTATTTGACTAATAGACTCAATTGGTATTTTAACAATTATTTTCCTAGTTCTTTTGGCACAGGGCTTCTTTCTGTCTTTCTTTTTTTTAGCTGTGAACAACAGATACACAAGTCAAAAGAATGATTTATCCAGGCTTATGCTCATCAGTTGGAAACGTACTTTACTATTTCACTGCTTTGCTGTCTCTGAACATTTGATTGGTGAAAATATTTCAAGTCTGTCAGGCCAGTAGGTGTATTTCCAGGATCTATCAGGCCGGTATTTTTATTTATTTTTGCTAAACCTCTACCACAAATTGTTTTAACTATCTGCGCCACATTTGATAATCTGAAATGGAAATCATTTATCAAGGAGACTAAAAAATTCTGTACTTACTGACATAGACTCCCTTACTGCCCTTATTCTGCTAAACCTAACTTAGACCCAGGTTAAGCATTTGACCAAGTCAGAGATAAATCTCTGATAACAGTTTAAGCTTAATCAGCTTGACCTATGACTATATCGCTAAAACCCTTCCTGTGACTTTGTCCAGTGGCAGTGGAGGAAAGTGGAGGAGATGGAGATTTTAAGACAGCTTCTCTCCTGTGTACAGAGTGCATTGCAGTAATATTCCAATCCTGTTAAATCACCATAATCTGCCACATTTCAATTGCTTGTTGAAATGTGATGTTTTCGTTTTGTTTTGTCTTGTCTTTGTTTAAAGCCACCACTTGCTGAACATGTCCTGTGTTCTGTTTTCCAAATGATTCATTTATACCTCTATGTCCAAAAAACATTATATCAGTAGTTCTGGTCTTATATGTCACACATTGTCTTTGGAAAACTTTAGTGTGGCCTTCAGGGCTTTCTTGGAAAACAAAGGTTTTTTTCTGTGCTTACCTTCCAAAAGATTAATACCTGAGCAAGTTTCTTAACTGTTCAGAAATGAACTTTTATATAAACCCCTGCCATAGGTATTCCAAATTACATGTAAAGATTTTTGAGGGCTGTTTTAGAATCTTGCAGACAAAAACAACATGTTTTTGTCTTTCATCTTTAGACTATTTTCACATCAGAATGTCTGATTTTAAATCATCTTAAATCCCTCTGTAAATACTATGGCGTTCACTTTCACTTCACCAGTAGGAACACACCAAAACTAAAAGTTTAAACATTTAAATAGGGCAAATTTTCTTGAAAATGCAGAGTTATAATGTGCTAAATATGTGCATGTTATAATTGTAGTCTGGCTGTCGTTGAAGTTTGCCAATGACAGCGGAGGAAGTAAATGAAGTCATTTAGTCTGTGTTGGCCACACTTCTAAATATTGAACTAACATTAACAGCCATATTGTTTGGCTTGCCATGTCTCTGTTTGCAGTGAGGGATGATTGCTTGCAGGTCAGGCAATTTCCGGTAAGCTTCCTAGTATTGAACTGGTTCATTACATATGTCACGGCCAAATGTTAGCAATTGGGTAAAATATAAAAAAACATAAACTTTACCCAATCGGTAAAGCACTGTTTATACAGCAAATTCATAGCCAATACCATCTCAACAAATTTCTCCCCCCAAAAAAAGTCGATTCAATCAAGCATACAGACTCCACCAGAGTCCATGACTTCAGCAAGCAACTGTTTTCCAATAACTGAGGGTCAAGACCCTATGTGTGAAGCAAAGCATAGAGCAAAAATTATTTTTGTTACATTTTATAGAGAAATATGAAATATGGAATTTAACAGTTTTTATACATTAATATTTATATTGGGACACCCCACGATAGCCATTTTGCAGGGTGGGTGTCCAATTGAATATCATGGTTTCTTTTTAAGTCAGTGTGATTTTAGAATCTTTATCTTCTCCCTGAAGTCACATTCCCTCCACCCACGTCATCAACCTTTCCTCCTGCCTGCAGCTGACTGCCACACCCACCTGTTTCCAAATCCCCCAGAAGCCCTGCAGTCATCCGTTCTTGGGTTTTTGTCTTTTCTAGTAGCATAGGCTGTTCAGATCAAGCCCCCTGATAACTGCTTTTGTTTCTGTGCTTTTCTGTCTCTCTGACCACCTTTATTTTTCATATTAGTTCAATACAATCACTGAACTTGCCTGCCAGGTTTCTGTCTTGACCAGGTTCACGTCCCTGCTGTGCCTGTGTGAAATAATTTATTTAATAAATCCACACTTGGAGGACAGACTGTGCTTTTACGTCATATGTGATCACCAATTCAGTAAAATTCTGATGTATTAAGTGAAAACTGAGATGGCCAATACACCTTGCAGTCCTTAAACGTCCTCCGTCACTAATTAAAGCTGTACTGCAGCTGCTGTCTGATTCAGAGTGCTTGCTTTCTAATGAGGTTCCACCAAAAATCAGGAGCTAGAATAGCTTGCTTCTAGTTTGAAAAATTAATAATAGAATATTTCAGTGACAACCACAAGCAGCCCTTGTAATATTTAAGTTAAAGCTCTTTTCCCTTGAGCTGGCTTGCCATAAACAATTCTCTTTAACAGATTCCTCTCCTCTATCCTGATTACTTGCCCTCACTATCTCAGCCGAGCTTTCATGATTCAGACAGTGACTCTGAACTTTTCTGCCAGCGCAACGCTACAGCATCAGGGATTCTACCTTTCCGTTTTAAGCCTACAACGCTGCTTGTGAAGCGGTGTGGAAAGCTGAGGTTAAACCCTGTTAGGGTTCTCAAAAGGCAACTAAAATCTGTCCTGGCCAGGCATACATAGGCTACTAAAAGATTAAATGATCACAGCTTTATTCACCCTCTGCCTCATTTTTATGCGCATACATGCTGTTGACCCCGTGTTCCTCCACAAGCTATGCTTGGTTTGGCAATAACTTCAGTGCTGTTAACCAGTTCAGTTGAAATAAAATATTTCTTGGCTGTCTACCAGTTCAATTCAGTTTATTTACGTATACAGCAACAATTCACAGCAAAAACCTTCTGAACACATTTCTCCCACCAAAAAAGTTAATTAAAACCAATCATAAAGATTTCATTCAATCCAAACTGATCGTAATTATTAAAAAACCCAGTCAATTTCAGTTTACTATTCAAATTAGTGAATAAAACAAACATTAAGAGATTGGTATTAAGAGATTAACAGCAAAAAATATCTTGCTAAGCAAACAGAACAATCATGTTCAGTTCAGACTTCAGTTTTTTTTATCACTTAAGCTCATCATGCACTGCAACACAGCCATGCAAAAAGAAAAAAAATTTCTTGACTATCATTACACTCACTTCAAAAACAAAGCAAAGCCTTGCTGGTTCTATAGAAAAAAAGAGGTAGTGTAAAAGTCAAGTGCTGCAGATCAAATGAATTTGATTTTGAAGGTTTGGTCTACAGCTAGCCAAGAAGAAAAGTATTCAGTAATGACCTTAGAGAAGCAATTTTAGCAGACTGCTAATCAGTGAAGGGTTATAAGGCCATTTCCAAACACTTTGAAGTTCAGGAGTCTACAAGTGAGAAACATTTAACAATTGCCAATAATTACTATTCTTTCCAGGAGAGAACATCCCACATAATTCACCTCAAGGACAGAGCATATGTTCTCAGAGAAATTGCAAAAAACACAAGAGCTCCATCTCAGACTCTACAGGCCTCAGTTAGAATTGTAAATCTCAAAGTTTATGGCAGAACCATCAGAAGAACAAAACTGAACAAGTTTGGCTCGTTTGTAAGGGTTGCCTGGAGAAAACCTTTTCCTTTTAAAATGAATATGAGAGCACAATGATTGCAAAGTTAGCTTTTAAATAACCACAGACATTTTAGAACAATGTCCTTTGGACACGTGAGAAAAAGGTGGACATGCTTGGTAAAATGCAAAAACCCGTCAAGTAAAAGTGCTGGAGGTATGTTGAAATTAGTTTGTTTTGCTGTCAAGGGAATGAAGTACTACAGAGTCAATCACCTGATAGTGGGTTCATAAGTACTCTAGAATCACAGGTGACATTTAGCCCAGACTTGGTCACAGAAGGAAATTGTTGAACAAAAGAATACATCCACAATAATGCGAGATGTTGATAGTCAATCAGATCACAACTGTTTAAGGTTATTCCTGACAATGACTTTACATGCTATGGAATAATGTACACTTGGAAAGTTTTAAACTTAAACAAAGTTTAATGTTATACCTCTATAGAACAAAGTCACAAAATACGAACCACCAAAATGTTGAGCAAGAAATGTAAAGAAATTCATTCAAGTAGGTTTACCAATATTGTATAGGCCAATTGAACTTAAGGTAACCTAAAATGAGTCTACTTTGTTTTTATATTACCAGCAAGAACTAGAAATAACTGTATCTGCTGTAAATCTAAATCCCTCTCTTTTTTTTTTTTTTTTTTTTTTTTACAATTAACCTAGTAATTTTGAGAACTTAATTTTAAGATTTCTGATTCAAATGTAGAAAAGCCCAGCAATCTGGTGTAATAGAGAACATTTATTTGTTGATAAATGACAGATGTATTTATGGGGGAGAAAAGGTAAAAAAGAAAAAAAAACAACAACTGTAAATCAAATTGTAGGGAATCAAAATCAGTTCAAAACCACCTAAAGAAAGAATAAATCAGGACAGGGATGTTAGACCACAAAAATATTTAATTTGGCCAATAAGGTTGTAATCTGTGCAAAATTACCTGGAACAATGTCAGTAATGCCCACTGAGTGGCTTCAGACCACAATATTTGTCTTGGATATGGAATTACAGTTAATGCTAATAAATGTTAAAAACAGAGAAATAAATCATTATTCATATAGATTACCTACTCTATAGAAAAATCATTCTTTTGTTGCCAATATTCAACTCCTTTTGTTGTGTTCTCATGCACAGAATATCTAATTACAAAGTACTGTTACTATGTTAAGAAATATAAAATTACGCAAATAAGTTATTCCAAACACACAAGATGAAGCAGGAATGCAATTCATATGCAGATGTACTTAAATTGCATATACATCTGCATGTGAATGAATGTGTGATTAGCTAATGGACATCAAGGTGTGCTGGTTGTTGTACAGACTGAGGTCCTCTATTTTACTGCTTAATATTTCACATACTAGTCAGACAGGTAGATAACTATTAATTTGCTTGACAGATCCTGATTTAATGTGGGAAATTAAAGGACCTAACATATAACACAGAGCTGACTCATTCACTAAGCATTATTCTAATATAGCCTATTTGCTCTTTTTCTTATCTTGGCAAATGGAAGTGCTGAAGTGGTTCATATCGAAGTCTGGACAATAATAGGATATTAAAAACAAAATGAAACTCATTTTTTGCAATTAAGAAGGAACAATAGAAAAATCTGCCACTCTTTTGTATTTCATTTTTCATTCCATCGATTGCTCCACACCACCCTCTAACTATACGAGTCTACAATATTGCTGAACATTAATCCTGAAAATGCAGTTTTGCTGTATTTCATGTGTAACATTAAAGAGTAAAGATGAAAACTATCTGCAGGTGAACTTGAGCACTAATTGATAGCACTCATCCTGATTTTGTCTCAACTAATACACATTTAAAAACACGCAGTTACTTACATACCCTTCGTGCGATCGTATCTCACTATCTGACTTAATTAGCTCCTGAAGGCACTTTTACCTGCATTAGTGTGCGGACATATCTGTGCCTTTCACAACACTATCAACTTTTAAACAGGCTATACATTACAAACAACCTTGAGCTGCTCGAGCTTGGTGATGTTTATCTGCCACTGAGGTCACTGCATGACATCCAGAGTATTTAAATGTTTTTCCTTAAGGAAGAAAGTTGAAAAAAGAAGGAAGTACAACAATGTTGTTAAATTCCTCAAGCTGTTCTTTGTGTCTGATCAGCGGTTTTGTGACACAACAGCCAGGCCAGGTCGACCAGCTCAATGTTAGATGGACACGAGTGATAAGTAGGGAAATACAGAGAGGAAGCATTTATTGGAAACAATGCCATTCAAACATTGAGCACTAGAAATGCTTTTAATTCATTCAGAGATAACCACTACTCACCACTTGGCTTTCAATGCAAAATGGTCACAACTGCACTGAAAAAAAATTAATTTCAAACTAATTAGACTAACAACCACTTTTTGTGTTAAAAAAAGAAATTCCATTATTAATACTGTGCAACTACTAGATGTTTCATTTGTTCTTGGTGCGAATGGAGCAGGACAGATTCTAGTGATTCATCCCAGGTTCTATTGTAGTGTGTTTGAATCTAATGGTTCTCAATGTAACAGTTGTGTCTATTTTTTTTCTTTTTACTTTCAGTCAAAACTAGGTGCCTCCACCTCTTTCAACACTGCTGCAGAGCTGAAAGAGGCAAATCCATCTTTTCATTTCATGCACCGAGAGAAGCACGCAGTGTTTGTCTTGCCTACTGTGATTGCAAAGCAATCTCTAAGTCCTTGTTTTCCAAGCTGTGTTGAAGGGGGCATTTGTGACAGTTTCTCAACAGGCAGAGCGGCCTCGCCACACTGTGCTCGGCTGGAGAATGTAAAGGAGGGTAAGATATAGGTAAGACATCATTACAAGGATGATCTTTGAGTTTAAGTACAGACTTTAAGTAATGCCAAATACATTACGACGTAGGTCTACATGTAAATGCATTGGTCAAGTTAAAAAAAAGTGTGCACCTTTTTTTAATTTAAAACAAGAAAATAAAAGTGTGTATACTGACATTAAATCCCTCAGTGGAGTAGAGCCAAAATATGGGGATATTATGTTAATTATATTTTTTATGTGTAATCTTGCAACATGTCTTGATGTTGCAACATTGAAATATTTCATGTAATTTTTAATGTGATTTTTTAAAATATATTTCTCTCCCAATGTCTGGCACTCCAATTAAGGCATAAGACAGGGCTAACATATTTTTGGTCAAATCTTTAGTTATTAAAATTTAGCTGAGTTATACCATCTTAAAATTACAGTTACTTATATTTTTCAGAGGCTAACAATGGTCTGACTTGACAAATCAACTGATTTTAGTGCATAGATACTATAGATTACATTTTTTATGCATAGGAGTTTAGTGTCAAAGTGGAAATGTACTTAAGTTATGTTATTCAATTATGAATTTTGGTAATTATTAAACCTCCTTAAATTGATCATCTATGACAAAACACTTTTTAGGAAAAACCACTTGAATGAAGATTTCTTTTTTTTTTAACAATTGCTAAGCAGCCTTTTAATGGTCCCCTTTTAAAGTTATAAATCTTTTTGGTTTTAGAATAAATACATGTTCATAATGGGTCAACAACACATCAAGTGAAGCCGATGTGAATTCTCAAAGATTCTTGAGTCATCACAATGATAAACCAGATTGTTTAAGAAAAACCCTCAAACACATTGCCAAGTCAGGATCACTTAATTAGGTCAAATATTTAGAAGAGTTGTAGCATTATAACATCAAGGTCACTAAAATGAGCAAAGGGCAAAACAGCATATTCTAACATCAACTAACTTCTGGTAGATGGATACTTAAAAAGATTAACTTTAGGATTATTAGAGTGTTTCAAAAATTACTAAAGATTACAAAGGAAGAAAAATATTTTTTTTTAATTGGACCTAAATTTAAAGTTTGACCAAAGTAGTATACAAACCTCCTGAAATTCTATTTATGAATTTTGGCTTTGCATAATGATACACCAATATGGGTTTTCCATGCCAAGAACGAGATCTAATTTTCATTTAGATCCGACTAATTCACTGTAAATGTTGACTAAAGGCAATGTTTTCTCTAGGATTACAAAAACGTTTGAACAGAATGTGCTGCCAGTTATATGATAGGCGTAGTGATTTTGGATTCAGAAGGGGGAAAAAAAGGAATGATCAGATTATTCCCATTCCTAAAGTAAAGCATGTGTTCCTAACCTTTACCTGGTTTTAACTAAACAAAAATGTTAATGAAAGGTTATGGGGTTGATTGTACAGTTATTTGTTTTATGCATATAATGAAAAGGCAAATGAATTAGATCTTTCAGTATTTGATTTGCAGGTTCACTGATAAATCAACTGAAAATTAGTTGTTGCATTTATAATTTCAATATGCCAGCCAAAAATTATTAGTGGCCCCTCTGCATCTTCTTCCCCCCCTTAATGAACCCAACCCTGAAGTGGAGATTGTTAATTTAATTTAAATTTTATTAATAACTTAGCAGTATCCGATTGGCCCTTAATTTTAGGGTTATAAATCTTGTATCAGTATTTAGCAGCATAAGTAGCTGTCTTTGAATATGGGAGACAACACAAGCTGGGGGCTGCAGAATTGAACTGTGCTCTGCAAAAAAATAGATACCGATGTCGAGCAAAGCTGGTGTGATTTTGATTGCGTATTTCCTCAATTATCCTCAAAGATCTTTTTGGTAGCAAAGAGATTTCTGTCAAGTTAACCATTTGTTCTTTTAAAACCACTTTCACAGGACCTATCGTTTATTCAAGTTAACTAAAAATATCTTTCACCACTCAATCTCCGAAAAAATTATTCCAGCATTCAGATATAAGGGAAGCGTGGTATTGGTTGTCACACTGCCATGTTATAGACATCAAAGGTCATTTTGTGGTCACGTAAAAAATTGAAGTGGGGAGGTGCTTTATCATTTTTGTAAGAGTAAGAGTAATTTTTCATGCCTTTGTTTTTGGATTTAAGGCAGTCACACCAATAACCCTTTAAAACTGGAGCAAAATGCTGAAGGTAAAATCTCTGATTTAAATCCAGTTTTTCATTGACAAGCTATGTAGTAGCTATCTTAAAGAAGTGCTGATAAAAGAAGAATGTGTTATCAGTATTTCTGGCTTTGCATATTGTTTGTCTAATTTCAGTTCTGACACAGAGTAATTCATTATAAAATACAAAACAGATCGCTGGTTTAACTTTATATAGTCAAAGTGCATTATTTTGCATGCTTTCAACTTTTTAATGAATAGAAAGTTATATGTAGAAATTCCAATTTGTTACTGAATTTCCATTGATAACTATAATCAAACTCAACCTGCAATGGGTCTGGTTGCAAAGTTTAAAGAGTCGCATTGCTGTCTAAGTACGCGTCATTATTATCATTTGCAAAAATAAAGATACTTATTTTGAGTCCAGTGCCTTGAGCTTTGATTTACTGACGGGACTGTGATAATGATGAATAATTCATGCGAGAGTAAAAGAGTGACAAACAGCCCCGATCTGCTACCGTTTATTTAAAACAAACTTCAAATATCAGACACCATTCTGTTCTACTAAGCTCCTAAAAAAGGGGGCTCGCTGCAATAAGCTCCTACTAGGTTCTGCCGCGCTCTGTAGAGCTGACCGCACAAACCACTGTCCTATCAAATCCGTTCTGGTGCGATCTTCGAGGATCCCACGGCAAAGATCCAAGCTACGACTCGGATGGATGTAAAAAATCCTCTCCGGCTCAGGGGATCTTTTTTTCCTTCACCTGCTGCATTGTAGGATATAGCTACGCTGCGCACCTGCAGTCACAGATAGGCTACCGAATCCTGTCCTGGCTCCTCATGGCTGTTCCTGGAAATGCTCAAACACAGCAAAAGCTGTGCCAAATGCACATCCAGCGAGTTCTTATTATACAGGTGGCATTGTTATTTCGGATCAAGCAATGCAGCGTGTCATTTTAAAGATCCTAAATATTCCAGGAAAGAATGACACCCCGGGCAGGAAAGGATGAGAAGCATCTCTCTTTTTTGTTATAATAACTGTTTAGGATACAGGACAGGTGCATTTTAAAAACGTGTTAATATCCAGCAACTACACAACATTTAGAAGCAGTGTACCAACAGAAGACTAGGGGTGCCAAGTTTCATCGGACTGCGCATTGCCAGTGGTTCTGCTCCGGCTTACCTTTCTCCTCGTCGGACACCTTCGAGGGCTCTACGCACGGAAATAATCCGGAGGAAAGGGCGAGAAAGGCGAGAAGGAAAAACTCCGACATGTTTCCGGAGAGCGGGCTATACAAGTAGCCACGGTGCTTCTCCCGCTCCTGTTCCTGGTCCGGGTCCAGTCTCCCCCTCCACCACCAATCCGGTTGACGAGCGCCGTTATCCGGTGATGTCCGGCGGAACCAGTGCGCAGAACGGTGCGGCTCCCTGACACATGCACACCGCCGCTCTGAGCAGCGAACAGACGCACCGGAGGGATGAGAGTGAGAGAGGCAGGGAGGACGAGAAGGAGGAGGAAAGGGGCAGAGGGGTGAGGGAGGGAGGCAAGAGCAAAGAGGAGTACGTTTCCTGTCTTTTCTCAATGATTTAATGCCGTCAAGGTGACGCAGCTCGTTGCACATTAATCATATAGTTTTGCTCTGGAGAGAGATGATTTGGTGTCGTTATTAGGAGCTTAGGCTCAGATGGGGGTCCTAAAGAATGAGGGGCACAAAAAAAGTAAGTACGATTACAGATTTTTAACACTAAGAAAGTTTTGCATGATCATAACGGGATGCATTCGTCTGAAACACACAAGCCCTTCCTTCTCCCTTTGGTAAATTGTTTTAGTTATAAAAATTCATCATCCATTCAATCTTCCGCGGTTCACCTTGACAGGTCGTCAGGCCATCACAGGATAAATGACCATGCGCATAGATTTCCACGTAAGAACAAATTAGAGAGACGAGAGGAAGCCAGAGAACCTTGAGAGGGTGAACATGCAGACATGTTGTTTGAACTCAACTCAGATTATCAATATTAGTGTCAAATCAAAAATATGATGTCAAGGCACAATGCATATTCACAGTCCTTAGCATTGGTCACTATCATTTATATCCATTAAACTGCTTGTTAACACAAACAATGAGTCACAGCAGAAACACATTGATGCTCCCATTGTGGTGAATATAACTTGCTGAATCTCAACTTGGGGGTCAGAATGGGAAAGAAAGGAAATCTGAAAATGACAGTTACATATTTTTAAGCAGCCAAATTGGTCTTTTTCTGAAAGTGAAGGAAAAGTGTTGCTTTCTTTCAGACAACTGGACAGCTGAGTGCAACAAGATGATCGCTTCTGCTTGCATTTCTATAAAATGACTTAACTGTGCATTTTTCAGAACATATTTGTAGTTTTGAAAGTCTGCTTTTGTTTAGCAGAATACATAATTGAAATGTTAAAAATAATGTACCAGCACCACATGAGGTTACAATGAAACCATGGAGTAACTGGCAAATGAAGAATAATTGGTACCATTGTTCATGTCATTATCTCAAATTAATTTATATCATTGTGTTTTTTATGATTATTTTCTGACATGGAGAGGAAAAAAGAAACAAACATGGAAACTTTTTCACTTTAAGCTGGACCTCTTTAAGTCATTGCTTAGTTCTGACATTTTGTTTTCTCTGAAAAAAGTAATGTCAACTTTGCTGACACTAACGATAAATGTGGGTCTAAAAAGTATGCCTTTGAGCTGAACAGTACATTTACAGTGTGTGCAAAAGGTCTCCTAATCATACTTTTACAAAGTTCAAAGAAGAAAATACGGTTTTTAAAATACCTTTTGCAGGATTAAATGGGTTTACTTAAAATGGGAATTTGACCAGGGGGTGAATAGATCTGTTTGGTAAAAAATAACCAATTTTTTTTACACCCTGCTTCATATAGAGGGTTTGCACACTTGGCTATTGAGAAACAATTGTTCACTGGAGGCAGACTCTAATTGCTAATGGCTGGCTGTGACACATGTAATGTTGCAGGTTGATAAAACTTACCAGAAATTGCATGCACTGTAAACAACCTATTAGGGAGTAGAGTAGATGCATAAAATGTCATAGATTCCTCTTACTCAGACTCTAACTGCTCAATATTTGGAAGTGGGACCAAACAGATTGAATGGCTGCACTCATTTCCTCCACCATCATTGCCAAACCACCAATCGAAAAACGGTGTAATGGAGGAGCATTGTTTGACCTTCTTAAAGAGACAGAGGCCCAATTTCAAGGCATCAAATTGTAAAGTCAAATTTCATTAATTGATATATGTAGAATCTTTAACTGAAGGTAACAGTTACTTGTATGTGCTATGAAATGGCAACTTGCCTGGAAAAATACATAATACAGTCCCTTTAACACAACAAATTGAAGAACTGAAAAAAGTATTAATTTGCATTCATTTTCCAGATATTATGATATACCTAAATAAAATCTAGTGAGATCTATTGCCTTCAGGAGTCTTTGAAAGACTAAAGACTCTAGTTTTGTGTGATGCATTCTTAGGATAAATAGAGTAAATATTGTAAACAAAACTTTTCAAAAAACAGTAGGGAAGCAAGGGATACTGTTAAGAAGTTTAAAGCAGGGTTAGATTAGAAATCATGATCCTCATGGAACATTGTTCAGTCCATCAATGAGAGATGGAAAAAGCACGACACATCATCAAGACCTGGTTAGATAAGTACACAGTTAGTCTGCATAAAAAAATACTCAATATAACTATAACATAAGACATCTCTGAATATGCAATTCCCACCTTAAAACATAGAGGTGGCATAATTTTGCTGTATAGATGTTTGTCTTTAACCGGCACAGGGAAGCTGTTCAGAACTGACGGGGGCTGAATGCAATTAAATACATAGCAATCATACAGGAGTGCCTGCTGGAGGCTCAAAAGGACTTGAGACACAAAGGAATGATTAGATCAAAGCTTTGTGTGTTCGAATGCCTCAGTGAAGATGCACACACTAACTGAATTGAGAATCTTTCGCAAAACTTGAAAATTGATGTTCACAGATTTTCTAAATGCTATAGGACTGAGCTTGACCTATTTTGTAAAGCAGAAATGGACAGACTTTCAGTATCTATATGCAAAGAGCTACAAGAGAGGTATCCCAACAGGATTGGGATATGTGACTGCAGCAAAAAGTATTTCTACAAAAGTACTGACTCAGGGAGGCAAATAGAAATGGATGTCAGCTTCTCAGATTTTTCTTTAGATAGAAAAACCTTGGTGTCATTTTCTTTCTACCTCAAAGTTATGCACTGCTTTATGTTGGTCTATTAGATAGAAGACTGAGCATATGTTGAAGTTTGAGATTGTAATATGATTTAAGCAAGCAGTGTGAATACTTTTGCAAGACACTGTGATTTTAAATGTGCTAATCTACAGATTTTTTGATATTTTATGAAAGATTATGAATTTTAGAACAAAGCAAACATAATCATATCTGAAAGCAGGGTTAAATCTGTGGTTTTCAGCAAATAATCTATTCTTCTGTTGAGGAGTTAGATTCCTAAAGAAAAACTGACTTGGTAGACAAATGATCAACATTGCACTCTGCCTTCTTTCTCTGAAGTGTTATGTGGGAGGTTGTATGTTATTGTGTTGGCTTTGTTCCGACATCAAAATTGATGTAGCTCTAGACGGGAAGAGTTCAGCTGACCAATAAGGCTTTGTTACATGGAGATGTTAAATAAAAGACCTGAGTGGCTCAGTTTCTGCAGCCAACCAATTTTCAGTTTTATGATTTTTATTTCAGAGCACAGGCGTAAACAGCTGTTAAAAGAGATCGTATACATTTAAAATGTTGCACTTGTGACCTTGGATGCATACAGTAAAATTATAATTTGAATGTGTTAGTCTAATTTCTCAGATTGTGGAAAATAACCTTTAAGCAGGCCTTAAGTGTACCTGTCAATATGAAAACATTTCAGATAATATGTGTTCATAAAGCTGCAAGTGGGAAAAAAAACAACATCATTATCATGATCAACAGAAACAAAAGCTTGAAACATATCTTATCAACCCAGGTGTAATTAACCCAAATATTGTCTCAGTGAATTGAGTTACTCAAATAAATTACCTTTTTAAACAAAAACAATTTCTAATTTATTTCTTTTGTTGTTTCTACTTCATAGATGTTAGACAGAAAATTATCTGTGATAATCCAATCTGAAAATTAGTGACTCTAAATACTGTGTAAGGACTCAAAAATCTGTCGCTGTCTGAGTTTGAATAATGCAAGCAAAAAAACTAAAATTCCGCCCCCATGAGCTCCGCTGTCAATTACCGATGTCTGACAATAGTTAATGTAGGCCACTTGGCTGATGAAACAAAAAGCCAAATATCTTGTGCTGTCATATAGGCTTTCATGAATAAGTATTTGAACACATCCCATCAGTCAACTTAAAAACAAGTTGGTAAAGGTTACTGACTTGCACATCTAAATAAATTTAAAGAACCATCCCTTCTCCATCCTTTAATCCATCCATTCAGAGATCAAGTTAAAATGATCAAACAGTTTGGGGAAGGAAACTCATCCATCCCTCTTGGCAGCAGTGCTTTCCAGCTTTTTCTAAGGTAGCATATTCATTTATCCTTGTTAGTGTTACATAAAACAAAAAGGTTAAATACAAATGTAACATTTCTTCAGGGCGATGGTTGCTGATCACAAATTTGCTCAGCAATGCTTCTAAAACTTCTGTCATTAGCTTTGAAGACACAACACCAAGTTTCTGATGCAAGCCCTGTCAAACTGAAATAAAAGAATATAGATATTTGCCACATTAGTTGCAATAAATACTGGAATTGTTTTATTAACCCAACAAATTATGTCACCACTTGAGAAATCACAATTGTAGGAACATGCACATTAAAAAGTCTGAAACTTAAATGTCTCTTAATAATGCAAATTAAGGTTTTTAACTTGTTTGTGACAATTTACAGAGCACCAGAAAAAGACCCTAAGAACATACAAGTTAAAGGGGCATGAAGTAACACAAAGCTACCCCTCACTCACCTGTTGCCACTTTGCACTACCAATGTTTCATTTTTTTTTTACCTTTTATAAAACAGAATAAAAAAAAAGCTATTCAGTGTTCAAAAGAGACAGACACTCATGGCATAGAAACGAAATAAGCACCATCCATCACACATGTTGAGGTATTGCTGTTGTAAAACTGTAGTTGGCATTTCTGTTTTGGAGCTAACTGCAGCCTGGCAAGTCTAACTGCTACTCCGTAAGGAGCAGAGCAGCCAAAAGACACAATATTCAGCACAAAAAAAACCCAAACAAACAAACAAAAAAACAAAACAAAACAATGGAGAACTAAATTTAGCAGTGCTCACTCAAATATTTTTGCTTCTTTTAAAATATTAAATGTCATTAAGGATGGTATGACTGCAAGAATCAATATGTTAATTCTGAAAAAGTACATCTAACTAAATGTTGTTAATCTGTTTCAAGCAAAATTGTGTTATTCTGCATGTTTTCTGTTCTGAAATTTTGGGGTCATGATATTTTCACTCCATGTTATATGATTAGATTTATATACCTGCCCAGCCCTATATATTATCCCTCTTGTATGTGGAGTTATATGACCGTCTGTGTTTAAATATGAACAACAATCAGAATATAATCGCAATAAAGTAATGTGTAAGAAAAGGGTAAGATGCCACTCTGATGTAAATTTACCTCCACAAACCTTTATGCAGAACGGTTTGTCTCGGCTTAGTTTTGAGTTGTCACATAAACTGAAGAAGTCCAAGGCTATAAGGACATTTCACATCGACTTACAGCTATTTCTCACTGGCAGCACTGCACTGTTTTTGGTCTCCCAAAAAAAGACAGACAAACCCCACGAATGAATAATTTCATGAGGCTGTCATTTTTTTCCCTTTGACTGCTGGGAGCAGACAGGATTTTTTTTGTTGCAATCATAGTGGCAACATTGTGACCGAAGTGCTTCAGCTTTTTCTGATGATTATAAAGTGCTCTTCTTGTGTCCTGAATGATTCATGTATGCTAACTTTGCTGCCATGTTCGCTGTGAGTACACTGTGCGTTTTCTGCCTCTTCTTTTCACCTTTAGCCTCAATTAGCACAGATTCACCCACCTTTGCAAGATCACTTCAGCAAGAGTGTAACAACCTTTTTGTTTATTATGACCATGTCAATAACAGTAGCGCAAATCATGATCTAGCAGATGTGTCAAGGGAAAGAGCTAGTGGCTGTCACAGTAAAACAGAGGTAAAGCAGAGGCTAGAGTGACCTAACAGGCTACTCATGCATTGTGTGTCACTCAGTTGCAGGACAGGTCCTAAAACAGAACACTGGACGGGCTTCTTGCCTGTTGTCGGGATACAAGAACACCACCGCACAGTCTGCTGCCCTCATGACATCGAGGTGACACATCTCATTGAAGTGATGCTCTGAGGGTCGTTTTTTTGTACCTTGCCTGTGGAGCTCCACTAACTGACTAAAATGTGGTTCCCCATGTCAGTTTCCACAAAGCTTCCAGCTCTACTTCGAATACCAATAGCATTATCCAGAATTAGCACCAACCATTGACCCTGCTTGACCCTGTCGTGACTGCAGGCTCATTATCCAGCTATTGCTGGGGTTGTGGTTTTTACCTTTATGATCCCGGTGTTCTCAGGAGCTGGGTGTGTGTAAGATTCAGCTCATGAGTCAAGCACATTCAGGCTGCCGGTTTTCTTTTTGTTCGGATTGGCAGATATTGGTAAGAAAAGAAGGGAACATACTGACTGGAGGTCAGGTCTGTCTTGATGCAAAGCCCTCTGCCGGATCCATAAAGGGATGAGGATACACGGCTGTTCCCCTGGGTATCATTCCTCGTTGATCAAACAGTAGGGTGACAGACCATTTGCTGCAGGAAACATAACACTCTCATCATGCTGGAAATGACTTGCATTTTGTTAAAAGGCAAAATGAGATTGTATCTTTGTTAAATCCAAGCTACTCATTCAGGTAATAGAAAGGGACTACATGTTTCTCTGCATGTGCTTCTGGTACATATGCCAAAAGCAGCTGATTAAGGAGACCTAATCACAGTTGGTTAACCTACTTTTGAACTTGTAACTGTGGAGACCTTATGAGAACAGTTAGTTTATTATATTTCATAAACCAATTTGAGATGAGAGGAGCTTTTAGCATGGTGCATTATCATGCAGAAAGTAGGCATTTGAAGAAGAGTAAACTGCTATAAAAAGGATAGTAAACACTATTTCCGTGATAAAACCCCCCCCACAAACTACAACTTATTTACAATGTGCAAGTTACAATTCTTGCATTGCTGGTCAATTTGTGCATCAATGACTACTTATTTGCACTTCACTGACAGCATAACTTGTTATCATGGCAGCCTTGATACCTGCTGAGAGCGAAAGATGTGGCCAAGGGTGGAGCGAGCTTGAAAGCTGAGATCTACGAAATGCACTCAACCCCAAGCTGTGTAATCACAGAACAGGCTCCAGGTCAGTTCACCCCTATGCCAAATTGTACCTACACATTGCAATTGTGTTCCATCCTACTGTTTCATACCTGTAAACAAACCACTTTGAACCCATGTACTTAACTACCTAAAGAATAAAACTGCTATGTTGAAGTTAATTGTTTTTCTTTCATAAACTATGGAGCAAAATTTTACACTGTATTGTAAAATTTTATACAAATATCCTATTTCTACTGATTTTGTTTCTAATCACTAGTCAGGACATTTATTTCATATAACCATGACCCTGATAAAGCTAAAGAAATCACTGGCAAATTTCTGCTTAGTAAATTTTTACTGGAGTCACAAAACTACGTTACCTTAAGTAATAAGTTGATAATAGAAAATGACCTCTCTCCTGAAAATGCTTATAGTTATGAATATATTTTATTTCTAGTTTTTTTTTTATTCACAAATAGAGTGTGCTTGTGTGTCTAGTTTATGCATATAAGAGTATATGAATATGTACTCTTCAATGTTAAACTTTGCATCACTAGGGTTGGAGAGTAATTATTAGTTGTGCTTTGTTTTTTTTTTTATTCTTATCTTCTCATTTACGTGTTCAGATTCAGTTCAGTTAATTATAGAGCAAATCTAAACATCAGTCTAAGTTTTATTGAAATTCACCAAATCCATCCTTTATCTAATCATGCTTATCCTTGCAATCACTGGTGACTATCCCCAGCAGTCATTGGGCAAGAGGTGCAGTACATGCTGGACACGTCGCAACAAAATTTATTCTAATGCAAAATCATATAATCACATTCAGATTATGTGATTATATGTCTGAAACACAATGCAGTCTGACAGTGTCAGTTCTATAAAAGGGAAAAAAAGTTAATAAAAGTAGGACTTTGTAATGATTTTTTATACTAAGCAAATATGAAGCAATAGACAATGTAGATGAAAAAAAATGAGAGAATAGCTTAGCTCTACCTCCGACTTTTTCAAGAAAATAGAGGCAAGCAGAGCTTTCATTAGAAAGAAAAACAGAGTACACAAAGTTGACAGCAGTTCAGTAAAAACACACAATCAAAACATAGAAGGACCAGGCCAGGCATAACGTCTATGAAAGTAGATTCACAACAACAATAGTTCTGACACTGTAATATTGTAGAAAACAAAATCAAAATACAAATACAGTGGGCCAGACATGGCTACCGAGGCAGGAAAAAAAAAGGAAATAAAAGAATCAGAGCGAACTCAGCCCTAATGGCAGCAGAAACAACAAATAATGCATAATGGTGGATAGCAGAATAAAACACCCAAATGAGAAAGAATGGCAAGTATATCCTCAAGCAGTACAGCAGAAATTCCTCTAGAAAATTTTAACCTGTCTAACTATAGAATTTGTCAAAATGGAAACTAATTATGGTTTGGGGGTAGCTGAAAACCTTCTTAGGTAGTTAACCCTGTACTCATCCTGTGACTTCTTGATCCATCATGTCTCAATCTCCACCCACACACAGAAGTGGCACAAAGAGCAAACATTGTCCTTGATTCAGTGATCAGTGAGCTGTGTGCAAGTAGGATGTGTGATTAGTGTGTGAATTATCAAAGATAGCTGTATAGATGTGTGTGTGGGGGTGTGTCTGTATGTGTGAAGGAAAGAATGCCTCCTACACTGATAGGGGCTTTGAGTGATCAGTAAGACTAGGAAAGTGCCAAGGCAATTGCAACCCATTCCATGTACCATTTACAAACTGTCACCATGTAATGGCTCCTCAATGCACTTTCATGCACATCGCAGGAGAGTTGAACATCACGCATTAAGTTTTTACATATGCAGTTGCTGTGATGCCATTTCCTTTGCTAAGCTCTTTGTGGAGCAGTTTCAACAAAGCAATTTCCAGTTAATTGCCTTTGTGTGAGTGCCGGAACAAAAAAAAAAAAAAAAAGAAAAAAAAAGAGCAGTAGCAGTATGTATATATTCATGAGTGAAAGAGCAAATCCTGGGTCCTGTAAGTGAGAAGCAGCAGGACATCACCCCTATCTTGAAAGGACTCTCTTTTTCTCTGTTATTAGTTTGTGTTTAATTTTTTTTTTTTTAAATTACACCAGCACACTTTATCAACCTTAAGGGAAAACAAACAAGCAGTTCACACAAAGACACACTCTTTACTCTGGTAGATGCAATGGCACTAATGTTTAACTCACTCCTGCCATCTAGAGCTACAGTAGAATTCCGCTACTGATCTGCCTCTGCTTCCTCACACCAGCAACACGAGATGATCTATATAATGATGACTAATTTATAGCCTGTACATGACAAACATCTTAAGGTAATCAAGGGGTGTGCAAAAGATAACACCTTTTAATATTAGTAGTAAGTTTATTCTTTCTGTTTCACACTACAGACGTCCAGATGCTGTCTGTCCACCCCAATATGACAGGTAAAACATTTTTCCTCAGCATTATTTTCGACTGGTTCCCAGTGGACTGCAGGGCTGAAGGAGCCATAACACAGACATAGCCCCCTCACCATCTTACTCCTCTTGCAGCTGGAACCCACTGCTACTGAATAATGAACTCAATCTCAGCTCAGCCTCAGGGGGGAACCTCAGCATTGCCCTCAGCTGAGTACAATGCTTTTGTTGCCCATCTGCGCGTGCTCGCCCCCACACATGCACTCCCTCACACACTTTCGCCCACCATCATTCTTCTCTGCCACAAGTAGTTCTGTGAAAAATGCTCCACTGATTGGCAGCAGAAAGAAAAAAGAAAAAAAAAAAAACTGTGGCACAGAGAGCTGTGAGACATCGAAGGATCGCAACGGTTTGAGCTTGGGGGAGGAAGCTAGAAAGACAGGAGTAGAAAGGTAGGGAGGTTGTGGCATGTGTGCGTGTATAAAAGTGGTTGAGCAGATTCCCAGCGGTTCAGCCACCGCATTTTTAAGGGACCACATCAAGTGTTTCTAGTGAGAAAAGTGGATGGAAGATTGAAACAGAGGGGAAGCTTTCACACGGCGGTGAGGACGTGAGGGGTGAGATGAAAGAGACAGCCGCTGGACACCATAGCTAATGAATGGACACACTTCCTGTTCCTGATTGAGATTTAAGAGGTGTGAGTAGTTATAGCTAAGGGGGGTCAGCACCAGTGGTGAGTGAGCTGACCTTTCAAAAAGCCCTTCACCTCCCCAGCCTCCTCGCTGAGCCTATTAACTGCAGAAATATGGCAGCTTTTCAGTAGATCCTTCATAATCATCTTAAGATACTAATTAAATTTGTTGGCTGCTGTGGGTAGACAGAGCAGAAAGCTACAACTTAAAAACATTGTCTAAAGCTGCGTAGCAGGACATGAACAAAGTTTGTGCATTTAGAGAGCATTGTTTGGTATCATTGTGCTTCGTTTTATTACAACTTGACATTAACCGAGAAATCATGACCTAACATAAATTTTTTATAAAAGTATTACTGATTAAACTTAAAAATTATGTAGCTTTAAGTTATTAAAGCTGAAGTTTAATCAGTAATGCCTTTATAATAAATTTATGTCAGATCATGATTTCTTGGTAAATAACAAAGACATTTTGAATAATGTTAACTTTATATTATGTGTCATGATTTACCGAATGACACTTTATGACAACTGTCATAAATATTCCTGAAGACTTACTCATGTTCATGACAGGTGTTATGTCATGTGTATGACAGTGTCTTCTTCCCAGCCCGTTAAATAAAGTGTTACCCACAATTCTTTAATGTATTCATATTTTTATTCTGATGTAGAGAAACATATTGTGCCAAAGTATGAATTTAGATTTTGCTTGTATGTGTCCAAATATTAAATTTATTGTCATACAAAGATAACCTAAGAAATAATAAATTCAAATCCAGCTTTCAAAAGATGATTTCATTTATTAAGGGAACTAAATCATCAAAACCATTGCTGGATCTGGGTGAAAAAATAATTGCTCCCCAAAGCAAAAGGTTAGTTTTGCCCCCATTGGTGGGGCAAAACTAAGCTGTAGATTTTGGTCCACTCAACTTTTTATAGTTGCTTTAATTTACCCATTATTAGTTTAAAATCAAACTGCAGCATTTAGTCAAACTCAGACTTTGATTAAGCCACTTCAAAATTGTTATGTTTTCTCAAGCCGTTTGGATTTATGTTTGCTGGTGGGCTTCAGCACATTGGGCTGAAACATAACAAAATGTCCTTGAGCTCAAGGTTACAAACTAATGAACAGCCCTTCTTTAAGTTTTTCTGACAAAGAGCAAAAATCAAGGTTCGGCCAAGGCACCACAGATGAAGGACAGCCTTTTGGCTATTGTTGGTGCATTTGCAACAATGTTACTAATGTACAATGTTCCTGTCAAGTCTGTTCTATTCTGTTCTGCGGCAAATTATCCAAGCCCCAAAGTCCAGAAAAATCACATTACCGCTGCTGCCATTTTTGACTACAGGTAAGATATTATTTTCTGCTCACTGACAGATTCTCTGGCATCTCTGTAACTGTAAAAATGTGATGGATAGTGTCTATGGTTTCGAAACTACCTTTTTAAAGCCTTGATGACAATTACCAAATCTGTTTGGATAATCATCTCACTTGTTAGACTGCAGAGGTAACTGTCATAAGCACCATGCATATGACTGGTGCATACGCATGGTAAGCACCACAACCTCTGTTCAGCAAATTCACCCTTATGTCTTCTTTTTTTTTTTTTAGGTCAACAGAGAACAAGTCACAGGACTAAAAAATAAGAATAGAAGTCATTCTCCTATCAACTAACTGAATATAACCTTCCCTCCAAGGTTACTGAATAACAGCATTATGTTGTTGTCTCCTTGTGGGAATAAATGGTCACCAATTCTGGTTTCAGACTGCTGTACCTGCACGGACTTGCTATTCTTAAAACTGGTGAAGAGGAAGAACAGCAGGAGAATAAAAGAGAGCGAAATAAATGTGCAGGTTTGTAGTCGTGAAAGCACCGGGAGAGGAAATAATCCACAATAATCAGGTTTTTATCATAGACATGTCAAGGGTCAGAGATTGGTTTCCCCTGATCAGTGAGGGAAATCAAATCCACTGCAGACCTGAAGATCTTTCCTTACAGAGCACCAAGGTATAGTGATATAAACAGGGTGTAATGAAGAATATTAGCTTTGCAGCAAGACGCCATCTTTCTTTCCACTCCCTTGCCCCCCCACTCCCTTTTCATTTTTTGTGCAGGGGCTCATTGATATGCACAGTGGTTCTGCTCTGATAATTGCCTGCTGAGCTCCAGATCAATTCTTTAATTTGCTATCAAAACTCAGTGATGTCATTCGTGCTCAGGCTTATCAGGCTTAGGGTTAAAAATATGCAATAAAGTGGGTCAAGGAAGACAACCAAGGTACAAAAATCCACCCCCCAAAACACAAGAAATTCACATATTGTATAACTGCATTTCTGACACATGAGCTTCTGTAAAAAAAGACTTAATGGTCAGAGCCAACATTAAAATGTTCAGAAGTAAAGCTTAAAAATTTCATTGAGATACATGGGTTACTCCAGGTTATCTTGTTGAATATGGTATCAAGCATTGGAAATTACTTTTGAAAATCTTATTAATTTAGATACTGCTCTTTATTTCTTGTCCTAATGAGTTACGTGATGTGGGTGATGAACGCCCGCCCATACAGGAGTGACACAAGAACTATGACTAAATCCCCATATTAATATTAAAGCAACAGATAGTGAATGACTAGAACAAAGACAGGAAGATGGATAATTAGGGGAGGATTTTTCTTATGAGCAACTCTTCCACTTAAAAATATTCAGTTGTAGAAAATCAGTTTAACCATTGGACTCAAATTCACTTTTAGCTATGAAAAATTTTCTTGTAAAACAGCTGGTTTGAATTATTACTCTTTACTCATCACCACAAATCTAAACATATTAGCAAGGCAAGAAAAATAATCATTTTAAGATAACTAAAAGAAACCTGAGTGAAAAAACACTGAGCTGGACATCATTTTAAAACCTTTGTAGATTCAAGTAACAATATGTATAATTCAACTACTTGAATTTGTTTGTATGCATTACCCCCACCTCATGGTTCAACCTATGATCGTGTTTCTTCTTCATATTTATTGTGTTAACAGTGGGCATAAAATTCACTTGAGCATCAAGGCAGCCCAAGCTCTACTTGATCACTTAACCACCATTTGAGAAACATGGATCTGAATGAAAACTTTTTCAATTTCTTCTTTATTGGGAAAACATAAAAATGTGTAATTGTGTACTTTGATATGCATTACATGACAAAAATTACTTCTGTCGT
The DNA here is from genome assembly GCF_019740435.1 of Gambusia affinis. Lineage (NCBI taxonomy): Eukaryota > Metazoa > Chordata > Actinopteri > Cyprinodontiformes > Poeciliidae > Gambusia > Gambusia affinis. The sequence goes on from NC_057878.1 coordinate 22,925,331, forward strand.
GTCTCTGTTTTGTTCAAGCTCTGTGATGGACTTTGTGATGCCCTTGCTTCTCAAGTTATTTATCAATGAAAATTAGACATGCAAAATGAATAAATGGAAATAAGTGAAGTTAAAAGCAAGGTTAACAATTATAATGCATTTTGGGAAGGTGTTAGTAACTGGGGTACCAGATAAATTGGATCAGAAAAGACAAAGAAGAAACACCATTAACTTCTTTTCAAAATAAATAAACAATTTTGTTTAGAGACATTTCACTCACATGGTGTCAATGTAGTCTGCAGCTGGATTGTAGTTGTTGTCATCTGGGATGGTTTCTGTATCCGTTTCTTTCAGCGGTACAAACGAGACTGGGCAAACAGAAGCATAGAGAAGTGTCATGATCGTTAGTATTTTAAATTTCCATGTATTCCTGAGTCTGCACATCTGTCACTGTTATTTTTTTTAAAGTAACATTTCACTGTGTTCCCTGATTTACCCATCACCTTTCTTTCTCCACTACACAGCTGTCTCTCATCTGTTTCTAAACTCACCTGTTTAGCATTTCTCTAATGAAACTCCGGGGCATAGATGTTGCTAGATTCTGCTGTCACATTTTTTTTTGTTTTGCCATATATCTTAGTCTTTGTAAAAAGCTTTTTAAGCATGTCCAGCTGTGAAGAAATAAAGCATTTTGAGAAATGTCAAATTCTATAAAATAGATGTATGTATTTGGATGTGGGCCAATTACATTTATTGTGTGTATATGAGAATTAGGGCTCCAACTAATGATTTTATTAATAATTAATTATTTTGACACTTAATCGCTTAATCTGAAAAAAAAAGACGTTAGCGCAGATGCTTCAGTTAACCACTTAAGTTTATTAGAAATATATAAAAAAATACAAATAAAAACTGCAGCAACATAGCATTCTTTTCATGTACGCTTGATCATTTGCAAAAAAACGGTGCACCTGCAGTTAGAAGATCATAAAATTGAGCACATAATGTTAATATCAGGTTACTCCTACATCTTTTACACTTTTGTAAATTTTGTGGGAGCAGCAAATGTTATACGTTTCATTTTAACCTTTCAACATGTTCAAAAACATCTGTGTTGATCTGGGCTAAATAGAGCTCATACATGTCCCACAATCAGATAGACAGAATGAAATGCTGGGAACGTTGCAACATCATATGCCATAGAAATTTACTGTGAACTGTTATTCATTTCAGCTGTGTTACTGTTGAATTTCACTATTATGAAGCATTCCCAGACGTTTGATCAATTTTGACAAGATGAAGCGACACTGGTTATTTTTGGTTTGATCCTAGTACACATAGATATGTCTTCAAAATTGTGCTGCACTGAATGCAGTCATTATGAGTCAAGGCCACTTTCTGATCTTAGTGGGTGCTGAGTCCTTAACACCAGTACATTAAGCAACATCTACAGTGAAGGTTCATGGCAGACTATTGTAATTTTAAGTAGATAGCAACAAGTTTGTTTCCCTCAAAACCTTTCCACAATTTGTTACACTTCTATATTTTTTATAAACCTAGGAAGACTAATTAATTCCTAATAAGTTCTGTTGAGATTTTAAATAAATACATGTCATCTGTGCATGCCATCACTCGAAAGCAAATACATTTCATTTCCATGTGCGAAGAATATAAACATTTTAAGTTTAATACTTTGCAGGAATGCACACAAAACACTCAACCTTGGATCTTCAATCAAAATTCTAATCTTTTCAAACATCTCTGTTGAAGCAACAACATGTCTGAGTATATATCCTAAGACACTCTACATTACTTTGTAGACTTGCAATTAAAATATCTCCTTTTCAATAGCACACTATGTTTCAAGTATATCTGTGGAAAACAATTCAAACCAAACGCTGAGTTTATGCTGATGAGAGAATTTGACAGTTGTAACAAACTTTTCAGTCTTTGAAAAGAAACACTTCACTTACCTCTGTTTTGATTTAAAATTGCACCTCTTCAGATACCGCTGAACATTTTTCTTATGTAATCACAAATAAGTAAGATGCTAAACTTATGTTGCATAATTGTGTTACTGTCAGAGTTGTGTAAATGACTTTAGTTCATGTTAGGGAACAAGTTTGTTTCACTTGAAATAGTTTTGTTTTCATTAGTCATGAACCGGCAATATTTTATGAAGAGTTTTTAATTAAGCATGAATTTTGCCTTTAAGATTAAACTGTTCTTTGATACAGCTTTCAAATACAGAATAATTTTAAAATAAGCTTCTCAGAGCCGCACAGTAGTGCAATTATTTGCATCTTTGACTAACAGCAGAAAGGTCCTGAGTTCAAATCCACAGTGGAACACTTCTGTTTGTACGTAATGAGTCATACTAATTTTGGTTTGATCATTGAGTCATAAATTATAATTTTTCTTCCAGGTCATCTGGTCCATATTTAATATATATATGATATTTAATTTATATTTGATTTAACTGTATATAGGATTGGACATTTGTATTATAATTTATCTTATTACATAAGAAAAACAACACAAATAATCTGTCATGCTTGATGAATGAACTTAGGTGCATTGGTAAACAGTTTCTTTTAGGGTAAAAAAAAAAAAGGAAGTAACAAGGGACAAAGCAGGAATGTGATGGTTTTAGGAGTCAATTGACCTGACACACCCAGAGACTGGATTATAGAAGCCCAGTAAATCTAAAAGGATAATTAAAAAAAATGGCAAGGTGGAAAAAAAAAACATTTTTTGGCCAAATATTTTATGAATATAGTTTTAATGGAATTCAGCAATATAAACAAATGTTTAGCTTGGAAACTCAGTCTATAAAGCTTGAATCTGAATACTGGGTCAGGCACAAGCCAACTCTTTTGCGTTAAACCAATCCATACCTTTATCGGACCATATTCAAACCAGGAAAAGGGTTGCATAAAACCCAAAATTGGTTGTTATTTTCCAGAATTTTTGAGACTTTGCATGACGTTTCCAGATGGATAAAGTTTGACAAACTACTGACTTAAGTTTAATTGTTAAAGCCAGCTTCATTGATATGTAAACATAGTGTATGAGTTAAGAAAACGAATAAACCAAGATGAAAATTTACGTGGCACACTAATGCCATTAATATTTACTATCATAGAAATCTATCTCTATGAAGAGGTTTTTGCACTTGAATATTCAGAATCTGTGGGTAAACGTATCCACTTTGGAAGGATTCTAGTGTATTACCCAATTCCATTTGATCAATCATGTACCGGTAGACAATTATAGTTTTTTGTTGTGTTTTTTTGCTTTGTTTTCAGAATTACCCAATTTATAAAATGTGGAAAAATATAAGATAAGATAGTCATCATTATTCTTCTATTCACTAGGGACTTCAGGGGGCATAATATTGGCCTACATCTACTGGTATTAGACCATAGACGATGCTTTCCCAGATTGCAACTAATAAACTCCCTATAATGCTTGTGGAATAATACTGTTTTTATGTCAAGTATTATTTATGGCACCCGAGAAGAGTCAAGGATAAACAAAACAAAACAAAATGAAATTTTCCACGCTTGCAGATTCTTTTTTTTCTTCCTTTTTTTGTGTAGAAAAATATGTCTTCAGGGTTTGTACTTTCGCCATCACTACACCTACACATCCCTGAGGACACCAAAACGCTACTACTCAATGGAAGTGTATGTGCCTGTGGGTTAGCAGACCATTATTCTTGCAAGTTGACATTCCAGTCTTCCAGTCTTTGAATCAAACTAAGCAGTGACGATCATAAAAGAAGACTAAAATAAATTCAACTTTATTAAGAGGGCAACAAAATTCTTTCAACATAAATGTTCGCCAATTAAAATCAGATTTGAGCAATATATTTCAACAAAAGGTTTATTACTATGGCCTGAAATTACTTCCTTTAGTGGAACTGAAGATCTCCAAAATGAAGGTATTGTGGTGTGTTGGGTTCAGTTTGCCAAAAACTGTTTTGGGAACTTTTAAAGTGAAAAATTCTCAATACACAGTTACAATAATTCAATTTCATGTTTAAAATGACAAACCAGCAAAGCAGCACTGTTCCGTCATAAAATAAAAACCTAGGTTCCAGTCCAGAACAGGGCACAGTCCCTTGATTGCATTTCACTTTGTAACATACACAGTTTGAGCACCACATTACTCAGGCTGCCAGAGATTTCTTTGTTAATCTTAAAAAATTATGTAATTTGCTTTCAAGACCCCACTTGTACCATTGCTTGTACCACTATTACTCAAATCTGACCTTGATGGCCAAACATAACCTCTACTTAATCTCATTCCTTTTGCTTCACCTTGCTGAATAATAAAAACTGAAGACATCCCAAACTGAATTAGCTGACTCATAATTATTTCACCACTTTGAGGTGTTACTAGGGCACAGAAGGTAATTCACATTTGGTCAGTATAGATGATTTAAACTCTAAAAAATTAGGTTGTGATGTTAGGATAAATATAATAATAGTATATGTGCCATGATTATAATATATTTATTTTGCTTTTATTTCATGGGGAGATTATTTCTTGGATGACTATTTATTAATAATCTATTTATAAGTAATCTATCAGTCATACCATTCTGAATGAGACCTGATATAGCACAAGAAACAACTGCTGTCAAATTCTATTGCAATTATTACATTTGATTGATTTGCTTATAAAGATTTCCACTGATTTTTTTTTTTTTTTTTTTTTTTTGCCAGCTCCTATGGTAAGTAAATACTAATGCTCTATAACACACATCAATGTTCACTTCATCACTTCATATCTGAATATGGAGGGTATATTCATATCTTTTATAGTCTATTGAGCGAAGACATAAGTATCCCTTCTCCAAGGCAGCATAATCAAAAGTCCTGTGACCATCCTGACCACATAGATGATATCAGTTTAGGCTCCTATGTTCAATTTGTCACTCAACAGACAATGTCAGTGATATCACTGACAATTTGGATAAAATGTTTGTAACAGCTGGTTTTGCGGTTAATGTAAAATGGCACAGCAAGAATGTGATTTAGAAATACCGAGACAGCTTAGTAAGCCCGCACAATCAGCAGAGACACGTACAGGCACAGAAAACAAATGGAAAACAGAACAGTAGAGACTCTCACTGGGCTCAATTTAATTGCCTCTATAATTAAACTTTCAGCTAGGGTATCAAAAGATTGTAAAGTTGCCAAATCTTGATCCAGATGGTCACCCCTCAAAAGTTGGCTTCATGCAATGATTTTACAGATTTTGTTAGTCAGGTTTGGTTACTGCCTAACTGATGGGAATGTTACTGCTTGATTTCCTGTGGATTATGTAAGGTAAAAGAAACAAAATTGATTATTATAAATTGAAGAGATACATTATATATAATATCTATCTGTTGCTGTCTGTCTGGAGCTCATCTCACTACAATCCCTAAGAATGTTGCTGATTATACCTTACTGCTTATGTTGAAACATGCGGGCCAAATTTAAGTTCACTAGTTAATATCTAGATAATACAAAGAAAGCTTTGGAGGAAGTTCTGTCCTCCGATTAGACCAAAATAGAACTCTTTGGCATCAAATAATCTGCCAGTGGAGGTACATAAATATTGCATCTGACCTCAAGTACACCGACCTTATAGTTAAGCACAGAGCAACACTGTGGTTTCAAGCTGTTTGTATTCTGCTAAGGATAAAGGGTAATTTCACCACACTGGCAGAATGTAAAAATCTTTCATGTGAAAATGTTTTTCTTAACCAGAACACAAATAGTGGTTCCATTATGATTACATCTACACAAAGGAGCAACTAATGAAGAATCCCATTAAGATCTGGTTCAGTCAGTCTCCAGACTTTAATCACACAGAACTCCTGAAGAAGTTTCCGAAGCTTCAAGTGTCAAGAAGGCTTAAAGATTTAGAGTTCCTTTAGAAATGAGTGGTCAAATTTTCCTCTTGAGAAGTGAGAAAACTTTATGACCAACTACAAGAAAAACGTTACAGACTTGCCAGCCAACACATTTTTCTCTACCATTAATAACAATAATGATACATTTTATTTATAAAGCACTTTAAATCTTCTCAAATCTCAAAGTGCTACAATCAATAAAACAGTCAATATAAATCAGAAACAGCAACAACCAATGACCATAAAATATAGATTTAAACATTGAAGTATAGGAAAAAGGCAAATTAATGTACTCAGTTATTAACATTATAATCAGTCTTTAATATTAATATTGTCTTTTTTAATTTGAGTCATTATTTGCAGCTCAAAAATAAAATTAAGTTGATGTAAAATTGGAGAGCGATGACCAACTACAAGAAACACCTTACACTCTTGGCTGCCAAACATTTTTTTTTACTGTGTAATAACAATAACAATAAATTTTATTTATAATGCACTATAAATTTACAAATATCTTACAGTGCTACAATCAATAAAACAATTAATATGAAACAACAACAGCAACAAACAAGCACCTTAAAACACAGATTTTACAGCTCCACATCTCTATTTAAAACAGGAGAGTTACACCGATATGACATTTTTTTAAATGCCAAAATTGCATTTATTTATTGCGCCACATGGAAACCTCAAAAAGAGATGAAAAAATACAGCTTGAAGAATTTCACTGCAAAAAAGTCCATACCCCACTACACTGGTGACCTTTTTTCCCTATGTCTGCATTTATTTTTGCTCACAGATTCAAGCCTCACGGGCATGGATGATGCCTGTCCTGCACAAGTCTGTGGAGAGATGTCCTACCATTCTTCATAGGTAATTCTTTCCATATTATCTTTGCTGGAGGGGTTTTGTTGCTCTACCTTCCATTTTGAAATACTCCAGGTGTCCTGATGGATTCAGGTCAGTGGACAAACTTGGCAATGTTTAGCTTATACTTTTTTCTTCCAATATGTTAATGTTTCCATTTATCCTTTTAGATCCGGCTTATGGAGGTCAACTTCATCAAAAGTTATTTGGACTTTTCAATTAGCAATTAAAACACTTGTTTCCAGGTCAAAACTGTCAATCTGTTCTATTATTACAGAGCCCTCTAGGGGATATGAGGAAAAAAAATTATTTTGGTTTCCCTTGCAATACTTTTGCGTCCCCTCGCAATACTATACTGATCAGTTATGTGGCATAATTGAATACTGTAAGCCTTTCTTACGGTGGCTGCCATGCTTTCTGTTTTAATATAAGGTTCTATAAGGTTTTTCCAGATATTTCACAATTTTTCTATGATTGTGAAATATCTGAAGTTTTATATCTTTTTCTTAGGATACAAAGGCACCAAAAACCTATGATATAAACAGAAACTTTCCGTAAGTAGGAAAGAAGTAAAAACTACATCCTAATTTGAACTATTTCTGAGTTATTATTGCGGGGTAATAAATCATCTGACAGTTTTGATTGTGTCTCTGTTGTTTTCATAGTCTGAATGGTTTAAAGGGCCGTTTTCATGTTCAGTTCCATCTCAACCTTAACAGATATAAACATGCAGTGAATAAATCGACTTTCAATCAGATTTTTTGCACCAAAGACTTAATAATAATAAACACGTTTTATTATTAAAAACACGACAAACTAATGATGGTAAAGGCGCACTAGTTTAACTCGGGGAATCTCATCTGTCCGTGTATCAAACAACTCCAAACCACTGCTTTGTTCTGTCACAATTATCGATTTATTCTGTTTTGATCATCATACTCCAAACTTTGCAAGGACTATCATATCAATTACTACTTGTTTCATTCATACGTGTTTATTATTATTAACTGATTGGTGCAAAAAAGGAAAAAGATAGTATGTTATGAAGGTAGCACAGCAGGTTGCATTGAGTCATTAAATTTGCAGCAACTCATACTTCCTGTGGCAAAAGTGGAGAGGAACACTTTTGTTTTATGAATAAATAACTTCTAGCAAAACGAGGGTTAGTATGATTTGACAGGCAAGATACAAATATAAAAAAAACATGGAATAGAATATTTGTCTGATAACGATCAGCAGAGACATAATTCCTCTTCGGAGCAAAATAGTCAGATTACAGTTTAAGGTTTATTCAGACAACACAAAGTTAAAAGTACATACTGCTGTGTGAGATTCCTTTACTAGATCATTTTATTTTGTTTATTTGTGCAAAAGAAACAATTTTAAATCAATACTAACTTTTGTCCCTGCGATGGAGAAAATTAATTTCTAACTCCAATACACCCAAAATCTGCAAGAGTCCTCCTATAGAAATGGGCAAACTTTTTTCCCACCAACTGAAATTACATTTGACATTACATCAAATCAGGTGTCTTTGTGTTACGTCAGGCAGACTTCACCAAATTATTCTTATCCAGTTCTGTCAGAAGGGATGAAACAAAATTTGAGCAAATTGTTGAGTGAAGTTTTTGGAGGGAAATATTTGACTCCTTATGTACAATTCATATTCTAGAGATGAGATACTGAATTTGAAGGTAGTCATAATGATACTTCTTTCTTATATTGTTCAAGCATTTTCTGAATAAACATTGTGTTATTCCTAACAGACCTAAAGAAGAAAAAAAATCAAAGCTACCTTAATGTTAGCTTTGACATTAAATACACCTTAATGTCTCTGTGTAAAAGTACACTTTTATACAATATATTTTTACACATACACTGTATAAAAACATGATAGTGTATGTAAACATCTTAGAGGATGCTGGTTTGTTTTTAAGCAGAGTTGACTTGCACTTTGTCACCTCAGGCGTGAATGAAGCTGTTCTGACCATATTTGAAAGAACTTTTTGAGTCTGACATTTGTTTATTAAAATGTGATAATTTCTATGTATCAAAGTAAATTGCAATGTATATATTTAATTCATAAAGAAAAATTTAAGATGAAAAGATATGTTTTGGATTATTATCTTGTTGATGTGTCCAATGACAAAACATTTTCAGAAGCCCCCAAAATATTTATTGAGGATATGGGGGTATGCAGGCAGGTTGTTTGGAAGACCAGACCAATAGAAGTTTAATTATTTACATTGTCTATTTAACAAATATTTACAAGGGCTCCTAATATTTGTGAATTCTCCAGCTGGTAAAATATATGTACAATTTTAGCAATCTTGCTTCCAAGCAACTGCAATCACAACTACTGGCCCTAAAGAGTTTTACAAAGCATGCGATTTGTTTAAAAGTCAAAGCTTATTAAGCTTATTGAACTCGACAAAAGGGGATGGCAGCAGATGTTGAATATTACACACTCCCTGGTGACAGATCTTTTAGTGTTGGTTTTAGGTATAAACACATGTAGTCTGATAATGAAAACATTCAGTCACTGACCAAGAGTCCCTCTACTAAGTGAGACAGGCATCCTGGATTAGTTGTGAGACAACAGATGGATTAACTGATCTCTAAAACTTCCCAAGCTGCAAAATCCTAAACCAGACAATTGAGATCTTCCTATAAATCCACTCAGCAATTGAAAATCAATAAATGTTATATACCAATTCTGCTAAAAATGGTGGTCTTAAATATTATATTACCATTTGTTGGTTAATACATTGTTAATTTAATCTCTCACTAACTGAAGTACTTAGAAGAATTAAATTTTTATCCAAAACTTTGAATGCCATCATCATCTTTTAACCCAAGAATTTTTTTTACTATCCCTCTTTATTAATGTGGGTTGTATGAATCAAAGCTCTCTCATGAAACCTATTGCTATTCCATGTATTTAGTCAGTTCAGGTGAGCTTCACTGAAAGTGTACTGAAGGCAGACAACCCCCTTCCAACAATTTTCACATCTTTTAGTGGGCAAAGGTGACATGTCTGGATCTGAGAGGTTTTCAAGATAAATTGTGTCATGTAATGAATAAATTTCAGTCTAAATGATGCCAACATATCATTGGTATCATTTAGAAAGTTTTCTGTAATTTATCTCACTAAATTGCTATTAGGAGAGAATATCTGCCTAGATGACTGTTTGTCTCATCTGTCCCCACATCAGCGCTATTATAGCCTGTCCCATTTAGTTCTGGAATGGGCTCTGGCCTCCCCTGTGTCTCTGTAACAACAGTGAGGAGGTACAGAAAATGGAATGATTGTACTAAAATAAAAAATAAACAAACATTTATTTTCTGTAATGACTCCAACAATGTCTGGACAAGTTCAGATATATAGTCACAAAAACAAAACATATGTAATGCAACTGTGATTCACATTATGCGTACAATTCCTTTTGGTAACTGCTAGTCATTTAAATTTGAAGAAAATGTTGGTGTTCATAGTCTAGAAACTGTTTGAAAGCAACCCCTGTGTATTCTTTAACATCCACATGGAAATCAGACAGTTCTTGCATCACCAGTCTCTCTGCAGCCTGAAACCTCTTAATAAACTGGAAACAAATGTCCATCCCTCTGGCTGCTCTTTTTCTCCTGTCGAAATAGTGTTCACTTGGCACAGCCCCAATGCAGATCAAAAAGGCAGAAGAGAAAACTGACCAAAAATTCCATCTGTCAATTTGGACTGAACAGCAGGTTTAAGGGAAATATGCTGAGGGCAAAAAGAGGAATCACTAATTTAACATAGTTTAATTAGAATAAAGATTCAGGCTTCAAATGTCAACAAGTTTCAGTAAGTTAGATTTAGACCATAGTTTGTAAACCTAATTAATGGAGGGCCATGTGGATCAGCCACATTGATGTCTACATTATCTGCATATGGTGCTTCATTCTCAATGTGGCTGTTTTGGATTTGATTCCTGACTTCTGGTCATTTGAAGGCAGCATCAGAACATACCAGAGACATAGCCCAGCTGTTCTAGGAAAACCTTAAGATTCCTCAGAATCAGATAGACAAGATCACTGTTGAGAGGGATGGCTGGGTTTTCCTCCTGAACCTGTCACCTTTGTAATATACACATGTTCAGAGAAAGAAAATGAAAGAATAGATATACATGGGCTCACAATAGTTTATATTTTAACTATCATATCTAGTTAACCAATAGACAGAGTATGCATGTTTTTGGATGGTTGAAGGAAGCTGGGGTACTCCTAATGTCAATGAAGCCTGGTTCTTCTTTTGCTCAAGGTCCAAACAGAGAGAATCCAGTCAGGTTTTGAATTGAGGATATTGTTAATGCAAAGCAATTACACACACTCCACTGTGTGTGCCTCCAAACACTGGAATTGCTAAAACTGAAAGTGTATATGATTGGATGCTTCATAACTACTTCTTGAGTTTTTCCTTCCTCTTCTACTGTTGTCAAACAGAGGAAAAAAGCATGAATGCCCCTCATTTGTTTATTGGTGCAAACTAAACATTTGTAGCCCTGTCTTTCATTGAGGCATTGTATAAAACAGCGCCAAATGTTTTCATGTGTGCTGTCACACAGCAACATTCGCTACATTTAAATTAGCCCTGTGTATCTATGAGTCACTCTAATTCAGTAGAGTGTATGACAGGTGACCTCCTGCACAAAGAGAAGGGGGCCGGCAACAACAGAAAAATACCACAGCACTGGTTCCCCGATGATTAAGAAATGCCTCGCTCCCAAAGCATGGCTGTCTCCAGGGACACATCATCTCCCTGTTAGTTTCCACACAGAGCTTCAGCCTCACAGTGAATGACAGAAAAATATGGCAGGCTTTGTATGGAGTTCTTGTGGGATGGAAACCTGCAACACTGTTTTGTTCTCTGTTTATTATCTTGCATATGATTTCAGCCATTGTTATCAGTATTTGGGCATGGGTAGTAATGATTGAGATTGCGGTGTAGCTTACAATGTGGTTTATAAGCATACGTTGTAGTTTTCATTTCTTATACCCACAAGTTGCAAAAATGCAGTGGGATGATGATGAAGTCCCAGACTTTTTGCAAAATCTTATGCAATACGCATTAACATTTTCTGTGGTTAATTATTTTAGTACTTAACTGGTGGAGCTGTGTGGGGAAGGTGCGGTGGAGGGGAGCTTTGTTGGGTGGAAGCTCAGGTGCAAATTTGAGGAGAAACTTTGTATAAATAAGTGGTATTTTGTATGAGCAAGTATTTAGGAAAAAAAAAAAAATCAATCTTGTGAAAAATCCTAATTAATCAGAACATATTTGATTAAATGCACATATATAAACAATCCAAAAGTGACAAATTTCCTATGTATTTGCTATTTACAGGACGGAAGACTGACCAGAGGATACAGCTGATACTTGCACGGAAGAGTGTTTGGGTGTGAAGCTGGGTCAAGCATAAAATGGTTTGAGTTTCCTCCGAGAGTTTTGTCCAGGTTAAATTTGCAGGTAAGCATGCCAGAGCAGAAAGCCAATCAACATAATGTGGAAGAAGGAACAGGAAGACAGAGGAGACAGGTGAGGATCCACTAAATTATTTGCCAAAGGAGGAAGAAAACTGAGACCAAGCAAATCAGAAGATAAGTACATTCACAAGGAGCTAAATTAGGCATACAGAGGAATCACAAGCTGAGAAATTAAGAGACTATGGCCATGCAATTCTAACAGAGGCTGGACTATTCCACAGATAGGTCGATCAATAGGTTGTCATCTTCCAGCTCTTTAAATCCACTGCAGTATAATAATGCAGTCTGCTTAGCCAGAAGCTGTGGAAATAAACCACAGAACACAGCTGTTCCTTTATGATCTTCACATGAAGTTCATAAGCATGCACTCCAGAACCATGACTCATCTTATCCAAAAATCTATGTAGGGTAGGGTATCTGAAATGTTTTTGGATTAATAAACTAATCTTTATCTTTCAATAAAAATACAATAAATATATAAACCATTTAGCCTGCACACTATAATGACATGCTATAACAGGTATTTACCAGGAAAATGCTGCTTGTACACCCAATATCCAGTGTGCTTTTGAAAATAGTCACCAAAAATCTTAAAGAACTGCAGTTTACATTTTTTTGGTGAACTTTATACCTAAAACTCCTAGAATGAAAAGTGCTGTTGCCCAATCCTTTAGAGTTATCATTTGGCCAAGATAAATAGTATATGTTACAATTGTTTCTTTTATTTTTCATCACCCTTCTCCTTATTTCATTACCACTAAGTTGGCAGATTTGTGGAAGCAGCATAGTCATTTAACAGCCAAGTAAGTTTTGAATTTCATCATTTTGGCTGTCCATGTGAAATCTGGGAACACTTACCTTCATATATGGTATAACGATTTTCCTGCTCAATGCTGCAGTGCTATGCTCTATCTCCCAATGTTGAGTAAAAAGAATATGAGCCATCCAGGGTAAATATTCTCAGTGTTAAATTAGGATGTCTTTCCAAATAGAGTATTTCTATATCAATTCTCAGGGTGAATGCAAGAAATCAGTGCAGGCAAAACAAAAACCTAATTTGTTCCTTAAATAAATATATCCAAAAACAAACTTTCTTATTGCACATCAACATTGCATGTTGCAAATTTCATGTCCTAAATATTTAATTCAACAACATCGGAGTAAGACAAAATGCAATGAAGTCATAATTTAAATCTATCCAACAAAGAAAAGAAAAAAACACAAAATATTGAACAATTTTAATTATTTTTTGGCAGCTTGACCATTTTGTTAAATTATCAAAAGAATCTGAAACACAAAAATGTTGATCTTTGAAATTGTACTGTAAGCGGGTTTAAAAAGGTATGGTATTTTATTTTAAATTTACTGTGACTAATGGTATCCCTTCTCAGTACTTCTCATCTGCATCAACAATATTGATAGCAGAGGAGAAACTACCGGTAGTTATTGTTTTGCAAGTCACAGACTACCACTCTTTCCACCCAAACCTCGAGTCATGTCCCAAGTAAAGAAATGCAAGTCCAAAGTAAGTCATCACCCAAGCCAAGTACAAGACCTAAATATTACATTTTGAGTCTTAAGGAATTTATTTGACCATATATGAGATTTAAGCACTGTAATCATTTTTCTCTAGATTATTTTTTCCAGAATATTCAGCAAGAGGTAACGAAAGTACAAAAAATTAAGACCTATAACAACAAAACTGATTTCTTTAAAAGATAAAATCAGTTAACCAATTATAAACCTAGTTTTACAATCATAAGTAAGGTAAGCCATTAAAATAACATCAAGTTATTTATACAACTACAAAAATAGTTCACTATCTGGTCAGGTTTATGTTATAGGACATTATGCCACTGTGATAGACTGGCAACCTGGTGTATCCTGCCTTTCTATCAGCAACCATTATAGTCACAGTAGAAACCAGTCCACATGTGATCACGCAAATATAATCAAGTATAGACAATGGATAGATAATTATGGCACTGTTATTCATTGACTTGGATGCTTCAAATTAGTTTATGATTCTGACTCAAAACAAAAATCAGACACTCAAACATGAGAGAATTTAATTTGAATGATGTTAAAGGTAACTTCAATATGTATTTTATGTCATTTATGTATTTTAGATTAAAGCACTAAACTCTGAATTAGAAGTCAGTTGGTCTTTTTTTGGGTTTTTTTTTTATTTGAGTGAGAACCTTGCGAAGCAAAAAAGTAAAACTACTTTGGTTTTAAGAGAATATGTTTTCCTTACTTAATTGTAATAGATGTTAATCACCTGGTAAATTAAAAAAAGGATTTTAGTGTTTGGCAGATTGTAAGAAAGATTTTTGTTGAGGGTTAGATCACTGACTTAATTTTTACAAAACATTAGTATGACTTTATGGAACTTAATGGTTGAATAAAAAGTGAATATTAAACCAAATTTACAAAGTTACTAGCTAAAACTGACAAAGCTGTTGGAGCTGAAAAACAAATACAGTCTTTAATATTTTAAGGTTCAACTGTGGACCATAAAAAACTGAAAATATTTACAGATGAAAGAAATGACAAACACGGGTTGATCTCAGACATCCAGAGGAAGTGAGAGACGAGAGGAAAATAGCATACGAAAAGAGGGAAATTATAGAGAGAATAGTATAAAATATGGGATGGAAAAAGTAAAACAGATAAGATAAACTTTAGCTAAAAACCCAAAAACCAGTGTTCTTTGCATCTTGCAGATTTTGACTCAAATTATCCTGCTCCCCTGACTTGTGAGCCCTCCGTCTGTGTTTAGATGGTACATTAAAACCTTTCCATGCATAATGTAGAGTTGTAGGTGTGCCTCTGACATATGATAAAAAGCCTTCCTGCTCCTGTTTTGTATTTGTGAAGGGAAGAAGAAAGGTTTAAAAATTTCTTCCTCTCAGATGAATCACCTGTGCATTGTTTCATAATTAATTAGCCCATAAAGAGACTGAAGAAAAGAAAAAGAAGAGGCAGCATCTTGTGAATCCACCAAGGTAATTAACATCCCTCCCTCAACCTGAAACATGGCAGCTTTCTCCAAATAATTGCCTTTTGAACCCACAGGGGTTCCTTGGTCCTGTGTTTGGCTGTTTACACAAAGAGAGGTAAGACTGAGAGGGTTATATTTAGACCAGGACATGATTTCAAAGTTTTAGCTCCAGGCCTATTTAACAGCCTAAACAGGAAATTACTGAAAATAGCATTATCGTCAGTAAGTCTTTCCTTTTTTGAGGTGGGACCAAAGCCTTAGTATAAAACAGAGCTAGCTATTCTAGTGATGCATTTAAAAAAATATCCAGTTTCATAAAAAGCACCATTATTGAAAGATTAGTGTGTATTTCATCTTTAATGTTTATGTGAAACTATCTAGCCTCTGAAACTTGTATTTGTCAGCATTCTTAGGAGAGTTGGGAAACTGAAATGGTTTAATGCAAAATAGATGCATCCCCTATGGTTTGTTTAAAATAGCAGCATCCATTACTACATAAAGATTCAACCGAGGAGCCAAACTGGGCAAAGACCAAGGGAGATGGCAAGTTATCATGCCTGCACCGCATCTTCCATTTGGATACTCCTGGGGCACAACCCACTGGAACGTGGCATAACAAATTTGATCTAAAAATATGAGCGCCACAATAAATTTCTTGTGAATGTTTAAAATATTGATGGGTCATTTAAAGCAGTGATCCCCAAACTCCAGGCTGCGGACCGGTACATCGACCAATTCGTACTGGGCCGCACAAGAAAGAATTAAATATTTCTGTTTCATGTATTATTTGAGTCTGAGGGATCTTTTATTTTGAAAATCCTTTAATCGGATTCTCTCGGTTACGTCTTGCGGGCCAACATTGAACCCACAAACAGCAAAATGAGTAAGAGACAGATCAGATGTCTTTGGAAAGTTTCTTTGTGAAGGTGAAAATGTCCAGAGAAGACACATGAGAATGGATTTATCCTGGTAGGTGATTTCCACATTCTAAGCTCTGCATAATATGGTAATATGGACTCATTTTAAGCATAAAAGATGTAACAAAAAGAAAAGGCATTTGATAAAAGATGGCGAAAGCAGCGGCTTTATTTGCTGCACTATGATTTGGAGGAGAGTTATTTTATTGAAGTTAACATTTTTAACTGACTAAACATCCATGTTTATTAAGCACATGATAGTTTGCATCATCTCCGATGTCCACCGGACTCTAGGTTGCGCCATGCCAGCTGTTTGAGCATTCAATAGGTTGCATTTTCGATCCCAGTAAGAAAAACCAGGGCAAAAAATTTAAAATTATGCCATGTGAACTAGGCTATAGCTTACACACCAATATGCAAATCTGACGATCCCCCACCCACCCTCCTGCCCAGGCCATAGTAAAATAACTAAGCCTTGACCGGTCCGCAGTGATAAAAAGGTTGGGGACCACTGATTTAAAGAATTATATTGGATATTCAGAAAACTAAACATTTGTTTGTGATTTAGAGTTTTCCATTCTTCATAACATTAGTCAAACAAGACAATAATAAAGGTTTGCTGTCAAAAATCTAATATACATGCCCACCATAATGAATAACCTCACAAGAACTGATTACAAAAATTCCTGAATCAATGCTTTCATTACTTAACATGACAGCATTGAAGTCAGTATGTTTTACAGGGACAGAAATTGAGGTCGCAAAACAAGTTTCTGTTTAAATATGTGGTGAAGGAGAAAGATGAGAGATGAAGAAACAGAGGAAAATATCCAAAATGGCAAAAAAGAGAAGGAAACAGACTCTACAGAAAACTGAACAAGCTTGGCACAATAGTACATGAACAATAACTTTGCATAAGGGTTACACAAGCTTTTTTTCTTCACCTCTTTCTGGAAACATGTCTGTTGTTGTGTTTCAAAATATTTCAGCTCAATTTTACACATCCAGAATATGATGTGACTCTTCTCAACTCATTTCCCTCTTTGCTGCATATGGTCCTGTCATATCCATGTGATTTTATATTCTCACCATGAATTATCTGATTGCCACATTTAGGTAATCAACATAGCACAGTTTTGATGATTGTTAATCGGTTCAGACTCATCCAAGTCCACATCTTGATGCATTGAACAATAGATTTTCTCCATCCATCTCTTGGAAGCAAATTAATTCATAGTTAAAATCTGAAAAGTTATTTAATAATTTTATATGCAAGTACAATCAATTATTTTTCCAGGACTCAGTTAAATCAATTCAAAATTAGGTAAATCCCTTAGTATTTATCTCCAGTATATGAAAAAGTCTATGAATGAACTTTAACATAGAATTTTGGGTACATTTTCTTCTTTTAGGTTGTTGTACTATTTGTATATAAAGACAAATGCAAAGAGATGCTATGTTGTTCCATCTATGCAGTGTTTTTCAATAGGACCTAATTATATATATATAGATAACTTATCTCTACATTGTGGCATATTATTTAGGACACTGCATCTACTTGTTCCAGTACAACTATGTTTATTGCAAACTGTTTTAGGAATTATCCCAACATCTTTCTACTGGGAAAGATTCAAAGTTACCCCCTATCTCATAAAAGACAATGGGAATGACAAAGTTCGCTGTGACTTTTACTGCAAATGATTTATGATCTTTGAAAGTCATTAAAAAGAGCTTTTGGACCATTTCTGAATACACAATCCTATTAACTCTGCATAGTGGTGTGGTTGTAAGCAAAGTTGCCTTGCAGTTAGAATGTTTTGGGTTCAAATCCTGGCCTGGAGTCTTTCTTCATGGAGTTTATATGTTCTCCATGTCTGTGTCGGTGCTCTCCAGGTGCTCTGGCTTCCTATTGGGTTCACTGGTTTTTCTAAATGATAAAGGCAAAGGATGTCTGGATGAAAAATACAGAAAGGTTATAGAGTCTCTAAAGAAAATGAGATAGCTCGAATAAGTAATGCTTAGACAGCTGTTGCCACAATACTATAGAACCTCTTCTAATGCCTAGAGGCTTTCATGTTTTGTGTCTAATAAAAATGAATGACTCACACAGATGCAAATATGAATGAGCTTTAAATGCAGTAAAGGTTTTGGTGAAGTTGTTTAATTTTTCCCTTTTTGCTAAAATAAAAAGGTATTGGGCTCTTCATACTCCGGCTTCCTCCCACAGTCCCACACATGACTGTTAGGTTAATTGGTTTCTCTAAATTCCTCTTAGGTGTGAGTGTGAATGGTTGTTTGTCCTGTCTGTCTCTGCGTTGCCCTGTAACAGACTGGCGACCTGTCCAGGGTAACCCCACCTCTTGCCCGGAACATTAGCTGGAGATGGGCACCAGCACCTTCCTTCAAACCTTAACAATAAAAGTTTCAAACGTGCACATGGTCACTCCAAATTTCTAAGGTCATTCTCTCTGTGTTTGGAGAGTTATGTGACAAAGCAATTTTTTAAAAAGCTAATAATGCTGTTATTCTTAACTTCATAATAGAAATATATTTATTGGATATTTTCAACACACATTTACACAGCCATGATTAACTTGCAGTAACTATAATGCAAACCTTTCATGCTTGCAATACAGCACTTCTACACAGAAAGTGCCAACAATATTACTCAATACATAATATGGGTTTTAAAAAAAAGCTAAAATGCCTAGCAACACTGAATTGTTGACCTGGTGCACCTGGGCAACTTCAGTCCAGAGCCCTTGGGGTAGATGGGCCAGAATACACTGTATTTGTGTGAATGTGAGTATGCAGAGTGATGACAGCGAAACGTGAGGGTGCTGCACTTTCTGAGTAATTAGGTGGCTTTAAAAAAAACCTAAAAAAACAAAAACTGGATGTCTGGAGTAGCAAATGTATTTCCAAGTACTGAATTAATAAAGGGATTACTCACTTACTAAAATATTGAATATCTTCAGCCCTAGAGTTTTGTAGAACACTTAGAAAAATATAATTTTACCGAAGTAGCCCCTAATCACATAGAACATTTTTTTAAATTTAACTAGCAATTTGAGACCATTTGGAGGGCAATTTCCTGCCATTAAAATTGTCTTTAGTTTGCCAGTGACACCCCTAAAACACATGTAACAATTTTTTTTTATTTATACTTGTTTGAGTTGATAAGCAAAAAAGGCATTGTTTGTTATGTTTGAGATATTCCATACAAGTGAATGGACACTGGCAGAAAGTCATCATGGTGATGGCAATGTGACTGACAGTTGCCATCCCAATTCATAACTTATTACATCCCTCTACTTTTAGGGAATTTTAGTGAGAAGGAATAGTTTACACACATCATTTTTACAAATGTCCACAACTGTGCAAGGCCAATATGTTAAAAATATATTTTGTAATAAACATGAGTTCACAAGCAAAAACATAAATAAATAAAAAAAAAATCAAACTAACAAACAAACAAAAACTCTTAGAAATCATTAATCCTTTGCATAAAGCCTGGTAAAACACTAAGAAGCATGACTATGTTTTAAAAGGTGGTGGTGTGAGTGTGTGTGTGTGAGGGGAGGATAAAGAAAATCTTCCTTTAGAACTATCATTCTGTTTCTTAGTCCAACATGCCATCCTTAGAAAAAAAAAAAGTAGCTTTTCATTATTTACATCAAAGGTAATTAAGATGTTAGGTATAACATCTTTATTACAATTAATTGGAGGACGAGCAGAATGATGTGTTCTGTATGCCTTTTATTTCACAATCAAAAAATTGTGAATAAAAGGCATATTAAGGTGGAATGAAGTTTATTTTGAATTCTCAAAGCCCTCCCCAGCATTACTTCAAACTGAGTATTGCTATTAATGAGAACTCACATTTCCTACCTCAATCCCCAGCTGCTTCTTGCCACACAGCTGAATGAACAGTTAAGGTCAACAGCTGATAACACTCTTAACCTGAGACTGACCTCATGGTGCCTTGTTTCACTTGTGGGACATTGCTGTAGACGAGGCAATTTGTCATGTTCGCAAAGTAACTAGCAATTACCAAGCGTCCTTATGGGCATCATGTATCACTGACTCTCTGGCAAATACCTGTGGACTTCCAAAAAACCCCAGCTGTTTCATGCAGGCCAAGCATAGCAGTCACATCAAAGTCTGACCTCAAATCTAGATTGTTACTCTGAATTAAGCAAAAACCTGAATAAATTTAAGGATAGAGTGTTAAAAAGGATTCTTTACCTTTAACTATCAGCGACATGCAATGGGCTTTATGTTAGGCATACACATTAAAGTTGTCATGTTTTAAGCATATTAATATTTGACATTGTGCCCTCTGTAAAGCAATAACCTAGCAAGAAAGATAACTTTGTCAAATTGGGTCAGTATGTATGTCATAAAATGGCAATTACATTTTTTTTCTTTTTAAATCTTCAATAATAAAATCTTGCTGTTATTCCACATGAAGATATGATCACAATGGAAAATTATGGAAATTTGTTGAAAAACATTTGATTTTTTTATGAATTTATGAAATAGGGTTAATTTCATTTTATTTTATAAAGTTAAACCATTGAATCTATGGACATTAAATAAAGCTCAGAACTCATAAGTTGTTATTGCTGTTTTGGGATATGGGTAAAATTTTGAATCAATGAATTAACTGAGTTTAGGATGAGTTCAGGTTAGGTTTAGGATTAGGCATGTTCTCGTAACCTTTAAGGTTTAGGGGTAAAGATCAAAATTAAGCAATAGAAATGAGTGAAAAATGAGTGGAAGTCAATTTAAAGTTCTTGTGAAGATAGAAAGGCCCCCTGTGTGTATTGCCGGGTGGGAGGGGTTGTGTGTTACTTAACATAGACTGGGAGGGTTAGGAAAATTTATGTGACAATGTATGATTTTTGGCACTTTGAAATGTTAGTGACCAATTTGGATTAGAAAGAAGAGTTATAGATCATTAAATATTTTTAGAATTATATTGCTTGACACTTTTATCTGGTTCAGATGGACTTAATGGACTCTGGATTTTTTTTCCTTCATAAAAATTCTGATGGTTTTCTTCATTTTGTTTTTACAGTTTCTTGTCATCCATTCTCTTCATCTTTCTCACTGTGGCTTCTTCCATACATCACTTTCACATAAGAATTTAAAGTGGGTCAGTCTATGATTCCCTTGTTCAGTGAGAAGAAGCATGCACATTCATCATTGTATTCTAAGCTCTTTGTTTCCACATGCAATTATCCCTAAACAATGGCACTTGCACAAAGATTGCTCTGGCTTTAGAACATTTACAGTTAGCAGGTTATATAAAAGACAAGTTTCTGGGGAAATTACTTATGACTACTCTAAACTTGATTTAAACACTTGATGGAAATTGCAAAATGTGTTCAAGCATATTTATTCAGCTTGAGTATATTAGCCAGCATTTTTAACTTTATAAACTAATTGCTTTGAAAGAAGTCAAGCAACATAGCTGCTCATTCTTAACCCAAAACAGGAATCTTTTTCCATATGAACAGTTGAAGCCTCACTGTATAATATAGGGTTGTGTTTTTGATGACAGGTCTACTCAAACCAGAGTAACATGCATTGATCAGAAATACTACCTCAGTCTCTAGTGTCCTATGTGAAAAAGGATATGTGGAGGTGCCATAGAAGGTTCAACTTGAATAAACAGAAATGTTGCCTTACAAATATCGAGCAACCATGTTCCAGCGTGAGATTTGTGTAGCAAGTAGGGCATCTCATACTTCTCTCTGTGCTGTCAAACCTATTGAGGATGGTAAAGGAGATAATGCTTGGGCTTTTTCAATAAGATGGTACTAAAGCCAAAAGCTATCAACACCTTTGGGAGCTTATACATTAAACAATAGTGAGATAGATGAATTCTGTAAGGGAGGAAAGATGTATTTTTTCTCCTATCAGTATGTTACTATTGCAGTTTTTCATTGAAATTACATAGTTCAAAAACTACAATAAACATCAGTGTAAATGAATAAATGCTCCAGTATTATAACAAAAAATCACCACGTTTTCAGACATATGGATGTTGTCTTCTGGAACATCCATAAGACGACCTCCTTATTGATCGAAACCAAACCTTTTTTCTTTAGCTTTAGTTTCAGTTTTTTGCATTTATCCTTTTCAGTTTATTTGATTCCTACAAGCTCTTTGCCTTCTATTGTTTAAATCCAAGTTTCAATTAGTTGATTATACTCCTGTCAGCATGTTTACTCCTTTGTTTACCCTTTATATTGCCAGGTTGTTTTATATTTGTTTCTTTTGTCTCTTTATCTGCTCTCTAACAAGCCCAAAGCAGAGGTGTTTGTTTTATTGTTTTTTAAAATGAATATTTTTTTAGTGTTTGATTTCCTGATTTGCAGCCCCTCATGTTATGATTGCAAGAACAAACTGGAATCTATTGGAAAAATGTGACCTGAGCAGAGTACAGTGGTTCCTATAATCCAAATAACATGTTCAAGCCTCTGTAATAGAATGCTGCTATCGATCGTAGCAAAGCGGCCCTGAAATCTAAAAGGGCAGGTATAGGCACAAGTCCATTCTGAGTCTTAAGTAGGTTACTGTTAAAAATTGCCAGAGCCATTTCTATGTACACTGGAGCTCTTTTAACGGCTCTGCTGTGCAAGTTGTCATGGTTATTTTTTAGGTTTGATTACAGTAAACTGGGATCCATAGACTACTAAGCCTTACATGGTATAGTGTATACTGTCACATTGACTATTATGTTTAATTAGGTAGCTTAACTTATTGACATACCTATTGTAGGTATGATGTATCTAACCTATGAAGGACACTGACCATTGAGTTTTTAGGCTCCTGAACTGCTGATTCCTGAAGAACTGAAAGCAAAGACTTCCTAAATAAACTTCACTCTTTGTATTATGTTAATTAAAAAGATAAAACAGATGCTTGTTGTTCTTTTCTACAATCCTGCAAATTTGACAGGATATGGGAAGCAGCTATTGCTCATACTATCCTTTACAATCATTTGAGCGAACTAATTATCACTACAAGAGAAAAAGGAGACTGAACTGAACTACCGTTTTTAAAATATGGTTGATTTCTTCCACAGACATTTTAGATTTTGATAAAAGAAAAAAAGAAAAAAACAATGTTTATTCTACGGGAAATTCTGGCACAGTTTGAGAAAAGTAAATATATAAAATTGTTGATGATCACAAGAGCCTAAAATTAGAGTGGTAATGCAGCTTGATTTTGTTTGTTTGTACACAGCGTGTGCAACCTGTCAGGCTTTTCAAAGAAACAAAGGAAATTTGAAAACTGTAATCTCTAAAGATTCTGAAATAATAAGCAGGAATATTTTATTTATTACTTCGGCACAGAAGAAAACACTCATTGAGTTATTAGGTAGAAGTAGATTCTATGTAAAACTTTAAGATGAAGTCGAACTCAAACTTATTACTTTAGCAAGCTAAGGCTAGAAAACACTTACTAGATAGCTCCCTGGCTGCATAAGTCCTTTTCCTTAATGTTGAAATTAACAACGAACAGTCTGATTGCACATTGTGTCCTTTCAGTGGAGACCATCCTTTCCTCAATCTCTTCGCCCTCTGAAAAATGGTAGTTTTCTCCTCAAAGGTCCACATTTCTTCTTCCAAAATGTCAGCATTTACACAAATTTTCTTGAGTGACTCCATCCATGCTTATCGGACACGTTCTGGCCACTCCCCTGTCTTATAATCATCCTTCTTCTTGGATGTACCCATTGATCTTGTTTGTCAAATCATCTGTCATCTGCACAATGACAGCTAGAAATTACTCAAGGGAAAGTGTTGAACATTATTATGGGTAAGTGGGGATCATAGATCTCTGCTAATTAAGAGGTTGATTGTTCTGTTCCTTTTTTCCCTTCGCCTCATCTCTTGTTGAACCAAAGTCTGTTTGGACTTAATGAGAAAAACTCTTTGTATGTTCAGTTCATTGTTATAAACCCAGGGCTGGGTAACTGCAGTCCTCAATGGCCGGCATTGTGTGTGTTTTAGATGTTTTCAATGCTTCAACGCACACCTGAATCGAATCAAATGAATTGGTAATTAGCAGACTCCTGCAAAAGTTGGCACTGGCACTTAAGAATCATATTCAAAATGGCTGCTACAAATGTTGTTTTCACTAAAATCAAAATAAATAATTAGAGAAAAAAACAACTAAAACATAGAAATAAACTATTTTAGATTTAATTCACAGCATAAGAGTTTGATTTTATGTGAAACTTCCAGAATGATTTTAAACATCTAATTTCTTAATTTGAAAGCTTAAACTTGACCTGACAGCAAATATTTGACTCAGCTGTTGTTGAGCTGTAAATGCATTTCAGGACCATTTTTTGTGTAAGTATGACAAACATTGACTTGTTTGATTTTTTTATTTTTATTTATTAATACAGTATATCCATGTATTTAATTAGTTTTCTAAATTGTTATGAACTCCTATGATACAACTGTATTTTTAAATAATTTGTCATTTACACATTAATCTGCAAAAGCAAACAGAAAAAAGTGTAATTATGATTAGTTTTTTACAGTGTGGGATTGTGGTCCATTTAACTTCATCCATCAGTTCTGATCACATTTAACAGGGTTTATCTTTAAACTTTATTGGGAGATAGCTCCTGATCCTGTTCAGTCACTTATGAGGAAAACACATTTCTTTTCACATTATTTCTCAGTTAAACAGGGCTGGTGCCATTTGTTCAAAACAATAAACATTGTTCAGTTTGTTAGCACCACTAATAATTGGAACTTTTTTTTTTTTCCTGTGGTGCTATGAGTTTTGCTATTCGTTTTCTGGTAAAAAAAAAAAAAAAAAAAAAGCTCTCAGCTTTTCATTCTTAGAAGCCTCAACTAGAGGAAATACATTGTTCTCTGTGAACTGACAATATATAATACAAGAAAAAACCTTCAGATTGTGATTGGACTCCATGCTGTTGAGGAGCTCCAATTGAATCAGCTACATAGAAAAGCAGAAAGGAGGTTTTTCACTCTGAACTTGGGCAATTCACCAAAAATGATTCTTTTTATGGAAACTTGAGGCAGAAAACCTGCAGTAAATTACACTTGTACAGAGTTTCTGTTAACGTTTTGACCACTTAGAAAACATTTCACACTACTAGTTGTCACTCATTTACCCACATAAGATGACACACATACACGAAGCAGAGTGATTGAAAACATGCCCTAGGACACTTCAATTAGTTTTGAAGGGATACCGGAATCAAACTCAAAATGTTCCACTAAGGGTTAGCTTAACCCTGTTTAAAGTTTAAAATGAGCCATAAAACTCTAAATTACAGCAGCAAAAAGTTTGAACATCACCCTTACAGCTCTGCTGGTCAGGATTAATAGGTTATATGGTTAGCTTGGAGGTAATGTTTCTCTTTGTTGAGCCAACTACTGTAGTGATTTGGGTTTTCTGTGTGTTTATTTAGGTTTCTGTGTTCTGTAGTCTCTGTGTTGTCCTGTGCAGCTGTTCCCTGTTTCCCCTGATTGTCTCCCTGTGTATTTAAACCCACCTGTGTTTCTTGTTCTTTGTCAGGTCCTCATCTTGTCTGCTGTCAAGTCTGTTGTTGGGTTTTTGTTATAACAGTTCTTACCAGCTCTGAGCACTTTGGTGTCTACTCATCTGTGCTGCTTGGATTTTGGATTTCATCATCATTAAAATCATAATTTCTTCATTCCAACCTGGGTCCACAGCATGTTCCTCAGCAACCCTAACTGCATATCATTTGATTGTTGATTCTATGTTGCATTGTGTTTTTGTGTTTGATTTGATGTAAAGCACTTTGAAATGCCTTGCTGCTGAAATGTGCTATACAAATAAAATTTGATTGATTGATTGATATCATGACAACTCCATGAGGAGATGCTATAAAGCATTGAATAGATGATTCTCTGTAATCATGTTTTTTTTTCTTTTTTAGAAATGTATCTTTACAAACCTTTGGGTTCCATTACACGTCTGGGGAAATATTTTCCCCTTACAATCAAAGGTTTTGTGTTATTTTGCTTACAAGATGGTTAGCTCTCTCAACTGAGAGCAAATTGAAGTAAAGAAATTGAACTTTGTAAATACAATAGTAATGAGCACTAACAGTGTGTTGCAGTCACTTTTGATGAATTTATGTATTTAGACGTTTCCTTTTTCAAATGTAAAACAGGAACCAGAACTGCTTGAGTTTGACAGATGCACTGCTTTTAAGCACAGCTATGTGACAAGTCTAATGACTTTGTCTCCCATGGTGACATTACGGAGTCACAGTCACTCACTGCAGCTACCAAACTGTTCCAGCAGATTACTTTGGACAGAAATGGGATTATGCAGCAGTGAACAGAATAATTATACTGGATAAGTTGATCTTTTTGAAACAGGATTACAGTGGACAGATGAAAAAGATTGTAAAAGATGGGTGGGTGTGCATTGGCATAAATTATAGTGGAAAAATTGTAACGGAGGATAATAAGTTGAAGTAAATTGCATGTCTTTCGTGAGTCAATTTCATATTTCATTTTAGGGCATTTGTCTGCACAGCTGTAGTCACCATGGTGAGAATTTAGAGCTGAGGTATTTTCTTTTCAGTGAAAACATCAAAAACAAGATAAAAACCTTACCAAAACAAAACTCAATGAACTTATCCCGTACTCTCTGCTCATTTTCAGTATGTTGTTTGGTTCTCTGGAAAAATCTGACGAGCATACTGCACTTTTGTAGATAAAACAATAAAATTTTAGATACAATATAAATAAATTATGGAATAGTAACAAAGGGTTAAATAATGCACATTATTTGCTGTAGTGGTTAACCTGTGGTTTTGCAAGCATCCTAGAATTTATATATTTGAAAGAGTATCAATAAGTGGTATTACTAAGTTAAAAGAGAGAAATTGTAATTAACAGCAAATTACAATTTTTGATTCTTGTTTTCTTGATATCAAATGTATTCAATTTGTTTACAGTCCACCAATAAAGCATGCAGTTTCTAGTTGGAAACTTTTTAATATAATTTGTCTGCACAGGGAGACAATTCCTGGCTAATTAAATCCAGTCAATTAAATCAATTTGTTAGAATCTATTTGATAATGTCAAAGCAGGTTTATATGAAAATAACTTTTGACTTGAAGATTATCCTGAAAAATACAAAAAATCATAAATTATTCAGGAGAACTTCTCATGAGCTTTGTGGACAACCATTTTCAAATATAACAAGAATCCATACATGATTTTTGAAAAATAGTTGCTCATCAAATATCTGAGAATTTCCATTGCAGTAACCTGATTAAAAAGTGCTCAAGTTTAGCTTTAGAGCTCATTGTAGGACTAAAATACCACCTGTGAAAGTCACTCATGATATTCTTATGGCCTCAGATAATTGACTTGTGTCAGTACTTGTCCTGACATATTTCAGGGCTGCACTATTGGAGATGCTTGTTTACATTGATTTGTGTTTACTAGACTTTTTTCAGTTCTTCTCCTTAGTAAAGAGAAGAACTAAAAAAAAGGATATATTTTAGTCTCCTGGATAGCCTTATGTTCAACCCACCATTCACATGCCTGTTTATCCTCTCCAGTGTCCCTTTTAGGCTGGTACCAATCTTCAGAGGTCAATGAGCTAGAAGAAGGGTAAGCCCTGGATAGATTGCCAGTAAACTGCCTCACTATAATCGAAAAGCTTTTTAAGGTAGAGCAGAGAAGAAATGCTAACCTGCAACTCACTCCAATATGCACTTATGCAACGTGTTCTGTAATGAGGTCTGACAGTTATTTAAAGCTTACTTATTCAGAGCGATGAAAAGTTTAGAGAAAATAATTTTCAAGGGGCCTTCTTTGACACATTGCACCTGATTACATCAGATCTTGAGTGACAATAGACTTCTGAAACACTCTGACGCAGTGCATTTATTCCAAGAAGTCATCCATCTAAAATTGACGATGCTGCTTTGGGAATAATTCAAAAGAAATGTTCAAGTAGTGGGGTTTGGTAACATTAAAGACCTGCAGTGACAGCTTAGACACTTTGCATAGTTTGTGAACTGAAGACTGTTTGGAACAATAACAAAAAAAAAAAATAAAACTTGTTCTTGGGTCACCTATTTTAAAGGGCTCCAGTTCCTAAACTCCAAACAAGCATTCAACATCCACATTTATTCGGCCTTACTTAGTGCACATTATTTGATGCAACACTGAAGCAAGATCTTTTCCAGCAGATTCACTTACCTCTAGTTAACAACAGTAGCTTTGACAGCACAGGCCTATTTCTGTGACATATGACACAAATCACCTAACTCTCTCAGAAGAGGAGTTCGGCCTTGTGCTAACACATCAACAGTTTGAATTGCACCCATGTACTTTATGTCCATTCACTCTTGAGCGATACACTATAATAAATTCAGTTCAGTTTGACTCACCAATCCATCTGTTTGGCACACATGCAAATTCCCTTTGAAGGCAAACCTGCATAACACCTGGAAGCAGTGTTGTGATCTATTTTTCTCTCTCTCTTGCTAATGTCACTTCAGAGTTACCAACTGCATTGCAATCATGAAATTCTGTAACAGTATTTTGCTTGTTTGTTTTTAACATTTAATTTGTGAAAGCGTGAAAGTTATGTTTTTAACAAAGACTATATCTGGTGTGCGATTCAAGTTTTTTCTTTTCTTTTTCCATACAATGTTTTATTTTTTATGATAGATTTCCACTTTGTTTTCACATAAACTTAGCCAGACTTTTTGTGAGTGAACCACTGCTGTTGTGTAAAATAATTAATCTTTTTAAAATGTAACCAGCACTGCCAGCACACATCACAACATGTAACAGTACGACAGCAGTTTTTAAATTATGTATCCTTTTCTTATCATGTATCAATTCTGTCTTTATCTTGTGTTGAAATTTGTGAATACAACAAAATTAAAAATAAAATGAAATTTGTGGTTCTAATATAAATATTTGTGGAGAAATTTAAAGTATAGAAGTACTTGTGAATGGTACTGTATAGCCACTGAATTCACAGTTAATGCACAGAAAACTGTCAACATACTTGAGTTGTCCTGAAAAGGTAAAAACGGAGGCCTAAGAGCATCATGCAGTCTGGGAGTGTGATTCCAGTCTCACAGAGCAATCTCCCTTTACTAAATCCCCACAGCACAATTCAATTCCATAACACCACAGGCCAGAATATCTGGGATATAATCTGACAAGCATGAAAGGTTGGGAGGCCAGTGAGCATGAAGATACTGCATGAAGTCCACAAAATAAAGGAACATATATATATATATATATATATATATATATATATATATATATATATATATATATATATATATATATATATATATATATATATATATTTGCAGTGATAAATAAAACTGCAAAGCACTGATTACATTTTTGACAGGAACTCCTTAGGTTTGGTTTTTTAAAGTTACTGTATTACCACAAGATCCTCGTTGTTTTCTATTTGCACCTGGTAAAAGCATTGAGTTATGATGTAGCCATAAGAAGATAGTGACTTGAAAATTTATTGTTGAAAAGTAAAACAGTGTAAATTGTAATTTTTAATCTGTATGAAATAGCATAGAACTTCTGATATGATTCTAATAAAAGGCATGATATACATGTTTATGCTTCCAATGATTAATTATAATTCCCACTTTTGCTAAATGAAGACTGTAACGAAGAAAAAAATGCATGCACAAAATACCCACACACTAATTAGTTAAATTAAGCTTATTATCCTAAAATTTTTATGAGTCTTGGGATTTTCTAAATAATTACAACCCAAAGAATAACTGAATATGTGGCAAATTTATTCACTTCTTTCTGCAGGTGCACAGTTTAATCTGCCCAATCAAGCAAACCTTATAGTTTCAGTATGTTAACAGCCCTTTGGAGATGCTTCTGAGAAAATCAAGAAAATTTTAAGTGTCTGTTAGTCTTTAAGTTTTCCCTGAATAATAAAGTTAGTTTTAGGTGTAACAATGAATATCAAAAATTTGCCTTCAAACGTGAAATCTAAGATTTCAGAATTTATCAGCAGGCTTGATGGCTGATGTGGAGGTGGCAACATCATCCACCTCAATCATGCAGAACACACAATACAGAGGCACTGAGCTGCAAGTTGTAATGTGTGAGGAACATTTAAGATTCATCCGCAGTGTACATCCAAATAATTTCATCATAAGTTGATTTTAAATCTATACTTGAGCAAATAAATAGTTGCAACGATTGGTCGATTTAGGATCAAAAAGCATGACGATTCAGATTAAAAGCCCATTAAACATTTCTGCTAAGAGACCTAAGGCTCTTGACAAAATTGAGCATGCAAATGAAAAAAAACCAATTCCAGATTAAACTGGAATGACTGGTATTCAGTTATTTACAGAAACAATGATTTCTGCAAATAATGTGATTTATAATTCAACAGAGAATCTCACAATGTATTCATTTGTTATCAGCTTCAGTCTGAGAGGTTTTCAATAAAATGAGCCCAATACTGCCTATTTTGTTTGTATTGGGCAGAAGGTGGCATGAATATATTTGATTATGTGATATCTAACAACATGCATCATTAATATAACTCAGGAGATTGTGATCTTCTGCAATTCATTGTGTTTAAATAGAAAACTGGATTTATTTTCTTTCTGTTTTCATAAAGATGTTTTGATTCTTATCCATTAGGCTTCTTCAGTCTTTTAGAGGTATTCATGGTTTAAATTAACTTGTCCTTTGCTTTAGCATATTGCATGAGGTGACTGTTGCTCAGTGAGTGGATTAGTTGTCTCACAACTGGTAAGTTTTCAGCTCTATTCCAGCTTGCTCTGCCACATTCAGTTTGGCCCTGACCAAGGATTTTAACATCTAGTGACCTACTAAAATACTCTTCAATGTATAAAAGTCTGTGTCTGTGAGTCCAACTGGGTGACTGTGGCTCTAGTGTAAAATGTTTTGTGTGGTCAGCATGATGAGAAAAGCCCTTTATAAATTCAGTTATTAGTTTTTTATGAGGGATAATCCAATAAAGGCATCTTTAAAGATCGCACCAGAGTCCTTGACTAAATCCAACTCTTATTTCTGCCTGGCCTACAGTGTTTTCAAGCAAGCTGTCCAGCCATTTAAAATGAATTGTTGCTCAATCAGTTCAGTTTTCCCAAACAAACTGCCTTTATAAAAATTCACAGTGAAAGAGACACAGTCCTGGTATCACTAAGTATTTTCAGATATTGATCCTTTTGGGGAAAAGCAACTGAAACATTGATTATGATATTTTACTTTGCTCAAACCCAACTACAAAACTATTTATGTATGAGCAAAACTATTATTTCTGCAAACTGCCCAAATGTGTAACTGGAGCCATGCTCAAGTATGGTACAGGCTGAATTCAAAACAGAGACTAAAATGCTGGCATTACTTAATTTAACAAACTGCACCAGCTGCATCAGCAAGAAGTGACTTTATTAACGGATATAATTTATGTGTTAAGACAGATATATCTTGAAACACAAATCAACTATGGGTGCATTTTAAGAATTTCTTCCCTACCACAGTTTTTAATAAAAATGTCGCTCTCAAAAAAATACATCAGTGGCTCGAATGTGACAGGTGAGAAAGTTATAGGGCACAATAAAAACACAACCACACACCATGTTATACTAATGAAATGCAGAAAGTTTGTTTTAGTTTGAAAGCATGGTATTGATTTGTTTTAACTACAAGTATTATTGATCTGGGGCTTGGTATCAGCAAATGGTTAATCTTTCTGCATCCCTGTCATTTTGTACATTTGGCACAGATGGTCACAGCTTGGTGAGATGTTAGGAAAATCCTGCACACAAGAATTTTTCACAGAAGGCTCAACTAAAAGACTGTGTTGACAGTTGTAGATCACTTATTAATAATGTGCAATAAAACTAGAAGTTACTTTTTACTATTTCCTGGCAGTCTGTGGCTCCATGTCAGAAAAAGTACTACATGTACTTTTCTGTTCCTTTTTCCTTTGTATTTTTTGTATTTCTTACACTCCAAACATATCTAGATCAAAATCTCAGAACTTTTCTGAAAAGTGCTGTGTCAACACACTTTTTTGCCAGACTGACCAAAGATCGTCACCTCGGTAAAAAAAACAAAAAAAAACAACAAAAAAAACACCACGCAGTCAGAAAATGTCTTTTGTCTAATCACCAGCAGCTGTATCCTAAGGCTTGCCAAGCACAACTTATTACAACAAATGAAAACTATATGTCTGATTGGTTAAAATTTCTTAAGGGTCTGTTTTATAATACCAAGCCAGCCAGCTCCAGTCACTGATCATCTTCTTCTTAGGCTACATTGTGTAATGATACACGCTTGAAGTGGTTCCACCATGGACAAACAAAATCAATTTGTGAGAGGGTAGAAATCCAACTGCTACCTTATGCATTGTTGTTCCAATACTGAGGAAATTAATAATGGAACAGTTCTGGTTTCAAATGTAGGCTATGTATTGGTGACAGCAATGTAGATGAATGTAGATGAGATTCTCTCCCAACAATATGTATTTAAGATGCTAGCCTTCTGAATAGAGTTCTAAATTTCTGTTTGGATATATTGCCCAAACCATTGTTAGTTTGATTTTTGCAATAGACAGGGTGTACAATGCACACAATGATGCAATTTGCCGCTTGCTCCCTGAAAGGTTAATTGACAACCAGTTGTTTTTTCTTTTTTGGCTACAACAATCACATTGTATTGAAACGTTGTAAGAGGGAAGCCAATGTAACCAATATTAGGAAAATACACAATGTTAAATCCATAATAATAAATAGCATAAATACATAATAGTAAGCAATGATATTTTGCTGGTTTCCAGTAAAATAGCAGTTAGTGATAAGATGTAAAGAAATTACAATATCTACCATTTTTAAACCATTATTTTAAAAAAATATATGTTGACACTGTAATCTTTTAATATGAGAACCGCTGATGCCAACAAGCTCCAAATATGTTAAAACATTCCTCTCCTGCTCCTCTTCAACTTAGCACACTCCATTTTATCCATTACCCCCCACAACATGCCTTGTCACTCCACTGTCCATCATATACGGCTTTTGGGCTGCTCATCCCTACCTAATGACCCCCTCAGGGACCCAAAGCTGCTGTCTGGACTCCTCACTGAATGATTTCCCACTTCATGGGCAACAGTAAGGGCCAGTGACAGAGTGCAGTGTTGAGCATTCTCTTGGTAGACGATCTGATAGCAGGTCAAATGCAAAACCCTCAGACAAAGACAAAAAGGACATTAAGTTGCCCTTTTGCTCTCTGAAACCCCTTATTCCAGTGCACTTAATAAGGTAAAATGGAGTGCAAAGTACCTCCTTTGTTCAGCCTTTCCATATCGGTGATGCATAAAAGCACTGTTATGGTGTGATCAAACTTGGAAATCTATTTCAATATCAAATACTGCTGGATAACGTCATCCTGGAGATTCATCATGAAGTCTGTTTTTATGCAACTATAAACTGAGAAGCTTTAGCTGAAATTTATTTTATTGTACAAAACGAAAATTAATGTGCCCTTTTGCAGCTACCAAGAGAAGAGCTATAAATCAAGAGTTTCTCTAGTGTAAGTCAGAGCAGAGTTGATGAGAGGTAAATAAAACTGATTGGTTGGTTAGGTTGTTGACTCACTCATTTTTCTTTGTTTACCAGCAGATGAAAAATTGCTATTTAATCACGTGAGTGTAAATTGTTTTACGGGGTGGGCAGTCTGACTATAGATGAGAATAGGTGGTAGATGCCATTCAGTAAGAACAAGGTTATAAGTACTTTGAGGTTAAGGTAAGTCAGAGCTTTTCTAGGGGCCCCTAGACATAGAGTTCAGGAAATGTTTTAATTAAAGCCTCACATTAACTTTATCAGAGTAAAAAGCCTGCCAAACCATGAAGAATATGACATCACTTGAATACAACATGCTGGGGATTGAAAAAATATAGATAATTACTGTATAAACTAAAACAATGTTGAGAAAGAATATAAATGAGTGAATCTTTATCTTTGTCCCTTACCATGTTTTGACTGAAATTAGTTTTTTAAAGTAAGGACACACTAGTCAATTCTACTGTATCTTTCTGAAGACCATGTAACAGGTCTCAGTTGAGATTAGTCAGTAGATTAAAATCTATTCTGTGAAGAAGTTGTTCTGTAAAATAACTCTAATAAGTCATAACTTGAGTCTTAATAACCATACTTCAAGTGTATCATGAGTAAATTGTTGAAAATTCTTAAAGTCATCAATCGTCAAAGCTGGGGTTAATAATGGCATGTTTTAATTGAGGAGAGATCTGTAATAAAATGTGGCAAATGGCTATGTTTTGTAAGATGGATTCAAAACCATCTTAAACTGCAAAAGTACTAAATGGCAAAAAAAGGCAAACTGACCAAAAATGGATTGCTTGTCAGGACTGGTCAAGCTGAAAATTGGGCAATGCTGGACAGTCTTTGTCTTACAACATTTTTTATTTATTTATATTTTTATATAAAAGTTGTTTTCTTTCCAAAAGCAAAGATTTGATTACTTTTTTTCACCGTACTTCAGCAATACTGTAAATCCAAGAGTATCATTGAAATCAATTAGAATCAATGTGTCAAATGCCTAACAGGACAGCTATGCCTGGCTACAAGCACCAGATTGACACATCGCTGTTATCTTTGTAAAACTGGAAGGAAAAGTTCAAAACAAGCTCCTGCTACGACTCTGCTATCTGTCTGCCAGCTTGGCATTAATCAGTTTGGAAAACAACAGTTTCTAGTTATAGGTGTCTAGTTTACACTGTGTCTGGTGATAGCTGCCCCTGTAGAGTCATTTATTTTGTTTTTGTGTCAACATATTTCAGGGTGATGATGAAACATGGGACAGCTTCTAAGAATAGTAGAGATCCTGTCAGTGTTATATATAAACCATCTTTGGCAGTTGCTTGATAGGGCAGATTATTACATGGAATCAAAAGTGAAAACTTGACAAGGGATCATAATGATGCTTCTGCCACGGTGCTCTAAATTGGGAGAAGCTCATGTCCTTTTAACTCTGGGTCAGCAATTAGTGAGAATTTAAATTCCCATGCACTGTCACATGAGATAGAAAATAAATACTTCAGGTCCCATAAGATTGTATTGTATTAAACATTAATCCACATTGTAACACTACAAGAGGGACTGGTTTCTATCATCTAATTCTCAGAGCTCTGATCTGAATGTTCCTCTTTTTGTCCTTTGAACAAAACAGGAGTCATGAATATGCAGGAGGAGGAGGTAAAGCGAAGCCCCTCCAGGGCACATAAAAAGCAGCATTAAGCTCCTCTAATTAAACCAAACTCTCTCCTTCTGAACAGTGAGCATGACTTTAGGGACAAACGAGAGCTTCTTCAGTTTTCTTTTCTTTTTTTTTTTCTTTTCTTTCAGGTTCATAATAGTAACCAGTAACAGGCACAACTGTAGGCTGCAGCAATCAATAAAACACAACTTCCTGAATGGAGAACATTCTCCATAATAAACAGAAACTCTTATAAATAGGCTGGCCATGGTTGAATGACTTGATGTAAATGCATTGAATGCTGAATGACACCCGACCTTCCAGCTGGTAGAGGTAATCTGTAGTCCTGTGTAATAGCTCTAAGAAAAAAAAAATGCAATCACAATCTGATTAAATGAGTTACACAAACATATCAGTGGCAAAAAATAAATAAACAAGGACCATTTTTCAACACTGACTCGGTAAGCATTTCTCAGAATGGCATATCACATTAATGTTTACTATGCTCCCTTCAATGCTACTTGTTTCCCATTCACCTTGTGTGCCATTGTTTTGCTGTGAGGGAGACTTCAAACTAAATTATTGAAAACAAACCACAAATGAAAAATAAAATACACAGAAACATGGCTGAGTTTTGGGTTCCATAGTCACTCATTGACATACATGCTGTGAGAAAGGATAACGTCATAATTGTTTAGTGATAACTCTCTACTAGACTTTTACATGACTGAATAGAAATTTTAACACGTTTCTCCTTTGCAGAAATTTTTCAATTTTTCCATTTTGAAAGCTTTGAGCATGAATTGTTTGTGTAAGGACTGGGTGTGGTTTCAGAGTAAACATGTTAATCACAGTTAACTCATAATTTAACAATTTAGCTGATTATTTTTTTCACATTGCACAAGTTGGTTTGGATACTTTTTTTCCCTTAAAGGGGAGGTGTTATGTATAACTTGTTTGAGCTTTATATCATGTTATATTGTTATTCCCTCATCAAAAAAATACCTGGCGTATTGCTTTGATTCTTTCTTGCATATTTATAAAATCCTTGATTTTTCATTAAGAAAAACTATTAGTTTATATCAAACTGTTAGTATATCAAACTGTTTGTTTGATATAATTTGAGAAGTATAATTTGAGAATCATTTTATACACATATTATCAAATTGATAGTTTGATACGGAATCAAACTATCGATAGAATCGACCTGTAATGTGGATTATACATGCCTACCCCAGAGAACAAAACTTTAAATTGTGCTACCTATTGCTTTTATGTATACATATTAAGGGTACTTGTTTTAAAAATGTGTAAAAATGTTAATCGATATGCAGAATAAGACATTGTTTTCAAAGGACAAAAAGATAACTCAGCTTATTTAAAGGATTTAGTTATTTTTCTCTTTTTCCACACACTCTAAGAATTAAGATGAAAGAGCAGAGGAATAAAAATCCAGATATAAGTGTTGGAGCAGTTTGCATGGTCAAAGCATCCTCTTCAGAAGGTATTACAGTCTGCAAATGGTGTAAAGTAGCTTTTATTCTTCTGAAAAACCTCCCTGACTTCATTTTGACTTCTTCTCTTTCTTATGAACTGCTTTTTTAAATAGCATTTTGCTCAATTATGATAGAAATGTCTTTCTAAGAACCTTTTGCTGCTTTGAGAAATTCAATTATTTGTAATTTTATTAAAATGACTCTAATAAGGATTTATTTAGAGCAGCCCACAGCTACTACTTGGGTATAAAAAAAATTAAAGGTTTTCCGAGCTTAAAAGCTTGGAAAAAGCTTAGAGCACAAAAATAAATAATAATAATAATACTAATAATAATAATATATAAAACAGACATTAAATGCTTGCTCACATTCATGAGTTATATATATATATAATCTTCTTCAGTATTTAGTGTTTAGTACGCTGGAAGAATACTATTGTTGCCAAACAAGTCCTTTAACATTAGAACATTGCTCTTGTAGATAAATTTATTCCTTGGCCCATGCAGTTCACCACTCCCCACATATTTTATCCAGACCTTTACAAATGATCGCATGCTGGATTAGACTTGAGGAAAAAATGTAACCTTTGGATTAATAAAAGATAAAACAGACAAACAACTGTTGATTAAAAAATATTTGTTGAAAGTTGTATCAAAACCTTGAAGTAAAGCATTTTCCATTTAGAAGTGAAATGTTGCAGCTGCTAAAATGAAAATAAGAACGGTTTGTATAACACCAAGAACAGGGAGTGACGATCACACAATGCAGTTCCAGTGAAGTACAATTTAACAAGATGATATCCAGTAATATACATTGTATATATAAAAAATCCAAATATTTAAATATTGTAAAAGATTGTATGCTGACATAAACAGCATAAAATCATTAAAATTCATGTCAAGCTTTGGAGTGATGGCATCAAGGGCTTTTGATATTTCTATCTTTCCTTGCTTAAATTCACTTTGTGCTATGTTTCTAACAGAGAAGCCCAAAGTTGCAGAAAAGGGAATGTGTTACTATGAAGTCTTCTGACGTAACAATACTGTCAAAAGATACTTAAAATATTTTGTAAATTAAACAGTCTTAGTTGATTACCCATTTGATAATTATTTCAATGGCTTAGAAAGTAAATTGAGACTCAAGACAACAAACACGCTGGGGTAATTTTTTTAATGCTTGAGATTGCACGACATTGAGCAAACCATTTCTTATTTACAAAAGGTGCACATGTGGGCGTGTCTGTGTGTGAGTGCGTGTACGTGCAAACACTCAACCCCTATTTCAGGTCCTTCCTAAACTTTCACAGTCTTGTCAAAACACCGTTACATTTAAAAACCAGAAAACTGATTAGAAACACACCAGAGCCTGGTTAATTACTTTCCAGTGTTCCCATTCTCTGAATCACATCACTCTTCTGCACCTGGGCATGAATCATACTCAGGCAACTCACTTCACTGGCAAACATTTTTAATATAATAGAGAAAAGCATGCCATTTTTCAAGTGTTTTCCTGTCCAAAAATGTACTAGGATGGCCAGTAGAATAAAAAAATATGTATATTTTTTAAGCCCCTTAAAAAAACAGCTATTTTATCTTAAAACGGCCTTGAGTGAGCTATTAATGGCAATCAAAAAACAGAAGATTATGACTTTAAATTGTCTTGCTTGTTCTTTGGTATTATCTACAAATTTGTGCACATAATCCATTGTCTCTGTTAATGTTTGCAACAAATACAGTTGTAAACATCTGTATTGTTTTATACTGCAGGGTCTTAACTCACTGTCCATGTTCAATTATGTACTTATTACCTTGAATAGAAAGAGAACGGGTTCTTTTACTGTATACTTTCAATAAACTAAATAATCAAAATGAGATGCAAAGGACATGTTTGGATTATCCAGTCATATGGATGACTTACTGCTTACATCATCAAGTGGATATTTAACACTGGAGGTGAAATAAACTCATGATTAAAACAAGAATTAGTAACAATTTTACTGAAGTAACCAACTTTACATTCAAGACTGAAGCTTTAAACCATATTTCACATGATAGATTTAACAGAAGGGAAGGCTAGCTCGGCTTATCCCACCTCATAAAATCTGCTGCATCGAGAGGAGCTGTAAAACCAGGAGTAAAAGAGAAGATGCAGTGCTCAGCCTGGGTGCATCTCACAACCATTAAGAAGAGAGAGAGAGCATGATCTCTTATTTAAAATCTTTTCTTTATTATTTCCTGTAGAGTCTAGAATATAGTTACATAGTTTCTTAGGAATTTTATTATGGTGGTCATAAACACAAACCTATCATTGTAGTCAGAAACTGTTCATGCCATAAAAATTGGATGTTGTGTGTCAGGGTAGAGTTTATTGGCACACAAGAGGTATGAACCAACATACAAACATTTTGTTTTGCATTTCCCCCCTATGCTTTCCATCAGCAGCCAGCATCTTTTCACTTTGAATGTGGGGTTTTAAAAGTAATCCCATTGCTAATCAATCTACTGAATGTTTGTTTTGTACCATGGAATTCATTTTAGACATGTAATGCTCATCATCAGTTTTAACATTTTCACATGCAATTGTTTTTTTTTTGTGTAGAAGCAGACTTCCCTGTAATTAGGACAGTCTAATTATGCTAAAAAGTTGCCTACCTGTAAGTGTTACTGCTGGATGCTCACACTCTCTACAGGCTTCATTAAAAGTTCTGTTTGTGAGGAAACACTTGATATGGAATAGGCCAGCTCATCTCTGAAAGCCTCTAAGTTTTGTTTGGAACCATCTGTGAACAAACAGCATCTTAAAGACAAAGGAACATGTCAGACAGATCAAAAATACATCTGTTAAGAAGTTTGAAGTTTCGGAAGTTGCTGAAACGACATGCCGAGCTTTGAACTTTTCCAAAATCATATTCAAGCAGTTCTTCAGCAACGTTGAGAAACAACTCGCCTCCTAAAAGTAAAGAAAGTGTTTATTAGGGAGGCAGCCAAAAGGAACTTTGTAACTCTGAATAAGCTTCAGGAATCTGTTGTCAGGAAAACTATTACTCATACACACCTCAAATCTACTATTACATCTGAGTGACATTAAGAAAGCAACTATCGATGGAGATCCACAAGAAGTCATGTGTGAAATTTGCTACAAAGCAAAACAATTTAACATTTTGGTCTCTGCACAAAGCTGTATGCGTTGTGGAAAATGTAAACTACACATTGTTCTGAAAATGAAATCTGCCATGGTGCAACATTATAGGGGCAGGGTCATACTGTGGACATGGTTCTCTTAAGCAGGTACAGGGAAGCTAGTAGAACAAATAGATGGCAGTAAATAGAGAAAAGTGTTCGACAAAAGTCAGGTCAAGACTTCAAGATTTCAGACTGGGTGAATGTTCCAGAAGAACAAACCTAAACATACAGAAAAAGCTAATACTAGAAGGTTTAAATAAGGGGTCTCAATCACTAAGGTTTCTATCTGTGTTAAAAAAAAAACTAACATATTATTAAAATAAAATATATCCTCAGTTCAGATTATCAAAATGATTTCTATTTCTTAAAGGTCAGATTATTCAGAGAGAGACTTGGTAAATGGCCTGCAGTTGTTTAAAGGTTTATCTTGTCCAGGCATTCTGTCATTCACACACTGTTGAATAGGCTGCATTGTAGGCACATTGTGCCGTACAATCGGCACCACCATGCACCCCAACCACAACCAGCAGGCAAAGTGTGGGTAGTGTCTTGCCCCTGGCCATAACAACTGGCATAGACAGAGCGGGGGTTTAAACTGGCAATCCACCGGTTAAAGGACAAAGTCCTACCTTCTGAGCCAATGTTGCCCCAAATGTTTTTACGCTGAAGCCCTGAAAAGCCCAGATGATGTCCTGGCTTTATAAGCTTCAGATCACAATATCTGAGTCAAACAGAGGCACTGCTGTGGATGTATTTTAAGGCATCGCCTCGATCATAGTGTTTTTCTATGATGGTGTCATGAAAAAATAAAAATAAATCACCCAGTTGTGATGGGGATTGTGGACCATCACATTCATCCTTGAGTACAATTTTCAGATCCCTAAAGGTACAATGTTTAACAACTTAAATACCGTAAATGTATGCAAATGCCTAAGAATCATACTGCTATGCACTATGATTGCCTAGCAGTCATGATGAACAAAATTGTTTTGGTTTTTGTAGAAGGCCTAGAACAAAAGCAAAACTTTGTGAAGATGCTTGCTGAAACTGATTAGACATTGTCATTTTCCTCAGCGAAACAAGTTCTATGCATGGGCTGAAAAACATTCAGAAAGGAAAAAGTCATTACTCCAAAAACAACATAGGAAAGACAGAAATATTACAGTTTTCAAATATTAAGACCTGGAACTTGGAGACATGGTATGTGGTCTGATAAAACAAAAAATTTATTTGTTGATCAAGACGAACCATCATAATATTCGGAGAGAAAAGGGTGCAGCTTGGTGAACACCATACCGACTGCAAAGTGTTGTTGGGATGTTTTGCTGTGGGGGAATGTAATTCATTTCACAAAATAGATGGCACCTCAAGAAAAGAATTCCCGCCAGCTACATAGAGAAGCTTGTTAAAGGATGCTCAAAATGTTTGATCAAAGACACAGTGTAAAGGGAATTCAGTACTAATGGGATCTATGTAAAAATCCTTTCTCATTATTCTGGCAAAGTTTAGTCTGGCTTAATGCCAGAAAGTCAAACAAAAGTAAGGACTTTTTATGTGCAGTGCATGCGGTTACATTTAAAGCAAGTAGAAGAAATCTTACAAGTGTCTGTTGAAGTATCTTTTGCATATATATTTACCATGTTAGTCTGGTTATCAGTGTCTTTTAATTCAGCTTAAATCCATCATTTTAATAGCACCTTGTCTCAGGGCACTTTACAATAAAAAGTCAATTCAATCCAATCATACACACAGATTCTAATTTGAGTATATACATTCCAAACTGATCCCTGTTATCAAACAGTTCAGCCAAGTTCAATGTATTACTCAAATTGGTCAAAAGGCTTTCCATTTTAGGAAACCCAGCAGAGTGAAATGGTTCAATTCTAATTAGATCATAACTGATTGTTGTTTCTCTGTTTATTCCCTTATTACATCTCATTTTGGCCTCTATTTAGTTTTACTGGATTTTTTTTAAATAGAAAACTTGGGACTCATTGACTTTTGATGTCAGCAGTTGTTTGCATGAGTGTGACATCCTTTCAAGAGAGGATCTTTGTTGGAGAGTGCTGGGCAACCTGCAGAGCTTAATTCCATCAGCCTCATCAGTGAGATGAGGATTTAAGGAGCTGCAAACTATTTTCTCTCCCCTGGATGATTAACCCTAGTGGTGGTCTTTGGCTCGCTCAGTGATACTTGTTTAGCTCTCTGGTAAAAATGTACGTTCAATCTCCTCTGCTCGCAAGTTCAAGTCTTGTCTCCACATCCAGCTGTGAAAAGAGTTATACCTCCTTGACTACTCTCTGCAGGTGTGCTTAGTTACTCAACTGCTTGCCTGCTTGTCCGTCAAGCTCACCGTCAAAGTCCATGTTAATCTCTAGACTCCAAACAATCAAAGCTTGATTTGTTCCTCCTATGCAATTCTCAGCTTCAGGTTCACAGTAAGCCATAAATATTGAACACTTCTTCTAAACTATTAACTATTGCTTTATCCCTGAAGGGGTTGAAAGTTTTATTTTTAACCACACAAAAGTCAAATTTAGCCTAATTTTTAACTTATTTCACTCTAAGTGAAGAATTGAGAGAAAATCTTGTTAAGCTGTAGGACAACTCCACTCTTTCAATCACTGATAATAAATGAGTAACCATTCATAAAATATCTTAAAGTGGCAAAACAGGAACACAGTGTTATCAAAAAACCACCTGCAGGCACAAGGCCCAATAAGGATTTGAGTTCAATTCAGGGGAAGATTATGAATCCACAAGTTGTATACATACTAACTCAGATACTCTGAAAGTTAGTCATACTTTCAAGCTAAGTTAATCATTGCTAATCATGCGTTTGTGTTTGAGCCGGGGGTCACATTATAACACACTGAAACTGTAGAAACTGTAGACAGTTCCCAAGTGAACCTCGGGTTAGAGCCTCAGACAATTTTAAACTGTGATTATTTTTGTGAAAAGTTGGCTTTACTTAAATATGTTTTTTTTTTTGTAAGTTTCAGAAGAAAAAACAATAGAAATCAAAGAAGGAGAAAAAAGTCAAAGCAGAACAAAGCAAAACTCAATAGGTAGAGCATTGTTGAAAAAAAAATGTTGAAGCAATAGGAGATTTAATGGTGTTTTGTACAAATAATAGTTGTTGAGAGAAATGGAGTTTAAGATTAACACAGGTTGATTAATCCGCTAAAATAATCACCCAATAATGTGGTAAACACAATGTCTCTCGTAGTTCAAAGATTTGAAATTTGAGATAAGTTGGTAGGCTTAAATAAGTGCTCACTTCTTTTTATCTCTTATTTTGTTGTCGGTTATGTATGCATATATTTTTTTGCCATTCTGGTTATTTATTTTCTTTCTTTTTTCTTTTTTTTTATCTCTTTGAAATTAGTAAACAATTTCAAGAAAAGTGCACCAATAATATAAATCACACCCTGTGATAAATATTGGCATCCATTTTTCCAGACTACCAAAATCTAAAAATACTTGCAGGTTTTCATGTTTATACCTAAACCCTCTAACTGTTGTTTATTTAGTCCTGTCAAACTTCTAAAGGAAACATTTATCTTTGTGCATTTCCCACCAACCAAACTGTGTGACTTCTTTCCATTGTTCAGCTTCCTTCAATAGAAATCAGCTGATGTAAGAAGTCCAAAGACATCAGCTTGACCTCAGGTGAATATCAGAGGTCAATCAGAGGCTGAAGCAAAGGCTAGGTTTAACATTTTGCGCTAATTTAAAAACAGTCACATTACTTGGTAAGACTGACAGCACTCCAGTACACTGAGTGAAGAACAACGTAAAGCAGTGGGAATGAAATACAACTGAATCAACAGCAAAATTTATTGCACTCATTGTTTTTTAGCTTTACTTACTGATCCAACTGCCAAAGTGAGAAACTATTGATTCAGTGAGTGCTTTGCACCTTGGCAGCT
This sequence comes from Gambusia affinis, assembly GCF_019740435.1. Classification (NCBI taxonomy): domain Eukaryota; kingdom Metazoa; phylum Chordata; class Actinopteri; order Cyprinodontiformes; family Poeciliidae; genus Gambusia; species Gambusia affinis. The sequence continues at coordinate 22,969,455 of NC_057878.1, forward strand.
TGTGATTGCATTGACTGTAAGTCAAGTCAACCTGAGGACTTCATCCAGAAAAATAACATGAATCAGCAAAATTTGACTTCTCTATCAAAATGAATCTTAAAGTGGAAACATTTCCAGCATTATAGCTGCATCAATTGGAAAATCAGCTGGACATCTGGTCCCACAGATCTTTCTCTGACATTTTGAGTGGGAAAACTTATTCATTCTTTTTGTAAGAGTAAATTCTGAAAGGAATTACTACTCATTTATTATTCAACTTGTCCATCTACAACAAATCACTGAATAAATGTAATAATGGTATAAGTATAAAACACCGTAATGCAATGGATCATTCTAGGAAAAACGTTTCATCGAATAGTTTTCATTTTTGTTGGGGCTATTTCACAACTGGCCTGGCGTTCTGTTTAGCTGTGACTCCATCCTCGAAGGAGCTTCGGCTGAGCTGCTGCTGCCAACAACTTAATATTTTCATTCTGTAGATGAAAAACTTGGCTCTGTCTTTCAAAGTTTAACCCTGTCTGTCTCACAGGCATATCTTTTATTGTGATTAAATGTGTATGTGGTTTCTGTTATGTTGTATGGTGAAAATTGCCTCGCAGTTTATCTGCTACGTTGTGTTTCTGTCCCAGATAAAGTCACTAAAAGCGCTACTGCTTCTATTTAGATTTTACTTTTCTTTTTGGAAGAAAGTACTTCTCAATTCTTCTGTTATTCTTTTGTTTTTCAGTGAATGTTCTGACATGTTAAACCCAACAGTCTCACTGAACCAGGTGTTTCTTTCAGTAAAAGGGATGTTTTCCTTTCCACTTTTACTACATGAATACTCAATGTAGGATGTTGTCTGTATGATCTGATTGGATATACTTTTTAATAAAGTGCCATATTTGCTGTGAATTGCTGTTGTATAAATAAACGGTAAGTTAAGTGCATTTTTCCATTAAAAAATATGAAAAATGCAACTTAGTGAAAAGAGCGTAGATTTGCTGAACATTTCTGAGACTTTCCATTTAAAAACACTGCAAAAAGAACCTAAATTGTTAAATATGTTCCCCTTTTAAAGAGTACAAAATTATATCTGATTAAATATTTACATCAATATATTCAAATAAAACTGGAGTATATTTGTGGGGAGGATAAAAATGGAAAAAGGAAATAATTCTGCTGTGTATTTTTTTTAATGTTTTACCATTGGTTAACAGAGGCTTAAAATGGGACATGAGTTTGGGACACTTAGAACTTTTGAAATAACTCAGTATGCCACCATAAAAACCTAATTTGTAACAGAATGTTCCTGAAAATTTATCTCTGTCAGGAGCAGCACAAGGTCAGTACATCCGAACAGTCTAACGTAGAATTTTATCCTTACATAGTCATTTTCTGAGCCTTTTAATGTCTTGTCACAAAGTTTCCAACTACTATCCACACTTTCTACTGTTGATCTGTTCCACGGTGATCTTCTTCATTTATGCAAGATGACAGAAAACCTGAAGAAACTATGTTAAAAAAGAAAGGCAATGAATAGCTGTCTACTGATAAGTCTTCCAATATTCATAAAGTACATAAATCCAAAGGGACCAGACACATGTACCCCGCTGCGTACCAACTATATTTAAACTTTTTTTTTCATGTTTCAAAAATTCTCATACCTCAAAGACAAATAGGTAAATAAATGAATCTATTTACAGCTTTTAAATGTGTGCAAATGTGAATATGTGTATCCTTTTTTAAATCAAAATTTGGGAAAAATAGCATGTTTGCTTCTAAAAAAAAATCACCAAGCAATAAGTCTGGGCTGATGCAGTTTGTCCACATTTAAATGAGTTGATATGCTTGGGTTCAGCTTGTCCATATTCACATCTTTCTTTTTAGACAGTAGATCATAGTTTTAATGAGTTAAAACCAAATGCCAATAAACTCAATTTGAGTAGGTCTTTCACACATGTAAAAAGAACAATTAATGGTACAAAAAAGTCTCTTAAGTGTTATTGTTTATCCACTGCACAGAAAAAAAGCATTCTTACACTGTGTCTTTGTTTGCCTGAATTGAAATCCAATCCAATCCGGGATTCAGGCTTTTAATCTGTCACACACTTTTGGGCTTTTGCAGCTCTCGGATATGAAAGGAAAACACATCCCCTCCTTGTCTGCTGCGCTTCACTGGCTGTTTGGGAGTTGTGATACCTTGAAAGTCATGGCTCTTATTCAATATGTTGGTCTCCAATATATCACCGCTCACTGAGAGTGAGGAAAAAACTACAGATTTTTATACATGTTCATTTAAAAGGTTTCCCAAACAGCATTCATATACATACAGTTTCATTCAGAATCAATGCATGTTATTTTTGCGCTTTTGATTGTGGATCTTCATTTCTTTCTTTTTTTCTTTTTGTCTTTTCTAACCTGCACATCTTTTTGTGAGCTACTATACCTTGTTGTATATGTAAATGTATATGAAGATACACATTTCTGTATAGAAAGGCCCAACCAGGCACTTGAGTTGTGAATTTGCTTTAGCTATAAACTCTTTCTGTTACACACCAGCTGCAGACACTGCTCTGCTGCTGTTTTTGCCTGCATTGTCCCTTTCAAATAAATAAGTAAATGTTTCAGCCATCTGATCTCCACTCTCAAAAGAAAATTGCTTCAGATGAAGCAGATGATAAACTACAGTCAAGGAATGACCAAGGCTCATAAACTAGAAGCTTCTGCAACATTGGTGTCTCTATTCTCAGATTGTGCATGTTTTACTGTATGAGCTGATATAGTACCAAGCAAGAAGTAAACACTTTCTTCATTCCAAAACCAGTAACATTTTTGTTTGGAATTAATCTCCTTTAGGAACAACTAGTTGTGACAAGTTTCAATTATATAACAAGAGATTTAACGTGAAGTTAATAAACAATTTGACAATCAGTCTCCTTCCACACAGTTTGTGTAACGCACCAGTACCAGTGATGGCTAAGCAGAGCATCGGGAAGATTCTCCCACCTCTGTGCTTGAAAGTTCATCTTGACTGAAATTTCTAAGGTTTGAAACTCTTTGAGTTCCTACGATTTTTTTAATTATTGCAACCATGTCATCTGATGATGTCAAAGAGTTTTGATATCTTCAAAGATGTCAGAGATCAGAAGGTATCCAGTTTAAGAAATATACAAAAGACTTTATGAGGTCCCAAATTACCTGCACAAACTTCATCTTACGACAATATTTTACAAACATACAAATGGCGGCTGCTACAACACAAAAATGTGATAGATGTTTATCTGCAAAAGTACAAAAGAATTAAAATAAAGTGAGACCAGATGCATTCTTGAATCTCCATTGCCTCTGAAGTTGTTGCCTGGCATCATAGATGACTGAGGCCCCACCCCCAAATATAAAGGCACCAGACAGAGTGAACCCCAAGAGATGGGAAAGAAGTATGTTTCAGTTGGTTTTTAAATAGATAACTGCACAGCTTCACGGTTTATGATTATCAGTTGAACAATCTTTGCCACGTATGTGTTGGCTCACCAGCATCAATTTCTGATCATCACATGAATAATTTTCATGTGCTCTTAACTGACAGCGATATGAATTCATTTCAATGCCCCGGCAGTCTGTGGGGTCTCAGTTCTATATTAAAAACGAGGAAAATTACTCTGCTCCCCTGAGAGGCACGTGCACAGACTCATAAAAAAACGAAACCCTAAACCTTTTCCAGTATAACTCCATGACCAAAATTTAAGATGTAAGATGACGTGAGAAGACTTGATAACACATACTTTGTGAAATCACACATCATTTCAACTATTTAATTAAATTACAAAAAGACCCTCTACAAAGGACTTCAATACATAAGAAGTGATTTAAACCACACCTACAGGCTACATGGTTGTGGGTACAATATGTTGATCTGTCACAATAGGTTGATCTGTTTTTCTTTGCTGAACACTGAAATATTCTTTAAAAGTGAATCTCTAATGAGATCTGTTCATCCCTATATGTGAGAAGAAGTGTAATCATGTAATAAGCCTAAGCCCTCAAAATCAGGACATTTATCTTTTCTGATGAAAAATATGTGTGGCAACTTGACCCTAAGAATTACTGGGCTGTCTTTAATGTTGAACTTTATCTCTGAATCTGTTGTAGGCCCAGCACTAGCCCACACTATGCTCTGCAGTTTATAACTGAATGCTACATTGGAAATATTCTTTTATTTTGGCCAAAAGGGATGAAATAATATTTTTGTAGACTTTGTAAGGCTCATACATAAAATTGCCCTGCATGATTCCTCTTCTGCAGGTTGTACAGCCAACGGTTTTGATCAAAGCATTATTTGTGGCCTCTCAACTCTTAAGGATTGGATCAACTTCCCAAGGTTTTGGCCATATGTAAAGGGGTTTTTTTGTGATCAAACCCAGTTTTATTAAGATTAAAAGCTGTCCCATATCACAGAACTCCTCAAGGTAGCTCCATCTGATGCATCCAGAATAGATAGGGTATGCCAATGTTATCAAGCATCAATCCACACATTCAACACACCAAAATAATTGGATTAAACTCACTTAAAAGTCTTGACAGCAATGTCACCCACAATTCAAAGCCCAAGGATTCACATGAGCATGGGCCATAAACACAAAAATGGCACATTTTCACTTTTCTGTTTCTGTTAATGTCAACACTTAAAGAAACCCTGCAAGCAAGATATCAGGCTTTCTTTCCCCCATGACAGTGTTTAAGCTGAAACCTAATACTATATCCACAGCTGTGGCACAATTTAACTTTAAAACACCATCACATGATCTTTCACAAATTGTTTAAAAACATAATATGCACACTACTGACTTGAAGGAAAATAATCATTTCACAAGAAGTGCTATACTCTTGACTTTACCGAATTGAAATAATTTTAGTAATCTGAATTGGCATAGAGCAGAAAAAACATAGGTAGAATTTTGCACAGCTCAAATTCTTCACAGCAGCAAATGCACAACTTCAAAAACGCCTCCAAAAAACAAAATAAAACATTGGAATTAATCAACGGGAGTACTGAGATGCATCTAGTTGGGAGTCAGGTTTCAGAGAGCAGTACTAACTCCTCTTGTCCTTTACTGGCCTTACATTCAGAGTGAGACTTGCTTTGTGCTCCATTCTTTTCCTAAAGAGTGAGATTGGGTGGAAAGGTTGCCATACACCACAAGCTCCCTGGACTCTGAAAGGACAACAACAATGTTTATGGGCATGAACTAACGACAAACAGGGTGGCTTTATTTGCAGACTTGTTGAGGGAGTTTATAGTCAGGCACAAGGACCTTGTGAAAGTATTGAAACATTTTCTACCTTTTCAGATTTAATCCCACTGTAATCACAAAGTTCAGGGTATTTTCTTGGGATGTGACACACTCAGACAAGTTGTTGCATGATTGTGAAATGATATGAAAATTTAAAACATTAAAAGTCAATAATTAGTGGAATCTCCTTGCAATGTGCTCAAAATTCTCAGTATTTTGGGTTATGTCCCTATCATACTAGAATGTTTATTTTCAAGTAAGCCTGAGCTTTCATTAGGCCACTGTAAGATATGAATGTGTTTGCTCTCAAGCATTTCACTGTTGTAGTGGTGTCGCAGTGAATCTGGTGTCACAATGTGGCTATTAATCCTTAACACAGCTGTTTCGAGTCTGAATTCCACCTTGAGACATTCACTAAGTGTCTTCTCCCATTTTCTGTGTCTATTTCCTGTTTTCCATGGGGAAAAATACAAACAAGACTTATTTCTTCTCACCATGTTTCCATCAAATTTTGATTTATGAAAATCACAGCTAAAACTGTAAACAGATTTTCCACCTGACTGTAGAACTCTGCAAAGTCACCCTGGGCCTTTTGGTTGCTACAAGCATGATTCATAGACAGACACAAGCTTACTTCTCAAGGGTTAAGGTCTGCAGTAGAATAATAGTCTTAGTATCATGTGCTGCAACTGCCATTTTCAAATTCCACCAAAGATTTTCAATTGAATTCACTTTGGGCAGCTACTGTGTGATGGCCACTCAGTAATATTCAAGCACCTCTTCTGAAACCAATCTTTCAATGACTTTGAGATATTGAAAGTCTAGCGATGCAGAATTTTCAGTTTCTTTGCAGTTGATGTTTAATTTTGTAGGATTTTCTGACATGCGATTCAATCCATCTTCTCCTCTATGTGCTGCAGGCTTCTAGTGCGAAGCACAGTAGACCCAGAGCATCACTGAACCATCACTGTCGTTCTTCCTTCCTCCCTCAGACACAGAGCTTATCTGTAGAGCTGTAATATGGCAAGCTTTATTCATCACAGCACAAAACGGAATTACCAAATCTTGATGGCTTTTTTTATGTAGTTTTGTAAAATGTGGAGCTGACTTTTTGCTCTTGATTCAGCAGTGGTTCAATTCCTGGACATTAGTTATGGATCCTTTTAGCATTTAGTAAGAGTCATACTGTGCAAACTGAAACCACAGTGACTACGGCTGCCAAATGGTGGCAGAAAGTTACAGTTCTTTTAACTTTAATTTTAAGACTTTTAAAGTGTTTCCAAATGAATTTCCAGGACGTTTTAGTGCTTTTACCATATTTCCATATTTTTGTTTGCTTTTTTCTTATTTGTGCTAGAAAAAGCTCAAACGAGGGAAAACAATTTGCACTTTTTCACACTGTGTTGCCATCAAAAGTCCAGGTATTTGAGGTGCTTCGTCTTAAGCACACCTGATGCAACCGATGAAATTTGGATGGTTGAATAATGTTGATAATGTCTTTTTTAAATAGGATTTGATGTTAAATTTAGGCAAAACTACTGGCATATTACTGTTAAGTTTTTCTTTTGCATTGTTTCACATTCCAAACACCTGGACAATGTGTGATTTTGGCAATACTCCTAATTTGCAGTGTGGTTGAATGATTTTAGATGCATCTGTACGCCTTTAAGTAAGTTAATTTTGCATTTTGATGGTCAGAAATGACATTATTGTTTTGCTGAAAGTTTGGAAAGCATTTCTTGACGTAGCAATAATTGTATAGAGAATTCCTACAAGCTTAGATGTGTAATGGAGATTAAAGTGCAGAAGTTGACAAATGGCTTTTATGCAGTCACTGTTGTAGTGGTGTCGCAGTTACCTCTAGCAAAATTTTGGAGTGGACCTTAGAGAGTCTGAACTGCTCTTAAACAAGTAAAGACAAAAAGCTTTGTGATTTAAATACAAAAGGATATATCATTCATAGCCCCTTTTCTATCTGGCTTTTTCTAGCCCAGAGTCTACACTTGCTCCCATCCTTTTATTTACCCAAATCCTATTATCAGAAAACAAGGAGGATATAAAAGCTGAACCCAAGAGTGAGCTGCATGCTGAAGCACCAGGCCTATGACTCAGTGTTCCTGCTTGCTGGCTCCATTCTGTGCTCATCCTCTTCATTTGCATTTTCAGTGGAGCACATTCTCTTCCAAGGCCAAGGTCAGGTATTATCTTGTTCATACACATCAGACTTCCCAGGTCCAATCCCACATGCATGACTGCCACCACAGCTAGATGTCTTTGAACACAGCTGGTGCATCGGCCATGACGGATCAACAAGTCTTGGGTGGAACCCAGAATGCTTATCAGTGCTGGCGACGGGAAGTCACTGTTCACTGGATGAGGGAAAATATAACAGTCTAATTTTCATCTGCCTGTTTACAGCTTCAGAACACCAAATTACAGAGGTGGATGTCAGCAAATAATGAAAAAAATGTGAAACTAGCACAAAGGTACAACCAACACTTTGCTTTTATCATGTCGTTCTAAAACAGGAGTGACATTGCATGATACTGGAGAGTTTTTCTTTATGTGTTCTGTCAGTGCTAACGCTATAATAACTAAAAAGTTTCAAAGTGTCAAAGAAACTTCTCATGACCTTTGCACAATGCTTTGCCGGGCACATATTGTCAGGTAAGCTTTCCGAGGCACATAAATGGCACATTTAGAGTGAATTAACGTCTTGAGCTGTTTTTAATGTCACATTTGCTTCACTGTGACCTTGCATGAAACGTTTCCCTCTCATCTCTCTTTGATGATAGAGTGCTGCATTTTAGTTTATGAGGATTTCATGCCCATCTCCTCCCTCGTACATCTTTGCCAGGTGGCAATCTGACAACTCAACATTCCCTTATCCCCATTTCTTTTCTCCAGTCGAAAATCAATACAGCTTTCAGTTGGGGCGTGCAAACATCTATTACCTTCCTTCATAAACCCATGATTGTTTAACCTGCAGTATCTTAGTCCTTGGGAAATAGCTCTGAATTATGTGTTAAGTGTTTGATATGTAGCAGAATGTAATGCATGAATATGTTTAAGTGTTTTTTAGCATGTTTTTCAAAACAACGTTTTGTTCTTGCCTTTGCTGCTGACTTTAAATGAACAGAGAATGGGAATCCAATGCATTACAAAAGGGTTTAGATGTTAAGGTGTGAATAAATATGCCTATGCTTCAAACTGATTTCCAAAACTCATAAAAAATTGACATTTGTCTCTCTGATCACACCACATCAATTGGAGCGAATGTCTATTAACACGAGCATCTTGCAGACGTGCCTCGAGACTTATAACTGTTAATTTCTCTCACATTGAACACATTGATTGAAAGTATTGAATTTTTGCTTGCCTTATCTATTAAAGCAGACCCTGGTACTCACAACTGTTGGCAAATTATCAGCATTATTCATACCCTGTTTGAGTTGTCATAATGTTTTGAAACATTGTTATGGGGATTCTTTGTCTTTGTTACCAGCCCATGCCTTGCACAGTATTTATCTGAACCGCATCGCACACACCTTCTATGTGTGCTGCTGTCAAGCTGCTCTAAATTGATTACAGCTAGTTCAAAATGCAGCTGTCAAGCCATTAAAACAAACAAGCTGTTGGTCCCACATTACACCTTAAAATAAATTACAGCAGCCTGTTGATTGCAGATAAGGCCCTCTATGACCTTGCTCTCTGTTCTATTTCTGATCCACTTGTTCTCTCTTCCGATTCTTAGATCCTCAAATCTCTCCCTTTATCCACCCCACTTGAACTGCAAAACAATAGGTGATTACACCTTTAGTGTTCTGGCCTCAACCCTCTGGAATCATCCTTTCCAATCCAACAGATTTTCTCACAATCTTTGAAACTAAAATCCCATCTTTATGGAAAGGTCTTTTCATAAACTTTCGTTCCCATTGTACTTTTTGCATCACTTATTTATGGTCTGTCATCATTGTGCTGCTCTTTGCATTGAATTCTCCTATTTTATATAATTGTTGTTTTTATCATAGAGACGATTGACAGCTTAATTACCTATGCAAGTGTTGTAATTATGACCAACGTGTGCAGTAATTTGTGTGTAAGTAAAGATAGATGTAAATGTTACTTCACATACCACTACGTAGCAATCTGAGCATGTGAAAAGAATAATTAACAAAGTCACGTTACAAAATGAAGAAATTGACAGTTTATGCAGAGCTTTTTTTCCTTCAACCTCTCAAAAATGACAGTCCGTACACTCACACAGTCTCATGGTGCTTACAAAATGTCCATTAAGTCTGCATAAATGTCAAACACTACCAAGCTCCTTTCTGATTCTCAAATACATGCTGACTCTAAGTGCTGCTGGAACGCTGGGTCATCTGACTTATCAAATTCTTGCTATGCTTCATCTCTGTCGTTAGACCAACTGGGTAAAATGGTTCTTAAGAATAATTCATTGGTTCTCTGTTATGAACCTAAGCCCTATATGAATTTTTATGACTTTAAAAATGCTGATTAAACATTAAGTCAGTTTTCACTAGGTATTCTTGCTGTAAATTGCTCCAAGAAACTACCACTTAAGCAGCAGGCTTGTGATTTTGACCTTCTGTGAAAGTAGTCGGTCGAAAGGGACTGAGGCAGCAGGCGGCACCCGCTGAAGCACACCCTATTTCTCTTTGTGCGTCTATTACAGAGTGTTGTTGACATAAAGGTTTGGGAACACATGTTTGGACTGATGGATTATGAAAAAACCAAAGCATTGGACAGAGCATTCATTGTCCTGCAGCCTCTACCAGTTGATGCCATGCTGCCAAGTTCCCAGCAGGTAAACACCAAAATGTATGAGGCTGCCAGTGCTGCCGCAGCCAACAATGCAGTGTGTAATTTGACAAATTAATTCTACACAATAAAGTTGTTTTGATGGTGTCCAATAAATCCAACTGACTGAAAGGTTTTGTTACACACTGAAAATGTTAAGTTGAGAGCCCTATATGAGAAGTAAAGATGAGTTAAAGCAGAATCATTTGTAATTCTAGGAAAATCTCATCCTCAACCTCATACAGCTCTGATCTTGATGGTAACATCTTCTTGCATGTCGGATCAGTACAGAGAATTATCCAAAGGTTCACAGAGGGGATGACTGTCTTACACAAACAAGAAAAAAAAAAAAAAAAAAAAGCAAAGTTTATGCATGTCAACTCTAATATGATCAAAACTATATCAATAAGCCAAATAGGTTTTAGGTTTGTGTTCTGTCTGGCATATGACACTAACTTGGAATCTTTTGTACCTAGGAATCAAGACTATATATGGAGGTCAACGAATGAAGCTTCCGCAGAAAATAATTCTGTTGTGGATTGGAAGATGAATTCAGTCGAACATTGAAAATCCTGGAAGAAAGTTTTGCTTGTGGCTAAGCTGGAGATTTACTGAAATTGACAACAGGACAATTAATCCAAACAATTATTCCCAAAATCCAGCATGCAAAGCTTGAAGGCTGGTCAAGAAGGGGTTAAATATTTTTCAAACTATAGCCTTTAAAAGTGGCATTGTGGTTAATTTGGAAAAAATAATTTTTGTTGTGCTGAGCTATTTAAGTTGATCATGTTTGTGTGTTTATTTTTATTGCAACCAGCTGCTAGGTTGTATAATTTTCCAATAAACCTAATTTGCAACGCGGTTAAAAAGATTTAAGTGAAACTGTACATGTGTTTGTGCATGTGTTTGCTCCTATGAGTTGCAATAATTTCCCACTAAGTTAAGCAAACTATTTTTGATGTAATGTCTGTAAAACTAATATTTCACATAGGAAAAAGGCTTACGGAATAAGCAAACAAACCCTGACGTTTTTTCTTTCCATTTGACAGTTCTGAAAGAAGAAATACTTTACATGTTTTCTAAGAGAAATGCAGTCCAATTTGAAGTTAAAAGGTGGAAAAATCAGAGTCAGAAGGAAAACCCCCAAGCAATTTGTATGGGGGCAAATTACTTGGATGATAAAATGATAAAATATTTGAAGCAAATTTCCTTGCTTAAACCTTTCCTCTTTTAATAGGTGTAGGTGTGTGTGGGTGTGGGTGTGGGTGTGTGTGTGTGTTTATTATAATTAGTTTGAGGTCCGCTCTGCAAAATGATTGAGTTTGACTATGCTATTCAAAAACCCTAATTCTTACCTTTTTCTGCTACACTTTTGTGGGTTTTTTGGAATGATGATTAAAATTTTGATCTCCTTTCAGTCTATTTTGATTTAAAATGTTAGGACCCGATGTTATTTTGAATTGCTATGGTGTTCTGATTATTTCATTCTAGTTTCTTATTTTGATTACATCAGCCTTGTTTCTATTTTTCTCTAGTTTAGTCCCAAAATAGAGTTAGTATCAGTGATTCTATTTTATTATGTTTATTTATTGCTTGTGTCCAGTTATAGGTTACTCTTAGATTCATTTTTTTGTTCCTCCCTTTGTGTGCTCCTTCACCCCCTGTGCTATTCTCTCTCTCCTTTTCTCTGCCCTCAGACCTACAACTCTTTGCTCAATTATTCCGGTCTATTTTTCCAGCATTCACATCCCCAGTGTTTATTCACCTCTCTTTCACTCCTCCTTTGTGATTCCTCCTATAAAGTATCATTAGATCCAGTTCCCCTGTGATTTCCCAGTGCTTTTGTTTATTTTTGATGTTTTATGTTCTCCTCTGGCTCCCTGAGATCTCATGGTGTTTTTGTAAGATTTTTGTCCATATTTTTCCATTAACTCTTCAAATCTACTTATTGATCCAACAGCTCTGCATTTGGGTCTGCTTCATCTACACAACATGCCATAAAATTCCTTTACATTTGATAAAGAGGAAATTTCTCAACAAACAGGGCGTTGTTGCTTATTTGTCAGTGGTCTGTGACTAAATTGTCATCCCTCCATTGCAGCGCCTGACTGGTGTTGTCAAGTTTTGATTGATGTTTATGTTTAGATACTATTTGAGCAGTGCATTGTGACAATCAGTTTGACTTTCTCTAACTTTGGTTTTAATTTGTTTGGAATGCAGATACGTTAGTAAATGTATTGTAATGAATCCTAATAACTTTAATTGCCTGACAATCACCTAGGAACCCTTTTCACATAGTTGATAGTCAGTAATTGCATGCTAGCATGCACATAAATATTGCAGAGAAGCAAAATGAGTAACCACATCTATGCATGTAAAGGTGGTCACTCTTGTTGAAGATCAGTTAATCAAGTGCCTTTGATTATCAATGCCTCACAGTGACTTTTCCACTCAGCTGCTTCAGCAATTTGTTCTGTATTTCCTAAATAAGTAATGACCTGGTGTAAGGTGTAGTGGTGTTGTTAATCTGATGTTTTATACATAAAACATTAGAACATTTCCAGGTCTGTGCAGTCCTGACAATTTATTTGTATTGGGATTTTACTGATCTTTCTTGACCTGTGCATTTAAAAGCACATTTCCATCTCAGTAATTTGATTGGCTACATTTTGCTCATCAACACATGTCCCAAGAGAGTTTGCAGGCGCCTGAGAAGAAAAGCAGAAAGAATGAACTGTCACCACTTGAACAGAGACCACACAAATGGATTAAATAGATCTACAGTACTTGCACACTGTAGAACTAATACTCACAAATATATTGTCCCAAATGACTGCTTGTGTTGTATTTCTTAGTAAGCTTCCCTTACAAAATATTTGCTCATTTTTAGATTTTAAGCAGCTGGAAGATTGTTTTTATGAAAGAAAACAAAAAGTCAATTAGAATCTAATCGATAGGGTGCTACAAGGCTAACAGTAAAGGAATAAGATTGTTAAAATAATAATTAGGTAAGGCTAAAGCAAAGCAACAGTTTCACAATTGAAGTAAAATAACTTTAAAAATAAAAAAAATTTAAACTGAACATAAAACATTTTAAAATAAAATCACCACTACTTGATATAAAGGATCAATAAGATGTTTTTATTCTGCTTGTAATGTACGAGCTCTAGCCCAATGTCTATTGGAAATTAACACCAGCAACCCCCACCAACACTCTTGACCTCCCCAAACCGCTAGTCATGCAAAGGATGAGCAGCTATAGACAACTAATAAATGGACAGATGTTATTATCCACTTACACGTTTTTGGTAAAAAAAAAAAAAAATGTTAAAAAAATTTAAAAATCACAATAGAAGCTTCCCTACTAATAGAACGCACAGGGCTCAAATTAAAACGCATAATATGCCGGAACATGACGAGATTTGCACACATAAGTCACTAATCTTATCACTCAGAAAGTGGCTTTTTTCTCAGAAAATTCTCTCAAGTGCAAAAAGCTGCCTGAATCATGGTGGAATTACCTGAAACAACTAATCAGAGGGTATTATCCAACTTACTACTTTGTACAGTTCTGCATTAGAAACATTGCCAAGGTGACCTTTTTCGGCGTGCTCCAGGGTGTAATCCCTGTTTTGAATCAACAATAGTATGAGGTTATAACACTACCACCTACATCCAACAAACTTAGCTGCCACAGGGACTGGACAATGTAATGTGCAGCAGGCTTTAATTAAGAACTCGTTCCTGTTGGTCTCAAGAGGTTTTAAAGGTTCCCCTTCAAGAGCCCGAGGAAAAAAATAACTGGATAATGATGAAAGGTCAGCCTGCCTGGGGCTTCTAAATTTTGTTCATGAATAGCTTTGAGCTTTTTATTAAAATGAACAGCATGATGTGGGAAGTCTTGTGAAATCATCTTTTACATTAACAAAAGAATCCATGTTTTGATCCATAGTTGTTGAAAAAAAATTATTTCACAATGGGTCAAGTGGTTAAACATGCTTATATGTTTTCTGCCAGAATTAATTTGGAATTTTAGTCTTTCTTCCCATTTCACATGGGTATTCTTGTACAATAAAAAAATGAGTCCTAGACTTCTCCACAGCAGTGGGACTATAGAAAGTGTCACTTAGATGTACTGCAAAAAGAACTGAAAGCTTCTAGCTGGGTTTGTTTGGTACAATAAATAAAGTACAACTTTGTATTCACTGTCATCTATAGACCATGAATCATGGTATACAGTATTTACACAAGTAAATAAAAACTGAAGGGTATGACATATTTTAAAGTAAAATAAAACAATCATTACGTTGCTACTGCTAAAGAAAAACATGTGGTAAATATTCAAGGTGTATTTACTGTTGTCCAAGACATTTATTTATTGGGACTTTGATTTTGATACATGGACATATGAAGAATGAGAGAACACAGGCAACAGCGTTGACAGTCTGTCAATTTAAAATAATCTATTTTAAAGTCATCAGTTTAATGCGATCTTATCAGGGATCTTCAAATCAGTTTCTTTCAGCAAAAAACTGTCTGAAATTTTTTTTTTTTTTAAATTTACTTCCAGGTTGTAAAATGAATTTAATCTTGTCAAAATCAATATGTTATTTTAGGAAGAATAGATGGACAATAATGGAAGACTAACAAGAAAAATGAATTTCTTCTATTCAATTTAGAAGAAGTTTGCAAGTACTCTTCTTGTAAAGAGAAGTATCACTTCTTGCCATTCTGCTCTTTATAGAGTAGCACTGGGAGTTTAACAAGCTGATGTTGGTTAATTACAAAGGACGTGAGCTCAATCAGTTGGCCTCTGCAGTTTCACACCCTGACACCCCAGCATCTTGTCTTCAGCATGCCAGTTGTACTTTCAGGTCTACTGCATTTTTACCTTGAACGGTAACAGAAAACACTTAACTATAACTACTGTGAAGAAGATACAGTGATGAAACTAAAACTACTAACACTAAAAACAGGAAGATATAAAAACTGAACTAAACAAACTATGAAGTTCGATATAATTATGAATGCTTAACGACCAAGAAATGTATTAAAGAGTTTTGTTGCGGAGGTCAATGAGCTCTAAATTAATTTAAGAATTAGATTAAACAAACTTCATAGGTATTCCAAACATCATTTCACAATGATGTTTCACGGACGAAATATTTTATACATTTTTGACTGAATTACAAATCAATTACCTTTTAGAAAATAAATCGATTTATCATTTTCTGCAGCGATTGATTATTTAATTTATTTGGAATACCATGAAGGTGCTTTGAATGAACACAAAAACAGCGTTCTGTTACTGGAACCAGACTGGATTAAAATGTAGTGCATTGTTGAATTAAATAATTATACCAACCTCCTGTATTTGGCCCTTCATGTCTGGAGGTAAGACCCAGTAGATTTACTAAAATTGCAGTTTTCACTGTTAGTGAGCTTAATAATTACAGATGTTGCATTGGTGCATAAACACTTGATTTTGTATATAAACCACAATGTGTGTTGTGGTAGACTACATCTTTGGGATATTACAACTTTTTTTTCTTTCACATGTCAAATTTCCCACAGGTTTCATTCTCTAACACAGCAGTATGGCTGTTATGCAATATAGAGGGAGACCTTGCATTTAAACTTGTGACATCAGTCTACAATAAACCTGTATCAGGAAGAGGTGGTGCTTTTTCGGTTTCCACACAAACACTTTTCAAATTTCCAACTTTTTGTCAAAGACTGGTTGTGTGATGGAACAAGTAAAGATTTCAAGTAACTTTTCCTTAGTCAGAGAACACTCTGCTCAATAAAGATGTTTCTATAAGACCCTATTAATGTGACTTTAAACTATAGAAATGCTGTGATGTACAATTTAAGAGGTTTTGAAACTAAAATTGAAGCATGACCTCAGTAACCAGCCAATGCCTAATGTGTGTGCATTGTGGAGGAATTTTGCAATGTAGAAAATTGTAAACAAATGAACATGTAAAAGACAGATATGAGTTGCAGCTGTGTGAATGATCTATACACCAAAAGCTTATTTT
This sequence comes from Gambusia affinis, assembly GCF_019740435.1. NCBI lineage: Eukaryota > Metazoa > Chordata > Actinopteri > Cyprinodontiformes > Poeciliidae > Gambusia > Gambusia affinis. Next base: position 22,985,590 of record NC_057878.1, read on the forward strand.
TATTCCCTGATAAGGGGAATTATAATCTTAAATGTTTTGCATTGCGAACCATAGCAATATGGACAAGAAATTTAATTGAACTTCTATATCGTGTGGAGATTCTATTAGGAGGGTCAGCAAAGGCTCAAAACGTAGTAGGAGAAATACTGTGTCAATAGCAGCATTGAGGTTTAACAGAAGAAAATGACAATGCCTGAGTTTGCAGATGGTAAAAGACCGTTCAGTCAAAAGTGAAGTTTCAAAGCTGCAACTGTTAATTTTAGAAGAGAACCTAAATGCAAGAAGATAGACATTTAGGTCATTAAAACTTTGATGATGAACAGAAATCCATATCATACAAAAGTCATGGACAAAAATGAGGCAAAAAACTCAAGTACCAAAATAGAAGAATTCAAGAATACAAGATCAAGTGAAAGGAAAAGCTTTAAAACCTCATTGAAATGCATCAAGACGTTCATCTACAAAGGATTGTTGGTGAATGAACTGTTTCAGATATGATTAGTATTAGTCAGAGGTTTCCCCTGAATTTTAAGTAAATTATACAGGACATTTCAGACTTTTGGTGCAGTATCACATGACACCCAGTTTTTCTCTTTACTGAAACACATGAAAAGCATCTTATTAGCATTACCATAACATTTGTATTTTTTTTAAACCAAAATTGTCTTTTAAGTATTTTATTGTCCCTTTTTCTGATTTTCTAGTGACAACCAAGACTTATTACTATTCCACATGCTGTCTACCCTATATTCAAAAATGAATTTCAAAAATTCAAAAGTCAACCCAAATGCAGGCATGAAGTGAAAACTCTCATGGCAAAGTTGCGTCTTCTTGAGATGCTGTCAGCTCTGCAGATGTCAGCATTGCTTATTTCATCTCCATTTACCTCCACAAATGAAATGGAACAATAGATAACAGGGATCTTGTCAGATCAAAAGACACACAGAGCTTTTGGAAGTTTCCTACATACTTCCCTGAACTGTCACACCTTTCTGTAACAGCCTTGCACAGCAGCCAGAAGGGAAAACCATCACTAATTAACATATGAGAGTTGGCTGCTGCTGTATGAGTTCCTCGACACTGACTGACTCTTGGCTTCAGGCTCCTGGCATGAACTATTCAAAGTGCACTCCAGCATCTCTCTTCACGTGAAGACCACAATGCCACAAAGGCTTATGTGCTAATTATGTTTCTTAAACTATCTCGGGGTGTTATTGGCCTCGATAGCTGAACAAAGATCAGAAGGAGAAGAGGGTATAAGAGTTGGAAGGTGAATGCAAAGGAAAAGTGGTTCATGTGCATCAAATCTTTCTTCTGCAGATTTTCTTGCACAGCTCATCGCCAGATCATTTCCATTTAAATGGCCAGAAGTTTTGGTGGTGAACTCTCAGAAACTCTCAGAGACAAAAGACATGAGTGGATTAGTTCCACACAGGGCTTTATTGCTCTTGGGTAAGAAAAAGGACACTCAATATGAGCTTCAACAGTCTGCAAACCAGATCGCAGCACATCATCTGCAAACTATTAACACTTATTAACCTCAGCATGTAATAGTTTTGACTCAGCCACGCCTTGAGTTTGCAGACTAAGCAGATGGTTTGCCTGTTTTATGAGATCATGAAAAACAAAACCTTCACAGCATCCCAAAAAAATAGATTAAAAATGTTTGCTGAAGAATAACAAATAAAGAACATGGTAAATTCCAGTTTTGCTTTTGATTTAATTTTGTTTAATTTAACACAGATCAAATGTTACCAGATCATATTTTAAGTTTTTGAAGCATTTTTATCGCATAAATATACTCATACTCATTAACTAAAAAGCCATGAGTACTGGCATTTCTTTGTCTGCTGAAAGAAAATAGTGGGTCAAAGTCAGCCACCTGAGAGCTCTAATGAATAGGAGCTGTAAGGGTGAGACAGGACTGCAGAGGTGACAGTGATTTGGTCAAAGCATAACATAGGGACCAAATGATCTTTCACCATCTATCTGATCTGAGAAATTTATTGATCAATAGAATGTAATGCAGATAGTGATAGTAGATAAGGATGATGCTGAATTTTTCTTGGATTTAAAGCATTAAATGCATTTGGACTGTGCATGAAAATCAGGTATTAGAAAATTCTTCTTAGAAATTACACATATTGCTGCATATTTTAATCCATACCTCCCTGTCTCTGTGGGTGAATGATCGGTAAAGTCCAGAGTATGTTGCTAGATTGCTCTTCTGGCTGAATGAATGAACCCCACTGGTCTGATTCTATTCTTTACTTCATAGTGGGATTATTTCAGTTGATGCTAAGAATTACACGTTACACTCAATTACTTAAAAATGTAATTAATTGTCCTCTAAGTCAACACTTACTAGAAGAATTTGCCTACTTTAATGACTGAAGAATGTCATCTGTTTTTTCTTGCATATACAGACCAGTCTTAGTCATGGAGCACAGGTAGCTGCTGCAGGAAGTCAGGAAAACAGCAGTTTAGCTTTACCATAAGTTATCACTTAAAAACCATGTGATTAATCATGAACCAATGTTGATGTTTACCATGTTGGAGCCATTTTAACATATAAAGTTATTCTAGTGAGTGTTCATTTGAGGTGAATGTTGTCTTATAATGAGACTTAATAGCCACAGTGTTCTTCAAGGTCAAAAGGTACAAACTTTGCTGTGGGATAAGTTATGTGTTGAAAAACTATTTTCTAGTATTCAACTCAATTGGTCCCTGTTTTCAAGCTCAAATCTCTCCTGAGAATGTAGCCTTTCTGACTACCTGCTAGCTAGTTTATACCACATAGTCTGAAGGATGCTTTACTTGTTTACTATTTATTGTTCCTTGTTGGTGTTGTTTTTACCCTGTATTGTCTTTATAACATGTCTAGGAATGTAGTTCTTCCTGCGTAATAAGATCATGCAAATAACAGCTGGAACTTTTAGCTTTGGCACATTACATTAAAAGATCAATCTGTTCTCACCTCTTTGGATTATACAGAATACAGAAATAATTAAATTTAGTAGGAGTTTATTAAGAGTTTGCCAAGCATGGCAAGTATTAAATCTAGCCATGCTTGATAAGGTATATAAGCAAAAGATGTTAGGAGTAATAAAACTGTTCTGTAAATTACTATATGTAAAGGTAGCTTAACAAACTGCACTGCAGTGTGTTTCTGAGTAACCCATTCAATTTTAAGTCTCACATAGAGCTAATTATACTGAACAATAGCTCACTATAGATGTAGAACATTTCTTCCAACAATTACCCACTGATGAGCTTTTCAGGAACACTGTAAGGTTCAGTGTGTGGCTCAAGGACATATAATGGAGGAATTAGGGAAACCTCAAATGTTTCATTTGGAAGAGAAGCACTGTGGGCCTCATTCAATGAGCCATGATGTCCCATGAAGATTTTACAAACAATGCATAAAACCAAATTATGCATTGAATGACTAATGCAACTCTGATACATCATGTTTGAGGGTATTTTGAAAAGTCTTTACATGTGCAAAAAAGCTACTACATCTGAGTGCTCGTTCTGTTAAAACAGTTAACACCAAACCATCTCCATATTACTTTTTGTTGTTTTGTTAGCAGAGCACACTGATTTTTATTTGCTGTAAATTAAACATTTTATTTATTTGTTTTATTTTGAAAATAAGTAATGAAAAAAATTATAATTCAAGTCTTCTACTGATTGATTTTTTCCAGTTACGATAGATAGTATATGTATATACTATATATACTATATCTATATAGTATATATAGATAGTATATGCATATACTATCTATATATTCTATATAGATAGTATATAGAATATATATACTATATACTATATAGTATATATATATAGTATATAGTATATATATACTACATATATATACTATCATATATAGTATATGTATATATGATAGTATATACATATACTATCTATATATTCTATATAGATAGTATATACATATACTATATACTATATGTATATACTATATAGATAGTATATACATATACTATCTATATAGTATATATAGATAGTATATGTATATACTATCTATATAGTATATACATCTATATATCTATATATCTATATATCCCTAACCTTAAACAAAAGTTTAGCAAAAGAAGAGAAAACACCCATCAAAAATAAAAGAAAATAATAATCAACAATCAAATATTGGACTTTAGTGAAATTAATTATTTGATTAAGTGAAGTTCTGATATTTACCACAAGTGCATATGCAGGGAATTTGATTGTGTATGTAACCATTAACACATTCTACCCAATCTGATGCAACTGAATAGAAGCTGAAAGGTTCCTGAAGGTCAGTTAGAGTGTCTGTACACATATTAATGAGTAAGAGTCATTGCTAATGAAACTGGAGTAATGAGTAAAGACACAATGGAATCTCTTCGAAGAATCTTAGCAGCAGTGCACTTGATTGCATTTATTTTTTTTCTTCTGTTTTTGCCCATCTTTTGTGCTCCATTTCTGAAGAGCTGTATTTCTGAGTAAATTCACCCAGGAGTAAAATAGCCCAGATGTAAACACGTTAGCATAATAGCATTCTGCTAAAATATAGCAACAAGGAAATCTACAGCCAGGATACTAAAAAGAATGCACAACAGACTAGAAATATTTAAGAGGATGTTAATGTCGTTATCTGACACATTAGGGGTCATATGAGCGAAAAAAAAACATGCTTATTGAGTTGACCTGGCTGGCAGCCAACACCTGGTGATGCAGATATTGTTATTTGGTGTTGGTGTCATAGTTCTGGTACTTATTTAAAACGAGAAGTGCTAAATAAATTTCAGTTCTGTGGTGTCTTTATGTTTTGGGAATTTTTTAAAGATCATTTTACTGACGCATGCCAAACATACAGTGTAGTTGTGTCACCCCAAGCAGTAACAATATTTGCAGCAAGTCCCTAATCTAATGGGTAATGGCTGAAAATAATAATTATACTTTGTCATTTACTGGATAGCTTAGCCATTAGTGGCAAGTTTGGATCACAGCTCAGAGCTGTTTCCTTTTTATGAAGCTCCTTATTGTACACTTGCCGCTTAGTCCTTTCCTACCTAATGTGTGTTCCAATAATAACAGGATGAACTGTGAAAGGACTCTCAGAAGGGTTGGATTTGTTGTGCGTCTCTGAGATAAAACTGAAATTGAGACTGAAAGGGAATGGATGCTGCTTTGGCATAAGGAGTTGTGACAGTTACAGTTTGGCTTGTGTAGATTCACAGTATTCTTTAATTCTCTCACAAAACCTGGCAGTGTAACATTTTGGCATATTTCCAACAAAACAAACAACCAAGCCAACAAAAATGTTTTTTGTGGTTTGTAGTGATAAAAAAAAAAAACTTCTTACATCTCACCCTGCAAACTGCATTTGTTTCATCTTCTAGAAAAGCCATGAGTGGTTTTACCATCCACCAAAAATGCAATCAAAATTTTAAACATTCTTTGTCAAATTCATTAAAATCTAAGCATGCATTTTTTCCTGTTCATTTATATTTTTTTTGCAATGAAAAGCTTAGAAAAAATAATAACAAACTCTGTGTGTGTAGGGGTGTGTGCGTCCGTGTGTGTGTCATTAAATGACAAATAAATGTTTCAGCATCAGTATCCATGTGACTGACCCATTTTCAACCATAGAATTCGTGGCTCATAACATCAGTGGAGGGATTTCTTTGATTAGGCCTGGGTAATGGACAAGACAGAAATGTGTTGTAAAGCACTATCATGCTGGCTCCTAATTGCCTGATGACTTTAATTAAACTTCAGGCTCTTTTTCTTGACTAATCGCACAGCCTCACAGTGCCCAGCCCTCTTTTAAATGGTGCCTGCCTGACTTTCTGCAGATGTCAGCATTACATTAATAACAAGTTGCTTCAAAAACTTGCTCTGAGCAGGACTTATGGTTGTGCACTGCTGAGACCCAAGTGTAGTCAAGTGAGACAATTCATCAGTGCCACAATTACAATTTGTCATCAAGCAGTTACCATGACGTATAAATCAATAGTCTGCTAAATACTTGCCAAATGCATCCCGTCTCCCACATCAATTATCAATTTATTGCTCATTATCATCACACCATTATATCTCTGCAACATGTTAAAAGGCAGTAATAAAATGAGAAAAAAGAAAGTGCCTTCCATTTTGTGCAAGTGCAACAGGCAGTGTTTCACTACATACACTAATGAGGCCATGTATGCAAGCTCTATATTTCACTTTAATAATTCAGATAAATATTTCTCTCTGCAGTAGCGGACAAAGGCACTCAAAGGAGGTGCTTTTATTTCAAGGGGTCCAGAAGTTAATGCCGTCCTTGTATATTTTCTAACCTTTAAAATGATGCCAGCTTTGCACACAAATGCCTTAGTTGCCCCTGTAACCTTTAGAAAATTGCAGACTATGGGCTGAAATAATAGAAATTACTCATCACATACAGTGTGCATGTTACACTAATGTAACAGTGGACCAAAGAAACAAAGTATATCAGGTTGCAGGGGTGTAGTTTGGTATACATTCTTTAGCCTTTAATATATGCCATGGTTTATGCAGTTGTGCATGTTAGGTACACTGCTAAGATTTTATGCAGATCTATGCACAATTAAATATCAACTAAAACTTATGGGATTTTTTTTACTGCGGGATAAATATTTGCCTCTGCCATTAAATCCAACCCTAACCCTAATCATTTACAAAATGATTCAACTGCACTTAAGCTTTTAGAAAACAGAGAAACCTTAATAAATCCTGAAGGGCTGAATACATATTTCCCTTCATCCAAACAATAATTTGTCACATTTATTTTTAAATGAGAAAACAAACTATTGCTCCAAGTCTTTTATTGAATGAAATGTTGATGACAGCTAAATGGTTATTACTGTTTTATTAGAGCAACTTAAAAGGAGCAGTAATGGTCCAAAACTGAGGCAGAATTTCTTAAATCAGAAAATGAGAATCTTTCCCAAGGGAAAATAGTATTTTTTTTTATTGCATGGTAATACCTAAGTGCATGGTCAGTGTGATGGATCTCTGCAAAGTCCACAACATAATGCAAGAGACCGTCTATTGTTGCGACATACTTGTCCAGGAGAAGTGTATGCAGCAAGTCAATGAATCGACACAATTTGCTGGATTTCCTGGGAAAGAAAACTCTTCAAACCAATTAGAAGAATAAACAAAGCCTGACTGCACTGTTTGATGACTCGGTTCAATTGGACTGTAAGTATGATTCGGTTAAAATAGCTTTTTTACAAAGTGACTTAAAATGACGTGTTTTGAAAATGTTGCTCTTGGATCATCAGTAGAATTAGCTCCTATGTGAGTCACTGGGCCTTGCAAATTTCCACTAAGTTTTTTCACATTTTGTCCTGTTAGAACTAAAAACTTCAAAGTTTTTCCTTGGGAATATATGGAGGACTAATACAAAAAGCACGTAGTTGCAAATTTGGAGAAGAATTATCATTTTAATGAATTTTTTTATGATGAGAGAGGCAGAAATATAAAATGAGTTTCATGTTTCTAACAGCTCACTGTTCTGCCAGGTTTAATGGAGAGTGGCTGAGAATGGCCACAAATTCTCAAAAGGATCTACAACTGGATCTTGATTGGTTCATTCTAAGATGAGTATTTTGACCCAATATATTCCCACAGAATGACAACCAACACCATATTTTAACCTAGGAATGGTATATTTAGCTTGATGTACACTGAGATTATTTTCTCCATTCCTTAGAGCTTTTCAAAGAGTTCAATCCAAATCTCATCTGACTTTATTTGTACCCTACATGTCTCATGGCAAACTGGGATTTCCTAAAATTTTCTTTCAGCAGCTTTCTTCTTTTCTTCTCTTCCGTATCATGCCAGTTTTGGAAAGCGCCTAATTAGTTTTTCTGTTAAGTCATTCTCCCACCTGAGCAGTAGATTTTTAAACAAATAGCCCTGGTTTAGCTCAAATGAACAGGAAAATATTATAACTAACTTATTTTTAAATCATGTTATAAAAACGCATCTTTAATTAGTGAAAGAAACTTTGTAAACAACAGGCTGGCAGATCAGAATGTTCAGAAAAGATCAGAGTTGTTATTGGAAAGGTAGAGGATTTTCAAGGGCCTGAGCAAAATTATAAATTCGGAAATGACATTTAAAGATCTGTTTCTACCAATTGAGTGGTTCATTGAACACAGGAGACAAACCAGGTTCCTCTGGCAGGTTGAGGAGTTTAAATGTCGGGGGTGTCAAATCTGTTGATCACCAGAGATGGGGTTGTTGGAAACAAATAGTGAAGTTTCAGCTGTGAGATGTGATGTTAATTATCATCTTGTTTGAATTTCGACATTCCAAACTGTTACCTGCCACAGAAAAAGAAAGAAAACTCTTGGATATTGCATAAGAAGATCAGTGGTTTGTGGGTTCAAGATGGAGATATCTGAGACTGTGTGTGGACAGTGCATCCCAGCTGCTTATCTCGCCAGTAAGAGAGAGACTGCAACAATGGAGAGAATTGAAAGATTTATTTTGGCTCAAAATTGGCTGTTTTCTCCATGGCAGGTTTACAGGTCACACAGCATTCTGCACCTCTGGCACTAGCCATAGCAAATAGATTATTTTACCTGCATAAATCACTTTTTACAGCAGAATACAGTGCAGAATTCAACCACTGCCATCACTGAAGGGCAACACTAACAAGGAAATATTTGTGCTCTTGCACTGTGTCTCCATCTATTATTTATGATTGTGTGTGTACTGTTTCAGATGTCAGAGTACACAGATAATGATTAGATGATTATAATTTCGGTGATTACTTTTAAATAAATCAATTGTACTTCATAATATTCAACCTTCTCTTGCATGTCCAAAACATTTGTCTTTTGTCCAAGAAATATATTTTATGCTGATGAGTAGTATACTGCAACTAACAACATGACACTTCAGCGACTTCATAAACTGATTTTATATTGTTTTCGCTGTTCAGAAAAGTATCAGATTTTGCAATGAATCTAAACTACAAAAACTGGTGTACACTTACCAGTCCCTGTTGATTTATAATCTCCAAGAAGCCTTTTCTTTACCGTTGCCTCGGGTAGGGTGTATTGTGCAGGTTCTGAAACCAGCTGCCTTCCCATCACTAATTGTCTTCAGTATGAGCTCAGAAAGGAACAATTTCTCACAAACACTCTGGACTGCTCATCTCACACACTGCAGCCAGAACACACATAAATAATAAACAACTGCCTTATATGGCAAACAACAGCAGGTTCAAAATGATAAAAAGAAGAAAACTTTTTGACCAGCGAAGCCAAAGGCTCTGATTCCTTCAAACTACTGGTCCCCTGGGGGGCGCACAGCACCAGAACAATATGGGAGGAAGACAAAAAAAACGTTGTCCAAAGCTGACTGAGAGCTCACTGCCAGCCAGTCATTACATGTACGCCGGCAGAAGAGGGGAGTCTATGAATTATTTGTGTCACCATGCAGCTTCCAACATCATGGGGTGACGCATCACATGCAGAATATATCGCCTTCAGCTTGCTTTGGGCACACAAACGGTGTGTGAAGCTGTCCATCATCCAGAATCTGAAAGGTGGTTGAGGTTATTGATTTTAATAAAGGTAGATTTGATGGGAGTAAAAGAAGATCTCAATGCTTTACATTTATAGGCTCACAACCATTTTTATACCATCTAACAGTTGTGCGAAAAACCAATATAAATGGTAATTTATTTTGTTATTAAGCAGTTTTGAAATCATGATGAATGGACAATAACACAATTCTCAGTAATTAATCCCACTGTGCATCTGGAAATCTTTGTAGACTGTAAAGTTTATTTACCCCTTTACAAATCTCCCGTGTTTTCATTTATCACTCAAAGTTATCACATTAATAAACACATTTTAATGTCACACTAAAGGAAGATAAAAGCAAATCGAATTTAAGACTGGACTTTGACTAGGCCACATTTCTAATTGTTTTTTTGCTTTGTTCTTTAGTTATTCAGAGGTGGACTTGCAGATGCTCAAAATTACTAAGTGAACATGAATTGATTGCTGGACATTCACATCTGGATTTTGTGCTAAAGAGCAGAATTTATGGTTCCCAACATGGTTCGGAACACCTTCCAGTTCCTGAATGTACTTCTGAACCTCTGTTGCAAGTTTCCACAGAAAAAAGAGGTTCCACACTGTGAACATTGGTTTTTCCGTTACGTACAACAAGAGTGACCACTTCATTGGCTACTATGTTTGTGGATTGTTAAATTAAAGGAAGATACATACAGTAAAGAAGTAACCAGCTCTTCCAACCAGCTTTGCCATGTTCCTAATACATTCCTCTATATCACATTGTGTAACTCCTATTGTTAATGACACATGTTGGTTCTTCACAAATACATTGGCTCTCAACAAAACACCTAAGTTTGAAGAGACCTGAACTAAACTAGTTCAAGAACAACAGTTTATTCAATGGAATAGATCTGAAACTAACAAAGAGCCCTCAGGCTACACAACGAGTTTTAAGCATGATACTCTTTTTCTGATGTGCAGTGTTCGTTTCATTCCAAATGTAATTGGATGCTGACCGTCCTAAACACCTAAACAGCTCCACTTTTGTTTTATGAAGAATATAATTGTATTGGCAAATTCAATACAAGCCTTTGTGTGCTTTTCCTTTTCTTTTATTTATTTTTTTTTTGCTTAGCAGTGATCCCACAGAGTCTATTCTCAACCAGTCAGTTTCTTATTGCTGAATTATGAACCAAAGCAACTGAAGCATGCAGTGCATTAGATACACTTTTTTAAGTAATTTTGATTGGGCTGCTACCTCTGGGATGGCTCACTGCTGCTACATGTTTTCTTCTTTTGAGGACAAATGCTCAAACTGTGTGTTTGCTAGACTCCCAAAGCTTAAGAAATGGCTTTACTACCCTTTGTAGACTCTAGATGTTTCTGACTTTGTTTCTGATCTGTTCTTGAATTTCTTTAGAGCTGTGTATGTGTGTTGTTTTCCAAGGTCTTTTAGTATACTTCATGTTTGGAAAGTTATTTTTATAAACGTATCTTTGTTCTTGACATATGATTTGAAGTATCAAGGGCAAAAAATTGCTTTCACAGCACTGTAAACAAATTATATATATATTTCTACTTCCTGCTGAAAATACAGAAATTAAATTCAATAAACACCCAATGTAATTGTTTCTGTGATAAAAACAGTTGTCTGTATTTACTGTGATTTTTGAGTAGATGCACACCACCATTACGGTTGCTGGTAGTTGGAAAGTAAGTATACTACTCTGTTTATGTTTGGAGAGTTTTACCTCAGGGTGTTTTAGGCTATCTGAATCAAGAAAATACATAAGTACAGGATCATGACTCTGCTGTCATGCCTCATAAGCCTGATGTGTGGTCTATTTTCCTATCAAACTCCTGAGGGATATTTACAGGTGAGAACCTCATTTTAGGTTGCCTTCAAGCTGTGAATATGTGGCGACTCAACAAAGTGGAACAGTATATCTTTATGTTTTCCTTTACTATGCCATTTAATAATGTTCACTTGATGTTTTTATGGTCAAACAACTTGATGTGTCGTTCAACTGTAAATCAAGGCCAGAATCACTGCGTTATTTTGGTTTTATTTTTTGCAGGTGTCTAGTGTCACAAAGATGTAATCTGATGTTTGCTTTGAGGTTTAATTGATCTTGAGCCAGGCATGCTTCTCATGCTGTGCCTGATGCGTGATTCATGATACCACGTTTGTTTCACATTGCTTCTGTCTCACCCCATGTAGAGCAAAAGAATTTTGGCATCATGAGGCTGCTGCATTCTGGTCTGCCTACAGTCTGCAGCAATTTACAGTTCCAGAGAAAAATTGGGCATGAATCTCATTTTAATGGCCAAGTTTTAACACATTTTTTAAAACCATTTTTGTGTTTGTGTTTTTCTTTTTTTTTGCCTTCTTGATGTTGACGGCAACACAAAAAACTGCAAATGATTTTAAAACAAAAGTACAGTAGTGTCCCCTTTGGTGCAAGAAGGTCATGCATTGAAATCCTGACATGGAGTCTTTCTGCATGGAGTTTTTATACTTTCTCTAAGCATGTGTGGGGATTTTTTTTTCTATTAGACTGAGTTTAGTGAAAGCCAATCGAAAACCTGTTTATTTTTAAAATCAGAGATTATACATTTGAGATCATTGTCCGAGCACAATGGGGTGTACAATTCAATCCAGTGTGTTCCTGTGTGTTAAAGAAAAACTGTTTGGATGTTTAAGAACAACCCTGGAGCCATCAGGGCTCAAGTAACGCCACTTTTACTGTCCACATGGAAAAGGTTTTTACAACCCCATAGCATGACTGAGATAGCACCAAACATTAAATAAATCACTGCTCCAAACAACTTGAAGCTTGATTATAATTTGTAGCAACAAAAATTAACTGGTCAAGTTGTACCAGACTAAACGTTCCCAGGTCAAAGACAAAGATTTGGGTGTGTGACCACAACAAAAAGAATGTTTGCAGGAGTAAAGGTGAGGCTTTCAAAGCTAAAACTGAAAAATAATAAAAGGGTTTCCAGTCCCGAAGAACTCCAAAAAAAAAATAAGAATAGTCAGCACTCCAAAAACATAGAAAAGTTTTAAAGAGGTCAAAAACAGAGAATGTCCTATTTTTCAGTTTATTAAAACTTTTCTATATTTTTGGAGTGATGGTCTTTCCTTCTTTTTAAAAGTAAGGGCACAATCATGATGTGGGGCTGTTTTCCTCTGTGGAGAACTGGTGCACAGTACAAGATTAGATGGAATCATGTAGAAAGAGGACTACCTCCAAATCCTTCACCTTCCTTTTAGATGAACAGAGAAAAGCCTTTCAACACTCGTTTCAATTGGGCAAAGATGTGAAACACACATCAGTATTCGTATTAGCTAACATTAAGCTTTTGGAAATTTGTGACCTCAACTTCACTGAAAATTGTAAGTTATGTTCCATATTCCAGAAAACCAATGAATTTAATGAGCTGTATCATTTTCTATAAGAAGAGAGGTCAAATAGTCAGACCAAAATAGCAGAAGCTTGTTGATTGCTACAAAAAGCATGTAGCCAGGCAATATGCTAAGGGACCTTTGACCAAATGTTAATGAGGGTCTATGTATTTACTGCATTGGAGCTTGAATGTATAATTTTTATTCTGTGTGGATAAGAGAAATCTGCCATAAAATCAAACTTGTTCACACAAATATTGTTTTAAAATCCCATTATAGTTTAATGTTGTCTAATCCTTCTACTCTACAAAAAGAATGGTTCAAATAAACCATTCAACGTGAACAGAACATTAACGTCTGTATGCAATCTTTTGACCCGAACTGTATCTCGAAAGGGCCAATCTGTGGTGGGATTTATTGACATGGCTTTGCATAAGACAAACACGCTTTGTTGTATCAACAGGGAGCTGCAGCATAATAAGTTTTAAAAAGCCTGTTATCAATCAAAGCTGAAGGATTACAATGGATTTAAGTTAAGCTTTCATTTCCATAAACGAGACTTGAATACAGTTCCTGTTCGTTATTCTTTGTTTCCTCACATCGTGTTGAAGTGAGATGAGCTTCTGAAGGACATCGGGAGGCAGATGTAGCAGTACTAGTAGCTCTGCATTAAACATACAGTTGTTGGTGGTGTGTGGTTGTTGCTCAGCTAAAAGGGGAGAGATTGCCTTGGGAGATTGATTGGAACTTGGTTTCTAATCAGTCTCTCTATTTTATGTTCAGCTGAAGGCTCAGTATACAACACATCTGGAGCTGTTTCAGGACTAATCAGCTCGGATGATCATCATGTGTGTCACAAGTCTGTCCGGCAAAGACAGAGAACTTAAATTATTCTATTTTTGCATTGAAAACATGTTATGAGTCTTCTGTGTGGAGGAAAAAATCCTTGAAGTTGTTGAAGCTTGCCTGAAACTAGTGCCTGAACATCAACCCTCCGGTAGATGCTGCAACAACCAGACATAGTTACATTTCATCAATAAATGCTGAGCCACTCATAACATTGCAGTTATTCATATTATAATCTGTCCTGTTATTAGTCTGTTATTAGCAATAATTGTTTTCAGTTAATTTGCAGTTTTTAATAAATCTAGTGATTTATCTGATCAATTTAATATTAGCCATTATATATATATATATACATAATGTTGAAATTAAATTTAAAATGTGTATGCGTACAAATCTGAAAGCAGCATTAAAGATAATTTACAAAGATTCAGCTTTCAGTTCCTTTAACTCACAGTCCAACTGGGAATATGCATGCATGGATAAGCTCATATGCCATCTTTTATATCTTGATGCACAGAAATTGGACTCCTAATAGGCACCTCTTTACCATGGCAACAGCTAAGAAGAAGACCAAGAAAAGAATTTTGCTTGCATAAAAATTAAGGTGCCTTTGACAGAGAAATTTTCCTCGGTCACTGAACAGTCATTCTCTTCACATTCTTCCATTCATTGCAGTCCTTCAGCACTGCCAGTTTAGCTGCCCATGAAAGCACTAGGTAAAATGCCATTAGTCTTAACCACAGGAGTGTGACTTACTTTCTAACATCGAGACTTCTGTGGTTTCATTGCCCTTCTAAAAGACATGATGAGAAACAAAAAAAGTTCCCTTAAAGTCAATTTAGTTTTGAGGTTTTACTTTTTCTTGCTGCCATTTAAAACAAACATCAGGTTTGTATTTATATTGTATAGAGTCATAAATAGTTTTGGCAGCAGAATTAGAAACTAACCCATGAAAGATAATACATATAAAATATTTGTGGGTTTTTTTTCCAATTGATTTTATGTAATAGGTCAAGACAAAATAGTATTAATAATAATTGTAAAGTGGAATGAAATGACACATTCTTCCTTTAAAACCTTAAAAAATTTAAAATGAAATCTTGCACAATTTTATTTGTCCCTTTGCTTGCATTTCTTAACTATCCATATTCAGTGAAAACTATTTTTAAGCGTACACAAAAAAATTAAGGGTTATGAATGTGTCAGAATTAATTTTTCATATTAGAGAATCAGTTTATTACATTTACATTGCAGTCTCTTCCTGTGTTGATTTTTTCTTGAGAATTTCAGCAACTGAAATAACCAATAGTAAGGTGAAGGGCACAAATGTTTTATTTAAGCTGAATCAGTTCACTTCATTTGAACTCTTTCTAAGTCTTAGAAATGGCCATCTATTTTCTGGGAATAATTTTGGGAAGATATCATTTTTAAAGAAACGACAACAAGAAAAAAGAATCAAACTGGCAACACAGGACATGAGCATCCCAAAACCTCTGGCTAAGCCTGCTGTGCTAACTTATTGTGCTTTACCTGAGGGAAAAATTCCATCTTTATATTCATGGAAAATGGCTGATGAGGGCAAGTACGGTACTCTTTCTATGCGTTTTGATCTAATTCTCCTGTTAGGCATGATATTTTCCCTTCTATTCATAGCAGCCATCTGCCAAGATCTCAGTGTGAAGGCTTATTTTCTTTAGAGCTGCTCATTGATCATTACCAAGACCTTGTGCACTGCATGCCTCCGAAGTTCTGACATTTTTATTTTCTCAGAATTTCTATGGGTATGATCTTTTTCAACATCATTTTAGCTTGATTGAATTTTACCCTCAGTAGGTCTAAAGGGTTGTGAAGGTTTCTCTTTTTTATGAAGAAAACTATGTGCAACATTGTAAAACATTTAGATTCATACAGATGTTCAATAAATTAGAAAATGATTGAATAGTTCATTCATGTCTTTATGTATTCAGTTAAATTATAGATTCATTTTACACAAAGTGATAAATTTTATGCATCTATTTAAGTGATTGTGACTTGCTAATGAAAGTTCTGAACTAAGCTCAGAGACTTGGAAACTTTGTATAATACACAATAGATCCTTCTTACTTCATAATAAGTCAAAAACAAAGAATTGAGTAAACACTTGAAACTTTGTCAGGGCATCTTTTGCATATAATTCTGCATCAGTGCAATGTGGCATGAAGGCCATCAGTCAGTGGCAGGTCCACATGGGTTGAGGTTAAGTACAATGTGAGCAGGTTAAGAAGTAAAGTGTTGGGGGCATGGACATGTTCATTATTATTGTCATGATCTGGTTGAGCAGATACCATGGCTCTACAAACCATCTCTAACTGCAGAAGATTCCCACTACGCCTCTCAACTCAGGAATCTGGGGCCGAATTAAAATTTACTTTATTGCTTTATCTCTGAGCAAAAATGCAGTCTTTTTCTTCTTAGCTCAGATAAATCCTATAAGTTACTTCTCTTGTTGTATTTGGCTTAGGAGTGGCTTATCATGAGTTGCAATTTCAGGAAAATCTCCCCTAAACTTTTGAACTGTCTTTGCTTCACACTCCTCTCAAGGCTGAAGGTACTCCTCTTGCTTGTGCAACTATTTCTAAAACATATTTTCCAAGCTCATTATTCCATTTTAATAAGCTTGGATGTAGTGCTCTGTAAATGGCCAGCTTCAGTTAATTACTGTTAATTATTTGTATGTATGTCTTTATAAGTTAATCTGTGTTTCTCAATTATTTATGTTTTTGAGAAACTGAACTTTGGGGTTTTGTTGGCCGTAAACCATAATCACCTTATTGACCATAAAATGAACACTTCAAAAATATCGCTCCCTGCAATGAGTCTACGTAATGTATGAGTCTCATTCACTGAACTGAGAAACTTGTATAAAACAATGACATTCTAATTTATTTAAATGTACCTGCAAACTGCATCATAAAAGCAAAGAAATTCTTTCATGTTCTGCAAGTGTGTGAATAAAACTGACTTTTTCGAAGGTCACTTTGGATCCACAGGAATTCACTCACTGGGACAATCTGCTAAATGTCTGCTTTGACATTTCGAAGTGTGACCCTCACAGATTGTTGAGTTAGATAGTCCCTGAACATTTCTGCATCTGATAAAGTATTGAATAACTGAAAATGACTGCATACGTTAAATAAACACCTTTCACATGAGTTGGTTTACTACCTGTCTGTGAATGAGAAGGGAATCTGGGATTGTTCAGGTGCTCACTGAGGCACTTTAACATCAGATTTATCCATCAGCAAGAGTAATCAAAATTCAAAAAACTTTTCATGTTTATTATCGCATTTATGAGCAGATATGAAAGATTTTTCTCCTTTGATCAGGAATAGGAAAGAATGTCTTAAGCAAAACAGCTCACCAGCTAACTATTTATGTTAGTGGCCATATAATTTGTGCTTTGAATGAATGGAAGACAATAAATATGGGAGATTATTTTCAGATTTTAAGATGACCCAGTGAAGGATTATTGGCACCATAAAATTAGACTTGCTGTCCTGTCCCTTTCTGACGGCTTACAGAGTCATTAGTTCATCACACTACGGATCTTAAAATGAAACCTTAATCTAGCTGGCACAAGGCCAGACGTCACACACTTTTTGGATATTCCTCCACCCGATCCAGACAAAAACACTGCCATATAAGCAAGAGTTACAAAAATCTGGTTCAGACCCCTGACTAGTAACCCAATGCAGGTCCACTTTTACATTGGTCCATGCCCAAGTTAAAGCTCTTCAGAACTTCAAAACTCCCAGTTTGATGGACGCTTGCTTTCCCAGGATTTTTTCCTTTTGGTTTGTGGTGCTAGATTTTGGCATAACTCCATTAAAGATGGAGTTATGCCAAATAGTCACTGATGACTAAAAAATCTGTTCCCTCTTAGGAACTCACCTCCTGGGAGCAATTATGTGCAGTTCTGTGGAATGGACTATTTAAATCTCTTTAAAAGCAAGTAATGGCCTTGTGGTAAGTCTATAAAATATCATGGACAAATGGTCAGTAGTTTATCAAACAATAAAAATAAAGTCTTGAGCTCAGTCACAATTTTCTGGAAATGTTTCCTATTTTAAAAGCTACTCTTCAAAGTAAATTGAAAAAAAAAAGCTAATAAAACACACAATAACCTTATACTCTGAAATTTTGTGAAGCTTATCATTTTGAGATAATAAGGCTAGATAAATGTCAACACAACTTGATTTTTAAAAAATTATTTTATTGCAGCACAGCAGGTAAACACCGATATAAACTTGCACATAATCCCAGGCCTGGTGTGGCATTTCTATGCTCTGTCCATACTGATAAAATGAGCACGGAAATATATTATACATCCATTTTGCCGCTGTATTGGTGTTGATACATTAGGTCATATGTGTCTGTTTTATCTTTTTAAAAATCCCACCCTGCATATTGAAAAACAGTTCAACTGAACTTTTTGTTCAAATGTGAGGTTGAATTCTATTACAGCCTGAAGAAATACAACCAAATTAAAGACAAGCCTAGGCAATATTTCCACTGGGGTGTTTTAAATGCATACTGAGCAGCATGGTGGTTTTACTCTTACTCTTAGGCCAGAATGCAAATTTCAAAGGGTCCAGTGTCTTTTTAATTTCTCTCAAAATCTCAGCCCTGACTCGACTCTCCAGACATTTAATTAGAACTTATGTTCAAGCAACTGGACTGAAATCACTTAAAGGTTTGGGGCATATAAACTTTCAAATGAAAATAATAATAATTTAACTGTATAAACTTGTTCAAGTCAAACTGCCGGATTCAGTTCCTTCCCAGAGAACTTAAGTAAGCAGCCATGATTTTTTTTTTTATTTTCACTAAAGACTTTGGCAGAAAATACAAGTAACCGGTTTCTTCTATGTCTAGAAGGCATTCAGTTGTTCATCAGTCTCCTCTGCTTTTGAACTGCCAAATTTCCATATGGCATTTGTAACCAATTGGTTCCTCCCTACTGAGAAAAAATGTCACTGTTGTTAACACAAGCTGGTCCTAGGACAACAGCACTCAGTAACTAATCTGGTGATGATGCAATGTTCAGAACAATATTTTTACAGTATTGTTTGCATAAGGTGACAAATCCCATCTGTGCTTTTGATTGGCTGCCACAGTCGAGTGCACTGTGCAGGGCAGAGTGGAAGATCAGTTTGTGCTGGGACAAAGTTATCCTCTAGGATAAAGACATAAGGGAGCAGTAATTAGAAACTCTTGCTGCATAGCACACCTTGTCAAACACTTCTGTGTGAGATAGCCATGATAAATTTGTCCTCTCTTGTCTTCAAGCCATCCAGGCAGTAAATGATATGAGTAGACAACCTGTCAGTCCTCATTTGGGATATTCACCAAAACCGATGGTTGGCAAGAGTGTCAAACCTCCACTTATAAAGTTTCCCGTTTTTCAGTGGGATAGGTATCAAGATTCATTCAGTGGATTTCTGTTTATTCCTCAGAATTAAGACTTATTTAGAATCAATGCATAATCAACAATTTAGAGATTCTAAGAATTAAAAAGAGCTGATATTTGACAGAATAGTACGATAGACTGATGGGAAATCAGTCAATATTTACTCACTAATGATTATTTTTTTAAAACTAAAACACAACATAAAATGACTAACAAAGAAAAGAAGCACTAATTAATCAATAAACTATGACCAGGATGTAAATGTTTAAGCCTAAAATTTGTAAAATGTTTGTCAGAAGCCCCAAGGAATGGGTATTACAATTTTATTCTGATTCAAATCTTTAACACTAAACTAAGAAGAGAGGGGAGAAGGTGTAAGTCATGACTGTCTAATCTTTCTGGTATATGGGCATATTTCAATACCCTTTTTCTCTTGGCATGGCAGACAGAGAAAATTTTGGCACAAACAACTTTTTTGGAAGAGCTAGAAGGTCAGTCAGGTTGTTGGTTCTGGCACTGGCCCAATGGCTGACTGGTTCCAGTTTTGGGATCGGATAAAGTTCACCAGTCCTCTCTAACCTCAACAGGCAAGTCTTCTTTCTGATTTTAACATTGGGTCTGAGCTGTGAGAAACCTAAGGGGCCGGAGTCATTAAAAGGGGCTGATCAACCAATGAGAAATGGATTTTCTCCATCCGTCCATCGAAAAACCAGAGGAACTAAGTGTGATTTTGCTTTATCTTGGTTCATGATTATGCAGGGTGGCATGGGATGAACTGGTTAAAAGCTGCTTTATATGGATTTTAGCTGCACAGGCCTTTTTGTTTCCTGTTTCTATAATATCCACACAAAAAGGTTAATTGAACTGATGAGTTTGAATTTACCCTACGGGTGAGTTTTACATGCTCGTTTCTCTGTCTCGTGTTGTTTATGTTGATAGGGGCCGGGGACCTTTCCACAGAAAACATGATTTTTCATTCATTCTTCACACTGAGAAAAACAGGAACAGGAAATGGACAGATAAGTGGATAATTAGGATTTATTTTTCTTCACGATGAATAATTTTTAATCTTTTTTTCCCCTGTATGACTTGAAAAATGGTTTTATAATTCTTGTTATTTCATTCTTGTATTTTTCCTGGTACATTTATAAAATCAGGAAATAAACCTAAAAAATAAAATTGTATTTGTTTATTCCATTTTTGGCCATACTGAAACCACATATTGGGTCATACATTCCTGTGATGGAGAAATTAAAATCATATGCTGAAAGGGCTTTTTTGTGAACCTCTTCCTGAGACAGCTATGGAACCCTGAAGGTTTGTGTGTGTGCAAACTATCATCCTTCTACAGGCAAAAATTAATAAATAATCTTCAAGTGTTTTATTTGTTTCTAAAAGCCCATTTGTATGCTTTTCTAGTACCATCAGAGTGACCATGTTTGTACTCACAATGCAGAGCCACAGAGATATAAAACTTCTAAATAAAGAGTAATAGCAGACAAATAACAGAACTGGAAAATTATTATTTCAGTTAAATAGCTTTCATTTCTATGAAAGCACTGTCCAGTTTCTGGACAGAAAGAACTGGTTTTCTGGGTATAGTTCACTGAAGTTTAAATGGTTGAGGCTGTCCCAGATTTTTGTGCTGTCCACTTGTTGCAAAGTAAACAACACAACATAGGCAATTATGCAACTGTTGCTTCATGCTCGTCCAGGAGAAGTGAATGCCAAAGGTCAGTGTCAATGGAATCTGCTGGCTTCCTTAGGTAGAGAACATGTTAAAGTAATATCGATAATAAACTGAACTTGACACACTGTTTGAGAAGTGGGATCAGTTGGAATGTATGTGTGACTTAAATTTTCCAACATTGATTCTTATGAATTACAACTGATCAAATAAAAATAGCAGTTAATTGTTGTTAAAAAGTTTTAAGAAGCTTGTTTCCAAAGAGAAAGAAGCTTCTGTCTCACATCAAGATAATTCCTACAGGGCTTGTCAAGCTGGAGAGACACTATCCAATTTTTTTTTAACCTGATTTTATCTCTGACTGCCAGTCGGAAAACCTCTGTGTCAGTCTGCACTAGCTACTATGAGATAGGGTGAAAACCGGACTTTGAAGGGGAGCTAAACTGACCCGACCTCTTTTGCAGTCAAACAAACATGTTTGACTTTTCGAGGCAGATCTGGAAGCAGTCAGGTTGTGAGAACTGAACATTGACCCAGCTGCTATGCTGCTATGTCTGTTTCAGACAGCCAATAAAAAGAAGAGCCTGGAACATGGCATCTCTGAACTGACTATTTATTTCTTTGTAACCAAGCAAGATTATGTACATAAAAGCAAAACAGCTTAAAGCATCATACCAACTATCACCCAACTAAATACCGTAACACAGAGTAACATATTAAACAAATAAAAAACAACTGAGAAATACTTGAATATTCAAGACTAAAATACAGTAAATAATGAGATACCTTACTTCATTATTTGGTTTACTGAAATAAACCAAACTGTTACCATATTTAAAATAATGGGAATGAGACTTAATTTAACGAACTGGCATTTCTACAGTACACTCAAAATTCATTCCAAAACCCACAGACAAATGCATAACCTCACATACATGTTCCAACTATCAACAGGAGTAGAACAGAATACAGTTAAAATGATCAAAATAATATTCAGCTGCATCTCTGTTTCAATATATGTGGAAGTGTAACAGAAATATAGCTTGTCCAAACTCTGGGAATATCTTTTACTGCCATCGTACTGATATTTTTGTTCCTTTAGACTGTCATCCTCGCAAGAGTTTTCATGAAACCCTGATGTGCTCAGTTGGCTTTAGTTTGACTGTAATATTCAGTAATCTGTGATCCAGCATTAGGCACAGCCACACAGGTAAGTGTGTGAACCCTGGTCTTTCCCAGTCTTTTCGAAATCTGGCTGAACGTCATCTAGTGGGTTCCCGGCCAATAAGCTGTTTGACATCTTATGCAGTGTATATAAATATCTGGCTTTAACTGTAATTAAATGAATTACAATTGAATTAATGTATTAGCATCCCTGCCAATACTATTGTAACATAGCCTATTTGAATATACTAAGATGTCGCAGAAACAAAAAATAATTAATCTATTAGGCATGTCAGTGCTTGTTCAGCTTGAAGTCTATTCTTGTATTAAATTGGAAGAAACATAAAAGGTAGTACAGCTCCAGTTGTCTTGGTTGTATTCCCTGTAACTAATTTCATAAGACATGCCCAATCAGACATGCTAATTGTAAGCACAAGGCTGGTGTAATTGGAACAGTTTTGACCTGTTTGCCCAGTTGAGTGCAATGATGCATGAATAAGCAACACCTTGTATATTTCATGTGTGCTGCAGGAAACATTCTTTGAAAGTCATTTTTTATAACATTTGCTGATAGCACAAAAGTCCTGAAAGTGACAGTGGAACAGTACATTCAGTCTGTGGTGAAATCAAAGTGTTAAGATATACTGAATGTTATGGATTGCTCCTGTTACACAGCCACAGCTCACAACTTGGCTTGTCTCATGAGCATCTTTCTTTGCTTGTTTTTATTCCCCTTCATCTGCTTTTGAAAAGAGGGAACAACAAATATGAAAGCTATCACCTCTCATCAGTGACAAAGACAAAATGCCCTTATTGTGGAGTTTCTGTGCAATAGCTCGCAATAACAAACCTGGAGCATTACACGAAAGGAAGTGATAATGTCTGTGTTTTTCTAGACAAATGAAGCAAGACATCTCTAGACAATATAGTAGGGAGCTGTTTTATCAATCAATTTCAAAACATACTCCATCTTTTTGTAAGACTTAGACATTTTTCACCAATCACCTCATTTATTCGAGGCAGGGTTGTTAGAATCAGATTGACTGTATTGTAAAAAAAAGAAAAAAAGTAAATCTATTCAGGTTTTATGTGTTTGCATTCTGATATTTTCACAGGAACCAGTGGTACTAACACAAAACTTTTGAAAACTATCTTCGTAAGTTTCCTCAGAGTGGATTTCAAATCTTAGCAATAACATAGTCTTGTTGGGGGTTTTTTTGTATGGGTGTAAGATGCATGTTCTATTTGGGTATAATCATCTATCTTTCTTACAATATTTTCTGAGCTTCCTGTTGTTTTGATTGTCAGTAGTGGAAGACAGCAATTTTGAGTCGCCCTATTTTGAAAAAAAAAAAATCATCTCACCAATTTGTTTGAAAACATCAACAAATTGCTACACCATAAACTATCATTAGGCCCGAGCAGCAAAGCGCTGCGAAGGCCTATTGTTTTTGTACTGTTTATTAGGCCCGAGCAGCAAAGCGCTGCGAAGGCCTATTGTTTTTGTACTGTTTATTATTATTATTATTTTCCCTCCAAATGAATTGCCTTTTTGGAGGCTTTATCATATTCAAAAACTCACCAAATTTGGCAGACACATAGAGACTGTTTAAAATTTACGTATTTTAAGGTCGACGCAAAAATCTAAAAAAAAATGGCTCAACAGCGCCAACTAGCAATTTTCAAAGGACCCTTTGCTATTCACTTACTTTGTCGTAGAGACTTGAAATTTGGTACAGTTGTAGAGCTCCCCAAGATGCTCAGAATTTACAATTAATGTCATACTGCAAGTATCACAGGAAGTCGGCCATTTTTGATTGAAGGTCACGTTTTGACCCCATTTTGGCCATTTACAGCATTGGTATTTGATCGAACTCCTCCTAGGGATTTTGATTGATCGGCTTCAAACTTGGTGAGTCTGATCAGAAGGCATGGGCGATTCAAAGTTATCAAAATGGTGAGTTTTTGAGCATGCTGAAGGGGGGATAGCAGGGGTCAAAGTTCACCGACTCGCCACTCAAAACAGTTATAACTCCTACACTAAAACTCTCAGAGGAACCAAACTTTCAGTGATTGAGCATCATGGGTTGACCTAAAATACCCTGTGGTCAAATGATGACATTACTAAGGCCACGCCCCTGAGAACAGGAAGTGTCATGTTTTACTCTGATCGGTCGCTATCTTACACCTTTGAACTAATCAACATGAAACTGTGTTCCAGAGAAAGAAGACATATGGGTGTATTTTGGATTCCAGCCCCGACCGGCTTGGATGGCGCAGGTGGGCGTGGCGGCGTGGCGAAGTGACCTCTAATTCGTTTGGCTCTGAATTCCACAGTTTTGGGCAAAGCTTCTCCAAACTCACTAGGATGGATCTTTATCCACCCCCCGACAGGAATCCATAATAAAATTTGGTGGGCGTGGCTTAATTTCTTTATGGCGCCCCCTAGAAAATTTTAAATGATCAGCCCCAAGCCATGCTATAACCTATAATTACGAAACTTCTTACACATCTGTATATTGTCCTGATGTACAAAAAAGTCTCTTGGAGCCATGGTCTCAACCCAACAGGAAGTCGGCCATTTTGGAATGAAGTTCCAAAATTGACCCCATTTTTGATGTTTACAGCCTTCGTATTTGATCGAACTCCTCCTACAGTTTTTCAGATACAGACTTCAAAATCGCTCAGCACACACTTGAGGCATCAAAGGTGAAAAGTTATCAAAGGAATTCTCGTACGTCAAAGTATGTGGGCGTGGCTATGTGTCAAACTTTGACTATTTGCCGTGAAACATAAAACTCTTATAACTCCTACACTAAAACTGTCAGAGGAAGCAAACTTTCAGTGATTGATCATCATGGGTTGACCTAACAGACCCTGTGGTCAAATGATGACATCACTAAGGCCACGCCCCCTCAGAACAGGAAGTGTCATGTTTTACTGGGAACGGTCGCTATCTTACACCTTTGAACTAATCAACTTGAAACTTTTTTCATAGACAGAAGACATGTTGCTGTGTTGAAGATTCCAGCCCCGACCGGTTTGGATGGAGCAGGTGGGCGTGGCGGCGTGCCGAAGTGACCTCTAACGCCGCTGTCATTCGTTTGGCTCTGATTTCCACAGTTTTGGGCCGAGCTGTTCCAAACTCACTAGGATGGATCCTTATCCACCCCCTGAAAGAAATCCATAATAAAATTTGGTGGGCGTGCCCTAATGTATTTATGGCGCCCCCTAGAAAATTTTAAATGATCAGCCCCAAGCCATGCTTTAACCTAGAATTACCAAACTTGGTACATATGTGTATTCTTTCAGGACGAACAAAAAAGTCTCTTGGAGCCATGTTCTAAATTCAACAGGTTTTCTGTTAATTTTGATTTAAGTTCACTGTTTAGAAAAAAATATGAGTAATTCCCTTTAAGGCCTCTTGGTGTCACTGTTACTCCACACATGAATGTGGTAGCCTTTAAAGAGCTCAAATGTTTTAAAATGTAATTTGACTCCACTGCGCCCCCTAAGTGAATCCATCAGCTATATCTCCGCCGTAAATGGACCGATCTGCACCAGATTTTTTGTGAGTCGTCGGGAGGCTGCGAACGCATTCACGTGTCTTCTGGCAGGCGATAGGGGCGGGAAGGTTCGCAGACGGCTCCCGCTGCGGTGAGCGCCCGGCTCTAAGCAGTGCGAGAGCTTCGCGGCTGGAACTCCAGCGGTGGCCAGTGAGCGAACAGCGCTTGCTGCGAGGCCGCCTGAGGCTGCTTGCTTTAATTAGGCCCGAGCAGCAAAGCGCTTCGAAGGCCTTTTTGTACTGTTTATTATTCTTTATTATTCTTCCACCCAAATGAATTGCCTTTTGGAGGCTTTATCATATTCAAAAACTCACCAAATTTGGCTGACGCATAGAGACTGTTTAAAATTTACGTATTTTAAGGTCGTTGCAAAATCACAACAAAAATGGCTCAACAGCGCCACCTAGAAATTTTCAAAAGACCCTTTTCTATTCACTTACTTTTGTCGTAGAGACTTGAAATTTGGTACAGTTGTAGAGCTCCCCAAGACGCTCAGAATTTACAATTATTGTCATAGTCCAAGTATCACAGGAAGTCGGCCATTTTGGATCGAAGGTCACATTTTGACCCGATTTTTGCCGTTTACACCCTTGTGTTGATCGAACTCCTCCTAGGGATTTCGATTGATCGGCTTCAAACTCGGTCAGTCTGATCATAAGGCATGGCCGATTAAAAGTTATCAAAACGGTGAGTTTTTGAGTATGTTGAAGGGGGGTTAGCAGGGGTCAAAGTTCACCTACTTGCCATGAAATTCAAAACAGTTATAACTCCTACACTAAAACTCTCAGAGGAACCAAACTTTCAGTGATTGAGCATCATGGGTTGACCTAAAATACCCTGTGGTCAAATGATGACATCACTAAGGCCACGCCCCCTGAGAACAGGAAGTGTCATATTTTACTGGGAACGGTCCCTATATTACACCTTTGAACTAATCAACATGAAACTGTGTTAACAGACAGGAAACATGTGGCTGTATAAGGGATTCCAGCCCGACCGGCTTTGATGGAGCAGGTGGGCGTGGCGGCGTGGCGGTGACCTCTAACGCCGCTGTCATTCGCTTGGCTCTGAATTCCACAATTTTGGGCCAAACTTCTCCAAACTCACTAGGATGGATCTTTATCCACCCCAAGACAGGAATCCATAATAAAATTTGAATAATCAGCAGAAACTCTTGAATAAGCAGTGTGAACCAAATGCCTGGGATGTTAATAAACTCTGCTCTTTCAAATGCCTTAAAAAGCTTTATCCTCTGGATATGGAGCTGCAGACAAGCTCTTACCCAGTAAATAGCAACCCTTGAGTCGATTACTCTTTATCAAACTAGGCCATCCGTCTCCTTGCGACCAGTCTTTTGTACACAGCTATCAGACCTGGGCCACTGAAGAGGGAAAAGGACAGGCCAGGAGAAAGTAATGATGTTTGTGATGAGACTCAGTGTTGACTTAAGTCTAGCTGCAAGATCCCTGGACTCTCACAGTCAGGCCATTACACACTCCATGCGTTTTCACATAGGAAGTCAGAGGGGCTTGTAGGGGATGAAGATGCTCTTATTTTAGACCGTTGTGACAAACAGATCACTCAGAGATATGTGTTCAACTTTGAGCATCAATAAATCCTTCCCCATGAGAACTCTGATGCTCCCCACTAGGGTTGTTCAGTTGTAATATTTGATTTATGATTTATTTCACTTAATATCTATATTTTACCAGTAAGAGCAACATTTCTGTAAGCTATAGAAATGGACATCACCAATAACCTGTCAAAGTCATTTTTGTAACACTGTGATGTTTTGTTCAAATAACTTAACATTTTTTATCTTGTTGAACCCCCCTTGAGGGATGAAGGTACACGAAGCTTGAGGAAGGTGGAAAGATTTTGAGAAATTAATAAATGTATCAGGAGCAGGGAGAGCCAATTTGAGATTAGCAGGGGGTCATATTGTTTTGGCTGAAAATGAGAGGATCTAAACCCTGGCATTATGAAGATATTTGAACCGACTATTTGTTAGTCTGATATCAGTAAGAAAAATCAAGTCATGTATTTTTTGTGCACAACAGGTCAGAAGCAAAATATCAAAAATTTGTAAGAGACATTCTTCAAGTTTAAGCTTGTAAGACTCACCAGTAATTGATTTTAATTGTATAGCATTCTGGTCATGATCGCAAAAGTGTAGCAAATTAATAAAATTACATAAAAAGTGAGGAAAAAATCAGTTGTCAAAACTTTTAAATTTTCTGACAATTGCTTTTTTTTCTTTCAGGCTTTTGTAAGAGGCTCTAAATAGCTGTGTGGTAGCTGCAAGGATTTTTGCTTTTGAGGTTCTGTTTTGCACAGAAGCGCTCACTCTAAGAGAGAAAACTGAAAAGAACTCTGAGTTGTTTTTCAGGTTAAGGGGAAAAGGGTCTCAAGTGGAAGGGGACAGATATCTTTACCTGTAAACTAAAAGTTGACCAGGCAAGTAAAGAGCACAACAGGTCTGAAGCAAAATATAAAAATTTATGAGACATTCTTCAAGTTTAAGCTTGTAAGACTCACCAACTGCACTCTAAAAATGGTGGTCCATAACAAAAATGCTTACAAGAACAAATAAGACATAAAGCACTTTTCCTTGTATAAAGTCACAGTTTATCACTCGACAGCATTTGGTTTGAAGTTTTAGATTAACTGGCAACTGAGTCATCACATAAATTAAGTGGCACCCTTAACACAGCGTGCAACTCCAGGCATGTTATTCAGTAAAACCCTGCAAATATTAGGAGCCAGCCATTTAGTAGCAAGTTGCTTTCTCAGCTAGATTCTCAAGAGTGATATTAAAAATGAAAAGAGAAGTTGCTGTATGCTCTTTTGAAGGCATTCATGACCTTTTTCATGGCATGTTTGACTTTGATTCAACTGATAATGATTCAAATTCAGTACAGTAGCTTCCAAGCTTGAACATATTTAACTCCAGGCAATCTGCTCCAAACCAACCAAGACATTGCTGTACATCTAAATTAAAATGGAAAGGAGAGCATAAATCAGAGAAGTTGCCAAGAGCGCCATGGTAACTGTGGAGGAGCTTCAGAGATTCCCAGCTCATGTGGGGCATTCTGTTGAAAAGACATCT
This sequence comes from Gambusia affinis, assembly GCF_019740435.1. Classification (NCBI taxonomy): domain Eukaryota; kingdom Metazoa; phylum Chordata; class Actinopteri; order Cyprinodontiformes; family Poeciliidae; genus Gambusia; species Gambusia affinis. Next base: position 23,014,387 of record NC_057878.1, read on the forward strand.
ATTACTCATGCATTCCAGAAAAAATCTTATGGGTCAGTGGAGTAACTGTTACAAGACAATACAATGTAAAGCTTCAGTTTGCTTCAAAACATTGCACAAACACATGTGGAAGAAGGTGTTGTGTGAGGAGATGTCTCAGCAGCAGCAAAGGCAGCTGGTCAGAGTAGATGGAAAGATAGAAGGAGGCAACTACTGGGCAATCCTGAAAGAAAACACTTTAGATACCGCAAAATATTAAAGTCTCAAGCCAGACCTCCTGTGTACAGGGGCATTAATTATTTTGCAAAGAACAAATAAACAAGATGTCTTGTCCCTGGTTGTGCAAAGGTTATAAAATCCTAAAAGATGTACAGTTGTAACTTAAGTGGGAGAAAACTAAATAAAACTTAAATTTTATACTTATGGTCACAATTGGTTAGTTGATCATATCAAATTCCAATAAAAACAAATGTTGGTTTGTGGTTGTGTATAGTTTAAGTTATATGAATGCTGTTGCAAGGTGATGTAAAAAAAATGATCTTGAAGTACTTTACAAGACAACCAGATCAAATTCATCCAAAACTATGTAAAATCCAGTTCAGTCCAACATTAGTTCAAATAAATCCAGTTTAATAAAAAAAATCCAATCATAGTCCAAACTGTATCCTATTACATACAGCATCTGTAGTTATGACCATATTGTCATAACTGTCAAATTACTATATGCATATATTATATGGACATGCCTTGGAGCCTTTTACCTCATATGTTGAAACATTTTTTGAAATCTATTAAACCTTTGTTATTCTTCCTTAATACCTAGGGCGACCTTGTGTTCTTCCTATTTATGTAAATATTTAGTTTTTTTAAGACAAAATATCTGCCTGAGCAGAGATGTTTACTTGAATTGAAAGACGACCTCATTTTAAAACAATTCAGAAAACCTTTTTGCCTTTGGAGAAGAATTTATATTGCAGTTATAACAAACTTTAACTGAGCAAACAGACAGGATAATTAAGCCGTTTTTACATAGGACTATCCAATTGTGCAAGACAAAACTTGTCAATTAATTACTGGCAACACTTGCTAGCAAGACTATTAATTATTGATGGAAATTACCAAGCTATTGCTTTGAAAAAAGCTTTGACGTCAGCCATATTAGATGTGTTAACCTAAAATAAATAACTCTACTAAGAAATCATATTATTCTATTGAAAATATTTTTGAATAATCCATGATTTTTCAAAGTTATTGGTACTCTGTTTCACTCTTCTCTTCAGCTTACCTCTTGGGTTTTCTCAAGGATTTTAGTTTGGGGACTAAGAGCACCATGATGTTTTGTTTGGATGAGAAAAATGCTATAAAAATAAATTTTTGCTTTTGTTTCTGAAAGCGAAGACCTCAAGAATTTTACTTTGAAATGTCCTGGTACATCAAAGTTCATAAGACCCTAATTTCAAACTAGGAACTCTGGATTTGAACAGACATCACAGCATCACAGATTGTTCCTTATACTTAACAAGCAACGTTTTCTTGGAATATTTCTTTAACAACTAGTAGGCAGGGAGATACTGTTGTTAAGGAAACATAAGGACCACAAAATGCTTCTCCTTGCTACGGCTGTCTAGGTATCTGGTGGTTTTTATGGATTCTCGTTCAACCTAGCAACCAGTTGGCTTAAAGAAATTGTCCACTGTGTTGCAACACATTTACACCCACAGAACCAAATTACCATGGATTAATAAATCCAAGTTCTAATCAATTAGAAAAAAAGTATGGTGTTTTCTCAATCAGCATACTCATACAATTTGTTTTTTTCTAAATGTTTCTAAATATTACTGCAATTAACAAAATTTACAATGTTTTACCAGGGCTCCAATTATTGTGACCATCACTATCTGCCTCTAGAAGACCAAACAGGTATAGCCGTTAGAATTCAGCCCACAGCATCAATAACAGCACTTTTTTTTTTGGTTGGTATTTTACGCGTGTAACAGCTGTTTGCTGTCACAGAGGTGCTCAGCTGTCCGTGACTGCAGCAGGGCAGGAAAGCTGCTCTGCTGTAGGATGTTCTGCAACGACTGATGTTGAGGACAAACTGGTGGTATTTAGCAAGCAAACATGTTGAGGCTCATTTCCATATTTCACCTGGTTGATAAATCCAGTGTTTGCCTGATTCTTCTGTAAAAACAAAAACAGCAGAACAGGAAAAACCATTGTGCCCGGTGTGCGACGCTGCTTAAAATGCACAGCAAACTGCTCTCACTTGAAACTTGCCCGTAACAAAAACAGAGCTCCTTTTGTGCTTGGCACATCATCGCACGATTGGGTGGGAGTGAGGTAGGGCAGCTTTTTTTTTTCTTTTCCTAAATTATTTATTTGTTCAAAACTGAGTAATTATCTCAAGTCTCTCTTTTCACATTTAAACAAACCGTTGGCCTCTCTCTCTCTGTTTTCTGACAGCATTATTCAGATGAGGTCTGCATTGCAGTCAGAGTCATGTTTACTGACCAAAGCCGCAGTGTGAAATTCAGAATAATTGCTCCCCACAACTCCCCTGGCATTCCCTGGCACATTTTGCCGATCTGCTCACTTCAAGCAGAAAGTCCAACTGACAGAAACACGGCCGTCTCTGTTCGTCTATTTATTAATCAACCAGTTGTCATTAAAATGGGGGAAAAAAGCAAATATCCATTCATTAGCTTTAAAATATTTTTGCATTAACATGTTAATACAATAAATGAACATGAGAGCAATGTCGGGGTATTGAGAAAAGGTCATGTTCATGTCATCCACACCAATTTTGGCACTTCAATATGAAGGTGGGTCTACTGATGGTAACGGTCTGGAATATCTGCTGTATATCTAGCAGATGTAATTGCTAAAAATGGCAAATAAGCAGAACAAGCAGATATGTCAGGACACTGCTTGGACGCCTCATTATAGCACCACAGCATTCCTCATTGTGCAGGGAGGAGTCCTTGGCGTGCGGCTGAGCAGGAAGACAGCACACAGAGAATAGTCCCATTAAGATGTTTAGAACCATGCGAGGGTGTGTATGTGTGTTTCATGTTGTTGGTAGTGATGGCAATGGGGAGGAGGCAATCATTGCTGCATGCACTTAAATATGCTTGCACAGAAATCTCAAAAGCAGTCATGTTTCCCCCAGCCGGCATGTCACTCTCCCAAATTGTTTCATGTTCTGCTGCGTGACTAAATAAAACCAAAAGGAAAACAAATCCTCCTGAGACAGAGAGGAAGAGAAAATACTCATGTTGCATACTTTGTACCTCTGTCTAATACTTTCGTCGGGTTTCTTCAAAATGGCATTTTCTGGTTGAGCTTGATTTTAAAACTCTGGCATCCCTTAGTAGGGGGAGGGAAAATCTCTTAAGGGTTTACTGCCATCTGTTGGTGCCAAGCAAAACTGATCATCATCTGATAATGCTTGGCTGGGTAGTGTAATCCTTTTATTATGTATTTACATGTGCATATACATCAAACTGGACAGGTGAATATACTTTCAGACTTTGTGATTGTATCTTTATTGGCCTGTCAATAGCATTTTAAATAATTTGGTTCTCATTTCTCCACCCTTGACTGCTCCATAATTATGATTTAAAGTGGGGTAACAGTTAAGAAACTGAGATTGCCGTTTGCACTTAAGGTTATGAATGTCAAGCTGCTTCTCCTGATTGGATGATTATGATATTCAAGAAGAAATCCACTAGTAGAAACAGTTTTAGAAAAACAGTAACACGGGCAGAAAGGAAATATTTGTCTTTCTGCACCTTCAACTCTCTCAAATCAGTGTCTGCTTATGATCGTTTCCATGAGCTGGGTTGCATTGTACACTGCCTTGAAAATGTATTCATATCATAGGAACTTTTTCCAAGTTACAACCAAAATTGTAATATACCGTAGTAATATCAAACTATGTGATAAACCTGTACAAAAAAGAAATTTAAAGTAGTTTTCCCCAAAATGCTTTGTGGCTGAAATTTAACACCATCCCCATTGTAAATGCTGGTGGCAGCATCATGTTGTGGGGATGCTTTCATTCAGCATGAACAGGGAAGGCATGTCAGAGGTGATTGGAAAAGAACTGAATTCAATACAGGTTAAATATGAAGAAAACCGTTTTAGAAGCAGCAAAATTCTTAATTATTTTTTTTTCTCCCCAAAACCGATATAAAGATTTTGAACTATTGTTGTGAATTTTAAGGTAAATAAATTGAAAACATGGTTGTACCTTAATAAAATTTCAACAGTTAAAGGTGTCTGCTTTTGCCTTCTAACATGCAGAAACAAACGCTACATTCAGGACGATAACTTCTCTTTATTTTAAAATTTGTGATTTAAGAGTAAAACGCTACAAAAATGACATAAGATGTTCCGGAAAAACAAAAATAATTTTGAGGGGCAATATTTTCCTCCATCAACATGATTGTGTAAAATGGCATTGCTCCATTACCAATAATGAAGGCTGAATCTAAAAACTGGCAGTAAATTCAATGTTGTCACATCATTGGCAGAGATCTAAAATGAGGTCAGAAAACAGTTTGTCTTTTGCCTGACCAGCATATCACAGCTTCACATAAGGACCTCTGGCAAACTGACTAAAGACAGAATCTTTGAAATTCCTTAAACCGGATAATTTAGAAGGAAACTGCCTTCCTCAAAAAAAGAAAAAAGAAAAACTTGTTTGAAAGGAATAGTTTATACCCATTCAGCTCCATCTGGCACTGAGATCGTGTCCTTAAGAAATATAAAGAGAAGTACAGGTATTGATTTATAGAGGAAGCAAGTCCTAAGAATATTAAAGCCCTTCTATGACAGTTGATATGCAGAGGTAGAGTATTAAAAGAACGTAGAGGGACTTCTGTGAAAAAATAAAATAAAAAAGAAGAATAATCTTTTGACAGCATCTCATATATAGTTAAATTGAAATAATGCATTGAATTTGTCGTTTAGAATCCTCAGTCTGTTTCTTCTTCCTCTGATTCAGACTCTGGAATTATTAAAATAAAGGTTAGTTTACAAAATAATCTAAATAACACTTCAGCAGCTTAGCTAGAGAATTAATGAGTGAGTGCCCTACCTTCCTCTGCGTTTTTAAGCCATTCGACAAAAGTTTTCATCTGATCCACAAAAACACTTTTTCCTTTGGACGAATGGGCGTCGTTGTACCACTTCAGAATTGCTTCCTCGCTTAAGACATCCGCTTGAAATATAAAAAAGAAAAAAAACATCTTTTTAACTTGATGCCAGGAGCACAGATGCGTCCCAGGTGCTTGTGGGGGAGAGAAAAAAAAATTATTCACCAGGGCTGGTTGATGACATCAATCAAGACAAACTTTCTGGCTATAATCTCTGGCCATCTGGCAGCATTCATAGCTTTCCAACACAAAACAAACTGTTTTCCTCACAAAAAAAAAGGCAAACACAAGACCAGGAGCCGTTTGGGCGTAATTAACTCACCTTTGTAGAGCAGAACAACAATTTTCTGGAAGGCCTTCATAAAGTGGATGTTGTCATAGCAGTACTCCTGGATCTTTAGCAGAAGTGTGAGTTCAGAATATCCCTGGGAGGTAAAAGCCTTCAACAGTGGGCTGTATTGCTGAGAAAGGGAGACATTTATAGATTTACAAGAGAATTCTCAGTTTTGAAACTTGATGGATTTTACAAAATGTGAATTTTCTCTAATATTTAACATTCCTTTGATCTAAATCATTTCATTACAGCTCTGGCTGTTTTTAGGTTTGTTCTACTGGATGTTAACTCAAGTCAGAAACAACCTCTAACACATTTTCTCTCAGAATTGCATTCTATTTAGCTTCCTGTCCCCCTGCGTAAAAGAAAAACAACCCTACAGGATTCCTTTTCTAATCAAAATCTGCACTTAACTTCACCACTTTATTCCTGACTTATCTGGTGTTCCTTGGTCTTCATTATGCTGTTTGTTCATTAATATTATTTAAATATCTTCATAGAACACCTGGATTTACCCTGAAATTACCTTCCACAAGTGTTAATTTGATAATTAGGAGACTTCTGGGTGTATTGTATTGAATAGGGGTATTAGTAACCAGGGCACTGGACGTCTATTACATAAAACTCTAGTAAATTAAACTACATCAAAATGCAAACAATTTCAAAGGAGTTTGCATACTTTTCCAAGGCCCTGTAAATGCTCTCTTCCAGGTGATAAACCTACAACTGGATTGATTTAGCAGTATCTTTCACTTTAAAGACCCAGCCAAGTTTCTTTACATTTCTACTTCTCTATACTCTCACAAGCTAAATAGAGATTGCAGACCGTTACAAAACTTAACTAAGGTGTCACCTTTAAGTGTTTAATGGCTTGTTCTGCGACCAGCTCCTCCTTTTTGTTCCACTCCACGGAGCTCATCACGCTGGACCAAATCAGTCCAACCATTGTCTGCTCTGAGATGTTGCTCTTCTTCATTTCCTCTCGGGTGTATGCGATAATCTGTTGAACACATTAACGACAATGCAGACAAACCAAAGCCAGCATGTGCTTTATCGCGCCTCTAATCAAACTCTCCAGATGTGTTAGGCATTGGAATCCTCAGAGAAGCATGCGGGAGGTGATAATATTGTCGAGGCTGAGGGGATTGCAGAAACTTTTCATTGATTCACTGCACCCATTTTGCAGCCACTCTTCAAGACAAAGGCAGACAAAGGTCAAGAAGAAAGTGATTCTCAGAGCTAGTCTCGGTGGTGTGCTACATAAAAAGAACCCAGTGTTAGAGAAAGCAGGAAAGCTAAGTGGACTTACGTCCTTGAGGGAGTCTCCTTGTGACATCTGATCTTCAATTTCTTTCTGTAGCTCCTTGCGTGCACCTATAGACTGTTGGTTTTTGGCAAAGTCTGAAAGCTCCTTTAGCCCTGCATCGTCAAAGTACTTGGTGAAATGCTCACTACTACGTTTGTTTGCAGGAAACAGTTCCTGAAAGGAGTGAAATGTTTAGTGAGCACTTTTTCGACCAGAAACAGACTTAATTCATTAACTAAAACTTGAGCTGATGAATGTCAGAACAACATCTCAACTAATCTCATTTTATTTAACAAGTCATAATCCAAGCGCACAGACTTTTAAGACTTAATTCTGCTGTAATAATGTTGTATTAAATGTGTCATTCTCACCAGAAGTCTGTTGTCCATGCCAACTTTCCGAAGACTGCCAGCAACTGAGTTTATGTCCTTGTCGGAAAGCCAGGATTTAAAGAGTTTCACGGCAAAGCAGGCTGAAACACCTGAACAAATGAATGGTAATGTGAGTCAGCTGCTGCACACAGATCTACCAGGATTAAGTTAGGCCTCTGTAATACATCGGTAAACACAAGTCTGCGACTTTTAATTGCAATAAGACCATCAAGCAGATGGAAATGGATATGGCAGGGTAACATCTATATAACAACTTCAACAAATACCATTTCAATAACTTTATATTTATGAACATGTGAAGTAGGCCACTGATCAGTCCATCTATTTGAAGATTCAAGTTTCAAGGGTAAAGTGACTGATAATTGCTGGTGCTCGATTAACTGAGGCTATTCATCAGCTACCGTCTGTGTGTGGCCACCTTTTGTTTCTGCAGCCAGAAAAAGACAAACAACCAAGTCAAAGCCAGGCAAACCTCACAACACAATTTGCATTGCTTTATCAACAGTTAATAGCATAAGCATGTAATAGATGCCTATATTCACACAAAGAGCAAGATTTTGTTTTGGCGGGCTTCTTGCTAATCTGAACCTTTAGACATATGTGATACATTATTATTTCTAAGAGAGCAATAAACAGAAATTAGAACAAATACAAACATTATTTGTTGCTCCAAATATGCTACTTTCTTTGATTCTTTGTGACAGTCATTGAACAGCCTGGATTTGGACATTTCTAAATCTATTTGTATATTCTACACTTAAGGTACAACCACCCAAATTCTACAAAGAATACATACAGCAAACACAGCTAAAAATGCTAACGTCAATAAACACGCAAATTACTACTAAAGGATGCAAAAAACATCTTTAGGTGTTCACTGTAATCATCTTGATATTTAGAAAAACAAAAGAAATCCTATTTAGCAGCAGAGCTGCATATCACTGACAGCCTCATGCTAATATTAATAAATAATGATGGATTACAGCCGGAGGGCTTCTTAGGACTCCTGTTTTGTAAAAATAAATGGATGAATGATTTAACAAGACTGGTTCTTTGAATGAATGTTACAGAATTTCTTTTTTTAATATCCATCTTGAAAAGGGAGATATTCTGTAATTTATTATAGTTTACTTTTTTGATTTTCAACATTTCACTGTCCCATAACCTGCAGAATTTAGTCATATTTGACATTTGCAGTGATTAAGAGACTGCTCTGTGACTTCAAGCAGCTTAAAAAATAAAAGTTTTTATCAAGTATTTTTCATTTGATCAAGTACTAATAAAATAATAATTTGTTTTTATTTATAGTTCTTAAAGAAATTTTTAAAATACAAAGAAATCCAAGCAGATAGCTTGATTAATCTCTTATATCAATACATCTCCAATTTAACAGTTTCATCAGATGCCATTCCATTTGTTCAGTTCCTTGAGGATACTCATGTTTCACAGCCACATGCTTATCTGCATATTTGGTACCAGCTTTTCTGACTGCCAGAAGCAAGAGCAATTTATAATGGCCACAAAATGTTTGATTGAAAGACTTGAGAAAAGCTAAACAAACACAGCAATGAAGATTCACAGATTACTTATTTCAGGAAAATAATCAGAGCAAAACAAACTGCCATCACATGACAGTAAAAGAAAATATTTACTTAAAAAAAAAATCCACCTAAATTATTGTTTGCTTGACAAGACTAAAACTGCCTTTGCTGTTGGCATTTTTATCAGTATTGAAGATTATAAAATTATTTTATTTAATGCACCAATAAAGCTTTTTCTTGTTGGTACAGATTTCCACTCTCCCCTCTTCCCCCCGGATATTTTTTTCTAAGGTCAATGTTCATACAGCAGGTGCTCAATTCAGATTTTTGTGCAGTCCACAAAACCGATCAGAAAGTTTGCTAAACAAGTATCAACACATGATTAGAACACTTTAAACTTGTAAGTCCAGTTATTCACACAGTGAAATAAATCTAGCCGAGAAATTCAAGTATGAGTATGAGTGTGGAAGGGAAACTACACAAGGGATGAGCAGCAGAACCTGACATACTTGTTTTTACAAGTGTGTCAGTATTTGTAAAAACAAATGTGACACTTTACAATAACACAGAAAATGTGACTGCTTGCTAAACAGCTGTCCACAAATACAAAGCAGACAACTGAATGAAGCAGTGCTGGACTTTTTCACACAGTGTGCGACTAAACCTGAGGGTGTACATTTCATGCGCTCACTAAACCTCACGACAACTTAATCCAAAACCCAATTGTGAAATCAGAGGGCAAATCAATTTGTTGCCTTGAACATTTTTTTCCTTTAATTGTGAACTGGTGCTGCATAAATAAACCTGAATTAACACAGCCAAGAAATTTATATATTCTTAATATATAAAATAGCTACATTGTGTTAAACATAAACTCAGTCCACTCGAGTTGCTGGAGAGTTCACGACATCATCCTCTCATTTACTTCAGCTGGTGATAGATTTTGATTTACAACAATAGAATAATTTCCAGGCTAAAGAGCTTGCAGGCGGCAATTTGTGAAGACAGGAAATAAGCGCTAAGCACCAGTGAAAGATTAAACCGGTTACCTTCTTTGACCAGGTTTTCATTAAAGAGGCTGCTGAGAATGGATGCAGAGAGATTGCCGTTGGCCAGCAGAATTCCCGTGAGCATGGCCAGTTTGTTCCGTTCAGCCTCTGTGAAGCCCTTGAGAAACAGCAGCAGCTGCCAAACAGTAAGCACATGAATTTAATTGTGCTGCCTGAATCCAGTAAAACAATGTCACTTCCTCCATTTAAATGTACATTTAAGACAAAATGGCAACGGATGTGAAGATTCGTGTAAAATATCACACCTTTTTGATTTCCTCCTCAAATCCCTTTTCCAAGTATTTGTAACGTCTGATGAGCTTGTTGAAGACCTACAAATACAAAATACGATTGTATGGAAAGTTTTTGTTAACAAAATATTGATCTTTTTTTCTTTTCAAGGAAAGAAAATTGGATTACTCACCTGTGCATATGCTTGCATGGTCTCCATGTCTTCTTGTGCTTTGAAGACACAAAAATCTGTGCAGGTCATGTCTTCAGACAGAGTACCACCTGGGGCTAAAAACAAACACTTTTTTACTACTTCATTAATCTCCCAGTTAAAACTTTTGATCAATTTCTGTCTAAAATGTCCTTTATTCTTTCAATCGAAGCAAGCTTCACTTATTGCTCATCTTGTTCCACATTTATAATCGCCAATCCTAAGATTGTTAGTTAACTAATACAAACCTATTGCCAGCAGATTGCTAAAAAACAAATTAAAACAAGAGGAATTTTTGAAGATCACTTTTATTCAAATTTAAGAAACACCAATAACAAAAGTGAGTCCACTTATTAAGTTACATATTAAATCAATCATGTCCTACTTAAGTTGGTATTTCTCAGCTGTATGCATGCAGAAAAGATTAATAATGGTTATTGATGACACGTTTCGGCCAGCTGCTAAATTCCCTCTGTTCAAGCCAAGAAAAGTTCAATCTACTGCTCCAGTGCTGGAAAATATGACAATATTAGCTTGTGAAGGATTAGACTGTGGTTATAATCTGCCAAAGCAGAGAGATTGTGAGATTGTCTGTAATTTGATGCATTACAGTTTGATACAACTGCAGAGATGAATCCATTTTGTTTACCTTCTTCTTCAAAAACTAATTTTTATATTGCAGAGTTGAAATAAAGGCAGTGAAAGTAAGAAATACATATTACAATCCCCACAGAGCACCAGCTGTTAAATATACTTGTACTAACTAGCCAAGCAAGGCCTTTTGACGATGTTATGTCCTCAATAAGTGCAGAGGAAAACTACAAAAGAAGCCATCTCCTCCAGCTGCTGTTTGCGGTCACCAGAGTGGCTTAGTCTGGTGACTGTCTCCAGTGGTGGCACATGATTATGATAAAAGTGACAATCCGTTGCACATCTGTTATGTAGCAAAGTGAACTTAACCTGCTTATTGCTTTAAAAAAAATTTTTAAATAAATGTGAAATTGAGACAAAAAGATTGAACCATATTTCTAAAGACTGTCAGCATGTTTATTAGTCATTTGTGCTTCATACAGGTTGGTAAAATTGTTGCAAACTATAGAAATCCGGATTAGAAATGTTTTTTCCCCTAACTGGTCTGTAATGTTTTGTTTTTTAAAGTTATGCTTATATAAGAGGATACTGTGATAAAGTTGTGACTGTGATTAAAACAACAAAATAAATTAAAAAAACTTAAAAAAGGAGAAATCTTTGCTCCTTCCAAGGAGCTAGAAGTGGATGCAGCATCAAGGAGATTAAGAAAAATAACAAAACAGCTTTAGTAGTAAATATTTTTTTTTGCTGGTTCACAACAACAATTGAATGTCTATTAATGAAATCCTAGAAGAGCTTGTTGCTTCTTCTACCTTGACCAGTCCATAAAAACACCCAAATTCCCAAACTGCAGCACATTGATCAAATACATGATCAATGCTTTATGTGCTGCTGATTAGAATTTGTCTAATTATTTGACAAATTCTAATTACTTGTTAAATAAATGGAATGGAATAGAATGGAAGCCTAATTTAATACATGAAGTTACTCAAAGGAAAATGTAAAACAAAATGTGGAAATCTGGGCACATTTGAACCTTTTCAAGACAATTGAAATAATTAAAAACAGAACATTTGACATTTTGAAAAGAACAAAAAAAAACAACCCTCTTTTACAGCTGATTTTGCTGTGTAATACATTTCACCAAAATGAGATGGTATTCAGAAGTTAAACTGTTTCATTGTGAAAGTAGGTTCAAAGACAAAGGTGCAAAAAAGTTTTTAAAAAAGACCTGGCAGACTACATTTGAAGATCAGGAGGAGTTACTGGTTGTTTGACTATCAAGCAAAACTGAATCCGGTAGTAACGGATGATGTTTAAAGGTCGCTAATCTTACTTAATTTCACTTTCCGTTTGTTTGTAGTGGTGATTTATCAATTCTTTCACGCAATCAATCAAATATTTTTTTTACTTATGATTCACAATTTTCTACCTGCTTGAAACATGTTGGAACAGGTATGCTGAAATAAGCAAGCAGCAGCTTTATTTTCCTTCTATGCTTCTTGTTGATCTGCTGGAGGAAACATTTCACAACCATCGTTTTCACAGATTTGAAAGGAGGAGCTTCAGTCTTGGTCCTCTTTGCCCCAAGACTCTGCTGTCATTCGGCACCAAAACTCATGCACCGCTGATAACTTCACAATGGATAAAGTTTGAAAAGATTTTTGCGAGGCCTCTCACCCAGCATTCCTCCAGCCACCAGGATGTCAAACAGAGTCTCGGCATATCGTCTATAGTCGAGCTTGGCACCAGAGGTATCGAGGAACTTTGCGACAGCTTCCAGATCAGAGCCGCTTTGATCTAGACCTTGCACGATGCTTTCCTGAAACTGGGATGGGTCAAACCTCTCTTTTTCATCTATGAAACAAAATGAGAAAACAAAAACAGAAATTTTATGGCTTTATAGCTAACCACTTATGACCACTAGGTAAATAGAAATATCCTCAAATGACCCTTAAAATATTCTTCTTTAAACTTCACCAATCCTTTTTAGTACATTTATGATTTTTCTTTCAGTATGTTACTGATGCCATTACGCAAATATATGGCAAACTTTGAGATTTCAGCTTTTCAACTTTTAACCAAACAATACTAACTTAAACCCATCCAGAGGTTTTGTATAAACTATGCACCAATTACCTGCCTTGGGGACATTTTGTACTACCTGCAACAGCCAATGATTTAAGGTTGGTTTCTACAATCTGCTCACTTTACCATAGGGCAATGGAGTTGTGTTATTGATAAATTACATAAACCAATTATTCTGATCATTTAAGGAGACCTATCTTCACTTGAATTTCATAAGATCATTTAAGAATATAAATGTAGAAGTCTACATTTAAGACAAAAAACAGAGCCAAAACCAATAAGTTGGTGTTAAATATCACAGAAGTAGACATATCTGAGGCAGCTAGCTAAATTGCATAACACAGAGTTCTTTATAATGACCTTTAACTGATAAAATCTTTAAACTTTAATCTACTCTAAAGATTACTTCATAACTGAGGTGCAAAAAGTGAGATGCAATTCTACCAGTGGAGAAAACAAATCAGAGTACTCTGAAGAGAAGCTAACATGGGGGACTGTAAATCAGAGTAACAGTTTAGGGCCATTAATTAAGCCCTCAAATAGGAGAGGAATTTAGTTGGTACAACCTTATTCATAAAACATACCTGTGCTGCCATCTCTTAAGGTGAAATAAAAATCATGCAGAATATGAATCAGAAAAATGTAAGATTTTTATTATTACTCATACTTATTATGCATCAAAACATCCAATTTCAAAAGAAACACACTCAACAGTTAAATACTCTGTTAAATGTAGTAGAAGTTGGGAACAATAAGTCAAAGGAAAGAGTTTCTAGGAGCCAGTCTGGTTGCTAGCTCCAAAATAATGCTCTGAAAGCGGGGAAACTCTTTTCTAAATCGTCGGTAAACATACATTTGCGCTTTGGCATGTTGTTGGCGTACTGACAGCCAAGCAGGGCTGCCTGCACTGACGCGGCTCAGGGATTATGTCACACGCAGCGCCGTGCGCTAGTGCCTGTAAATTTAATGGTCCAATGAAGGTAATTTAAAAAACAGGACATTTCCTCACTTTCTAAAAAAAACCCGGGACGCCCGGGACAGGACGTGAAATACGGACATGTCCTGGGAAATACGGACGTTTGGTCACCCTAGTATTTGGACATGGGAATTGTGCCATGTCTAACTTAAAGAAGGTCTAGGGCTCTGAAAGGGATCAGTGACATATTCCTTTTCTGTTGTCATTTACATGAATGTAGGGGAAAAACACATTAACTGTAACACAAGCTGCAAGCCCATCAAGATTAAAGATATCTGGTCACATGTCGATGCACAAATACAGACAGTAAGATGCATCCTGATCTTTTTTGCACAAATTGAAAAGAGCTTCAAAATAACTCCTGCAATAGTCAGAATTAAAATACATAATTGAACCCAGGGTGGAATTATCTTGAGTACACATACAAGTAAAATAAGTAGGGTAAAGAATTAACAGGTTTCAGTGCATATATTCAAGTAGGAATAATAGTCTCTGACTGCAAGTTAACATGAACATCAGGAGTAAATCCAGGTAAAAATGCAACATACAAGATATTGAAATGATTCCAAAATCCTTTGCCCATTTATGAATATTTTTGTAATATTCTGCATCAAGCATAAAACTTTTACCTAAATGGATTTCATAATCAGGTAGCGTCTGATTTGAAACTGTAGAAAATAACTATTTCATTGTAAGCTTGAATTTTTGTTGATATATTTGCTATATAATGCCATATTTAAACATTTAAAGAAAGGGTTAGCAGCAACAGTACACGTCAAAGAGCATTCATTGTGAAATAGGTATTTCAATTCTTTTAACACTCCAGAACAAAATGAAAAAAAAAAAAAAATCACGTGGTTTAAAGTGTAACGCTTACCTCTTTTTCGAGGTTTGAAACGCTGACCTGTTAGCGTAGGCTTCTGTTGCCTTTGATTACTCATAAAAGACACTCTGCAAAACAAGAAGTTAGGCAAGACTTAGAGATAACCATAAATACATATTTATATTGCTGCGAAAGAGCAACAGTATGGTTTAACTAAGGGCATGCATTACTTGCAGTCGAGTTTGTTGATTTACAATTTGAAGAAGCGTTTATAAACTCTGACAACTGGGCGTAAATCACTATTGTAAGCCACCAGCAACTATGTCACATTTGTTTTCCGTTACACTAATAAAATGACACAGACATTGCTTAATAAAGAAGTGCACCTTTAAGTACATATATCTAGCTTAAAATCAACAAATACGAATCAACTAAGGCCTGACAAAAAACAGAGCTGAAACCAATAAATTGGCGTTAAATCTCACAGAAGTAGAAATATCTGACGTAGCTAGCTAAATTGCACCGACCGTTTAACAATAATTGATTTTCGTAACGGATATTTACGTAACAGTTGAATATATAACCACATCTCGGATAAACAACGAGCAAAATCAGTGAAAAACACACCGAAATTCCTTTTTGGATCAAAAACAGCCTGTCGAAAAAGTATGGTACAACTGGACTGCAGCTCAATCAGGTACAGGGAAGAGGAAACTGTAGACGTCAGCGCACATGCGCACATCCACTACCCATCCCAACAGAGAGAAAATACCAGAGACAATTTAATATTAGCAAGTTTCCAGTTCTTAAAGCTGTGAGATATATATATAGATATAGATATATATATCTATATCTATATATATATTTCAGCGTTTTATATTTGTGAAGTAACTGCAAAACATGAATACACGAAGAAAGAAATTCTTCACATACAGAGGATCTACAACTGAATAAAACATGGGTTTCACTCCTGAACACGCCAAATTGAGCCGGCGTCATTAGACAGTTGTCAGCAAGTCGTTGCGATGTAAAATTAAGACACAGGAGGGGGATATTGTGCTGCCGGGAGGACGAGGATGATGAATCTGCCCATGTGGGATTCAGGGGAAACTTTAATGCCGCGTTAAAGCTCATCTCGTAAATTTAAGTATTCAGGAACTTTCCCCAAATATCATTAGCGATTATATCCAAGCTAACATTCATCCCAAATATTGAAGGATATATGTATGTATATTTTTCAAATATGACAATAACAGACATAAATATATTTATATTTAACTAACTCTAAAAAAAAGTTTGATTTAGTTCGGAAATTGTTCTTTGGACTGTAAAGCCCTTGACATATTTCAAAGCTGCAAACTTTAAATAATGGGTTTCCAGCACCAGTCCTCAAGGTGAAGTGCTCTGCTAGTTTTAGATGGGTCTCTGCTTCAACATAGCTGATTAGATTGACCAAGAAACAACCTCATCAGTATATTATATTTCTGCAGAGGCCTGATAACAACTCATTTGATTCAAGTGTGTGGAATCAGGGAGAGAACTAACATTCAGGATACTGGCCCTTGACGACTGACTTTGGACTCCAATAGATTAGCAGAGAACTACATAATCTGGAAACCAGTCTGTTGTTTCATTAGAAGGTCATTTGAAAACGCAAAATCTAAGCAACATAAAATAAAAAATTATGTATGTTTGTTGTTTCAACCCTTGTTACTTTCTGGACACTTTTTAGATTTTGTTAAGCTATTTTTCAATCCAAGTTCCAACTTAATGCAACCTATTCTTGCACCCCAAAAGCCAACCTCTCTGGTATTGCAGTTCTGTTAGAAAAGGCCTGATTCCTCTGGATCAAATGCATTGTTCACATTCAAGTGTTTTGTATTCTACAGCAAAACATTTGAGATGTCTGAGAAAACTACACAGATTTTTAAAAGTGATGGCAACAATAAAACACTTGAAAGCAGTCTGTAAAGAGGACATGAGAACAGAAAACATATAGTGCTTCAGATCATCACTATAGTTTTAACATTGTCAACTTTCCACTTGTGTTGTTTTAAATGTGTAATTTAACCAAATTTGCTAATTTAAATAAAGACTGATGAGAAAGTTGAATTAAGTATATATATTTTTTACAAAGTTATTCGGCGTTTTATGGATAGTTGAAAACAGGTACACATTGTTCCTACAGTACTTGAATGCATCACAAATCCACCTCCTCCCCCCTGCACAGAAGGTGATTAAGGGACTCTGGACAAACCCAGAGACGCCGCTCCAGCCACTCCCTACGCCCGGCAGTTTGTGAGCTCTCAAAACCATCCGGAGCTCCAGTCAAAGTGCTGAGATCCAGATGAGACAGCCGCTTTCAGCCTCATCCTCATCCTGTACAGCAAACTCAAGTTCAACCGAAAACAGCCGGGATAGGCTTCGGGAGTCCACTCCAGAGTTGGAGAAGCACCCCGGGATCATAGTCTTGTCCGCGGACGGGATTCAGGACGAAGAGGAGCAACTCTGTCAGAGCTAAAGAGAGGTGAGTTAGATAAACTCTGCTGCTTAGCTGAGCGAAATAGTTATGTTTTAAATTTTAGTTTGACGTGTATGCGCAACTCCTCAAAAGTTAACTTTGTACTGTCACTGGATTGCCTTCCTCCAGTCTCATTCATTTCTCCTCTTTTGGAGTTGAGGAGGGGGGTTGGGGCTCACTTACCTCTTTATTTACTTTTTCTTTGAGCGAAAACTACTTTGGCTAAAAGAACCAGTGTGAACGTTACGTTCAAACAGCTCGTTTGGACTTCAGAGTAAGAATCTTGTAGCAGCAGTTTTGTTCATGGTCGCTAATTAGCAACATCTGTGAGCAGTAGCAATTTAAGGCGACGCCAACCGCTGCAGGACAGCGGCACAGTTGAGTCCTCTTTACAAGCGGTTGTCACATAAGTTCACTTTGTAACTGCACAGAGCAACGCTAGCAGTCTTTTGAATATGCGGGGTTTGATAATACCAGAACGAATCTGAAAAATTCAGTTATTTGCGTTATTTGTACAGCGGAGTGTGGGCGGGCACATTATCTGGAGCTCGTGGTGAAAATGATGAAACGATTAGTAGTGCGTTTGCAGATTTAAAAGTACTGGATATTCTTTTTTTTGTTCCCGAACACATACATAAAAGCCGGGCAGGATACTGCAGTTAAAAAAGGCACTGACGGGGAATCCTCCCCCAACTTTGTGCATTTAATCGATGACGTCACGAAAGGCGCAAGAACCCAAGTGATCACCTGGCATTGGTAAACAATATGGTAGCTGAGCAACTATTAACACTCTTTGGCATAGAATTAAGCTTTTGCTGGCTTTTTTTTTATATATGTTATCACCTCAGTTTTTTTCCTATTTCTGCATAGGAGCATGTCCCTCATCGTCAACTGTAACGCTGTATAATACTTGGGTGATGCCTTTATTGAATGAAAATTGGAGTATAGTGCTGATTGATCTGCCCATGTCCTTTTTGAAGAGCTACTTCCAAGTGTTAATTTGTTTTCTGAAATCCAGAATCAAATTTTTAAAGGATTGAAAAAAGATATGCACAAAAATCTGATTGGTTACATTATAAGTAATGTCACCAGAGCTATGTGTGGAAGGTATAAAATATGTGCTACATGAATTATATGTGGTTTCCTTAAGCCCTTTTGTGATTTCCCCAAAATCACAGGTTTGTGGAGACTGATTTTGGAAGGTGTCATTTAAAATGAAGGTTTTACTAAGTTGCATAATTTACTAGCTAAATATGTAAAAATTAGTTTGTTGCATAATAGCTTGACAGGAAGCTTTAATAGCTCCTTTGGCTCTTTTTTGGAATAAATTCCTGCTCAGAATGAATAAAAGTATTCTTCTGTTAGAGGGAAAACTTCCAAAGTTCACCCATGCTGGCTGGACCTGGATTCTCCTGTGGGATCCAGACTTGTTAGTCACTGTAAAGGCCCTATGAGAGTAAAAACTATTACAGCTCTGGTGGGAAAATATAAAATAAATAATAATAATAAAAAAATCCTTTGCATATTTGGCATTTCAATCATCCTCATTACACGCTGATTAGGAAAACATCTGTACATTCAGCATTGGCTTTCCAAGCTTGGAGTTTCTCTTGTTCTGGTGAATTTGAAGTCACTGGATTAGAGACCTTTTATTTATAATTTTTTTTATTTTTTTTTTTTATGAAATGGTTTTCTCTTCCTCCTCTTTGTGGTTTTCCACAACCATGTCCCTCCTTTTCTGGCAAGCTTCCCTGTGGGGATCCAGATGGGAACTTTATTACACTTGCTGATCAAACAAACACTGATGTAGTGTGACGGTGAAAGGTAGTGAGCTAACAGAGCTGTGGCGAGGAGAGGGGCAGGTAACAATCGTTTAGCTCAGCTGGAAGAAGGGCAGCGTGTGGGTCTGGTGGCTAGTAGTTCCACACTGTGGGAGTTTTTCAGGCAGCCTGCTGGGAGCTGCCACAGTATTTCTAAATGTGCCAAAAACCCCATCAGAAACACTGTGGGGTGATGTGGTCTGGAGCAGGGTGTATAGAGGATCAAAGTCCCTCCACCAATGCCATGGTGATGAATAGTGTTTGCACTTGTCAGTCTGTGTAGTGGGGCGTGTGGCTTGTGTTAGGCCTGCGTCAACAGAGTTGACACAGAGAGATCCACTCAGAAGCCAGGAAGAATCAGTAGTCCTCTCAGTGATCTTAGTTCAGGAACTCATCCATATTATGGTGCATTAGTATCCAACTTATTTTTCTTTTCTGATTGAAATCAAACAATGTACATGTTTTCTAAGTTAACTGTCTTGGAGAAATGTTCACTTTACAGTGCATCTATGGATATCTTCCACCAGTTAAGCTTAACTGCTTATATTTCGCCTCCTTTTTATCCCCTGGGAACAACACTATGAATACTGTACATTCATTTTCCTCCTCTCTCTCCCTCTGCTTCGTCAAGTCCAGCACAGCTGCTTTTTCAATTCACTCCTATAAGGGTTAGCCAGACTAAATGTGCCTCTTATGCAGAGGGCACTTGACTGCACAAATGAACCCTTGTTATTTTTTTCACATTTATTTTGCTGCTTCAGAGTCAAAACAGTTTTTTAGTTTAACTCCAAAATAACAGCCAAATAAATCTCTTTATTCGAGTGAATTTTACCTCCTTGTATGTCACACCTGCCTATGAACAAACCTGAACCAAAGGATCTTGTGAAACGACTTGCTATAATACGCATGTTGTGAACGTTAAAGACTTGTGCTTTTTCTAATCTGACCACATGTTGAATTTAATGGTCACAATGAAGAGTTTTCAACTGCTTTGACTGCCATAAAATAGACTCGTACAAATTTGCCTGCATCCTTGGTAAAGATCGTAAAATTAAATTGGTCATTTAATTCCTTTTCAAAAAGGGATCCAGACATTGGTTTGTTTAAATTTAAATGGGGGCACACATTGTTTATCCCACTATCCTTTAGATTATTGTCCTGTTAAGAGTTGAGTTAGAACTTTTATTCAGTTATTTGGCAGAGGACATGAGATTGTTGTTCAAATTGTCAGTATTTGAGTTCATGATGAGAAACGTGCCCACAGAATGATTGTTCTTTTACTGTCTTTAATAGTGCAAATATGTATCCTTGTCCAGTATAATATTTAGTGGCTAAAATAAATGCTTCTCTGTCATGTTACATTTATACCCAGAGAAACAGGAAGTAGTGGATTGCTAAGGAGAAGTTCCGAGAAACTCGGGTCAACTTAAAAATATATTAAATACAGAAAAAATGTTTCAGTTACATCAGTTGTATCTGAATTTTTGAAAGAGTGTGCTGCAAAGGGTTATTAAATATCATTCATAGAGTCCTCCTGAGCTGATCTGCAGAACAAGTACTATGCAACTTGTTTTTGCTTATGTTTTGCTAACATGTTTCCTTTTGCCACAATTACTGGAATGATCATAATTAGATGTAAGAAGCAAAGTTTATGCTTATTTACCTTTATGAATTCTCATGAATTTGGATTTGGTTATGGGAAATGACTTTGTATAATTTTGTGGAGTTTTAAGATTTGTGTTCACATTTTCTGAGCATGTTGTTGGACTCCAGGAAGCAGAGTTTAGGTACTGCACATAGAGTGAACTGTTCCATTCTGAGAGGCAGACTTGGGGCTAACTTTTAGCACCATATAAGACTATGACATCATCTTTCAGTCTGAAGTTATTTTCCATTCAGCTTTCACATGTGCCTGCTCCTTACCTTTTGCAAAAGAAGGACTTCTTCAGATTTCTGTGCTTAGCTGGTTTATTTCTCTTGTCTTGATTGCCATCTGTGATCTGGTGTTTTGCATCTCTGTTGGTCTGTGCATGTTGAGCTACTTTGCAAATAAAGAACTGTTTGTTTGGGTTACAGAGTCATGTTTAACCTGCCTGGATGGTTTTGTGGTATGAAAACATACTGACAAATGTGATGACCTATGTTTGCAATAATTTGGACTCAGTCCCAAGGTTAAAATTGTGAAATTTGGAAACAAAGATGTCTGAATTGATGTTTTGTATGAACAACCGATGAAGTATACATATTTAGATCTTTTCAAAATGAGCAGAAGGAATTTAGGGCTTTTGTTAATATCCTCCTCCCCCATTATTTTTTTTTTTTAGTCTTATGTTGTCCTCTTCCTTACATTTACCCTACCCACACAGATGTATATATATATATATATATAACTCCACCTTTTAACATGCATCAAGGAAACACTTTTTAATGTGTGGATTTATACAGTGCTTTCACATTTTTGTAAACTAACAGATTTTTCTTTAGCATTGTAGATTTTTGATTACTAAACTAATTTTAATATGCGACAGTTTTAGTAAATGCCAATTTTATTTTATTTTTTCCCCAAAAATATTTACGAGGCATAAAATGATCCTAGTTCTACATGAAAAAGCCAACTGCCCACGAAACCCTCGGTGATGACAGTTGCTATCAAGCTATAGCAATAAATGACAATATGTTAATACAGTATACGTTACATCGCTATGGACTAATGGTGGTCCACTGATCTTTGCAGTATTGTTTTCTATTTACATTGGAGGGTTTTCCAGCATGAATGGCCTGCTTAAGGTCACACCAAAGCCTGTTGACGCTTGCATCCATTACAGCAAGTTGTTCAAAAAGTTCCAAAAGTCAACATGTTTTTCCTTGTACTAAAAGGACCTTTGTATTCTTTTAGACTGCAATGGCTTTGGCCTTAACACTCTGTCATATTTGTCTTGTTCCTTATAATTGTATGATTAACACTGACTTTAACCAATGCAAGTTGGGCCTGCAATTGGTGACTCCCTGCTTGAGGACATTGAGATGCTGTTGGAACAATTTTGTTAGGGTGTACCCCCCATTGTAAATAATTGTGCTCTCTGTGGTTCACTGGAGTCGCAAAGTCTTAAATTGGCTTTGTAACCCTCTCCGGTCTCATAGATGTCTGACCTTGTATTCTTTTGGGTTGGGCATGATGCTTTTTTGAGATCTTTAGACCTGCTTCATGTTGTGAGAACAATTCTATTTCAAGCGATTTCTCAATTTTTCTGGTCAGGCAGCAATGAGGCCAGAATATGGTTGGTGAAATTGAATACTGCTTGCCAAAAAGTGAGTCATTACAGCCATTTCATGCGACAAGGGGACATTTATATCTTCTCAGTGGTTAGATTATTTTGGGTTGTCTTTTCCCAATTAAAGGAAATTATTATTACAGAAAATAGTCTGCAAGTTAGCATTTGTGGCTATTTAAATTTCACAAATCTGAAGCTTTACCCCTTTTTTTGTACTTGAGTAATCACTTTTATGCTTGCCAAATAGTATGACTTTTTTTTTTATTTTACTTTCATTCAAGGACATTTTTAGAAGGTTGTTGAAAGCAAATGGTATAAAGTGCTTTCAGTTGCATCTGCATGCACCTGAAAGTGGGTGTGCCTGTCATTTGGTGTCCCAACCTTGCCTCTCTGTTTCCTAAAACCTCTGCCCTGCCCTTTGGCACAGCCACATGTGCTGTCGCTGCTTTGTTAGACGGGGCTTTAATCTCCAACACTGGCAGCTGCTGGGATGTTGTGACTTTTCTGCCATGTGACGAGGCCACACCGATCTGCCGTAAATGTCCAGAATAATACTCTCCCAATAATAGATTTTAATATCCCTCGTTTCCTCACGGACTGTGCCAGATTCTCAAACGACCTCTGTCGAGGTAGTGTGATGGAAATCATTTTATTATGTCTGCCCTATGCGCCATTAAACTGCTTTATTTCAGATTACAGGTTGATTTGTTGATCACACTGAATATACAAAGTCTTTACTTTTAGCTGCTTTTATTTTTGAGTACATGCATCTGATAAACCATACGCTGCTCCACTGACTTTGTTTTTAGTTGTTTTTTTTAGTAGTGTTTTGCATGTGAGTACTTGCATGGTTGTTGAGCTTTTTGTTTTGAATTTTATTGTTGCTAAAGGACAGAATCGACACATGGCCAGATGCTAGACCCTGTTAATAATACATGTGCATTTAATGGTGTTTTTATTCATGTTTCCCCTCGTAGCTTGAGCTGGCTTTGAAATCTAGGTCAGAAGCCTGTCTCTCAATATTACTGGGGCATGTATTGAAATCCCAGGTTTAGTCCAGCCATTATTATCAGCCTTCACATGATAAAATCCCAGTTATGCTTTTATTCTCGTGCTCAGGAACTTAACTTCTTTAAAAATGGAGCTCTAATCTGTGGGAAGTATGGATTTGTTTATAAATTGGATCCTGTGCCATTGGCTCAGAAGCGACCTTCTCACAATATGTAGCATGACACTGTGGAGAAGTAGAGGAGGAGCAGGTATTGGCTGGATGAATAATAATGTTTCACCAGGAGAGTATAGGAGTTGTAATGATGAGCACAAAGAAGTACTGTATGTGTTGGAAATGTGTAATTTATTTTTGGCAATTCCATATTCCCATCACTTGTGTAGTCCTTGCATACTTTTAGGCCTGTCATGATAAACAATAAATCAATTAATCGCACTATAAATTAAAATTATCGACCTCATTTTCTCTTTCTGTTGATGACACTGAATGAAAAAAGACTCAACTCTGGTGCTCTCCACTGACATCTGCCTTCCTCATTTCCTTAGTGTAAAGCCCAGCACACACTACACAATCTTAGAGTTTTCGGCCCATTTTCAAAACTTGAGAGATCACACATTAGCCGACAGTAATGCTAGGTATAACTGTTCAATTGGGTTCGATCATGCCATGTGGCGTCCAACAATGGGCACAAAATGGCTACAAGTCCAGTTAACTAATTTTAACACCAGGCATTAATCAATGCTTTACTACAATCTACCTGCAATGCATGTGGTTAATGTCAGTCCTGACTGACTGAAAATCGTTATAACCTATTTATGTCACGTTAACGAAGAACAGCTGAAAAGTTACCAGGTTCATCAACTGCGGTAACAATTTTGCTCCAACTCCTCCCCTTGTCATTTATATATTCTTTGCATGAAATGTTGTATAAACATTAATGTTGTTTACACATATTCTCTCCAATGTCCGCTGGATTTCAGGTTGCGCCATGTCAGCTGTTTGGGATTCCCCTCTGTAATTTCCACTCAGAAAGCACGGAAGGGAATCTGCTTTTTCTGATTGGCTACCTCTCACATTCAACAGGCTGCGTAAACGCTCCCAGTTGGGGAAAACCCCTGATTCACCTCGATGATCTACCATAACGCATCACACACTACTGGATGAACTACCTGCAGACAATTTTAGAGAACGCCCAAAGTTATAAGATTGTCATAAGGGAAAAATCGGGGCAAAAAATTGTGTAGTGTGAACTATTGCATCAGGTAGTCGATGTGCCCATCTTCTCTATTTAAATCTAACGATTACTGAAGGGCAATATATAGTATACAGACTTCATAATCTGCACTCTTTTGGTTGCATGCAGTATTTATTTCCACTTTGGCTTTATGTTTAGTTTTTATTCAAGTGCGTTTTTTGTTAATGGAGACTGAGAATCCATTTTGTTTTTGGTTGTTTTGTTCATTTTGTTTCAGTTCCAGTGTTAAGTGTTCTTTTGAAAATAAAGTGTGTCTATCTTTGGCAGGAAATTGCATGCATTATTACGTCATTTCCATTAAATCAGTGTCTTCAAACAATATTATCATTTATCGCAATAATTTTTGAGATAATTAATCGCTCAGCAAAATTTGTTATTGTGACAAGCCTACATACTACAGCCCTTTCTTTCATCAACTAGTCGCCACAGCTCGATTATGTGAGAGACGTTTCCTTACTAAACAGACTGGCTCTTTTTAAATGGATGAGGTCAGCGTTTAATGTGCCAAAATTAAATGATGTGTAAATTACAACCATCTGCTGCAACCGGGCATTGTGCCAAACGGGGGTTTGGAGAATGAAGTCAAATGTTGACATGAATGCTACGAGTCAAAAGGCCATTTGACCCCAAAGGCGTGCTGCACCAGTAGATCAGAAGACCTAAATTTGACATTGATGGCAACTCATGTGGATGCATGTGATTCTTCTGATTTTATTATGAAAAATTATGAAGAAATGGGAAGACTGGTCATAAGTTTACATATGCTGCTCATGAGTAAAAATGTTATCTTGGGCTTCCTTTTTCAGGATGGAGTAAGTGCAACTGCAATTTCTTTGCTTTTCTTTTTTTAACAAATGTGTGCACAATTTACAATTTATTGTAGTCTTTATTCCATAATGAGTCAATTCTACATAAAAAAAATGACATTTGATTAAATGTCTTAAGCAGGTTTTGGATGTATTAGACACTATGTTGGGTTTCTGACATGGTTCTGGCTTGATACTTGACAGTTTTTGGCAGAGTTTATGCCATTTAGTAAAATTGTGTGTACCGTACTGGCACAGATTTGTCACTTGTGCATAGTCCACAAATATTTAGTGTGGTTGAGGTCAATTATTGTTTTCTAGCCAGTGTTGGCTATTCCAAAAACAAATTGAGATGTTTTGGATCATTAACTTGTTTGGAAACCTATTTTCTAGCTGCTTTGGTGTGAAGGTGAAGAATTTTGTGAGCACTTTATTTGTTGTTTTCCACTTCACTCTAATTCCACTGGCAGCAAAACAGGTCTGCAGCATGATTGTTCCACTACTGTACTAGAAGGTAGCCCAGTGTTCTTTTCTGATTTCTGCTCATCTATATTGAGCACAAATTCACTGCTGATGTATTGACTTTTTGTTGAGCTCCTCTCAAGTCATGGCAGCATAAAACTTGTTTCACTGTGGACAGCTTCCAGTTCATGAGAGGCTTGAGTCTTGGCTGTTCCTGGACTGCTACTTATCATTCAGACCCATTTAATTTTCTCTGAGGTTGGCTGTCGGCCTCAGATAGCTAATACTTGGAAACAATTGGGTGTTCCAACGGGAGAATAATGCCAAACACTGGTTGATTTCTCTCATCTCCTCTCAGTCCCTCAACAGAAAACAAAACAAGAATGGATAAAGCATGCCACTCTTAAGTTTTTCAAAATCCATGATCCCAACCTCATTGTAAATTTATTAGCAATGCCTGAAAGCTAGGCCTGACCCAGGAAAGCAACCATATAAAATACAATCTAAAATTTCTGCCAAAAATTGCTTCAATTTGCCAATAGTTTGTCAGTAGCTTCCAAAGGTTACAAGAAGCATGGGATTGATGAGTCAACTTGCTCAGGCACATGCAAATGGGTGTATTTACATTAATTAGACCCTGTATGTATAATTTAAAGCTGGTGTTGATTAGAAATTGTTTGTATAATTATTACACCTGGGAAAGTTTGGTTTAAATAATTTAAGTCCAGAATTAAGAAGTGCTCTTAAAAAAAAATCCCTGGAAATGTTACATTTAAAATAAAAACCTCAATCAAAAAAATTATGCCACTGGTATGGACCTGTTGAGATTGTAGAAGTCGTTTACCTCATCTGTCTGTATCTCAGCAGTGGGATAATCCGTAGAATTAAATCATGGCTGCAAGGGTTTTCTCTCATTCTCACTCTTTGGATGCAGCCCAAGATTTAGTAGCATGGAGCGACTTTTATTAATGGGATTGTGTCTATGGCTGCCCAGAGGCCTCTTCTGAATCTGGGCTAGTGGGTTATAGGCACAGGGGGATGAAGGGTTTCCAAGTTGCAGACAGATGTAGTGTGTTTTGGGTAAGAATGAACCAGGCACTTTGGAGACATTCACACATCTTGTTCTTCCCCCAGGTCAGTAAGTGACTTCAGCATCTGTTTTCACCAAGAGTGGGGAGTTGGCTGTGTCCCTTTTAACACCTGCAACTGGACACATTAATTGTCATGAACCTGTGCAGTATAGTGTCTGCAGTATTTGTACACTTTTTGAAACATTAAAAGCTTCAAAAATTGCTACCTTGAGTTTTTATAATTGGAAAATACAAAGAATTTGTCAATTTATTCTTCCAACCCATCACTGCTGCATACCCATCAAGTTGGGTTAGGTTGAGGGGGAAAAAAAAGCAACCAAACAGCCCATGGTTACTCTTGAGGGGATGCAGAGAGCCATAACTCGGCTGTTGACAGGATAATGAGTGATCTGTTCACAAAGTCTACAAATTTGACATTTTGTGCAAGGGTAGCAAGAAGGTGCTCTTGTCACATTGTACCAAATGGATGTGGTCAGCGTTAAATGTACTGACCTCATCCATTTCAGAGTCGAGTCAGATTCTTCAGAGTCAAGATCAAGCAGTTGTTGATCAGAGAACATTTTATTGTTGACTAGCAACCTTGACTCATCACCTCCCGCCATGTAACATAGTGGTGTTAGGATGATGCTGTGGTGATGTTTTTCTTGACCAGGGATGTGTATAATGAAGCTAAATGCAGAGTAATTGCACAAAGGTGAACTACTTACTGGATTGCATGGGAATTTATTTGCTGTTTTCAGGGCAAAAGGGCATTAAATGCCAATGTATACCACACTTTCTGGGCATATTGTTATTTCCACTTCACAACTCTGTACCACTTTGAGCTAGACTATGTTGACCTAGCACATAAAAATCTAATAAAGATTGAAGTTTGATATTGCCACGTGACAAAATATGAAGTTTCAAGGAGTGTGAGAACTTGCTACTATTAAACAAAACATCAAGCCCTACATGTTAATGCCAATGCATGTTAGAACAGACATGGTCTGACGATCTGGAGGTCATTAAACAAATAAGGATCAAGTAAATTTAAATGTGCTTTAACTGCACTGAAGATGCACTCCAAATGATTGAGAGATTTAAATACAACAGTCTCTTTATAGAAAGCCTAAACAGATTTGCCTAGAACATTAGCAACATCATTATGAAGCTGCACGGAAAGACATGGTGACATCAGAGCAGCCGATTGCCGTTTCCACTCTCCTGAGACTCATTGACTGACTTGAAAGAAGTTGACTTGCCTTAAAAAGTGCAAAACAGGCAACCAAAGCAGCTGGTGGACATGAGCATCTCTGGGAATGGTTTGGCACCATGCCATCATTCCGCTACATTGTTTGTGGGAACAAATGAGCCAATTTCTACAAACTGACAAGTAAGCAAATTTCAGCCCTTCCCACTCAGATTCTTCAAAGTCGAGATCAAGCAGTTGGCATCAGTGAAGTCATTTAAAATGTCCTGCACGCAAATGAGTCCAAATAATTTGCACCATTCTTTCTCGACTTGCTCAGCCAGACTTTTTAAAGAGTGTTCCTGTCATGCTGAGTGAGCAAGCAGTTTTGAAAATTGACTGCTGAGAACTACTAAGAGCTGGACAACTTTTTTTATGTGCTAATAACCCTGTACACAGCAGGAGGAGAGAAGACAGGGGGAGCAGTGAAGTAGAAGTCTTCACAGGGTATCTTTTTTTTTTTTTTTTTTTTTTTCCCCCAGAGCATCAAGCCGTTTCTAAACTTCTACTTCTTCTACAGGGTTGAAGGCGATGCACCTTGAGGGTCAATCAGATTTTTCCCTTGGCCCCATAAAAACTTAGACAAAATTATATCCACAAATATTTGATTACTGCTTTTTACACACCACCAATCTAGTTTGATGCATACAAAATGATTTCCAAGTTCTGGAAGCGCAATGTAAAATACTTATATTTTAATCTGATTGGCCGGGAGAACAATCGCTCATGTTCTTTGGCAGCTGTGATTGAATGATGGATGGGCAGAGATACTTTGACCTGGTATTTTAGTTTGTGGTTTTGCAGAGATGGAAGATCACTATACGGCTTTATCCACTTAGCTTGTGGGCACTCTGTTGCTACAGCAGGGAGTAGATTTTTGGTGCACCAAAGCCCTACATTAAGGCACTGGATATAACTGGGCCCCTCTTTTTATCTCCAGCCCTTTAGCACTGGGATCACAGTTAAAAATGGAGATGGGGCATCAACACAAGGCCCAAAACTGCCAACTCCTGCACAGGCTTTGTCATGGTTCATCCCAGCCCAGATTTCTTCACAAGCTGGAAATATTAAACTGCAACAAAAAATGGCATTAAAGGCAAGCTAAATGCATGCAGTAGATTTTTCTTTCTATTTTCTGTTTAAAAATTGAAACTCCATGGCAAAACTTTGAATAATACAACATCTCATTTTGTATTATAATGAAAATAGGGTTATTCATAAGGAGGTTTTAATTAACCTCTTGAGTCAAAACTATGAATTGTTTGCCATTACAGCTTTAGGGATTTATTGATTATGATTGGTGACAAATGGACTATGGAGTTAATATTTTAATTGCTCTTATTACCAGTCGGCACAGCTAGTGTTACTAAAATGACGACCTCCGTAATTACAAGGTTATGTAAAAACCTCTGAGGGTGTCAACATTTCAATTTCCAATAGGTTCAATGATGGAGGTTATAGCTATAAAGGAATAAAATGGAGCAACTGAGATATGCTTCACCTTCCTGCTATCTGCTGAAACTCTTGGCTTTTGTCAGCCTGAATGAACAGCAGACATGTAAATCATGGTTGTGGTTTAAATGACATGTAACATCTGTGCATCTAGGTTTTATAAAGGACATTGTTGATATGAAAACCTTTTTGTTTTAGTAACATTTTTCTCACCATAGACCTTGGAGTCCTTTTAGTAGGCATGGCATCTGGATGGCATCATCATCTGGAAAACATTTTTTTCCTTTCCAGGTTGAAAATTGTCATAAGTTTGGGGTTGGGAGGCTGGGAGCATGGTGCAATATTGCAAGGATTGCTTTATTTCTCCTTGCAATACAAAATTCTCCACTATATAATTTCTTTATTATTTTTATAAATATTAGTGTAACATACTGTTTGCTTGCTTTGTGTTTTTCTTCAGGAGGGGACACCAGCAGCCAAGATGGAGGTGAAAACATCACTTCTAGACAACATGATTGGAGTTGGGGACATGGTCCTCCTGGAGCCCCTTACTGAAGACTCATTTCTGGAGAACTTGAAGAAACGCTTTGACCACAATGAGATCTATGTAAGTAGGCGTCTTGGTGTTTTGTTTTTTTGCTTTGTTTTTGGGAGGGTAATGTTAATTCTATCTTGGTTCATTAACAGTATGACTAAACTGGTCACACCCTGACTTCAGCCTTCCCTGGCAAAGATACAAAAAGACAACCTCAAAGAAAAATTACACATCCTTCTAATGTATTGTATGACGTTTCCCTTTTGCTGACCTTAAATAGCCATGGCTAAATAAGTACTCCAGATACACAGACCACATTTGCTGGCTTAGCAAATCTGTAGAATGGGAGGTAGGCCTTGGTAGCGACAAGTGGCTGGCATTTTATTTCTAGAAGGGGTCTAGCAATGTTATCTCAGCCTTTGGGACTTGTGTTTACTCCCTTATTTCTTTTTGCAGGTCGACTAGTCCAGAAATCAGCCTTTCTCTACGTTCTTTTGGCTTGAAAGGCTAAAACTCATTGTTTTTGTGACAATATTTATGAAAGCACATCCTGATGAATGGCTATAATCTTATTTCAGCTCACGAGGAGGTTTTGGAGTGGTGTGAGTCAGGTATTCTGACACTAAGGCGTCGTACATGGGTTTTGTTACCCTTGTGGCACCACAGCACCCTGGGAATCAGTCTTTCGTAAACATTCTTTTTAATACGGCCCTTTCTCAAGATATTCTCTTTAAAAAATTCAAATATACCTCAGTTGGTTTGTATATCAACATACATTAAGTGAAATTCTAAAAAAAAAGACATGGCAAAACTATAATGAAAGATGACTGCTGTTCAGAAAATGTTCAGCAGCCTATATTTACCCAATAAATCTGAAGTTTACAATGTTATTCTTTTTGAAAATTGATTTTTCCCTCCTGCGTCATCATTCCTTACAAATGGCCCCCGTCCTCCTCAAACTATCGTTTGAAAACATGACTATACAGGATAGGTTTACTTTAAACTAACTGTAATTGGTAATATAGCAACAATCTTTGCAGAAACTCAGAGACAGTCAACTTGTTTCACCAGTAGATTGTATCTGGCCAAAAGTAACATCTCTCAAAGTGCCAAGTTTTGAGAGGTGCAACAGGGGTGCAAAAAGTCACCTTTGTTGCAAGGTACTCTAGTTTCTTTTTAAATTATCAGGCGATGAAGTGAACTCTATTAGAGATTCAGTCAAAAAAATCCTAGATCTTAACACTACTTGGTGAAAATCTGATTAATGGACCACCAATTGGTATCAGTATCAGCCTAAAATTCCATGTGCTTGTTTCATTTTTTTTCTTGCTATTCTAAGGTTGCTTAGAAACAAAAGAATTCAATTATGTTAATAGCAAGTAGGAAAGTGTGACAAAGTAAATATAGAAACACTCTGCTCTTTGCATCCCCTTCCATTGCTCCTTTTTTAAGAAAAAAAAAATGCAAAGCTTCAAATAGTTTTTCTTTTTAAGTGTTAAAAGACAGAAAACTCCATCCTTGTTTCATGAATTGAACACAAAAAAAAGTTTGATCTGCTGTGTGGGTTGTAGTCAAAGTTATCTGTGTCATTCAGTGGAACTTGCTATAATGGGCCTCCCAAAGCTACAAGCACTGCACACTTTCTGTTTTTCTATCCTGTCCCTTCTGTTTCTGGTCAAGAAAGCCTCTCATTAACATGTCATACTTTTATTGACATTGCACAGAGCCTTTTCCTCTTGTATGCATCCTCCGCACTTTTACAGACCTCACACTGCCTCTGGTGTGCTGTTCAACAAGAGGCTGTGGGAGGTTGTGGTGTTGCCACAGGGAAGGCCATGCTCCACTCATGTCAGAGTGGCTTATGCAACAACCATTACCATGGAAAGCATAGAGAATATTTCAGGTTGATGTTTGAAAGTGTCATCAGAGCACGATTTTGTGTGTAGGAGGATGATGAAGATGATAGCTGGTTGCATTACCTTTCAGATGGAGCTGACAAGTGTTATTTGTTTTGTACCTGTTTGGATGTTACATAAAGATAGTGTGTTATATAAATTTAAACTAGAGAAAACATTGACTTAGGAATATCAAAAGCTGCCCACATGCTGGACATCATGAATTTAATTATGTTTTACTGCTTCTTAATGTTTGTGGGTGATAAGTGGGGCTTGAACATGAGTAACCTGAAGGTTATTGGCCCTAGGTAGTGTGTAGGAGAACTTGCAAAAGATACAGATTTTTGAATAAATATCTAGAGAGGTTTTAATAACTCTAAAAATCACATTTGGTCTTTAATTGCATATAAAAAAGCATGAGTAAAAATGGAAACAATTTTTATTTTTAAAATGCAAATTCAGACACAATCTGAGAGGCACTGATCAGAAAAAAAAGGTTTCGGGCCAATATTTGCTCTCGGGTTTAGCTACATCCTTTTCCAGATTTTACACACAACATAGCAGGGGTAAATCATTTCTCTACATTTCGGCATCCATGTTGAATACATGCAGAGGCGACATCATTTGTTGTTCAGTTGGATTCTGTTGAGTGAGACCCTCTTTTAAAACATCTATACCTACAATTTGAAACGAAGTGGTGTATGCTATTTAGATGCTGCTCCTCACATACTAGCTAAAGCCTGTAGCCAGCACCTCTCTCTGCCAAGTGGAGATTCCTCAAATTTTATGTTAAAGTGAAACATATCTTCAGTTTTACTGTAGGCATTTGCTGCATGCCTCAACAGCAGAATATGAACACTCGGCAGAAAAGGAGCAGACTCACTGCCTTCTCAATGTGTTTTGTTTTCCCAAATAGACCAGAAGCTCTTTTTTCAAAGCTGAAAATGTACCTTATACAGAAAAAGTAACTGTTTTTTTTTTATTTTTTTTATTTTGTTTTGTTTTTCTCTCTTCTAGACGTATATTGGCAGTGTGGTGATCTCCCTGAACCCTTACAGGTCCCTGCCCATCTACACGCCAGACAAAGTGGAGGAGTATCGCAACAGAAACTTCTATGAACTTAGTCCCCACATGTGAGTTGACTCTCTTATTTCTCTATAAAGTCACAAACTGTGGATAAGGTTGTACAACTGAGAGTTGAATTTGACAAGGATATTTAAGGATTTGGAGGTCTGACAATGACTAGGAGCTGTCATATTCTCAAGAAATGAAATGTATTGTGAAGTTTTGCTTGGATCGTCATTGTAACAAGCATGGTTGAGTTCTGGGGAATCTGGGATCAGAGGAACATAGCCTCCTATTTATGGAGTCACAAGGTGATTTTTGCTGGCCATTCTGAGCTATAGCATGCCATCTGTCCATTGGCAACATGAATTCAGAATTGTTGCTGGTCAGCCAAGACAAAACAAAGCCCAGCTTGTCAATTAGCTCATCATAGCTCTTAGGTGGCTGCAAAGGTCCTCAGAGACATTGGCTGGAAGAGCAAATATACCTTTGTACCAACACAGAATCTGACTCCAGAAATAACCAAGCTGTTTGGCTTTACTTTAGTGATTCACACTATATCAGTTCAGTTTAAAGCTTTCTTTTTGCTCATTTATACTGTTGGTGAGTTTTTCTCCTTTCACAGAGGTGGATTTAAAAAAAAAAAAAAAAAAAAAAATTCCAGCCCCGGTTTTCTTGAACCGTTCTCTATACATGCTTGAACCTTTGTGCGTACAAGTTGCTGTTGATTATTACAACTGCTGTGTGGGTTGTAGTCAAAGTTATCTGTGAAGTTGATTATTTTCACCAGTGGTACATTCTGTTGTACATTTCCAGAAGATGACTTGGATGTCAAGCAAAGGTAAATGGCAGAAAGCTTGACATTCTGTTAAAGATTATGTTCATTCATAAAAGCTGAACATGTCGTCTTTTAAAAAGTAAGGCATGAAAACTTTCTTCAAGCTTGAATGAAAACAGGTTAGTGCAATGAAATGCTTAGGAATATTGCTGTTATCTAGACTGACTAAAGGAGAATGGTGCATGTTGTTGTAGGAAAATGATCATTGCATGATCATTTATTTGTGAAGTGTCACTGTGACCCTGTCACAGCTGCTCTACCAATGCAGAACAGCTGGGCCCTGAAAAACTTTTTCAAAACTTTCATTTGTTTGCAGACTTGTGCCTCTTAAGAACACCACTCTTGCATGGACAGGACTGAAGTAATTCAAGTATTCATGTTTCAAGGTTAAAAGTTTTTAGAGTATAGAAACTTTATTGTTGACTTGGCATTTTGCTTTAGTTCAAAGCCTGAAAGCAGACCAATATTTTTATTTAAAGAGTTCCAATTGATTGACAGGGCAAGAATGGCAAAGTCAGAATTGTAAGTTTTCTATTGATTACGTGTGTCAAATCTAGGGTCATACATCTGTGCTTAAATGGAAATGGTGTCGACAGCAGCGGGAGTGTCCCTCAATTTCTGCATATGGATGGAATCAAAAATAATTTCAAACTTTTTTTTTTTTAGCCTTTTGATTAGTTTAGCATGTATATTTATTGTGGTGTTAAAATTTGACTTCACCAGGTACAGTACAATTGGACTGTAATGCAGTGGTCCCAACCCCGGGCCGTGGACCGGTATCGGTCCATGGACCAATTGGTACCAGGCAGCGCAAGAAGTAATTAAATATTTCAGTTTTATGTATTATTTGAGTCTGGATGATCTTTTATTTGGAAAATCTTTTAACTGGATTCTCTCGGTTACGTCTTGTGTGCCAACATTGAGCCCACAAGCAGCAAAATGAGTAAGAAACAGATCAGATGTCTTTGGAAAGTTTCTTTGCGAAGGAGAAAAGGCCCAGAGAAGAGGCATGAGACTGGATTTATCCCGGTAGGTGATTCCCACATTCCAAGCCCGCTCTGCATGACATGCGGTCTCTCATCTCTCCCAGATGGGACCATCTCATTGCAGGGACACAAGCTCAGGGCTCCCATTAGTCGTTATCCTGAGTTAAAATTTTCAAGAAAGTAAAATGTTTGTTTTTGTGGTGCATCTGTATCTTATTTTGAAGGGGTATGTAAACTTTACCATAGCGACCAGAGTCAGAGAGCATTTGGGAAGTGGTCGAGACGAGAGGAGTAGAGCTTGTGAGTTTTAGGTCTGGTTCACACGGCAGGATTTAAGGATTGTTGGCCGATTTTTTATTTATTTATTTTTTTTATTTTTTATTTTTCCAAACCTCTCTGACCACACATACGACACGAGCCGATAAAAGTACAACAGGTTCGATCGGTTCGTTTGTCCAGCCACACAACAGGAGCAGCACACCACATACGCACCGATTCCACTCACAAACATCCCTATTCCAGAAGAAAATCCAGTAAAATCCCCCAACATACCATACATAGAATAATCAAACACGGATGACGATGTAGAAGCAGTAGTGATAGTTTGTGGACTCATTTTAATAAACATAACTACATATAATAAATAAAAATTACCTTTACATATAGTAATAAACGTTTCTGCATATCACTTCCGATGTCCACCTCAGTTGCCATGTCAACTGTTTGGGATTCCCCTCCATTTTTACGTCACCGTGCTTTCTGATTGGCTACCTGTCGCGTTCAACAGGCTGCGTTCTCACTCCAGTCAGGGAAAACCCCACAGGTTGCTAAAATCCTGCCAGGATGATGTTGAATATGCCCGATTTTTAGATGGTGGTTGATCATTCTGTTGTACATTTTCAGATTTTAGATTGGGCATATTCAACACATTACCAAGTAACGCATCACACACTGCAGGACGTTGGAAAATTGTCGTAAAGGGAAAATCGGGGCAAAAAGAACAAATAAACAAAAAAAAAAAAAGGTTTTAGCGGGTACACCAACATGCAGAAGCATTATCTGATGGTTCCTCCCCTGCCCCACCTGGCCCCTCGGGCCGCAGCAAAATTGCCAAGTCTTGACCAGTCCGCGGTAATAAAAAGGTTGGGGACCACTGCTGTAATGTGCTGTGGCATTGTTGAAGTGTTTAAACATGCAATATAAACTGTCTGTACCCAATTTTGAACATTTATGCTGACCATTTGGTCTTGCTAAATCCATTAAGCAAATTGGCAGGAGGTAGTTGTGCAAGGGTTGGCTTTTCTTCAGTCAGCTGATTGAAAAAGCATCAATCTAACTTTGAGCACATTATGTAATTGACTTTCTATAAAGATCCCAGGATTCAGGTTTGGCCTTTTCAGTCATCCATAGATCAGCTAATGATCAATGTTGTTGTTTGACCCACGCTTTGATTTTGTTTTGTCACTCAATATTCAAATTGTTATACAAGTGAATTTCTATGGTCTTGACAGAGACTGAATTTAATTTGAATATATTTTACTTTGTTGTATTCAAAAGAGATTTGGTAGTGTTTCATAAATGCAAATGTAAGTTTTAGTCGCACAAGAATTCTGCAAGTCAGGGTAGAACTAATTCTAACTTTAAAAGATTTGTTCAGAATTGGCCTGACCGTACAATTCCTGCTACAATTTTATATTATGTTGTTTCTGCCAAGCATTGAGCTTTTAGTTGGCTTCTATGGCTGAAAAATCAACATGAGCATAAACATTAATAGACTTCTGCCACTGTCAATTCAGGCCAGTATTCAGTCAGTCCTGAAATTGTGCATAATTCTTCCAAACCAAATAAGCTAATGTTTTTTTTTTTGGGGGGGTTTTTTAAATATTGTTTTTTGCATGGCTGAGCTTCAACTGACTCAGGGACATATTACCACAGAGACTGGCCAATGCTGAAGTGGATCAGTGTTGCGTTTTAATTAAAACAACTGCAGGGGCTGCTGGGTCTAATCCTTATTTTTATGCCTTTGATATTCATTAAAAAGTTGTTACAGAATAAAATCAGAAGCTCCCGACATGTTTCTGCAGACAAGGTCAGTACCTCTAAGACAACCCCAAAGATTGTGGGCATGTACTGTATGTAAAGATTTGTTAGCTTTCATAGAAGCAGATGCGTGTTCAGGTGGTGGGCACCAGCTTCCTCTAAACGTAAGTTTGTAATTTCAAGAGATGACTGGATTCTTGTCATTTGTGTTTTTTGCTTTTTTGATCAAAAATTCAACACAGATGAGAAAAATGACTTGTTAAAATAAACCTGCAGGTTCTAACTTGAGGAAAACTAAGTCATTGGTTCAGGAAAGCTTAATTGGTGCATCTTTACCAAACCAAGTGTTTCTACATGTGCTCAATGGCCTAAGCCCTCTGGGGGGAAAAAAGCATACTGTATAAAATGCAGACGAGCAAGGCTTCTGATGAGTTTAAAATTTGTCTCAGTTGGATGGCACTTTTCAAAGCGACAAGGAAAGATTCCTTTCCTTGCTATTACCCTTGATGAAATTATACTGGATTCACAGCACTATTTGCAGCAGCTAGAACTGCAACAGAAAGTCAGATCAGACTTTTGTTTTTTTGTTTTTGTTTGTTTGGGGGCCTAAGTGTTTGTCAGTCTGATATGTGCCAAAGCTACAGTTGCATACTGTAATGTAAAAAAAGCAAAAGGAACATTTTACTTTAAAAACTGTAACTTGGGCTCATGTTTATCAGTTTGCTAGCCAGGACTGTGCCCGCTAAGTCATCCGGTTGTATAAAACTGAAATATTGTTGCTTTATCTGAAGACTTGAAGGCTGGAATTGACGGGTGGCTCCTGCTGAGGGAGAGAATAACCTTTGAAATGCCATACTGAGCAACTCAGAGAAACTGCATATTTGCATTCATTGACAATCTGAAACGTTTTGCTTTTGAAAATATTTGCCAATAAATCAGAAAGGTGAGGAAGTTCATACTTAAAGAAATGTTAAATGATTAAAAATGTTATCTGACAGCATTATTGGGTTTGATATTATCAGAAAAAATGAGATGCAAATTAATCTCTTCAAAAACAGTGATGCATTTTCATCCCTGAAAATAGAAGTGCAATAATAGTTTCATCCACTTCAGTGGTTATTTATCTACAAACAGCACTCTAATTTTCCTATTTTATACAGTGTTGATAAAAGCTGTAAAATGGAGAGTTGCCTATCTGCTCACTTGAAAATTGCACTCATTGAGTTATTTTTGCATTAGATTATTTTTATATTAAAAGACAAAATTTGGAGTTCAAAAATGACAGTATTTATGTGAATCAATAGCAGAGTAATGCATAAAGTACAAGTTTGAATGTACAAGCTAGATAATCATCCAATAACCTTGTAAAAGAAAGTTTGTTCTGCATATGTAATTATGGACTAATTATTTTACCAAATGAAAAGGACCCTAAAGCTTAATGCCAGAGTAAAGGTAACCTTCAAAGTAATCAACCATCTGCTGTTTCATGCATCAGACTTTGATGTGTAAATGTTGGAGCCAATTGAAATCTTGTGGATAATTGCACATAATAGTTGTGGCAGTTTACAGACCTTTACAATTGCAGGTTCTCAAACTTAAAACATTAATAGAAACCAGCCTATTTTTTAAGATGAGAGCATTTAATGCTGCTTTACAATGTTTCAATATGTTGCATGACTTCAAGGTAAAGTGATTTTGTGTGCAGCTGCTCTGGTATTGTGTTTCTTTGACAGAGTTTTGCACCCAGGCATTAGTTTCCGTTTGCATGCTAATTCATTGACCATGAATTAGCATGCAATTCATTGACTATCAGTAGTTCAAAGAAAAATCCAATTTTGAAGTAGAATTTGTTTTAATTTAAAGGAATATATTGAAACTTCTGTGTTTTTTGAATGTTTTCTACCATTTAGAAATGTAAAATTACAACAGTAGGCTATATTTCACTAAGTGAAAGAAATTGAGCTGTCTGTGTTGGCCTTTGTTTCCTCTTTTGACAAAAGAAATTAGATCTCAACTATTAAAGAAAACAGGCAAATATATTTCTGCATCCCTCACAATTTGTTCACCACTTTTTGTAATTTTAAGTTTTTCACCCCCTAAAATATTTCAGATTGCATCAAGAAGATGCTGTCCATCCAACAATCACAAACATATTTGCATGTAGTCCATAAATCCATGTAAAACCTTTTAAAGTTGTGGCCTTTTGAAACCATTTCTTTGTCAATTCTAATGAGCTGCATAACCACACCCATCTTCGCCTTTTTATACAATAGTCACAGCTTTGACCAGTTCAGCAGCAGATCCTCTGGCCAGATGTGCCACCACAATAATTAACTGGCAGGTGTTTTCCTCCTTTTCTAAATGCATTGGGTTCATTAGAGATGAACTAATCAGTGACCATCACAGATGGCTTTTAGTCATCTGTTGTACGTTGCTTGCCACCCAAAACAGGCACAGACTGAGAAGTGTGTGTCTGCGTGGATGTGTGTGGAGTTTGTTCTTGCTCCCAGGGGGGATCGTGTTATCCCAATGTTTAATGAGGTATTGAGACCCTGATTCTCTCCCCTGCTCAATACTTAGTGCCGCTAGAGCATTGGCCGTAGAGAGGCATCAGGAGGGGATAATGGAGCAAAGAGGCTCTTTTTGCAATGTATGTCAAGGCTTCCAGCTGTCAAGCAAGTGGATATGACAGATTATTTCAATAATTTCTCTGTGGGGGTTATGAGTATTTGGAGGTCAATATTGTATTTCTCAAATATCTCAGCTAATTTCACTTTCACCATTTGATAGTTAAAATGGCTGTCCTCAAAATGTTTTAAATGCAACAGTTTATTTTTAGGTAAGTGACAAGTGTCAATCAATTTTTGCTGCAATTTCATATTTTAGAATGCAACCTATAGCCTCCATCTGTAAGGCAACATGGATCAAAATTCAAATGGAGTAATTTCGTGGAGGAGCCTCATTTTGGATGGATTGTGTAGGACCAGGGTGGAGGTAATGACCACTAGCTGGAGAAAAAGTTATCTTTAAGAAAATTGTCTTTAAGTAGGTTTTTACCATTTTTTAAAATATTATTTTTTTCCCCTCTTTAGGTAAGTAATTTTTACGCGAAGAATATCCTCATTGCTATCAAAAGCGATACTGTACAGAGCCAATGGAAAAATATATTGTGCATGCAGATGGATTATAAAAATATTTTTTTTCACTAACATTTGCACTGGAAAAAGCCCTTACAGACAGTTTTATAGCACCATACTAACTGTCTAGTTATCTTTTGTCTAATCTCAGACATTGTATTTTGATGCAAGATGTTTAAGATGGTGCTGTATGCAATTGGAAGAATGGACTTTGGAATCATTTTCAGCATAACGACATTGATACAGTTCTGTTACTGTCAATTGTAAAACTCTAATCTATAAAGACTGATGTCTTTAAGTGTTATGAATTCCTTTTGTATTGGACTGTATCCTGCTTTGGATGCAGATTACGGCTGTTTGACCAATAGAAATTGTTGCTGTTGATCTGTGTAAAAGACTGTCTGAAAAGGGCTTAGAAAAGTTGCACAGAACCTGTATGTAGGTAGAATTGAGTAGGCACTTGTCGAAGTGGCATTTTGACTGAAGTGGGCAGATTCAGCCCTCTGCAGCATGTGTGTTGGCGTTGGTAGCTTTAAACTAGAGGGAGAGAGAGATGATGGAAAAGTGTTTGCTCATTTTTCTAACCCACCTTTGCAACCCAAGAAGAAAATGCAAAATGTACCTAATTGGCTTGTGCTATCATTTATAATCTAGTGATATTTGTTCATCTATACTGCACATGTTTATAGCTACGCCTTACCCACATGCATACAAACACATCCCTGGTTTCCTCTGGTTACCAAGCTGTGGTTGGTGTTAAATCTGACAAAGTAGTTGATTGATATGTTCCTCTGCAAAGTTGTGTAGTTGATGTGGTTTTCTGCCTTTTGGCAAAATTGCATGCAACTCATTCTGGCTAGATTTGTTGGAACAGTTTTAGCATAAGTAACTTGTGGCCCAATTTGTAGATTCCTTGATTGTCAGTTTGGATCAGGATCTTGCTGAACTGCATTAATGCAATTGATGTGTTGGGGTTGGTGGCTGTTGGAAAAAGTGTCGTCGGTCTGCTTTGGGTCTGTGTGCTTTACTTTGGTTCATTGTGAGAAGACTCCAGTCTTTTATTTATATAGAAGATTAATTATGAGTCTTTTATATAAATAAACAGCTCTGCCTTGTAGGTAGAGCTGTTTATCTAAAGACAATACACATGCTTCTCTATTATACACATTTTTAGATCTAATATTTACTAATTTAACCACAATTAAATCACTCACTATTTGGCAGTTGTAGCTTACACCCTAACTATATTAGTAGCGTAAAATAGAATTGTTATGCATTCCTCAAATATTTTTTTAGGATGGTACAGTTAACTTCTTTAACTTGAAACTGATTAAACATTGTCGGCCTTATCATTTATCGCTGTTTGGGGCTTTCTTTATACGGTTTTGTCCTCAACTCTCCAAGACCCATTGTAAACCCTTTCTATTCAGAATGGTAATGAGTACCGAGCTTTTTATCTTCATAAATTGCACAATCATAAAATGTGAGGCATACTAAAAGGCACCATTGAGAAGAGGCGCTCTCTAGAATGTCGTTCCACTATGAAACCTCATCTAACCTATATTTGGTGTTTACTCCCATTAATTAAAGAGCACATAACATGAATCTTACTTGTAGCTTGCTGTCATCTGTACTGTAAGTGTACTTTATTTACATTTAAAGCTGTGTAC
This sequence comes from Gambusia affinis, assembly GCF_019740435.1. Classification (NCBI taxonomy): domain Eukaryota; kingdom Metazoa; phylum Chordata; class Actinopteri; order Cyprinodontiformes; family Poeciliidae; genus Gambusia; species Gambusia affinis. The sequence continues at coordinate 23,056,149 of NC_057878.1, forward strand.
AAGTTTTGGTAAGTTGGACCAGTACTAGAGTCTGAGGAAGTGCAACCAACAGTTGGGTTAACATAACACATAGCAAAATATGCATGAATAGTTTTGGGATCATTTATCAGTATTTATTTATTTAAACAGTTTTAGGAACATGGTACCACCAGCCAAATTGAACCTTTCTGTTTCAGAGGGTCACATGGACACCCTCTGGCTGCTTTGAGTTCATGCTTATCGATTATGTGTTATAGTTGGCTTCAGTGCCTTTTGCTATGCAGCACTTGTGTGTCTCCCCATGATGCTATGCAGTATCCATGAAGAGAAGGATCACATTCAGCTATTCTCTGCTGTGAGCCATTTGCTACATCTACAGTGTAAATGTTTCCACTTCTTTTGTCCTTATTTAACTTTTATGCAACAGAATTTATCTCTTAAATGTTTCAGCCTAATGATTTTGTTCAGATTTTTAGCTAATGTCCCACATTGTCTAAATGATGCATGCCAATTATTGATTGGAGCAATAAATGTAGTATTATATAAAAATCCATTAAGTCAGTCTTTCTACACAGACAGCAAGCGTCAATTTGTGTGAAGCCTTGACCTGCCTCCACAGATTAAATTTTTTTGAAAGCAGATAATTTGTTTTTAAGAGCTATAGCCACCAGCATTAACAATGGTGACATTTTTCCTCACCCAGCAATGTAGCACCAATACTTGGTGCTACTTAAACTGACTCATCGGAGTAGAAAAATTAAATAAAATTTGAGCTTTCTTTCTGCTGTTTCATCTTCCATGTGGAGCAGTGTTGTCTGTGTGTTCTAGTAGGAGTTCTAAATGGTGTGGTAACTTGGCAGAAAAAATACATTGTTGGCTTTCTGACTAGCCTCAGTAAACTGGCTGATTCTAGCCATCAACCTATTACTTGATGCATCTGTTGTTTTAGTAAAAATAGAATGGTCTTATGTATCCATTGCAATTATAATTTCAATATTCTTGTGGAGTAAAAGAGGTACAATATAGCTTTTTAAATTCTGGAGCCCTAGATCTCATGCCTATTATTTTATCAAGCAGGCCTTTCTTTTAAACTTTGGTTTTGCCTATGAAATATAACCAATTAAATTGGCATAAATTTATGATGGAAAAGTATTTTATTTAATTTTTTTTCCTCCATGGGCTTTACTCGAGATCAGCTAATTTGATCTAAAAGGCTCTGATTTAAATAAAATCTTTATAAAAGAGGCTAATACTGTCCAAGTAATGCCACAACTTGCTTGATGAGGTTCAGAGACCTTGGCAGGGAGCTGTTGGAGGATGTTTTGCTACCTTGCACTGCATGCTTATTTCCTGCTTTTGAAGATCACACAGTTGGCGGTGTTGGTGGATTCCCTCTCGTGTGGAACACTAAATTGGTGTGCACCAACATAAAATTAAAGCTCTGAACCCCTTCAGTTTGATGGGAGGTCTTAGAAAGCCTCTGGTGAATATTAGATTGATCAGAGATCTCTAGCTGTGCAGCTTTTAATTTAGAGAGGATGAAGTTGTTTGCTCCTTGCACATGTCACTTTCTAATTCCTCTTGAATGTAAAGCTCTCATCTTTCAGCTCTTTTGTCATTTGGGCCCCTATAAGGTGATCTTCTGCTTAACAACTTCTTTGTAGCAAATCATTTTGCACAGATGGTCAACATCTGTCACAACCAAGATCCATTTTGTGTGTGTATGTGTGTGTGTGCACACATGCATCCATTAGCTTGCCTCCTTCAGGCCCCCCACCCCACTACTTCAGTAGGTTGGTCTTTAAGCTGTCTGGTGGCACCATATTTGTGTGTCTGTTTCTTATAACAGCCACCCCCCTCTTCCACCTGGTCATCAGCATCAGGAAGTTGCTTCCTTGGCTGTTCCTTCAAAGCCGGGCGGATTTCCTGAGGGCTCTGGAGAAACCGGGTCATGCTGAGATCAGAGGCCACCGTTTAGCCCCCGAATGTGTATGGCCAAAAACAGTCATATTTGCCAACAAATGATATGCTTTGAAAATAATGGTTGTGCAACATTTAGAAGTAAGTGGACTCTGTGTCTGTATGATAAAGTGCCTCTGAGAAAGACGTTAGTTTCTTTTTTTTTTTTTTTAAAGGGCTTGTCATCTTCAAGTAGTTGGGTGGGCATCAGACCAACCCATAGATTACCTCTTTAAAGCCATGATTTGTAGATGCTAATAAAGTGTGCTGCATCTGCCTTTCAGTCACTCCACCCTTCTTAAGATTCAGGTCACAAACGGCAGGCCCATCATCTTCTCCTGTTGCCCCACTTACTAGAGGCTGAAGGGGAAAAGAACTGACTAGACTATTTTCTGCTGCTTACCTCATGCCAGTGTGGCTTTGTGCTCACCCGCTGCCACGTGCAAGTCCAAATTACAGCCTGCAGGCAGATGTGAAGGGGAGGTGCCAAGCAGCATTTACAGTCCAAGGCCTTATCCCTGCCTAACCCCCACCTCCATGTATGCACACCCTTAGCTACGCGCAGTGATTTGGGAGACCTCTGGGATTTTGTGTACCATACTCACCGCTTCCTCAGTCTTTGATGGGGACCTTGGTGCTTCATCATTTTTGACTTCCATTTATAAGCCAGTTGCTGCTCAGGCTGCCTTTAGGGCCCTAATGATAACGTAATTCCAGACTATAAATAATTTTTGCTACTCTGGTTGTCTTCATGTGTCTATGACTACAGACGTTTTTGTCGTAAAAGTTTTCTCTTTAAGAATTTAAATTAAATGCAGTTGTAGGTGTGGCTTGTTTCTTCTGACCCCTATTCATATTGTGATTAGTGATGGCTATTCATAAATCCTTCGATAGTGTGTGTTGTAGAGAAGGACCTCCCCCCTCTTTTGACACCACTGGGCCTCATGGGGCAGCCCACCCCCTCCAAACTCCTGCTGTCTGGGGGTGCAATAATTGCATGATGGCTTGCTCATTGTCAGGATCAGGTCAGGCACAAGGAGTGTTTTCACAAAGCAGACATCTGCTGTGCTGTCCTTTTTTTGGCAGTGACGTAATGTCCAATTGCAAGTTTCGACCATACAAACTGGTGTTCTGACATAGAGGTGGAACAGGGGTTGGGTTGTGATCAGGAATTGTATGGGCGTGGATTAAATTAGGGTTTAGCTTGAATAAACAGAGAATGCAATTCAGTTGTACAACAGGTAACAAATGTTGAAATAATGCTTAAAGATGACCTATTTACACCAGTTAATTTTTAATGCCTAATTTTATGGTCCATTACTTAATACACATTTGCATAATCCAGCCAATATGGTACTTAGTTTTTGTTGTTTTCCTTTTTCTCTTTTTGTCAATCGGCCTACTCATTGTGCTGTACAATTGCTCAATTGCCCTGTTGAACTTTGTTGTAAATTGGCAATTGACAACATGATGCTCTTGCTGTACAACATCATGTTGGGAAGGTTAAAAAGTTTTATTTGCACAAAATCAAAAAATAAATGGAGAAATATGATCGAATATTTGCAGCATTTGTCATATTAATAAAAAACATGTATTATTCAATCACATATTTTATTTCTGTAGTGGAGAAATTCACGTGCAGTGGAAGCATTGAGACAGATTCACAGAAAAATAAAATGCATTTTATTATAAACTTGATCAGAATGATGTCAAGCTTTTATTTTTTTAATTTGCAGCAACAGAAATTTGAGGTTGGAATCTCAAACTTGAAAGTGTTTTTTTTTTTTTTTTTTTTTATAACTCCACTGTGGGTTTGTTGGGAAGTAGTAATGGCTGCTTATTTTCAAAAGCCACATATGAATACATATTTAATTTATTTAATGTCTGTATTTTTAGAGACTGTAGTTTCATTTTTTTCTGCCCAAAATATCAATTTTGCTGTTTTGCTGGATGAAGTTGCAGAACTTTGATAGTCAAACATTTTTAAGTTTTTTAAGTCTGGCTGCCTGCTTGCACCATCACTATTTAGTAACAAGTTTGGGAGATGTTGCTGTTTTTTTTTTTGTTTTTGTTTTTTTAGGCGGTGGGGGTTGTTTGTTCTACATCTTATACAGCTGGAGGAAACGCAGGTTGCTCTGATATTTTCTTATGCATTATGCAAAGTATTTTTTTTCCATATAGACAGAAAGTTGGAACTTTTGAAACTAACTTATGACAGCAAAAGTTTGATACGAAGTACTGTCCCATGCTTTTTCAGGGAGACTCTTGTATACCTTAAGTATTACAAACAAGGCTTGTGCTCTTTAGATTCTCAAATAAAAAAATAAAAAAACAAATGGTTGTAAAATGGTTTAGCTTCATTTTTACAAATAAAGATCACACAGCCAAACAATTCAAAGCAACTTCAGTCCCATTTCAGGCCTTTTGTCATAGTTAACTACTTTGTTGAGGAGATGTAAAATTTTTTTTTTCACTTTTGTTGGATTCAAGGCCACATCATTGTCGCATTGATGGTTTTTAATTTCTATTAGGACCATCTTCTTGGATTTTTGACAATTTTTGCAAAGGTAACAGACATTTCCTAGAACAGATTGACAGCTATAGGCAGCCCTGCAAACATCTTCTGTGCCTACTGTTTAATCAAAATATCTAGTCACCTAAAATGTAAGATTTTTAGTAGTAGAACTGAGCTTTATCTGACTCAACATAATGTGTGACAGTGCAGAACCCTTAGTTTAATTAGCCAGCTTGTGCTCTAACTTGGTATTGAGGTCTGGATTGTGTTCATCAGGCTGTTCATTGCTGGCACACTTTCTGGCAATGTTTCCAAGCAGCAATCAACCACTTTGCAAATCAAGGTTCATTGTTAGTTCAGCATGTAATTATATGCTAGAAGTTCTGGCCTCAGCAGCATAGACTGAACTAAACGTTTGCAAATGTATTCTGTCCTTGCTAATTTGTCTACACTATTATATTTTGAGTGTCATGTATATTTGAAATTTGGATTGTTCATGACCCATTTGCCATGTTTTTGAACCTACTGAGTAGGACCAGGCTACAAAATCATAAGCTTATATTTTTCATGCGTTGATGCCTTTTACAACTGCATGGATCAAGACACAACATGCGTTATTTATTTTGTAGATTGATAAGTAGTGCTACATGAAAATACCTTAGTGTTTGTACATGTCATAAATTCCTTCCTGCATTCATGTCTTGCAGATTTTGTACTTTATAAATATTTGATTAATGCCAATATTAAGACCTAGGAGATTACAAGTTCTCCAACCCTCGAGGCAAGCAAATAATTAGACACCTGGAATTTTTTTAAGCATTCCTTCAAAATTACCTTACATGTTACTTAGCTGGCAGTTACTGTGAAAATTATTCTTTGAATTGTGCGCTACCCATTTTTAGGACATGAAAAAGTAATACTGATGTCAAACAATAGTTTTAGGTAAAGCTTTTTTGCGCTGTGATTATGCCTTGAGCTCCTGTTAATTAGAGCCACAAACTGAATCTGTAACCGAGGGCATTCCTATCACAGACTAAATCACACCAGAAAGCGGTTTGACTTTGTGCCAAAAAGTGTGTATGCAACCCTTTTTGTAATACAGAAACTGGACTCCCATAAAAGGTGACGGCTAATGCCCCATATTCCCATAAAACTCCATCCAAACATAGATCTGAATTTAGCCTTCTCCAGATCTACAAAGCATGTTTCTAGGACAATCAAAGTCAGTGACAGCTTTATTTTATTTGCAGACATTCTAGATTGGTTTAATCTTCTAGACATCACTGTAGATGTTCCCTTGAGTAGTTTTGCACTGGAGTGCGACTTGGTATTAGAGTTGGCTTTTAAATGAGATTGTGGTTCTCAACATGAACATAACATTCTTCCTATGGGTCTGTGCTTTCAGTAAGTGGTGTCTTTAATATGTGATGGTAGAATGGTGTATGAGATTAGTTGACCATTGCTTTGTCTGTTGTGGTCACAGACCTTTGTTGAAACATGCATGAACCACTAAATGGAAAGAATCACATTACAACACTCACCTGTTCAATGTAGAATATTACTGAAAGATCAAGATTCTGGATGCAAGGTGCTTAAATGACCTTTGTATTTTGAATAAGGCAATTTGAAGGAGGTGATGTGAGGAATTTTATGGTCCTAAGGAGCTGAGGAAACTGAATGATGTTGCTAGAGAATGGACAAATATTTCTCTTTTATAGTAACATCTGATGCATTTTGACATTTTGAGAAGTATAGCAAGCATTTTGGGAGCGGGGGGAGTGACTCTTACAATTTATCAAGATTTTTATGAAAATGTAACTGGTTTGAAACTGAAAGTACCAAAGATTTGTTTTTCCCTTGAGTCAATGTTTAGTGTTGGGGACATGTATCTCAGATGGTGGTACGGAGGATTTTAAAATTCAAATTTGAATCAGAAATTCTAGATCATATAACTAGGATTGGCCTTTCCAGAGCCAGGATCTGAAAAGTACTACAATATTATTTTGTTAGAAAGTTGAGTTAAAGGTAACCAACGGTAAAGTTACTTGTTGATTGTAGTACTGCCAATCAACAAGTTTAAAGAAATGATCCTAAACAATGCAATGAAGGAACTGCACAAACCATGTTCAGTTTAAGTTGGCCATGTAAACCATTAAATATTGTCAAAATTGTACAAACTTTGTTTTTACCTTGTCATGTCTGGTTTTATTTTAAAGCTAGCAATTTATAAAACCCACTACATTTAAGGCAGCTCTTCTGGTAATGTGTAAAATATCTTGCGCTGCTGTATAATTTGTAATCATTAGTGATGCATGTTAGCGAGTCTATTAAGTTTCCGATTTACAGACATGATTTTATAAAAATAACTGATCATTATGATGTGGTTAACATATTATTCACACCCTCCTCTTCATTTCTCATAAGGTATTGTCCACATGAAGGGAACAAATGAAATGTTGTTGTATTTGGTGGGAGTGTTACTGTTTTAATGAGTCCCTCTTTCCCATTGTGTAAGTGTCCTGGAATGTGCAACAATAAGCTTTGTTGTATGAAAAGCCCTCCCCTTGCATCATTTTACTTATCCATCAAGGTTTGTTTCCACTGTCATTTAGTAATTACATTATGCAAACATCTGCTTGGGTATGAACAAAAAAAGGAGGGGGGGAGGGAAGAGGGGCATAAGTGTGGATAAACTCTAGTAAAAAACATACTGTTCTACTCTGTTATGATGAATGAGCCCTTGTCCAAACGTCTTGCATTGCCATCCCTAAATGATCCTTGTTCAAATAGCTGACTTGTTGTACTATGGTAGTCATGTTTCAGAACAGCAGCAGGAAATGGACAACTTTGCTTCCAAATCCCAAATATGAACCAGGCAGTGTCGCTAAATAAAGCTGCAAACCACTCCATTGCAGCGGATGCCCTGCAGATGCAACCTAATTTCCGATGAAGCCACATGCTTTTGATTAGAGCAGACGCCATGTGGCTTGGTGCAAAAACCTTCCATTACTCTGAACTTATTTTTATAGTGCTGCTTCTAAATTTCTCTCTAAATTGGCAAATTTACTGTCTAGCTGAAAAGTAAAAAAAAAAAAAGAGATTTACAGATTTTTCTCTCTATCTTCCAGCTATGCTTTGGCAGATGAGGCCTACCGCTCACTGAGGGACCAGGACAAGGATCAGTGTATTCTCATCACTGGGGAGAGTGGAGCTGGGAAAACTGGTGAGAACAGTCATTTTTTTTGGTATACCCCTATTTTTTATGTATTGGTAAATGCTCTAAAGTAGAACATTGGGGATTATCATCAAGAAAAATTGAAAAATCTTACTTGGGCTAAGGAGAAAAAGACTGTTGCTCTAAATGAATCATTTCAGTAGGACCTGGAGAACAACATCATTCAGGTTTCTTGAGGTCTGAATTGGTCTGACTTGATACCTACAGAAAATCTATGGTGTTCTCAAGATAAGAACCACCAGAAACAAGCTGTAGGTCTCCAACAAAAGAAGTTAGGCTTCTTTAGCACATCACCTTAGTCACAGATGGATTGCCTCTGTGACTTGCTGCATTGATGCAGTAACTGAAAGAGTATGGAGTGAAAGTAGTCTCAAAATATCTGTGCGTGTGCAATACTGGATTTGTAACTCATGTAAGCATTTTTGTGTGTAACTTTGGATAGTTGTCTGTGAAATATGATTTGTTAACCTTAAGGAGAAAATAAACCCTTTCCTTCACCTACAAATGTTGAAAAAGTAGGGACGAGTCACCAGATACACACACACAAAACTGCATTTATGCACATATCCGGTTACGATTCCATGAGTATTTTTGAGACTCATTTCACACTACCAGATTTGTGTGTAGATGGTGCGTTTACATGCTAGTAGAAAGCTGGGTCATCCCATTTTTACTGCTTGTGCAGAAGTGGCAAATACACTAGTTCGGTGGAAAACAGTATATCTCAGCACTTCCTTATGATATTCCAAAATTATTTATAGACATATTGTGCATTTTTGAGCGGTGCAGGAGACTACGTGGTCTGAAAAACGACCACTGGGTGGCGGAATGGTTCGCTGGCCAGAAAAAAAGGCAGGCAAACCAAGAAGCAAGACGAAGCGTGCCGGTGGTCTGTCATCAGAAGTAAGTAGAAGTTAAACCTGCAGGCTTTGCTCTACGATTATAATAAGAAATTGAGTAATTATAAATAATTTCAGATTATGTTTTATATGTCTGGTACTCTGCCCTTCTCATATGTTTCCGTTAGCGGGAGCTAATGTTTATGTGAGCTATTCTACTTTAGCTGTTTGTAGCCAAGTTCGTGTATTTTAATGTCACACTCAGCAAAGTTTGAGAGTCTATCTTCAGTCTTAACTTAAACCCAGGTTGATCTAGTTTTATGATGCCGAAGTCGGCAAGCATCTTCAGGAGTTTATGGCAGTTATGGATATTGGTCACTACCACTGAAACCGTATTTTGTTGCTCCAGCAGTATTGAAGGTAGACCTGGACCTGTAGGAACATCATCTGCTGGCTAGATTTTATTCACCAGAACGAACTGAAAGGTACTTCATTTATGTTGACCTCAACATACTTAAGGATTTAGTCTAATGTTCACACATAGGCCTGTCACAATAACCAATAAATCAATCAGATTATAAATTAAAACAAACTCAATCATTTCCAATGGCTGGATATATCGTTTCTCTTTTTGCTCTCTTTCTACCAAAAACCGGATGATAAGTCTTCAGTTTGGTCTCAACTAGGCCTTATTTTGAAAGGCAGTTTTGTTTTCAAAAACTTTTGTAATTTATTTGGTTCGTTTTCTTTATTTTGGATATTAAAAATATCTTCCAGTTCTAGTGTTATATTCATTAAAATTTAAAGTTGAATGACATTTGAGATTGAGTTCTTGCATTATTATTTTGTCATTACCATTATATTACTTGAAAATGGTCTCAAAAGAACAATATTATGATTTGTTGAGATGACTTCTTCATACAGTAAAATTTTTCATCATGACAGACCTATTCACGCATTCTCCAGAATATTCAGATTAAACTGTGTTTGTGTTGGGATCTCTGAAATCCACAGAGACCCCATAACATCGGCCCTTAAACAAATGTATACCTCATCTGAAAACCAGAACAAACCTGCTGTTCCTGTTTGTCTTCATTTCAAGTTGGTTAATGTAAATGGTAAAATGTACAAACAGTAAATTTTGTTCTCAATTGACATTTTGACACAATTAACAGCTAATAAACGTATACTTAAAAATATATATATATTTTATGCATTTATTTAAAGCACCACTGCAAAAATAGCTTTCACAGCAAAACATTTAATGCATACATATCTGATCAACATAAAAATAAAAATTTCTACATACATTGTGATAATTCAAGTAATTTTCAGGCAGGTTTCAGCGATGTTCTGTCAAAGTCAGGTTTGTCAGTGCATCAGCTGTTCAGGAAAATCAACATTAAGTTTTCGTTATACACTAATTGTATATTTGTACTTTTTTCTGCATCTTCAGACAATTTGCAGCAGCTGAGATTCTGGGAGGTTTAACACCAAAACCTCAAGCTTTTAATTGTGCCGTCGACTGGACCAAGACGCCTGCCTTCCAACCCTCTGCAGTAGTTAATGTGCTCTGTTGGTAGACATTATGGTGTCTCCTTAATCTGTAGAGACTGTCCTTGGTCGTCTTTGAATACACAGATTTATGGTGTTTTCTTTTGTAAATTGATTATAGTAAATATTTGAACATCCATGTAAGTTTCAAGACATTTAATTGTTGACTTTAGGTAGCTGTTAATCTGAACCTATTTTGTTGAAAATTCAACAGATTTGTTGCAATCTTAAATATTTAATCTGTCCTTTGTGTGCGGTGAAATTAACATTAAAGTTAAAACAGAAAACACTTTTGTCATCTTCTTTCTACATTATAAATCTAATGATGCCTCTATTCAAATTATATATTTGTGACATCAAACTTTTTTCTGTCATAAAGCAGTGGTCAAACTATGGGTAAATGTTTGTAATTTACTTTCAATAAATGGAAACCAAAAAGGTTTTAAAGTAAAGGCACTATCGATACTCCTCATCTACCTCGCCACAGGTAAAGTTTCCACTGTATGCAAGTAAATGTGATTACAATTGAGTGAAAATTGTACTCCAGTTCAGGAGGGTTGGTGTCCTCCAACCTTGTCTCTGTAACGAACTGAGTCAAATCATGAGGTCAGAGGTCATTAGCACACTCTGGAGAAGTTGATTGTCCTAAGCAGCAATTTAATTCAGATGTGTTGAACCAGGACATATCTAAATGTTGCAGGACACCAGACATTGATGCCTGGATTTGAGGATCCCCATTAGAGGATCAGTGTGTTTCTGCAGCAGCTCCATCTGATCAGAGGGTAGACGAGATCTGAATGGTTCTGAGCCTCCAGAACGTAAAATAACGCCAGACTCAATCAGTCAGCCGTTTTGTCCTGTGTAGAGATAAATATAAAATGTTATTTATACACGTAGAAATTTGATAAATGAGAATCGAAAGGCAATTTATTTCCCTTAATTATATTCACTTGGTGAATAAAGCAAGAGGCAAATCCGAATATCTCCCAAACTATAAATACAAATATCAGTCAGCAACATGACTTGGGTATTTGACTGGAACCTGTTGGGCAAAACGGATACTGTAGGAACCAACTAGAGATGATTTTTATGGATTAAAGACTTAAACTGTGCCGAGTGTGACACTAAAATACACGGACTTAGCTACGAACAGCTAAAGTAGAATAGCTCGCATAAACATTAGCTCCCGCTAACGGAAACATATGAAGGCAGAGTAGACATATAAAACGTAATCTGAAATTATTTATAAATACTCAATTTCTCATAATTGGAGAGCAAAGCCTGCAGGTCTAACTTCTACTTACTAAGGGCACCACCGGCACGCTCCATCTTGCTACTTGGTTTGCCTACCTTTTTTTCCGGCCAGCGAACCATTCCGCCGCCCAGTGGTCGTTTTTCAGACCACGTCGTCTCATGTACCGCTCAAAAATGCGCAATATGTCTATAAATAATTTTGGAATATTATAAGGAAATGCTGAGATAGACAGTTTTCCACCGAACTAACGTATTTGCCACTTCGGCATTTAGTGAGAAATGTTGAGGATAAAAACACTAGACTCAAAGTAAAAATCAGATGACCCAGCTTTCTACTAGCATGTTAAACGCACCATCTACACACAAAGCTGAGGGCTCCGGAAGCGTGAAATGAGTCTCAAAAATACTCGTGCACTCGTAACCGGATATGTGTGTAAAAGCAGTTTTGTGTGTGTGTGTGTATATCTTGCGACTCCTGCGTGCTTCTTCAACTTTTGTAGGAGAAGGTTTATTTTCTTTTTACGGTTTACAAATCATGTTTCACAAACAACTATCCAAAGTTGCACACAAAAATGCGTACACGATTTACAAATCCAGTATTACACACGCACAGATATTTTGAGACTATTTTCACTCCATAAAAGAGTCCCATCCAAACATGCATGTTTTTAACTTACCAAAATAAATGTCTGATATTCTAATTTTAAATACACCTCTACAGGAAAAGCTCATGAAACTAAGAAATAAAAACTATTAAATATTATTTCCAAAGACTTTAAATGGAATTATTTTCATCTGCAGTACAAGAAACCATCGGTGAGGAGTCAGTTTAACTGGATTTCTGTAAAGTACGTACATTACAGAGAGCAGACTGTAGACAAAAATGTTACTTCTCTGTGGCTTTTGCAGGCAAAGCTGGAAGGAACCGGTTATTGCTAGCTGTTTCACAAGTGTGCCCACCTACTCATTAACACCCACAGCATTTCCACAGCAACCTGTACATCTGGACACAAATTTGATCCAACTGCTCTGAAATGACAATGCAGTCTGTACTTAAGATTGAACTGAAACAGAAATCAGATTTCTACTACTGTCTGAGTTTAGCTTTAGGCTCCAGCATCCATCCAGCATCTTTTTAGAGTCAGTAGTTATGCTCATACTAGGAAGCTGCCGGGAAAAATTGTTGCCTTATTGTAACAGTGACACATCTGTTTTGAACGTTTGATAGACCGCTCTTTCCCTCTTATCTATGCTAGGGGTGTGGGAGGGGAGCGCCAAGTCATAAATGGTATCTTTACAAAAGTTTTTTTTGTGCTGTGCTTGCTTTCTAAAGAATATAATCTCTGTACTTCTTTGTTCAGAGTGTAGTCAAAATCATTTTCTGGAATACCGAAACATGTGGGTTGTTTTTATATAAAATATCCCGTAGCAGATTTGAATGAGATAGTTTTGTTTTGATGTCATCATATTTGCACATGAAACACGATGATTCTGACTTTAAAGAGAGCACATGTGGAATAATAAAGGTGGATGAGTAAAAGAAGACCAGCATACTCTGTACAAATGTTGTCATGCTACCTGCGTTTATACCAAGACCCAACATTAATATTACACTAACCTCTATTCTCTGACAGAAAACTTACACTTCAAATGGGCATTAAACCATAAATGGAGCCTATTCAGATAAAAGCTTTTAACTCCAGATCATTTGTGTGTATTTTTTTTTTTTTTTTTTTTTTTGGGGGGGGTTGTGCTCATAGCTTCTTTTTGTTGCACTTTCATAAAAGAATGGCATTTCCTAGTTGCTGAGTTTTGCTGCCTTGCAGGTAATTGCAATATCCAGTAGGCTGGGCACAGACGGTGGGAATGCAGATGGAATCCACTCAATGCATTTCACAGTTGTTTTGCCCTGCTGGTAAAGATGGCGCAAAAAGCAAATTCATCTTTTGTTGCAGTAACCAACTTTCACTGAAAAAGCCAACCTTTACTTTTAGTATATATGAACATCATATTTTTGGGATATTAAAAGGAAAATCACTTTATCAATAGTTTCTAAGTTGGTTGAAACATTTTAAAAACCTTTTTCTACAATGTTCCTGAAATTTTCACTGAGATTATGCTGCTACACAAGATGCATTTAAGAGGCTTTTGCACAGGTTTACATATTTAGCAGGTAAATATGGTACTTGGATTTTACAACAAAAAACTCCCTGCAGCTCAGGGAGCATAGGGTGCCTTTGTGTTGCAACAAAAATATTTACACTACAAATAAATCATTACAATGTGTTTGAAGTGTAATGATGCAACAATTGCAGAAGCCTAAATAAAGGTAGTATAAAGTCCAGTTTGATCGCTCATGTTTTTATTTATTTTTTCCCAAAAACCTTCCTTTAAAGTCTCTTTCTCATGTTTATTAAACTCTGCTCCAAGGAGTCATCGCTGCAGTCAAGTTGGAGATAAATTTGGATTTCTGTCATCTCTGCTGCCCTGGGGCTTTAAAGTAATAAGGCCATTAAAAGCTACAGAATCGATATGCGCCATTTTCATTCATGTTTGTGAATGGAAATGGCTCATAACTCCCTTAACTTTCTTTTACATAGTTTATGTATAATCAAGCAACTGTGACCAACGTTATGAGATCTCTATTTTTCTGTAGAAACACATTAAAGCCTTATTTTACGCAAGAAAAGCTCAGTTTATTTCGTAGCCATGAAAGTACAGACTATTTATAAGAAACTTCTCTTTGTTGCAAGGTCTCTCAACTCTGGCATTATATTTTTATCTTTCTCAGTCTTAAATAAGCAAGCCTTTAGCTTTTACCATCAACAGCTCAGAGCATAGAACTCTTTTTGGCAGGTCACACATCATTTTTGGGTCACTGTCAATCTCACTAGTAGCTCAGAAATGATCCTTATGCCAACTCTCCAATCATGAGACATGTTTCCTACTGAGCCTCTGCTGGAGACGGAAAGTTAATTTTTGGACAGTCCCTCTGTTGGAACGCGGATTTGCAAACCAATTTCAATCACTGGGAACAGTGGGGTGAACAATGATCATTGCACCCAGATTGGTTTTCTAGGGGTTTTCTTTTCTTCCCAATGAAGTATGTCCCATAATTTCATCACAAAATCATCAAGCCAGAGTCTAACTCAACAAAGGGAGCTTCTTAAATGGGGTCTCCGCCTTTAACTCTCATGGGTGTCGAGGGGTGATGTAATGGGAATTTTTTTTTAATGGAGAACTCTGCAATGAGCCGGCATGGTGCACTTGCTCTTCTGTCATGTCTGAGAGGCTTTGACCTAATGCTTCTAATATCTGTGTGTGTGTGTGTGTGTGTGTTTCAGAGGCCAGTAAGCTGGTGATGTCATACGTGGCAGCAGTGTGTGGGAAGGGCCAGGAGGTGAACAAGGTCAAGGAACAGCTGCTGCAGTCCAATCCTGTGCTGGAGGGTGAGTGACGGTGGCTCGAGCTGCGTCCCAGTTTGGAGGCTGGGCTCTCTTATGTTTGCATATTGATGAAATTGTTAACAATGTGCTCCAGTTCAAGAGATGTTTGACAGAAAGCATCCAAAATTTGGTGGAGAAATGTACATTTAATAATTGCTGTAGAACTTAAGCTTCTTGATCTGAGTTGAATATTTAGGCTAGGCTTAAAAGTGTAAGAACATTGTATATTACCATGACAAAACCATTTCTACTATTAGTTATGGCAGTGGTAGCATCATGTTGGAGGGGATCAGCATTTTCATGTATTGAAATTACACATTTTGAAGTACAGAAATGAACTGAATTAAAAGTCCGAACAGTTTTTGAAAAGCAAGGAACACACCTTTCTGGTCAGATGTTCAAAGCTTGAGGGATTGTTTTATTAGCCAACTCTGCTTCAACTCTGAGTACTGTTCAATCCATTTTGGGTAAAAAAGAAAGTGTGTGGCACAATGACAAACCTACAAGGAGATGCATCAATCATAAGTAGTCACACTATGTACATTAAGGGTTGTGGTAGCAACATGATGGAATATGAGGGAGCTCAACGTATGAAAACCTTTGCTGTTTTCATATGTTGACTTTTGTGCGCGGTTGGTTAGGAAAAAGTGATTGATTGCCCTTACAGTGTCTTTTGTGAATCCCAGTGCTGGCAGAGAATTGCCCTTTTTTCTTTTTTTATTGGGGGCAGTGGACAGGAAGTGCCCATGAAAAATGAAGCTGTAAGGTTGACTTGCAGTGGAAAACCTTGCACATCTGCAAGAGTTTAGCTCCTGCCGATCTAATTGCCCCAACACAGAGACGCACAAAAAGAGGAAAAAGGAGGGAACTGTTTATGGAGCCAAACACAGCGGATTTATCATGCTTGCTCTCTGTGATGCTCTGCTTCACTTTCGTTATTGCTTTCATTCTTTGTTACCCTCCATTTTTCACTCCTTGCTCCGATTTCTCTTCAGCTCTTTATCTCAGCATCTCTTATTCTGTGTGTTCCTCGCCCTCTGGCTGTCGCTGTTCCAGACAAACAACCCACACATTCACACTATTCGAATACTTAAACACACATTATTCAGCTGCTATCAGCAATTAAGCTGTTATGCAAGTAGCTCTGTGCTATGTGGTACATTTAATAGCATTTAAATGTGGATATGAAATAAAGGAAATGAAAACTGCAGAGAAACATAGTCCTTTTTGAAAATGTCCACTGGTGAACATTGTAGGTTGGTATTGTGCTCCTTGGAGAGTATCTTGTTTTTGTTTGTTTGCAAGCAAGGGCCCATATGGAACCACTTTGACTCGAATGTGGCGTGACATAAAGGTTTAGTCCCTCCTAAGCCTGGAAAGCGCTGGTGCTTTGCTTAATCCTCACAGAATTATGGGCCATCATCAGTACAAATGCCTTTGACATTCAGGTCTGTTATGATTGACAGGTGACTAGAGAAGGACAATGGCAAGGATCAATAATAAAGGCTTAAAAATTTGGAACAGATATTGGCTTAGTTCTTTACATTAAAGCTTTCAAACCAATTTTAGTCAAATGTTTTTGTTCTTAATTTTAACTTTTTGGGATTTTTCTCTGCAGCATTTGGAAATGCAAAAACTGTACGGAATGACAACTCTTCAAGATTTGTAAGTATCAACTTTTATTTTGTCTTGGGAAAGGAACAAATTCATTTGTTATGTATATATACACATTTTGAGCTATTTATGGAAAATATGCTCACTTTGACTTCTAACTCTAAATGCACCTCGATAAGTTGGAATCTCATTAAAGTTAATTTTAGGAAGTAAAGTTAAAAGGGATGAGAGAAGTTCAACAGCTTAATATGACTTATTACATTCAACTCATGTCTCTTGAATAAGATGGAAACTCATTTCCAAATTCTTCAAAAGGCTTTGCTTCATGAGTCTCAAGGCTGTGATTACCTCTTCCTTAGCAGCCTTTTTTTTAATTTAACCACATGTTTTTTTCTTTCTTTTTTTCCTCATCCACTCAACTTTCCATTGATGTGCATTGGACAAAGCCACTGCCACCTTCTTTAGGAAAGACCTTTTGCGGTTTATGGCACGGTTTCATTATGGGTTCTTAATTTCTTGGAATATTTGATTTAGCTTGGCTGTTTGTGGGCCTTCCCATGGTGTGTTCTGAAAGTCGTGCCATTTAAGTTGATCACGTTCATGACTCAGAGAGGCTCCTCCTCCTGCATGAGTCCTCAGACAATCTGGAAATGGAGATCTCCTTCACATAGCAATTAAAAGCTCAGATAAGGCTAAGCACAACTTTATCTTAAGATTGTTTTCTTGTAAATATAGTTTAAAAGCCACAGACAAATGCTACTCCAAACTCTGAAATGTGCAGATTGACTGGATTCTAAATGAACTGTGCAGATCCTGACTCCAGAAAACAGAAGAAATATAAACTGTAGAGTTGAATTTTCTCTGGCTTCATAGTTAATCCATCCTTTATAGCCATTTACTTTTGTCCTTCTTTTGATTTGTCACTGTGTGTATACACATTCCCCTTAGAGATGCATGTTGGGGAACAGTGGGGATTTAAACCACAAACTGGTAGTTTAGACGAAGACTTTTCTATCATCACTGTGGCCTTGTACCTGTTTTTTTCCCTTTTTTTTTTCTCTACCGTGTAATTGGGACACATTTATTGCTTTGCACAGTAATACTGCCCCACACACAACACTGTTTGTGCACTGAGTGTATTACATTTTTTACTTGAAACATTGTCTTGGTATTGGACTTCGATGTGTAGAACAGTATTGTTGCAAAAATGCCATTTAACTGTGTGTTGGATTCTTTTAGCCTTGTAATGTGCAGGATTAAATTGAAAATGGAAGAAATTCTAAAAAAATGTTTATCATCCATCTCCCCTTCTACTATGCTTTCAGTCCAACCTTGTGTAGATTAGTCCCTTTATTAATCAGGTTGTTCATCCCTTCAATGTTTACATTCATGCATTAATTAATTCACCCATTTCATTTGTCCATCCAGCTCTGCCAATCTGTCTGTCCAAATGGTGTCTAGTCAACTATTTCTACATTTGTCTAACAATCCATTTATTCTACTTATACATATTTCCCTCCATCAGCCATCAGTTTCCTTTCTTCCAACTTTCTGTCACTCCATTTCTGCATCCCTCCAAGTACCCACTGTCCATTTATCAAATCATATGTTGAGATCTTTGGTCTGTCCATCAAACCCTTTCATTTCTCCATCCCTCCAACAATAAATATTTGTTTCTGAAAGCTTGGCAGCTGGAGATAAATCTGCCATAAATTTATAATGAACTCTTGTATTTGTGCTATAAAAATCCTGGACAAAAATCAATATACCAGTTGCTAATATTGAGCAACTGGTAAATAATAAGGTTATATTTTTTCACATAAATTACATCGTAGGGATAATGCAACAATGTTTTGTTTGGTCCTTCTATAAATAGACCCAAATCCAGACTACACATTTCCAGGTAATTGCATTATGAGAGATATGGGTGTGTTGAGTATTTTTCCACACAAGACATTCCCCCACTATCTGCCTCAGATTTGTTACAGAGGTGAACAACAGTTTTACTTTCCTACAAAATATCCCATCAGTCTGACTTCTGTTCATGTTTATATTTTCAACATAACTTATTCATGTAGAATAAAATTGCAACCTCTTATCTTAACTTTTAGCACTTCCAGTAATGTTGTCTCCTCCCTTCCTGCCACACAGATGAAGTTAGAAACTGGTTATTCCAGCAAGCACCAGCTTGCTTCTCAACATGCCATTCACACGTTCTGCTCCACTTTTACTTTCCATACTGTTTGGAGTTAATTACCATATGTTGTTTCCTCCAAACAAAAGTAAACCGGCATGCTGTTACGGTTACCTCAGTGGATTATACATCTGATCCTGTTTAGCAGACCTCGGCTCGACAAAGTCTTTAGACCTCCTTGCTAGTTACCGCTTCATCAGAAGTCCATTGTTTTATCATGAAATTATGAATGAATCCCTCACTTCATTATGCTGAGTGCAGAGGGCTTATTGAGTTTGGTTGAGCCTGTTTTCCAGCCGTTCCTGGTTTGGTCTGGCAACCGAGCTGCTATTACTACATCAGAAGAGCAAAAAAATAAATAAATCCCATACAAGACTTTCTAGTCCAACATTAAGGGAGAATAACTTCAAAATAGCTCGAGTTAGCTATCCACTTGAAAGGGAATATAGCTGAATAGCTGAAACAAAAACAAAAAATCTTAATGCTTAAAATGAGTCAGAGCTCATTTTAAGCATTTTCAAAGAAAAGAGGAATATGAATATCTGAGTAAATAAGACCTCGCATCTAACTGTTCCACTCTGACCCTCAGGGAAAATACATGGACATAGAGTTTGACTTCAAAGGAGATCCGCTGGGTGGAGTCATCAGCAACTGTGAGTACAAATGGAGAAAACGGATTTAAATCAAAGTAGGGGATAATGGAAAATATTTTGAGAATTTACTCAATTTCTGTTGCCTTACAACAATAATTATATTTGTATTTATTTTACTTGATTTTGTGAAGGAGCAACATAAGTATGGAATTGTGAAATTGGAGGACAGAGATGTATTTTTCAATATTCTGAAAATCAGTTTTATTAAGTTAAGCTTTTGAATAAATTTTATTTGTAAAACCTTTAACAACTATTTCCTTCAGCTTCACAATTCTGCACTTTGTATTAGTCTGACAATATATTTATTTTATACATTCGGTTGTGGATGTGATGTGTCCGAATGTGTAAATATTTAAGGGATGTGAATACTTCTTCAGAATTGTAACTGATGTGCTGGTATAGCCATGAAAACATGTATATTTTGATTGTATAGCCTTCACTCTGTTTCTTGCAGTGACATCATATATAAATCATTTCCAAATGTTACCTTTTCGGATGGTGGGAGTCAGACCAAACAAAAGGGATCATGAATCCCATTCCTGGCATTCTCCCTGACAGCTTATCCTTGCCTGTTTTGATTTGATCTTGCTTCTGTTTCTGTGACCTCTGGCGGGGGAAGCTAGCACAGACAAAACATTGTGAACAAAGACGGAAACTATAATGGCAGACACACAAGTGTGCTTCTGTCTCTCTGCCTGCCTGAGTCAGTTTAACGCTAGCAATAGTCTGCAGAGAAGAGCCATAGTCATGTGACTTGTTTAGACTTGGCTGGATGGACGGATTGACAGATGGGGTGTGAAAGCAAATGTAGGACTAGATGGATTGCTTTTGTTAGTTTATTTCTCTATAAATCTTGGCCAATTTTTCTCTCAAATTACTTTCTTTTCTTTTTTTTTAATGCTGTATTAATTTTGCTACATTTTAGTGCCCCTTTCATTGAAATACAGATTTTTGCTCACACATTATGTTGACTTGTAAACATGTTAAATCACCAGTGGGAGCATGCTGTGAACTGGGCATGTAATAAATCTGGTGTATGGTGGTGTGCAACAGAAATTGTGGAACTCTGGCCTTAAAATGCAATTGCAAGATGACCAGATTTTTGCACTCTGCAAGTGTAACTCACTTTAGGATCCTGAGAATAACTAATAGTTTTTGTTCTTTCATACCCTGTATTTTTCCCTAATGGTGTCAAAAGCCTTCAGCTGAATGTTAAGATAAAGAAAAATGAGCAAAAATGTAAGAAGTGGCTTTTTGCTAGTCTTCTATCTCACTTTCTTCCTGCGTCTTTGATCACAGCTCCACATTACTGCGGCAGACCTCTCAGTCATGGGTGTTCTATTATTGATGTGCCCACTCCTAAGTGCCACTTATGTGATTCATGACCTGTGGGTGTCGCAGTACTTTTTAGCCTGGTCCTCATCTGACCCTAACATCCCTAGCTCACTGTGGAAAGACCCGGTAATTCGCTCTTTGCAGAAAATCAGTGGATCAACTTCAAACTAGCACTTCTATCCTTTCTGCACCCATCCTCCCACCGGTGGGTTGAGTTTATTCTAAACATTGAAAGTATGGAACTTTTTTTTTTCCCCCTGATGGATTTGAGTTTTTTGCCATTTGGTTATAAAAGCAAAAAGTGTGAAATAAACTTCTAACTTTCCTAAAATAAGATGTTTCTTGAAAAGAAATTCTGTCTATAAAGTCTTCTGCACAGTTGGACTTAAAGTGAAGAGGCTGTCGAGTAGTCTGCAGTATCTTTGAGCTCTGCAGGCAGTTCTTGGTTGAATGCCTGTTTGCCTGATGCAGTAAGCAGATGAAAGTGCTTGTTTAATCAGGTTCTGCTGCTCTTAGTCAACGACTCAGCAGAAAGAGCTGATGTCTGAAATATTTTAGTGACTTCTTCCTACCCAGTGGATCCTAAATAACAAAAAATGACAAGTGTCTCCTCTCAAAAATATTTATGTCCTAAGGTTTTTGCTAGTTTGATGAATAAACACAAGCTAAAATGCATTTTATTGATTTTGTGATGAAGTAAGTCAAAGTGTTGTGTAGCTGACGTGGAAGGAAAACGATGCAGATTTCTTAACCCTAACCCTAAGGATCAGTCATGAAAATTTAAGTAACAATTCTTTCTAATTTGGCCATGAAATTAAAAACAAATGCTGCATTTTATTTTACTTTCTTTTTATTTTTTTTACTAATTGTAATATTATAGCATGCATTAATATTAAACCTCACTTATTGTAAGCAGCCTGGAATGCAGAGGAAAGCCATCAGAAACCCAACTTGCTTACGTTTTGCAACAAATCTGAAAGGTCCTGTAGCATGTAGCTCAAATTTTATAATTTAAACTACATGCAAAAGATTTGGGTATAGAAATAAGTCCACATCCCTTAGCACCCATCATTTCATTTGGGCCAGCTTCTCTATCCCTGCTGAAGAAGAGTTGAAAGGGAAGATAGAGTCAAATACAGATCCATCCCAAGGAGAAAAAAGTTAATGGACTGCAGACTTGAAACTAAGATGGAGGTTCACCTCCAAACAGCACAGCAACCCTAGGAATACAACCAGAGCAACAAGTGAATAATTTAAGACTGAATCATATTCATGTTCGAATGATACAGTCAAAGTCCAGGCCTGAAACAAATTGAGAATCTGTGGATTTATTCCAATCTGATGGAGCTTGAACTTGAGCATTGTGCAAATTAATAGAATGGTCTCTCTTCCCCTTGCCCCCCCATTTCACTCTGAAAATCTTTTGGAATCAAACATTATAACTTACAGATGTAATTGCAGTGGAAGATGACTCCACAAAGCATTGCCTCAAGGGAATGAAAACAAATGCATTCCAAACTATCCAGATTTTTATGAGAGCAATATTTAAAGTCAGTGTATCATTTCCTACACCCGACTATTATAAAAAAAATGCCAGTGAAATGCATTGAAGTTTGTGGTTGTAACATAACAAAGTCGAAGGGTATGAATACTTTTCTAAGGCATTACAAATTTGACAACGACCACCTTTTGAGTTTTGTATAAAATGAGGTAGTACATTGGAACAGGAAGCCACATGGTCACTAATAGAGTTGCAGTAAAAAAAGGCGACTTGTCCTGTGTGTCATAGTTTCCTTTTGTTTTCTTATAGATCTGCTGGAGAAGTCACGAGTGGTGAAACAACCTAGAGGAGAGAGGAACTTCCACATCTTTTATCAGCTCCTGTCTGGAGCTTCAGATGACACGCTGAGTAAGTTTTCTGAAAGGTTGATGAAGCCAAATAAAAGCCATGCAAGTATTAATGTGAATGTTATGACTGGAAATTAAAATGAAATGGCACTGTAAAATACTGGGGGGAAAAAAACAAACTACAATCTGTAATATGCCAAAGTAGCATACTACAGACTAATTAAATAATGTAGCAAATGTGTTAAGAAAGAAGTTACAGATTCAAACTATAAATGACTCACAAGAATTAATGAAGCAAACATCAGAACAGCAGCTGCTGGAAAACCCAGACTGACAATTGTTTTGTCCTTTGCCTGACATTGATGTAATGTTGGGTGGTGAACATAATTGGACATTTTGCTGTAGCAATTGTCCAGTTCCTTCTGTGAAAATCTTGCGTTTAAAAACATCCTCCAGCAGGTTTGCAGCTGCAGGAACACATGGCTTACACATTAACGACCTGATCTTCCTGTCTAACAAACACTTCGCTGAACAAAGCCAGGCAATGAAACCTGTTCCCTCTGTTTGCCTTTCTCTGCTCTGAAGGCATTGTTTTATGTCCTGAACAATATAATGGTCATCGACCCCTAGAGTACTTGCATCAGAGGGGCAGGGTTTTGCTGTAGTTAATGCAGCCACTAATGAAACCCGACACGTGCGCCCACAAGAGGAATAGATTTCTTTGTTCCTACATGGGCTGGGCTTTTAAGTTTGCAATTCAAGCCCAGAGAACAGTGGTCACAGCAATAACTCATTTGTGGAAGCATTGTGCAAAAGTTCTTTTTAATGACTGTTGTGTGTTTTTTGTTGTGGTGTTTGCCATGGCAATGCCTCTTGGCTATGGATGTCCAGGTGTGCATTGTAAATTCAATGGAATTGAGGTTTTGATTGTTAATTAAACATGCTGCGAGCAAATGCAGATTAAAGATTAACCAGATTGTTTGTCACAGAAAAGCTTAAGCTGGAGCGAGACGTCAGCAAGTACAACTACCTGAGCCTGGACTCTGCCAAGGTCAGTGGGCTGGATGATGCAGCCAACTTCAGGACAGTCAGAGTAAGTTGCACAAACACAAATCTCCACATGTCAGATTAGAATGAAAAGGTCTTTTAAAAATATTCTATTAAATCTATGCTAGATGAATTCTCTATAAACTGAAAGACTTTAGTTAATTTCTGTTCATTGAGGCTTATGAAAACCTTAAATTGAATTTATTTGGAAAAGATTGTAACACTCAAAATGACTTGATACAATTGTGGACATATTAATTGGTTTAAGTATATATTCTCTCAGTATTTTTGTGGTGCTCCTTTTGCATTAGTTAGTGCATCATTGTGGTGTGGCATGGAAACGATTAATCTGTTGCGTTTCTGAGATAAGAATGCTAGGATGCTTTAATGGTGACTTTCAGTTCAGCTGCATTGTAGGCTTTGGTTTCCCAGCTTTCTCCTTAAATCAGCCCACAGATTCTCTTGGTCAGGTGAGTCCATTGGCCAATAGAGTACAGTTATTAACTTGGACTCTATGCTTTACCACTTTGACAGTCATAGCCCATACTCTGGATATGTCCAACTACAGTTCAGTCCTTGTGTATCTTCCCCTAACTTTGAGCCATCTTTGCTTCACAATTTTTCTCAAGCTTCAGATTTCTGTGTAATCTACTCCTGTTTTTACTACATTTTGTCCTTCCATTAAGCTTTCAATTAATATGCTTGGATATAGCACTCTGAACACCCAGCTTTTTTTTTTTTTTAGCAATACCTTACCCCTCTTTATGGAGAGTAGTCTTCCCCATGGTGTGAAAGAAATAACAGACTTTTTTTGGTCCAATCTTTTAAAAAAAACAAAAAAAACTGACAATTGATGTATAAACCATTTGCATTACTGTTTGAAAATGCAGATGTGTTTGAGTACACACAGAAAAGGATGCAAAATTCACGCTACAGTTTGCAGTTTCCATCTTGTAAAAATGCTTGTGTTCCAACAAATAATAGTTTGTTGGGACATGTGTATTGTCTTATTGAATGTTAAAGCCATATGTTTTACTTTTGTTGGACGTTCTGTTACTCAATGAATTGTTGAAATTCTTTAATTGCTCAGCACAATTTAAAATGACTAAATATGTTTTGTAACTTGGAAAAGGACCTCTGCTTAAAAAAAGACAGCTCGAGTTAAGACAAATGCTAGCACATCACAAGCAACTCTATGCTCTGCTGACTTTGAGTATCGACTTACCTTTTATCTGTGTCATGTTGTGTTAAATATGATTCATGTACAAAGGGCAGAGATTGGTCAGCTCTTATCTCCTGGACAGGACAAACAAAATCTATCAAACTCACTGTTCTTTGGCAAAATGTTCACCTCTGTCTCTCTCCCATTTATTGCCATAACAGTTCCACTTGATTTCTGCCTTTAATATTTACTACAGCATAAAAAGTAAGTTATGATTTTGCATTTAACATTAAGGGGGGAGAAAAAACTACAACTATCCTGGTTGTTTTTGTTCTGTGATGTTTCTTCCATTCCTCATCGACGGAAGGAGACCTGCGGTTATTGTCTATCTACTGCAATGTAGCGTACAAGGTCCTGTTCCAGCAGGCTTCTTTTAAATCACTGCACAAGACTCGTCAGTCTGAATTGTAACGGTCAGCTGTCCTCGTTTCCCCACTTTTCACATCCTGCTTCCCATTAACTTAAAGCATTCCCGGCGCAGCTGCACCTCGCCAGCCGGAAACACAAAAGGACATTCCCTCCGAACAATCGCCCCCGCCACTTTATATCCGCCTTTTGAGTTAGAGCAGATTTGGACAATAATTTGTGAAGTATTTAGTGTAATATTTGATGATGTTTAGATTTCTGACTTGCAGGATTGTTTTTATTAACTTTCAAACCGAAGTAGGTTTTTGGTCAGTTGTTGGATTAAAACAGCTTAGACTTGATGAAAATAAAATTTTGGAAGATCTAAAACCTGTTGTAGCACCGTAAATGTTTAGTGTTATGATCACACCTCAAGAACAGGCTGCAGTTTTGTTTTTGGTCCTTCAGTAGTGGACTTCACAAGCCTTATTGCATGGTTCCAATTAGGTACCTTACCTGTACTGCTGCACCAATCAGGCATCCACGGGCTGAGACAGTTTTGAGGTGTGGTCTTCCTTTTCTAATTTTGACCACTTCCAGTTATCTAATTCAGGGGCTGTAATGTCCATCAATCAATCAAGTTTATTTGTATTGAACATTTCAGCAACAAGGCAGTTCAAAGCTCTTTACGTCATAAAAATGCAAAGTCTTCAACAATTGAAACATTACATTTTGCCAAGTGCTGTCATTACGCATCAATGTTGGTTAGTGTTTCATTTATTGTGGTTCAAAAGCAACTCTGAGCAGGTGTGTTTTAGTCTAATTTAAAGGAACTACACTGCGTTCTATTTAACTGCTGAATTAAAAATAAAAAAAATATCTAAAGACTGACCATAAAACTGGGGAAGAGAGAGTGTTCCATTTTGATGCATTTAATGAGCAAGAAAATGATTATTGATGGATTGATTTATTTTGTCTTTTGGTTAATTTTACCAAGAAACAATTGACTATTTTGTTTTACTGGTTTAAATCCTTTTCCAATGAACTATGCAGGACCAGTCATTTCCTAAATAGGAAAATACCACAATATAATTTTCTATTAAAAATTGAATTTTTTCTGGTAAAGTGATATATTGAATATCAGCCTGTTAGATTTTGATATACATTAATACATATTTAAACTTTGTAGTTTTCATGCGTTTACTGGACAGTGTTGCGCCTTTGTTTCACTCATCATAACAAAAGTATCAGCTGTTAAATTTGCCTAGCTATCTAACAGCATCGCCACCTAAAGTCACCTGTTCAAACAATATTCTGCTTTTAAAATGACATTGTAGTCAGAGTGGCTGGTAACAAAGCGTGAAAAAAAAAAATCCAAACTTCTGAATTTATTTTGAAGCGCAAAGTAAAAGTGTCAGACCTTTAAGCCATTTTTATTGGAACATGTAGGAGAGGCACAATATAGAGATGGACCAGATCATTGCATATCCCTGACTTAACCTTAATTTCCTTTTTTCTTCATCCACAGAATGCCATGCAGATTGTTGGATTCATGGAAGATGAAATGCAGTCGGTGCTGGAGCTTGTAGCTGCTGTTCTAAAGCTCGGCAACATTGAATTCAAGCCAGAATCGCGTTGCAATGGGATGGATGAGAGTCGCATCAAAGACAAAAATGGTAGGTTTGATCCCATCCTTCATTTGCTTATTTGTAAAAAAAAGACAAAATTCAAGTTGACCATGTTTCTACAATGTTGTATAGCAATTAGAGCAAAAATTACCTGTATTTGCTTGTAGATTAGCTGAAAGATGTCCTCAATTTCTATGTTGTAAACAATATTCCTAGTTTTTGACTTAGGGAAGACCTCTTTTAAAGCTACCGTCCCCTTATTGGCTTCTTTAGTGTCCCCTGTTATCCTGCTAACCAAATAGGTTTTATGATTTCTGTCAGAAGACCTGCATGTTATTGTTCAAACAGTTGTTTCCATAAGGCAAATATTTAATTTACATATTTTCCATATGACGTCATGATTCGTTGCTGATGCTCATTGGCAGTTTGTCAAGTCCTGAGAGCACTCCAAACTAGAGTGCACATCATATAAACTGACTTCCTGTAGTCCTTTGTGTCTGTCACTCTTGTTCATATTAAGTATAATTACCCTTCTAATTTGTTCTCTTCTAGTATTATTTTATATTTCATGATGTCCAAAATCCTTTCTATAGGATTTAAAGGATTTAAAGAATATAAAGCTTCTCATTGTTGATGTAATAAACTTAAAAAATGTATTTGTTTTCTTTGTAGATTTGAAGGAGATGTGTGAGCTGTTAGGAACTGAGCAGTCTGTACTGGAAAGGGCTTTCAGCTACCGAACAGTTGAGGCCAAGATGGAAAAAGTTTCCACCACTCTGAATGTTGCTCAGGTCTGAGTTTCACTTAACTTAATTTTAAACCAGTTAAAAGCAAATATTTCTTTGTTTTTTTTGTTTTTTTTTGTGTTCTCTCATTCCCTCAATCCGCAGAAAAATAAAGGGTAATTTCTTCCCCTTGACTTGCTTTCCCTTTGGCTGCCAACACCAATCCATGTCAATGCCACATGAAAACTTTTACATAATAAATAAGCACTGTTCCTTCTGGAAATGAAAATCTAGGTCATGTTTCAGGGGTTAGGCTTTTGTCACATTACATGGGGACTGCTGGCATAGACATTTCAATTCAAAACATTAAAATTGTATCCCCAGAAATTAGTCACATTTTTTTGTGTGCAGGTTTGTATTAAAAAGCATAAAATTCGGTCAGGTGATATTGAGCAAATTTTAATTTTCATTTATTTTCTCTTTGATATGACTTTATAAAGTAAGCAATCTGTATTTTATCCTTCCTGCATGTTTTTGTTTGCA
Organism: Gambusia affinis; assembly: GCF_019740435.1. Classification (NCBI taxonomy): domain Eukaryota; kingdom Metazoa; phylum Chordata; class Actinopteri; order Cyprinodontiformes; family Poeciliidae; genus Gambusia; species Gambusia affinis. The sequence continues at coordinate 23,084,084 of NC_057878.1, forward strand.
TCTTGCAAAATGACTATTTGCTGTATCTGGCACTTAAGGGGATAAATATTGAAAAAAAATCTAAGTCTGTATGGTAAGGACTGATTATGTGTCTTTTGATAAAGAGTAATATAAACATAAGCATATAACATGCATAAATGTTGGTGTTTAAAAGAACAAGAACAAGAAAACTGCAAATTATTTGAACAATATTCAATGTCACATCTATTACAATTTTTTCACAGGCCTACTATGCCAGAGATGCTCTGGCCAAAAATCTCTACAGCCGTCTGTTTAGCTGGCTGGTGACCAGAATTAACGAAAGCATAAAAGTAAGTAAAATATCTCTTAATAGAAGTTAAAGTTCCTTTGCTATGCTGACAATGTGGTGTCCTTTCAGGCACAAGCTAAAACTCGCCACAAGGTGATGGGTGTACTGGATATCTACGGCTTTGAAATATTTGAGGTAAGACGTGTGCCAGATCAAACTGGTTGATTATTTCTTAAGCCCAGAATGACAGAATCAGACCATCTAAAAACAGAAAAGAATTTTCACCTCAAGCTGTTTGCCTGCTTTGCTACCTGTGTGGAGCTTATCTGCAACAACTGAGTCCAGATATAAATGCACTTGGATTAGTTCAGCTTTGTTGGGTGAAATAATTTTTGTGGTAAATACACTGTTCAGTGCATTTGGAGGGGAACTTCTCATTGCTTAAATACATGTTTCAGATGCACTTTTAAATGTATCACATGGCAAAGGGATTCCACCTGTTCTGCATGTCAGTGCATGTAAAACATGAGACAGTTTTTTTGTGTTTGTGTGTTTTTGCTAAATGCATTTTAGTCGCCTGTTCTTCATTTGTCATTTTGTTTTAATATCACTGCCTGTTCATTTCACTGACTCTCAAGTCCTTCCCCTCTTCTTAATGTTGTTTTGTCTGGGTCATCAGGAAGGAGTAAGTAACACCCACACCAGCCTGCTTGCTGTGCCAGAGTGCATGCTGTGATCCTTTAGACATAATTTAGCATCTTGTTTAATTCCTCATGGTGTGCAGTAGCCTATAGTGTACCACACAGCTGAAACGATGCTAAAGAAACCTTTGCATCATTTGAAAAATACCATTTACATAACCATTTTAATGTCTGAACTTTAGTGCAACAAGCACTCATCCACAGAATAAACTGTAAATAGATATAAACTGTAAAATGCTTTTTTTGTTTGTTTGTTTTTTGCTAGTTTGTTAGCTTTATTTGGTCTCTCAAAAACGTCATTAAAAGTTTCCTCTGGTATTTGTCATTTGTGTGCTCCAATGTATGGTTTAGAATAAGATATGCTAACATGTAGCTAAATGCTTAATTTGGCTAATATCTAATATTTAGCAGCTGCTCAAATTAAAGAAAATGTGTCATAAAATTTAGACTAGCATTTAGAAGCATTTCAATGGCTAGTTTTGTGTTAAAGAAAAGCTGTTTGGCACTTGTATAAGGGAGCCAAGATTTAACATTAAAGGCCAGTTAGCTTTCTTAGCTGTATGCTAAATTATGCTAAGTGCTACGAAATTACAAATTTTTTGTCACAAATTCAGTTGTTGTAGCAGAGCAATATGGTATTTATTTTAATGTATCTCATACAGGCTAAGCTGAAAGAAAAGGCTTTTGTTTATTCTATAGTAATTCAACAAAAAGGTAGAGATGTGCTTTGTAGACTGTCTCAAATCCTTCTTATAGCAATACAGAACTGATGTTCTGATTGTTCAGAAAGGATAAAACTCACTTTGCCCAAAGCAAATAAGTAAATATTTTTACAATAATTAAATAAAATGCCTCCTTCTTGAAATGAGGCTACTTAGTCCAAAGTTACTCCCTCAAGACACTGGTCACAGCATTTTATAAAACCTCAAAGTTGTCACTGCACTTTTCTGAACAGGTTTCTTCTACATATTTCAGCCTGGGATCTGCTGCCAATCCTGGAGACAATGTTTTCCTGTGTGCTTTTTTTTCAGGGGTGACAATGACCTTTGGTTTATTCAAGAGAATGTAATGAATCTTAAAAATTCAAAACTAACTACATGCTGCAATGTATCCCATTTCCTCTTCACTAATAAAACGTGTCCTTCACCTTCTGTCTAAAACCTGCTCTAAAACTAACAGCATTTTTATGTTTAGAAAATATTAACCAGTGTTCAATAAGGTATCTTAAAAGAAGCATGACTCATTTTTTGTTGCCATAATTGACCAGAGTTCTGTGGGTAACGGGGAACAGCTATTCATTATATACTGACAAGTCAATGTTTAAAGAAGTCTTCAAAGTCTTACTGGAATTTTTCATGATAAGGATTTATAATTATTGCTGAGATATTACAGGTAGATTAAATAGTTGCTTCGTCATAGGGTTTATGGTGATAAGATTGCAGTTTCACATCCTGAAGCCTCTGGATTGTTGAAACCATTTTTTGAATTATGTGCTGAGGTTTAAAGTTTGTAATAAGATATGTGCTACCTCACTGATCCAAACTAATTAGATGTGTAGTAGATGACAGAATTTAATATTACAATCTGAATTGTCAGCTTTAATTTATCTGACCAGTGAGGTTTCCAGATTTCCTATACTTACTGAATATTTTTTCAGGAGCTAGGAAAAGATACTGAATTTGTCGCAGCAAAAGAATGCTTCTAATGAAATGTCGTGCAAGAAAATAAAATGAGTAAAGCAGGGCAAATCACCTATTTTATGGTTTCTGTTGTGCAATGCTCTGAACAGAGAGCTTGAAGAAGCTTCAGACAGTTCAAATTTCATTATAGAACATTCAAGCTCTTAAAATTTTGTTTAACCTACTTTTATGTTCCAATGTTAAAGTAACTTGAGGTTAAGTTTCTCATCCCTCATGTTTTCCTGTCTGCAGGACAACAGCTTTGAGCAGTTCATCATCAATTACTGCAACGAAAAGCTGCAGCAGATTTTCATCGAGCTGACTCTGCGTGAGGAGCAGGAGGAGTACGTTAGAGAGGTAAGCTGTGAATTCTACTCATTGAGAAGTTTTGTGTCAAGCTGTTGGATGCAAGGTTTAAAAACTCCAGGAAAATTTACCTCTCAACACCTGCCTTTATCAATTTCGTTCCTTTCACCTGCAGCTGTACATCTGCATCTCTTAACATGTCACCACTCGGTTTGTTGTGTTGACAGTCCATTATGGCGGGCCCCTGAAGCTTTGCTTCTACCTGGTCATTTCACTCAACTATTTAACCCCTCCTACTGCCCCACTTAAACTTGCATTCTCTTCCTTGAAGTGAACACATTTCTGCCATTCTATCTTTTGTTTTTTGTCCCCATCTCTGACCCACCAACATTTTCATTCTGCGTACTCAGGGACGGAAATGATCCCTCACTCTGTTGAGAGTAAACACTCCCCGATGTGGACCTTTAGGCTCTGTTTGTTTTCAGAGCTCTGAGTTTGAGTGCAACGGCAGTGACCCCACAGCCCCCTTCCCTCCTTGCACCACCACCACCAATGATATTCCACCACTGGCTTTCGTCCAGTGTATTGCATGGGAAAATACCACAGCACTAGGGAAAGATGCAAGAACTACCAATCATAAATGAAGCCATGTCTTTTTTGCATCCACCTTTTTAAAAATATCAATCATTCACGTTGGTACAGTTCACTGATCCATAAATAAGTGCTAAGTTGAAAGCAGAAAAATGTGTTTCATAGGTCTGCTGCCTTTTTTGGAAGGGGACATTTGTAAAGTGTGCTTTTGTCTTTTTTTCCTGAGTCTTTGACCTCTGTTTATGTGGAAATAAGAGTTTTAGAGAAGACATTCAAGTACCAAGGACTGTTATAAATGAGACAGAAGATTTAAAAACTTTCCCTGTTTTTATTTTTTCCATAAATACACTGAAGTTAATTAGGTATTTTGTTTTTATTTCATTTCATCAAGCCTTACAAATGCATACTGCTGCAGGCATGTTGTGACCTTGCTATAAAGCGCAATTAATGTGCAATTACAAAGTTCTGGATGAGGTTGTGGGAGATATAGAAGCATAAATACAATGTCTGGTTGTTTTTTACAGTGTTTTAAATACTAGAATATTTAGTCTTTTTATATCATCCCCCACACACACTCAATTGTCATTCAGTCTAAACTAGTGCCTTTTGGTCTCATAATTTGCAGTTGCACATTAGTTCTTTGTGATTTTGATGAATGATGGTTGAAAAAATAAATAAATAATATGTTCACGTCACATTATAATGCACATTCACAATGGTCTCATAGATTGTGGTTTGGATTGTTTTGAACCAAATTAAAAAGCATTGTGATATTGTATCTCAGCGTTTGCTACAAGCACCATATTACTGTGAATCAGATGTGAAAAGCGTCAATGTAGGCATTTACATCGATGATTGCAATGCTCATAAGGTCCAAATAAATGACAGCCTTTTTCTTTTAAGTACCAAAGTCATAATCAGTTGAATATCTGTTTTATCAAGCTGATGATACAAAGAAATGAAAGATCTATTTTTGACCTGTGTGTTTTGTTACAGGGCATTGAATGGACAAATATTGAGTATTTCAACAATGCCGTTATCTGTGACCTCATTGAAAATGTAAGTTAACTTCCTATTTGTTGATGATGCAAATCTGGTACTAAAGAAAACAGCACTGAATAATTATGATCATAATAACTCCAACAGAGCTCTGTTGCAGTGCTTGAGATTGTGTTTTCCAATTATAGACTTGAATGAAATTCTGTAACAAATTCTAAGCTATGCTTTCATCTCTTCTTTTTGTGTCAGAACCAGAATGGCATTCTGGCCATGTTGGACGAGGAGTGTCTGAGGCCTGGGACGGTTACTGATGAGACCTTCTTGGACAAGCTGAACACAATCTGCGCTGACCACCAGCACTTTGAAAGCCGTCTGTGCAAGAATTCAAAATTCCTTAACGACCACAGCCTGCCACACAACTGCTTCCGCATCCAGCACTACGCCGGCAAGGTACTGATGACCCTTCCCCTCTTTATGCCCAGTACACAAAGGAAGAAATGTTTTTTGCAAAATGAAAGTTTAAAGATGTGTGACTCAGTGTTGCCACAATAATAAAAAGTAAATCTTTACGTTTTCTTTTTTCTCTTAAATTAAGGTGTTGTATCGTGTTGAAGGTTTTGTTGACAAGAACAACGACTTGCTTTACCGGGACTTATCTCAGGCCATGTACAAGGCCAATCACAGCCTCATCAAACAGCTCTTTCCTGAGGGAAATCCTGTAAAAGTCAACCTTAAACGACCACCAACTGCTGGATTCCAGTTCAAAGCATCTGTTGGGACACTAATGAGCAACCTGCAAACAAAGAACCCAAACTATATTCGGTGCATTCAATCTTCTCAATGACATAGGTGTATTCTGAAAAATTAAAGTGACTTGTGAGAGGTTAAAGCTGAATATAAACTTCTAATTTACAGATGCATCAAGCCTAATGACAAAAAAGCATCCCACGTCTTCAACGAATCCCTGGTCTGCCATCAGGCTCGCTACCTCGGCCTGATGGAGAATGTCCGTGTAAGGAGAGCGGGATACGCCTTCCGTCAGGGCTACGAGCCTTGCCTCGAGCGCTACAAGATGCTCTGCAAAAACACCTGGCCGCATTGGAAGGGGCCTGCCAGGTAATTTGGTGCAGATCATGAGGACAGAAAAGTGAAATGTTTTCAAAGCAAACCCTTCAGATGTGTTCTTGCAACTGGGAAATATTCTCAGGTGTCTGAATGCGGGATGGCTCCCAGTGGGAATGTTTGTGGCCAACGCTGAATTGTTTAGCTGCTCCCAGGTGGGAAGATTGCTGGGAAAAGACTCGGATAAGGTTCAAAAGATGAAATGATAAGATGATCCTAACAGTTTGAAGAAACTTTCAGTTTAAGTTAAAGAAGGATTTTTGTTTAAAAATGTTACCTATACACTAGTGTCATTTGATTGTTTGTGTTACTGAAATAAAATACTTGAAATTTTAATGATGGGATACATAAAAATGAACCTGGCATTACAGAAAATAGCTGTAGTCACGTCACATACCAGATGTTCATTGTTCGGTATTCCCCCTCTGAGCCGCAACGTGTCGAGACATTTCATCTTTATCTGTCTCCTCCATTCTACATCAGACTTCCCCATCTCATTCACTGTGCTGGCTAAATCACTGATTCCTATCTGCAGTGCCAGACACTTGAATCTTGTTTTTAAGTCACTTTTAGGCACTTAGTACGGATTTAGTCATCATCTACAGGAGGGGTTGATAGGACAGGGGGGTTGGGGGGGAGTTGTATGTCTTGCCATGTTTGGATGAATGCAGTCCAGCCAGATTTTTTTTAAAGTTTATATTTATTTACATCCTAACGGTAAATGTTTTATTCATTACCTTTATTTTTTTAGAAAAGCAGTAGTGGCTATCATACTGTGTTTTTAAGCTCCTGCAAAACTCTCAATTCTGCTGCTGAAACTGGAATTGTCTGTTTCATAAGCATCTCAATTTCAAATCAAAAAATCTAAATGTTTATACACTGTTATTTACCAAGTCCTTTGCTTTGAGAAATTGTATATTTAAACATTTTAAGTCTGAAAACAGGTATATTAACATTTGGCTAAAACCCACTGATCAATATTATAATCAAAAGATATTTGTGATGTGTAATAAAATAGACCTTTATAAAGTTTAATTGTTCTAACAAACTTCAAAGGCATTTTGCATAGCACTCAGTAGTATTCTGTTTTAAAGTATTAACTTTTTTAATAGAAATATTTTTGGCTGAAATCCAGTAAACTTTGTTTTCTATATGCATTTAAATTGGGATGCTTACGTTTTGTGTTAACGCTGTAAATTGACTTGTCAGATATTTTGAGGTTGCCACAATGTGGGTTCCTCTTTTGTAAAGATATCAAAGTTAAGACACTTTGAAGTAGAAAAAGAGCTCACGAGGTTGAGTTATGTGTTATTTACTAAATTGGTATGTTAAGTTAATGTATTGTAAAGGTCTCAAAGCCTAATATGGAGTCCACAAATTTACAGGAGTCCTGACGGTAAACAGAAAGGCAGAACATGTTGCAGATAAAACCCACGTTAAATCTCCAAATTGAGAAGTGACCTCAGTGATACATTGTGACACCTTTTTAAGTGTTCTATAAAACAACTAAGTGTAAAATGTTTGAGTAATGACCATCAAAGTCCTGGTCTTGGTTAGAGATGCCTGAAGGAACAGCAGACTTGTCTGAAAAGTACAGTTTCTGCTGACATGACTTCCTTCAGCTTTAGTGCTTCCTTAGGCATCTAATAAACGCTGTCTTCTTCCAACGAAAACCACTTCTATGCAGAAGATATACAGTTGGTATAATGCCACCTATAATGTGTGCACTGATCAGATTTTTTGAGGTTCTAACCTTCTAATTACTGGTGAGGGAAGATTCTAAGAATTCTTGCTGGTTGGCTTGGCTGCCTGCTATGCGCTTCTGGTGATGTATTTTTTATTTATTTATTTTTCTCGTTTTCTCTAGACAAGGAGTGGAGGTGCTGATGACTGACCTGCAGGTTCCAGCTGAAGAGTTCTCTTACGGCCGCTCAAAAATCTTCATCAGAAACCCAAGAACGGTACAGAACATGCTTTTGCCTTACTGGTAGATTTCAATTCTTCTAGTAGTCTTGATGTTGAATCCAGTATTCTCAACCTGTTTTCTCACAGAAATATGTTTGGAAAACAGGGTGGGCTGCACTCGGAGCACCCCACTTTAGCAATTAGCATGTAACCACCACTCTGAAAACACATGGTTTCACTTAACGATCTAACATGGGAAATAAGTTGCTCTGTGTTTCCAGGCCTCAATTGTTTAGGTCTGTGTCATGTGAACGGGTTTTCTCCACCGCTAGCAGAAAGCCCAGAGCTTGAAATAACATAATCTCTAATTGCTTACTGCATTTGGTCTGATAAACTTATCTCCTCTTCACATCTGGAGCTTTAAAGTCAAATATAAAATGAAGCAGATTTTGAACTCGGTTTCTGGATATTACTGGTATCGCCCGGACATGCTGAGTAATTTTAAAAGAAATTCACATTATGGAACAAAACGGGGCGCTTGCAGAATTGGAGGGTATACATAAAGATCTTCGTTGTAGGATAAAGTTGCATTGAAATTTTAATGCAACGGAGAGATGTACATCTTTACATTATAAGCATAGATTCAGGTGAGGTAAATAATTCTTGCATTCAGAACTTACAAAATCTCTGGTCTTTTAAATAGTGGCACCACTGCTGTCACTACGTTTCAGGCCAGGTGCTGAGATAGGCATGAAAGGTTGCATTAGTGGCTTCTATCACAGTCTTGTTGCATTTTGAATCATCTTTCTGAAAGACATAATGACTCATGTTTAGTTAAAAATGTCCAGAAATTCACAGGCCCTCCACCAAGCTTACAGTAATAGAGATGTTTTTCCACGTATTCATTCTTCTTCCACTCAACGCTTGGAGTGTTCTGTTTCCCAAAAGCTGTTTTGGGTTTATCGGACTAAAGCACATAGTTCCAAGCAACACTTTACATGTTGTCACTTGTTGCATTTTTTCAATAGCTTTAAACCCTTCCTTACAATCCTGATTGATATTTGCAAACTCCATGGTTGGTTCCATAAAAGACAATAAATGTGAATATTTAAAGGAGAAAAAAAAAGGTGTTGCAATTCATTTATAGTCTTATATTTATTATACAATTTCACTGATAGTTGTAACTGGTGTAGTGGAGTAGCCCATTTGCTAAAGTGTGGGTTTAATTTGAGGCTTTGACTGACTGACTTTGACTTTATTTTTTATTTTAAGGCTTTTTTGGCTCTAGTGGCCTTTATTTATTACAGGAAAGTGGGTAATAAGAGAAGGGGAAGACATGTGGCAAAGGTTGCTAAGCCAGGAATCGAACCTGTGACAGCTGCGTCAAGGACTAAGGCCTCCATATGTGGGTTGTGCTTAACCCTTGCACCACCACAGCACACCTGGCTTTGATTGTGTAAAGTGACAGCTAAAAAACATTTTAAGTACATATTTCCTGTTTTGTCAGTGCCTTTAATACAACTAAATATTTGAATATTTTAAATTCTTGTCACCGTTCCCTTTTGTTGTCATGTTTGTAATTTAAGGAAGCAGAAAAGATGTTCCTGGAAAGTAAAAGATTAGAAATGTATAGACCTACAAACAAAAATTGTAAAAAAAAAAACCCCAAAACTTTATAACGATGCAATTTAAGCATTACCCAGATTTTGCTTCTGCTAAATGCACCCAGCATCACATAGCTTTATAAAAAAGTTTAAAGACACTTTAAATTAAAGTTAAATAAATTCTTCGGGGGAACGTTCTGCTTTTGATGACAGACCTCATGGTGTGTGAAATTCAGCATGTTTTGCTTCCTTCTCTCCATGTAGCTCTTTTTCCTGGAGGAGAAGAGGAAGCAATGCCTGGAGGACCTTGCAACTCTGATTCAGAAAATCTACAGGGGCTGGAAATGTCGCAGCCACTTCCTGCTGCTGAAAAAGAGCCAGATCGTGGTGGCATCATGGTACCGTCGATACGCGGTGAGACTGCTTTCGAAACTGCTGCCATGGCTACCGATACCTGAAAGCTTTGTTACTCAAATTGTTGCCGTTTCCATTCAACAGCAACAAAAGAAGTACCAGCAGGTCAAGCATGCTACCACCGTGGTGCAGTCCTACACCAGAGGGTGGCAGGTATGAGGCTTCCTGTTAATTTTATTGTATCTGGAGTAATGAATAAATTATAAGGAAACATGAAATGTATTTTTTCCAGGCTCGGAAGCTCCTGAGAGAGCTGAAGTATCAGAAGAAATGTGAAGAAGCTGTGACCACCATTTCAGCCTTCTGGCATGGCACACAGGTATGGAAAGGCTCTTAAGAACAGAGCATTCTTATGTTTGGCCAAAAGATTTTTGCTCAGTACTTTTTTTTTGTGTGTGTGGTTTTATTTTGGGTTTTTTTTTTTTGTACATTTTCATTTCTCAATATTGACACCAGTCTTTCTAAGATTCTATTCTGTGAGCTTTCTTGGATTATGTTACTTCAGTTTTTCCTCTGCAATGCTATTTCTTTTGATGATTGCGCATCTACTTTTTCCCCTCTGCTCCTTTCAACTTTCCCTTCTCGATTTATCCTTCTGCACATCTTCAACCATACCTACCTAATGCCCACCGCATCCCACCAGGCTCGGATGGAGCTAAGGCGTCTAAAACAAGAAGTGCGGAATAAACACGCTGTGACAGTAATTTGGGCATACTGGCAGGGAACCAAGGTATTTCCACCTTGCTGTAGTGTTGCTCTCCCAGTTGTCTTGTTACTGTTTACAAAGTCTCATCCCATTCTGACTATAAAAGCGCATAGTGGCATAGAACTACTGCTAAATGAATGTAAAGTCAATGAGCTTTGCCTTTTATGTTGGTGCTTTTACAGGTGTCTTAGTCAAATTATAGTAGAAAGCTAAACTTTAATTCTTTAGTTATTGCTTTCATGTTTTGCTTATGACTTTATTCTAATAAGCAATTTCACTCTACGTCACTCAAATGCTATTCTGCTTTTTAAAGCTCAAAGAAAAATGCAGTTTTTTCCAGATAATCTATCTAAACATTTGGGTTTGAGAGATTTTTGGCACAGTGTCGCTTCATCACCTTACAAATCTCTGAGAATGTTTCCTTTTCTTAGCTACAGCAGTCGGTCTACTTCGTTCCCAGACACTCCCAATCATGTCTGATTAAGACACGTGGGAGTGTTGGGTTTTTGTTATATTTTTATTTACATAAAATGCTCAAATTCTTTAGAAGGTAAAAAATCTGAATTGCAGGCCAAGTCTGTAGAGAAACCACTGTGGTTCTGTGCGATATTAATTTACCTGCTTGTTCCCTTTTCTTAATATAGTAAAAGTTTCTAATATTTTGGTAAAATAAAACACAAATTATTGGAGGCACTAGTTTCTAATATAAATAAACGTTCAAGACTGAAAATGAGTGCATATTTATTTATTTAGTGAGAATGGAGTGTAGAAACGGAATATATCTCATCAGACTTTATTATATTAGACAGCATCATTTGAGATCTACTTGCTGGTTGTTAGAGATGCATAAAGAAACTCAGTGATCACTGGAATTGCCAGATTCCTGGCGAGATTGGTCCAAATTAGTAATTGGTTGGTCAGAAGGATAAAAATTCAGTAATTTTCCTTAGAAGAATACTGTGCTCTTGCAACACCAGATTGCGTTAACATTCTTTAGTGTTGACGCTGTTCCTCAGGAAACAGCACTTCCACCATTGGACGCACAGAAATATCTGAAGCCATTTGAAAGGAAGACTTATTTTCTGCAACATCTCAAGACACATCTGTACTTTATTCTGGCATCTAGAGTGTGTTTTAGTCTTTTTGAGTTTCAACCTCCTGTTTATCTTGGAACATTCTGGATTTGAAAACGTTTAAGCTTTTTTGGGAATATGAGTCAAAGGAAAGATGTACTTTAAGGATATGGGTATGCTACCTGCACTAACTGGACATGTAAGATATTAAGACAAATACTTATTGTTTTGAAATAGTTCATATAATCAGATGGCAGCTTATGTGCCGAACTCTGAGACAAACCGGAACAGAGTGAAATCTTATTGGCAAGTTGATGCCAGTATAAAAACTTGAGATTGTAAATTGGCCACCGAATTCTGAATTACTCGATTACAATATAGTAATTACAATATAGCTAATCTATTATTCCACCTCAGCCCTTTCATTGATTTATTTTTTTTGTATTTCACTTTAACTCAACTGACCATAATCGCCACACATTAAGGTTTCCCTCTTGAGGGACTCATGTTGTCAGTGTTTCCTCATTGTTACCTGTCACACCTGCTCTCCTCGGACAGTTGCGGTTTTGTCTGTCACTGAATAAAGCAATAACGCTCATCTGCAACTGCCGCCGCTTTTCATTAGGCCCGGAGAGAGCTACGTCAGCTGAAGGAGGAGGCGAGGAATAAACATGCCGTGTCGGTCATTTGGGCCGGCTGGCAGGGCACCAAGGTATTTGGGAATGTTGACTTGCCGTGACTTTTTGACTTATCGCCTCCATCAACCCCACTCCCACCTCCTTATTTAAAAAAAGAGTCCTGAATTTATTGTAAGCATTTCTCAGTGATGTAAAGCATTTTGTTACGCGTCTTATGGCTCAGTAGGTGCTGAGGTTGTAAGTGAATCTTCCAAATATGACCAAGTCCTTTATGGTAGTCTGTTTAAAATATACTTCCAATACATCCTGCATACATAGATGTAGTTTTGGTATGTTGCATCGTCTTAATAGGTCCATCCTTGACAACTGCATGCTTCTTGCTCATGCTGCATGACTTCCTCTTACTGTGTAGCTACTGCATGTTTAGTCTGTATCGAAACCGTTCTCAGTATCTTTTGGATGGATTGCATCCCAACTGAATTGACTCTCCTGCATCTTCGTCCCGCAGTGACTAAAAACGCTTCTTTCACTTCACAGATGCTCTTCTAGATAACCACCCAGACACTTCATTATACATGTGTAGATGCAGGAGCATTATAGCAATAACGTTGCAGCCAGCGCTTGTGTGCAGTGTGTGTGCACGTCTTCAAAGTGGTCGACTCCAAGCAGAACGGTTTTGACCCCTTCATCCTCTCATCTTCCACTGCTCTTTCTTCCCCCGCCCACACCCAAACAGGCTCGCAGGGAGCTCAGGAGGCTGAAGGAGGAAGCCAGACGCAAGCATGCCGTCGCTGTGATTTGGGCCTTCTGGCAGGGACTGAAGGTACCCACCAGCCCCCACGGCGTAGCAACCATCACCCTGTGTGCCATTTGCTCCCCGTTACTGTCCCCCATCACCTTTTTCATCACTTTTTGTCCTCAGAAAGGCAGCCTCTGCTCTCTGTTGCAAATATCTTTAGTTTTCCTTTACAAAGTTCGGAAAGCGTATACGACACCTTCCATTGTCATTGCCACTTCACTTCAGAAGACTGAAGTGCCCATTTTCAGCTAACTAGCAGACTGTTGTATTTCAATTTAACATACCCAGTTATTCTAAAGATTTCTTGCAATGCACTCCAAAAGGTTTTCCAGGACCCATGGAAAAAATGAGCCCTCAGCATCACAGATCATCCACTGTAAATAGCTATCAATAAGGTGCTTTATTCTTCCTTTCCCATGTTTTCTTTTTAATTTTTTCCTGAAAACTCAATCTTTTTCTCATCTGACCAAAGCATAAGCAAAACTTATCAAATGTGACATGTTTACTTTTGTTATGAAAGGACAAACTATCTTTTCTTGGCATCCCAAAGTCCTCTTTGGCATTTAGGAGGTTTCTAATGAAAATGGAAACATGACATCAGAAGGCTTCATTTTGCTGCAGTTCTCAGTGAGCTTTTGAGATCTGTTTTTTTTTTTTTTTTTTTGCTTCAGTACCCATTCTGAATAATGTGGGTGGTGGCAAGATAAACTTGTTTTCCAGCCTAGTGGTCAGTGGATAGAAGGCCTGAGTGCCATGTCAAAACTGTATGACACAACAGGGGTCAGCACCTTCTTCAAATCATTAGTTATTGCTTTCTGTCTAGCCAAAAAAAAAACATCTTGGAAATGGGAATCACAAATCATTTCTTTGTGATTTAGAAAGTTGTAGAAACTGATCAAACACATATTCCAAATTGTTTTTAAGCAGTTGCCGGTATTTGAGCCACCACTAAATGTTGACTTGAAGGTTGGATTTTCCATATTTCTCAGTGCGAGATTATGTAATGGTTTAATTTCCAATGTCGTGCAGATGCATAAAATCTGTAACTGAATTAACAGTTAGGTTTGAAACGACGGTTTAGTTATCAACTTTAGGTGTTGTCCTTTCACAGAATGTAAGTAATTTACAACACATGATGTAAAAGTTTAACCCTCACTTCAAATATTGGAGTTTCTAAATACCAAGTGTAGAAAATTGTTCAGCCTCTTTTGTTTTTTTTAAAAGCAACAGTGTGCAAAAGTCTACCAATTTCATCTAACTTTTCCCTGTCTTCCATTACTGACCCTTAAAGCAGCACTGTTTGTGGCTCCAACACTGTTTGTTCCGCTTCTTTTTCACTGAACAAGTGTCTCCTTTTGGGTTTTTGTCTGTGTGATGTTTACTTTTTGGAGTGAAACAATCCATGTTTACCATGTTCATGTTTTAAATGTTGGTTTTTTTGTTTTTAATTGAGCACCAGGAGCCTGGACATGCACCTGTTATAATTCACTTTGTCCCATAAAAGGAAAGCATGATGTTTGTCATAACAATGATAGCCTTTTCATTCATTTGAGGAAATTATTGTATTTGGGATTATTTTAACAGACTGGGTTTTGTTTTGTTGTTGTTTGTAACTAACAAAATGTCCTTTTTTTGTGTGCAGTTTTTGTAGTGCTGCTCCTCTTTCAGTGTGCTGCTTTCCTGTCCCACCGTATAACGAGTCAACAGTGTAAGCTTGGAATTGATTCACACTTTTTTTATGATTGTGCTCTCAAAGGTCCGCAGAGAATACAGAAAATTCTTCAGGGCAAATGCAGGCAAGAAGATCTATAACTTCACCATCCAGAGGATTGTAAGTCAGGCTTAAGACCTGTGATTTTTCTTTTTGTGAATGGGTTCATGTTAACTTCACTGTTGAAACTGAACACTTCTTGGGTCTTTTTGGATTACTAGATGCAAAAATACTTCCTTGGATTGAAGAGCAAACTGCCCTCCATGTCCCCGATAGACAAGACCTGGCCTGCCAGGCCTTACTCGTTCCTGGATGGAGTCCATGCTGAGCTTCGGAGGATTTTCCATCTCTGGAGGGTGTGTCTGTCACATTCAGTCAGGCTTGTTTTACACTGTCAGAGTGAATGCTGTCTACTGTAAAACTGCTAGACAAGTGTGTAGCAGAATAAAGTCAGCATTTCTGAATTTTTCACTTATGTTCTGTAAGATGTAGGCAGCAGATCAAAGTACAATGATGATGCACACAAAAACTAGTGTTTCCTGGCAGTTATTCTTTATTTTGACTTGTGATGAAAACAGTGCAAGAAATACAGGAGCCAATTCACAGAGGAGAAAAAGGCGGTGTATGAGGAGAAGCTGGAGGCAAGCGAGCTCTTTAAAGATAAAAAGGCTCTCTACCCAAACAGGTATCTTGCATTCACTACTCTCCAAAGCAATGCCCATGGTGTCAATCTTAATTTTATGCCAGATTGAGCCTTCATACATCTTATATTTCACATTATACAAATGTCTTTGACTCCATCTTTTTTTCTCAGCGTGAGACAGCCTTTCAAAGGAGACTACCTGGAGATCAGCAAGAATCCAAAATATCAAAAACTCAGCAGCGCCGTAGACGAAAAGATTCTGCTGGCCGACGTGGTCAACAAGATAAACAGGGCCAATGGAAAGGTAGGAAAAAAGTGGTTTTGGAAAAGTATTTTTACATTATCCAACCTACAGCTGACATCATTATACTTGTTATATGTGACCAATCAACATAAAGTATTTTACAAATAAAAATCTGGCATGTGGGGTGCATTTGTATTCAGCATTAGATAACCAATACCAGAACCACATTTTGCTGCAACAACAGCTCTAGGGCTTCGGGACATTTCTACCAATTTTGAACATCTACCAATTCTTGTTTGTTCATTTTTCTTAGCAAAATAGTTTAGGTTCCATCTGGAAAGTCTGAGCAGCATTTTTCTTGTTCAGCTCACTCCTCAGTTTTCAAATGGCTTTAGATCTGAACCCTGACAAGAACATGAACATTTTTTTTTATCTTAAACATCACATTGTATCTCTGACACTATGTTTAAGATCAATTCACTGTCTGCAAGAACAGATTCTGTGTCGTAGAGCTGCAAGAACAAAATTATATTTTGTTCTTTTGAGGTGTTAGAAAAATCTAGTGCGACTGGACAGAAATGTGAAGCTTGTAGGCCTACTATACTGACAGAAGGTGCAGTGGGACAAACCTATGAGGACTTCCTCTGGGTTCAGCTCTTGTTTGCCTGAATGAATGAATGTCTTCACATCAGATAAATGAGGACATTTCTGTTTCCTGGTAGAGTACGTACAGGTCACTTTTGTGGCATTCAGAGTGTGGTGAAGTCTAAGTCGACATTTTGGTCCCTGCAGAACACAGCACCTGCTTCCCAGTGTATGTCCTCTCTCCTGCAGCAATTCGCATTTCTTGATTTCCAAAATATTTCTTTTTAAACATCTTGCATGAAAACCTAATGAAATACATGTCGAGGTGTGATTGTAGTGAGAGTTCAACAGGCATGAATACATTTGTGAAGTATTTCACCCAGTGTTTTCATTAAAATTTTTCTGCATCCATTTAAAAATTGCATCTTAAAGTCTGATATCTTGTATTTTATGTTGGACTGAATGCAGGATGACACTACTGTTTCTGTGCTTGCAGGGGTCACCTCGACTCTTTCTGTTGACTAAGAAGAACGTTGTTCTGGCTGATCAGAAAACTGGGCAGCTGAAAGCCAACGTCCCTCTTACAGACCTTGCAAGTGTGTCAACGAGCACGCAAACCGATGGCTTCTTTGCTCTCAAACTCAAAGAGGTGAGGAGAACATTGTTTTGATATGTAGTGATAGATGATAAACTTTTTCAGGTTGTTTTGTGGCCACAAAATCTTTTTCAAAAAGATGAAGGAAAATTGTTTCAAGATTCGGTGTTGCTCCCAACAGGGCTCAGCTTCTGCTATCAAAGGTGACTTCTTGCTCAGCAGCGATCACCTGATTGAAATAATAACCAAACTGCACCGCATCAGCTCCATGGCTGCAGACAGAGAAAAGCTCAACATTGACATCTCAGACGAGTATGCAGAATCTTTGGCTTAAATTGTGGCCAGCAGGTTGCCTCTTCCTTCTTGGTGATATAAGTTGTTGCTCTTCTTCCCTGGTGTTTCAGGTTTCTGGTGCAGTTCAAACAGGACAAAGTATGCGTAAAATTCATCCATGGTAGTCCCAAGAACGGCAACAGCGTATCATGCAAACGCAAAAACAACCGCCTGCTGGAGGTGTCCGTACCCGCGTCATCCTAAAGAGGAGAGGACCTGACGGCCAACTCGGACGTTCTGGACTTGACAATCACCACCCCTGTGCCAACCCTGAGCCCAAACACGTGCTGTTATTTGGCTTCTTGTTGTGTTCTTTATCAGGTTTTTCCATGGCACCGCTATAGCTGAAATAATGGGCCTCAAAATTTTTTTTGGCAAAGAGAGCTCAAACTAAAGGGTTGCATGCCACAGAAATTTTGGTGTAAAGAGCTGATGCCAGAGCACAACCGACTTTTTGTATACCCGTGGCAATGTCGCTGCCTCCATGGTAAATTAGTTTTCAGAGAAAATGTCAAAAGAACTTAAAGAAGATCTCCAGCCTCCAACAGTCCAAACTCATCTGCTTTTAAGCTGCTCTGACGCTGGCAAGAAAGATGGCTTAAAAATTTGAGATGAGCTATGACACAGGATTTGGGCATAAGTCTGTCGCATTTAGTTCTTTGACAAAGCTGAATACTGCACTTGCTTTCCCCTTTGTAACAGAGGGTCTGACCTGAAAACTACATTGACTGTATGTTGTTTTCTTATTTTTCTTGGATCACAGCACAGTAGGCAGTTGTGTAAAAGTGAGATATAATTTGCTAAATAATTGTAAAACACTTTGTATTAATTCTTACGTGCCATTAAACAGGTGTAAACACAGTACCATGCGAGTGATGATCCTATTTATATTGATGCCAAAAATGAAATTTAATAATTTCTTTTTGATTGCACTACACATGGTCACTTGCATTTCCTCTTTTTAGTACAACTGAGTAATCATTATTCCATTTACTCAGTAATTGTAAACTGCATTCATGTTGAAGGTTGTTTGGAGTCGAGACATTAGATCAGTTTGGACCCAACCTTTTCCCCAAAACTACTTTTTCCACCTCAAATTCTGACCATTGAAACCAGTGCTAATGTTGTGTGCAATATTGTGTTTCTGGAAGTTGACTTTCCTGTGCCATAAGCTGTACATAGGCTTTATAGGCTGTAGCCATAACATGGACACTCAGTTTAGATTCCTTATTTTCATATGTATTACTGGTGTGGATGTTTTAGCTTCTACAACTTTATTGTAGTGTTTGAACCACTTTGCCCTTCACTTTACATTACAAGGGAACAGACCAAATGTTAGTTTGAGAGGTTCTGTTAAGAGACTATATTCAGTTAATATTGTACCTATAGTAAATTCTTTGCATCTTTATTTAATTAAAACCCAGAGTAGTTGGAACCGGAGGCTTAGTCGACTGGTTATCCTCGGAGTGACACAGACCAAAGCATCCTTCTACAAACTAAAACCTTATAGTGGTCTATGCTAATGCCAACTTAGTTGAACCATTATAATATTTCATTGCCTTATTTACCCAAAAACTGAGGACCACTTGCTCAGAAAGTGAGTCACGAAGGAGGTGCAGCAGCAATGAGATTCCTGTGAATGCATACTGAGAATGCAGCATGAAACGCTTCTGGTCTTGGTATGAACCTAAGTGTAAAAAGAAACGGATAGCATTCATCTATACCACTAATTTAGCTCTTTGCACTACTTTAATCTTGTAACTGACAAATACTGATCAGAAGCTCTTTGTGTCATTCTCGATCTGTTTCACATGTGAGGATAAATGGTGGCGTGCCACCTCCAACCTAGGTTTCCTGTGTGAATATTCCAGCATGCTTCACAAAAACCGCTATGACCGCTTTTAGCTTTAACCACTGAGACAAGCTGTTGACTTCAGCCTCTGGGAGAGAGAAAATTTTATCCTGGATGCTGAAGCAAAGTCTGAAATGGGCTGAGACAGAAAAAGACTTGTACCATCTTGGACTACAATCTTAAAAGAAAAAAAAAAAGTGCTAACCCCTCTTCCATGAACTTTAAAACTGTTAAACTCGCATCGAATGGCTTATCCAAAGCACAATGATTCTGTCACCAGTAATCTTCCTTTTTGAAACTCTGAACGAAACACATGACATTTCCTGGCAGATAAATTATGTAGTTAACGAGCAGAAAATTAGAGCAGTTTCTGTGTAAGAAACTGCCTTTACTTTTCTATTACTCAACAGCAAGTGTTGAGGTTCTGTTCTTGGTACCCATTTGGCTTAAGAAGGTCACTGATGCTGTCATACCTCAAATCGTCATGTCTTGTGGAAATGATAATCAGCTTTACTGGCCATTGCAGACATAAAATTTTATGAAATTGTGTTTGCATATTTTTTTGGGAGATGAGCGGTTAAGAAAGACCTCTCCAAAGTCAAGCAGAAGTAATTTGTATTTAAAATTAGACCACGTTGGATAACTGCTCAGAAACTGTTAGATTTTTTTTTCTTTTTTTTTGACTTGTATATAAATTACTGGTTTACTTGCATAAAGCAGATGCAAGTAAACAAAGTGTGGGGGGGATGCAATTGGACTTCACTTTTCTGCATTTCAACTGAAATTTAGAAATGTTTATATTTGGGGCTCTTTCTTTTGAAAAATATTCTTGGCATGTAAGTACAGTCACTTATGGTGTGGGGAAATCAGATATTACATACATGAGGGGAAAAACTGATGGTTCTAATGGATTTACTTGGAGCCTTGTTTTGATGTGGCTTCACTTGTAACATCTTTCTTGCCCTCTTCTTCTCCTTGATTTGTATTTGAACAGTGGTTAGAGCTGCAAAATGATGTCTGCATTCTTGTGTGCCTGATGTTGAATTGTGTTCAGAGATGGAACAAGAAAAAATATTTTAGTAGAACTCATTGTAACATTTGCAAGTATTCTTTTTAAATTAAATAAAGATCAAAGATAAATGTTCTTTGCTGCTGTTGTATTTTTTTCCATTTAATTATTTGAAGTACAAACCTATAAATGTTGTCCACACAGATCATTATTCTTTGCATTTCAATTTCATAACCCCCTTTGATTTGTATGTACCTCACAGCCCAGTACTAAATAACAAGCTTTGATTGCTGTTTATCTGCATCATAGGGGACATATTTTGGAGGCTTTTGGGGCTGTATGGCCTAGCCTAGCAGTCAGGCAATTGGCCAGATGTTTTCCATCACATCTGGAGGGGAGCTGTCCTGGGGTTAAATTCCGCAGCTTTGGGAGAGCTGCCGGCAACAGGTCTCCGGGGACCAGCCCTCTGATTGAACAGAGTGGTAAAAATAGCGGACCATTTTGGGCTGCCCAGTACCCGGTTCCCACCACTCCACAGGCTGGGAAAGGAAGGAGGAGTCCTAGCACTCCCCTGTGGATATTATTCAACTCTCTGTGGGACTATAAAGGAACCAGACAATGCGTCTCTGATCATGTGGAGCGTCTGCCGTTTGCACACTGCAGTGCAGATCTGCATCACACCGTTTTGATGAAATCAGTTTGCAGAGCAGATCATGAATATATCTTGTAAATCAGTACTCCAATCCAAATGTTGGGAGCTGTGCTTAAAATGGTCCTCAAATGGCAAGTAACACCTTTTAAACATTTAATGCTTTTTATCTTTCAAAATGTCAACATAAAATGAAAGATTTCTGCGATATAAAGATTAACCAGCTAAAGATGAACACTTTCCTCCCCAGACTGGCATGAGAGTACTGGAGACCAGTTGAGGTTGCTTTCTTGAGTCTCTGGTGACATCTTCTGGACTCTTATCAGCCTTGCAATAGAAAACGGGAAGGGGAAGAATTGAAGAAAATCTGAATAAAACTGTTTGACAAGATGCAGCGTTTCAGGGAAGTAGGTTTTTTTTTTTTTTTGTTAGTTTGTTTGCGTTAGCCAAGTAATGTAATTTGTTTTTTGTTGGGGTTTTTTTGTTGTTGTTTTAGACAGATTTTCACAAAATGAAACTTAAAATGAAAATTTATTTCCATAAAAAGGTCCTAATATTAAACATACATTAAGGTTTGTATGGGTGAAGTGCTGTGTGTGGACGAAAACTTAACTGCACATCATCCTGAACACATTGTCCCCAGAGTGTTATTGGTGATGTGCAGTGGTGGCAGCATCATCCTGTGGGTTCCATCAGTAGGGAAAGGGGAGTTGGTTGGATTTGATTGGAAGATGGATTAAGCTAAATTTAGTGCAATCCTGGATGAAAATATATTAGAGGCTTCAAATGAGTTAAAACCTTCTGTATCACGTGATATTTAAAACTTGTTGCTCTAGTAGAAAGTTTCAGGGGGTGTTTTTGCAAGACTATATATGAAGTTAATCCGTCCTTATACAAAAATCTATAGCACCAAAACTGAAAAGTATCTTATTGGGTCTATTTTAGTTCCCAACCTGCAATGAGTCGATGAAGCCATCGAGTTTGCAGCCAGACACAGAGAACTGCAGTCAAACACTGTCTGGGATCAACTTTGCCGGCTCTCAGTCCTCAGCTGCCTTTTATTATGATAACAAAAAAAGGGGTTGGATTTCTCCACACAGTCACACAGGCAGTTTCATCAGAGTCTTCTACCATAGACTGTTCTGGGACATTCTGTGACAACGGCACAAGGCCAACCTGTTTAAATCAGTTTCGACAGGCAGTTTGATAAAACAAGAAGAGTGTGTAAGTGTTGCTAATCTCCAAACGAACATTGATAAAACAAGAAGAGCGTGTAGAGTTTCTAATCTCTAAACCAGGGGTCTCAGACTCGCGGCCCGCGGGCCAACTGCGGCCCTCGGGACGATAGTTTGTGGCCCCCACCTTAATATGAAAGTTTAATGTTAGTGTGGCCCGCGGGCAGTGATGTCAGTAACGCGTTAATTTGTAACGCGTTACTGACGTCCGGACCACTTTTCAGTAACAGTAATCTAACGTTGCTATTTCAAATCCAGTAGTCAGACTACAGTTACTTATCAAAATCATTTTTGCGTTACTATCTTCTTTTGTTATTTAATCGTATTTCCTCTACTCGTCTTGTCGAGTGACCGACGTCTCTATGCGACAGAAATGTAAACAATGGAGGAGATCGCATTTTGTTGGTGGAAAAACTGGAACTATTTTGAGATTCTGCTGCCAAGTCCGATTATTATAAGCGGCTTTGGGCTTCATTTTTTAAAGTCGCTTGCCGATTTAATGAGCGGCGGGTTACGCTTTTTGGGCTCGTTTTTGAACGTGAAGTTGCTCATTTGGGCTTGGAAATAAGCAGAGACTCATAATAAATCCCAGAATTTGTTCGTCATTAAGGTAGTCTTACTCCATCTCTCCTGTTCATCATTTCTCAGATGATCCGTCCCGCTGTGTCTTTATTAATGTCAAGTTAATGTATTACCTCTGAATGACGTCGAGCTTCGCGTTGCGCTCCAGAAAACTACAAATATCGAGACCAATATGAACAGCGCAATAAACGTGAAAACAGCCACGAATGAACGTGTCCGTAGTTTCCAATAATTATAATGGCAACTTAATTCTAATTATTAATACTAAGATAAGTGTCGCAAATCTGTGCAGCCATCTGAGCTGTGAGCTGCAGGAGGAGCTCTGTGCGCAGTGACACCAAATGCAGGGCCGTAACGCAGAACCTGGAGGCTGGGGGGGAAGGGAGGGGGCTTTAAAATCCTTCTTAGAGTTTTCCAGACAACAGAGGACCACACAAACTACTCACGTTTTTTATTTTTCTACAATCTCCTCTTCAGTTCAACCTTATCAGTGGAGACACATTGTTGATGTTACCATTATAAAATAGCTTACAAAAAGTATTGGCAAAGCTCAATGTGATTTTCACAGGAGGCGGTGTTGTTGTTAGCACCTGCTGAAAGTAACTAAAAGTTACTTTTAGTGTAACTTAGTTACTTTCCAAATCAAGTAGTCAGTAATCTAACTAAGTTACTTTTTCAAGGAGTAATCAGTAGTCCGATTAAAGTTACTTTTTCAAAGTAACTATGCCAACACTGCCTGCGAGTTTGATATGATTGGCACTTTTCAGTGTTGTGTGCGGAGCTGAACTAACTTACCAATCACAGTGCTTCAAATGGAGCTCATTGACCCGCAGTGCCACTCTGAACTCAAAGCCAAGTTCAGGGAGGTGA
This sequence comes from Gambusia affinis, assembly GCF_019740435.1. Classification (NCBI taxonomy): domain Eukaryota; kingdom Metazoa; phylum Chordata; class Actinopteri; order Cyprinodontiformes; family Poeciliidae; genus Gambusia; species Gambusia affinis. Next base: position 23,107,179 of record NC_057878.1, read on the forward strand.
GTGGAAAAGCAGACAAGCTTGGGCAATTTTTGAGAGAATTGCCACCCAGCTTCCCTGAGCTTTCCCAAATGTTCAAGCGGACCATGTGTCTTTTTGGGAGCACATACTTGTCTTAAAAGCTCTTCTCTACCTTGAACTTCAATAAGTCCAAGTACAGGTCCAGACTTACTGACGAGCATCTTCAAGCTCTACTTAGGGTCTCAACTGCCTCCTCCCTTAAGCCAAATGTGGCTTGTCTATGAGGAAGCGCTGCCAGACCTCTAGCAGTAAGAAGTAGGCAGAAGAAACAGTTTATAAACTGTTATATTCATAACAGTTTATGTTCAATGTTCCATTCATGTTCAGAAAGTTAAAGGTTAAAGAACTGTTAATACAGCCATTTGAATCTGAATTATAATAATTACATTTATCTAGTCTTCTATAGCTGCTGTGTTATTATTATATTTTATTTATTTATTACTGATTAATTTTTTTTTCTTATGAATTGTTAATTTATTTATTTTTCATCTTATTTTGTGTTTAAAAATAAAAATAAAGACATTTGATAACATTGGAATGTTTTTGTAAGAGCTTTTCTTGTGGAAAACCCGATGCGGCCCAGCCTCACCCAGACTCTACCTCCATCGGCCCCCAGGGAAATTGAGTTTGAGACCCCTGCTCTAAACAAACATCCAAAGAACTGTTAATAATGTACCATAGAAAGAAAAGGAGCCAAAGTAAAAAACACGAAAGAATAATAAAACAAAAACATAACCTTTCAGATAAACTCATAATTTAAATGAACTTAGATAAGAATTTTTCCAACACTTCTAAAATACAGCTGTCAAAGTTTCTAAAAAGACACAAATTCTTCTCAAAAGTCTTGCTCTCCATTAATGGCTTTCTTAGTGGAATATTTAATTCACAACTCAAAAAATTTCACTTGCACTGATCCTGAAAGGAATACCAATTACAACAGTTTATTCTGCTCAGTCACTAATTAGCCTAACATAACACTAAATCATCTACATTTCTCTGCATGTTTAGCCCTAATATACTGCTACTGGGAGTCAATAACATTTAGTTTCAAGTCATGAATTTTCATTCTCTCTATCTTATCTTCTTCATCTTATACTTCTTGTGTAGTTAGCTTAATAGTTTCCAGCAGAGATGAAATCTGGTGTTTATCTTCAGTGTTGTGGCATAAATTAAAACTTTTTTCACTGTTTATTCTGCAGGGTAGTTAAAGTAGCAAGTGCAGTTAGACAACCCTCCAAACTCCTTAAACATAATGCTTCCCCCATGTTTTAAACTATTTATATTTTCAATTATCCCTGTTGGATATTGTTTATGTATTTCGTTACTTTGTAAGACTGCCTTTTACTCCAATTACAGTAAGAATGGCTTTCTACACTTTTTCTTTTTTTAACAACTTAAATTCAGTCAGATTTGATGGAGAGTGTTAGTGAACAACACTAACTGCAACAGATTTCCAGATGATTCACGTCTGGACTTTAACCAGACACTTCTAATGCATAAGTGGGTCTATAAACTCCATTATTTTAACTCTAGTTATATGGTTAGGAATGCAGCATCTATTCTCTGAAATTCTTTGCTGCTCTTGATACGTCTTCATCAAGAAATGCTCTGTATGTAGTTTGAAAACACTGGACCAACTTTCCATACTAAACAAAAGTTTTCCCGCAGCATGATTTTGCCACCACCATGTATTGACTTGTAGATTCCACATTCAGGTTGGTGTTCAGTATTTTCTTGTGCACTTTGCTTGTAGACTAAAAAATTAAATTTTGGTCTCATCTGACCAAAACATCACCTTCCTTCTGCAACTTGTAGCAAGTTAACTTTGACTTTTTACAACCCTCTTCAGACATTTTTCCATTTAGACATAATCTCTACATTGTGCCTAAATTTGTACGTCTACAAAAATGACATGACATCCTCATAGTTAATAATTTAACTTAATCATCAACTTAAGCAAGGTAAACACAAACAGGTGTTGCAAGCTGAAAACGTTCCATCTTTGCAGCTTAACTCCGACCACTGAAATGTTTTTTCAAGCTGAGCCTCTTTGATCACCCTATCCTATAACTACAGAGCTGGTGGTAGATAATGTGGCATGAATGTTTTGATGTTAGTTGCTCAGACATAAGGAAGTACAGTTTTAAGAGGAAATTTTCCTGAAGGGAAAGCTGACTTATTGAAGATAAATTCCTTTTGACATTTCCAACATGGAACTTGTTTTGTCATAGCTTCATAAATTCCACAACCAGACCAACAAATCATGGAACAAATAAATCCCACCATCTCCTGTTTCAAAGGAGGAAAAAAAACATAGAAGAAGAGATAATGAGGGACCACTTCCCTAAACATTTATCATCTAGGACTGTACAGCTTGGCGTATTTAATGCCCAAATTAACACCTAAAATTAAAATGATCAGCCTGGGAAATAACAGCTTGTTGTGAACAGATTCTCTCGCCTCCACTGTGAATGTTTGTAGTTCCTCGAGAGTTTCCACGGGGCTCTTGGCTTCTTGATTGATTGTGACTCTTCTTATCAGTTCTGGCAGTTTAGATGCAGAGCCATGTGTTGGTAGGTTTGCTGTTGTGGCACACCCCTTTAATCTCTGTAAGATTATTTAACATTGCTCAGTCAGAGGCTTAATGCTTAGCATATTAATTTAGCTCTACATTAAACCTCTACAACTTTATCCCTGAATTTAGAGTTTTGAAAAATAATTAAATGTAGCTTTTTCAATGATGACATATTTTGTGTTAGTATATTACATACAACCCCAATAAAAGAGACAAAGGTTTGTGGTTGCAATGTGAAAAATTGTGAAAAATGCAAAGAAAATTTTTTTTTTTTTGCTAAGCACAGTAATACATATTTTCAGAAAAGCCTATAGCATTGAACTCAGATTCTTGCTTTTTAATTAAATCTTAAAGTATGTGCATTAAAAGAAAATGTTTCATGTTTTTGATACCAAATACCATATAAGTAAAGAATTCTACTGTCAATATTCTCTCCAAGCCACACATTGAATTAGACAAAAGAAAAAGCAAAGGACATGAGATATTACCAGACTGAGACAGATATAGCTAATAAATCATTTGCTTGTGGCTGAGTCAGAATAAAAAACTAGCAAGAGGGATCAGAAGAAATCTGAATAATGAGTTCCGCTGGGTGGTGGAGTGTTTGTGTCCCCCTCTTGCCCTCATGTCACCAGCAAACTCAATGGCTTCATCAATTTGTAGCCATTATCACATCAATGGACAAGAATGGAGGGAGGAGGAGAGATACAGATCGAGGGTATAGAGGAAGCTTCTGCTACACCATCTGTGATTGCTGAACATAAATAAAGAAAGAACTAATCACTTTAAATAGCATCCCAATGTGCAGATGTATCTAACCACTAACTTACTCACAATCTATGGAAATGCAAGAAACATTGCTATATTTACTGGTAGCTAAAATGAAAACAATACAAAGGTCTACAAGATCAAGAGCTAATGCTAGTTTACATTTTTCTACAAGGTAAAGCATTTGTATTTATTCAAAATCATTTCACTGTGTTCCAAACCATGTATGTAAGCTATGTAAGCCTCAGGCTACTTCAGCAGCAACAATGTCTTCAAAGGTCTTCCTAAGAAGTCAGTCTGCTGCAGCTGATCCAGAACGCAGCTGCTATAATTCTCACTAAAACTAGTAAAATAAAATACACTGCCTCAGAACCAAAGTCCTTACACTGGCTCCTTGTAGCTCAAAGAACAGACTTTAAAATACTTTTTTGTTTAATAAATCACTGAATCCCTTAGCAACAAAGTACATAAAATATGTGTTGTTGTTGTTGTTGCTGTATCAATCTTCCAGACCCCTGAGATCCTCTGGTTCAAATTTAATCTGCATCCCCAGAATCAAACATGGAGAAGCAGCATTCATTTTTTTATTCCCCTCTATTGTGAAACAAACTTCCAGAAAACTGCAGAAGTCCTGAAACAGAGTTCCTTAAAATCAAGACTATTTTTGAGGAATGCCTGTAGGAAATCTTAAGTGCAAGATCTAACAGAAAGAGCATGAAGAAAAAGAAGAAAACATTTAAATGTAGACTGAATGAACACAAACACAAACTTTTTAGATATCCACTCAGTAAATTTGGAGAGATTCATAACAATCTCTTGACCATAGATAAAACAAGCTAACTCATTTTTGCTACACTACTATACTATTTTAACTACAGGCTATTTGGTGAGGACACTAACACTTTAAACCCAAGTAAAATGATAAATAATTGCTATCTATATCCTTATTGAATGAGCAAGTGCATGTCAATGTGTAGTCCAATGAACGAAGGGGCCGTGTGAACAAAAGCAGCTGTGGAACTGATACGGATAAGCAAATAGCTCCACACACATCATTAGGTGCTCATTTACAGACATTAAACAAGAGGCCAGGTGCCTGTTGGGAACTGCCAGGCATGCGTGCCTCCATGCAGTATCACGTTTCACCTACACCTCTCTGTGTAACTCCTGCAAATGAAGAGCTTGTTTTACCAGAAATGATTTCATCCTGCCAGTCGTCTCATCAATAGTTTTCTCTCACTTCTAAACGTCATAATTTCATTATTATATTTCACCAAGTTAGTACAAGTCGGCTAGTCTGATATTGTCTCATTCTGGAGTGAAAGTGGCAACGTTTAGAGGGTTTGTTGTTCTGGTGTCTGTTATATAAAAGCAAAATAAATCTAAAAAACTGAAGAAATCAGACCTGCTATGAGTTAATTGCGTTTGTGAGACCTAAGCACATAAATATTTGTCTATTAATGCTACACAGAAAGTTGCATTACAGAGGTTTTAATGCAAAAATAAGGAAGAAGGTATCAGGGAAAGGGGAAATTAGGGAAATTAGGGACATAAAAGGGATTATGCAAATATGTGAACATTTACATCACTTACAACAAGCAGTTTGAGTTTCCATTCTAACTGGTTTTCTTCCAGGATTCCCCTCTGGTCAGATCCATCCAACTTCCCCTTAACAAGCTTCACAATGCTGCCGTCACCATGTTCCACTGTGGAAATTATAAATTTTGGGCGATGCCCAAATGTTAGTTTCTCAGCACACACAATATTTTGCACTGGCCAAAAACTTTTGTTTTTGCCTTTAGAGTTTTTACCTCTTTCACATATTTCCTGTGTATCCTTGGTGGCAGAAAGTCCTTTTCTAATCCCCTCTTCCATCAAGATGATATTTGTGGAGTGCACAGCCAATAGTTGTCCTGGTGAAATATTCTCCTTTCTGAAGTTTAGATCTCTGCAGCTCTTTCAGAGTTATAAATGATTTGGCTGTCTCTGAATAAAACTCTCTCTGTTGGGCCTGTCCAATTTAGTGGATAGTTTGGTCCTGGTAGGAATGCTTTTGTATTATGCTCCTTTTACTTTCAGATGATGGCTTGAACAGTGCTCTGTTGGATGTCTACGGCAGTTTGACTTATACTAGTATTCAATTCCACATATGGATTCTGTTTACTTATTAGGCAGAAGATTGTTTTGCATTGTAATCCCCCTCACTCTGGACACCTTCTTTAACATTTTTCTCCCTTTAAGTAACAATGCAGTTGCATTACATGTGTGTGACACCAACCTCAACGAGAAAGAAGAACTATAAAATTAATGTCTCCACCACAGAAAGAAAGGATGAGTGACCAGTATAAACTACTTTAATCAAAATTGCTTTTCAACATATATCATGCATAGAATAGCAACACCCTAACAGACAGAAGACAGCTTAGCAATAATATGAAAACACTGCAATTCATTCTTCGAATTTACAAGCCCTTCCCTGCGGTTGTTTAATTTATTTTCTTTCCTTAACAGTCAGCGTACATTTCATCACTGAATCCGCTTCAGCTGAGCAATATTGGAAAAAAGCATAAAGGTGAGCTGATGGGATTGTGTCAGGCGAGGTGATGTTGAAGAATTATGTGGTTCTCTTTATCACCAAATCCTGAAGCTTTCACACACGCACAGCACGCCGACACAAATGCGTGTGGACACACAGAGGTGGAGCCGAGCTGATTAAAGAACACAAACATGGATTGGTGGGAGGGCCAACACACCACAAGGCTAATTGAACTGTCTCCACACTGAAAAGATGGAACATTATTCATAAACCTTGCATGTAATAAAAAGAAATGAGGAGAAACAGACAAAATGAAAGAGGAGCAAAAGAAGCAAACCATATAAAACTGGTTTCAGATATTTGTTGAAGATTTTCCTTACACTATATAGCATTTTAATCTCACATTCTATAGAAATTTTCAGTTCATCTGAAAGTTTGCAGTTTGAATAACCTAATGATGACTTTTGACTATACTTTGTGGTTGCCCTACATAGCTTTAGCTAAATTGCTTTGATTTTTCTCTTGTTTGTGTGATTTGCTATTGTGACTTTGAATTGAAGTCATGGTATTTAGTGTAGACTTCTTAAAAAGGAGCAATAATTATCTCCTGTTGCAAGCTGAGATTTTTTTAAATTACAGTGACACATAAATTCAGTGTGATGTTTGCCCATTATGCACTGCAACCTGACTTTTTTTTTCATTGAAATCTTAACAGAGAAAATAGTATAAGATATGCTAAACACCAAACTAGAATACAAATGTTAACTAAATGACAAATTAAATAAAATAGGTAGCAAAAATGAAACCAGCTTCTGAACTGGAAACTTTATCATCTGAATTTTTAATCATTTAGTAAAATTCTTAGGGAACCAGCTGTCAAACTTGAATTATGTCTCTAAACCATCATATTACTCATGCTATGGGGATTCTGAATATAATTTTAAACTCTACAGGGAGACTAAAATACCAAAATACATTTCCTTTATTTGGTGAATTGATGTTTAATCTACAAATCTCACAGTTATGTGACTTGATTTAGTACAACACTGACCTTTTTATATTACTATTAATTGCAAATTATTGTTTTTTTTTTTACCTCTCCTTTTTTTGGATTTTCCCCTCAGGATCACCACAGCAAATCACCAGTCTTCATTTAGTGCAATCCTCTGCATCTTCTACCCACAAACCAGCTAACGTCATGTCCGTTTTCACCACATCCATAAATCCATTTTTTTGGCCTACAGAGATTGCCTAATATGAAGCTATTTGAGCACTTCATCCCACTGACCACTGGGCCATTTTATGATTTTATGCTTACTCTGTTATTATTTGCATAATTAATACACGACTGTGCCTACACACAGAAGGAAAGCCTAAACCTTTAATGTGCAGTAGTGAGGCTCAGTCAATGTAAAGACAAACTGTTACTCAATCCAAAAAAAGCAGAAGATGATCACTATTGACAATAAGTGTCAATGACCATTCAGTAGAGAGAGTGCAAGGCTTTAAGATAATTGGAGTACAGCTCTTTGACCACCTCAACCAGTCTTGGATCATAATTACAGCCCAACAAAAACTGCACAGATTTGTTCAAAATTGTTTCATATTGGACCATACATATGCCATAAATAAAGGTTTCATCTACAACATGCACATAAAAAGCAACTCTGCTTTATTGTTTTATATTGTGAGCAATGTACGTATTTAAAGAATGGTTCCAAGTTCATAAATGCATCAGAATACCACTAAAAGTGTTTGACTCAATCCTACAACTAAAGAATACAGCATAATAATAGTCGATCTGTCTGCGATTACAAACTGCATGGAGGCAGTATGTAAATTTAAGATAAAAGGAAGAGCCATGGTATGCTTAGATGTCTTTGGTCTGTATTGAATGGATCGTTTAGTTAAATTATGCTCAAATATTTTTTCTTCTGTTTCTATTCACTGTAAGCCATTGGTCAATGACATCAAATAAACATTTAATTTTAAAAATGAAAATTATATAAGCAAAATTTAGAAAATACAGGTGGATCAAAGTTTTCCCTCTGTGTTTTTTATAAGATCATTTATAAAATCCAGACATATTCTACTTTCTTGAAGGATCTCCTGCTGTTTGTTAAAGCCTCTATGTGTTTGTTTAAAGGAAGCCATTTGGGTAATGAGTGTTTTGGAAGCATAAGCCTTCTGAGCAGCCTTGGAGTTCCACAGAGCAACAGATGTTTAACTACTCCCTGCAGCCACTCCTCCCCTGCCCTGTCGCACCTCGTGTCTTTGTGTGTTAACCAGCTCTACGTGTGTCTGTCTCCTCCTCTCATTCACCAATTCCTGTTCAGAACTAATTAGTCCATCTTCTCTACTCCTGTCACTTCTGCCCTGAATCCTTATCTAACTGTGCTGTCCTCCCAGCCTTTTACAGTGTTGAGTAATACTCCTCCAATCTCACCTCTCCTCCCACCCACAGCCCTCCTCCTTTTCCCCATCTCCTCCTCTGTTCCTCCCTCTTGTCCTCCTCATTATCCCCCAGTCTCAGTTGTGATGGCTGCCATTAATCAACTCGTCTTAAACCAAAACAGAACCTTGAAACCTTAGACGACCACCCCGGCACAAAAAGGAAGTTTTCTATTCCCCCGCGGTCCATTAGACCAATCAGAACAAGACAGGGGTATTACAATAGAAACAATAGAAAACAAAAAGCAGATATTGGACAATATACCACAGGGGGGCACATGCAACAGGAGAACAACAGGCTTTATTGTGCTGGATATGTTGGGAATTTTAGAAGATTTTCCACTTGACCTAATATCTCCTGGGATACTTGGTTCTATTTTACTTTGTAAAACAGGGGTGTTTAAAGTGCCTATTTTTTTTTTAGCACAAATGAATATGTCCATAAAATTTTTGCTTTGTATGTCAAAGTTGTGTAAAAAATATGCAGAATTTTATTTTTTCTTTGCAGATTGCACTATTTTGCATTTGCATATTTTAAAAATCCCCTTTTGTTTTATTTTTTTTTTCTTCAAAATGTGTTTACCAATATCATTAATAGGATGTCAAAATACACTGTTGGTTTAAAGTCAATGATTTATTTCTATGGCTTTCCCTTCCACCAACAAGATGATCTTTTCCCGCTTAAGGTTCAAGAAAATGGCCCACTGTGTTAACCCTCTTTCATTTGTGTTTGAAAAGAGGAAACATGAATGGAGAAGGGCTGAGTGACTTCCTAGTTTTGTGACTTACTGTGACTTACTATGTTTTAAACTGATCAAATTGGTGGACACTGAAGACCACTTAAAGCACAAAAAAAGGACAAAGGGTTTATTACAAACAAGAAAAGGACAGTTTAATTTTTATTTGAACTTTGTGTTGCAGTATTAGCTTTGAATTATATTTTCAGCTTTTGAATTTTTGTATTAAAACTGTAATACAGCTTTAGAGTTTGTCACATAATCATATTATTAGATTTTACCCATTTATTTTAATACCCTAATTCTTTTTTAGGAAGTGTAAGTAAATGCTTATTTTGTGTCTATTTACCTTCATTCCTCAGCTGTATCCTTGAAAACCATTCAATTTTGTCCCATTTTCTTGTTTCTCTTTTTAATAATTATACATTCATAAGACTAATAAATTTACAAAAAAACTGCATTTTGGTTCAACAGAAGGTACAACATTTTTTAAAAAAAGAGAGAGAAAAAAATGACAAAAGGATACTCCTGTATGTATAAAAACATTTCTTATGAACTTGAGTAGTCCTTCAAGAAGCAGGTTCAGAGTAACGATTCATGATTGCAATCTGTTTGAAACTCTTACACAACTTATGTGTAAGAGTTGAAACATAAAAGTCTAATCGTAATAAATCACACTGTCAGCTCATTATGTTGGTGAAAAAAAGTTCACGTCTGTTTTAATCCACAGAATCTAAATTTATGTGATATCTGAGCTTTTATATTAGCTACAACGCATTGGGTTCAACCTTCAGCCTGGGGTCATTTGGCATGTAGTTTGTGTGTTCTGTCCTGGTCTCTCTCAGGGTACTCTGGCTTCCTCCCACAGCAGGTAATATATGGGAGGTAAATAGGCACAATCCCATGTGGCACCTCTTTTAAACATAACTTTAAGATGTACTTTCTACATGCAAGCAATGCTTTTAATTTTTTTCAGCTTAGAGTTGCAGGTGCTACATTTTACAGTTATTTTAGATGAACTCCTACAGTCTTGGCTTGCAAATAACGTTTTCACCACATATGCAAAGAGCTGCTGTATTAGATCTTGAAAAATTTCCAGACTCTCGTGTTCTAGTTGTCTTTTCCATTTTTGATTTCTCCGGGAGTCCGAATTTCCAAGTTCCAACGACAAACAGAATGATGTATAAGTGGCAAATCTTTGAGGAGAGAAGAAAAACACACATGCACACATGAAGATGCACACAGTTTTTTGGATATGACATATGAATGTTTTCAAAGTCAGTGTATTAACTAAACGAGGTAAATCCCCACTTGTCATTAAACTGAACTAATTTTCATGATGTCAGTTGTATAACTGTGTTGTCTGATTATAAAGTTGGCTGTAACTGAATAATTTTTAGCATCTGCATGCCGGTACACACCCCTACACACTTTTAAACTCACTGGCTGCTTTGTTCACTGTTGAGTCTAACAGGTGTTGGTGTGTTTGTCTTTGACATGAGAGAGTTTGTTTTCCCAGGTATATGACAGGCCTCTTATCAGCTCTGTAATATCCAGCAGGAAATCACCACTGATGACTGTGGTACAAGTGCACATCTAAACAGTTTGGACATTTTAATACAAATGTAATTACTCAGTCTGAAGCCCTTATTGGGGTACAGATGTAGCTCGGGTTGACGGGAAGCCGCACCTTGATTTATGTTTTTCTCCAAGTGTAGCATAGAATAAACACCAAACATCCGCTGCACGCCGGTTTTGCGTCACCTGTTCACACTTCATATTTGACTCCCCTCTGCTAAGGGGAGAAAATAAGTTTGCTTTCTATCAGTTTACTGCCTTTTTATATGCTCTGTGGTGTGGTGATGACTGGTAATCATTGCTATGGGTGTTGATAAGAGCGGCTCTGTTTCTGTCAACCTTAATAGGTAATAAAGTTTAATGAGGAATTAGCTGTAAAATTATTAATTTTGTCACAGAGATTGCAGCAATTACACCAATATAGTTTTCAAGACTGTTTGCAGGTGTCCAAAGATACAGGTGCAATGTAATATATGACTGTAAAAGGTTTTGTGAGAAAACCACACATTAACATCACATAAAGCTGGGATCATTTATGAGGTGATGGATAACACAGCAATAAGCTAAATGAGAATGTAAGAAAGTGACAGAATGAGAGCAGAACAGATGGGGACCATATAAACAAGTGGCAGCCTTTTAATTTGGAAAAGAAATGTAAAAAATGTATTTTGAAAATCTATATTGAGGATAAGTGTGATGTCCTCCTTTCTTTTAACCAAACTGAACAGTTCAAGGGTGTGCTGAAAGAGGTGCTCAATAATCCAAGAGAGTGTAAGTGTGCTGACCCTGTGCTGCAGGGCCCTGGCCAATCACAGGGGGAGGAGATTTTATGGCACTATTGTGTGCCAGTAATTTTTCCTTTCACTGCTGGGGTGGGCGAAGGGGGATTTTTACGCATATGATCAAAGTGGAATTGGTCAGAGAGGGGACACTTCTTCCACAGGAAGGAAAGGCACAAACTGGCACCAGCAGATGACATTTAATTTTCTCAATTAGAAAAGAAGAATTCTACTTTTTCCACCCCTCAAACTTAAGTACCGCCTGCGTCTTGGAGGAGAATGACTATCGCCATGGAGAAGTCCAAAAACTTTCGCATTGACGCGCTGCTGGCGCATGATTCAGACAGGGTGACGGACAAGGACTGCGTGTCCCCGAGATTGTTTCACAACAAGAGCCCTGATATTAGTCCAGCGTCGACCCGCGGCTCAGATTCGCCCTCTTCTCATCCAAAGTATCCAAGCACGTCTCCAGCCCAGCTGTCTGCTGTATCCAAGCCGCATCTCTTCAACCTGTCTCCGTCTGGATTCACCGCTCTCCAACAAGTAGGTCTTATTGGAATGCATTCGGGGTCCATGTATCCACTGGCGGGCCTCGGAGGCCAGCACCCTGCCTTGATGTATCCAGCCTTTGCGCAGCTGGTTCAGCCTCACCCGGAGCACACGAAGGGGGGCAGCATGGCCACGATGCTTCCAGTGGATCCCTGGGTCAGAGGAGGAATGGTGATGCCAAGATTTGGAGAGTATGTAGGTGGGTTCATTGGGAAATATCATTCTGTTTTCTAAAAGTTTTATAATTAACCTAAACGCTTTAAGAAATAACAACATATATACATATAACATATAATATATATTTTTTAAATTAATACGTTAATAAATGTCTCCCAAAGTATTTCCTCTAAAGAGAAAATTTACTGTAAAAAAAGCTTTTTTTATTAGAGTGAAATTATGGGATGAAGAAAGTATAGCTACATTTAAAAACAAGTAATGTGCTTTTTTGTAAAATGACTACTTAGTTGTTTTTTTATGTATTGATTTCTTGATATCCTGGATGTGCAGCTGTGATTGACAGAAAAATAGGTTTGGTACAATAACGTTGTTTGTTTGGGGGTTTTTTTTGGTTTTGTTTTGCCAACAAGGTAAAACCTGCAATGGATCTCCCATTAATTAACTATTTATTCATGCAAGGTTTTCATTAATGTGATGGACCTCTGTAGAGTTTTTTTCAGCCTCCAAAATCAATGACTCGTTGGAATAAATGTTAGGAAAATGGGGACATTATAACCTACAAGCAGACTGCCACCTTTAGTGCGAGCAGTTATTTATTTATTTATTTATTTTTATCACTAATAATGAATACAATGTTTATGCTTCTGTCTTAGCACCAGGTCAGGCAGCCTTACTGGGGAAGTGTCGAAGGCCCAGGACAGCTTTCACCAGCCAGCAGCTGCTGGAATTGGAAAATCAGTTCAAGCTGAACAAGTATCTGTCCAGGCCCAAACGCTTCGAGGTGGCCACCTCGCTCATGCTGACAGAGACTCAGGTTGGAAAGTGGGAACTGCATTTCAATCAGAAACACAAGAAACATTTCTGCTTTGTAAAATGTTATTTAATGTCATGAGGGTACATGTCTTGAGGTAGTATAAGATGAATGTCTTTAAAATGCTTGCAACATACAATAAAATTAGGCAGGTCTTGGTTGATATAATTATATTTTTCTATTTATTTTTTAGTGCATTTTTTAAAAATATTGTATATTTTATTGTGTTTTCAAATTGTGGCACATCGTCTACAATGTATTACAGCTGGACTGAATGTGTAGTCCAGTACCAGCACAGTCAATAAATTAGAACATTATTGAAAAGAACATTTTAGGAACTTTATCACTAAGTGAAACACATTAAATTACTACACACTGAAGGATGATTGAAACCTTTATTTCTGCTAATGATGATGATTTTTCACTTACAACAAATTAAAACATATTTAAAAATTAGATTATTATATCAGACCAATATCAAAAAAGTATTTTTTTAAAAAGAAATGTGGGCTTAAACCTGCTTTGCTATTTTAAAAAGTACCATTGATCTGACAAACGAGACTCATTTAGATGTGTATTCTAATTTACTGAACATGACGGCAATATAAAGCATAGTGGATACAAATATTGTGCATTATTGTAATTTGCTAAGTTATTTGTAAGGTATACTGTGATAATGTAGTATTATGTTTGGCATTATATATCACGCTAAAGTATTTTTATAGTTTTTGTCCTGTTTCTATTAAATGAAATAAAACAGTGATATGTATTTCAGGACAAAATAAAAAATATATATTTCAAACTGAAAAGAAGGTGATATCAAGCTTCAATCATCTTGTGTGTTTTAGGTGAAGATCTGGTTCCAGAACAGACGTATGAAGTGGAAGAGAAGTCGCAAAGTGAGGGATCAAGTCACTGCAACATCTGACAATACAATGGACATACAGAGTCTCAAACATCATCATATCTCCCTCAGCTCCCGCCTGGAAGATGAAAGGGAGAGAGAGGTGGAGGATGAGTTTGGAATAGAAGAAATGAAACAGCTGAGCAAAGCATCTTTGAGCTCTGTCACCTTCACAAGATACAGAAGAGATGGGGCAGGGATCTACACTTCTTACTCTGAGGAAGAGATTGAGGAAGGTCTTCCAAGAGAAAGAAATGGAACTTCTTCATAGGATGAATTTGTGGATCTGTACTTACAATATGTTTGTTTTGTTTAATATTTATTATGATTTTTGTAACTACAGCAGAGTTCCTGGAAAAAAAGATTTTTTTAGGACAAACAGTTCAATGTTTCCAGCAGAAGAATGTGTCAGTAAATTGTTGTGCTCTTTGATTTTGAGTTCATCACTTTTCCCTAACAGTTTAAAGACATGCATGCAATATTTTATGTTTATGTTTGTAAGAAGTGACCATCTACACAGGCAATAAAGCAGATTACAATAACTAAACTGTTATTGTTTATGCACTTAAACAAAATATACTTATTTTATTCTTGGTTACACTTCTGGGCAAAGAGTCAAAACAGATTTGTAGACAGAAACATCTGAACCATGTCCCTAAATATTCCCTTTTCTTTGTCTACTACAAAGTATGTTGTATTTTAAAGTACTTAACATTTCATCTCTTGGAATAAAATAGTCATGTGGTCAACACCTTTTAACTGTTAACTCTTGGTATTTTGCTTTACACTTTTGTGAGAAATGTTGTTGTACAGGACTGTTTTTGTCATGTTAAACTGCATGTTAAATTAATTAAAGTCACAGTCTGAAAATACTTACTTTCCAGTGAACAATATTTTAAAATGAGTTAACATAGAATTCCCCTGGTAATGTTTTAAACTGATTTTTTATTTTAATGTACAATTTAATGTCATTTTTACAAAAGTGCAATATGTTGAGTGTTGTATGATAACTCAGCTAGTCTGAGAAATAAAGGTGAATTCATGACTGAACACTGAAGATTAAATAAATTGTTGGAAACATATTATTACGAGAGACAATACAAAAAAACTACACTCTCCATAAAGTTCATATTTGTGTAATTATGTCATGAATTTCTAGATTCAAATAATATCTGACATCTGTGTGCATATAATTTCTATATGAAAAGCATGTTAGAGGAGATTCATGTCTGACGTTTTCTAGCTTCGGGTTCAATATAAAAATTTTTTAGATATCTGAGAGGTTTAATACATGAATTTGTTACAAGCTGACCATAATTGTCATAATACCCACTAATACGTTTTATTCGTTTTATAGATAGACTGACAATATTTTGTCCGCAAATTTTTAAATATCATAATTAATTTTTTGTTTAATATGTATACATATTTAACATGCATTCCCTTGATATAATAATAGTAAATTAATCCTCTAAGTTTCCGACGTAGACTACAAAGTTGCGCCACACAAAGTTGAAATAAATTCAAGTTCACTGCAGCAACGTGATCCTCACAGGATTCCGTAATTCTTGCGTCAAGCTAACGTTTACTTGTTGTCATGGAAACGTCGTAACTAAGGAACTTCCCCGTTTTTTCCCAGGTTTTTTATATGAAATTCTACTCTTAGCTAGTTGTTAGAGCTATATAAGGTAAGACTGGCGTGTTATTGTCACAGTACGTTAGGTTTTATAACAGCAGTGTGGTGTTTGTTAGTGTTTTTGTGGTTGTGTTTTACGTTGTGGTATGTACGTTATGTAATACCCGCAAAATTATATATCCATGCCTTCCTGTATGAATGCACTGCTCTCTATCCACAGCCATGTTAGCTGAATCCCGCTGTCCAGCCTGTTTGGCGTCTGCTTTTTGTCGATGGAAGCGCCCCGACAGAGAGACTGACGTTAAAGTAAAGTTCAAAACACACGCTCAGACTCACAGAGCTATATCTTCACTGAAACTGAGAAAATGAATGCCGATTACAGAAGTTCAAAAGGGCACTGGTGTAATGTATGTAAACCTTAGCATATACAGGTTTTAAAAAGTTTGTTTGTAATATAAAAAAGATACACTTGTGGTGTGCATTTGTAATCATCTCCACAAGTATTTTACAGAACCACCTTTTTTCTTTAATCACATTCGGATGTGATTAACGTGTACCTCTTTTCCAAAATTCAGTTCAATTCAAAAATAATTTTTTGATTCCAAAGTGCACTGTAAACTGTATTAAATGGAACTGATTTTTCCTTTATTTTAGGCATTAATCTTTGTAGTTTTCGAAATTTCCATTCTAGGTTTCATTCCTCTTCACAGGAACCCCAGCTGCCTGGTGTAAAACAATGTCAAGGAAAATCCCATCCCCAAAGAAGCATCCTCTTAGGCCTTGAAACCACATTAGATCTGACATGGAAGGACTGGGTCATTGGAAGAGAATACACCAAGACACTTGTGATAAGGAACATCCGTAATAAGCTGCAGAAGCTGCACATTAGGTAATACAAACTCACAAACACAGCTCAAAGCCATAGATAAAGAAGACAACAAAGCCCCTCCTTCTCTCAACACAGTGCTCCGGAGTCCAAGTGTTTCTCAATTGTGAATCCTGAAGTAGTTGTTCTCAGCCCGGGGACTTCATTCTGCTTACCGGTCACTTTTAAACCTCTCCAAAAGGTAGGCTATTCTGCAATTAAATTAAACATCACCTGAACTTTATTAGAAACACAAAATTAGTCAATGGTCAACTGTATAGCTTTTTATTAACTATTTTGTTAACAAAAGCTATACCAAACATTTTACTTATTTTGTTTTTGTTTCTGTCTGATTGCATGGGGCAGTGTGGGTATAAGGACTGCATTCAGTTTCAAGCTATTGAAGGAAACTTTAAAGTATGCCTGCATGCTGTGCTTTCAAGTCATAACCTGAAGGTGCCTGAATCTGTGATGCTCCCCGTATGTGCTGTTGAGCACTACACACTAACCAGTTTCCCAATAAAAAATATCAGGTACCTTTGATTGTTCTTAGTATTTATTTTCATGTCCTTGCATACATAAATTGTGTGATTTTCTTTCAAAATCATCAACAAACTCTTGTCAAGTATGTTCTATTTTCATCTGTCTCTCTTGAGTCATTGTTATCTCTTCAATTGTCCTGTGTTTTCTTTATTTTCCTCCTCCAGTAAGATTCAGATGTCATTTAAGTGGGATAGCACAGCTCCTTTCCAACTCAGACCAGAACAAGGCCAGCTAAGACCCGGTCAGCAGTGTGTCATCACAGTGGACTTTCAGCCGCTAGAGGCTCAGGTGTACCAGCAGCAGGTGCTCTGCACATATGGAGCAGATGGCAACAAAGCTGTTAGCTGCTGTGCTGTGCTTCTACAAGGGATAGGTACTGCTGAGACTAAACTTGCATTGGGATGTAGAAGGACAAATATAAACTGCTGTGTCTTTAGTGGATTTTTTTCTTCTTCATCAATGACTTTTTGTGGTTTCATTGTGTTCTGGACATCTGTCCAGTCAGGTGTGTATCCTACTGACACACCTTTAGGCGGCTCAGGAAACATTTGCAGGTGTTTTGAGTTAATTAGCTGATTAGGGTGCGACCCAATGAGTTCCAAATATTATAACATTTTCTCAATACTCATATTTTATAATACTCTGAATTGTAAGTTTGTATTATCTGTAAGCCATAATTAAAACTACTGCAAATAAAGACTTGAAATATTTCACTATATCTATAGCAAATTTAGATTACTTATGAGTTTCAAGTTATAAAACAAATGATAAAAAAAATAAATTCATAATATTCAAATTTCTTTGAGATGTACATGTATGAAGCCGTATACAAAACTTCTGACCAGAACTGTACATTATTTTAACTACAATTACATGTTTACCAAGTTTTTCAACAATTACTATTATTTGTAAAATTAAGTATAAATGGGTTTTTTTTCAGCCAAATATCCATTTCTTCAATTAAGAATTCCCAATGACAAAGAGGAAATCAGCCCCGGTGATATTGAGTTGGACTTTGGGTCTGTGGCTGTTGGTCACAGTTTGAGTAAACAATTTGAAATCTTCAATCCTTCTCCTGTAAGTAGTAACTATGTGTTCATACTAAACCTAAAAATCTGACTTTTGGTTGTGTCACATTTTCCTGTTGTTCCTTTCTGTTAGGTTAGTGTGTGGTTTTCTCTATCACAACTGCCTGGAGCGGTAGCCATATTTGGATCACACTTCAGTTGGGATGTCACCAGTGAGAAAATTGTGGCTGGTGGTTCGATCCAGGTTTTGGTTACTTATTCTCCAACTGTGGTTGACATAGTCTCTGTGGACTACTTGTCTCTGAATTATAAAGGGTCACTCAGTAAAAGTCAGGTCAAACTCATAGGAACGTGTATGGGTAAGAGACATTCACTAAAATAAAAACACTTTATGTACTTTTCTTTTTCTTGAAAATAAAAGGAACTGAGGATAGTATTTTTGGAACCAAAATTAAGGTATTCTAATTTCTGAAACAATATTCTTGCTTTCAGGTCCCAAACTTTGTTTGTCCTCCTCTGTGGTCAACTTTGGGTGTGTTGAAGAAAAAGGATCAGCAGAACAAACAGTGGAACTGCTGAACTCTTCTCCTGTTCAGGCCACCTACCAATGGGACATAGACTGTGCAAACAGTGTTTTTAGAGTTTCACCAGCAAGTGGCACTGTGCTTCCATATAGCAAAATCAAAGTCAATGTCTCCTACAAACCCACACACCCTATGCCACACCACAGAAGAGTGGCATGTCTCATACTCCTCAGGGTAAAATGGGCAAATGCAGGCATACTTACAAAATTCAAACAGATGATTAAACCCTCCTGAATATTTTTTTCTGATCATACTTTCAGGAGCCTCTGTTTCTGGACTTGATTGGTACATGCCACCCAAATCTTCGGGAGCAGGTAGCATTAACACTTGAGCACTTGGTTGAGTACAAGTCTAAGTTGTACCGTATGTGGAACTCATCAGACGAACTGCTGGAGGTGCCTTTAGAAGAGGTAAAAAATAAAAACAAAGAAACAAACAAACAAAAAAAAAAAACCCCACAGATTTTTTAGTTTAGCTTTGTTACATATAGAGGTAATAATTCAAAAAAATTACACAGTATTTGATTTAACTCTTTAACATTTGTCATTAATCAGGAAGGAAATAGTGCTACTGTCATTCCTCCAGCACCTATGGAGAAATTGAATAAAATCAAGAAAGAACACGTGGATTCTCTCTTCTCGCCATCATTTCCATTTGTATCTATTGAACCAAGTGAACTGCTGTTTAATCACAAAACAACATCCTTTTTCGTTACATCATCTGCTGTCTCACAGTGTGTTACCTTTAAAAATCACACCAAAGAGAAACTCAGGTATGTAAACATGTCAGGGAAGCTTTTTTGCCACAATGGAAGTCAATTATTATGATTTTTTTTTTCTGTGGAAATATACATATAAACACTTGCAATGATTCTGTTCAAGCCTGATGTGGACCGTTATCCAAGATTCCCCTTTCTGTGTTACTCCTTCATCATTTGAGTTGGCCCCACTGAAATCTACCACTGCGCTTGTGACATATGAACCAAAAGAGATCAATACCCTGCATGGAGGAGAGCTTGAGTGTTTTGCATACTGTAAGGTAATATTGCATTACTCAAAGTAATATATTTTGCCATACAGTTTTACTTTCTTTTATTCGAAAGGTTTCAAATTGTGACTTGTAGTTTTTTCTTGTAAAAACCAAACAATATCCTGATTTTCAGCTGTTTTAATTATGCTTCTTTAGATGCCACAGGAGAATCCTTCTTCAGAACAACACCGTCCATGTCTGCCTTGTTGTGTGACTGTCAGAGTCATTAGCCACTCTTTTCAGCCAGGGATAGATCATTTTCCCCCTTCCTGTATTTTGAAGCCCCACCAAGTGGTAAGATTAAATAACTATCTATACACACATTTTACAGCTGTTGCTAGATCCCATGACAAAAGCACAAAACTTAAAGGAATGGTATTATGTATTTTCTAGACACCTTGAGCTATTTTGTAGCATGATAAAGTAACCTTCAGTTTTTCTAAAAGAACTTTAATTTTGCAATTAATGTCTTGAAATTGGCGTCTATTTAAAAAGCTCTCGCTCTTTCCTACACCCCGGCTTTAGCATTCCATCACCACAATGTTTGTCCATTTACCTCTTACTACGGGTAATAGTGGTGTTGGACTGAGAAGTAGTTTGGATGATAAGTTCAGTTCCACCAGGTGTTTGCTAAGTACTGCTGGCACTAGTCTAGAGCAGTCTTGCTGAAGTCGGAAGGAGTGGAGCGATGTAAGGTGGAAGTTTAGTGGAAGTAGATGGGTTTTGTGAGAGCAAGTGTTTATGCTCCCCTGAATGACTGCCATGGGAGGTTTGGGAGATTCAAAGATTCCTCAGAAATGCATGAAAGAATCAAGGCATCATCCAAGTTATGTTTTTGATGAGTGAATGACATTCAAAATGAAATAAAGCTGAAAAAAGTCAATTTTACATGATAACCCCCTTTAAAATGTATAAATCAACAACAAAATGAGAATAATGTGCTGAAAAAAAAATATTGGTTTGGTAACATGGTATTTTTTTTATATGACCTCATCATATTACCCACACAGAATTTATATCCTTTATGGTATACGTCCTCAATTTTAATTGGAAGTGTTAAAAAAAAACTGACTAAAAAGAGGAGTATCAGTTGAAACGTGTTTTATTGTGCCCGAGATGTATTTTTTCTAATACATCTCAGTAAAAGATTAATTCACTGTTTACTATCACCTTGTGCATGTTAGGTTTTCCCACCTCTGAGTCTTATTTCCTATCGGACCGTGCTACTGCAGAACAATGGCGATCAGCCTCTCATCTTCTGCCTGAACAACAGAACAAGCAGTGACTTGCCAAGGTCTGTGCATATGTCACCAGGCAGTGGTTTCATCCAGCCAGGACAACACCAAATCCTTACCATTGGAGCTGTTCCCACTCTGGATAGTCCCACAAAGGGTTTTAATTTACCATTGCAGCTTAATGCAGCTGAATTCACGAAGGTACTACATGACACAGGAACATATGATGTGGTAAAACTTAATTACATTGTTCTGTTAAATCTTTGTCTTTCTTAGGAACTGACAGTTGTGAGCACCTTAGAAAAACCATCCGTGTCTTTTGAAAATAGCAATGGTTTACATTTCAGCGCTACAGCTGTCGGCTCAAAATCTCAGCAAACCCATTCCATCAAGAATTTAAGCAGCGTGCCAATCAAGTTAGTTGACTGATTTGTTTTCTTCCCATTGTCATTCTGCCCCTGGTTCTCAAACGTTTTTCTGTGTTGTATTTTTACTTTGAAATTACCTCAAAACCATTTTTACAGCTGGCCTTCTGTGATTGTTCTCCATGACAGGTTTCAGTGGATCATTTCAGAGAGAGATCAGAATCTTATCTTTGTGGAACCAGATGCTGGCAAACTGCATTCCAATGAGAGCTTGGTGAGAGATTATCAAAGTTCCACATAGTGTGTATTTAAATGCAGTGTATTGTAAAAGTAATCATATTCCTTGAACAGTTTTATATTTTGTAGAGTTAAACTGTTCAGGTGTAGGTGGAAGGTAAATGAAATTCTTTTTTATTTTTAATAACACAACTGCAAATATTTTTAGGTGTGGCTCCAACAAGCAGCTGTATGTGGAGAATAAACTTTTACAAAAGTGCAATGATTTCCAACTTATGCCACAGATCCCCAATTTGAATTAGATTAGGACTTCTGTTGCATCCTTTTAAAACCTGAAGAGGTTTTGATCAACCATTCCATTGTAGCTCTAGCTGTTTGTTGCTCTGCCTCAAGTCTCAACAACAAACTGGTGTCAAAATTTTTGCCACATAGGTCAAAATCATTAGGGAAGTGTATGCTGTTGACAAAATGTGCTTAAAAAACTCACAATTTTGTGACTGTTTTTGACTACTAAGCAGTAAACTAAACATTTGATAAAACTAACAAATCATTTTTGAGATATCTCACTTTTTAGGTCCAAAACATAATTTTTATTTATTTTTTTTTATAAATTTACCTCAGGCAAACGTTTTCCATATTTCTATTTTTTGTCTTTATGGAGCAGGTGAGGTCGACTGAGTTTTTTTTTTTTAATCTGTTCTCAGCAACAACAACAGGATTTGAGTTGTTTCCTTTAAAAACGTTAGCTACATTTTTGCGAGTTAAATGTGTTTTTTTTTAACCCCTCCAGGGGGTCTTTTTGTGGGCTTTAGTGTCCCTTATATGAAAGTAGGCTGACAGGAAAGGGGCAAGGAGAGGGGGGAAGACATGCGGCAAATATTGTCGGGTCCGGGAGTCGAACCCTCAACGGCCACGTCGAGGACTCAAGGCCTCCAAACATGGGTTGTACTATCCCCTACGCCACCACGGCATGCCCTGTTTTGTGTAAATACTACTGGATACCAATGATCCTATATATTATGAAATTAAAAAGAAAGCAAAAAGCATAATTCTGAAAAGATGACTACTTTGTGTTTATTTCAGTTTGTCAAGAAAAGATAGCCATAACTGAACAACAAATAAAAAACTCCATCTGTAGTAACCACCTGTGCAGGGGGTGGTTGCATAAAGTAGTGCATAATTATGCACTACTTGGTATCGGTCTAGCTTAAAATCCCAAGCTGAAGTTATTAGTTGTTAAAATATAAAATGTGGACAAGTTCAAGGGGTATGAATACTTTAGCATATCACTGTAGATGAGTTTGGGACTTAAGACTTAAAGCATTCTTTAATGTGAGGTATGCCCTTTTCACAGGTCCAGACATGGACATTTTCTCCTCTGACAGAGAAAACATACACATTTAAACCCACTCTCAGCTTCCAGAGCGATGACTTTAACAAGTCGCAACTCAGTTTCAGAGTGAATGGAACTGGTGCAGCTGGCACCATTGAGGTTTGTTTGTCATTGTGCTTCGTACATTAGATTATATTAGATTTATTAGATACATTGTTAGATATGTTTTTATTCTATTGCAAACCAAATCTGATAAAAACTATATCGTGTAGTTCTATATTAAAAATAAACATACAAAAATTTATTTGATCAAACACTTCCTGCATGTTTTTTTTTTACTTCCCAGGCAGGGAAAGAACTCCTAGATATGGGAGAGAACCTAGTTGGAAGCTGTCGGTCGTTTCATATTCCTATGGTGAACAACTGTAGCTGCCCCATCTCTTTTCGTCTCTCTGTACAGCTAGAAGAAACCCCCCCTGATTCTGAAGATAACAGTGGTAATTTGTGGCCTCCTTTAGGAGAGTTTTTCTCTGCATGTTTGAAGTTGTTTCTATTTTGCTATTTGGGTTGATAGTAGTTTGCCTAATTTCAAAGTAATCACAATTTTCCTGCTTCTTTAAGCTCTGCAGCTGGACCTTGAAACGGGAACAATTGCTTCACATTCCACTGTGCTACTCGGATCCACTCTTAGACTGGGTGCACAGGGCTGGTACCGCTGGACCATCAGCTACCAGATTACAGATGCCAATGGTAAACAGTTAATATCATCAGACAGTAGCGCATCATATTCTTAATAATTCGCACTACATATTTTTTAACTTGTGTGTGTCTGCCATCTGCCTGTTTTTTCTTTCTTTTTCCAGGCTTTGGTATGTGTCCTCCTGAGAAACTGTGTGAAGTGCGAACTAAGGGGGTGTTCCCCTCCTTACAGGTGGTTGATGCATATAGCAGTGGCAGCGTGGCCAGGCTCTGCAAGCAGTATTTGTGGAAACTCTTCTCATTAGACAGTTTTAATGAGCACCTGCTTTCCACCCCATGTACTGCAGAAATTACTTTCAAAGCGCCCACCAAGGACAGGTTAGTTGGTGTTATTTTAGTCTCTGAAAAATACAACTTGAAGTTCATATTGACGAGTAAGTGCCAAAGTTTACTGTCTTATTTAAGAAGAGCTCTTCTCTTTGTAATGTCAGATTATGGTGTTTGCTTCTTCTTGTCCTTTGCTTCTTTTGATAGTCTAAACAGTGTCTCCAGCTTCCCTCAAGTCATATTGGATTTCAATTTTGGTGCTGCTCCTCTCCATTCAGAGCCCTCAGATTTTATGTTGATGTTTTGGAACCCTGGTTCTATCTCTGTAAACTGGTATGTAATCAACAAACTGCATAAAATACAGTTAAAACATGCAGCGAGAAAAAAGATTGCTTCATTAATTTAGTGAAATTAGTAAAACATTCTAGTATTTTCTAGAAACAGTAGCCAGTTAGACTGTTATTTTTCCATGTATGGATCATTTTATTTACTGTTAATTTTATGCTTCATTTTCAATATTAGGACATTCTTATTTCCAGAGGACCAAGAAATGCAGCTGGAGAACTGGGCTGTGACAGGACAGTTTAGCAACAAAGAACTGCAGGAAATGAAGGTCATACTAGATAGTTGTGAATATTAGTTATTATTCTTACCCTTGTTAGACTTAGAGTTAATGTTATGTCTTTCCAACCAAGCGGTTTATTTCTGCCAGGAGTCAACACATGCATTGTCAAAAAGGAGTATCATTACATTTCAACAATAAATTAAATACCTTAAAGATACTGATCATAAAAAAGACAATTATATCATTATATCTTTACATTGATTTATATTTGTTTTGTTTATTTACAGGTACAAGACAATCAACTCTTCAGAGTTACCCCTCGTTCTGGAACTTTGCTTCCAGGCCAGAAATGTCCAGTACATTTCTGCTACAGGTCAGGGGTCATTTCACTATACAACTGGTTCTTATTCTTGTAAATAGAGCTTAGCTCTAAGCTTTTAAAAGCCATTTTCTCAAATGTTTTAGCAATGTTAAAGTATCAGATTACACCTTTTAAATCTTTTCATTCACAGTCATGACTTTATTGGAATTGACCGACTTCCTGTTCTGTTCAAACTCAGTCTGGGCAGAGTTGTTTTGGTAAGGATTCCTACGGTTATCTTAATTTTATTGAACTGCAAAGATCTGAACAATTTACCTCAAACGTAAAAATTTGCATGTAGGCATGAAGTCACATTTGAGTTCAGTGTGTGCTTGTTGCAAAAGAGTTAGAATAAGTGGGAAGAAAGTAATAGCTTTCGCTACTTGTGTTTAGGGATTATAATGTATTTCTCTCATTTTTTTGTTGTCAAATCCTGTTGGAATATAGCTGAAACCAGAAGATTACACATTTTTTCACACTATTTTTCACATAGTTAAACTAGACCAAATTAATCATTCTGTATGTAAACATATGACTTTGAAGTCATTTAAGAAACAGATCTCTTAAAATCTCCTAGCCACACAGAGTGAGAGAACCTAATCTATGTATATGGCTCTGGTTTTGGAGCTCCACCTTTTGTAGTTAAAAAGATTATGTTCCAAAGAAAAGAATGTTCAGGAGCCCAAAAAGGAAATGTGCCTCAAAACGCAGTTACATATCCTGCATAGTCCATCGCTCAATCCATAGTCTTGCAACATGCACTCACTTTTATTTGGGTAGCTGTTACATTGGTCTTCGAATTACCAAGTCTGAATTTTGACATTTTGGGGCATCCTTGTTGATTTTTCTTAACTGAAATTATATCTTTTACCTATAATAAATACATTGTTACTAGTTTGTTTTGGTAAGAATTATGGGCATGATGACTGGCCACGAGAAGGAAGCCTCTCCAACTTGCAACTAGAAAGGCTAGACATCTCTGTGACATTGTTCTCAAATCTGAGGCAAATCAAATGCAGTGAAAACAAACCGATCATAAATAATCACAACTGAAAAAAAGTCACTACTGTCATAATCAAAGCTTTCTTTCAAGGATACTGTTGAATTTTGTTCATTTTCTGTATGCAGCTCAACTTTCAGGGAGTGACATTGAACCGAAATGAACCATATCTACACTTTGTTTCCAATCACCATGTATTCACGCCTGTAGCTATTCGGGACTCCACTCCTCCACGACAGGCATGTCATTTTTTTAAATCAAAAAGGCAAAATGTATTTCAGCATTATTAATGTAATAAAAAAGCATTATTAATGAAATAAAAAAAGCCAATTTTTTGACATTACAGCCTCACTCTGCATAAAGTTTCTGAGAAATATCTTATATAAATATAACTTTTTCTTTTAATAATTGTCTAGACATATGAGTTGTACAACGGTGGTGCGGTGACAGTACATTATGAAGTGGACCAAGCTGTGTTGTCACAGCTTCAGATGGAGAACTATGATCACCCAATCTTGAGCTGTCTCAGTCCACAAGGAAAAGTTCTCCCTGGGAATAAAGCCGTGCTCGAATGGATCTTCTCTCCATTGGAGGCTAAGATATACCATGTATAACTCAAACCATTTGTTGTTTACCTTGTTTTAAATTCATATTTCATGTAGATTTACCATTAGTCTTGTAGTTAATAGGTGGTCAGAGCTTATTACTGCAATTTATTTTTAAATTTTTATTAAATTGTTTTATTTTTATTATGGACAGATGGATGTTCCCATCCACATCCTGGAAAAGGATTCGGTAATTGTAAACTTTGAGGGATGTGGGATGAATGCATTATCAACGAGCGCCAATATCTCCATTGAATACAGCGATGCTAAGACTCATAGACACTGTGCCAAGAAGGGGCCATTCCCAGGACAGGCAAGTGCATTTATACACACACTTTGTGTTCAGTTATTTTTAATATTTTTGTAAATAAAAGATCCAATCAATGTTTATTAAAATATGTTAATTTCATTGAATATGTAATTACTGGAGTTTTCCAAATACAGGTGGCTTGGTTGTCTGTGGACAGTGTCTCTATTGGCGACATCCCTGTTTGCACAAAGTCTTCGAGAATCATGTTCATCACCAGTTTGTCTTACACAGAAATTGTGTACTTTGTCTGGGAGATTCCTACACAGAGCAACCAACAAGTTTGTCCAACCAGTTAAATCTTTTTAAACAACAAAAAAAAGCGTTACAATTTTACACTATCTAAGCAACATTTCTCTCATTCATGTGTTATTGCAGGTGGTACAGATCCATCCAGAACGAGGCTGTCTTGGTCCAAGAGAGTGTGTTATGTGCATCCTGACCTTCGTTTCTGAATTCCCCACCATTTATCAGCTAGATCTCGTATGTCAGGTACCAAAGTGTAACTCTCAATTTAAGGATGATGTGCACCGCCCTGTTAAACTTTTTCGCATTTATTATGTTGCAGCCATAAACTTCAATATACTTTTGGGATTTTATGTACCAGTAATATATCAACATTAAAGTAATGCATAGTTGTTGAGTGGAAGTGACATAGCTTAAAAGGGACAAATAACAATTTAAATGTCAATATCACTTTTTAGTGCACTTTACCAAATCAAGATGTTAGCCATAATTCAGTAACATCATCAGGCTATAGCAAAACTCTTTGTTCAATAAGATGAATTGTGGTTTTGTAAATTTGGCAAACATCTTAGTCTCCTGATGTGAAAATCTGGTGGGACAAACCACAAAAGGCAAAAATGATTCTACAAAGTGTTGATTAAAGGAGCTATATACAAAGCCATGCTACACTTTCCAGGTTTTTATTCGTAATCATTTTTATGTTGTAAGCCAACAGGAAGCCGACTTCCCCCACTGCCTCTTCATCAGTGTCAAAGCCTTCTCTTCTGTGGCATACAGTAATACAAATAAAATAAAAACCTGGAAAGAAAACATATTTTCCCTTCGCTACATAATTACACAATTTTTTTGTGATTTTAACTGGACAAAATGTGAAAGGGTTCAAGAAGTATGAATGCTTTTTGCCAGGCACTGTTGGTGGCAAATAGTCAGACGTTAAATCTTAGTGTACTACTTGCTCAGCTGACTATTTTAGCTCTATTTGTGTCACTTTCTTCTCCAGATCACTCAGAAAGCTGCACTCATCCATTATCACAAAGCCTTGCAATGCTGGGAGGAAGAAAAGAAACGACAGGAAAACGAATTCACAATCACAGACAAGATCTCCTCCCGCACTCAAAGAGTTTTAGTAGATGAGGTGTGTCTCCAAAGACGGTTAAACCATGACATCCATTTTCATTGTCTTGACAATATTTCCTTTTTGATACAGATACTTCTGGCACCTCCTGCAAGAAAAGGGGCTCCCCTCCCAAAATACAAGGTGATTAGGGTCTATCTTAGCAATGTAGCTGCTTTTTGAATATAATGTGAAAACATAGATCTTTGGAAAAAAATGGCAGTATAGTGTAATTTATCTGCTTCTGCTTCAGACTCTTCCTCCAATCTGTGGCAGCAAATCCGTCTGCAATTTATACGACAAAAATAAGAGAGCTCAAACACGGCTAGAGCGAGAATCAGCTAACATATGGAGACGCCCCCAAACCCCCCAACCCGCTCTGCTACACCTGAGTGTCACTGCCCACACCTATGACATTCCAGACTTCTACACACACTTTCCTGATCGGTAAAATAAGTATTATGGCTAATAATAATTTTACACACTGAATGTAGCTGAATCACTGCATTTTGATGAGATGTGTCTGTTACTACATAAAGTCTTATTTTAATTGTGAAGCTTTGACAATTGTTAAATAGTCTGTTATTACTTATTGATGCTGTTGTTTTATGTAGACACCTTCAGTTGACCAGGATCAAACAATTACTCAATTCTTCAAGCACACGCCGCCTTGCGAAGCTGTGTCCATCAACATGTGGCGCTGAGAGAGACATCGTTGTGGACATACTCACTCCTCTATACAAGTAACATGCAAAGAAAAGCAACTCTGCGTATGTTAGCTTCCTCTTTTAAATTTTTTTTTCTTATTCTTCTTTGACAATCCAGAGATCTCCTTGATGATTCAGCTTTTGCAGAGTCTTTGATGGTTTTAGCCTCCAGGCCTCCAATCTACGAGTGTCAGACCTCTGCAACTCCCCCCATCACGTTTCCATCTTCACCTCAACATTCTGTTCAGTCGAACTGGACAGTGGATGGAGAAGCCGCAGTATGTTTAGGGAAAATTTCTCAAATCCAGGCCACAGCGGAGTCCAAGCATGCTCCTTCTGACTTGGCTGAGGCTGTTTTGTTAAAGACACTCCAGAACTTAATGATGGAAGCTGTGACTGGAGAGCTGACCCTTTTTGCATATCCCCGGAGCAAAATACGGACTTCTTTGTCAGCGAGGTGATTACAATGTGTTACTTGTTGCATTAGTGCTCAGTTAATAGTTGAAAAAATGACTTTTTATGTTCTGTGTTCTGTTAGGGGCAGGACGTTGATTGCTGAAGGGACCTAGCCGGGCCTCAACTATCATAATCTACACATGATTCAACAAGCCAAAATCCCTCTACTGCTTTCTTTAAGATCCACCCCACGTAAAAATCTGTATTTCTTCTTTCCTTATATAGCCTCACAATTGTCATTAAAATAATTTTTAAATTAATAAGTTGTTGGAGACAATCTAATTTTAAAACTTTTAATTTATATGGCAATTGAAAATATTTACAGTTTATCAGTTATGCTTGAATTTATCAATAAGCACACCAAAAAACAACAAAAAAGCATTTTAAATGACAATGTTTATAACAATCCATGAAGTTCAAGTGTCACTTGTACAGTAATAGAAGAAGATTGGAAATAATCCAACTGTAAGTCTTCCTTGAAAAAATAAAGTTATGAAATTAATAATATTTAAATACATTATTGGTGCTGAATATAAAAGCAGTTGGTAGATACAGTTTAGGTTAAAAGCAAACCAACAAATAGCCTCTAAAAAAGTGCACAACCTGTTTCTTTTTCTCTTTTTTGTTTGTTATTTACCACTATGAATGACTTTTTTTCTAATCAGTCGTAATGCTCTCCGATAAGTGCAGTTTAGTGTGGTTTGTGTAGCAGGCACAGTATGGATACATATTTTTTTAACTTGTATGATGACTTAATCTGAATTTGGAGACAGCAGGAAAGATCTTGTCATGAAGATATTGGACCTGCTCCTCCTGAGTTTTCTGATTCTCAAATTCAAAGTAAGGGATCTAGAAGACAGTAAGAGGAAAAAGGGAACAAATATACACTGGAGGTTATGCTTTTACTCACAATCAGCTGAAAATTGGCAAGGAATTAAAAAAAGGAAAACTTTTCACACTATTTGCAAAACATACCTCCACCACCTCATACCCCATCCTATAAAGGTGTCTCCTCTTTGTGGCTTCCTTCCCCAGTAGGTGTCGCGTGTTGGCACAGAACCGGCTTTGCCCATCCAAGCACAATGCAATTCTATGTAAGAATATAAACATTTTCATTCTCTTTGTATTACTTAAAAAAAACAAAAACACCAAACAGCCCCATATGAAACACAGTTCTTACCTTTTGTTTGTGCTTTCCCACTGAGACTGGGGAAGAATGAATCCATTCTCATCCAGACAAATCTCTACATCTAGATAAAAAATGTCAACACACAAGACAAGCACAGATCAGTGAAGCATAGATAGGGGCATTTCTTACAACATATTCTACAAAGTTAAATTAATTAGTTTAACAATTAAATATTTTTATCCTGTTTGATATGTGTTTAAAAATATTAGCTTTTAAAAGTTTCCAACATAGATATTAAATTTGGTAAATAATCTTGGAAATCTCTAGGAATTACATTAGGCTTGTACTTTTATCAGACATTGGTTAGTAAAATACATTCTAAGTCTGATAATGATGCTGATCACACACCTAATTTATACCTATATTATGTCATTGGAGCTTACCTACAGTGTATCCAATGGGGGTAAAAACTCTGGCAAAGAAATATTTACCCCCCAGTAGCTGCATAAGTGGACCTTTGACCTGTCTGTAGAGCAGTGTCTCCATAGGGCTCTCAAAGGCCTGGTCCAAAGAGGAAAACTTCTTCACATGGAGAGAAAAGGGAAGTCTGGGACCCTG
The DNA here is from genome assembly GCF_019740435.1 of Gambusia affinis. Taxonomy (NCBI): domain Eukaryota; kingdom Metazoa; phylum Chordata; class Actinopteri; order Cyprinodontiformes; family Poeciliidae; genus Gambusia; species Gambusia affinis. Next base: position 23,138,051 of record NC_057878.1, read on the forward strand.
AGAGTTAAAAAACACCTTTACTATGGAGATCATCTTCATCAAGTTTTCTGAACACAAACTTTTACTATAAATTCTCAAAGTGTAAAAGAAAACTTCAAACTCACCCAGTAGTAAGTACACTCTAGTGAGGCAGAGAGATGAAGCTGCGTCAGTTGTCTCAAAGCGTTCTTGTCCACAGGTTCGCCCTTATCTTTAGGAACGAAAAGGATTAAGCACACACATTTTGTCTGTTGTGTTACTAATTCATTTTTGGGGTGTAGCAATTTGTGATTGCATTTGTAAGGCATTCAATAACTAATAACTACCTCTAATTTGGTGCATTTTGTTTGTATTTTATGTGAAAGTAGTGCCTAATTATGAAGTGGAAGGAAAAGACAAACTGGTGTCCTAAATTTGTCAACAATATTACTTTAATTTAATGGACATTTTCATCAGTTAATTCATTACATAATGTTATCTGATCAAGTTTCCAGATTTTAGAAATAATGTTAACAGAACAGAAATTACATGAAATAATTAAGCATGAATAAATAATAGGACTATCCCTCTCCCTGTGTCCATCAGCAGTCTGAGGCTTTCACATACCTTGCAGCTTCTGTAGGAAGTAAGGGCTGAAGATCTTGTTCATGTAGTTGAGTGGAAAGCGTTCCAGGTGAATGCAGGCGTGCAGCATATCCAGTAGGGAGCGAGGCTGGAAGTGGGAAAATCTGGTCGTCAAAACGTTCTCCAGCTTTTTGAACATCTGACTGGAACACTGATGGACAAAGAAGAGCAGCAATATGACAGGAAATGGCAATGTTAGAAACAAAAAAGAGACTGTGCACTTATTATTTTTTCTTTAAAGACAAACGATGACAAACAAGAATATATTGTATTACAACAGAACCAACATGCTCACCTGTGGCAGGTAGTTGAGTCGGCCAATAGCAACAACCTGTTTGGCGATCTGTGTGTCGGTGTGCCTCTCAGCACTGCACACAAAGTTCTCAGCCACAGCCTCAAAAATAGGCTCAGAGCGGCACCTCATATGCAAACAGTATTCCATGACCTTACTGATCAGCTCTGGATCACACGTTCCCAGCCTCTCTGATGAATGAAAGAAAAATGCTCACATTATCTTTGTTTAATCTACTGTTCCGCAAATATCCTCGAGGTCACAGAATTAAGACTAAAATCTAAACAGCTGGGATAAGGTAGCCTAAAGCTGTTTTACAAAAGAATACCAGGTAGATGTTTCTCCATGGCAGCCAGGAGTTCTTCATCATGTTGCCCCAGAGTTATTAGAGCGGAGAGCACCTTGATTATTTCATCATCACTGAAAGCTTTAAAGACCCGTGACGCTCTGTGACTCAGCCTCAGCACCAAGGAAATGGTCTGTGAAACAAAAAAATTACTGTTACATCAGTATAAGTGGAGGGGTTTTCTACACTACTTCAAAGAGGGAATAGTAAGCAAAACACCAAATATTGTAAGCGTCACATGCGGTATCTATGGAAGCATTTCAAGATTTTTATTTTTAAATGCAAATGTGTCCAGAGTTGGTTGAAGCATGGATGTGACCTTAATGGTTTCACATTTCCATGTCATTGATGTATGAGAATTACATAATATAAGACAAAGTAGACATATACACATATATATATATTTATATGTAAGGGAAATCTAAAATATCTCACTTAGCTTAAACTAAAGTTTGTGTCTCTTTTTAAAAGTGATGGAAAATAGAATCTGTTATTTTAATACCTCATCTGTATAAGACTTCTAGCAAATGTAATCTGTATTTTTATGTAAAATATCTCTAGGAAGAATATCTGATGCTAACAGACAGAAATAGAAATAAACATTGTGTTTAGAGCCCAAACAGCAGAATTTGAGTCTTTCTATCAATAAGACATTTTAAAAAGCAGTCTTACAACACTGATTTGCATTTTAAATCAAGGATCACAAGTTGTGTTTAGGACAATAGTTAACGATGCATCAAATTTATGCATAAATCTGACATCTGTGAGAGTTCTAGTGTCCTTGGGGGAGCACCCTGTTGGTTAGGGTTAGTTTGTAGTTTCCTTCTGTATTTGTCCCTACCTGTTTCTGATTTAACTTCAGCAGACACTGGAGAATGTCACTGACTTGGCTGGATTTCAGCCTATTGATCTGCCTTTGAGTTTGTCTGTGCAGAACAGACAGCATCAGTGCTTGCTGCTGGCAGCTGGGCTCATATAAAACTGTCAGCAGGGAGTAAACTGCTGCTGCCTCACTGGGAGAGACCATATCCTCTACAGCACAGCTGATGGAGTTCATGACCTCTGCCACCAGGCTGGACCCACGGCCTTCCAGAGCACACGCCACCTTTCCTAGTTGGCAGAGCTGTGCCACCCCGACATCCCTGCTGGGAAGCAGCTCCAGGCACTCTTTCAACAGAATCAAGACTGGAGGGCTCTGGGCCTCCAAGCCAAACTCAACACATGCTTGCAGTAAAGTGGCCAGTCCCTCTGCTCTGTCATTGATTGGAAGGTCTGCCAGTTTGGAGCACAACTCGGTGATGACATCCTCCTCAAACAGAGACTGGATGTTTACATGTGCAGCTGCGCCTCTCTGTACTTTGGCGTAGGGTGTGTATGAAGAGAGGTGTTGGGCTGCTCTCTCTACAGGTCTGTGTGCCAAGTGCCCATCAGTGTGGCAGCGGGTCGCTTCATTGCGTCGGGTTGCAGTTGCTGGAACCTCGTAGAGCAGGGCAACGCCAGCTGAGGCGGTCCGCGTCCTTTCTCGTTGGAAACAGCGCGGATCAGTCATGCCTGGCTGTTCCGCAATAACAGTTTTACTGACAAACTCAGCGTCTGTGAGTCTTTCTGAAGAGTTGCAGAGACTGAGGCCACGGTACAGAGGAAAACACACAGAGGCTTGTTGGCATGCCGTCCTGACTGACGCTGACATAAAGATGACGGACTTCATAGTTCTTAAAAATAAAGAAAGTTGGACAAAAATGCTCCTTCCTGTAGGTGAACAGAACAAGAGTCACTGTCAATCATATACTATTTTGCTAAACATTGTAAAAACATTCGGAAAAGTCAAATATTACGTTGAAAACATAGGCTTCCTCAGAAATGTGCGGTTAAACTCAATAACAGACTATTTAAATACACTGATCATACAGTTTAGGCTTAACCGCTAAAACTGCTCTAATCCCGACAATAATTTACAGCATCTTTCTTACAAATTGCACACGACTTACCTTCTATGAGACTCTGTCATCATGTAAGCTGAGACATAGAGCCTGTTACATAGAGGTCGCGTGCAGCGTTTTGTAATGAAGTTGTGTAAAGAGGACGTTCACGTGTTTGCATGTGCTGCCACCCAGGGGCCAAAGTATTTATTGCACACGGGCTCCACGTTACATACCGATTTGGCATTACATTATAACCACCACTGTCAAGAGTCAGTGAATAGTTACTGTAGAATCATCAGAGCCCCAATTAGTGGGTGGGATTTATTTGGCAAGGCTGCTTGAAAAGTGCCTGTATAAAAATAAATATCAATCAATCGGTTGTCGTGCTAAGTGCAAAGATGAAAGTGAGAATGTGCTTATTTTATTATGATAGTAATATTGGTTTGAATTAATTTAAATGCAATTTCTTAAATAATAAAAGTGTAGTATTGTCTTTTTATCTTGCATTGCCATTTCTGTTTGGGGATTTATAATAATGTTGTTACCGTAATTTAACTAAATTCAAATACATCAAGTCGTTTGTTTTGATGTAGTTTGATCAGATTTTAAAAAGACACGGACTATTTTCCTTTTGACTATCACCTATATAAGTCCTGAAAGGTAAGTGAATCTTTAAGGGATTTTTATTCTTTCATTTTTTGTGAGATCCATTTTCTTTTTTTCTTTTTTTTTTTTTTTTTTAAATAACTTTAATGACATTCCAAAGTGCGCTATTTCTTTCTTTTGTTATGTTTCAGTTTTAAAGGCATATTACCACTGTGAATTCCTGATGTTTTTTTCTCCTGAACTAAACAGCCCAGAACTTGCCGCAGCCTGATTTTTGTATGTGTTGTGGCTGCTCACTTGAAAACCAGTTATTTATTTATTTAGACTTACTCTAAGTGGATGCTCCTCCATCAGGACTTCTGCTTCTAACTGAGGTTAAAGATCACAAAAATCTGAACACAAAAAAGTCTTTCTGACTTTATTGTTGCAATTGTTGAAGGTGTTATATCATAAATCTCCACAAGATGGAAGTAGAGACATAGAAACTGTGCTACCTTACAGATAATGTCCTTAATTCCATCCACATTTAAGAATAGCAGAAGGCTATAATCTGTTTAATTGTAAATAAAATGTTGGTCTTTATCTTCAACAGCATAGTAATACATTGCAAGTCACAAAAAAAAACAATCATTTATGGTTTGGTTGTTTTACTTTTATATGAAGCAAAATGCAGACTAAATTTTTCTTTTTATACCAAACTTTTCTGACACTAATGATTCAGTAAACCTGTTTCTTATTTAAAAGAACTCGTGTGTCCCCAGACTGTCGTTTTAATGGTTGCCTGTTTGTGGCTGCCAGTGTTTAAAGGTTGATCCAAAAGTCATCTTAACCCACCATCTCTGAGAGAATCTGTGTAAGTATGTGTTAGTGTGTGTGTATATCACCCATCTGGCCGCTCCATCTCTTTCCAAACAAGCAGCAACACGGCAAGCCCTCTGGACACAAGTTGGACGAAGACGAAAGAGCAACAAGACCCGAAGTCTTTGGATGGGGAGCAGGGCAGACGAGATAAGATCTGTTATAATAAAGTTACTCTGCTCTGCCAGTAATGCTGATGAATCAAGCTGCCTTGTCATTCTGCCTCAGTGTGGCTTCTCTAAATAGGCAGAAGAATCAGTAAATTCCAAAAGCTGTTTCTGATGAAAATGTTTATCTTCTTTCTGTCTTAATTACCAGAAGAAGAAATACTGTACTAAATAAAACTCCAAGTTCTGAGTTATACAGAAGAATTTCTTTTTAACTATTTTTAAATTGCAAATGTAGTTGAGTGACATTTTAACTTATTTCAGTATTTTTAAAAATATATTTTTATCCATTTGAAACCAACAAAAATATGCATGATAATACAATAAACCTGACATTAAGGGTCATTATGTTATGACTTTTAATAATAAATTTAAGTGTCAGAATTAATTATGTCCTTTTAGTTTAACACGTCATTTTAGATGTGCAATTTTAGATGGAGGCATGTTTCTGAATTCCCCCACATTCTCTGTTGTGGACAGCTCAGGACTACAGACAGCCCATTTCAGCAGCCATACCCTCTCCTTCCTCAGGCATGGCTTTGTAATGTGAGCAGAATCTGCTTTTTCATTGTCCTGTTGAAAAATACAGACAAGCTTGACAAGATTTTATCCTCGTGTCGGCGTATGCTATTCTGAAGTTGCAGTGTAACTTTGTGTGTTAAAACTGTCAAAATTTTCACTATTGGTTTTTATTTGTAATGCTTTTGTTTTCAGCTTGTTTCACAAGTTTTGATTACAATTTCAGTCTGTATATCAAGATTGCTATTAAAGAAGTTTTATTTGTGTTTGGTGAATCATTATTCTACAGAAAGACACAATGGTTACCCATTTTCAGATTGCTTTGATTGAAGAGTTCTTGGTATTTTAAAGAATTTGCATACTCACTAACAGGTTTCACAGACACTTAGGAGGAGAGATAAGTCAGCTTAATCACAGATCGACCATCATTCTTACCAGTGGACATGGGATTTCTGCACATTTATCCCTTCTTTTATTCCAGACCCCCTGGAATGTTTTTTTTACAGAAAAACTCAAGTTTAATTTCAACTGGTCTTTGCATAAAGCTCCATGTAACCCCCAGTAAAGTCTAAAGGTTTACATTTTTGATGGAAGAACAAAAAAAACAACTAGTTAGGATGTAGATAATGATAGTAGATACTATAAAGACTTTGTAACTTTCTGTTTGACTGTTCTCTACCAGTATGCTTCTTTTTGCCTTGAATTATGGTGTGCGGTGATGAGGAAAATGTGACAAACCCAGGTTGTTGAGTGAGAATGATGATTTAATAATCCAAAAAACACAATAATCCAGGCAGCACAGATGAGCGGGAGGCAAATGTTCACAAATGTTTCCAGTCATGACAGAACAGACAGACTGGTACAACAAGGACCCAACAAAGACACAGAGACACAGCTGGTATTAAGTACACAATAGTAATCACAGAACGAGACACACCTGGGAACAATCAAGGGGTAGACAGGACAATAGTCAAGACAAAGAAACCAAAAAATAAACACACAGAAAAATTCAAATCAACACAGAAAAAACCCAGTCCTGACACTTTTAGGCTCCCTTACTGTTCTGCTAACTGTGTTAGACAAGGATGGCCCATGCTTCATCCTAGTCACACCTTAATTATACAACAAATAAGGATTTTGTTGTTTTTTGTCAGGTAAAGTTCTGAGACATATTTAACTTTCTATACCATGCAGCTTGATTTTTTTTTTTTTTCCAAAATCAACTATCCTGACTAGATGTAATATAATTTCATCAAAGCCAATGCTATCTATTTAGTCATTTCAGTCTGCTTAATCCATGCATGGATATTGGCTGAACCTTTATAAATTGACATTTGTTTATATATATTTTGGAAGAATTGTGCAAATGTCTTTGTTGGATGCTATTTTCGTTTTTTGTTTTTTTTTGCAGGAATGGCAAACACTCTGTGATAGGTTTTTATTTATTTTGCAATTGTCTGTTCCTGCTGTCAACCGTTTCTGCAAATGAAACCATCATTGCAAATCCCTTTAGTTTATTTAAACAATGTGCTCCTGATGTTGTAACTTCAAAGACCTGATGATGAAAGCACAGATGACACAAAGCCTTGGTATATGTGTCGGCTTGTTTGTTTGCTCCTGGAAATTAAAGGATATCCAAGACGCCTACACACTTTGTACTAGTTACTGTTCTGTGCAAGACATGAACACGGGTTTCATTGTTGTCCTATCCTCTGTTTTTACATTTCAATTTTCTTTGTTACCTGTCATCAGTTATCCTTTGTCGATCTCTTCTCTAATCAATTCTCCGGTCTATACCTTCTCCTTCGTATTCGTTGTACAGGGCCATATCTGAAACTACTACCCACTTATGACTAAAACTGACAGTAAAAATGCTTATGAAAACTGCAAGACTTTAAAGTTTTGATACCACTTAACATTTTATTTTATGTTTTTGTTCACAGTTTACTTATCTTGATAGGTAAACATTAAAACTCAATTTTTACTTTATTTTGATCTGTCACAGAATTTATTTCTCTGCTTACAGAATATCTATAATATAGGAATAGTAGGGACTGTGAAATTGTAGGGTTCAAATTAATCTAAAAAAAGTGTCCTGTCATCAAAATCATCCTACAAGAGAGTTACTTCTGACAATATCACAACTGCAATAAAAAGTTTCTGAATCAAAAGGTTGAGTATCAGCAAGGAAAGCTTCACAACACATTAAACAATGTGTCCAGAGAGTGAAAGGATAACCTCTGACGACAATAAAATTGCATTGCCACCAGGGCAGAGCTTGTTCAATGATGAATATGGAAGACAATGAGTACATCTCAATGCACAGTGAGCTTTTTCACAACAGCTTTGTGACACAAGGCGGAGCAAAAAGCATCCTCCATCCAAAAATATAATCAACAACAGACTAAAATTCTAAACTAAAGTGTGAGAAAAGCCAGCAGAAAACTAGTGCAAAAGTTATTTTCTCTGATGAAACCTCCATCTTAAAGAGGGGCAACAGTGAAGCATCCTGATAAAGTCCATGTGTGGGGTTGCTTCACTTCCAAGGGTGTGGGTCTACACAGTTTCTCCCCAATCCTACTGCCACGGATAAAGAGCTGGATCAAAGCGTCCTCCAAGAGCAACTTCTTGGCCCAGTTTGGAGGAGATCCATGTATCTCCCAGCATGATGGAGCACAATGTCTTAGGGAAAATGTGGAGTTGAAGGGAACAGTGAAATTCTGAAACTGTGGCCAAGAAAACCTCTCAGGTCTTAGCCCTACTCAGAACCTGTGTTTAATTTTTAGAAAAGCAGGTTGGTAAACAGAAGCCAACAAACTGTGATCACCTCAGGGGACTAATAAGACATGAATAAAACACCAGCAGTCATGATTTGGCTCAGAAATTGATTCATGACATCTAAAAGATCTACAAAAGTTTAGAAAAGAGAGGATAAATTCTGGAAATACTGACTCTCCACATACATTTAATGTTATATGTCAAATGAAAATCATCAATTGACGTTATTGTTCTTTCATATGCCATAGAAACGTATGAATAAATCTAAAAAATCTTAAAGCCAACATTTGTTTTATTGCCAACACTTCTGGGCATGACTGTACTGTTGTTCACTCTCTTCCTGACTGGCATCTTTCCAGAGTTTGACTTAATAGGCTTCTGTATCTGCAGTAATGTGCTGAGGCCCTTACCAGTCAGAGGCCAGACGATGCTGCCAGCTGGCACTTTGTCTTTGCATGGTATTATTTGTGTGTTCTGATAGTGTGTGGTTTTTCTGTTTGCTGGCACCAGCGCCTAAAAACCCTGGAAATTGGAATTGTCATTTAACAATAGTAACTCAAATTAATTGAATAATCAATGGGCTGCTTGTCTATGATGTAATAATATGCAGTGCTGTCACGGAGATTTTATTTTGTGATTTTTTATTAATCATAATGTGTAAGCACAGTTTTTACTGGGAGTATTAAAAGACAAGCTGTTAATAGTTACGTGAAAATAGGATGCTTCCTTAAATATTTAGTTTCTTATAAAGAGATATTGTCATAGTGATGCCAAATCATGTTTTTGTTTCTCTTTGGTGTAAAAGGTAATTCAATTAGTTGTAAACGCAAAAAATTAACAAATAAATCAACAAATCAAGATTATTTAACACATTTCACTGACAAGGCAGTTCAAAGTGCCATTATGACTTCATGAAAACATAAAAACATTAAGGTAAGCATCATGGATACACAAAGAATCTTATTTATTTCGAATGTTTCCTGCAAATGTCTAAATGTGGTATAAACCGTTTTGGTGCCTTAGTCGTACGTTTTCTTCTCAATGTCCATTAAATTTGCAATAGATCAGAAGTTAGGTGTGCATTTCCAAGAATGTTTTATCTGCCTAAAAACAATTTTGCAGTCCCCATACAAAGCCATTAGGGGTTGATGAAATGGTACTGCAACTACTGAAATACATCAAAAAACAAAGACAGGAGTGTAGTTCATTCACCCTTCAGTTTTATACACAATAATCCAACAGAGTAAAACCATTCACATTGACATGGGTTAATGTTTTTTTTTTCCTTTCGTATTTTGTAAGATGCAGTACTTGCTAAATATAAGATATCCTCAAAAAACGGCACAAAGTAAGTCCTCTATTAAGCCAGAATGTTATGATACTCAAGGAACAAGTTGATGATTTGATTACTACTTCATTGGCAGCAGTGAGAAATTAGAGAAACAAACTACCTTTTTAAATGACAGGTTGTCTCATTGATCCTTTGTGCTCTTATTTTGGATCTGATAATATAGGCCAACAATGACAGGATTACACACAATGAGGCAGAGCAGAACTCATGTATATACAACCAAATGACAGAGCTTTTGCTGACAGCCTGGATTTAAATTAGTTACTTGCTGTAACAAGACCACAATTTAGCTTCACTTCTGTCCTTTCTGTAAAGAACCCTTCTGCTTCTAGACATGTAACATCATGTGGCAGCGGGAGGTATTAATAATTTAAATCTACAAACTCTCTCACACTCTCAGCGTGTGTGTGTGTGCCAGTTGTGAAGGAATTTCATGAACAAGCCTTTCTCCTGGGGATTCCAGGGATGGCTGTGGTTTATTTTAAAAAGGTTAGGGCCATCATGTGTTTCCTATTTAGATCTAATTCAAGATGTCAAATAAAATATTAGTCCCTGTGGGATTTCTAATCATTTCTGATCATAATCGCCTGGGAATGTGTTTTGAGGACTTGGAGTATGGGCAAAGCATTTTCTATGGAAACAAAACGGCACATCTGTGGCACAGAGAGAGACAGAAAATGGGAAGGAAAAATGGGGTGAAAGAGAATCACATCAAGAGATAGGTGGTGCATTCTGGCAAGCAGTAGGAATCTGTTTCACGCCCAGATGAAACCGATGTCAGAGGGGGAATGTGTGCGTAGCTTTAACATGATAGGTGTGGCAGGACAGGGGTTAGGCCTGTTAGCTTTTTCTAGGTGGAGAAGGGAGGGAGGGAAAGCTTCATAATCCAAACCATTGCTCCGAAGATAAATTAACGACAAACCAAAGAGAACACCGCAAGTTCTTGCAAGTGAATGTTGCGTTTTTTGTTTTTCTCCACAGGTAAGCCTGCTCAAGATTTTTTTCCAAGACAAAGGGATACAATCCTCAGTACACTACAGGCTAATTGATTCCATGTTTTCAGCGCAAATAGACAAAAGTTACACTGTAGAACCATAAATTCAAAACAAAGATATTAAAACAGCTATGCTCTTTAAATCAAAATGGTAATTAGATGCCATTTTGATTTAAACTTTAAAAACACTGAATGCATATTTATTATACCCATTGACCTCTGTAATGCTAAGAAATTATTTAAAAAATGAGTCATAACTGATATCTAGCTTTGGCTCATTTTTCTTCCTATTTATTTGTTTATTGTAATTGTTTTAGACAGACTAAGGTATGAGAAGAGGAAACAGCTGTTAATGCAACCACACTAGCAGGGGGCGTCTGAAAGCACTAAAGGCATTAAAGAAGTTAACTTTACAAAAATGTGAGTCAAACATCAACAGCAAAAGAAGCAATCTGTTTCATATCTTTCATATATATCTGTGCAAATTTCGTTTTACATCAAATTATTATGGTTGTAATATTAGACGTATGTTCAAATTAATTATTTGGTGAGAGATGGTAACAGTAAAATCTTCTGAAAATGTTGTCAAAATTATCCATCCATCCATCCATCCATCAACACTCTCCAGTTCATTTTAGGGTATCACAAGGCTTTTTCAGACTGAATCTATATTTGGTCTTGGGATCTTTTTATTTTATACAGTGAACAATAAGAAACCTTGCACTACAACCACTCCATTATACATGGTTTGTTGATCCATTTCTAAAACAAAAAACAAAGAAAGTCACAATGTTCAGCAACTCGTCTGAACGCCCTCACCTCAGGACCAGAGTAAACTTTTACAGAGAGGCTAAGAAGTGTGATGCCTTGGTAGTTGGAAGACACACTGTGGTCCCTTTCCTTAAAACTGGGTCCAATTCCCCTGTCTGTCACTCTACAAGTGTTGTTCCAGTCTTCCATGCAACAGTGAAGAGGCCTCTCAATCACAGCTGGCCAACATATTAAGACGTTTTCCTTTAGCCTTTTCCTGAATAGTTTGTCAACTCTTTGCAATGCTACTAAACTAAGCATTGCTGCAAATGATTAGCATTGAGCATAAAGGTAAGGTAAGGTTAAGGAGCAGTTTTGAGCCAAATATGTCTCCACCTTGTGGCTTGGTCTGAGTTGTGAAGTACAGCTCAGTGTGTGCCACTGGTAAATCCTTATTCCACTCATCCTGTTCTTTTTCTTTGTCAGCTACATATTTTGTCTAGCAAAAACCCAAGTTATAAGTTTAATGTAATGACTAAAAAATGCACTGTTGGCAGGTCTTAGTAAAGCTCCATATCCATCAGGGCGGTTTCCTCTGCAGTGTTGACCTAAGTCTCCACAGATATATTATACATGCTGGAGGAACATGTCACATATCTCCCCTCCAAGCTGTGTGATCAAAATGAAACAGTGGGGGAGTAAACAAGTCAGGGGACTCTGGCTAAGAAAAAGGGAAAGTGAGAGAGAATTCACTATCTTAGATGTAGTCCCTGTAGTCAACTTTGCATAGAGTGGAGCTGATGTGGCTGTGCCTATAGTTTTCTAATGATAACATTTAAGCTAACATTAGCTTTTTGGCTAATTGCCGCCAAAGCCATCCACTCTTCAGATGATGATGATGACAATGACGATGATGGGGACTTTGAAGAATATGATGAATGAGATGACAAGTGAATCTTTTTTGTTGTTGTTATTTCAGAGTGACAAACGTTTATAGATTAAATGATGCATAGCACAGATTAATAAAAAAAAAGAAATAGGTGCAACACAAAATTTACAGCAGACTAATAGAACATTTGAGATTACTATTTTTCAATTTTTTTCATCAGCAAAAATGTTTTGCTGAGTGTACAGTCAAAGTTTGGAAATACTAATGCTGAGTCATTTTTATGGACTCAATGCAACTTGATGACTATGATGTTGACGAATGTATCTGCTTACGCACAAGCATTTCAGCAACACACACAGGGAACAATACAAATCTACTGTATGTGGGCTAATGGCCATCTGGTTGGGAGCTGCACAGTGTCTCCTCCCAGCAGGCAACTAAAGCTGAGCCAAGACCCCAGGCCTAACACCCTGCTGGACTTTGAAATCAGATCTTTATTGTCCATAAAGCCTCAGCCAAGTATGAAGAATCAGCCCTCCCTAACTAAACACACTCACCCAAAGCAGAAAAGGGGACAAGATGGGAGAGAAACCACAGAGGAAGGAGAGGGGTAAGGTGGTCGACAGAGATCATTTAGTAAATGTGGTACAACTGTATAGCAACCTTAAAGATATTTCAGGATCACTGAGAGTAGGTCAAGAATCAATGTATCTTATCTATATTCTTAAAAATGAATGTTGAATAAAATGTATAAGAGCTAGATTAGTCCATGTACATCACAAAGTGTTGTATTTTTATTATAAACTCTCAAAAAAATTGTAACAGCTATGATGTTGTCAAATAGGAAGCTGCTTGCATCTCTCCAGGAGATACATTAATGTGTATTCTATGGTATGCAAAATAATACTGCAACCACTGGAGGTATTCGAGCTGCCTTCTCAGAGTCCATAGCTTTGTAAATGACTCAAAAGTAGTTTTCACAAATCATCAGTAGCAGTCAAGAGAGGCAAAATAAGTTTTTAGGTTTGGGGCCATTTATGTTTCACATAGGCCCACGTTAGTTTGAACAGATTTCAAATTAAATTTTAATCATTTGCATATCATCTAAAATGGTTTAATTAATTAAAACGATGGTTCTTGGTAATAAGATGAGCCTGATTCTGTGTGATTGAAATTGTTTGGTATGTGGAAAAAATAAGTTTTACTGACATTTTTATTTGCTGTTCATACTTTGATTTGCATTCAGTGAATATTTTCTTGTCAGCATGAGATATTCCAGTGAATTTCTTAGGAGGCAGTGCTCTATCTAACACACAGATGACACTGTGTGTTAGATATACGAAAGTGAGGATAGAAAATCATTAAATTTTCCTTTTTCAAGAATATTAAACCAGAAACTGATTTTCATTGTTGAAAGGTTTGAAGAATATACTGTATGCAGTTTTTCTTCTCCTGAACTGTATTCGGGTCAGAAATGAAAGAGGGTTGAACTTGTCTCAGATTCAGTTTGGTTCAGGAGGATCTGATCCTAAAAACAATATGTGGACCAAGGCAGGTGAATGGAACGTAAGAGGTTTTGAGACTCTTAGCTGTTTAATTAAATCTGCTGACAAAAATGGCAAACATTATTGGGAGATTGTCTTACGATAATTGAAATTACACTTTTGGAAACATACAGTAGTTGGATTATTAATCCAAAACCTGGAAAACCTTAGGTGGTTTGCTTGGATGTAGCTGTGCAGTGGGATTTCAGTAAAGAAACCTCAGTTTCTATGCCTCTGCTACAAACTAAGTGGTTAACACAGAAAAGTTAAAAATATTTCAAAAACTTAAAAAATATAAAATTCAACAGTATAGAAGTTTGGGAGTGGGGCTGTGTCAGTTTCAGCGTTAGAGGTGTTGGGTGAGATCAGCAGAAAAGACCCAAGAGTGAAAAACAAGGCTTGCCTCTGCCTTTAATAAGCAATTACTGCAAACTCCTGTTGGACAAACCTTAAACCAAGACAGATTTGGATGATGCAGAGCCAACATTCTTGCCAATAAGGATAAATCCTGCATTGACTCTGTTTTCCAAGCAAGTCTCTTGGAATACCTAGGCGTCTGTTTGTCTGTCTATCTGTCAATCTGTCAATCTAAAAGGATATATCTGAGAAGTGTCTCTTTTCAAAGCCATCATTAAAGCTTCAGTAGATCAAGCATAGAACAAAGCTTTATTCTAAAGAATCAAAAAGGTCTAACAATCCATCAGTCAAGTTAACCTCTCCCTGCTTGGATTGATTATATGTTCGGGAAAAAAAAAAAAAAAAACTGCTACTGGTTTATTGATTAATGTGAAGTCATAAGAATGAAATCCTCTACATCATGAAACGAACCTGATACGATGCACAACAGGATTAATTATGTGTTGGGCACATGCTCTGTAGTGAAACGTACCAGAGGTGAAGCTGAATAAAACCAGTGGCAAAATTTCACTGATCAGGATCTTCTGAAATTGAAGCTTTCTTAAATAAAAGACGAACATCACTTCATGGATCTCATCGTAGTTTGCACCTCAACAAATGGTCCAAATGTCGGTAAAATCAGTTGCAGCTGTGCTTATTTGGTCACGTTGTGATAGCTGAATGTAACACTGAGTACTGGCTAGAACAAACTGTGAAATATACAAAAAAGCCATCCAGTGAGATTTTACTGGAACTGGTTTAAATTATTAGACCTTTTATATGATACCTACTTTAAAGGGGGTCAATATTTAAGAAATACTTCTTTATATTAAACATCTTTGTTTAATTGTCATTATTTTCTAGAACTCAGTTTCCACTTTGACATTAGTTAGGTTTTTTTCTTTGTATTTTTTTGTCGAATGCAATAAAAAGGGTAAAAAAATTATAGCAGGTTTTAGTAGGCACTGTAACTTCCTATTCGAGCAAAAATAGCAGGGCCACCTGCAAAAATACCACCATGATGAATTGTTGGGTGATCAATGCCAAAACTTCTGCTTTGGCAGATGAAAAGGTTTGGTAAAAACATGGTATCAAAAATTTTCCTTTATCTTGTAAAAAAACATTGGAAAATGTTGCATAGATGGTGTTTGTTTCTAGTCCTCATAAGTGATATTTACTTGGGACAATGCAAATATACAAAACCTAATATTCACACCTTTTGGACCTTTTCATATTTTAGCTTTTAAACCACAAGCCTAAATGTATTTTAAGGTTTTCTGTAATAGACTGAAAGTATAGCGCAAAAGTAATAAAATGGAAGGGAAATTATGCATGGTTTGAAATTTACTGATTAAATCTGAAATGTGGTGTGCATTTGACAACCCTTAAAAAAAATGTGGTGCAATCTCTTGGCATCAGAAGTCATTAAAAGAGACTCCACTAATTTAATTACAATATAGTTTTAAGCAAAAGCCTCAGAAGGGAACTGCTGAAAGAAAGTTTTCCACAAACCCCCTGAACTTAGAGACAACATGCACAATTCTAAAAGTGGAATAAATAAATTAAATTAAATAAAATAAATAAAAAATACTGCACACAATGAACATGGTCGTGGTAGGATTTTGCTGTGGGAAGTTGCTCAAATGAAGAAATAGGATCCTGCTGGAATGTGTAGGTTCACCTTCCAGCTACCTTCCAGAAGATCAGGCTATTTAGGCCAAAATGAACACCTACCCATTTTATTTTTTATATATTTTTTTTTTATTTAAATTTCACAGCATGTTCATTGTAGTGGACATCAGGACGATAAAATAATTTAGATTTCAATCTAAATTATAACGGAATTCAAAAAAATTGAAAAATGTACAGATTAGAGATTAATGAATGACGTTAACCCAAAAAAAGAGGTCAAATTTGAAAAATACATTTAATAACCACAAGTTAACCATTTCTGGTTGCAGTCTATCACTTGTTACTTGAAATGAAAACCAAAAATGGCTGCAAACTGCAGGGTTGTCCCTAAACTAAATTTATTTATTTTGAATTATTTAATTGTTTATTTATTTTTTTTATTTTGAACATGATAGAAGTATAAAATCACACACATCGTGTGAATATCAGCACACATAGAATATCTTGGCTTTCTCAGAGTCAAAATCTTCTGGACTAAAAAATCTAAAGTGCCAGTTATTAGCAAGAAAATGATGAGGAATAAGTTCTGCAAACTTCTCAAAGGGTCTTCCAGCAACTGGAACCATTATGACGAACCAAAGAATACCAAAGCCACCTCAATTACCAGAAGATTGGCCACTGTGAATAGAAGGGAACATCTTAGCTGGTATGAATGCACCAAAGTGGTTTGAAGAGTCAAACCACTTTTGACAGTGTGAGGTTGGTGTGAACGAACCATTAGTCTGTCTCTCTTCATCAGATTGTCCTTGATCTGATGACGTTTCCTGCCATAGGCTGATACTTAACCTCATCTTCATCTGACAACTCCAGATATGAATCTCCCTCTACTATCTTGTGCAGAATCCTGCTTCACTTCTTTCTCCCACAACAATGTGGAGTCATTAAATACACTGAAATGGTCCTGATGTCCACTACATTGACATACATAAAAGATCTGTTATTTCTAAACAGAAATTATTAAATTGTTTTCACTGGTCAACATATTGTTATTGGTATTTAATTAATAAGAATAGTTATAATTATCATGACAAAAATAACAAAAGACGTTAAATATTTGACTCATCTACCCTGTTTCCATAAAATGTGGTTGCTGGCAGGTTGGCCATTTTGATTTTAAAAAGGGTCTTCCCAGTATGCAAACCTATCACATGACACATCCCTGGAAAGTCCAGGATGTCCTCTAAAGAGTACTGTAGGGCTAGAAAGGGTAACTCAAAGTAAGATCCAGAAATTATTAAATTGTTTTCACTGGTCAACATATTGTTATTGGAGAATAGTTATAATTATCATGACAAAATAACAAAACATTTGACTCATCCCTGTTTCCATAAAATGTGGTTGCTGGCAGGTTGGATTTTGTCCTCTAAAGAGTACTGTAGGGCTAGAAAGGGTAACTCAAAGTAAGATCAAAAAAATAAGCTTCAACACAATGTCCACTATAATGGACATAAGTGTATGGGCTGGGTCTCAAGAGGATTTGGATCTGTCAAAGATATATATTTTAAGATCCTTACTAATACCACATGTAAACAGTCTTCTCTTAACACATTTGAACAATGCCTGCATAGTGACTGCTTGAGTAGCTTCCAGTAAAGAAACAAACAGCTGATTGTAGCTCACCTGTTTTGATTTAACTGCCTATTAGTAAGTTCAAACTGAACTGCCGTGAGCAAAAATTTAACTCTATAAACAGAGAGTGACAAGAAGTTGTCCATAAATGCTCAGAAGGAGAAACTGTTACACTTCAAACAATAAAACCTACAAATCTTTTTTTTTTTTTTTTCCTGAAAGAAATCCTAAACTTTCAAGAAAGGTGAACTAACTATAAATTATTTAAGTTCAATATGTATCTTGTTTTTCAATAAATAAAAAGATCAGTATTGAAAGACAGTGGTGCATATCTGAGGCAGTTTGCCAGTGAATGCTCTGCATCATTGCTATGGAACGAAGTCTGGTGACAGGGCTTTTATGGACAACCACAGTACAGTGGTATTGAGTTTCAGTGCATTTGCCCTTGGACAGATAAAATGATAGGCTAACATACCCTCATGTACAACCAGTTATTAATACATGACATAGTGCAAGTAATTTGTAAAAATAAAAAAATAAAAAAATAAATGAAAGAGTCCAGTAGCTTTTTGTAAGGTGGCCAGTGGCCCTTTTTGATATGGGTAACGTAGCTCACTGCTCAGGGTGACATGTTGTCTGAGTGGCATCAAAGTGCAAAAAAAAAAAAGAAAAAAAAAAGGAATCTGTCTCTAAAGTGCTGTGAAATAGTATTTACTCTGTTCCAAGTTTCTTCTGATTTTGATTTTTTTTTTTGTTGTCAAATGATTTAATTAAAAAACAGAAGAACTTTACTGCAACTTTTAGCTGTTGCTTCATGGCAAAGTAAATTCTCCATAAACCTAAAAACTGGTTGGAGCCATTTCCATATTGATAGATAATGATGACTTTGTTTCTCATCTGTTTCTAAGTTTCTTTAGATCTGTGTATGATGTTAAAATATTTTTAACTACTGTATATTTTGGTGTTCATCATTTTGTCTGACAGGTTTTATTTAATCTAGCTCATTATGCCTGCAGATCTTGCAGTAAATACACCTGCATATGGTAAGTTTGAATCAAAAATGAGGTTAAACGCAATTACCTGGGTGTAGGTTTCCTTCCTGATTAATAGTAGATGGCTTTTTTTTCTAAGGAAAATTGTCATTTGAAAATTACTTTTTGTATTTACTTAGTTTATCTTTGTCACCTAATAAAATTTATCTGACAATCAGACACAAGTGTGAAAAAACCCATAAACATCAGAGCACTGTACCACAGTAATTTCAAAAAGATCAAAGAGGAGATTCATTCATCTTCTCCTTGTTCATTGAGTAAATAATAAATTCTATAAACATAAGGAACATTAGAAGGTAATATTGTTGTTCTCTGTTGTTCAAACTGATATATCCTAAACAGTAGCACAATGTACAAGAACAATTGTACAGGTGAAAAGGACTACTATTTTCAAGAAAGTTAAATTTAATTATGTTATTTTTTTATGACATAAGGACCACTGCCTGTTTTTTTCAAATGAGACTGAACGTGAAAACCACAGAAAATGGTAAATATCAGCTGCTTTAGTTAGTGTTACTGTGTCCTTTAAGCTCAGACAACTTAAAATGATTCCTCTGCTACCACAAATTTTAAGTTTTGAAGATTAACATTCTCGAGAAATTTTACGTTTTGCTTGCTCGTAAAATTCGCATATATCTTAGGACAGCACCTGGTTATTGAGTTTACCCTCTCTGATCTCAGCCTGGGTTCTCTTGAAACTAATTGTAGTTTTCCCCCCCACCTCTCTCTCCGTGTCTGAGTTACAGCGAGGATTTCGCCTCGCCCGGAGCGACGTCACACCAAGGTGGAAGGAGACTCATTTTTCCAGCATGTGTTCATCCAAAGAAAACACGCTGACAGGCTGAGCGGGAGGAGAGTCGCCTCTACCTGCAGCCGGTGGGCGCCGCCAATTATTCACCAACTTCTTCATCAGCGCGTCAGCTCAGAGCGCGGTGAGAGCGCTCCGCATCTGACTGCGCTGGGGCATTTTCATACCTTCATCTGCGCTTCTTTACTTCTCCTGCCTGCACAACAGTTTAACTGTGACAGAACCCCCGAAAGAGAAGCGAGATTCTGCAGCTTAATGTTGGATATTTTCCTGGCGCAGTAACTCTTGAGTGTATTCCTCATTAGACCACCTTGAAACCATGTAAGTGCGCGGCGACAGACACAGCACGGCGATAATGAAGAGGTTAACCACACCTTTGAGAGCGGACATCACTTCTCTAGCCACTTGACCGACTTTGTTGCGCATTAAGATGCGCCCGACTGAAGAGGAGGTGGACTTTTGCGCACTCCTTGGCGGACACTTCCCAGAGAGCGTTGACTGATCCGCGCCGTCAGAGAAAAAAACAATTGGACCTCCTATGATTTTAAGAAACAATCCCACTCGGTGTTGGCTGAGGTCGTTACATTGAAGTTTGTTGAAGGGGGAGAAAAAAAAAATCTCCGTGTGGAATTGCAGCGATCAACATGACGGCTCGTCTCTCACGGATCCAGCTGGCCCTGTTCTTTATTTTGCTCTGTCCGGTCAACATCATCGGACTGTGGTGGTAAGTTAACACGTGGGTGTCCTGTCCCTGTTTCATTTCAGTCTGAGAATGTATTTATTTACTTTCAGTATTGCTTCTATCTATCTATCTATCTATCTATCTATCTATCTATCTATCTATCTATCTATCTATCTATCTATCTATCTATCTATCTATCTATCTATCTATCTATCTATCTATCTATCTATCTATCTATCTATCTATCTATCTATCTATCTATCTATCTATCTATCTATCTATCATCTATCTTGATTATATTTTAGTTACACGTTTACATTTAACATTTCACCACAGTGAAGTAGAAGGATGTTATGGATTTTTGTGGAAGTTCTTTAGAATCCATGTTTTTTTTTTGTTTTTTTTTCTGGAAATTATGTTTATTTTCCATCTGATAAATGATAATTTAATTACTGATAGCCTTATTAATAATAACTGAATAATTGACACAAGACTTTCGTGGCAGGTAAATATTGAACTGATCATTATTTTCCTGGCCAACTCCTACCGATATGTGAGTCTCTTTAAAGTCTGAGCTGTTGGATATGATTTTACCTGCAAATACTATTTCTCAATTAATTAATCCCAACGAAAGAAAGGCAGAAAACTACTGCCAGTCATTTAAATGTGGTGTAAATTTGGAAGATTAGCCCTATTTAGAAATTAATAAAGGGAATTAAATTTAATTGTGCTGGTTGATGCATTTACTGACCAAATGCATTTCTTGATTTTGATGTATTTAAATAATTAGGAAGGAGGGATAAGATAATAATGTTTTGAATATGAATTAGAGCCTCTGAGGAAAATGTTTATAAGCTCTGGGATATTATTGCATTAATTAGTCTATTTATTATCTGAACATTGATATCATATTTTCAATACAATTTTCAACAATGTTGTTCAATGTATTTTATTTACTTCAGAATATGCATTATATGTAAACTGATGAATAATATTTTATTTTATTTTTTGACTAAAGAAAAATGACCATGACCAATTTCATCCTGGTCTGACTGGCTGAATGTACTATTTCTATTTTGTATATGTCAGGATTGCAACACATACAAGAGAAACAATTGGGTAGAAGATTGTTTGGTAGAGGTAGTAGTTTTGCAGATTACCCAGTTTGTCCATCCTTCATCTGATTTTTGTTAACCTCTTACACCCTAAGCGAGCCGAGGTCACATGGCAGCTGGACCCACCGGTGGGTCCGTCGGGTTCTAGAGGTTAAACTCCAATTGGTTAATTGATTGGTGCATCCCATATGATAGAGTGTAAAAGGAACAAAACAGGGAGGTAAAAAGTTATGTGTGCTCTGTGCTGCCTGCAGTGAGAGAGAGCTGTGAGTTTGGTTGAGGTGTCGTTGATGATGTGTGTGTCTGTGACGGGAGTTCAGGTTAAGGAATGTCAGGTGGCCCTCTAGGCACAGTGGATATGTCATCATAAAACAATCCATGCAGGCTCAGCTCAGCAGGATGGGTGACAGTCGATCAGACAGACGGGCATAAAGCCCAGCACATCTACCGATAACATGTTTTCTAATAATGTTAGTTTTTTTGTATGTGTGGTGCTTTTGGGGGACAAAAAGATGTTTCCCTGCATGTCTGCAAGTCATAGCTCCTGCAGACATGCAGACAAAACTTTTGCAGTGTTTGATAGTGAAGCTTTGCGGTTTTGTTCTATTGAATCCTCCCACTGTTCATTCATAGCTCAGTCAAGGTCAGTGTGGGATGTAGTGTCATGGGGGCTCTGTAAGTGCATTTGCTTGTTGACTGCTCAACTTAGAAATTTAATTTCTTGTACTTAAGATGATAGAGAGAATGTAGGTAAGTGAAAATGAAGAGGAGTTCAAGATCAGAGCCTGCAGCTCAAGATCAGAGGTATCATTGAATAAAATATTAAAACTGCGCCCTAATGAAAAAGTTTGAATGTTTGGAGCCTGGAATACACCTAACAACAATATTTGCCCACAAGGGTGCAGTATTATACATGAGCCTCTTGAATATTGCAAAACCTGCTTTGTTTTATTTACCTGGTAAGGAAATATTTTAGAGGGAGCTAATCAGCGCTTTATTAGCTACAACTTACAACTTTATCTTTTTGCTTGTTTCAGTTTAACCTTTGGTATCAAAAAGAGTTCTGTTTGGTTCTCATTAAACATTGCACTAAGACTTAGGTACTAAAAGGTTATTGCTTTGAGTAATGCAGTAAAAACATCTTGCTTGAGATTTTGAAAACATTAGATTTCAGACGAGCCTAATGGCTGACAAGTTCTGCCCCCCGGCAATTCTAAAAAAATGTGCAGGAGACAAAAACAACCTCTCCCTCAGAAATGCAGAACATTACTGTGAAAATCATACTGGATGGGGAGAAAAAATAAAAACTTTAAGTTTTATTTAAAAATCATATTTTCTACTGAGTAGGTTGCTTTTAGGAGAACTAACTACATCATCTTAGTTGGCATCTAGAACTAAAACAGTCACACACTTAAATGAGAACCAGCTTCAATTGGCATGTACTAGGATTATTTTAATAAAATAAGTATCCCGAGAATGCATTATTGTATTGCAGTATTTATAAAAAAATAATATAAAAGTAAAGCATTACTTTATTTAACACTAAGATATTTGTAACATGTCATATAAATATGTTACAGATATAGAATAAAAATCACTTAACTTAATAGTGGTTTTTAAGGATTTGTGCTAACAGGCTGGTGTTAGTTGGTTTATTAGTCAGCCTTTCTGCTCAGGTAAAGCCTGCAGTCCTTTGCTTTACAGTGATGCAGCTCATGACTTGCCAACTACATTTCAAAATCAGCTCCTTTTCATGTGTGGACAGTGATGCCAGACTGCTTTATTTTATGCACAATGACTGTCTTAATCTTTTTCAAAATCTTAAAAACTTACAAACATACAAATGTACATCATTTTTCATTTTATTGTGAGCAAAGAAGAAACATAGGACCCTTCTTTCAGCCTGCTCCAAGGCAGAGTGCAGCAACAGGTGGTGGAGGGGGAGAGTTTGATACTCTGTGCACCATAGAGCTGGAGAAAACTGTGGCCATTCCCACACTTTCTGTTGCATTACAAGTGATGCCCAATATCATCAATTCTGAAATCGGGCTAGTTTATATTTATTTAAGTTCAGTTTACTTTTAGACCTGCATTGTAATAGAATAGCATAATTTTACTGCCAAGCTGTTGAAAGTATGACTGAAGTTTTTTCTAGCATCAGTAAACCTTTCAGTGGAGTTAGAGCTTGATGTCCTATGTTTCCTGAGGCTATCTTTCACAATTTAAAGCCTGATAAATTCTGGCGTAGCCAGCATGTTCATGTGGTTTTTTCAGAAACCATCGCACGTGGGCGTTTAAGGAATCAAAAGCGATTCAGTGAGTCATTTCGTGTAAAATAACATCTTGTCAGCAGAAGTATTTTAGTCTGTACAGTCCATTGCCAAAGGGAGCCTCTCTTATGTTTCCTTTGATAAAATAAATGCCCTCTTCACAAAGTATTAAAAGATTTTTAGGAACAAAAATCTTATCCTTGCCAAGTGACGGAATATACAAATAGGATGTGAAAACAAATAACTTTTAAAATACAGTGTAGAATCTTTGATTAAAAGAGGTATGTAATTGTCTCAGTGTTTATCCCATCCCATGTAAATTTTCCTAATTCACTGTTCATGTGAATAATTTAGAATATTTTAGAACCTTTTTTAATATGTTATATGTTTTAAACATCTTAGCAAACCATCCATTCGTTTTTTGATTTCTTCTTGGAGGATGGACACTAGGACACAAAGTCTCCTTAAGGAGGGACATGCTCAACAATCTCCCAAAGGTAGGGGGCGTCCTAGAGACATCCTGGTCAAATGACTGAACTAGAACAAAAACTCCTTTAGATGTGAGGACCACCTAAATCTACCTTCAAGGCCCAGGGTCTGTACACTGTGTCTTGTTTTAAAATCTGTTTTTGGCTGGTGCTAGTGGCCTTTTTTCCATTTTCTGACAGGAGGTAGACAGGAAGTGAGGTAGAGAGAAGGAGGGAAGAGATGCTGGAGTCAAACAGCGACAACGTCTATAGCCTGTGCGTATGAGGTGCCCACTATACCCGCTATGCCCCGCAACATTCCTTTACCCTATTTCTAAGGTTGAGGACAGCCACACTACAGTGGAAGCTCATTTCAGCTACTGGTATCTTGTATCTTATTAGAGGCCCTTTGGTTCCCCAACCAGACACTCTCCTCACTGGGAGTTTGTCTTGAGATCCTGCCCATGAACACCACAAATATTATCAGAGACATGGGGCACAAGCTCATATTTGTGCTGATAATAAAGACACAGTATTTGGTTTGATTTAAAAGGAACAGATGACCCCTAAAAGCAACTTAGGTACCTCACATTGCCACATAGGTCCCCATGAAATACCTTAAGGGAATGGTAATAAGACATTTCCAGATTCTGAAAATACAAGTGAATCAGACCACTAAACACCCTTTTATTAAGTTTTCAAATCATGTCTTTCATTCAGGGTACACCTTGCAACATTCTGTCATGTCCCACAGTTTATTGGAAATTTACAAAAGGAAGACTAATGGGCATATTGTCTGTCACAATGTATTCAACTTCTTAAGAGTTCATGTCAATGTTCAATTGGCCATGCATTCTAGAGATTTATTTGAAATAAAGCAGAAGTGGATTAAGGGAATCAGCACTCTGGAATCAGCTACTTTTCTTTTATCCTCACTGACATAAATTGTCATCTTCTTTCACTCACCCTCTTGTTCGCTGGCTCTCTCACACACTCACCGACACATTCAGATACACACACACACACACATACAGATGCGCACACACAGTGACTGACTGTGATGCAGCCCGGGGTTAAACCACACCTGTGGGTCGCTTGCCGGTCTGCCAGGACAATGATTGGCTCTGTTGAAAGAAGCTGGACATACCATCATACATCGCTTCTTCTCTGTCTCATGCTCATTCCCCTTCAATGTCTCTATCTCTGTATGTCTTCTGAGGGAAAATGCCTATCACACGGATAGGCTGTCGCTGAGGGAAAAGAGAGAACTGGAACGAGAGACGCAGAGTGAGAGATATGAAATGCTTGGAGATAGCTGTCCTTTCAGAGCCTCTCCTGATTAAAGCTCTCTAATCATTTGGCCTGAGAGCAGAGAGCACAGCTCAGATGAGTGAGGAATGTCTTTGCTCTCCTATACTAGTTTTGACTCCAGTGCTTAGCAGGGCCAACTGTGTTATTTGCATGTCTGTGATGGGTCTGCATTGGTGGTCAGATTGCCAGGAACATGCCACAATGACACAGGTGCTCATACACAATGCATGTGTGTGTGTGTGTGCTTGTTTAAAGGATATATATAAAATCATGATTATCGAAAATGAAAAATATTTTTAAAGAAATAATTTTCGTCTTTCAATGGGAACTTGTCAAGTGGATGTACAACCACTTATTGGGAAGAGAAAAAGGTTCCCAATAAGAGGTCAAATTGAGGGCACATTTCCTCAATTTGTCATAATGCAGAAATGTGAGTGAACATTATAAGGAGTTTAAGGAAAAGTAAAACCCATAACCTCAAGGAAAATGGACACAATGTAATTCATGCCATGGTTACTACAGATAACTAAAGCAGAGAGCAGAGAGCAGGCACCCAAGACAGTGAAACTGTTGTTTGTGAGCATAAAGTTTATCAGGCAGGAAAGTGCTTTTTTTTTTTACTTTTCATGTGTCCTCTGTTAGAACATCTGCAGATGACCCAGCTGATGTTAAATCAATAATGATTTTACGAATGTTTGATTTGACAAGTAGCTTCAGTGGTGATTGTGTTTTTCTTTGTGTATGAGCCAAATGAACAAGAGAGTTTGACTGCAGCATCAGTCTGGTTGTATTTTAACTTCATTATGTTCACTTTTGTCTTTCATTCTTTATCATATATTTAAATTCGGTCATGGTCATGAATACAGATCTTATTCGATACAAATCTGAACACAGAAACAAGTTTTGAAGAAATGAAATAGGCTTTTTAAACTTTGTCCTTTGTAAAATTCTTTGTTTGTTTGTTTTGTGCGTTTGTTTGAGTTTGCATTTCCAAGCAGTAGATCTCAGTTAATGTGTTTAGTATGCACTCATTCAGTCATGTAGTTATGGGAGCATGCTTGCACATACAAACTCATTGAGGTACAGTTACAGACTGTACAGTCAGAACCCCCATCCTCGCTTGAAGAGGGCTTCATTGTAGCAGATCTTATCTTGTCCACTTCAGTGCTTCTCTGAAAAGCTAAATGTGTAATCAGGACCAGTGAGATGAGTAGAGATAAAGAATAAATGACGATGCGGGTTTGGCAGTGGGTATACCAAATACTGACGGTAAATTGTGTGTGTGTGTGTCTGTTTGTGTTCTTGTTAGATGGCATGGGTCTGCATTTTTGGACCATGCTTTAAAGATTTTTCTTTTTTTTTTGCCATCACTTATAATTGAAAAGTTGAAGTTTAGCCCTCAAACATTGGTTTCAGTGGCTTAATCTTGCAATTTTGGTTAAATTAGGTAATTTGAGATTCTGGTCTTAGTTCCACTTGCTTATTTACTCTGGCTAACAAATTTTAAATTATTCTTGCTAACAAAATCTACCTTCAATGCAAACTGGTATATGCTTAACACTTTGTAATACTATTTTATTTCCTCAAAACTTCATTAGATATTTCAGTGCCTCAAAATTTTTCCTCTTTTATCTGTCCAGCTTGGACCTGCAGACTTTAGCGTGTATCTAAGCCTTCTTGTTTTTACATGCTTGGTGCGTCATATGTTTTGTTTATCCTGATTTAGCGATGGTGGTACATGGAATAAAAAGTTTGCAGTTTTGGAAAGAAGACCATCTGAATTAGAAGCACAGTTCCACAATGTTGAAACCATGTCAGCAGATAGTCAGGCCCCATTAACCACCTACAAAGATTATCCGTTAGCTTGTGCTCCAGCTGTTCCAACACACCTGCGACAAAAGACAATTTATAAAATGCTTAGTCCTAAAGTATTTTCTACTGAACCTATTTTGGTGCTAAAACCTCCTTAGCACCCTTTTTTTTCTTCAAATTTGAACTTTAGCGTCAATAAATTGGTGCTGCTAAGTTTTTGCTAAGTTAAGGTAGAGAACCACTTTTTTAAGGCTTTTGGCATTTCATGGTGAAGAACAAGAAATAACTATAAAGATTGCCATTCCCTCAACAATACCCAGATCAGCAGGCCAATAGCAATTAAGTGCCTTGATCAGCTGAACATCAACATATAACAGATGGAAGATGGAATTAAACTCTACTTTTGGATTACAAGACAACTACTCCCACTGACTGTGACAGAACAAAAAAAATGAGAAGTTAAATGGTATAACATGAGATAATCTTCTATGCTTTTTTAGTACAGTATTTAGTATAAACTGTTCTCAAAGCTTTTGCTTTGAAATCATTCAATTATTTTGTTCATTTTTCATTTCATACATTTGCCTTGTTATTCACTTTGTACTTATGCAGCTACAAAACAAAACCATTTTTTTATATAATCTCCTCAAAGTAAACTGTAAGTAGGCGTGCTAATGTGAGTAAATAATATCTTCTAGTTAATTTCATTTTGGCTCATTGTTCATAACCCCTCAAATAGGAATCCAAGCCACCAACAACAAGGTGTAAAATAAAATTCTGAATTCAGAAAGTGTCATAATCTTCAGAACTAGTTAAAACAATAAGAGGAATAAAATGAGATATAATGATTAACTACATAGTTCAGCTTCAAATGTAATGAATTGGGATGAAATGAAAATAAATAGACAGAAAAAAGGGATATAATTTGGCAAAAATGCAAACTTAGTCCCTCTAAGTATGCATTTTTGCCAAATTATACCCCTCAGCTCAGCTCAGATTGTTAGTTAATGATGACCTAAAGAAATATTTTAGTTTAACCTGGATCACTCAATAAATACCAAGATTTTTAGTCATCTTCTTTCTGGAAAGAAAGGTTTGACCATTAGCATGAAGTTTGTCTTTCTAGACATTTTGTAGTAAGAAAGCTAACAATTACTCAGAGATGCTTGTCAGTTTGAGTACTGTCTGGCATCCCTGACAACTGAATAAGGAGGTAGCACCTTACTTTTCAGGCCGAGGCATATCACAGCTTGCCCATAGGCAAGTGGTGATGTTACATGTGCTTGTTAATTGGAAAATGATAGTGTTGTGTCCCCCATCCAGTTGCTATAGGCTACATTTATTTCGGTGTTGCTGTGGTTTTATGAGTAGTTGAAGGCTACTCCTCTATCAAACGTGTTACAAAAAGCATCACCTTTCATGTCGCTTTACAGTCTTTCCTTCTGTAATCTTTCAGTAGTTTTGAGCTCATCTGTGCAACTTTTTAACCTCTTGTGTTTATCTGAAAATATCCATACTCCAAGTTTGATGTGTCTTTTGGCAGCTCATGCAGTGGGTGTGCCACTGTTGTTAAAGCAGAACAAATGTTTTTCTCATGAGAAATTGCCTTTGTCTTGCTGCTCTCCTGCATGTTACACTAAATTGTTATTCTCTGTGGGGGCTTTAAAAACTGTAAATGTTGAGACTTTGTTTTCTACAACCAATTTCATTATTCTCATCCCTGCTTATCTTTAACTATACAGTAAAACATGTCTGATAGGGACTTTGTTTTAGGCTGGAGAACTGCAAATGATTTGTGAAGACACAAAATGTATTCCAAAATTCCAGGGGATACTTTCACTTTAAGTGAAAATAACAATTAGCCAGAAAGAGACTTTCATGCAATCCATATCTGTTGCTTCATATTATCAAATAACTGCATATATTATTCAGATATTTAAATAAGACTAGGTTTTTAGGTGTAGGCTTTCTCATCACCTTATTCAAAAAGGATTAATGGAGCTCATTTTATTTTGTGGCAGCATTTGACTGATCCACAGGTAAAGTCATTGTTGATAGAGTGAAAAAGTAGAAACAGCAGATTGCTACTGAGGTTGAAGTTGCCATCAGATTTGAAACAGCTAAAAAAAATTTAAACACAAAAATAAAACAAACTCAGCTGAATAATTATACACTGAACAGAAATTATTTAAAACATGACGAAGTCTTAGAAATGTTTCAAATCTTTATTTTATCTTCAAATCCTTATTTTGAAATAGAATAAAAATGTGTTTCAATTTTTGGGGGGTTTGAGGCAGGTTAGGAACAACTTGGATTGAATTAAGACGTCTCCATAATGAATATTACTATTTCAATATGGGAAGCTTTTTCCAGACATTTTTTATGAATATTGTTTGTATTTTTTATACAAGACCACATTCTTCCATATTTCACTACCAAGCTGAGGTTTTTTTTATTATCATGCCAAAGCTATGAAGATGGTATTATGGATTATACAATGCAACACAAGATTTAATGTACCTTTTGAGATAGGCTTGAAAGCTATGTAAATTTCCAAAATTTACACCAGCTGTTGTCTGTCAGTAGCAACTTAGTAATATTCTCTTATTATGTTAGAATTGCATAGTATTTGATGCACTGCACCATGATTTTCTTATATATATATATATATTTGTACATAAACATGAAGTTCATTTTCCATCTTAAGGCTCTTTGTTTTCCTCTGACCATCTCCTCTGTTCATTCTGGTGGTTAAGACACACATTTGTCATGACTATCTTCATCTCCGGCATATCTGAGGGATTAAGGAGGGCTGAAACTCACTCATTTGTGCATGAAAAAAGAAGGACCTCATACAGTACAGCTCAATGACTACAGTGCCCTGATATCTTTAATGAAACCCAAGATAATGCTAATGCCATGGTTTAATCTCTTTGTGACCCCTAACTGGAGCCTGAAAATTATTAATAGGGTATCCATTTCTTAATCTGTATCTGCATTTAAAACCTCATTTACCTTTCCAATTTTACAAATCATTATTGAAAGGATAAACCTATTGATGTTGTCCTGGTCAGTCAATGCTACAATTAAACATGATATGTTAATTAATTTAAGATATCTTCCATGGCATGCAAATAATTACAGCCCAATGCAAAGCACCTTAGTGTGATGTAGGCAATGCGAGCTTTAGATCTTGAATGGACGGTCTGTGAACATGTTCTAGATAACTGCAAAATGCTATCAGTGATTTGAGTCTGTTTGATTCTCCAACATGTTTTATCTCTTACTGCTATGGAGTTCCTCTACTGAGTCTTTATCTTCACAAAAAACTGTTCATGCGAGACACTGTTTCCTCAAACCAATGATATTATCAACCACAGAACATCCTCCTTTGATTATCTGCTCAGTAGTTGTATCCCAAATGACAGAGAGAGTATGCGAGAAGATCAGATTACTGTCAAGCAGAAAATGAATATATTCCTCTGGTCGACTGAACTCAACAGTTTGCTCATTTTTACATTTGAAAACAGCCACAGAACAATTCAGTAGCTAAAGTAGTGACTTATATGTATATATATATATATATATATATATATATATATATATATATATATATATATATATATATATATATATTTTTTTTTTTTTTTTTGCTTACTGGGATTTTAGATGAATTTCTTAATCTGCTCTTCTTTTCAATCACAATATCTGCTTGTTGCAGCCTTAAATACTGTACCTCCACACTATACCTTTTAAGGTGGAACACTTGAATGTTTTTCTCTCCAAACAAGGGCACAAAAGCCTGGAGAATTTACAGGAAGTTGATCCCATCATCCTATCCAATCACCCTCTTTTTGGTCTTTTTTTCCAGTGGTGTACTTTTCCACCTGAGTTCATCACAGCAATCCAGCTCTTCAACTCTCATCATGCACCCAAACTTCTAAGAAAGTCCAATGTGTGTGGTATGCACACCCAGTATCCAGCGGAAATGTGGCAGAAACCTTTGTCCTAATACAGACGGGGGAATTTTATGGCCCCAGAGCTACATCCGCTCTCAGTCTGTCCCACTGTGGTTATTGGAAAATCTGAACTCAAACATGCATAAACTGTTAATTCCACATTCACGTCCAAATGTGCCATTTTCATTTTTTGCTGCCTCGCTTTGAATGGACCTGCTGTCATTATTCTGTTTGACTAACTACATGATCACCTTTGTATATGTGACAATATCGTTTCATGCTTAAAAAAAGATTCTGAGACGGAAAGTTTAGTTTACAGAATAAGACTGTGGTATGTCATTATCATCACAGTGACCACATTAATATTATTGCAAATGAATGTTTGCAATAATTGTGGGTTGTTATTTCCAATAGTCATAAATGCACATTTTGCATGGCAAAACAATATTCAGTTTGTTTACTTGAGATATTTATTTTCTGAAGTTAAAGGTAAGTTACTGTTTTGAACAGATGTTGCATCTCATAGATGACAGCTTGAACTGACATCTGATCCATCCATTGTCTTTACCCGCTTGTCTTCCTAGGGTAGTGGGGGAACTGGTCCCTTTCTTGGGGGGTTATCGAGCAGACAGACACCCTGGACAGGTCACCGGTACATCACAGGACTAAAAACCATGCATGAACACACCTAAGGGCAATATGGAGACCTAATAGTCATGTTGTTGGACTGTGGAGGTCAGAATATCCAAAGAGAACATACAGGGAGAACATGCAAGTTCCTTGCAGAAAGATTTGAACCTAGACCTTCTGCTGCAAGGCAACAGGATGACCAACTGCACCACCATGCAGCCTATATAAATATTATTTAAGGTAATATAAAGTTTGAACACTTTTATCAATGGTCACATGCCTGATCATGTTTCTCATCAGAATTACTAAAATATCATGACAAGACATTTCATTTTTTGCTATATATTAAAACATCATCTCATCATCTGCAGTTTCCATTTTGAACTCTTGAGTTCTGATGGGTTTAAATGTATTGCTAACTGAACAAACTGCTCTTTGAGCAACAACCCACCAAAAACAGTAAGTACAGTGTTTTGGCAAAACCTAAACTGTCATTTGGATTGCTTGTTTTGTCTGGTTTCTATTTAGAAGAAAGTGGCACCTTGGTTGTTTGGATTATCCTGAGTTTCCCACATGCTGGACTTACTCTTTGTTAAATTCATCACATATTTTAAACTAAAGATAGCCATGAGGATTAGTTTAGCATTTAACTTTACCTGATCACATGATGTGTTATGAAATGTGAAAAACACTTTTTGATGTGAGGTGAAGTGTGAAAGGAACTTACAGTGAGAAATCACATGTCACTCCAGTTTTAGAGCAGAGCTGTTTGAGGAATGAAAATAGAAAACTATACAGCAATTTTATTATTTTCACAGCTATGCACCTCCCATTGTAAAATGTTGATGTTCTACAGTTGGCCTTTAATCATTGCTCCAGTAAATAAACACAAGCTTAAAAGAAACAAGGCAAATAAAACACTTTACTGGAAAATCACTTGACATTAATTTTACCTTTCTCTGAGTTTGTTTTTTATTATTTCTTTCTCTCTCTTTCACACACACACACAAGCGCACGCACACCCACACGCACACACAATCAGGACAGTTGTTAAGTAATAAGTAGTTATAGAGGGAGTGTGTGTTGCTAAATATTCTGGGTCTACCTACTAATTAACACCCACTGACTGTCTGTGTGACTAAATTGCCTGTATGAGGATAACGCTATTGTTGTGTTGGAATAGAAATATTGTCAACACACTCAATAAACCCAGGAGGATTGAAATGGTGGGTGTTCCTGGTGTGTGCAGCTTGTCTGTGTAGACAATATGTGTTTAGCTGATTATTTTTACTCTAAAATCCATGTTTCACAGGACATGTTTGGATTAAGGGAATCAGCACTCTGGAATCAGCTACTTTTTTATCATCACTGACATAAATTGATTGCCAGGAACAATCAATCAGGAACATCTGCTATTAGTAATTTTTACTTTATCCATCACAGTGTTTTTACTGTGCAGTGTCCTGCAAACGAATTCCCTTCTTTTTCTTTTTCTTTTACAAATCAAAGCTTGTTTAGATAATGGATGGATGGATAGATAGAATAATAGATTGATAGAGCAAAGAAAGTGGTAACTAAGTTTTATAAATAAAAACCTTACAGTACAGTGAACAAACTGTTCACTGCAACTGCTATATTGCAGCTTTACTAACTTTTTCTGTTAGTAAAGCTGTTAGTAAAGCTGCAGGTCCATTGGGATTTTGTTTGTTTCACCTTTGTGCAATGATAGACTGAATTATTGTGCATCCTTTGTGCGAAAGAGCTGAGGTTCAAACAAATTGGATACGAGTGCACATGAGCGTTCATTTTCAAGCTATTCATAGAATCCCGATTTGATAGAGGTTTGAGTCATTGTAGTAGATGAATATGTTTTGTTTTACACCATTCCATTGTAGCTCTGGCTGTTTAATTGGGGCTTGAAGGTGAACGTCCTACTCACTCTGTTGTATTATGCAGCTTCTTGTGGGTTTTTCTTAATGGATTGCCCTATATTTAGCTCCATCTGTAAAAAATAGCACAACGCTGCCACCACCATTTTTTCCATTGTGCGTTGAGGATATTGATAACTTTCCTTCCAACGTCCAATAAGGTGCAACTTTGTATTGTTCTATTATATAACATTCAAATAAAATTCACAGGGCTAATATTATTATGTGACAAGATGTGAACAATCTCAAGGGGTAAGAATATTCCAGCAAGGGAGTGTATTTGATTAGCTGATCTCCATCCCTGCTTTTTTCTCAACTTGACTGTATGAAAACAAGGCTAGCCCAAGCTTTTCTACGGAAGGTGTTTTTATTCTGTCATCCCCCTGACATGTCAGCTTGTCGTATTATTTGTTGGAAATGTGCAACTGTGTGCATGTGTGTGTCTGCGTGTACACATGTCTCGCCAAGCATGAGACCGCCAGGGGAGAGGACCGGCGAGAGTGTTTGCTCTGCTTCTTAAAACAAACTCTCAAGGCAGATGAATGATATCAGGAGGTGCGATTAACAAGGACAAGGCTGAATGAAAACTGTGAGGTAGAGCTATTTCTTTTGCCCTCACTTTTTCTTTCCCTGCCTGTTTCTAGTGATGAAGGTTTTGATGACGCTTACTCAGGTGAAATGATTAAAATTGTGTGAAATGAAGTAAATTGAGATGCTGTGAGAAAAGTTGTTTTACATGCACTAAGACAGTCAGGATTCTAATTTTTGTTATGCCAAAAATGATGCCCCAGATCCTGGCAGTATTTTGAAATACTTAATCTAAGCCTCTTTTCCCCATTAAGAGTTAGGATAAACTATTTATCTATATTATATACACTCATCTGTCATAGCTTTCTAGGAGGTCTGGAGTGGTATTTATACAATGATGAATCTATATATGTGTTAACATTTCAAATATTTACTCTACTCTCAACTCTATTTATTTTTGCTTCACAAGATTTTTTTCTTTTCATATCCGTGATAAAGTATGTATACTTTTGATTGAGAAGACCTGAGCTATGAACGTTTTAAAAGGGGAGTGAGTTAGAGGATATGTGTGGTTTATGTGGTAGAGCTCATAACTTCCAGAACAACGACTGAAAACTCTCTATCGTCTGGAAATCTAAAATGCCTGCCTTCTGGTTTACCAGAATCCACTTAAGCAGCATTAATATGGCCCTTCTGTTGAGAGGTGTCCAACTATGTGACTTGCAACTTTCTGGGGACCACACAGTTCTTCCACATGCAATCAGACAGCAAAAATATTATCTGATATCAAAGCAGAGATGCTTCTGGGAAACTGTGTGCTGTTGTCTCCCACGTTCTCATTCAAGAGGTCCATTGTAGCCACAGCCGAGATGTGCCGCATGGAGCTGACAGGCTCTGGAGCAAAAAAAGAAAACTTAATTAGTGTTGGTTTGTGGTGGCTACTGATTGATTCCTATTTAAAAGAACTATGAGAATGTTGTTGTATATCTTGCTCAGAGATCCACGTTTTTTTCTAACATGGTTTCAACTTTTGCAGGGCAGTGGGAAGCCCTTTGGTCATGGACCCCAACAGCATATGCAGGAAAGCGAAGCGCCTGGCAGGGAAGCAGGCTGAGTTGTGCCAGACTCAACCAGAAATCGTCAGCGAGGTGGCCAAAGGAGCGAGGCTGGGTGTCAGAGAATGCCAGTACCAGTTCAGGTACCGCAGGTGGAATTGCACAAGCCACAACAAATACTTTGGCAAAGTACTACAGCAAGGTGAGTGAAAAGGGAGTGTCTCATTTGATTACATGATGAAGACAGTTTTGGGTTTCGTTTTGTTAGATGTGTTCAACAGTATCTGTGAAATGTTTACACCAATTAGCAGTCCATTGATTTTGCTTGCATTTTTATAAAGAAGTGATTTTATTTTACACTTGAGGCAAAACCACTGCTGTTTGAAAACATTTTGGGCACCTTCCACTACATTTCTATTGATCTTATGGTAAACAAAATATGGAATATGTATTTAGATGTCCCTTGCAAATCTTTTGTCTTCGTCCCAGGAAGATAAAAATTGTTGAACGTTACGTATCGCACTTCTGAAAAATGTAACTGGGTAAGAAGGTGGGAAGTACAAAGAAAATCAGGAAAACATGTTTCTAAAAAATTTTGGACTGGTGACCAGGTTACAAACTGCTTTGAACTAGAGGACTTAATTTCTTGTCATTTGCTTTTGGCAAAGCTCCCGTTCACACCAGATGAAGACAGTCCTGCGGTCTTTACAGCCTCAGTGACAGTTTGTATGTTGCAGGAAACCTAATTTCAGAGTGATGGCAATTATGATGCAGCAGTATGTCACTTTCCAATTCTTACATAAAGCTGCTATCACAAGTAGTATGTTCCCATTTGAAGGAATCCTTGAGGTTGTCACAATGTGCAGAATTTTCCTATGTATACATGGGAGGTTTCTGAGTCCACCTTATTCTGGACAGTTTTGCTGTATGATTGATTATATTGCAGCAGCTGCAGTAAAGTGGTTTGTTGAAGTTTAGTGAGCTATATACTTTCCTAAAGGAACTGGTTATCAGTTTTGATACATTCCTCCTTTTGTGCCTGTTACAACAATCGCACATGTGATTTCAATTTTCAGGCATTTCCAGACATGACTAATTGTTGAACTATTTGGGATTGCACTTTTAATCAGACAAAGTTTAATATTTGGCTTAAGATTGCTTTTCTGCACCCAAAGGGAAACTGAATTATTCCTCCGATAAGTGGATTATTTCCCATCAAGCAACATATTTGGAATCGAAACAATCGGGACTGAAGAATGAAATTTTCAAGGGATCACTGGCCTGCAAGTGTGTCTTTTTCACCTGTAAGTTAGCGCCATGCAGGAAGAAAATCCTTACTCCACTTGTGCTTTAGCTATGACAGCCCACCACAGAAGAAATGCCGGCTTCTGAAAATAATTATCAGTCTGCTGAGAATAAATCAAGTATAATTGTAGGTTTAAGTAAAACTGATTAGCGTAGTTATGGCCTTTTAATGATTGGTAATCATTTACTTGTGCAAGACATCCCAGTCTTTCCATCCCTGACCGCATTCTCAATCTACAACAGAAACCTAGCAATAAAAATAATTCAATACACGACTAACAATCTCTCTGTAAGGGCATATGAATCACAATACCAATTCCTAAACAATCTATGATTACCTCCATGGAGTTGATATTTGTTGTCAGAGTCTTCAAGGCCTCCTCCTAGTCTATAAAAGATAAAAGCACTTGTACCACAGTGACACTGCAGAGAACCTGAAAATTCTGGGAGGTTTCGGGTTTTTTTTACAATGTAGTAACGTTCTAAGCCAGTCTGATATGAGCATAAGCTGTAATGAGAAGAGAGAGTGATGTCAAACAGGAGATCCCTGTTTGACCAATACAACTTTAAATATATTGCATTAAGCAGTTTAATTTAGGCCAGAAATCTACCAGACAGTGAAAATGCATAACGTCAACACAATTTTAGTTATTTTTTCCTTTGGCTTTTATTCACCAGTACCCTGAGATTTCAGTTTCCATCCACTTGAGGTCAGGTCCTTTTCTGACAGTACTCCAACAGACAAGGGCAGCTGTTGTATTTCTGACCAGACATATTCACACTTGACTGAATCTCCTCTTCATCAGATTGGGCACGCTTGAAAAGATTACCTAAGATTGCTTTTTCCTATCATCTCCTTTAGGATCTCTTAACATCGTCCTCCAGCTCTTTGAAGTCTCTAATATAACTGACGCTGGGTCACCCCTGGGTCCTTTGCAATTACTGCGTTGGTTTTTCTGTTGTGTGATTGGATTCTTCGAGAGCTCCTTGTCTCATGTTTAACTGAGATTACAGACGACCTTGTGATCGTTGTGTTGAGTTAGCAAACATGACATTTAATATTAATTTAGACTGCCAAAAATGTGCCAAACATGTCACAAAACCCATTTTGTTCTTATCTTTCATTGATGTTACAAAGGTGGCTTTTTTCTAATTAATTTCACATGCTATATTAAACCAGTCAAAACCATAACTGTCAGCTGTCAAAATCTTATAATCTGTTCTTTTGGAAACCTTTAAGTTGTTACTTAACAAGAAAATAAATGCTTTTTTTCTGAATAGAAAGTAAACATGTTCAGTACCTTTCTGGTAAAAAACAAACAAAAAAACTAAATATAAAAAATAAAGTTAATTTATCTGGTTTAAATTATTGTTTCTCCGTCTACTATGTCTACTGCAGCAACATTATTGTTAGTATTTCTGAAAAAGAAAGACTGGAGGAGTGATAGATTCAAAGATACACTGAGAAAGAGAATGAAGACAAGAAAGGGAAAGAGGGCAAGAATCTACCAGTTGAAGACAATTAATCATAAATTCCTGCCTGTCTATAAAGGAAGCCAAAGTACTCTTCTGTTTTGAAGTTTATGTCATCAATTACCTGGATTTGCCATTGATGGCTGTTTGTCATAAGCTGGGACCAATAAATGTCAAAATAAAAACGCCTCTGTATTTATTCTTTCTAAGTGGTTTACTTAACCTCATTGACATCTTTTTAGAGATTTTGTTCCAATATGCTGGTATGACACTTCTGCTGGCTATGTTGTGACTGAATCCATCACATGTTTTAGATTTTTGTGTATTTTTTGTATCCATGAGGTGTTGAAATATGTCAACCACTTGATTCTTTTTGACAAAAATACCACACTCTGAGTTGTTTTGTCCTAAGATAGATCCATAATTCGTCAAAATTTAATTTCGGGAGTTTTGCACCCTAAATGCTTTTCCATTTTAAATAGCTGTTTTATTGTGTAGCTTCTATATAATGCATCTCCTAAGAAAGATTAGGAAATCCTGTAGTTTAGCTTTAGACAGAGAAAGCTGAAGTCATTATGTTGTTTTCACATATGGGTGCGGTTAACAATGTCCTGATTAGGAGTTGTTGTTTTTTTTTTTAAATCAGTCTGTGTCAGTATTTGCTAACACCTAGTCCCGGTCCGATACTTCTTTAAAGCCAGTTTTGTGTAAATGCCTGGAAAATCAGTAGCTTTATAGAAAAAGTTAATAATTTTGGTGTTTTTATTTAGTATAAATCCAAATTTGTTGATTCTGGAAGTTGAATGGCTGGTCCAAGAGGGGCCAAGACCAAAATGGACTTCTATGTTAAAATATTCTAAATTTTAAAAAGAATTGTGTTTTGTTGCTTTATGGACTTGCATATAAAAATTGCCTATAAAAGCTAAAGTTTGTATTTTTGCTCTGCCTTGCAAAAGATGTTTGGGAAAACAAAACCTTTTTGTGTGATGGTGTGATAAAAATGTAACTCTATTCAATTGGAAACCAAACTTCGCATAAACATAAACTGCATTAGTTGTTGTGTCTGAGTGTTTATTAGGTAACCATCTCCAGAAACATGTTTTTTTATTACCCGTTATCAAGTAATGTGACTTTTATGTTACAGCATATTTATAAGACTGAAACAACCATATATTGCTCATGGAGTGATGAGATCGGAGTGATAATGAAGTGATAATTGTGCAACCAGCATGACTATCTGTGTACATTTCATTCCTTGTGATGTTTGTGATCATCACGCTGATAATGGATGGATCACATTACCAACTGCAGTGGAATTAAGACGAGCCATTCCACATTCATGTGCCAAGATGCAAATGTTTACTTTTTAACTTGCGTAAAAGTTGGCAGGGAGGAGTTAAGTGTACAGGGTTGAAACGTGTGAGGTCTGGAGTTGTGTATGCGTACATAATAAGGGTTTTAGGTGATTTCACAACATTGCTTACAACAGTTTCCCACCTGTATTGCAGAAAATGTGTAGAGGAATGAGTGAACAGGTAGACACAAGACCTCATTTTGTATCTGAATCAAGAATTTATTTTTTCTGGACATGACCCTTTCAGAAAAAAAATCCTTTTTTTGTCTTTTCTTTGATCTCGGCTGATAAGATAAACACCCTGAAGTAGACTTGACTTGTGGCGTGAATGAGCCAGCATAAAATGATGCTGGTAATCACATAAGGGATGCTGTGGTTCTTCTTTGAACATCACGATAGACTGTGTGAGTGTCTGTTGCAAAATAAATAAAAAACTTTCCCGGGACTGTACAGTGGTTGCACAGATATAATCATGTCAAGGAGTTCACATCTATAATCAGTAGATGTTAAGATAATTATCAAAGAAGTATACACCACTTGACTTTTGAGAGTTAATTCTGCTGTGCTTGGTTGTTTTGCAGTCTGGAAAAATAACCAGTGATGCAAACTGTGACCACTAGGATTTAAGTTTTAACCATTGCCATAATGTGTCAGAGGTGATATCCTGAGCAAAATCAGATATCAGCTCTCATATAGAGCACTGATTATAGTCTGAGAAGGACAAAGTCAAACAGAGAGGAAGTTCAGCACACAAGATGCATTGAACTTGCAAGCGGATCTAAAGCTAGAAAATATGATTTCTAGAACATAAGACCTCGTCCTCATTTAAAAACATCTTTCTTTGAGTGAATACAGAATTTGCACACGTAAAATGGAAATAATGATTTGCATTTGTTTGTTCTACTGAAAAAGGCAAAGATAAGAATATATTTGGAGCTCTAGGCCAGTCATAGAGAGAGGATGTAAATGTAAACTGTGGAATTATTTTTTACAATTTTTGTACAATATAGTGTGATGACAATTTTATTTCATAAAGTAAAAATACTCTGCCATCCAAAAGTATTTCTCCATTTTGTCACATTACAGCCACAAATTTCAAACTACTGTGAACTAAACTAAGGCAGTGGAATAATGAGCTGCCTTGTTTGTTTATCCATTCCTTCAACCAATAAAAATCTGAATCTAAACATGACTGCACAGCCTTTTTTATTTTGATATTCCTATATAATCTATTAATGTACAACATGTGAGATATTCTTACATGTTGCTCTGTTAGGCTAGCACTTTTTTTTTTAACTCTCCTTCATCAAAATGTATTATGTGTAGAAGGACCCTTGTTTGTTACTATTGCAGTGGAGCTGAAGAATCCACTGTTGAAGAAACTCCATCCA
Source organism: Gambusia affinis (assembly GCF_019740435.1). NCBI lineage: Eukaryota > Metazoa > Chordata > Actinopteri > Cyprinodontiformes > Poeciliidae > Gambusia > Gambusia affinis. The sequence goes on from NC_057878.1 coordinate 23,178,467, forward strand.
TCACTCAGTTTTTTGTACAGTGACCATGTGATCATTATAGGACATAGAAGAAGGTTATTCTTTCATCCCATTTCTCTCTGTGTGTATCATTCCCATTATTTTACAGAACTTTTTTTTTAAATGTGGCTTTGATATTGTTGCACCAAAAAGGTATCAAAGAAATCTGCTCTCTCTCAAATGGGACTTACTGAAAATGTGCAATGACCTAAACCTTCTTAACAACTAGAATCTCCTCTTTCTTTACTGGTCGACAACATAAGGATTGTATTTCCAGGCCATGTGGATCGCTACATATCTGTTATCCAGCTGCTCCACTTCTCCTTAGATAATATTCTGATCATTATTTTCTTTTATCCAGCTCATATTTATGTTGAGATCATTGTTCACAAACCATGCTACAAAGTAATTTGTTAAGTTGGACAATACAGCTCTGTTCTTCCTCACTTCTGCAGAATTCAAGACTCTGCCTTGTGCTGAGAGTCTTGGGTGTATTGAGTGAAGAGAAACAGTGAGAATACAGGCCCCTGGGGGTTTGCTTCTACTACTGACCACCATGTCTGACACTAAACATTCCAAAATGAAATTCAGAAACAGAAACGTAGCAAAGATTGCAAAGCAGAAATGACTTTGAACAAAACTCCAGATCTTGCAGTCTTTAGGTTTTTAGTCAATTCCATATCTTGAATATCTTTCTTTGTCAGTGCTGATCATAATTCTTGCTGCTGTTTATACACTTTTTTTCTTCTCAGTGATCATTATTTCACTCCTAATGATCCTAAAGTTGTTGCCTAAAAAGTTGAAACATGATTTGATGAATATGTGCTAAATGCTGCAGAAGGACTGCATGGAATTAGAAGCAGACATAGACAGGCCCAGACACCCACCATGGCAGAGAATTTGTTTGGAATTCATGTCTGCAAGGAAAACGTGGAACAGGGTGCCTAAAATCATCAGATTTTTGATAGCCTATTTTCCACTTGCTTCTTTATTTCTTCACTCCTTCCACTCATTGCTTGTTTTTATGTCTACTTACTGTGTGTTCTTTGTATTGTCCCTCCTTTCTGTTTTAGTGAGGTGATAAAAACAAACCACAAGAAACCTGAGTAATTATTAGTGAAAATGACTGACAATTTGCATGTGTTAAATAAAACATACATTCAATTGACGGTTTTCTATTTAAAATGTTTCCAAAGTGTGCCTCAAGGACATCTGGACTGACTTTTTTCCTGTGTGGACACTCCTTGGGTTGCTATCAACATATTGTTCTAATAATGAGCTGTGTTCTGATGGTAAACCCACTGGGATGTTTGTGAGATGACATATCTTGATTTCAGTATCTTGCAGCTCCTGAAAGTCTCAGCCCTGTTTTGCTGTACAGCAGCAAGGTGGGGTTTAGTTTGATGGCAACAAAGGGATAAACACAATACTCACACAAAATCCTATACATTTTGTCATATACCTGCCATATGTTATCTATTTACGCTGGAACAAAACATTGATTTACAATTTGCAACCAGCTCCAAACAAGAATAAAAGGCAAGATAAAAATTCCAGATAAACAGAGGAGCAGCTGACCTGTTGGAAAGGTTAAATGCCTTACTTAGAATAGCTATTTTCAAAATGACATGCGTGCGCTCACAAACACAAATTTGTCGTCACTGGAAACATCTCAGGGTATCATGGTCTGCAGCTGTTATTGATATCAAGCCATGCAGGGGGTGTGCACGTTTCATAGCTCGCCGCCAATTCTTTCTGTGTGTGTGTCTGTGTGTGATTCATAATGAATCCCATTCACAGAATCGTGTCATATGAAGCTGGCATTGTTGACGGCGATGACTGCTCGATTAGTCTGTTCCATCGCCAACACATAAAAGGCATTCACTTGTCTCCACACTAGGCAGTTATTGTTATATGGTGGAGTCTCTTGGCAATATTTATGTTAATTAGCTGAAATTCTTTTTCAGCTAATATTTATTCTAAACCAGGGTTGTCAAACTCCAGGACTCGAAGGTGCCTTGAAAATGTTATTCCTGGATCTTCTTCTGGTTCTTTGCCTTGTTTCTGAAATCTTGAATTAAGTGACTGATTGGCCTTCCCATCGTGTTGTCAAGTTCTACGGTTATGCAAATGACCTCGTTATTAATTTCCTGTGTTCAAGCTGAGAATCATAGCCACGTATCATGGTTTTCCTTCCAATTACTGCATTTGCTTAGATACATAACAACCAATCACAATGAGCAAATCAAAATACTTCACCAAGCAGCAGACATTATTACAAAACAGTAGGATTAAGTAAAACATAAAAAAGGCACAACACAATAACTACTTGGAATTAGAATACCTAGTTAAGCCGACAAATATTGTCCATTTTAGGTAACATTTCAGATTGTTTATTTTACTTTTCAGTGAGACCAGCATTATATAGCTCGTTTAAGTATTCGTTGATTAGTGAATTAGTATTTAACCAGAGTGGAAATTATTAATATTTCTTATTTTACTTGTATTTATTCTGTGCTTGCCTTCCTCAAGACACTGTCTCCTTATGTCTTCCAAAGCACATAATTACCCAATCATTTCTTTCTTTTTTTTTTTTTTTTTCAAATTTCCGCAAAGTTGGTGACTGGTGGACTATATTGCCTCCTCCACCGTGCTTAGCAAATTTTCTGGAAAAAACCCTGTATATTTATGATGATAACAAAATACAATCAGCTCACAACATATTATTCAAACATCTCAGATGGACTTCATTTAGTATTATTGGGAAACACTTGCTTGCTTTATTTGGATTGGCTGTTATTGTTATTATTGTCATAATTTTAATAGCATTCTATTTTTATGTGAAACTGTACTGTGAAACAGGTCATGAAAAATCCTACCATCATGAGTAAAACTGTCTGTAAATGAACTGCAGAGAGACTGTGGAACCTTCCTGTATAGCAAGATAAATATGGCTGGTATTTTGTTGTCAAGAGAATAAGAATAGCTTCAATAACCCTGGCTAATGACGTGTTGAGCTGAGGTAGGGAGATGATGCTAAAGCCACTGAGGCAGACACACAATCAATTTGCAGTTGTAGTTGAACATTCTTTCAGCAGGGAGTGTTAAGCTCTGCACTCAAAATAAACCACCAGTTGTGGTGTTCCTAAAAGTACTAGTGTGTGAATATATGTGTATTAGAAGGAAACAACTGTCCTCATAGTGCCACAAGTCCATTGATGCTAGAGACTGTGGCTATGAACAAGGATATAAGGGAAAGTACTTTTATCATGTTCCATGTATGACTGTATTAGAAGGAATGCTCTTGATTTGTTAGATTAAAAGTTAATAAAATTATATAATTTTTTCTTATAATGTATAATGAATTAATAAATGTTGTAAAAACCATTTAAGTCTTTATTTTTGTTAAACCCCCCCTTAACCCCAGAAAAAAAATCAAGTCAAATAAATTAGACTGCCATTGAAACTTAGTTTATTTTAACAGAAAGAGAAATAATGGATAGGTTTAGTATATAAAAACTGACTTAAATTTAGACAAATTAGAGAGGTATTTACTTAAAATTGGTTGGGTCTCCATTTGCGTCAAATACTGCATAAATGCAGCATGGCATGGATCAGCCTGTGGATATGCTTAGGTGTTAGCTTCTTTATGGGGAAACGTGAGGTGGCTTATCACAGATAATAAAGCAAGTCTTGGTACATTAGCAGTGCTGGAAGGTGATTTCAATCAAGCTTGCCAGCAGAAGGAAGTGCGTTAAAATTTCCATCACGAGACCTTGATGTCCAAGCTGTACTTTTATTATAAAAAAAAAAACTGTGCAAATCAATGAATGCAACAGTTGTTGCCCATATCTTGGATACATCTTTGTGTTGCAGGTGTTGAAGTACTGACTCCAGCTGCAGCCCACGCCTTGTTAACCTCTACTAGACTCTTGGATAGGTTTTGGTTCACAGTCCTCTCTAGGCTGTGGTTATCCCTGTTGCTTACAGCTTTTCCTATGTCACTTTATTCCCTGCAGTGTACTTTCCCCTAGTGTGCTTAAATACACTTTGGCGCTGATCTTCTTCTTGTGGGAAGTGTAAAGGACTGTTTAATGAAAAACTGTTCAGTTGTTGTCAGCCAGAGCAAAGTGAAACCACAGTCAAATTCCTTTTCTATGTGCATAAACCTGGCAAATAAATCTGACTCTGATTTATTGGTCACAACATTGCCAGAAAGAACAATTTTGTGATAAAAATGCTTTTATTGGTCTTATATAATATTCTGATTCCTGATAAATTTTGCATTTGCGAATGTGCAGAATAAAAAAATTTAATATATGGCTTTAGGTGTAATGAATATATGCACATAGAATGGAAATACTGAAATAAAAAAAATTAATTGGATTCTAAATGATTAAGATCCATTTATCTAGAACACCTTGGAGAGGTCACCAGTCCATCACAGGACTACGCAGCGACACACAGGACAAACAACCATGCAGAGGAATTTGGAGAAACCAACAAACTTGCAGAAAAACCCCAGGCAGTAAGACAGACCCAGACTGTCTTACTGCAAAGCAACAGTGCTACCAACAGTGCCACTGTGCAGCCTGAAACTGAAATAAGAGTCATTTGTAAAAATGACTTTGAGTGTCTTGATGATTTAAGTGTAAATACAAGAAAAACTGACTCTATTTCTGAGTTTTTTGAACATTCTTCCAAAACAATGGTTTTGTCTTATTTAATTCTCACCTACCTTTTAGACAGACACCAATGTCATTGGATATTCCTCATTTTCTTAATGTTGTGTAGTATTGCCAGATAAGCTGGCTTTTAGTACATAAACCAGAAACAGCTAACCTGCTCTCTCATGGTTTGTTCTGCAGATATCCGGGAGACAGCATTTGTCTATGCCATCACAGCAGCAGGGGTGACACACGCCGTGACCCAAGCCTGCAGCATGGGAGAACTCCTTCAATGTGGATGTGAAGCGACCAGAAACAAAGCTCCTCCAAGGCCGCCTTCATCTTCCTCATCTGGGGACGGGGTTAAATGGGAGTGGGGCGGTTGTGGCGATGATGTCGAGTTTGGTTATGAAATGTCCAAAAAGTTTATGGATGCCAAGAGGAGGAGAGGGAAAAGTGATATCAGGACTCTCATTAACCTTCACAACAATGAGGCTGGGAGGCTGGTAAGAAACACGCTGATAAGTTTTTCTTTTTTTCGCTTTATTATGAGTGTGGCGTGCTTTGTAACTGCTACTGTGTTTAACGCTGATCACATGTTTCAAAGATGTTGTCTATTCTTTGGAATTCATCCTTCATTCCTCAAACATGCAAAAGAGAAAGACAGCCTTTAGCTGTATTTGTGGAGTACTGTAAGCTGATATTTTTACAAGAATCAGATTTCTGAAACAGAAAAAGAAGAGTGTGCCACATATTTTGCATTTAAGCCTTCGAGGCAAACAGCTTTTACCATTTTCACAGTCACTGAAGGAGATTTAACTTCATTTCACAAGTAATTAACTATCGCTATGGTAGTTTTTTTTTATGCAGTTCTGTCTTCTTGTGAAAAAATGTTGCACAAGAGCCACATTCAGCTATTAAGTTAATTTAAAAGGAAAGTACAGAGGAACGGAGGAGACAAAGGTTTTTGGGATGTGGTCCAATTAAAGCATTAGTGACAAACCATTTTGAGCATTAAAAAAAGGCACGCTAATTCCCAGAGGCTGAGAAACAAGCGTGCTGCAATGTGTTCACATTTCTGTTTGTGTGCATGCAAGCATACACCTTTACCCCTTTAGTTAGTGTGTGAGTATATGCCTAAATGGACAAGCGTGTGTGTGTGTGTGTGTGTGTGTGTGTGGCTCCATGTCTGCATGTGTGCATGTGCGCTTGTGGGGGCGTGTGTGTGATGGGTTAATTATGTGCAGTATAAGTGAATGATCTGTTGTCAAGGCTTGTTAGATGTAGGAAGGCCAGAGGCAACATGGATGGGAAGGGGGGTGGGGAAAAATTCCTTTGGAATAGCGTCTGCTTTTATCTTACCTATCTATCAGTTAGTGTTTGCGTGTGCTTGCGTGTGTGTGTTTGTGTGATCTGATGGCTTTGTGTGTGATAAATTATGTCAGCACAATAATAAATTTTAAATTCCTTAGTGGATTTGTCATTTGTCTGAAGCAAGCGTACCTCCATTTGAGGTGCAAGTTATCTATTTTTTATGAAGTTTTTCTCTCCTGAGGGTTTTTTTTTTCTTTTTTTTTTTCACCTGGCTGCCGTCCCTCACTTCTCTTTTCACACCTTTTCCCACTAGGCCGTGAAACTCCACATGCGGACTGAATGCAAGTGCCACGGACTGTCAGGCTCATGCACCTTGCGCACGTGCTGGAAAAAGATGCCTCATTTCCGTGAAGTGGGCGACCGCCTGCTGGATCGCTTCAACGGTGCTTCCAAGGTGATGGGTGGCAACGATGGGAAGACCCTGATACCCGTCGGCCAGAACATAAAGCCTCCAGACAAGCAGGATTTGATATACTCTGATGAGTCTCCAGACTTTTGCCTTGCGAATCGGAAAACGGGCTCGCTGGGAACAAGGGGGCGCATGTGCAACAGCACGGCCATGGACATCAGCGGCTGTGACTTGCTGTGCTGCGAGCGAGGCTACAGGGAGGAGACGGTGGTGTTTGAGGAGAACTGCCTGTGCCGCTTCCATTGGTGTTGCGTTGTCCAGTGTAAAAAGTGCATGGTGCGAAAAGAGCTTAGTCTGTGTCACTGATGAACTGAGGTAAAAAGTATTCATATATGTTAATTATAACCACTTCTGTTACTTTTTAGGTTTTTGCTTTTGTATTGTTGATGTGAAAGAAGGAAAGGATGTAGACTTCCATGGTTATCCATTTTATATTTTTTTACAGCCAAATAACATATGTGACACCTTTCATTTGACATTTAAAACATTGTTGTTGGAGTTTTATGAGTTCTGAACAAATTGAAAACCTTCTAAACTACCTACTATCTGTTTTGTTTTGTTTTTTCAGTTATTTTTTGTCCACGGACCAAAGAATGTTTTCTTCCATTAAATAAAGGGTAGAATACATGGAGGGTCTATTATTGACTAGCTAGGCAAGTTTAATGACTGGTTCACATGGTGAGATTTTCAAATCTCAGAGACTCCTCTTAGGTAATAACAGGTTTGGACCTACATTGTGTGGCATACTACAACACACAGACTTCACTCACAAACATTCAGATGTCAGATGGAAAATTCCGCAAAACATGAAACATTGCTGACTGGGAAGAACCAATGGCAGTAGTTTAAGGATTACGTTTAGCAAAAAAAACAAAAAACAGTAGTATCTCCAACTTCTGCCTGTCTTTCTGGTGTACTGTGGCAGCTTTGTCTTCTGTATTCTGACTCCTCCTCCATGTTTCTGTCAACTTGCTTTCTGATTAGTTACATGTCACATTCAACAGGCTGCTTATCCACGGGGAACACCCTACATCACAAGTTAGAACATTGGGCCAAGACAATCCAACATGTTGAATATCCCAGATTTGAGGTCAATGCAGTCCTGATGTCCTTCCAAGCAGTCTAGATCACTCTTAACACACCACACATTGCAGAAATATCTCATAATATTATCTCCAGAGTCACCACAATATCCAGAGTCTTTAAGATTGTCAAAAGGTGAAAGATCAGGGCAAAAAATTTGCATTCATATCTTCCTGTGTGAACCAGGCTCAAGTCTCCTCCCTCCACAACATTTATAACAGAGCTCAGTGTAGCTGTCAAACCAAAGAGGTGTCCGGATCAGTAAAAGTATTTCTCTGATGTATTCAATACAAAATGGCAACGAACCACACCAGTTATGCTATAAACCTGCAAGGTTGTAGAGAGTATGTTTTGTACTGTTTGTTATTTAAATTTCTTCAAAGACATTGTGGTCTATTTTCAATATGCTGTAGGATAATCAAAACATAAAGCATTATGGATATTAATGTCAACATTCAAGTACTTTGTTTCATTTTAATATATGTGTTGATGGAATTACTGGTATTACCATTGTAGTAATTTTTTTTGTCTTCTATAAATCACAAGTAACAAGAAAAACTCACACTTGACAGTTGAAAACTACATTTATCTGATTTTTTTAATGTTTGGATTATGTTTTTTATCTTTAAATATTTGCAGTGCAAAGGTATTCACAGCCCTTGAACTTTTACACTTTTGATAATTTTAAAAACTCTGACTTCATGTATTATGATAGAGATTTTATGTGCTAGACCAACACATATTAGCGCATATTTGGATAAAAGGTATGAAAATTATGCATTTTCATTTTTTTTTTTTATTTTTTCACAAATACAAGCGCTATTTGTGTGAAGTGCATTTCTATTTACCCTCCTTTACTCTGATACCTCTAAATAAAGTTCAATTCAGAATCTCTGGCAATATTTTGCTGTTAACAGTTTCCAATCTGACTGAGATTGAGCTATTACAAAAAGTAAGCAAAAAACTCAGATCCAGATGTGCACAACTATTAGATATACCTCAAAACCAAGATGATTTAAGCTGTAAATATAATGATAAAGGGTTCTTAAATGCATGACATTTTTTCAGATTTCAATATGTTTTGCTTTCCATCCTTTTTCAACTCTTCAACTTGAAGTGTCTTTGTGTTGGTCTGTTGCATAAAATCCCCCAAAACGCATTTTGGACTCTGTGGCTATAACACAACAAAATGTGGAGAAATTCAAGAAACATAAGACAAGAACAATTTTCTTTTACCTACAGCAAGAGTTTCTTCAAAAGACAAAGGAAAGACCAATCGAATCCTATCTAAACATGTTAAAACATTCTTAAAAACATCTACAGATATGTACATATGGCAGGAAAGTGGTTGGGGTTAATCGAATGGGCTAACCAAGTCTGATTTTCAACATTGTTTGTTTTTAAGGCTTTATGGACTAGAAAAGTAAAGTTTTTGACACATTTCTCCTGCAAGGACTGATCAACCTTAAGTAGACCAAACAAGTGCATGATTCAGGATCACAACAGAAATTTGTATAATTCTCCTGCATATTTTGGCTGGAAATCAAATGAAAAAACTGTCACCTACAACTCACTCATTACATTTACAAAAACATGTAAAATTGGTGGTTTCCTCAGTAGTAAAAGCAGAGCCCTTATTTTCATTATCTTGTGGCATCAAGAAATCATTTCCGTTGGTTATTTTTCATTTGATTCTTATACAGAGCTATTAAAATAATGCACTTTGGTTGTTAGCTGTTTTGTGAGACTTTGCCTAATGTATGTGTGTCTATATGCTTATGTGTGAGAATTTGTACTGAAAAACCTACCCACGATTATAAAAGTTGGCCAGTTATGAGCATAACCTTCTGTGTAGATAAAGAATGTGATAGTCACTAAAAACACACCTCCCATACAGAACAGGACACTTTTAATCTCTGATTGTTTCATTAGAAGAGTGATTCTCATAAACCTATTATGTCATGTTATTTAGACTTTCATGGTCTATTACGTACACAATGTAATGTATAATGAACCCATTGTTTCAGCTTGTTTTATAAAGGGTTTTTAAAGTTGGTGTGAATATTTCATATTATTTTGCCATTAATTAGTCAGTGACCTCTGTGTTTTCTTCTCATTGGTTGTGCATTATGACTCATATTTGAATGATGGTTTGAAGCTATATTGTTAGAATCACACAAAACCATTTTGGAGGGCCAAAAGTGATTAGCTTTGTTACAAACGATTGATTATCCTGCTATTAAAGTCTATTTTGTCAATTAACTGTTAATGTCACTTTAATTCAAGATTACCAGTAATGTTTATTTACAAGACTAACCGTTGACTATGATAGTAGCTTTAAAATAAACCCTGCTACTTTCATATAGTGTGTACATTGAGTTGATGACACAAGGCAACAAGGATAAACATTTATATGCTATGCTAAACAACAGACAGTAAGGTTGGGTATACATCCTGTATACATCCTGTCTTTTTGGAATAATAAGTCCAGTTTAACAGCATGAGAAGATGTGAAATAAGCAAGACATGTTGCATAGCTAAAGCTCTTCTGTGTATAAAAATGTATTTCTCCAGTTACTCAATGTCAATTTTATGATTTTAAAAACTAGATCTTCACATTCATAGGCCACCCAACAAGATGAGATGTTTTTAAATGTTTATGCTGCAGAATTAAGAAAAATACAAGGTCATGGAGGATGGGTGAGGTGGAGGGCAGCAGGCCTGCCTCTGTTTGAGCTGTACAAGTTGACACAAGTTCATATTTTTCAAGGAATTTTCTGCTCAATGGTGTATCACACTTTGGCCAGGGGTTGTGCTTAAGTCATGGCAGTGAAGGCCAAAAGAAGAGCAAAATGCCAAGGGGTACTTAGCTTCGTCTGGCCTCTCAAACTCCTCTCCTCCAGGCTTCAACCTGCACGAACTTTGAGTGTTGCGTAGTCAAAGCCAAAGGAAATAGACAAGCGTGTGGATAGATTTATTGAAACGTTGGTATAAATATAGTCGCCTGCCGGCATCTGTGTGCATATGTGCGTGTGTGTGTGAGTTTAAGTCTGTCGGAGAGTGTGGCCAGGCCATGCTGGGAGTATTTTTCCATGTGGCCCTTTGAGGAATGCGCGATCATCCCTAAGAGAGATGAGTTTTTGTCTCCACCTATGTTGACTGTTAAGTGCTTGCATAAAAACACTGGCTCACACAAAGCATTAATGAAGGGTTGCCACTGTAAATGGGTGTACAGTATTATGTGGAGACAGTAAATCTGTCAAACAAATAGTGGCTTGTCATTGCTTATCAGCCATAGTGAAGCCTTGGTGGTCTGCTTTTGTTTTCCATGCACTTACACCATAAAATGTGCATTTACTTGCCAAAAACAATGGGATGGTTATAAAAGGGTTTGCATAGAGATTTTTACAAAACAATAAAAAACAAATATTTGTCTTTATTGTGAAATGAGTGACAAGATTAGTATCAATAAACCTAAATTTCCTCAAAAACGTTTAATTGGAATGCTTCATGCTTACAAACCAACATGAAACATATTTTAGAGTATGTGTCTACCAACGTTTAGTGACAATTTTTCCAATTACTTCTCTAAAAAAAGAAGTCAAAGTCAGTCAGATTGGATAGAGAACATATGGGAACATAAATTTCCAAAAAATTCTCAATTGGATTTATATCTGAACTTTGCCTGGATAGTACACTGTGCTCAAGACTGTTTCACTAACTGTTGGTTTGTGTTTAGGGTTATGGGGATGCTGAAAGGTGAACCTCTCATATGTTTTCTTCCAGGTTTTTTCTTGCTGGGTGATACTGTAAGAGACTATCAACAATGACTTTCGTCTTAGTTGTGATACACAAAGGATAGAATGTTATCCTATTAGCAGAATCCTCCATCTGAAGTGTGGCTGTTTGTAGCTCCTCCCGAGTTACCATTGACCTATTGGATGATATACATGTCTAGAGGACAAAGCAAAATCCCAAGTGACATGAAAGCTTAGGATCTTGTTTAATATACTTAACTCTACTACTAAGTTCTCCACAACAAAATCACTTGTTTTATTTAGAGGTATCTGAGTAAAAGGTCCTGCATACTAAGCCATGCCAGTATTGTTTTCTTTCCACAATCACAATTATCTGTTCCTTTTTGTTGATCTCTCAGATATAATCCCACTGTTCAATACAGTACATTGAAATCAGTGATTTTCTAATAAGACAAATTGTTTGAATGATCAAGGTGTAAGAGGGCTTTTGCAAGGCACTGAAATAAACTAACCAAAAAGGGAAAATGAGCTTAATACACAGAAATAAAGTAAAACAGAGAAAGTTGACAGAGAGAGCTGAGGTAACTTAACACTGTAATGCTCCTCTGTTTGTGTGAACTCTCCCCCAATGCCTTATCAATCTAGAAGAGAGATGCTGCTTACCCAAAGGGCACATCTAGAGATCAGCTCTGTGTGGGGCTTAATCTGATACCAATGACTGTAATTACAGGAGTGGGAGAGACCGACACAGTGTGAAACATGTTTAACACGAGCGGTGAAATGAAGCAATCTTGCATATTTTGCACATAAAACGTGCACTAAAAGTTATTTAAATCACAAAAAAATACAGACGTGCACCTCCTCAGAGTCACACACGATCAAACTAATGTGCGCACAAAACCTCCACATTGGCTTGCGTACTTGGAAGAGACAGTGATCTTTATGAGTTAATGCAGGCCCTGGAGGTGATGGCTCAGCTGCTGCCTAAGTTCCAGAGCCCACCCAAATAGGTTTCCAGTGCTTAGAGACATAATAGTCCATTTTCTGCACTACGGTACGTCTTTAACTTTTAAGCAGTGCTTGCCTCGGGATCCTGAAATGTCATTTACTGTACACGCAAACACGTCTTGGGGATTGGACTTGACTTATCTTGCACAGGGCTGTTCCTGAACATGAGTGGCGTGCTAAGCTGGATAAATTGCTTCTCAGATAAAACCCAGCTAAAGTAGTTTCACTTTAAAATGTACTTTGGCAAATAACTGCAATCATTTTAGAAATATCCTATATGGGAAAATGTGAGCAGTTTCCTCAAGGAACCTGTCATTGTTGCAACATCCTGAAACAACACTCGCTGCTCTGAGAAAGACTCGCTGACCCACATCATTGTGGTGGGTGGACAAACAAAGAGATGACCTCGCAATTTTTTACTCATCCTCTCCCATTTTTCTAACATTTCTTTGAAAGCCTTCCTTTGAATTGTGCCATTTATCAAACTCTATCTTCCACTCCAACTTTTCTGCTCTTTCTGTGTTATCTAGGGATGTGAGTCCGCTGCTGCCAGAAGTTGGTGGGAGACCGAGGGCAGCTGTTGTCAGCTGTGGCTGGTTTGGCTCTGGGTCCATTCCTGTGTGAAGACGGGGCAGGCTTCTTTCACTCCTGGACAGAGATAATAAACATCGCTGTTTGTGCAAAAACACACTTGAAAAGCCTTGAAATGAAGTGAACAGAAAAAAGCTCACCAAAGCGCTCGCACATGTGTTGGGGCAAACTGTGATGAGCACAAGAAGCATCTTTTCCCTATTTTTCCCAACAGGGTTGAAGAGAAATGAGCAACAATCTCCAAGAACAAAGAACAAAATTCCCTCTGTATTCACTAAGAATCTGTAACAGACCCTGCTACTTTCCATACTGTCTGAACTGCACAGTTTATGTCCAGTATGGCAAGGCACAAGCTTAGCAGGGCTAAATCAAATTTAGAAATTGCAACCAATTACATCCAGACATTTACATGCACTCATCATCAGCATTAATTGCACAACAGTGTGGGTCTTCTATCGACGCATTTGAACTGAGCTATTGCGATGATTAAATACATTTTTAAAATAAGAATCAGGTGCACATGTTTGAAAAATTGTGGATTTTTTTCTAATCCCCACAGATAAGAAAGCAAATTGCACATGGGCCACAAACTTGTTCAAGCCATCATTAAGCTTCCAGCATAATTGTGGTTGAGTATTTGACTGCTTGTTTTGTCAGAATTGGTAGAGTTCTTTAAAAATTGATTGGCGTCCTGACTTGTGACCAGTTATGTAGGGATTAGAGAAGTTTACAGTCAGCTTAATGATATCCAGTCCAGAACCTGTATTGATGAGTGTTTAGGATCCTCATTTGTATCCAAATTTGAACTATTCTGCTGGTGATTTGAAGCAAAATCTATCATTTTGAAGGGCAGTTCTCCGTTTTCATTTTTCAATCAACTTTGTGAAATAGTACAACAACAGAATGATATTACCACCACCATGCGAGTTGTTTTACTGCACTGATGTGTGTTTGTCCTTAAAATTACACCTAACTGTCCCAATCTGTTTTGGTATTCTTCCAAACTATACCAAATGAGTATGTCTTCTAAGAGCTTGTAGTTGCATACAATTGTTTCAACTGATGAAGGCTGGATATTTCCTGGCTCTTTTTGGTAGAATCTGGAACATTTATTTAGATTAATTTGTTTGTTGGCACTACTACCCCCTGTTTTAATCTTAGTTCACACATTTTCAGTCTAGTTGTGGTCAGAGCTCTTCAAACCTCTAATGTTAGACTTCTTTTATTTCAAAACCACTTCAGAATCACTCTCCAGTTATAATAGACAACTGCAGTCTATGTCAGAAGCTCGGGTACCACTGCTCATTCCAGTAGAATAATAATCACATAAATAATTTTGCTTTAGAATATGCCTAAAACAATCCTTCTGGAATGGTTTTGACCTCAGTCAAATTTAAAAGGAATCATGTTTAGATGTGCCTGTGTCAGGAAACCATTTTTAACTGAACTCTGGATTTTCTTGTAAAATGAGAAGTCAAGCATCCAGCCAGAATGATCCCATATTCATATTGATCATCAGAATAGCAGTGAAATATGTATATTTTTTGAGTCTGTATGTACTAGTTTGTCCCCAATTAATTAAGAAAAAGTTCACAATAAATTCAAACATTCAGACACAAATCTTCTTGTTAATATTAAGGTTTGTTATAAAACTAATACAACTCAGGGGAGAAAAAATCTTCAGCACTTTCTATCACACGCCTTTAATAGACTAATTATGTGGAGACAATTTTGGTGTTTGAACACAAGATGGCAGCCAAGGAGCAGAAAGCTGAACAACCAAAATGTACTGACCAGATTATAATGATGGCCAAAATAAATAAATAAATTATGTTGAATATCATCTTGGCTAACTTAAATAGAAGTCAAATTTAAAAATTATAAAAAAACACATCCCAAATGCAAATATATCTGATACATTGATTTATAAAAACTTCACAAGCGTGATTGGACGTACTAAAGTTCAACATTGTGTGCTCCAGGAAAAATAATTGATTGATATTTTCTGATCTTAGCAACTTCTGCAACTCATGTAAATGTTTTCTGTAATTATAATAAAACTCCTACACATTCTTGAATCTGCTGTAACTGTTACCTTGCATACCTTTAGAGGAGAACAGGCACACACGCAAAAGCACCCGAGTGTACACACACACACACACACACACACAAACACACACAGAGATTCTAAGTAACAAACATTTTCAGATAACAAAAGCACGCAAACATGCTGCAATCATCCCCAATTAGGGATGCCCTAAGGTAAGTGAGGCAGCACGAAAAACAAGCACATCTCATTTTGGTGAGTGAGAACGTGTGGGCTTGCATGTGTGTGCATAAATTCATCCATATGTACAGGTTTTTTACAATTTACTTGCAGAATAACTCAATTAACGTATTTAATTTAGGATTCTGGTCTCCAAACAACTACAAGACAGCTTTATGTTTAAATCTACCAATGCAATTTTAAAGAAAGCATGTTTCTGCACCACATTCTTCTTTTACCAGAGTGTTTCCAGACGCCTGTTGATAATCGTGTTCAGCACACAAAACGGTTGTTTTTAACTCTGTAAAAGTTTCTAAGTCATTATATGTTGTTAGTGGTGAAAAGGAGACGATAAGGAGCGCTGATCCTCAGAGGTCACATACTAAGCTACAGGCCAGGCCATACAATGCACTTCATGATTATGAACAATCCTTTTGAAGATGTGTAAATAAAACCCTTAAATTTATTGTGTGTTTTATTTATCTTTTCAGTGTTTTCACACTGAAATTATGAGAATAACCACGTTTTAATTAAACAATTTAGTAGGGAAAAAATTATTCATCAAACCACTAGTACTATACTGGTGGAGAATTTGAATAGTTCCTATAAATTAGACATCACTGTAGAATTTTCCAGTGTGTGATTTACCATTCAAATGAACATTTAATCAGTTATTTTTAACTCATGGTTTCCTTGAAATATAAATGTAATGTCACAAGAATGACCATTTCCTTTCACCACTTCCCAAGATGGAAAAGACAAGACATCTTGCCACTAGATTTGGCTTTTCAGGTACAGAGACACCAGTTGGTTCTGGTGTGAAGCAAAAGATGAATATATGAAGAAGCCCAAATTCATGCTCATGTTGGTATGTTGGAGGATGATGAGTTGTTGTGGACCTGTTTCTTTTCCAAAGGCCCTAAAACAAGTATTCTCATTTGCTGTTGGAAGGACCCCAAAATTTTAAATGAAAATCTGGTGAAAATTATTTTTAAGAGAGTAAAAATGAGATTTAAAAATTAGTGTCACTCGATCATTCTCCAGAATGTTGGTCTAATATAACCAAAACTTGGAAAACTGTGCAATGCTATGGAAGAATGTGTGTGCATAAAACAACACATCTAAATAAACGTTATTTGTGCTACTTGCTTTAAAAAAAGATAAAAACTGAGGTCCAAAAGCCACATTAAATAACCAAAGCAAAAACAAAACTGAATGGGAAGTTATTTTTGTATTTTTTTCACAAAGAATATGACCCAAAAATATTTTCATTCACTAGGGGAAAGGAACAGTCACGGAAGTTCAGAATACTTTGATGCCTATTTTGTTAAGGAGAACCTCTGCAAACTTTCGTCTCCCTTTGGATTTGTGTTTCTCTGTACATTGTGTCCATCGTTGGGATTGTCTAAAATAAAGCCAGTTCACACTACCCGAGGATATTTTCATTCCCTGCAAAGACTAGCTAATTGGTTGGAGCCACACTGAGGCCCCCGAATGGGATTGCAACACAGATACAAGACATAACAGTGAGAAACAATGTTTGTCCCTACTTCTAATAACATGCATGTGTTACTGGTGCTGAAGAAGTACGGTGTGTTACATCTACAACAAAGCATGCATTCGTGTTTACTCAAGAGTTTGTTAATAATAAATTGAAATGGAGAGAAACACAGGATGCAGAAGATAATATTAAATATCAGATACAGTGAAGAAATTTAGATCCCTGCTGATTTACCTGCTGATCTATCCCTGTTCTCAGGAAAAACAAAGTCATACAGTGTTACTTGTTGCTTTAGTTCAGTTGTCTAGGGAGAAAAAACGGGGGAGGAAAACTTGACTCACAGGAAAAAATAAAAAAAATAAAATGAGGGGAAGAGTGTTGGAAAAGATAAGTTGAAGTTTTACGTCTGTCTTTTTTTAAATGTTAAACCATCGTTTTAGTAAAATTATATTTTCTTCATTCTTTTTTCATGACACAAGGTGCTATGAAAAAGTTAAAGATTTGTCACTTTAAAATGTTTCAGATAATCAGAAAAATTTTAACACTGTTGATCCCCAAGTATTTGTGCAGCTTAGAATCTGCAGCTGCCCAAGAATAGCTCAAATACACAAATATTTTAGACCTCTGTATTTATACAGATTCTTTGGGGGTACAGCCAGTAAGTGTCAATAAAATTAAATGACACTCCTTGATTGGCTGTTTGCAAACAACAGACAAAAATGTGTCAAGTAGCATTGTACCTGGGTATTTCAGCTTCCCGAGCTGCATTTTCTTTAGATTTTTTCAGATATATTCTTTGAAAATGTCTATAGTTGGCAAATAGGTAAATCTGCTGTATAAACTATATAATCAATAACCTGAGTAAATACAAAAAAGTGTTCTTAAATGACAATATTGTCCAGAAGCCAGAGCAACATCTAATGCACTGCAGGCATAACGTATCTCATTTAAAGTCAGAGCTCATGATGCACTAATAAGAAAGAAACAACAAAACTACTATCCAGCCTCTGCCGACTAAAACAAAAAAAGAAAAGAAAGACTCATCTTACATTTGCTAAAAAACATCCTCATTTTGTCCAAAGTCTGAGCTTAGCCATAGGCATGAACTTAAGCAGGCCATTCATGCTATAAAACAATTTAGTGTGGATGGCTAAACAGTTTTGTGAAGTTGGGACCAGAATTTCTATAGTGTAAAAACTGATTACTTGTTGCAGTCACCGGATACAGTTGGTGCCATGAGGGGTGACAAGCACTTACAGTAGTAGGCAGCATTTACTTTTCAATATTGGGCCAAGTTGATTTGGATAGTTGTTTCCCTTCATAGTTGAAATCATCATTTGAAATTTTACATTTACTCAAGTGATCTTTGTCTGATGCTAACATTTATTTGATGATTTGAAAAATATGTGAAACATATGAGTACATGAAAAAAAAAGTTTGTTTGGGGGCAAATATTTTTTCTCAGTTTAGTACCTTCTAAGCCGTTTGCATTGTTTACGTTCTTCCGTCTGACTTCCACACCCTAACGTTACTCACAAATCATGTGTCAAAAACATACAAACTTTAGCAATGAAAGGCCCATCCTCCTACACTATTTATGCACCTTTCATATTGTTTATGGTCTTGCAATGTTTAGTACAGAAAATGTGTGTGTTAGAAGTTTGTTACCAGAGTGCAGGCTTGTAATTGACAAACCTCTGCCCTGGCACACTCCTCTGCTTAGCTTGTTTTCTTCGGCTTGGTCCAAAACTCTCCAAGAAACATGACCTGAGCTTGAACCTTCTTCTCAGAAAAACGAGACCAAGGGTGGGACAAACATAACGTATGTTATGAATGTCAAAAACATCCAAGGCGCTCACTTTTAGAACAATAAAAATGCCTTCATTTTCATAGCATTGCCATCTTGACCAATAAAAACTCCTTTCTGCTCACACTGTATGTGAAGTTTGCTGCTTAGTGTTACTGGTCCATTTGCTGAGGTTACTGGAGGCTAGGACATGCAGAGAGAAGATTAGGGATCTTGCAAAAATCCCACAAGCTATTTTTGAATGCCAGTATGTTGTAATTATTTCTGACTTTATCATAAATTCAATCACAGTAAACCACCTTCTGCCTAATTTGTGGGAGGGTTTGGGTTTGGGATGGTCCTGTGCTGTAATAAGTGGAGACAGTAACCAGGAGTTCACTGATATTTCAGAAACAATGAAAGTACTGTTTAAAATGCAAAATCACAATCCAATCGGATTTTTCTACTCTTTAAAAAGGGGTAATACATTGCTTCTGTATTCAAACATTACCTGTAGATTTACTAGGGAAAGGCACAATCAGTCAAGTTTCCATGGGTTTTAGCCAAGTGTAGAACCAGCTGCTGCTAAACTTTAGAGGGGAAATTTTGTAATGTTGCAATATTCACCCCTGTTTTTGCTTTAATTATATCAGATATTCCAGTAATTTTATGAAACACTCACTGATACATTATTATAATTTATGGTAAATTCTACAAAAGAGAGCTTGGTGGTTGATGCAAAAGCACAGCATGTCCAAACCATGACACTTCCAGCTTTATGCTGGTAAGAGAGCCCTTCCCTTGAACAATGTGCTTAGTTTATGCCAAACTCCTCAGCTGTTCTGGTATTCAAATGATGAGAAGAAATAATATCCCAGAGGTTCTGGTTGCTGTCTATGTTTTTTCTGTAAAATTTCAATAAGGCCTTCATATTTTTGAATATCAATGTTTTTTCCCTCGCAGTCCTACAATCGAGGTTAAACTTATCCATACCACAGTCTCAGCCCATCAAAACATCAATAAGCTTTGCTTTAGTATACTCTAGTTTTCTCACCATATTGACTGATCAAAGTACTATGCATTTGAACAACCCTCAACCAGTGGTTCACAGAGGAGGTTGGGGTTAAGTACGTTGCACAGAAGCACTTTGACAGAGATTATTTTATTCTATTTTATGTCAGAACAACAAGATAGTATAACGCATCCCACTTCTTAACTTCTTGCAAAACATGATGTGATTTGTTTTTACACTTTAAAACTGAATGAAGGAAAAAAAAACTTAGAAGGCTGCTACAAATTAGCTGTATGTACATGGAGTTCCCAATCTTTATACCATATTATTAATAATAAAAGAAAGGTATTCACAATATATTTAATTTCAACCCACAAGTGTTTTACTTTGTCGCTTACAACAGACTACAGTGAAGATTCAAATAAAGTAAACCCCCCAGCTGTTTGAAAAACTATTTCTTATGAAAAAAGTCAGTGTTTTGGTTTTATTATTAAATTAAATGCTCTTCAGTTTCATATTGCAGCTAACAGAGCAATGGAGATAGACAGCAGCAGGGAAGTCAAATATAATTTATTTCCCAGAAAAACCATGTTAAAACCAAAGCTCTCATGAATATAACTAAGAACTGTGAAATGAGCTATTTTCTCAAAAAATGTCTTGAGAGAGAAGTAAAGATGAACTGAAGTATTTCCCAACTTTTGCTTAATAAATAGAACTGAGCATATTGTCTGTTGAACAGAGGAACATTGTGCAAGTTTTAAAGTGAAAAATTGGACAAACATCTTAAACAAGCTAAATAAAAAGTTAGATGGGAAATCTAAAAGACATAAAATGGACATCAGTCCAAATGTAGAAGATCATATGTTTCAGAATAGTTCTTTGGCATACAATTTCCCAGTCATTTTTAAACAGTAAAGATTGTGTGTCAGAGTTGATGTCAGCTGCTGCGATGCGCAGACTGAAAAGTCATCATGTGTCATCAAGCCTGTGTTTTAAAATAAGCTAGGTATTATCAACATCCATGTCAGACTACTGCTTGTAGTGGAAGCTACAGATTTTAATCTGAGCTTGTATTTCATTGTCTTCATTGCACTAATAAAAAGGAACATTTTTTATGTTATTTTTTGAATGTGTCTGTGAATGGCTGAATGCTTTGGGGGTCCAATGGACTTCATGACTCCATTTACTATTCACCATTTCATTAGTTCATTTTTTATTATATTTCAGCTGGGCAAATGTTTTCACATATTTGTCTTAGAATACATAAAGTAGCGTACACATCCGGGATCTCATTCTTTCAGTCATGATTTGTATCTCATGACCATAGGTGAGGATTGGCAATGTAGCTGGACTAGTTCTTTGAAAGCTTTGCTTTATTGTCATTGCTTGTGAACAAGACACGTAGATACTTACGTCCCATTTACACAAAGATGCTCCTCAGCTGAACCATAACATTATTGTTGCAATCCAACCACTCGTTTACACGTCATGAGCAACCGGAATGTCTCACACCAGCATTTTTTGAAACTAGGTCTCATAGTGAAACTTTTCTTTAACCCCCACATTGCTGTGCAGTTCACTGCAGGTGTGAAAACAAAAGTTTATTCTACGCATGCACAAGCAGATAACAACAAAAACAATGGCTGGTTGCATTGTGCTCTATTGTGCTACTTAACTTGTTGAATTCAACTCATTTTCTTACAAGTAATATATTTGTTACATTAGCACAATATTCATGGGAGACAGAAATGGGTTAATGTTTACAATGATGTAAACATTAAAAACAAAGTGCCTTTGCATTCCATGATATGCTAAACTCACAGAGCCATATAATGGCCTGGCTTGACAATACACACTTGACTCAAACATTAAACATTTTCCCAACTAACTTCTGAAAATACCCACAATTTCTAACCAGCAGTCTCATGTAAACTTAGCCTTATGCTCTAATGCTTGAGGCAAAGACTGACCCCCAACTCATTGAAAAGGGCCAGCCCTTTCAATGCACATGCACTGTGACGAGAAAGCGTACACAGTGTTGTATGCCCAACTCTTGGTTTGGGCATACAACGATTAAGTAACGCTTAAAAGCAACCCAAATACCACATACTCTCACAGCAACTCCTGCAAAACATCTCAGTAGACAAGGCTGTAGGTCTGCAGCAGATCCACAAAGGACATGCAGACAAGAGAAATGTGCTCCCATGGAACCTCAGTAAGTCTAAGAGGATAAAGATCTGGTCCAGCCTTCCACGGCAAGGACAACAGCCACATTTCTCCCCATGGAGATTACACAAGTCTCTTGTGTAATCCCTCAATAATTGAAACGCACTCTTTGTTCACCTTTCTTAACTTTCTCAACCACGCCAGTTTACCATGCCAGTTGTGTTACAATGGTTCTCCTTGTGATACTGCAGAGGCAAGTCAACCATGACAGCCTGACAATATCCAGAACGCTGCTCAGTTTGCGTGCGATCTTGCAAACATTTAAAACAGTAACTACTTAGTCTAATGTGTGTCACAGGAGGAGTAACTCTCCTACTTCTGATACCGTATTTTCATGACCATAAGGCGCACCGTACTAAAAGGCGCAGTCTCAGTTTTGGTGTGCCATTACTGTATTTAACACACACATAAGGCACACCTGACTATAGGGTGCAGGTTTTATATCACCATAGGCAGCAGTTTCTGTCCATTAGCATGGCAGCCAAGCACAACAGTAAAATAAG
The DNA here is from genome assembly GCF_019740435.1 of Gambusia affinis. Taxonomy (NCBI): domain Eukaryota; kingdom Metazoa; phylum Chordata; class Actinopteri; order Cyprinodontiformes; family Poeciliidae; genus Gambusia; species Gambusia affinis. The sequence goes on from NC_057878.1 coordinate 23,200,648, forward strand.
ACCTTTTGTACCCCGTTGTGCGTATCATTACCATGTTGGTCCACTTCTTCTCCACAGTGTTACTCACCAGTATGTCGAAAGTGAGCAGCACCTCGTCCATGTTAGTGATGTGGCTGGGCTGGATGTATTTCTCGGCAATGTGTTTGCTGCAGTAGGAGCGGAAGATGACCAACTCGGGCCTTTTTTCCACGGAAGCTCAGCTGCGTCTTCTCGACCTGTCGGAGCGCGTTTTTCAGCTTCCTCCACTTGCGAACCATCAATTAAGCGTGTTTCTTTGCCATTTTCAGGGTTGTTAAAACAACGATGTTCTGCATAAGGCACATACCCGTTCTTTTATTTACAGTCTACGCCCACACTTCCCCCTTTAACATTCTCATAGTGTTCTCTACTACGTCCACCTTACAACAACAACACATACAGGGCGCACTGCACTATAGGGTGCGCAGCACATTTTGAAGAAAATCTAAGACTTTTATGTGCGCCTTATAGTCGTGAAAATACGGTACACATATCCAAGTATACAAAATAACCCAACTGCTTCATGCCTTGTCGTTGACACACAGAAAAACTCCAGTCATTACTGAATCAATGGTTTTGATCAGGTTTAGCTGTTGGAGATAAGAACTACTCCTGCCTTTAGAGAGAGAGAAAGAGAGAGCGAGAGCAACAGAGAACAATACTGTAGATAAAGATTGAAAGATTGGGAGAGAGAAACAAAAGAAAAAGAAAGATTTTTGTTTCCATTAGGAATTTTCTATCAAATATGTGGCAATTAATTGTGCTACAGAGTGATTTCTGTCATCAAAAGAAAACAATGAAAAATGTCTTTCTGAAGTGCTTGTCTTTGCACAACACCCCTTGCCCCCAGACCAAATCCCTTGGGGAAATACTGATATGCATATCGTCTCTAGTCATCGGTACCTAGGAATATAGCTGGATGGTAAGCTGGACCGGACCTTTCTCATGGAAAGGCTGTAAAAGGCTGTTTAAGATGACTTAGATCTTTAAACATCTGTGGAACAATACTGTGCTCCTTCTACTAAATCGTGGTGACTATGTTTTTGTTGAGGTTTTCTGGGGATAGGCAGCCCAAACATCTTACAACAGGATACATAAATAGAGCTGGAAAGCAAGCTCCAAATGCAGGGCACCACTAGAGAAAGTTCAGCAGGTGGCAGCGTTGAGAATTCTCCTTACAATTAACTCAATCATCAATTATGGCTTCCACCTGCTTTAAGCTTTAGACGTTTTACAAAGAAGCACATTCAACCATGAGCTGGTCCTTCTAAGGTGCTGGACAGAAGTTGTAACAGAACAATTTCCCCCAGGGAATTAATGATGTACCTACGAGTCAAATATAATTATTATATATTTGATGATTGTAACAATTGTCAACTAATTTAAAATGTAGAGTATACATACTCTAAAAACATACTATTTGCTGAAAGAACACCCTCGGAACAGTAATTAAACCTCAACTGTGCTTTACCTTGGACCATTCTTATCTTTGTGTTGAATCAAGACATTTTTTTTGTTTGTTTTGTTTTTTTATCTTTAGATGCATCCCTTGCACCAAATGATAAGTGCAAATGAGTGCATGGTGCACAGTCAGTTCTACAGGGTTTTAATAAGATAAGTAATTAAATTGTAAATAATAAATAAATAAATAAATAGATAGATAGATACATTACTGTGAAGATCTTCTGTTTTTAAAGCTGTACTAACAGCATTTATTATGATGAGTTTTAAAAATGCAGTTCAATATATAGTCTGCAATAAATAGCACTAACAACTGAAGTTTTGTTTTGCTCTGTGAAAAGATCATCTTTAGCTAAATTGCCATTTAGCTTGGTGTTTCAGCAAGGTCTGCTAAACAATATCCAAGCAGATTTCTAATTATCTAATAAGTTTCTTTCTGATTTCTTATCAATAATCTACTTTTTATAGATTCATATTTGACCCAGACCTAACTCACGTAAAGAGTATAAAACAGAACTCGGTAATAAGCTCACTTTTGCTGTGCATTACTTGTTTTAAGTGCTATTCATAAATTATTGGCTAAACAAACCAGCTCACATATTCATAAATTTTTAAACACTTGACTCATACTTTTCCCTTCTCACATTCATATTTTTTGAAGATGTGGACTTTTTACTCCATAAGTCTTCTGGCTGATGTCAGTTTTGTCCTGTGATTCTTATTTTTCTATTCCAAAAGTCAAATCTTGATGCTTTTTGTTTCTTAATCTTATCTTCTTGATGTGATATTTCTTTTAGAAAACTTTTTAAAAATCTTATCCTGGCAGTTGGGCTGTTCTATGAAAAACCCCACTAAACTCTGACATCTTCACATTTTGGACAACTCTGACCATGCCTGACTTCATTGTAGTAAATGTTTATTCTGTTTTTCATTACCACAGTTGAAAGCATGGTCCAAAGTGTCTGCCTTGTTTACAAACATCTGTCACTCATAAAGGGATGTTATTTTCCATTATCATCTGTGACAAAGAAGTGTGGATGTAAGCATATAACATATTGTGCTGTGGAGCTGAAGCCAGAGTAAAACCACAGAGTCTACACAATATCCAGCTTTTCTCAAACATCTTGAAATAATTAGGCACAAATTTGGCAACTCTCTCTAAATCTTTCAGGTCAGGGCGCATAAATAAATTCCTGTATGAGATTTTCTTTTTTCATGGGGTTTGTTTTTCTTGATCTTCTAAATTTGTGTATGGCGACTTAATTACGTCTGAATGCTAAACTCATGTTGTGTTTTACCACTCTGGTGACTCCACACTGGCAGAATGCTCACTTCCCTGCACTGGTGGGGAAAGCCTTTTTATTTGTGGTTTCTAAATCTTTATTCTAAGCTACTCATAAAGCACCAGGATGAGTGATATCATGTGGTATTCATCAACATGGTAGCTTTTGTGTTGTACTTTATATTAAAAACAGAGAGATTAAAGACAATGACACACAAAGGAGGTTAAGCAGCAAATGGAACCAACAATTTAATGAGTCCTCTTCTTGATTGTTTTTACTCACAGAACAGAAAGATTCTCACATTGGCAGACTTAGAACTTTAATTATTATTATTATTTAAATTGAAAGTAAGTGAACATAGAAAGTAATCTGAGTGAAATCATTTTTAGGCATGACTGGATGCAGAAAATCAAAAATATTCTCCTGAATTTAAGAGAGTCTAATTAGCGTAAATGTGAGGAAACAAATTCAGCCAGTTTTACTTTATTTGTCAGAGGTAAGGGTTTTGATCAGCAAACATTTTTTTTTTTTTTTTTTTTTTTTTTACAATATGAGAAAATTATAAAACCTGATAACTGAATTTGCAACTTAATGTTGTAACTGTGTGCTGGACAACTTTTCCAACCGCATTATTGTGTAGGCCATACAATTTGATGGTCAGAGCATAAACTTGAAAAGTCTGTATAAAATAGGAGTCCCCCCTAAACAACACTGGCTAAATAAATAAAGTTTTAGTTGACGGTCCAGAAAAATTTCAAGAACAAAATTACATTTTAAAGTAAACTCCTAATTTAGTCAGAGTGATGCTACAGACCCATGGAGTTTTGCACAGACATTTAAAAAAGTATTTTCCTCGACTACCAGACGTTTCCTTCCTATTTAGTTTGCAAAATGTGAAATATTGTGTTTTTTTAGGCATGCAAAATAACATTTATGCTCAGAATATTTGTCACACTGTGTGTTTTATTTTTAAAATTGCTCTTCTTGTTGCTAATACTAAAGTTTAATTTACTTGTGTTTTATTCAAGTATGTTTCAATGTTCATATAGTCTTATTATAGTTTATCCTTTTCTTGCTTATGTTCTTTTTTATGGCTTTTTTTTCCTCACACATATTCTAGGGCTGTCACACAGAAACAATTTTAGATAGTGGCATCAAAATTTCTCTATCCTAAAACTTGATGTGTACCAACCGATTGGCAGATGCTTGAACAGGCTGCTTTATGTCATGTTTAAATGATAAATGTGCTACTTAACGAAAAGATGGAAATTATCACTTCTGCAAAATGCTGGAGACATGTTGGTGTCAAAGGACAAAATGGACATGTCTACATCTGTTTTAAATTGTCAGAAGAACTCTTTTTCTACCAAACATCAAAGCTTTTTAAGCCTTCAGCAAATAGTCATGTTACCATAGGCAACATTAACACCAAACAGTAACTAAAGCTGAACTTGTAAAAGTAAATGGACTGAACTTAAAAGTAATAGTCCACCATAAAAAAATTGAATTTTACTTTATGGCTCATAATTTTTCTGATATGAAGTCATGTGTATCTAAATTAAGTCTGAATGATAAATCTGACAAACGCAAGCACCCTCCAAGTTGAAAACCCAGACATTTCAGTCCACATCTGTGTGGAACTGATCACAGCCTGAAGGACAAAATCAACAACTAAAACAACTTATTAACAATTATAAAACTGCTTACTGAAGAAACAGCTAAGATATGGATGGATACATGTCATCATTCCTTCCTTATGTGCATGTCTACACGTTCCTGTCCAAACCATATCAAGGTCTCCCCGAAACATGATGGTACATGAAAGTGGGACCCCTCTCGAAGCAGGAATAATGAGCTCACCCGGCCCCCATAAATGCTAGAAGCGCAGCTGCTTTTAATCTCTCCTTACTCTTTGGTAAATTGCATACAAAATTGCACAAAATTAAACAATGTGATTATTAAATTCAATCAATAAACTTACAAGCTCAGAGTAGATGTGTTTTTCCAGTTTTTACATCCATGTGCCACAATAGCCACTAAATAGCTTGCAAATTGATCAGTTATTATAAACATACCTTAAAATGCTCAAAAGGGCAAAGAACCAATTTTCGCGAATTTATAATTAACTTTATAATTGGCGCCCAAAATAAAAATTTCTAAATACCTAAACTAAGTTCAAATCTGCGCTGCGCCTGTTTGCTTCACCATTCTGAGCATCATCGCCCCTCCAGAGAATATAGAACTGCTCTGCTTCACAGAGGGCGCAGGCTAAGTGTTTTTGGTGTCCTTATCTCGCAGGATCTCTATCCTGCCTTAACGAGGCACTTGACCTCCCTCGACGCTCCTCTACTCCCCGAGTGACGCAAAAAAAGTGGGCTGGCAGAGCGCTAAGAGCAGGAGTTTAGAGGACTAAACATCACTACTCAAGCAGACTTCATTTAGGGAAGCCTATAGGTAAGAAGCCGTCTGTCTTATCACGGATGTTCTCTCAATGAAACTCCTCGTTCGCGGAGACACCGGCATGAACGCGGATGTATTCGAGAGCGAAAGAACGGACTTTCCTTCAAACTTGTAACAACCAGCGTTCCCTGCCTGTCAGTGACTTTAGAGCTTGATAAAACTTTTTTTTTTTTTTTTTTTTTTTGTTTGAATGAGGCTGGCACATCTGGACGCAGGACTGTAGGAGCTGTCAAGTCCAGCGCAAACTTTTAGACGGACGTGACTTTGGTTTATTTATTCCCAAACTTAGAAGAGTTATACTGGAACCAGTCTGAATTGAAAGCTCCTCCTATAAGTTTTGCAACTTTTATTTACTTTTTATTGTTATTATTGAGCGCAAACATGGAACACTCAGTCCTCAGACTCACATGCGTTTTGGTGGTTATCTGTCTGCTGAATAAAAGGTGGGTTGCTATAAAGTTGCTTTTTGTTGTTTTGTTGTTTTTTTTTAACATAGATTTTAACTTACTTTATTTTATTTTTATTACCTTATTTATTCATTTATTTTAATTTTAAAAATAATAAGATAAAAACACCTTTCTGCAGAGATAGATTTAACATGTTCAATAAACAGTTTGCAACTTACCATAAAAGTTATCATTTATTCTTGCAAGTAAATGATGCACAAACCTGCTTGTGTTCAAAGCATAAGCAAAAAATGTTAATATGATTTTAATCTTTACGAAATTAGACTTTTGCAGAAATCCCAACAGGTAGCATCTGTATCTGAAAGCACACTGCTTGATCAAATGTCAAAACTTTTGAATCATGTATGTCTTCTTCAGATAACATGTAGCCAGTGAAGTACTGTAGCGGTTATAAGTTGTAGAAACTACTCAGAAGTGGCGTGCAAAGTGGCTCAGTTGTAAAAGCAACTGTGCACTCTGCCTTACTCCAAAGTATTTGCATGTTAAGGTGTGCTAGAGCAGTTGCTGATGTGTGTTTGCCAAGAGGTACACATGCGGGTGACTTTATGTATGTCAGAGTGAGGCACACAGAAGCACACACAGCCTGTGATTTACACTTAATGGTGATGAAAGGAAAAGCTGGACACCGTTCAGATCTTTCAGCTCTCAAATTTTTCATTCTCGCTGCTGTTACTGCTTCTTTGTTGAGTTGGAAAGAACTCTGAAAGTGCCGTCGGCTGAATGCTGTTTCACATGATTGATCTGCAACACGAACTTCTCTCGGCTGAAGATAACTTTACAGTTAATTAGAAAATGTTTGTTAAGTTATATCTCCAGACATGATTTATGAGGAAACATTGCAGGGACTTTCCACTGCGATACGAAAAATGGCACTTAAGAATCACCAGCTTATTGTATAACCACCGTCTTGTTTTATTTAATTTCAGACTATATACATTAATGTAAAATAATCTTCATTATGTATTATTTCACTTGCAAACTGCAACACTGCTAAAACGCAGTCATCTGAGTCACAAATAAAACAAACAAAGCAAGAAAGTGCTCAAAAAGTGGACACAGCTGGAGCTGGTTTTGTGACAGTTAACCATATATATATATATATATATATATATATTTTTTTTTTTTTACATTTTACACAACCCAGCCACATGGAGACTGTAAGCTTAAACCATCTTTGTGTTACTGTGGGAACTGAATATTGGGGTCACATTCAAGGAGACTTGGTGGTCTTAACTAGGCTTTAGTGTCTAACAAAACCTGGCTGAGCGGAGGCAAGAAGGTCTGGACCAAAGAGCCATCCTGAACAATAACCCCTAACTTTGTGCTTCTCACAGGGTGGATTCCAATGAGATCTTAGGTCTGAAGCTTCACAACATCGAACCCATCCTGAATGCCAACACAGTTTGTATGACACTACCCGGTTTGACGAGACGCCAGCTGGAGGTGTGCATGCGCAATCCGGATGTGACGGCTTCGGCAATCCAGGGGATCCAGATCGCCATCCACGAGTGCCAGCACCAGTTCAGAGGGCACCGCTGGAACTGCTCCAGCCTGGAGACAAGGAACAAAATCCCCTACGACAGCATAGTCTTTAAAAGAGGTCAGTTTTACTGCACCCTTCTGAGTCTTTTGCTTTTTCTGTCATGTGGCTGATTGCATCCCAATTAAAAAACCCTTAGAATTATGAAAGGCAAAGCAATTAATGTAATGTACTGTTCAAATTCATAAAAGATGAAGTTCAGCAGTCAACACAGAGTAGCAAAATTTTAGATTTCAAATGGCTTGTGGTTTTCTCCTCAAACACACTTCAATGAAGTCCCTTTAAAGCACAGGCTTATAGAGAGATTAGCCAGTACAGCGATACAAAAGATCCCAAACAACGGTTAATATAATATTGTTCTTCAAAGCTTCAAAAAAAAAAAAACTGCACAAAGAGATCATCTTGCATTTTCATCAATGCTGCCTTGCAAGATGCCGTCCAGTGGTCGGGTTATCTCCAAGCACCAGCAGACCTTCCCAACCACATTACTGTTGCTCCTCAAAAACCCACACAAAGGAGCAGATAACTTCAAAAGAAACTAGTCAACTTCAGATTACCAGACCTGCTGCAGATCGGTTTTCTCCGATGCTTTGTTGTGTGCTCCGAGCTTTGCGAGTTAGCCACAAAGGATGAAAGGGGATATTTTGAGCGGAGAAGCCTTCAGATGGTCTCATCCCAGGTCATTGACTGGAAAAGGCATCAATTTCTTAGTAGCCAGAGCACCTGGATAGTTGGAACATGTGGATGATAGTTTCAGTTTTGTGTTAGGTTGGCTTTTGGTTAATTTATCCCCAAAAATATTATTTTCAGCATATAAAAAGTGTAAAACTAAATTAAAAAGAAAATATACTTGACAACTATATATTTGGAGAAATGTATATGTTATCATTTATTCTATTACTAAACAGCACTTAGTTTTGGTAGAAAACTTAAAGGAAGTAAGATTCCTTTTAGTTTAGCAAAAAGAACATTTTCTGTTAATTTACTTTGCATGCCATATCATTTTGCCATATTTTCCCACAAATATTGATACAACATTAGTGGAAAACTCATTAGTGGTTTTCAAAACATATTTTGAAAACCACACTTCATTTTGAAAAGACATTTCATTTAGATTTTAATGTGTTGGCTTAACATTATCATGCCATTTTTTATGTGGCATCAAAGAAAATCTCATTTAAGGTTTGTGACTGTAAATCTCTGGTAAAATGAGATCAAACTTTAACATTATGGCCCATATCCAAAAATCGCCTGTGTGAAGGAAAACTAAAACAGCATTTTACCGTAGCACACCCTTTCCCACAACGGAACATGGTAATGGCAGTATTACGCTGCCACTACCATGTTTTCCTCATGTTTTTCTTAAGTGTGTGCAGGGAAGCTGGTCATGGTTGACTGGATTATGAATGACACTAAATAGAAGTTAGTCATGGAAGAAAAACCCATTAAAGTTTGAAGCAGACTAGCAATTGGGGCAAAGGATTCCCTTCCAGCAATTCAATCACTTTAAATAGACAGTCCGGGCTACAATGGAATGACTCAAATCAAAGCATGTTCATTTTTTAAAATGACTCAGTTAAAGTCTTGTTTGAAGTACAGGTGAGATGCTGTAGTGACTCTTGAATGTCCCAATCCTACCTAAAATGTGCTACTTTGCAACAATAAAAGAAGGTGAAAAAAAACTTGTTTCTAAATGCAAGAAAAAAACAAAAACAGTTGTACCCAGAAACAAAACCGAAATTATATCACTCATCTAAGTTTCTTATATTAAAGTCATAAATCACTTTCCTTTCACTTCGTAATTGTATGTGTTGTGTTGAAGTATTACATAAAAAGTTAATGAAAAGCACTGTATATTCAGTCTGTAAACTGAAAAAAAAATGCAAAAAAGTCAAAGAGCTGTAAATACTTTAGCAAGACATTGTGTGTGTTTCATCTCTAACATTCATGCAGATCTTTAGAGTTTCAGGCTTAAGTAAGTTTGTGCTATTAATGAAAAGAAACTTTATTTCATTGTACTGTATGCTTGTGCACCTCTGGCCTTACTTTCCCTCAGAACTGCCTCATTCAAAGGCTGTTTGTCATTATTAGTGCAGGCAGTTGCTACAGTAGTTGTCTGGCATCCCTGGTTTGCCTCGGGTGCAGAAACTCCAAACCACTGACATAAACAACCTCTTTAAATCAGATGATTCATCTGTTGCATGTTGATACGATCCCCTCCACAGAAGCTGAAAAATGGATACAAGTTAACATGTTGCAGCCATTATTACGTGCAGCTACTGCAGAGTGGCAGTGCTTTCAGTGAGACATGTTTACAGATCCGAATTAGATGAAATCTGGCATGCTTTTCAGCAACTGCCTGTAGAAATAGACACGACTGTCTTACATGCAAAGACTGAGTATTCCAAACCAGAATTGTTTAACTAACTTTATTAGTAGTTTTAAAAAGCAAGACATGTCATTGGATAGAACAATATAAACAATTTTGAAGTCTAATTTTGCTGCATCAGAAACTGTTGGATCCTCAGGCAGATCTCTGCTGATGGTCTCTTGTGAATTTTCTGGGCTCGTGTTCATTCTTACTCAGCTTGCATTAAAAACTAGGCTAAGGAGGTACCCAAGCAAGACGTGGATCAACAGAAGCAGGAGAATCGGACCATCTCACTCTGTCATTCTTTCTTTCATTTTGCCTCTCCTTATCTGTCACTGTGCCTGCTCCTAATGCTTTTACTTCCCTTGCCAGAGCGAGTACTTGTGAATTTGCTCTCAGCACTTTCCCAACTCTCGGAGGCAAAAGCATAAACCTGTTTAGTCGGTTTCTGTAACACAAAGTGACAGTTTCCTTTGAAACTTTAATTCATTTTGCCACTTCCTCTGCCATCAGTTCAGCCGGGCGTGCCGCAGCCGGTGAATTATTTGTTAGATTGATTTGTTCCCAAGTCTTCCGGGGACCCGCGTGGAGGGGCCCAGAGCAGAGCTGGACAGGAGCTAAAACAAGCTTTCTATGTATGGGGGTGTGCCTAAGTGCCATCTCTCCTCTCCCACCTTATGCAGGTCAAATTGTTAGGGTAGAGGTGGCAGATGGGGAATTCCTTCGAGTTATGTACATGAGAGTTTAAGTTAGAGTATAATTTCTCATAATAAAAAACTATAACAATAGATAGCTTTTTAATTATAAGAATTCACCTGCAACTTTCAGAAAACAGGATGACAGTTCATAATTTATAAGCCAAATAGCTAATTTTAGATATTGGTTATAGAAAATCAACCTTTTATTTTGCTTCCAACATGACAAAATGCAATAATTAAAATGTGATCTATGCCATGCTTTACATTGTCTTTAGTGAAAATGACGACCAGCCTTCTTGGCCTCCATTAACATAAAAATGTCTAATGCAGAAATACTTTAAGTATTAATTTAGTTCATAATATATAAGAGGAATGTTACACTAAAATGTTCAGTTATTGACTTTTTATGAAACGTCTGACCTTGGACAAAGCTTGCTTACCTCCATGAAGTAAACATCTGAAAGCAGGAATTGCCAGCATATTCATTGCTGGGGTAGTACTCTTACCACTCTCAGTTTCACACCTACCCACCAGCTTGTCTTTGTAAGTGCCTCCCTTGGCAATTCTGAGGCTTAAAAGCAGCAGGTTGACTTCAAACCCTCATGCCACCTTGCTCCTTACCTAATTCACACCAACACAGGAAAAGGTTGTCTCAGGCCTGGCTTGCAAGTGTTTTGTGAGAGGTACTTAAGGTTCTGGGATATGGCCCCCGTTTAAACCACCTTTGATCCATCCCACATAAACTAATTAAACGGGTCATGCCTCAGCACGATGTGCTTGTACCTTCATAAAATTGGCAGTGGAGTAATAGCAGTGCTATTGATTTGATTGAAGGAATGTGGTCACCGCCTCTGACTTCATACCTACTCGTCAACTTGGCTCTTTGGCTTCCTAACTTCCTGGCTCTGAGCCATTAAAGAAGGCCATCTTAAAAAGATTGCTTTCAAGCCAGGCCTAAAAAACCTCTCTTTTTCTCTCTGTTTTATGTAACAACCAGTATGGTAGGGGGGTTACAGTGAACCCATTGCCCTCAGCTGCCAATTAAGCAAGTCACAGAGCACATAGAGTAGCTGATTAGATGTTAAGAGTGGGTGAGCCGCACATCATTCCGATACAATCAGCCACATTTCTTCCCATGGTGTTATGAAACTATATGTGCTGTCCTTAATGAAAGTATTCATACCCCTCAAACCTTTTCAAATTTTGGCTTCATGAAACCACAAACCTCTGAAAATGTTTTTTTTTTTTTCCTTTTGTTTTGTTTCTTTATAAGCCAAAATAAAGTAATGCATCATGAAGAAATAAAAATGCAATAAAAATTCTAAATTAAAATTTTAAATTTAGAAAGTGAGACATTTATTTAGAACCTTTGAGAAATAATTGCAGTGTCTTCAGAAGGCATTCAGTTTGTGTGTCTTTAGTTTCCCATTGTCAGTCCTGTAAAAAAGGATTTTACAGAATTCCTTACTTTCATGTTTTTGTTTTTTGTATTTTTAGTCACTCTTAAATGTTTTACTGCAGAAATCTGCACGAATCTCAGAAAATCTTATAAAAAATTTTTATCTAGTCTCTGTAAACATCTTAATGGACTTGAAATAAGAAAAAACTAATTTAAAAGAACCTTTTTAGAAATATATAGGAGCTCGTTTTAAGTCAATAATGTCTTAATATTGACAAATGACTAGTTCCAAGAAGTTGTTTTCAAATAATGATTTCATTCAACATACCCGTCACTTTGAAAAAGTAAATATTTCCATTAAAAGACTTCACAGTTAAGGTTATGCAACATAATCTGAATTTGATCGAAAGACCAGACTTTCACTAGGCCATTTCAAAACTTTTGTTTTGTTTATGTGGTCTGTGCCTTCTGCAAGTCAATGTGCTGGTGTGCTTTGAATTACTGTCCTCCAATTCAATTTGACAGCAAAACCTACAGTTCCAACAACTAACTAAATTTATGCAAGTGCTAAAGCATCACACACTACACACACCACTCTATACATAATTTGTGTAAAATCCTGAGAGTTTTCGTATCTCTACGAGACAGCTGAGTTGCTTAAAGAGCAGCCAAAATTGGAGAATTGTCTTCATAAAAAGTCTTTGAGATGAATCCGCAGTGAGTCATCACAACCCAGCTTGAAGGTGTGTGCTTGAAATAAACAAATAAATTTGATCTTCCAAGTAATAAATCAACACATGCTAATAATGACATTTTTGTGATGACAATTCCATTTAAACATAAAAAAAATTTATGTGTTTAAAAAAACTCTTTGGGTGGAAGTTTTATGTAAATTCCAGAAAGGCATACCTGGCTTCTGATTTTATTACATTTCTGGTTGAAATTCAAATGATAAAATGTGGAGTTATGTTCAGAAAAACGCCACAGCCTATTTTTTCTTAAACATTTTTTTCCTGTTTCAGCCTTTTGCATTTTGCAGTTGTAATAAAGGGTGACTTGCACTTGACATAAAGGGTGTCCCTGCAACATGTGAAATTTGTTTCCAATCCATCCGCATGAGCAAAATGCTTTAGATTTGGTTTAGATACTCTGAGAACACAAAGTTTAAATTTTTTGTTATTGTGCCATCGCAAATGACCGTTGCTCTTATTTTGCACAAGACTCTCTTGTTTAGTCCTTATACGACTGCCTTTGACGTTTTATGTGTTCATCATTAGGCAATATATGCTGTGCAAAGAATTTTAGTACGACAGCAACTGCGTCAAACGTTACACCATATTCTTGCAAAAACAAAGCAGTTTTACGTTTTCTGACATGTGTAGAAAGAAGGAAGTAACCTCAAACTGTGCTAAAAAGGGAAGTTAATAGTTTTATATGACTCCAACAAGCTGCTTAGATCATTTCCCCCTTTCAAACTGTTGCACTGTAAACCCCTGAGTGGTTTCTTTTCATGTTTGCTTTACAAGTTTCCATTCTAATCCTCACTGTTTTCTAAACCAGTAAGTGGATCCCAGTGGGGCTGCTTTTAAAGAAACGGATGGCACCTTCATAGACAGAAAGCTCAGATCTAACAGCAGAAACCCCAGATCGGACAGGTTAATATGTCTCTCTTCAACTTGTATTATTCAAGAGTTCCATAAATAAAAATTGATTTCTTTCTCACAGTGCAAATGCTTGTCTTACTTTGCCCAAACAGATATTTGGGCAAAGTAAGACTGCACCTAAAAATGACACAATATTTTGCATTTGCTATCAAGGAGAAAATGTGTGTGTGGTTAATGAGGTTAAATCAATTACACAGTCAAGAGAATCCACACACAGGTATTGAATCACCTCCTGTTCTTGCAGTGATCCTTTGAGCCAGTTTTGCTCGATTACAAGGCAAAAGCCACAATATGGCACAGGCAGCTTCTCTAGAATAAACAAGTACATTTTTCATTAAGTTTTCAACACCACATTTTAAAAAGATGAAAGTCAGAGGAAGAATCAAACTAGATCATCCAGAAGCACAAGTGAGTAATCAAGCTGACTGATGACTATGATCTGTATAAAAGATCAAAATAACATAAGGAGTAGGTTAGGTCAAAGTCAGAAATATTTTTATCCCTGACTTCTTATTAGTGCTGGTTAATTTAATCTCCAAGCAGACCTTGTACAGTTTCTTGCAAAAACATCACAAGGAACTGTAATGTGCCTTGTGATGTTTTCCACATTTTGTCATGCTACAACCACAAATTCAATGTAGTTTATTTGGTTTTTGTATGATAGACCAACACAATTATACCACAGTTTTGGCAGCTGGAGGAGAAAGAAATAAAAGATAAAAATTGTGTGTTGATTTGTGTGTTTTTTTTTGACTTGTAATTTGTCCTCTTTATGATGATCCCTCTAATTACGATAAAACCTATTGCAATAGTTTAGCTTCCTATCTAAGGCCATCTAGATAGAAAGCTTACTTATCTAGATGTAATTCCACCTGATTACACAGATGGTTAGCTACTAACCAAAAAGTCTTTCAGTTGCAAATATTATGAAAATCGGCTACGAAAGCATTGACATAAAGTCAATGCTGTTTTCAGATATTTTGTGTTCAGTTAGCAATTTCTGTAAACCAACTAGATTTAAATTTTTCTTTGGAGTTATGCTTTATTTTGTGTTGGTCTATCACATATGATCTCCCTTGGTGTGGTTGTAACTTGACATTGTGATAAATGTCAGTTTGTTTGACTACCTTTGTAAAGTACTGTATATCTATAGCAGCAGGACAAACACAAAAAGACACAAGCCACATTTGTCACGGTCGCTGATTGCCTTTTGTGTTGTTGAATGGGAGTGGTAGCAGTTTGTTCATGTTCTTCTGGTCTACCAGGAGAAACTACTTAACTGATGCATTGTGAGTGTTTGCTTGCTTAGTGAGATGATACAAGGAAACAATATCTATAATATCTGTCATAAGGTATGCAAAGCAGTTAAGTGGTGATTTGCGCAGTCATTGAGCGTCACGCATGCTTTCCTGTTTCATTTAGTGTAAAGGAAATGTTGCTTCTTTGAATGTTTGACCTTTTAATTAAAAAGACCAAAATAGTTTTGTTTGCATTTTAATTGAATTTGAGGAAACATTAAGGAAAACTAAGTGTGTATTTACACCAGACATATTCGGTCTGCTTTTAACAGGCCAGAGTTTGTTTTCCCCCGTTGATCCTTACCTATTTTGCAAGTGTGACTATACTCAAGCAAACCCAGGTGCAGGCCAACTGACCAGACCAAAATCCACTTTTTGAGTTGGTCTCAGCCTGCTTCCAAATGGACTCTAGTTCAGTCCAAACCAACAACAAGATATAAACATCTTTTTGGGCTTAATGGCTCACTGCTGCTGGGCATTGTGGTAAAAATGAGGCCTTTAAGGTTGCTAATGGTACTACTACTACTGCATGTACTGATTGTTCTGAAATCATACCATTTTCTTCTCAGCCAACCTGCTGGCAGAATGTTGTGAGTCAACATCCTGTCTCATTCAGCTTGCAGCTCGCACTTGCCGTTGTTGTTTAGGAATTAAAACTATCCCATTGCAGAACATGCGTTGTATGAGCTGGTCTTGACTTTTAGAATGGCGTTGTAGTTGCAATGACAGCACAAATGTCAACAACTGAAATGCAGCAAGAACTTACAAAGTTTGTTTTTTCTGTGCTCTGTCCCCTGTCATTTCTGTCCAATGGGAGCAGTGATTGTCACCCGCATGGCTTTGTTTAAAAATTGAAGTCCCGTTTCAGAAAAGCACAATGTGAAAGCAAACCCCATTAAACAAACAAACAAAAAAGTCTGCTTCAGTCCAGAAAATAAAGTGGACCAAAATATTGCCCTATTGTGAAAACATCCTAAAACTGCAGATAAGCCTAAATATACATGCACAGTATAGCATAGTGGTGGTACAGTCATTAAGTGGGAATACTTTTCTTTGCAAGGACAAGGAAGCTGGTTTGATTGAGATAATATGAAGTCATTTAGTACATTGCTGAATACAATGTATACCTCTGTTTTCAGACTTTTATCGGGAAAAAAACAATAAAAAACAACGTATTTTTTGTCTTATCCTTCACAATAATGCATTACTTTTAGCTGGTCTGACACATAAAATCCTTATTAAAAAAGTATATGTTTTGCTGTGTTTTTTTAATTGTTCCCTATGCTTTACTTTATGTTGATCTGATGCTATTTTTTCCCAAGCATTAGTCATTTGCAATGAAATTATCTTTTTTTCTAATCATAGCCTTCTTTCCTGTTAAAAGCTTATTGTGTCCTTTAGCTTGAGCTTTTTACTTATAAACTGACTGTACCCACAGGTTTTCGAGAAAGCGCCTTTGCATATGCGATCGCAGCTGCTGGGGTGGTGCACGCGGTGGCCAACGCCTGCTCCATGGGAAAACTGAAAGCATGCGGCTGTGACGAGAAGCGTCGCGGGGACGAGGAGGCATTTCGACTCAAGCTCAGCCGCTTACAGCTGGAGGCCATCCAGAGAGGGAAAGGGATGGTTCATGGTGTGATGGAGCACTACCCCGCCGAGCTCTCCGGACTGCAGACAGATTCCTGGGAGTGGGGTGGCTGCAGCCCTGATGTGGAATTCGGGGAAAAGTTCTCAAGGGACTTCCTGGATGCCCGCGAAACCTATAGAGACATCCATGCAAGAATGAGGTTGCATAATAATAAAGTTGGGAGGCAGGTGAGTGTCTGCACAACATAATACAAAGGGCTCTTGGAGCGTTGTGGTGGTGTAGGGGATAGCGCGACCCACATTTGGAGGCCTTGAGTTCTCGACACGGCTGTCGCGGGTTAGATTCCCGGACCCGGTGACATTTGCCGCATGTCTCCCCCCCTCCTCGTCCCCCTTTCCTGTCAGCCTACTTTCATATAAGGGACACTAGAGCCCACAAAGGACCCCCTGGAGGGGAGTAAAAAATAAAACAAAGGGCTCTTAAAACTGCTTATATAGCATTTAAAGATTAACTACTGCATAAATCAGAAATAATTTCAGCCATTGATTTATGGATTGCTGCATTGAGGCTTGCAGTTTGGCTCTTTGTTGCATCCATCTTGAGTTTTACAAGCCAAAAGAGAAATGTAAAAGAATGTCTGACTAGGGGCACAAAACGCAAGGCATGTCCAACAAAACTGTGTCAAAACGTTTAATGTGATCTACTAGCACACTGAGATTTATAATGTGTTATAAAAATAATTTATAACACATTATGCATATAAATTGCATATAAATTTAAACAATTTTGTTTAAATTGCATATAAACAAGGCTTTTAAGGAGTCTATCAACAAATAATACAGTACCCTCCCAAAAAATAGCATGTTGTGGTGCCTTGTTTCTAAACAACTAACCTTTTCTTCACTAGTAGGTTCTTCTAACATGGTAATGGATGTGGGTGATTAGATTTGATAAAATGTGACTTTTGATGTTTCCACACTAGTGTAAGGAGCTTTATTTCTTGGCCAGAGCTATTCATACCCCAATACTGTGCAAATACTGTGCAAATACAGTTGAAGCCAGATATTTACATACACTGGAAAAAAGACAATTTAATTTTTTCTCCCTGTCTGAAGTTGAATCTTGAAACTTTTCTTGTTTTAGCTTAGTTAGAATTCCCCAAATTATTTCTATTTGCCAAATACCAGAAGACTTGGCAAAAATATTTTTTTAGAATTGTTTTCTAACTTTTTTTAATTTGAAAAGTTTACATACAATTTCTGCACTTTTCGAAACCAAAGACGTTCACCTCTGGGACACAGAAACCATCCTCTTCATAAGCATTTTGATAGTTGGACATGCCGATCATGTCAATACTTGTATAAAATTGTTTGAACAGATGAACGCGGCACCTTCAAGTGTTGTTAAATTGTTTCAAACGATGAGCCAGACTTGTGCAGTTGCATAATTTCTCTACCAGATATCTTGGCTCATTTCTTTTGAATTTGTGTCAAACAAGGAAGCCATGTGTTTCAGGCGTGGCCTTAAAATATGTCCACAGGTGTGACTCCAATTAAATTAATGTGTCAGTTACCCTGTTAGAAGTTTGTGGAAGCCCGAAAGATTTGACACAAATCATAAAATACTATAAACGACAAGATTTTAACCCTCTAACCCGGTCCTTTTGGATGTGGTGATATCTTTTTTGCGATATCTTTGTAATGAAAAGTTTTCATCACTTCATATTCCAGGTATTTCACTGTAAAATTGGACATTTTATATTGAAAATAGTTTGAAAAACAGAAAATCAACAATTCTTACTGCTGTTGCAATAATATTTTCACTATTATAGTTATAATGTTAACATTTACATTTCTTTATTCTTTTTTGAAATTTAATACATAGACCTGCACATTTAGTTTCAAACAATACATACAAACATAACCGACTGCTGATTAATAAGTTTTCTTTTCATTCTCAATTGGTGAGATGGCTTTTTAATTTTCTTATTTTATTCTTTACAGAGCATCATTCCTTTAAGTTTTAATAAAATGATTTACCATACAAATGAGGTTTTCAGCAGTTCAACACAAAAATGTGTAGTGATCCTTCTGTTTGCTATCTTGCATAATATTCTTCTTCTCTTTAAAATATTCAATTAAATATACACTTTAAAACCGTACAGCCAGATGGACTTTTTGTCATAATTGCATCACATCATTATACATCAAAGCACACCTTCTTTTCATTTGTTCATCTAATTGGTTCTTTTACTACATTACATTGATGCTCAATTCTGTGACTGTCCAACATATTAAAACAAACAAAATAAAAACAATGACATCTAGATAACAATACATTTCAGGTCTGATGCCAAGTATTTATAATTAAGCTTTGCATGAGCCTCTCAGATTTGCTACATCTGCCACGTCAATTCTGTGACACTAATAATTTGGCCATAATGTTTCCAGAAGGATAGAGAGAAAGTGGCAAAAATATTTATTCATGATGCTAAATAGTTAATATAATAGAACTAGTGCTTTTCTTCATAAAACAGTAAGTCTGAACAAAAATGCAATGAACACTGCTTCTCTGTTGAGGAAGTTGAAATTTGAGACTTAATTATTAGAAGTAATAGACACACATTAATATCCATCCCTCAGTAATAGTTTCTGCCACCTTTAAGGTTTCCTACTTCTTCTAAACTCATAATTCCTCAGTTTTTGTCCAACAATTAAAGTGTCTTTTCTGTCTAAATTTATTGCAATTTTTTTTTTCAAACCTTTTCTTTCACATGCTACCAAAAACTTTGGTATGTGTTTGTGGATAAGACAATAGTCGAGTCAAAATATGTAGTGCATTTTTTAAGAATATCTTGAGATGCATCCCATTTTCTGTTTCTTCTAAGACTGCTTCCCCTGACCTTGTTTTCATATAAGCTAAGAATTATTATTATTTTCTTTCTAACAGAAATGATAATGATATAAGGTTGTCACACTGGCTGTCTTTTGTCAACGCATTTTTTACTCTTCTCTTGATTAATGTCTTTATGACAAGATTAATGGAGATGCAAGAGGTTGTAATTAGTTGAGAATTTTGCCGGTTTAATTTTTCCTTCAAAGGCAACGATTACAACCGCCACCGTTTGAAAAGACACTCAAGCATTGTTTTGATGACTAGTTCCAAAGGATTTGCCCTTGGGGGAATGGATAAAAAAATGTAAATGGCATTGATAAGCAGGGCAGCAACCAGCTCTGTTGTGGCAGAGAGACAAGTAGCAACCATAAATTGCTCATTGTTCCCCCGTTTCCTCCAGAGTAATTTGGGATCGTATCTTTTCATCAGTTTACTTCTGGTTCCCTTGATTTTGCAGACAAAACACAAATGCGTTCGTCAGCTGAATGAAACAACAGCTGGCCTCCCTGCTGTAGCTGGATGTTAGAGTTAGTCATATACACATATTTCACAAAGAAAATCCCATTGAGATTAAAAATGTCTTATGAAAGACAATCCTGGCCAAGACTGGCAGGTTGTCAGATAGATGACAAAAGGGGTAATAATGAATTGCTAAGCTAAACAAAGCCTATATTTTACTTTGTGAGGCCTCTTATTTTGTTTAAACAGACTGACTCGGTTTCGGTTACACAATTGTTATTTTGAATGTGTGCTTCATCATAATTCAGGTTTTAAAGGAGGGAAACTGACTCAGGCTGTCTCACGGCACAACATGCAACTTTGTTTTGTTTTCTTTGCTTATCTTCATAAAACTACACATCCAGATGAAATGCTCATTAACAAGACACATTTTGTAAATCTGAGATGTTATATTGTTAAAATATTCCATTACCATTCACTGGAGTACAATGTGAAACAACATATCTGCAGAATTCAATATGCTCTGTGTTGCAGCTTTACAATTCAAGTTACAGTGATAAAGATATAATTTGACAAATTAATTTTGATTATTATGTGATCCCCTTGTATTGCGAGATGATAGCTAATAAGCGTGTAGTGTTTTGGCATGTTATTTTCGAGGTTTTCTTGCCCACTGATTCAAAATATAATTTTGGTCAACATTTTTTACATATTTAACTTGTGCTGGACAGTGTCATAGTTGGTAGCAGTGTAGCCTTGCAACTAGAAGAGCCTTTGTTCAAATCATTCTGCATGGATTTTGCAAGTTCTCTCTGTGAAAGCTATCATTTAAGTAACTTTTTAAAAAATATATTTTCCCCATATTTATTAAAACTGTGACCATGTTGTGACAGGATAAGATGAGACTGATAATCTGTGAAAAGATCAAGCTCCTCCACCTTCTCCCAATGTCATTAGCGGTCTGCAAAATTGCCCGGCCAAAAACAAAATAATCAGAGACAGGAGGAGCATCTTAGTGCTGTCAATCAACCTCATATACATGGTGCTAAATGTACTATTGACAGATAAACAACATATAGGAAAACCAATTATCCAGTGTCATCAGTGTCCATGTTAACTAGCATTTGTGGCAGAAATCTTGTGGTGAACCAACTGTAGCATATCAGAAAGCAAGGCGGAGGGCTTTAGAACATGAGTGGCTGACAGCGCTAAGGCCCTCCTCCTGGCTCTGGTTATTTCTCACTGTGTGGCGTATTTCTGTACTGGGAGGACTGGGAGAAGGCAGAGGAGCTATTTTTTTCATAGATTTTCTGTCTTATGCCATACCACAAAAGATTATTTTAACAAATATGTTAAAGACATTTACATGCTGCAACTTTTATGGGAGCACTGGGGGAAGTAATATTCTATTTTAAAGGTTTAGGGTTCCAAAGCAAATATTTTTCAAATGTGAGGGAGACACGTTCCCTTCAGACATAACTACTGTGATGCCCTTGTGTCAAAGAATACCTCATTATAATAAAAGTCAGTAGACAAGATTAACTTTGCAGCAGTCGGGATATTTGTAGTTTTGCTATATAAATTATAAAACAAAATAGGCTGCAACGCTGGCTCAGCAGGTAAGAGTTGTTCTGTAACCAGTAGGTTGACAGTTGAAAACCCTCCTCTGTCCGTCTCAGTCCTTGTGATGGTTTTAGACTCCAGACCCCTGCTTACTGACAGAACTGATGGCCTGTGATGACCTTTGTAGAGATAAAGTGTTCTTCAAATGTCACTCTTGTTAGACATCTGATGCCTTGATCTCCAAAACATTAGCTAGAATGCAGCGCACAGAATCTTAATTATCTTTTAAAAAGCACTTTATGGACTCTTTTCTTTGTCTAATGAAGAAAGTTAATTATTAAGTACCACACCAGCTTTATTGAGTCTGATCTCCAACAGGTTACAGGTGGCCACAGACAGGAGAGCACTGATTCAGTGAGCACTAACAGTAGACAGAGCTAACTATAGGTGAAGGTAAATAACTTAGGGGCGGAATAAAGCAGGAAAAGAGAAAAACGCAGTGGGTGAAGACAGAGAAGCAAATGAGTCAGTGAAGATCTGCAACAGCTCACATCTGTGACTTCAGTTGTAAATAAAGTACAATAAAGCCCTATTAAAATCAAGCCACAAACATGTACATGCATACACAAAGTCCCTTGTATAAAACAGAAAACACTGACAGGTGGGGCTGTAAAATAACGCCTACCCATCTCTTGTGTCTTTTCCTTCCAGCAACCTACTGCTATCACCACCTCACCTCCCTCCAGCCCAGTCTTTCCCTTGTCCCACTCCCCCCTACAGAGGAGTAGTCTTTAAGCAGAGGAATGTCGTGGGGTTTTTTTTCTTCTCTTTTTTTTCTCCTTTCACGGGGTGTGCATGTTGCCTCATGCCCACCCGAGGGTTCTCACGACGTCCCGTCTTGTTTTTATCCCTAATTAGTGACTGCTGGCAGTTTGGAAACAGATGTTTAAAACCCTGCAAAAGATTTTAGACTTCAAACAGCGGGGCGGAAAGTAGAAAGAGATTCGCCCTTCCTTCCCTCATTTCTTTCTCCCCTACTCTACCTCCTCCAACCTCTCTCTGACTGAAACTAAAAATGACAAAGACAATTTTTGGCATCATATAAATAACTCTATTACGTAAACTACAAGTTTTGAACAGGTTTTAAAACAATATTCTTTGCTTTTCAGTGCTGAAAAAAATCCATTACACATCCATTTTGCTGCAAACACATACAGGCCAGCCTTCCTCTATTGTTAAGCAGCTGTAGGCTGCACACATGTTCAGTAGTTCACAGTTTGAAGTCAATAAAACATAAGCAGGCAATAAATGTCTTGGCTAAATAGGTTTTTTTCTCCTCAGCGTACCCTTATCATTTAAAGAGCACACTTCAAAAATAAATGTTTGGCACTCTTCTGTGTGTTCATGTTGCAGATTTAAGAGCCATGTCAAGGTTCTGTTGAATCCTGTCTTTTCATTAGGTAGGCAGGTGGTGACAGTGCTGGCTACACAACAGTCTGCTGTGTTACTGGCAAGCGTCTTGGTAATTACGATTTACCATCAGGCCCAGACTGCAGGGGAGCAAAGAGAAAGAAAGGCTGCAGCTTTGCAGGAAGTCAGCTACCGGTCTCAACTCCTTTTTACCACTGTTGCATAAATATCTGTAGCTTGTAGCTCGACATCTGAGTGATAGCTTATATCCCGGGTTTTTGTTCGTCTATGTTTTCAAGTCAAATTTGATTTGCCTTTAAAGTTGAAGTGAGAATATTCATCCTTTTCATTTTTACTACACTGAAGGTGGTTGAACAAATGTCAAGTGTGATTACAATCTAAGCAAACTACTTACAGTGAAAACAATCATCTATATAAATAAACAGTGCCTTGGAGAAGCACTCATGCTTCTGCTATCTTACATCACTAACTCCATTGTAATTTAGTGACAGATGAACATGGCCAAAACCTAATTATGAGGTGAAAGAAAAATGATTAATGCTTGTAATAAATGTTTACACAAATTGTGGTGTGCAGTTGTAGTCAGCCTCTTTACTCTGATATACCAAAATAAAATACAGCGCATCATGACAGGTCAGGAGTAAAGTTTGAAAACAATAGTAATAGTAATGCACGCTCTCTTTCATGTTTTGGGGGGGAATAAAACAATAAAAATCCATCTATTACACCTTCATAAAGTATTTAGTTAGTATTTTTGCTTAGCATTAGATTGATTTAGATTGAAGTCTGTGGTTCTGATATGAGAAAAATAAAAAAATAAAAATACCCAGGGGATGTGAACACTTTTGCAGGACAAATCATATTGTGAATGAGAGCATTGCTTTGTACCAAAATGCCAAACTCCTCAACAACGGAAAGAGCTGGTGATTAAAGTTAATCAGCCACTTTAGAGGAGTTTTAATAGAAAAACTTGTTTTTGTAAAGCAGATGTTTTAAAGCAATCAAGGACTAACTTTGTGTATGTGAGGGCTTAACACAGCTTTAACTGGGGCTCTGTAAGATTTATTAGCAAGTCATAATGAATTTGAACGGCACCCCTTTGAGATCTGCCCAAACCAGCAAAACAGGGACTCCTAGATCGTTTAATGGCTAATTTAACCCATGACCAATGATGAACTGCTCATAAGAGGCAATTCAGGTTAATTCACTTACTCAGAAACCACACAAAAGGAATCGACTGTTTGATCAAGAAACTGTAGTGCTGTATTTTTCCTGCAGCTCTCAGAGGACATTTTATATCCTCTGTGGCGTGCAGGCCCTTTCTGAAGATACAGAACAAGGAAATCTGTACTCACACACACTGTGCATATACTAGTAGAGTATGTGTCTGCTTTACTCATGCACACACACACAAGTATGTGCAGAGGCAAATGATGCACAGTAAAAGTTCAACAGGTGGAAGTGCTTATGTCTGTAATAACATTTTATTAGAGTCTTTAAATGAGAGCTGGGGATACTGTGTGTAATTAACAGTGAGTAAATGCTGCAGACAGAGACTCAACTGCACACACAGTCTAAGATTGCATAGCTGTATACGTTTGCCCTGTAACTGCATGTCATTGTGTCAGCATGTGTATTCATATGCGCGTGCTTAGCTGCTCTTTTGAAGCAAGGCGTTTGATTTGTTTAAAGTGATGTCTGGGTTTAATGTGTTGCTGTGGGATTTGTTTGTGTGCTTTGATTTTGCCTGGGCTTTCTGTTGGGCTTTAGGGTTCTTTAGCAGATCTCCTTTGAACTGGCAAACACAAGGCTGCGAATGGAGTCTGAGCAGTTTATCTGTGAAGAGGGGTCGACCACAGGACACGCAGACATTAGATTAGGATTTTCCCAAAAGAGGTTCATGATAATGACTCAGGGTCTAGTGCAATGATCAAACTTAAAGCAGAAAGCTAAACTAAGAATAAGAGGTTAATCTTTACTGGCACAGTAGAGCTGGTTGTTATTGGCAAAGACATTGCTCAATGTTTGTGATTCCATATGCAGAATACATCATTTACTGCATCCAGTCCATGTTGCAACTTATAAAATGTGTCCTAATTGTCAATTTGAAACATCAGTTAGAAAACCAACCGCATTACCTTGTTGGGTTTTCAGATTAGTCTAAGGTGGGAAGCACAGTCATTTACCGCTTAAAGAAATGAGCTGTCATGAAAGACTAATTATAACCACATTCAATGTTTTTTTTGAGGCCTTTGTCATGCTTTAAGAGTTTTCCTCATTTTCTCACTGCTGGTCATCACCTCCTGATTCATAACTGTGGAGTTGCCCAATGACTCATTCAAATCTTAATTGAAGTGACAAAACTAATAGAGCGTACCAACACTTTTCCTTTGGCATACTGCAGTCCTGAGTCTTAATATGTTACGAAATAGCTGCAGCAGGCAAGTGCATGCAGGAACCGAACTGCCTCATTACGTTTGTATGTTCTGAAAAATCATCACTGTAATTATTGACTATTGTCAAGAGGCATCCAAACTTTTTCATAGGCACATAACTGTAGGGCTCTGAAATGCAATTCTTTCTTCAGTTATTCCTTCATTTTACTCTGTAGCCTGTATGGAGTTTCTTTTGGTTTACTGTTATGTCGCCTCCAGTCCTAGTCTGCCACCAATATGTTGTATTTGATCTCTGTCTGGGGTTGTTTTATAGATGCCTCTGTCAACTCTCTTAAGCCCATTAAAAGTTGCCAGATGTCTGTTCTAAATATGGTACACAATTGACTTTCTTTGTAGTGTATAGGCAGAGTAAAAGGTGTTTTTACTTTGCCTATATCTGCTTATGTTTTTCATGGATCATATTTTGTACAGATATTTGAACCCCTGATATTGAGAGGCCAGATCACATGAGAGGTAATTTGTAATAAATTAAAGTGCCTTACGGACTTAATGGCTCCCCTGGTGAATCTTTGGATCTCCCATTGCAGCCATTTGGTGAATTAATGCCTGCATCTGTGATGCGAGGCTTCTTTTCCCCAAAGCTCAGACTTGGATCTTCAGTCTTCAGCTGAACTCCAGTCCACAGAGCTCCCAAACACAGGTCCACTATATTAGCAGCAGGGTAAATGGGGAAATACAAACAATACAAAAATGTTTGTCTGACGCTAGCTGGAGAAATGGCTCGTTGTGTGATGTGTAGTGAAGAGGAAGCAAAGGTCCTCATTCTAGAGAAATCCTACAACCGCCAAAATTTGACGCCACTCAATTTTTTGTTTTTATTTCGTGAAAAGGAATTTGGACTCAATGTCTTGTCCAGAGGTTTTCGTGTCATTTCCTTCAGTGGTTCAGGAGGCAAGGGAGAGATTAAGGGAGTAAAAAGGTTGTTTGGACTGTTTGACACAGTTCGGTGTGAAAGCAAATCAGACCAGTTGAAAATGTACAAATGCTGCAATTTTGGTCCCCAATCGCACAGAGTGACCCGGACCATCAGGTGTGAAAACACTGTTAGTAAAGAGCAAGCAGAAAAGCTTTAAATTATCCTACAAATTGATTGGAAATCTATTGAAAGGGAGAAACATAATTCTAACAAAATATATCAAGTTACTGTTTCTGTTATAGTGATAGAATCAACTGCTTAATTCATTAGCCAAAAGAATAGTCAGTACCTCAAAACATCTTTGACACCAAAGGCTGCAGCAGAAAACACATAACTAAAAAATGAGAAACTTGGGATCTGTTTATGTTACAGGTTGTTTTAGATTAAATATTAACTGCAAGTAACAGTAGACAGCAATATCTGAGAGCTGACAGGGTGTCAGGTAGATGTAGAAGTAACTGCCGATAATACCAACACACACAAATCAACCTGGCCTGTATCTCATTCTCCATTTGTCCTAAAATTAACGTCAATCTTTTTAGGGTTCATTTTTGGACTCTGCAACTGATTTTCTGGTTTTGCTCCAAAGTTGTGTAACATACTCATTGGTAAAGATAATGTGAAACAGGACTTTTTCTGTTGTTTCTAAAAATCACAATCCTTCCTGTGATCTTCAATCAACCTCCTCGAGTCTTTGAATGCTCTCTGTTGGGAAATATAAAGCCACAAAGTTTTTAGCTCAGACAGGAAGTGTTTGATCAGTCATCCAATTTTAGCCCATGTCTTTATTTCCTCTTGTACGAGATACTCATAGCTAATGCTCTTTGTTTGATGGATCAAATCACATGTTTTACAGGCAGACCACTTCAATTAGAGCGAGAGTAGACAGCTTCCTTATTTCCTGTCACCTGTTAATGGCCCAAATTTTACCCTTTTTGTCTTTCATCTACATGCCAAAAGAGTGTTTCCTAAACACCTAGAGCACATTTCACTCACAGTTCTTTTCTTTTGTTGAGGTTTATGGGGTTTTCAGACTCTGTTTTAAACTTTGCCCACTGAGGGCGTAGGGTGTGCATATGTTAACAATGGGTTTAATGAACAAATATATCCCACAAAAGATCTAACAGATGGTATTCCTTTGATGACACATTGGCAGAAGTGTAAAAATTGAAATCAGATGTAATTTC
The DNA here is from genome assembly GCF_019740435.1 of Gambusia affinis. NCBI lineage: Eukaryota > Metazoa > Chordata > Actinopteri > Cyprinodontiformes > Poeciliidae > Gambusia > Gambusia affinis. The sequence goes on from NC_057878.1 coordinate 23,227,802, forward strand.
TGTTATTTTGAAAGATCTTTTTTGTATTTCCATTCAAGTTCAAACCTCAGCTGTGAAGGAAGAGACTATAAACTTAATTGGCTATGACGTGCAGAGTTCGAAGATATAAAATGCAACATTCCCTCTGCCTGTGGTACATGTTCCACTGGAAGTAATCTGTTCTGCTTAGCTGTTTGGCAGAAATAATATCCGAGTCTGATTCTGCCACTTGTCCATTTTGATTAAAAGTGTGTTTTTTCTTCTTTGCGTTGTTATGAAAAACTTGTGAAACTGTTGGTAATGGGCTTAGACAGTTGATTGAAGGGTCAACAAATTACTTCCTACTGTATAATAACACATCTAACCTGTGAACTATTTTCTAACAGAAGTATTTTTTACTGCTTAAAGAATTGTACTGATTCAGTTTATCTTTGGCATTGGCTGCAGCCACACTATTTCTTATTGTGCCACACATGTTGACTAATCAAACAATGTACTTTATTTGTGCATTTTAATTAATTAAAATGCACAAATCAAACATATTTTTATTTACCCCAACAAGAAAAAATTCTAAACTTTTTTGCATTGTCAACAAGACAAAATATTTGGCATACTGAGATTAGGGCATCTTCATCAATGCAGACAGAGAGTTTGTATTACATGGTTTCAGATTGGATAACATTATTATCAAGTCATTGCTTTACTATTCATTGTGAAATTTGTTGCTGTGGTACCTCTGTCTAATATATAATGTCTCACAGTTTTTGCCAGGTCCAAAAAGTCTGTGGCAGCCTGGAGACCAGTATATGTGAAGTGAAGTATGAGATGTTTGAGACCTCCTCTGAAAATGCTTATACATATCTATCTTTGTAGTTCAAACACCAAAAATAGACCAACATGCATTAATACACACAGTGGATACCATCTCTGCAGAGGTTATTATCTACAGTCTTCTTTATTTTCTTTGTTGGGGACTACCACCAATCAGCATCAAGAAAAATAAATGCAGCTCTTCGACTGGCTGCTTTGCAAATACTTGTCAAAAGCATTTGAAGCAGCTTTGCGCCAAGTTATTCCAGCCAGAAATGTGCTACCAAAAATGATTGTGTATGGGTAAAGTTGCCGCAGTCCAGGGAGTGTCTCACTTTTTATTTGAATTGTCCATCATAAAGCAATTTCCCATCCTTTCTCTGACCATATCTTTCTGAAAATATGACTTGGAGATCAATAAAGCTTTAAATCTATTGATCAGTCAAAATATATGACAAAAAAAACTTCCTCAACCTTGTTTTAAAAAACAAGAAATATATTTTTTTGTCTTATATATGAAAGATCTAAATACCATTAAAATAACACTGTACAGAAGCTCTTTTTTTCCAGTTCTACTCTTCTTTGAACCCCGTCTCCCGCTGTGAATGACCCGTCATCAAACAGTAGCAATGTGGATGCAATTATGACTCCTAGGTCAGTTTGTCTCTCTAAGGTTTAAGTGGGCTGGAGCGTTTCATGATTACAGACTTTGCTGTGTGTTTAAGGCCCGGACGTTTGTGATTCTGGGGTTGCCTCTGACTCTTTCTAAAAACTTGCAAAGCTGCTCTCTGAACTCAGTGCAAGTGCTGTTTGAACTGTTTTACTGCTGTTTACCCTAAAATCGCACAGCCTTTATTATCCACTCTCTACTGATCACAACTCCTTTAAACTTTCCTTTCAAACCTCTAAATTGGTACAACATTGTTTACACAAAAAGTGCAATAGTGTGTTATTTTTTTATCTCAACAAACTGTAACCAAATCAAGCAATGGTACAAAAATATTTTGCAATCTTAAATGATCATTACAGCATTCACTCTTCAAGATAATGTCAGTACTTTTAAAATATATTCATTTACATAACTTGTACTCGAGTGATATGACAATATTTAATTTTCAATACGAACGATGAAGTATTTTTGACTTAAACTGAATTGATCAACTGGATCTTGAAAGTGTACAAAAAATCTTAACATGTCAGATTATTAGGACTTAAAAATACAACATAATTAAAAATTTTTTCTATCTTTAATGAAATATGTATTCTGTACAATCAAATTAAACATATCAGTTTATTATGTTAAACCGGGTGCAAATTTTAGGATTATTTGCCTGCTTAGACAAAATCTTCTGCAAAAGAAAATCACTCCTCATGAGCGTAAATCAGTGGTTTTTGGTTGCTAGTGCAAGTGATGCACTAACCAGTGATTTATTTATTTTAAGTAGGTCAGGTGTTAAACATGTGACTTTTTCCCACTTTCTCTGAAGTCACTTCATAAGGAACTGCATGCTTATTAATAAATTATCATTATTGTGAAAGGGTGTCTTTTGTACTTCATGGCTTTGATTGCTTGTGATACTGCTGCAAGCCATTTTTTATCAAGAAGAACATCTAGCACATTTGTTGGGAACATGCAGAACTTTGCAAAATTTTGTTTTTGGCACAATGAGAAGGAAAATGAAAATGCATCAGTAGTTCATAGACAGGCAGGGGCAGTACGTCTCTACAAGCCTCTGAGCTTTGTTGCTTACAATATCTTTAGTGCCCGACGTGTGTGTGTGTGTATGTGTCTGTTGATAGGGGCGGCAGCAGTAGCATCTGTCAGTACTCTGGGTGGCCTGGTGTTCCTGTTGGTAATTGGATCTTAAAGTTTTGGACTGGTGCTGACTGATAAACACCCACCAACACACATATGTGCACACATTACAAAAATGGACATGGCTCATGTGGGATTTGTTTATGTCTGTGCACCAAATGAAATGAATGAGGTTATATTTTTGCATCAAGATCCTGAGTTGAGTCACATTAAATTATTTTCAAGCATTGTGATAGTTTGTTTGTGTGTCAAAGTGTAGTTTAACCAGCATTATCAGAACCTTTTGAACATTTATGATGAACAGTGACTGCATCTGCCATCCTCTTAAACCATTAAAGTGAAAATATGTAAATACCACAAAGCCCTTATGTGTGCAATGCTGTTACATGAGGGTCATCCCTGGAGTCATTACTTCATGCCAAACGATGAATAATGACAGTGCTGTCTGTTTGGGTAATACCTGCATCTACTGTGTTATTTGATATCAGTAGGGTTAACCACATACTCAGAGTCAGACCACCTGGATTTCCTACTGGGGAGCTATCTGTGTCTGCAATGGTTTCTAAAGCATTAAGCATATAATAGGACTTTGGAGAAAAACAACACACAACTCATATAGTGCATGTGCTGCCTTCCAAAAGTATGTATATCTGATGAACTTCTTCACATTTTCTGATTTTACTATTATAACCTTCAATTTATTTATTTATATTTATTTATTGTTACATTTTATGTGCTAGATAACTATAAGGTAGAAAAGTGAAAAAAGTATAAATGTCTTTTTTCGTTTTTTTCACGCTTTGAATTAAAATTAGAAACAATTAAGCGTAAGCATTTTCCTATGAGGATGTCCATTCATGAAGATATTCACAGTATGATAATGATGATGTTCAGCTATGATTCATCTGCCAATAGCACATTCTTTACTGCATCTTGTCCCTTACATGGGTTGTGGAAAACAATATTTTTTTTCAGGATTTCAATTTGTTTATCTCCATTCATCAATCCAGCATCCCTACTTCCAGGACAATATACTCTCTACTTATAAATACAAAGACAAGTATATATAAGTTATATACTTAGTTTCCTTCCATGCAAAGTGGTTTGTATGTTCTCCAGAAAGTTAAATATTGGTCATATCTGACCAGAACACCTGCTTCCACATTTCTGCTTTGTGACGTACATGGCTTGTGGCAATCTAAATGTCTTGTGGTTTATATTTATCAACAGTCATCTTCTTGCCAGTGTTTCATAAAACCAGATTTGTGAAGTGCATGAGTAATGGTCAACAGATTCTTCCACTTGACCTATAAATAGATTTATAGTTGTGCCATGCTCTTTGCATTTTTGGATTAAAAAGGGCTCTGTGAAATGGTCAAGCCTGGACGTATTGGTTTCTGCCCTAACTCAGCTTTAATATTCTCCTAAACTTCATCCCTAGCTATATTATTTGCTATGTGTGAGGTATTCAAATATCACGTGCAGCCTATTTATACAAAAAATAAGTTACACACAGTTGGACTTGTTTACTAAGTAGGTGACAATTTGATCAATATTAATTTTATTTAGAAGTAATATAATGAAAATAATCGCTACACATCTCAAATTTGTATTTGTAAAATGAACTTTCTGTATAATTGTTATATCACCTCATAATCATGTGCAGCTTTGCGTTGCTCTGTCACATAAACCTCCAATAAAAAGCATTTGCCTTTATTTCCTAGTTTCTAAAACTTTAAAAGCCAAAAGCATTGAAGAAAATCATTAATCAACCTTATTCTTGTTCTTTCTATCCCTCCCCCAACACCATTTCCTCTCTTTCTCTCTCCTCCCCATTTCCTCTTCTCGTCATGCTCTGTTGTCTTCCAGGTGGTGCTCGAAAACATGAGAAGGAAATGCAAGTGCCACGGGACGTCAGGGAGCTGCCAGCTCAAGACTTGCTGGCAGGTCACTCCAGAGTTTCGGCTGGTGGGTTCAATCCTAAAAGAGCGTTTCCACATTGCCACCCTTATCAAGGCTCAAAACAGGAATAACGGCCAGCTGGACCATTCGAACCATAACAACCACAACAACCACAACCACCATCACAGTCATCGAGAGAACCACCAGTCACATCGCCGGCGGCTTAACATCAAGGAGCTAGTGTATTTTGAGAAGTCACCTGATTTTTGTGACCGGGACCTTAGCTCAGACTCGGCGGGCACACAGGGCCGGATCTGCAACAAGACCAGCCCAGGAATGGACAATTGTGAGAGCCTGTGCTGCGGGAGGGGGCACAACATTCTGCAGCAAACGCGTAGCGAACGCTGCAACTGCAAGTTTCACTGGTGCTGCTACGTGGTCTGTGAAGAGTGCAGGATAACAGAGTGGGTCAGCGTTTGCAAATGAAGAAAAACACACTAAAAGTCACCAGACATAAGAATTAAAAGACAGACAAATGCCCCAATGTTTTTTGTCATGGACTGCAGTTTTTATGTTGCAGAGAAGTCATGGAAGGACAGTGTGACGCATTTGATGTGGCAAACAGAAACCCGTGTTGGTCGGTGTAGAGCGTGCACATGCAGGAGGTTGCCTGAAGCTGCCACACACCACCCTTCTTTGGAGACTATGGAACATAGTCATAGTCTCAACCTGACTAAGCAAAGAGGATTGCTTCAGAAAGAAAGTAAAATTTCTTCTTAACTTTATTGGTATAAGATCTATTTGAAATTCTGATTTGCTTTGTATATTTTAAACAATTCATACACTAAACAGTACAATCAGCAACTGATGACATTGCTTGAATCCAACCATTTTCATGTTGCTTGACCACTATTTATACACACAAGTGTAGAAATTTAACAGATTTATTTCAAAACAACAAATAATATTTCAGCACTTACAGATTCTGTGCCTTCTTGATGGGCATTTAAGGAGTTTCAATATTTATTTATAGCAGCTGTCATGTTGCACATAAGACAGAGCAGGTTTAACTGATACTTTGTAAATCCTCCCATCCATGTTGTTATGTTGTGTGTAATAAAGTATAACCCTGAAAACAACTATGACATCCCTCAAAGAATACATGTTCTAGTTATAGTAAGGAAGAGAAGATCTTGGTCTAAAATTAACTTCCAGAATGGACAGAGATTTTTACATGTCTACAGTCGTGACAACTGACAGGTTGAAGGTAAAGTCAACCAAAAGACAGATCTGAAGCTGCATGTTGGTGCTGTTGCTTTATGGGATTCCTCATGGCACTCATTCACCTTCTTCAAAGGGAAGAAATAAAATCAACTTCCAAGAACCACTTCTAAACACTAAGTGTGTGGACCCACTTAACGATAACCACAGATACAAGTTTGTGCCACTGTTTTCGGACCACCAAATAACACAGCACAGATATGAAATTCTCTGTTTCCAGTGTGTCATGTATGGTCTGTGTGATTTGATACGTGATGTATGAAGATGCTCAGAATGCACATTAAACCCAACAAGTCCACATTTTAACTTTGACATGATCTAAACAGCACTGTAAATAAAAAATGAGTAATGCTGCACAAATGCCATCAATAATGTTCAAATGTGTCAAGAAATTGAGTGCACATGAACAAGCTCCAGTTGCACACACACTATGAACATCCTTAAGTGAGATCAGGCAAAGTCTTTCCTGTCTTGTGACGCAGTGTCTTGTGTGCAACACTGTAAGCTTCTTGTTGTATGTACATCCACTTGCTTCACAAATTATCCGTGTGTACTATAAGGATATTCTGATGTCAGCTGCAAAGTATATATAAGGAAGAGTTTAAGTAAGCTACTTATCAGATGGTGTAATTTATTTAAAGCAATTTATTTTCTGTGTTTAAAACAGAAAAACGGAAATCTGGGATTGTGTAACCAGTATAACTGATAAGTAGTTTGCACATACTAAGTGGTGTCCAGCAGAACTTTGAAAGATGTCAGCATTATGTATTCTAAGTGTTAAATGTAATGTATGTTTGTATTTTTCTGTTTTAATATGGTTATTATCTAAGTTATTTTATTTTTGTGGATAACTTAATATTTGTAAGACAATAAAAACAGATTGTTCATGAAAAAGGCTTCATTGTGATCAGTGATGACATGAATTTGTCATACTATATTACAAAAGGTGCAGCTATTTTGGATTTATTTTTTTTACTAATATTTTCAGTTTCTCCAGACCACACAAGCATTTTTTTATTTTCTTATTCAGGTTTAAGATATGATTGATATATGCAGCATTTCAATTAAAAACTCACCCTAACATAGTAACTTAGTTGGGATTTAAGATGACTGATTGTTTGGAAATACATACCATCTTTTAAAATGTATATATATTTATTTATTTGTCATTATTTTGAAGAAAACAGTTTTTATTTTGAATTAAATTTTATAAAGGCTATGAAAGAGTAAAACATCAGAGGAGGTCAATACTTTTTATAGGTACTGCATCTCACTGAATTAAGATCACTCTTGAAGAAACACCAGTATAATTGGGTTGCAAAAACGTAAAGATAACACAGGTATTAAAGGTCAAGGCACCCCAACCTTGAATCTCTTGAGTCTGAACATTACAGACATAAAAATGCTGAAAAATGTTCCCACTTTATATAATTTATAACCACTATTACAAATCCTTGTCACAAATGATTCATGCATTTAGCTGTGAGTTTTGGATATTTCTAGGTGTCACATGGCTCATCTTGGCATTTCTTATTAATCATCAATGTTTTTCTTCTGCTCAGTAAAAAACCTAGAAAATCCATCAAGTGTTATTTCTGCTCCTGATTGACACTATAAATTTGGCAGAGAAAGGCTAAGCTTTAACTTCAAAATATGGGTCTTTATTTACAAGGTTCACATATTTAATTTTTAACTTTACGGTGGCCCAGAAGAGTCAACCAAATGCAAATGTCACAAAGTATATTTAAAACTAATAATAAACTTGTAATGATAAGTTTCCATTTTAGCATAACGTTTTGTTGTTGTGTTGTAACTTTTGCATTTTGTTTATCATTCAGTGGCAACATACTAAGCTCTAACACGTACAGAGCTCTAAATGCAAGACTTCATTCATGTTTTTCTTACTACTGCTGCTAGAGTTATTGACAAAGTACTCTAACCTTCCCTGGATGAATGCAGATTTTACTGGGAATATTCCACAGTGCATTGTGGCTATGGGTAAGCTCTGCCAAGTTATGTTACTCTCACTGAGAGACCAAAATGACAACAAAAAAGACAATATTTCATTCTGTTTGCCTTTCTGTTATAATTATAGTTATTACAGAAATTACTCCTGACTTTGCTTGACCTGAATGTTTTGTTAAGAGTCCTCAGATATACCCAGACCAGATAAGACCACACGTTTGTGGTCAACTGCAGACCCTCCCTTACCAGTTGCTGCTTGCGTGCAGAGAGAAATCCTGTTGAGTGTTCTGACTTACTTGTGTATTCTGTGCCTCAAGGGATGTGATGAAGTCACCAAGTGATGTGTAAAAATGCAAGAGATACACTTTTAAAGTAAACAGATGTGAAGTAAAAATGTGCTATTCTGGACTCATGCGAATCTATTCTTATCCAAATATCCAGCTGCTCTCTGATGCACCATATGGACGCTGGATTCAACATGCACACTTCATCCTTAAGTGCGCTGATCCAAGTGAAAATGCTCTTAACAGCCTTCTCTTTGCGCATAAATAGTTTATGTGTGAATGTGTGGTTGGAGTTATGCTGTGTGTGTGAATTGCACGTGTGTTTGTTTATGCAGCCATGTCTGTTTCTTTTGGCGGACACATGCGTTTAAGTGACAGAGTGGGCGTGTGCTCAGTAGTATTATGTTTTCACAATGGCCTGACACCAAGGTTGAGCAACCTGCTGAGATGGCTGTATGTGTTATTTAACCAGTAGGCTTTACTGGCTGCCAACTTCAAGTTCAAATGGTACTGGACTAAACCTAAATCCTGACCTCATGCTTTCTACCCTGATGTTTTGATTTTAAATTAAAAAAAAACTAAGAGAAAATCCTCATATGTCTTAAAGACTTGCTAAATTTCTAATCCCTAAAAATAATTATCACATATTAAATTACTTAAAAGAAAAAAAAAAGAAACATTAATCTTCATGAGAATGGTTCTTGCCTGTGAATGTGAGCAACACCAGGTCTGAACTTGTGCGCTAAGTTTATTTGAACAGTGACTGCTATTTTGATAGAAAACAAGTCACGAGTGACAGAAGATTTGGGCTGTAACAACATCATGCTGGTAAGTTTCGTTTATTTTGTTGTGACTTGAACAAGCACGTCTGAATCACTTGGTAAATATGCTATAATGTTTTCAATGTAAAGGTCAGAACGTGGCTCAATGATACCGAAGTGGACTTACATGTAATCACAGACAATACTTATTGTAAATCACACTGTTTCAGTGATTTAAAAGAGAGAAAGAAAAGAAGGAAGCAAAGATGGAAGGAAGGTAAAACAAAGATGTGCACCCTATTTCTATAATTTAACAAACAGGTCATGTAAGCTGACCAAGACACTACCTTAGCAGAATGCATTACTGTGATCTGGATCACCTTTCATTGAATTAGAACTGGGATTCCCATATCCACCTTCCAGTTTTGCTGACAAAGAAAATCTTAGAACAAAATATTTTTGTTCTAAAAATCTTTTGTGATCACAGGGATCACTGATCTGTGATGCCTGTCTATCAGTTCAAACTGAAAACTAGTTGTTTGTCTGGCCTAGGTTGTCAGCTGTTTTGCACTATGAATGACTATAAATGTAGTTGATACAAATAAAAAAATATTTCTAAATAAAGTTGCCAAAATACTCTGAGCAGAAAACTGTATGGGAATATGAAATTTGCTGGAAATCCATACAAAATTAAGACAACAAAGTCATAATTCTGGGTGTAAACAGTCTGTTACAGATGTAAACGGGTGTGCAGAAGGATACTGGGCCATTCCCAGAAACCCACATTATCAAAATGTTCTAAAATGTGCAACATTTTGGTCACAGTCCCTTTTAAAGCATTATTATTGTTTTTACGTGTTAAAAATAAGAAGAAAATAGTGACAAATGAGAGATGTAAAGATGCATGGTTATTGAAAGCAATTTCCAAGCTAAAGCTATCCAAGTTTAAGGTTTGTCACATATCATCAATGTGCTTCACAAAAATCCAAGCTCACTTCAGAGTTCAGAACATCAATTACTATTTGTTTATCAAACTAATCAGCATTCATATTTTCCCCTGTACATTTATTATGTAGTCAATGATAATTGGATGTTCGTGATGACATCATCATATTTGTAACACCATTAGCAGGAGCCCAATGGGCTCTTAATTTTGCAACTTTGTTAGATAAAAGAAAAAATGTTTAAGTGCTAGTTAATCTCTTCTACAATATTTCAATTATTTTTTTTATTGAAACTTGGGCTTTCATTTTCATTCATAAGTGGACATGCCCAGTGAGAGCAAATTCTGCAGGAGGACTGATATACTTCAATACAAGGCATCACCAGGTAAGAATGCCATGAAGAAATATTAAAACAACATTTAAAGACATCAGGCAGGAAATTAAAGCTTGGGTACATATTGGTCTTCCAAATGGACAATGACTCTAAGAATTCAGCCAGAGCTGCTACAAAGTGGCTTTAAAGACAAGAAAGTTGGCATTGCCATCGTAAGCCCTGATCTCAATCCAAAGGAGAAGTTGTGGTTAGATCTGAAAAGGTGTCTTCCACCTCATTCTTGCTTACTGTTGAAGTATGACAGAGAAACCAACTGCACTTATTTGTTAGCCTGCTTTTTTAGGTGTGGCAGCCTAAACCTGACTGACTTATGGTAGTTCTGTCAAGAGGAATGGGCCAGAACTCAAATGAAAACCCAAAAAGGTTTGCCCCAAGTCATACAGTTTAAAAGATGATTATCCCTGTTACGGGCCAAATGTATGTAAACTTCTGAATTTTAATAGTTACAAACAACTCTCTAAAAAAAATTTTCTCACTAAGTTTTCCGGCTTTCAGCAAAGAGGTTTAATTTTGATAACTATGACTAACTTAAAACAAAAAAAAAGTTTGGTCTGATTTAACTTTAGTCAGTGAGAAAAAAAAGTTAGTCTTTTTTTTTTTTTTGGTGTATATAAATATCTGGTTTCAACCATATTTAGACCAACAAAACCAGAATTACACTAATAAACTGGGTGTGAACAATAACAATCTACCACAAAGTGTGAATAATTTTGCCATTGCCTTGGTGCATTCATATGGGGTGCAACTACATCTAATTGTCTTATACATTATCTGAGAGCAATCATGAAATGTTAAGCATGCACAAAACTTTCAGGGTGCGATCAAAGGGGTTTCGAACAGCAGCTGGAGAATTTCTTGGTATACATCTGAATTTAGGTCTCGGTCAATCACCTACTTGCTGCTTAAAATGCGTCTTATGGTAAAGTTTACCGCATGCCAGTCCCTGAACGTCAATTAGGCCTTGTTGGATCATGGCTGACCACGCTATGGTCGGATCAGAGAAGAACAAACACAACTTCAGTACCAACCTTTTAAAGTTAAATCTTCAAAGTTATCAACTATTAAGTGAGCTCAGTTGACTAATGACGGCTAAGTATGTTTTCTGGATGATTGATCTCTTTACTATGCTGCTTTATTTTCTGAAAAGTAAAAGGCAAACTCTGTCTCCAATAGTTTTTTCTATATTGTTTTAAAAATTAGGTCTCAAGATGGGCTTGGTTTAAAATAACTAATTCATCTGGATTTTTTTTACCTTGTGGGATTTTGTTGTGATCTCAATGTGATGTGACAGGAACAGAGAACATGCAAGGTACATCTACATGATCTCATAGGGCCCCTCTTGTATACAGTCCTTTCAGGTTCTTTACAAATACTTGATCTGCGCTAACACTGCAGTTTGATCTGTGTTATTTATTCATGACCTTTTCCACCAGGGAGGGATCGAAGAGGAAACATGGATCATTTTTAGTGAGCTTTTTTCTCCATCAATTTTTGACGAGGGTAGCCATGGAGTACATGCTTTTAACACCATTTGCAACATATTCCGCTCGACCTAAACTGACTCTTGCTCCGCTGGATTTGAGTTCCACTTTCTCGAAGCCTGACAGGGAGTGAGATGGTGTTGAGAAACGTTATGGTCCCGCTGACGAATTCACTTTAACTCAAGCCTCGCACACATACACACTCTACATGCTTGTCATTGTCAGCTTGGAAGATAGGGAGTGACACGAGGAGGAATTATTGTAAAATATTGATCAGCAGGGGTCAACCATTTCCTCACAAGAGGTGCTATTTGAGGAAAAAAGACAAACCTCTTTGGTCCAATGGTTTTCCCTAGAAAGAACCTCGAGATGCTCTAAAACCAGCTGAAATGTAACACTTTTCGATTGGGAAAATTTGAAGATATCACTTTGCTTGGTTGATTCCAAATCAGAAACTAGATACAAACTGACGATGTTGTAGACATTTCAATAAACAAACGAGGTGACATTAAGACAACTTTGAGAAGTGACTTTCCAAAAATTCACTTTAAAGTAATCTTCTACACAGTCAAAAACAAAGGTTTTTTTTTTTTTTGTGGTTTTTTTTATATTTGTCATCTAAAAACTTATGAACTTTCTGATTTTTATTTGCCCAATTCTTTTCTCTTGGCCTAAAAAAACATCAAAATATTGAGCAGTGAAGTGCAGGCATGTTACCTGAGTTAACTACCCTGGTAATATCAACTAATATTAATCACTGAGTTTATTCGTAAGGAGAATAACTGCATTCAGTTTAAGTATAGCTGACTATAGTAAATAAAATAGAGAAACTAAGATACATTCTGTAGTTCATAAAATGGTGTCAGTCTGTCCACTGCAGAAACAGTTAATTGATGACAGCCTCTTTTCATTCAAACAAATACCTCAATTTCTAAAACTATTCCAATAACTTGAGTGATTGAGCACCGAAGTCAAAAAACATCTAAGAATGTTTGATATCTTGATTGCTGCCCTCTGACAAAGGACTCAACTTAATGTGCGATTGGTTAATCTTTTATCTCTACATTCTTTCCTAATCTCATAGATTCTCCAATTTTCCTAAAACTCCTTTTAAACCTACTATTTTGACCTCAACACAAAGAGTTCACCCTTTCTGAAGAACATTAAAAAAAGATCTTTTTTTTTGTTTTTGAAGAAATATGCATTAAAATTCCTATATTCAGACAACAGAGTTCCACACTTTTGAAGGGTTCTCCACTATTTATGTATTTTTTGCAGAAATAACTTCAAGAATAAGTCAAAGCATTACTTTGGGCTAAAGAATACCTGCAGAAAGCAAAAAATAAAACAAACACAAAACATATTCAAGATGAAATGTGAAGTAATTTTGAATTAAATGGTTTGGCTCTGTTTTAGGGTATGTTGAGCCTATTCTACCGTACAAAAACGCTTAAATAAAAATTAATATTCTAATCAGCTTAACTTGCACAGTCAACTTCTATGTTGGTGTTGATTTTATGCATGTCAGTACTTCCATTATGAAACAAGGGAGGAAGTAAACCGCTGTCAGGACATAGTCCAATAACACCTAATATTTGAGAAAGCAACATTTTACTTATCTCGTTTAAAACTTCACTATAGTCATTTATCTTTTGTAATCTCGGAGAAAATATATATAATATACTTTACATATAATTGCGGAGCAGGTAGAATATATTGTCCACATTTCACAAATGTATGAGCAGGTCTTCTACGAGCTCAACTAAAATCTCTCCCATCTTAAATATATCTTAACTCTTTACTCCCAGTATGTTGTATCAGCCCTCTCCTTTATAAGCTTGCTGGCTTTTGGGTTTTAATCAATTATCTGCCTCAAACAAGTAAAAACTGCTGCCTCGTCCACCAAACTGTCAAACTTCTAAGACAGTGAAATTAGTAATTCCAACATTAATAACATATTGTGGGACAAGTAACATTACCCTTTAATCTTAAAACTGTTCAGTGGGCTGATTTATGTCCTCTCCACTTCCTACCTTCTTTTTTTATCTAAGTGACCCATGACAGACTGCAACCCACAGTCTTCTTCAACCAGACCAGGCTTTAATCATCAAGGGGTGTGTATGGGTCTGAGAGATCTGAAAACCAGTGATGACCCAAATATTTTTGTACATTTTTGTTTATGTTTCTGTAATTATATGATGACAGATTGAGCACACAAAATTATGATTTTGTTACTGGAGAGATGGTGGTTCAACATCCTAATTCAACAAAAACAAAACAAAACAAAAAAAACCCAGAAAGGTTTGGATGTTTTCTGGCAGACCAGGACTGCTTAGTGTCATTTGGAATTTATGAATATGGAGTCAAAACTTATGCAATCTCAAATTTAGATTATGAAATACTGGAACATTTTCTTTTTTTGTCCTAATGTGTACTTTGAGCTCAACATTTGACTAGATTAACTGAAACTTGCATATGTAAGACCAGAACTGAACAAGAGGAAGGAGTACATTTATGTTTTATGGTCTATATAGAACAAACTTTTCAAAAACATTAGACGTGCATACACTTTCGGCTTAGTTAAATCAGAGCTCAAAACATTAATGTGTGTTGCATCGTTCCCAAAAAGCCAAAAGACTACTTTCTTTGATTAATGTAACTTATATATACGATATATATATATCTCTATATACAGTATATAGAGATATATATATATATATATATATATATATATATATATATATATATATATATATATATATATATATATATATGTGTGCGTGTGCATGTGTGTGTGTGTTATACAAATAAACTTGCCAAGCCTCCATGGAACTCAATCAAAATCAGTTGACTGGAGATGACAAATGACATTGAGATGATCAGGACAGGATAAATTAATATGGCAAATTGACTGAATTGATTTATTTCTTCTACAAATTATGGTCAATTGGTGCCTACCATATGTCTGAAATTAGCTATCAATCACTTGAGTTTATGACTGAAATGTTTTCACTCTTACATTATTTTTAAGAACTTATCAGGAAGAAAATTAAAAGAAAAACATAAAATCATCGCCAAAAGGAATCTAAGCTCAAATAAACTCATGAGATCAGTTATAAACAGTTCAAAAAATGAAAGGATAAAAACAACACCACTGAATTCAGGTGGAACAGTTCAACTGGCAAAGGGCCTAAAAATACAAAATGAAAAAATGCCTGTTGGCAAGATTTTTACTGGTAAAATTACAGTAGCTCTACAAAGGCCACATTTTTTCGCAAGTTGCCCTGACAGCTATGAATCAGTGTTTTTATGTGATCTTGAGTGAAAGTGTCCTTGGGTAAGACAAGGAGCCCTCACATTGCCAGTTATATGCACACCAGTGTTTGATTGAAGACACAACAATGGAGATGAGAGATAATACCCTGTGTTGTTTAAGGGAAATTACTCTTAAATCATTATCACAACATGGGTTGCTATGAAAAATATTTACCATATAGTACAGACCAAAAGTTTGGACACACCTTCTCATTGAATTCAATTAGAAAGTGTGTCCAAACTTTTGGTCTGTACTGTATGTATGTTATTAGCTTTTTCACAGAACTTGTTAGAAATTATGAGACAAAAAAATAATACATTTAAATATTCTTCTTTTCAAAGCTTACCTTTTTCAGATGCCAACATTTAAAAGTCTTTCCTTTGTGCTGGAGGTAATATATGTCTTATTTGTGGGAGGTTAAGTGAGAGAGAGTTGGGACAGTGTCAAAGAATGGGTGTGAGAGATGATGATGAGATTAAGGTTAATCAGAAGCAAGTTATTTGTGCAAAAGAAGAGAAAAAAAACATATCCCTGGGCCATCTCTGCTAAATTACCTTGAGTTCACTGCATATGCTGTCTTTGTACAGACCTGCCAGGTTGATCTCACCCCTCATTCCTCACATTTTTCCTCCCTCTGTTCTCTCCTGTCCAGTGCTCCTTTCTTTTCCCCAATGGTCCCAGAGGGCAATGCCGTAGACTGTGACACAACATGGGCAGCTACGCAAAGAAAATTTTCATCTCCTGGCCTGTGTACTGAGCTAATGCATGCATGTTTACATATCCATGCTACTTGTAGATGACCTAATTATTAATAGAAACTGACTTTCTGTCATGCCCTTCTGCAGTCTTTTAATGGAAAATAGAATTCCAGGTATATTTTGCTTAAAAACACATAAAACACCATTACATTTTCATGTTAAAGGATAAAATTGTTACCTAATGAAAACATAAATGTGTCTTTATTCCATGTGTTCAACTTAGTGAAGAATGTAAGATATGCTAACTAAAACTTTCACCTTCTGTTCTGTGCAGGTGTGACTGGGGCCACAACTCCTATTTTGTCTCAAAGCTCACACACCCCCATCACTTGAACCCTCAGGTGCTGTTTTCTGCACTTACCATAACTCAGAACTGATTTACAGGCCCAGTTCTTTAAAATTAATTGACACATTTTCACAAAAAAGCTAAGAATGCAACAATTTGCCTTCCCCCATGCATTGTACCAATTTTAATGTGACAGACAGAGGTGATCAAGTTCAGATAAGACTTAGAATTAGTGATGTGGACAGATTTGGACATGCAAAGAGAGGAGTGCCAGGTCGCTAATGCTACAGTGTTCTAACCTGCCCCATGCTGAAGGCAGGAGTGTGAGTGGGAAGATGTATATGTGCATGCATTGACACATATTTTAGGTATGTGCAAAATTTTCACAGAAGTAACCAAGTTAAAGACGCCTGTGCCACAAGAGGGCAGTCTTACTACTGCAAGAGGGATTATTATGTCGGGGATGTGGGGCTAGTTCTTCATTAAACATATTTAGCCAGCTTTCTTCTTAATCTCCAAATTAAGGCATACATATAATTTCATTTAATGTAAATCTAAACATGAAGGAATAAATAACTTTCGCAAAACAAAGTTCTGCTTGTTTGAGAACCACAAGTGTCACCAAAGCAGTGCTAGTGTTTTGCATAGTGTGAGTGAATCGGGATTAAGGGTGTAAAATGCACTGCATAATAGTAAATAAAGCTACAGTGATCATTTGTGCAGTTTTCTTTTTTGATAATATTCAATTAATTAATAAATTAAGTTTATTTGTATATCACATTTCAACAACAAGTCAATTCACAGTGATTTATATCATAAAAACAGTACAGATACTAGTTAAACAGTGTTGCCATTGTGATAATCTACACAAGCATATTATGCAAAGTGCAACATATTATATTTTTTTACAATCTTCTCTGTAACTGGCAGGCCCAGAACACAACATATCTGAGTAGGCTTCATCCTGACCTGTGAAAAATGTCTTCTGAATAACATTCTTCTTTGTATGATGCAGCTTATGTGTCACCACCTCTCTGCATCAGATATGATCTCCCCTTGTGGGTATGTGACTCTCAGTTGTGTGATGTAACTGAGAATCATCCTTGTTGTAATTGAACATTCATTCATTCAAATGCATGACACACACTCCAAACATCTATGCTTTTATTGGGGTTGTGACATTAGGAGTATACATTTACAAGGATCAACAAACAACAAGAGTGTGTGCAGGCGTGCACAAGTGTGTGTACTTGCAGAGTCTTGCATTCACTTACACGTGTTAATGTATTTCCATTCAATGACGTGCGCTCCAGAGTAGAGAACAAAGAGCTCACACAGATCAGACGCTGGGCAGGAGTGTTTAAGAGTGCACCTACCTCCCAGTGTCACAGCAATAGCCTTCATCTTACCTACAGAAACCACAACAGAGGAGAAGTGGGATGCCTCTCTGGAACATGACTGATGGCTCCCGCCCAAAGGGGAATTCCATACTAAGACCAATGTCATGCTCAGGTGAAATAAATAACCCACTGCGATAACATTTAGTCTATTTTCTGCTTTACACCTATATTAAAGTTAGCAAATGACACACAGGTCCTTACAAAACTGTGCACTCCCCTTGAAATTTTCTACATTTTGTCACATTCCAAACAGAAATTTAAGTGTATTTTTATGTGATTTTATGTAACAGATCAAGAAAACCTAGTGTACAATTAAGACAGGTAATAAAAATACTATATAACTATCACTGCTTTTTTCATAAATAAAAGTATGAAATGTGTGATACGCAAGTGTATTTAGCTTCCTTTTACACTAATGCACCTGAAAAAGTGAAACACGTCACAGAGAACTGTTCAGTTATTCTCTTGAAATAAAAAGAGTATGTACCAAACATGTCTCTCTGGAAGGGAGATTAATCAGAGAAACACGCAAAAAGCCCTCTTAAGCTCTGGAGCATCTGGAACACACAGCCCCCCCATAGTAGTAGCAGAAGAAGGACAGCTGGTCTAAAGCTAGGGAGATACAGGAAGACAACATGCCTGTCTTATGTGACAAAGGAATGCCTCAAGCCTTCCTTGCTATGTCTATTACAAGGAAATCAACATGACAGTTTTGATGCTGACTGGTTTCTGGGCCTTAATCAAAATGGACACATCCAGTTTTTGGCACTGGACTTCACAACAGCAGCTCTGGGTTGACGTTCCACCATTTTGCGAGTTCCTGTCTGCATGGCACTGGTGACATTAGATGCAGGCTTTTGGTGGCTTCATGAGCATGAGAAATTTCATAATCATGGGTGAGTGCTGCATGTTCTGGGTTAACTTAAGGTCAGACAGACTTTCACTAACTACAACAAAAACAACCATTAACGGGCAGTGTTTTGTGCAGCTGCAGCGAAGATGCCCCATCCTAACCACACTTTTCTTGGTTTCGAGGGCAGCAAAGGCTCTTATGTCTTCCCCCTTCTTTCTTTGCATGTTTCCTGATTATTTTAAAATTCCCAAGACATTATTTAAAAGTTTTTGATTCTAAAGGAACATTTGTGAATAGTTCCGAGGAGTATTACCATGTATAAATTGTAAGTTTTGTATTTCAAAGCCTCCAAAACCAATTAAGGAAGAAAATTCTTTCTACAATAACATGTACATTTAAAATGCCCCCCCGGGTGTTTTTAATTGTACATACTGTTAAAAAAATACAATACATGGACTGACATAGTTAAAAGTAAAACAAATAATAAAATAAGAGCATTTTTATAGTATTTCCTTCCAGCATTGGCAGGTGTAACAATTTTATTTAAGAGGCCCAGGTCAAGACTCCTACTACTATTCATCCATCCATTTACTCCTTCATTCATCCCATCCATCCTGCTAACCGCTCAGTAAGGGCATCCAGTGCAGAGCAAGCCTCTAATCTGCCGGCCCGAGCAGCTGCTGCCTTGTGGTCGACAGACAGCAGGGCTCTTATTATTATACATGGGCTAACACACACATATGGGAATACTCACACATGCAAATACACACATACACACAGCATAACTCTCTAATGTGGTAGGCCAGCTGCCAGTGGCGTGCCTTCCCTTCACCAGTGTGACCCAAGCAGTGCGGCTGCAGCTTCTGGTGCTACTGATGCACTGTGGGGGAATTTCCAGCTCAGAGCTGAAACACAGTGGTTGAACGTGAGAAAAACGTTTTGAGACAAAAATGAAGAAAATAACCTAAAAAATGGAGGTATAGTAATATTTAATCATTGTCTACCCAGTTACAAATACTAGCATGCTGTGACTTTTATGTTCTGTTTGGGGCTTTTATGCAATCTACAAATAAAATTTCAACCAACTTCATCCTGAAACACCAAAATAAAATCTAATGTAAAGAGGCAATTAATATGTTTGAAAGAGACTCCATTTACTCCACATGTGATTCTGGCTTTTCTCTGTATCTTAACCAAGAAAGTCAACAAGATTGCAAACTGCTTAGGGATAAACATGTAGAATTATGCCACCAAATTGATCAACACACTGACAAAAATATCCATGCAGTTTTAATGCTCCCACTCTTCTTTGCATTCCCATCCAATCTTGCAGACTGCACATCTGTTGGTGAGGTCAACAGTTTTTTTCCCATTGCAGAAAAATGACGATGATGGATGTGCTGGCTACAGAGGGTTTCGCTGTGGTTTTTTCTCTAGCTTAGCCCCAGTCCTGGTCTTCCTATCGCTTCGTTCCTCTTTGATTAATCAGTTGCTTGCCTAATCACTATAGCCGTTCTCAATCTTGGAATTGTCTAATTTCTTCACTTTTTTAAGTCTTCTGATACGTTACAAGTTATTTGCCTTATACCAGGTCTTTATGTATTTTGGTGCTTTTCCATTCAAAAATTTATAAGCTAGCAAAACTATTTTAATGTCTTTTCTCAGAGCTACAGGGTGCCAGCATAAGGACCTTTAAACAGGGATGATGTACTGCATATCCTTAGTTTTGGTGAGAATGCAAGCAATAGCACTGTGCTCCATTGCAGAAGGGATAATAGAATACTGATAGAAAGGAAGTGTTTACTATTTGAATCAGATCAGATACGATGACGCACAGAATTTTCTTAAGGAAAGTTGTGGGTAGGCTATCAAGAGAAGAAGGTTATTTGATTTAAAATTCATGGCCGAGTTAATAAAATTCAGTAATTTTATCGATATTTGTTATGTTTGGACATAGCACCGACACTGGGTATGATAATGATGTGGAGATTTACAATGTTTTTTTTGTTTTTCTTTTTTTTTCTGTAAAGAAGTTGGCAAATTCATTGCAGGCCATGCTAGGGTGGAGTTGAGATGCTACAGTCACAGAAGGGTTTATTAATCTGTCAACTGTGGCAAACGGAGCCCGAGTATTGTTTACGTTTTTGTTAATGATTTCCGCAAAGAATGTTTCCTTTGCGTGTTTTAGTGTTGAATGACAGTAGGCTTGACGGAATTTATTCCTCTTATTACTAGAGCGGTACTTAATAATAAGTTCATTCATACCATACAACAAATACACATACACACTGTGTCCAGCTGCATCTGCTCATGGGAAGTGATGGTGAGATCAAAGCAGTCATCTTATCATCCTTCCTACACTAAACCCATAAAACACTCAACCACACTCCTACATACCATTCAGGATACTGTTAATCAGCACCAGCCTGAGCTGCCAAGAGTTCAGAAGGAATCAGCAGCATTTGATTTCTTAGTGCTGTCCAGTGCTACTGAGTAGCAGGCACGCTTCTGTTTTAATCCTTTTAATTGATTGTTTGTTTTTTCTTGGCATGTGCCGTCTATAAACATCAACTGATTCTCAGTTCAAAACAATAAGTAGATATCAGTTTTGAATTATTTGAAAAACAATTCAAATAAGTAGTTGAACAAATTCATAAATCATTCTGAACCCTGCAAAGGATTATTGTGCCTTTTTCAAATAATGACTTACTTTATTACAAGATAAAAGCTACCCATAACAATAATTGAAATAAAATTATTTCCCCCTCAACCTAATGATTTGTTGAGCAACTCTTGGGGGCAACAAATCTGTTCTTTGCTGTTTATGATTGCTTATCAGCACACGAAACACGTTACACACACAGTTGGTAACAAAAAACCCCACTGTGCATTATATACATAAGCTGAATTATGGAAAATCAATTCATACATTAAATGTTTTTTAGCCATTATTTTGGTGACATACAGTCAGGAGGAGCATGCTCCCATAGAATGGCAGCCTACGCAGTTAACGAGAGGTTGCGCAATCCCAAGTAAGGCTCAGCTTATTGCTGCCTCACCGGCTTCGTTTCCGAGCATTTGAAATAATTCTGCTTAAAAATAATAATGGATAAATGGATTAAAACCGAGTCACTCTAAAGAAAGACTCACTATACCAATGAAATGAAAATAATGCCAGGATTACTTATAACAGAGGAAGCCAAGTCATACTTGCTGAGAGTACTGATGAGTCTGTCTTTCACGAATGATTCAGTTCTTTTGAATAGTTTTATGTCCTGACTGTAGCACACGGGTCTCAGTTGATGAGAGCTGTTCTTTGTTTTTGTACAACTTTGCTTTCTTCTCACACATCAACAGTTATTGTTTTATTTAATTTAAAATGATTAGATTCAATTCAATTAATCAAATTCAGTTGATAAGTACTGTATTTGATAGGAATTGATGGATAATTTTATTTAATGTTGCATAAGAGGATTTTTGTTTCTGGAAAGAAACTGAAGTCTATTTTTCTTTTATTGTGCTTCAAAATTACAAATAGCCCTAAATGTCATTAATGCACACATCACTTGGTAGTAAAGAAACACTTATTTTTTTAATTTCCATTTGTTTGACCTCAGGAATCCACACTTTCAGAATATGTAGATAGATGTAGAGTTTTGCCGTGGCCAGTCACATTTCCAAAACAGCATGAATGAAGAAAAGAAACACCAACGAGCTTGTTAAGAGACTAATATTATTAATATATATTGACATATTCTGTTATTGTGGGGCAATGCCAAAGTAGGTGGTCCATGAGTGTTTGTTAAATGGATTAAGTGGTCCTCGGCCTGAAAAGGTTTAAGAAATACTGTCCTATATGTTCTACGTTTCTTTGTAGACTCCTGGATGAGTCATAGAAGCACTCTTTGGACAATTTTGCTAAGAAAGGTTTACCATTACCATTGTTTTCTTTTGTGGAGAATAGCTCTCTAACTGTAGATCACTGGAGTACCAAACCCTTAAAAATGGCATCAATACTTTCATGATGTTCATTACTTTGCTCCTCTGCTGGTCTAAAATTTATTTTGGGACATAAGATATTGCATTTCAGGATATCTTCAGTTCTTTTTGAGAGGTTTCTTAATTCCACAAGTCTGAAAGTAAAGAGGCCTGGGTGTGACTCATCGTAAAACTAAATCCAATACAAAGTGTTTCATCACAGTAAATTTGTAAATCACCTGTCAAAGTTTTTTGTTTTAACTTGGTGACATGAATGTGAGATCCAAGTTATGGGAAGTCATTTTGCCTGTCTGTACTGAGTCAATATTCTTTAGCCAGACACAAAGTGAGGTCAGAGGTTAAATCAGTTCCTGTCATTTGCAACGGAAACAACCATATTTCTGCAATCACAACCTTCTTGTGAGGTTTTAAGGACTTGATACAAAGAAACCAGAGGGGAATTGACCGAGGAGTAAAAGCTTCAAAATGTAGGCTTATCATTGGAGTATTTAGCATACCATTAATCTAAGACAGGAGTCAGCTGTATTAGCTCAATTGTATCCAGATGATTAACATGTGGAAGGGAATCATTTTAAAGTCTTTTCCCACATAATCTTACTTACTTGCTACCTGTGTCACGCAAATGTTCTAAGACTAAACATTTGTCTTAGAAGTGAGAAGTATTTATAGTGTTATAATATGTTTTTATTGATACGAGAATATTGTTAAATATAGTTTGTTAAATGTTTTTATTCTTGGCAATATAAAACACTGTTACCCAAGATTAACAGAATTAGGCATCATTTGAAAAATGAAAATGTTTGTTTTGTTAAAAAAAAAAATATACACTAATCTATTAAACAAGAATGATATTTTGATTTTCAGTTTTCCAAAACAAGTACACAATTCATATCCAGTTGTATAGATTGACCTCATTGGGGTGATTTTGTTTGGGTTAAACAAAATCACCCCAATTTAAATTTAGCACAAATAAAATCACATGTTCAGACTCAAATAATGACTAAGTATTTTTCTCATATATTTATTTTGCATTAAATGTATATTACATATCACTTAAGTGTAGAACTGACAATCTTTTATATACACTGGTTTCAGGAAGAAGAGTCAAGGATGTCAGTTAGATTTCATTACAGTATAAATATAATATTATCCCAGGCAACATAGCAAGATGGATATGATGTGGGCATACTTTTTTATGCCGAAAGATTTATTGAGGAAATTATAAGTCGAATCTCCAGGACTAGGCGTGGAAAACATGCTCAATATTTCCATTGAATGAGCAGTTAGTCCACACTTTACAAACCTGATATTTTACTCCCATTGCCTGGGTTTATTCCCAGAGACCTACCAGCTCCTGTTGAACCCAGAAGTTTACTTAAAACAAATAAAAAGACCCATAAACTTTATTTTTCACTTAGTTAAATCAAACCAAAATTTTCTTGTTTTAGGTCAGTTAGAATTTTGAACCTTTTTGCCTTTTGAACTGGGTGACTTGTGTCAAATGGTTTGGGTTTCCCTCCACAAGCTTCTCACAGTGGCTAATAAAAGGTCTGGCCCATTTGTCCTGAAAGAACTGGTATAAATTAGTCAGGTTTGTTAGGGTACAACAAATGAAAAATTCTTCATTTTTTGATAAATGTCATTTCACCTCTCTTGAAAAAGAAAAATATTTACTGCTTTTTTGCATTTAAACCTTGATATTTAAAACATTGTCAAGATCTGTCAGCTTAATATTTTATTAAAGTCATATTTAAGAGCTAATCTTCACCCACTCACCCTTAATACAGCAGGTTCAATGCCGTGTTTCTATAATTATTTAGTCATAAGAAGTTAATATCATGTGTAATTACCCATACGGGGTGTTTTAAAAAGTGAAAATGTTAGTGTTCTTTGAGAGACCAACGTCCCTCTAAAGAGAGTACTTGATTGTTGTAGACTGCCATCGAATGGTCTAATTTACTACTTTAATTGGAGGCAGAAAGAATAACAAAAAGAGTGTATGACCCCTGTAATGGGCATAACCTCTCCAGTAATTTAAGGGTAAATTACTGGAGAACCCTGCGTTAAAAAGGTTCACCATAAGTCCAAAGAAAACATTTGGAGGCTCAGAGTGTGAGATTTTTGTGAGCATTTATCTTGATAAGTAACTGAATTACGAATTAATAATGCCATATGTAAAAAAATAAATAAACACATTGATTTTAAGAGGTTTTAGATTAAAAAGAATACTATTAGAACAGAAATGCAAATCTATGAATAAAAAATACTCATCTCACAATAATGGAAGTTTATATTGTATAGATTTTTAAATGTGTGAAATGATCCATGACTTAATTTTGTCCCAAAAATATTAAGGCTCACAACCAAAGCTCCAAAGTAAAACATGGTGAGCACAAAAAGTGACCAGCACCAAAGTCAGATTAGTCATATAACTTGATTAATTCATCCCAAAAAACAGAACTAAAATTGACCGAGGAATATATCTAAAAGTAAAAAAATACTAATTTACAGTTCAGCAATAGAATGTTATTTTCTTTCTAAATTATTTTCCCATGGAATGTTTTTTTTAGATTTCCCAAATATTTTGTAACCAACTCAAACCACTTTCACATCAACCAAACTCAACCAGTGACATTTTTCAGCTTAAAGAAACATAATTTGTGTAAACCCTTGCATGGTTCCATATGTGTATGGTCAGGTTGAGTCGGCATGTGCTCTATGAGTGTGTGTATGTTTTTGTGGTCATGGAGTTTGCATATGTATACCCACAGGAAACACTCATGAAAGTAATGTCTGTGTGTGTTGTACCTGCTGTGTTGTTTCAATTACATTTTATAAGAAAGACTCACCAAGGTGAGTAAGAGTGGTGTAGGGCTGCTCATGTTTTTCTGACTCTGTTGATGCTGTGGGTGAGCAGGGAGGGGCAGAAGACCCTGATGTGGTTGCCTCTGCAATACTCCAACACATGGCAGTGAGGGCATGAGGCTACATCACCAAAAATGTCTGGGAACCTTGTGTCTGTGTGAGAGTACAGTGTGACTTTTAATGGACTGACGTGGCCAAACTGATCATTATGTGTCTCTGTGTCATTGCGATACCCTGGGAATATTTGTTCCAGATAGACAGAACAGCTGCCCTGGTAACGTCCAATGGTACACCACAGTCACTATCAGTCTTACTGGAAATAAGAATGTTTTTCTTTCAATATATGCATATTGATTCAAACTGTTATTTTACTTTTAGAATAGTTATGTCATGGCTTGGTAAAAACACTACGTTATTTATTTTGGACAGAAGGTCTGGGCTCTCGGCTATTGAAAAATGATTGTTTCCTGGACGCATGGACTCTGTTGAGGTTCTAAATTTTGCCCAGTTGTTAACATTTGCCCATGACGTGTGTAAGTTCGATGCTTATCAGAAATTGCCTGCGCTGTAAATAACCATCCTCTCTTGCGAAGAGAGAAGTGCAGACCCAAACGAGGCAGTTGTTAATGTTAATTCAGTATTTGGAAGTGTAGCCAACATGCACTTACTGGCTTTATTCACTTCCTCCGCTACCGTTGCCAAAACTACAGACATACTACAATTCTAAAACAGTGCAGAAAGTTGATGTCATCATTCATAACTTTCCGTTCTGTTCGTTGATTGACCCAGTCAACTTTTGACTGGGTCAATCAACAAAATCCAAGTCAAGAGAAGAAAATACAGACTGTGCTGGAAGTGAGAATTATTTCAAGGGGAACTACACCAGAAGGCAAGCTAGTTCTGTCAAGTAATGGTTTTGTTTACTTTGGCAGGATGGTAAGACTTATACAAAGTCATATTATCATGCTCTGATTTTAACAAAGTTTGTTCTGTGAAACTCTGGTATTTGTAGGGGTTAGGGACTACAACCACACGCCACTAGCTAAGTAACTGTAACTGTAATAGCTAGCCCTTAGATTGAGTATAATACTAATGGCTATAATATCCCTTTAGACTGAACAATAATTCTGGTAACATGCTCTATTTAACATTATTAATTTTATCAAATGACATAATCTATTCAAAGATGGCTTTCAATTATCTAAACAATATAAATTGTATTAGGTAATGCTTTAACTCAAATACCTTGTCCCTTTTCTCAGACCTTTTATATTTCTAACAATCAAAATAAAACGTATAAATCTGCTTGTAATTATTTTAATAGTATTTACAACCTTTATTCTGCACAAATAAAATATACTTTAATATTTAAGCATTTTAGCTTTCAACTGTATCCATTGTTTCAACAGAATAAGCATTTTATCTCTTACATAAAAAACTGCAGAAATGAAAAAGGTACAATTGTGGTTTAATTCTGTCTCTACTAAGCTTCACATAAGCAGCCACTGAATGCCATAACAATATTGTATATCTGGTTTTTGCAATAACCCACAATAAATCTCAATTTTAAAAATAAAGAGGCCAAAATAATTTCTTCTGTGTGACTACTGTGAAGTGAATTCAGTAGTTCTTCAGCTATTTCTCAGCTAGCTCAACACACACAATGTCTGCTAGCATTAGCATTAAGTAGTCTCCAGAATATGTCCCGTTTTCTACACAACACTAATCACAAACTGCATAACGTGACTCACTAGGTGACTCTTGATATACTAACTTCTTCAACTGTTAAAGGTCACCAGTATATATGCATCAAAATGCATTTTTACTGACCTGTGATACAGAAAAGATGAGACACACGCGTCGAGCTTCCTTTATCATCTAACAGGAAGGTTTATTCTTCTTTTGTGTGCCCAACCTTCTCTGTGCCACCAATGCAACAGGTGTTGTATGTGGAATCGCACTGAATAACTGAAATAACACTAGAGAACTTATTACAACGACAAATTAAGAATCAAAACCTAACAATCATGTTGGGAAGCCTATTTTTATACTTAGTGTTTTCATTACTTATAGCAGCTTGTTCTCAGCCCTCCACACTGGTCTGCTAAATTAGTGCTATTCAATACAGAAGTCTCATCTTGATTGCTACAAAAACACTTTTTCATTGTTCTCAAATAGCCTAATATTTGTTTTGTATGACCATACACCTTTCCTGGAGAATTTTAATTTCAAATATTACTTATGTAATACTTACTGTATGAAAAAATAATTTTAAAATAACCAAAAAATAAACTTAACTCTCTCAGAAGGCGCTTGGCTAATCAATGTGACTATCTGCAATTTCAATCAGAAATTTCAATCAGATTTGTACAGCTACAAATGACTTTTGCCAATTGTGCTTAGATAAACAACCATCATCTAGTATTACTGGAGCTCTGGATACATCATTTGTTAAATAGTAGAAAAAACAGTAGCAGTTGTAAACAGAACAGAACTGTTTTTGAAATTTATGTAAATATTTTTTTTTCTAAATCAATTGCTCACCAAAATTTGCTTCCACATCCTTCCTTGGGTGCAACATCCTAATTTCATCTACAATGATTGGGTGAAAGTTTTTCAGAGAATACTTAAATGGCAGATTTCTGTAATAAAATTCATAAAATCCAATAGCGACATTTAGTCTGAAAGAAAATGGAATAATATAAACTTATAGTGATGAGTTGATTTACACAGAGCAGCATTATTCATCCACTAAAAAAGTAAACTAAACAATATAATTTTTGCACATGCTTCTCTCTTCTGTCTTTTTTCTTAGTCAGTTACAATTTGTTGTGCATGCAATTCTATAACAATACTGTACAACAGACTTGCAATGAACAGTTTGATAAGATAGGGTATGTCTTCAGTTCATGTTCACTTCAGAAAATGTTTAAAAGTATCAGATTTACATGGGAATGCTAAAAGGGGGCTTTAACAACAACTTCATATTTTTGCAACCGAGCTCTTACTTGGTAGAACTCATTTACCATCACAAAAATAACTTTGCTAAGAGCCATAGCATCACATATCTGATTCACAACACATAGCTCTGTAAATTGTGGCTATGACACATGTTGAGGTTCTCCACACTGTCCTCTGGCGGTTCCCCGAGTGGTTCCCCGAGTGGTTCATTGAGCGGTTCTGTGGTGTTCGCTCCTGGAGCAGCTGCACACAGTCATGGCTGGCCCAACGCTGGCTTTGACTGTTCTGCTTCCAGAAGTCAACAACCAGCCCAGGCAAATGGAGTTCAGCTTTTCCAGAGATCTCGGACTCATGGGGATAAAACATCACTGCTAACAGGCGGCCCCAGCAGGCAGGCAGTGGTCACCCCAGCTGGAGAGGGGAACACCCTCTCTGTGGTTTCCCTCTTATGACAAATATTAAAGACCTGGCCTTACATTTTGGCAGCCTCTGCTTCCCTTTATTTGCATGCCATTCTGTGCTGTAAATACATAAAAAGGAATACAAAATATTAATGATTTATTTAAACTTATTTTGTTTTTCACTGACCAAACATTTTGAACTCCAAAGATCAATAAATCATAAATCAGACTTTCCATTGTTCTTCAAAGCAGATAAGTAATTTTGAAATGTCCTTTTTTGATACATCATACATTTGTATTGCGCTTTATCAGGTTCAAGAATTTCATAGCGCTTTACATAACAATCTTTCATTTTTCCATGCATTCACACATTTACACGTTAATGGTGGTAAGCTATATAGTAGCCACTGCTGCACTGTAGACTGACAGAAGAGAAGCTGCCCCAATGGCCAAATTACAGAGACAGACAGAAAGACAAATTTAAAGCCAGACAGAGAGATAAAGAAGGCTATATATATTTTTTTAAATAGTATATGTACTGTTAAAATCTGGTTCCATACGTGCTTCATGTAGGGAGTTTTAGTCTAAGTAGTAGAGCCTAACATATAGATGCTGTCAGTCAACCATCCAGGTTTCAAATTCTGTTCTTGAAACCTTTGCTGCATGTCTTTTATCTCTACTTCTGGCTTTACTTTTTATGTCTTAGGATGTTTTTGCACCTGATAGCCTGGTAAACTCTGTTATATTGTGGTCTAAAATTGCAACTTCTGTTACATTTTCAGCTGGTGCGGTTTGCTTTCACATTGCAATGTGTCAAACAATAAAAAGCATTTAATAAACCTATCCCTCTACCCCCTTGCCAGTGGTGGTGCTGTACCAACAGATACTGAGGGAAATAACATAAAATTATTCCTTCACAAAAAGTAAACAAAAATGAAGTAGCATCAAATTTTAGCAATTGTAGGATTATTCTCAAAGTATAAAAATGATCCTGAACCGAGACCTAAGTTTTTAGGTGGGTCATTTGAGCTTTTTGGTTCACATCAGCGTTTGACAGAATTCACACCTCCCCAAACAAATCGGACTTTCTAGGCAGATTAAATTAACTTTGACTAAAGTGGGCTTAAAGGTGCTGGAGTGAATGCACCCCTAGTGTTAATAAATGCCTTGACAGTACTTTTTTTTTAAAAAGTGGGTTCTTTTGTGTTTCATCCCTCTGCTTCTTGCAAAATCAAATTTACTGTACACCTAGGTCTGTCTTACAGGACTGACTTTTTTCACTGACAGTAATAGCTCAAATTTAGCTGAGCATCCCATAACATCCTACCAACTGCTGTCAAGATTTTTTGCTACCTTTTGCCAGCTTGTCAGAAATCAGCATTCAGAACTGAAAAATTTAAACTATTTTCCTGAATGAACAGATATGGATTTGAGGCATTTATGTGTAACAGTCCTCCATTTCTTTTTTTTCCTTATAAAAGCATATTAAATATACAACTAGGTCAAAGTGCACAGAGGTGCCAAAGTGAATAAATAATTGTAAAATTTTCAGGGTGATGGAAACATAAAGAAATGGGTGTCAAGAGGGTCTCACTCTGTCACTTTCAGTTTCTTCACTTTCCTAACAGCCTCCTGGTTATAATAACAACTCGTTTAAACAAGCTCAGTTTGAAAAAGGACAGAGAAACAGAAAGCAAGAGGTGAGAACAGAAGGTGAGGAGAGTTCAGCAGAAGGTTGCTTTTGTGTGAGAACATTTTTTAGCCTGAGTTTGGAGCTGGTGGAAGGAAAGCATCATAGAGCCTGAAAGTCAAGCTCATTTCTCCTTATTGGGCAGAGGGAACATCTGGAAAACAGGTGTTAAGGCCAGCTGCGGTGGATCCTTCTGCTTCATGTGGATTTACTCCCTCTACAGACCATGAAGACAAACTACACTTTTATACAAAGGGACAAGAGAGAACCTGTTCAGACAAGGACAGACACTAATCAAAGATGACTAATCTGCTTTAATTGAATAAATTTACCTTTTGCAATAAATTACAGCGGTGTTATTTAATGTGGTTTGTTTCCTTTGGAGAAAAGGAAAAAGATTTTCAAACTTGTGCTTTCAGTTCTCACTCAGCCCAGAACCTTTGGAGAAAAGTGTCACTGGAGAAATGTAAGTTGTTCATGAAATATAAACATGTCTCCTGCGTATATCTTGCGTACTACTGACTTATCACACGTCGGCTTCACCCTATTTTAATCAAATGGTATTTATTTGATTCTAAAATAAATTATTGGCAACTCTTTTGTACATCTTGAAGACAAATTTTTTCCTAAAATTCTTTCTCCCAAGAACAGTTAATCTTTAAATAGAAAGTTAATTGAATTTTAAACAATGACGTTTTCATTTGATGTTCATCAGACAGAAAGCAATTTTGGAAAGCTTCAAGACCTCTTACAGACAAAAGTATTGCTGAATAAAATGCATCACACTTTATTCTATTATAATTCAGTTAAGTTCAGTTTATTGTGCAACAAAATTACATTTTAACACATGTTAACAAATGGCACAAATGTTTCCATTTCATTACCAATTCAGTTAATATCCATATCATTTATTTAACTTCATATTAGTTTTGCCTCCAGTGACATACAGTCCAATGTGTCAGTAGGATTGTAATTATGATATGATGCACTCAAAATTAGTTTATCACATTTCAAATTATAAAAATTATCTGTTTAAAGAGCCCCAGCTGTTTGCATCATGTTGCTGACTTTGCAGCAATACTTTCTGTTGAGACGGCATCAGGCAACAGTAGACTAAACATTGGATTAAATGATTTATTCTAGTACAACGATTTGCAGTAAGTTAAGTCTTGACAAAATTCTTCAGTTTTGTTAAAGATCTTTGGCATTTTCTTTTTTATGAGTGTCCTCTTGGGGCGTTTTCAGGAGTCATCTTGGCCTGTTTACCTTAAATAATTCTGAGGTATTTCAAATATCAAAACAGCTAACAAATTTGGAAGACTCATTTGTAGTCATATTACCTGTTCAAATAGCTCACAATACAAAGCATTCTGATTAAGCATCAATAGAATAGTAAGTTTCTGAATAAAAAAAGATCTCATGCTATCATAGGTTACAAGCTTGAACGGTTCCACTTTTTCTCACAGCGATAATCTTTACAAACAGGTCTTCAAATATAAAAATGCATGGTGTTTAAATAGCAAGCGGGTATAATAATTCCAAAGGTTTTGTGTCTTCCTATTTTAAAATTTTGACTAAAGAAACAATTGTTTGTGCATTGTCTATCACAAGCATTTGCTAAAATCAGAAAGAATTCCTGCATATTTTTCCATTGCCTGTAGGTTTGTGCTTGAGTTTGTGTTCAATGAAAAGCTCGTTTCACATTCCGGGCCTCCAAAACCCTGAATAATAAGCTTCACTTTGCCATGCCCTAAAGATGAACTTAAGAATCAGCGTTATTTAACTTCTTGTCTTTTGACATAGCTGCCAGTCAGCATCAGCAGCTCACTGTAACCAGAGCTGCTGCCCTCAGAGGATCTTCTCTCCCCCTGTTTCTTTTTCACTCTTCCTCTAGCTTTTTTAAGGCTCTGTCTTACACCATTTATTTTTTTCCTCTTCAGATCGTTTTTGGCTGGCATACTCAGGTCAATCTGCTTCACATGACTTTGTAAATGGGGACCTACATGTTCAGAAGACAGGAACTAAATTTGAAGAGAAAATCTATCAGCAGTTTGCAAGAGCTGACTCTTACAAAACACTTTGAATCTTTGAATCTCCATTAAAAGTATTAAAGGTTAAACGTGGACTTTTTCAGTCATTTTATGTCCAGTTATGTTTGTTTTGATGGGTATTTTTATTTATTTATTTATTTATTTATTGTAATCTTAAAATTACAACAGTATTGAATATATTTTATAGTTGTATCATCTGAAACTATGGGAAAGGACAATTAACCTTTGTTTCTTGTTTTTTTTTTTTTTTTGAAAAGCCCTGTATACACTACATTGTAAAATAACAGTTCTACATGTTCTATACTGAGATCATTTCAAGCAGACATTTGTCTGAACCCAGTACATTAAGCTTGGTTTCCTGTTTTTAGATGGTTAATTTTTCTCCAGCCTCCATCTGATGTCATGCTCCCCTCCTGTCTTTTCTGGAAGACAGCAGGAGGTGAGAGTTTGCTGTTGCTAAGTTATAAAAGGTTAGAGGTTAAGGAAGGCCTCTCCCTCTGACTGTGTTTTCTTAAAGGGCCTGTGAAAGTACTGTTCACTCCAACATGCTTGCCTGAGCAAGAATGGCTCATTAGTTTCTTGGACCCTAATATCTTTATCTCATCTCTTGTCAGACATTCTTCATATTTTATTGCTTTATTAGAAAAAACAAATATCTAAGCTTTAGTTTGAAAAATTTTATTCAACAGAAAGAAGTTTAAATTATTTTTTAAAATTACATTTAAAAATTTATTTTCCGTGTTGGCAAATAGTTGCTTTTACAAATATAACAGTGGTAAGTTTAATGGTATCCCAGCTGTTGATTATTTATACAATCTTCCATCAGGATAACAGTTTGTCTTCTATGATATTTCATAGACTTGGATCACAAAAAGAGGGATCTTTGACTATTCCTTTTGACATGTCTTCTGAAAAAAAACATAGTGGGCATTAGGGGTGGGCAAATATTGTTTTTTATTGTTATATTGTCATTGTTATTTTTATTTAAAACTTATTGTAATAAAAATTATGATTTACTGTGAGAACTCTAAATTGCAATAGATGATGTTTGTTATTCAAAAACAACCGGCAGCATTGTTGGGGTTGTTTATTCAGTTTTCAGATTTTTTTCACACCACTGACTCCAATTTGAACATCAATAATTATTGCTTTCTTTGAAGTTATGATTAAATGCAGTTACCGTGAACTATTTGGTGATGATGAGATCACTTTTTTTTATGTAACTGATGTCCTGAAGTAACCTATTTCACAATGGGTGCAATTTTTTTTTTTTTTGTGCCTGCAGTAAAATACAGTAATAGCCATAAAAACCTCTTGCCAAAAGAATACTACAAGGACATTTTGAACCATTTTTATTGTCACTTTTATTATCATTGAAATAAATACCACAAAATATTGTGACAAACGTTGTTAGTCAGATTGCCTCTCCCGAATGGCCAGTGGGTAAACAGAATGAGCTTCTATGTCATATCATATTTCTATACCAGGGAAATGGAGAATCAATTATTTTTTCATTAAACATTCCTAGAAATCATAATAAACTTGAAAAATTACATCAAGAAAAGGCATCACTTACATTTATTTAAAAACAAATAGTTTTAGGGATAAGATAACTGAAATTAATTCAGCTATCATATCTTTTCCAATGTAATTATTTGTTTCTATTACTGGGTTTATGTTTCAGAAACATTCTTTTTGAGACTACATTAAAGATTAATTATTTAACTTTTTTGACAGTTTTACCATAGGTTGACCTGACATTCTTAATCTTACACGACAAACCAGTCAAACACTTACACGACTCAATTGGGTGACCTTTGCATTCACTGAAGATCATTTAACCAGAGGGGGTCATGGGAAGCTGTAGCTCATGGCTTGCCTGGAAAGGAACTCCACTCTCAGGTTCTCTTGGAGGTTGTTTGTTAAAAAAAAAAAAGGCTGACCACCAACACCACAGTAAAGATGTGACTGTAATGTACATTACAAGCCAAGGACATGGTGAGCACATCGTGACCAAAGATCCAAACGAAAGAGTGAGAAATGAGAGTGAGAAATGCTCTGGTTTTGGACTCAGACATGCTGTGCAGATGGGTGTGTTTGTGTGTATTTGACAAAAAGGGGGAAAAATGGATGGAAGGGATTCAGCTACAGAGTACATGCTTGCCTTTTAGTGGGTTGAATTGGTTTGATTATAGTGGGAGATAGCAATCAGCTCCATTCCACTTATTGTTTTATTGTGTTTGACATTCAGTGAGCATCCAGATGGAGACACTCTGGCACAGATTCTCACTGATTTATCAACAAAGTTTTAAACAGGTCGCCAGTCAAAAGATAAGACCAAGTATCTACAAAGCATCCTTTATTTGAGAATTAGCATGCTGGTATCCATTTCCTTGATTCATTCATATATAATTGTTTTTATTGGTTTAAATGTCAGTTGTTTGACTTTATGCATCTGTCTGACAG
This sequence comes from Gambusia affinis, assembly GCF_019740435.1. Taxonomy (NCBI): domain Eukaryota; kingdom Metazoa; phylum Chordata; class Actinopteri; order Cyprinodontiformes; family Poeciliidae; genus Gambusia; species Gambusia affinis. The sequence continues at coordinate 23,262,465 of NC_057878.1, forward strand.
AAAAGTGAGATTCATCTCACTTTTGGTGGCAAGTGGTTATCTTTGCAAATAAACACATTTGGGAGTGCTCTGTGACTGTTTAGAGTGCATGTATGTGTCTGGGAGCGATTGTGGCGAGGAGGAACAGCTCACATACACGCATGCACAAATGTTTGACTTGGTGCCATGGAAACCGGGCGAAGTTTGGTCCTGATAGTTAGTCTCCCTCTTTAATTGTGGGGAAATGGGTTTCAGATGTTACTGCATGTCTAATCACTTTGGGTACCGCTCTGCCCGGTCATGTCCTCCCAAACCACATCAAGGAAGAGCGGGGCCGATGTGGGATGATAGCAGACCAGTGAGGAAGGCCCATTTTGGGGCTTAAAAAATGCTCCTCTGGGTGCCCTTGCAAAAACAAAATCCACATTAGCAGCAGCCGTGTGATGTGTCCATGTTAGGATGTGTTTTTGCCCACAGTGAGAAATGTGATGGTGCCGCACCAGAGCATGGGATAAACACAACTGGAGTGGAAAATATTCAGTGAGTGTTCCTCTCTATATATTTTGATCTTGGTAATATAAAGCTTAATAGGAGGGGCTTTTATGTATCTTTTGTCACAGGTATGAATTTCTGATTCTTTTCGTTAAACCTTTTTGTAATTATTGTGTGTCATGATCATACACCTCGTTGTTTTTTAATTAGGATATGAGGTTTCAAACTAATGCAAAGTAGCACCTCTTGCAGTGCAAAGAAAAGCAGAAATTGATTTTAAAACATTTAATAAATACAAATCTGAAAAGCATACCATGCATTTGTATACACCCTGTTTTACTCGAATACCTTTTAAAAAATCAAGCAATAAATTGCCCCCAAAAGTTGCTAAATGTTTATGTGGGCTACATCTGTTTAATCTAATCTACACCTGATTGTTCTGTGAAGGTCTCATAGGGTTATTATTGAATTTTATGGCATAAACAGCATCATGGAGAACAGGGGGAAAAAACAGATCAGTGTGGAGAGGTCAGGGTTGGGTAAGGATACCTAGTAGTTGTGCACTTTACAAAAGCTTCTCTTTACAGAAGAGGTACAAGATTTTAGTCACTGCTTAAAAAAATCCCATCAGAAGTGATGTTTGCAGTCAGTCACACTCAAGCAGTCTACACTGCAAACATGTGGAAGGAGGTGATCTGGTCACATAAGATTCAAATCAAACTTTATTTATACATGTCCATGTGGTCAATTTTATGTTTGGTTGCTGACTGTTACGGTCCCTCAAACACCATTCCCCACAGTAAAACCTGGTGCAGAAAAAATCTGAATAAAGGGAAATTGTGGGAGAATATTTTTTAGTGGATGCAAATGACTTCCAGCAAGAAATAATTCTTAAACATACAGTCAGAACTTCAAGAATGGCTTAGATCATGATGTGCTAGAAAATCCAAAATCAACAAATACCCAAAACATACTTAAAAATGGATCATTATAGATGTCCTTCATCCAAAATGACTGAGCCTGGGCTATGTTGCAAAAATAAATGGTTAAAGATGACCTTAGAGAAATGTTTAGGAACTATGTCAACTTGGGAAGTATAGATGCTGTTTCTCTGTACCAGAAGAAGTGACTTAAGATGGATATGGAGACACTGGAATATCCTCTCAGTATCTCCTTTTAAAGCCTTTCTGAGAGAACTTCCTGGGACAGAAGCTGAACTCACTGGAGGGATTATATATTCCTTCTGGTCAGGGAACAGCTTGGGTTTCTACAGAGTGAGCTGATGAGAGATTCTGGGGAGAAAGATGTCTTGGTTTATAACTTGGACCTGTGACCTTCATAACTTGTCCTTGTGGGAAAATTTAACAACACTGTGAAGTAGCTCAAACATATGCATAGTAGTAACTTTTAGTAGTAACTGACATGTATTGACAACAACAAAAAATGCAAACAGAGGACACCAGGAAATTACAGTAATTACAGAAAGATGCAGCCAGAATGGAATATTAATAAGTTGTGTAAACATATCATTAATATGGGTTTCAGAGGGCACAAGTATGTTGTTCCCTGACTTAAATGTTTTTTTTTTTTGGTTTTTTTTTCCACATTCATATGCTTACAGCTAGTCTACAGTGTGCATGTATGATTTATGTGCTAATGTGACAGTGGGAATAAAAAAATGAGTTGGGAGGGATGGGAAGTCAGATAGCCACTGGTCTGAAGGTTTTGCCAGCTGGCCAGAAACCACTGCACAACATAGATCAAGATGAACTTGATCTCTGGCTAGATGTAGAAAGATAGTAGGGACATACAATAAAATGCTTGTCACTGTAACTGAAGTGAAAAGTAGCTTTACAAAGTATTGTCTCTGGGGGGCTGAAGATAAAATGCCTGCAACAATATTCATATTTGTCTTACAAATTTCTGAAAATAACTAATTTATTTCATTCCACTTCGAAATCATACGTTACTTTGTGTTATGCTATCCTCTATTTCAACAAGATACATTTAAGTTTGTGGTTTTAATGTGACAAAAATATAGTGTAGTTTCAGACTAAATGAATACTTTTGCATTGAGCTGTACATCTAAAACTAAGCTTGACCACAGTTCTTGATTTAAAACTTCAGTCTAAATCAAACTACCAAAATCTTTTCTCCACATATTTCCAGCACCTGTTGAGAAGATGGCCGACCATTGTGGGTGTAACAAACCAACATTCCAGCAATGGACACATTTGGTTGCTCTGGTTAAGTTTCCCTTGGAGGACTCCTTACCCCTGGCTAAAGACCGTTAATTCACATGGGAGAATGCAAGAGTTAATATCACATTTTTGAGTTTCATGAGCAAAAGGGGAAAAATGTGGAGACACAGAGAAATAAAAAAATTAGAAACCTGATACTCTCTGTTAAGTAATCAGACTTGTTAGGAAAGAATAGAAGATACTCAAGAGTTTGAACCAAGATCAATTAACCTGGCATTTTGTGGAAAATAGGGACTGCTGTTGTCCTGCTGCCTCTAATCTGTTTCACTAATTTCCATTGGCAGTTGATTTCTTGCTGTCCTATTGTATTTCCTTGTTCATATGGAAAAAAATAGACCTCTTACTGTCCTTTATGCAATACATGAGTTAATGTATTTAGGTGTCTTTGTTTTCTGGTCAGGTTGTGTTCTGATGCTAACTTTTAATCATGAGATTAAAAAATAGAATTAGATATTTGATTCAAGTTCCTAAAATAAACTTACTACAAAGAACATCTGGAGTCCAACTTTGATATAGGCTGAAGGATTATATCATCCAGAAAAGTGGAGCTCCACTGCAACTATGACCTCCATGACTGAATGTTTGATAACCAGAATTGAATTGATCATCATAAACTGCTTAACTATGATACATTTGAATCCAGTTCAGTTGTTTACTCAAACAGTCTTTTTTGCCTTGGGATGTATTATTTTGTGAGTTATACTGCATTTTACTTTTTGATTTTGAAGAAGCTTATTTACAAATCAAAAGAAAATTAAAAGAAGACATGTAATTACCCATGTCTATCAGCAAAACAGCTACTATAATTTCCTACTTTATAAATATCGACCCCAGAGAAGTATAATTAAGTAAAAATATTCTTGTTTTATTTTCTGAGTTAAAGGATTTCTCCCACATTCATAAGCACACGTGTTTACGGCCTGTCTACCATATGCATTTATGATTTTTGTGCTAATGTGTCAGTGGGAATGAGAAAAAGGAGGTGGGAGGGATGGGAAGTCAGATAGCCACTATTTAGAAGTTTCAGCCAGCTGGCCAGGAACCTCAGCACTGCGGAGCTCGTCCTGATCTCTGGCTCAGTGAAAGTACAACAGCCAGAGGCAACCAGAGAGGGAATAAAAAAAAGAGTATGATTGAACTTTAGGGGACATTGTCATGATTTGCATGTTGCAGTCCAAACAGATTTTGACTGTATTTTGCATTTTCTTGCTATATGGAGCTGATAAACTTTAAGTGAAGTAGATATTATCTTATATTCCGCTTCATCAAAATCTCTTCAATTTAAAAAGCATACAATTACACGGTTATTACTGCTGCATTTATATACTCTGTGATTTGCCTTAACTCTACACACACATTTACCGAAAACCTTTACAAACTGTCAGGCCTCTTCCCTTTGGGCATGAAAAGCCCACAGACAAAAACATAAAACATCTGTTACCCATATTTTATGATTCTCCAAGAGGCACAATCCAAGCTTTCTCCAAGAGCGCCATCATCATTTCCCTCTCAGTCTCTGTCCAAGTGTTGTGTCTTTTTGTTCTTCTCTTGATCTCCTTCAGTAGCTCCCATTGAGCATCAAAGCCTCGACACAATGCTCCTATGGAGCAGGAATCTCCCTACTGTGTAAACATTGCTTGAGTCCCTTCCAGCTGAGAACCTGATTGAATTTGAACCTGCGTGTGAACTTTACTTTCATAGTGTATCATTTGGCCCAGATGCCTGCGTGGGAAAAAAATGTATCTTGTTTAGTGTTTTCCTTAATGGGTGAAAAGGAGACAAGCCCAAAGTTTTGAAAGATAAAATTACTTTGGAATTTCAGGTTGTTGCAGTGAATATTTGCCTGGATCACATTAGAACAAATGTACTTCCATCTGTTAATGATTTCAATTTTAAACTACACTTTCTGGGTGTTCAGTCTGCTCCTACAGGAAGGAGGGAAGTGCTACAAGAAAATTCTTGCATGAAACAACAAAGAGCAGGAGAAAAGAAGGGGCTCATTGCAAAAGAACAAAGAGGGGTTGGTAGGACTAGACGGTATGTCATCAAAGGCTGGAGTTGATGACAAGTACAGAGAGTGTGTGTTTGTGTGTGTGCTGTCAGGGGGTGGGGTTGTTGCCTGTTGTGGTTTTATCTAAATAGGGACTTTTATGAATTGAGGTTTTTGTCGGGTGAGGATGGGACGTTGTGGATTTACTGTTAGTGTGTCTTTACAGGAACACCTAATTGCAAGGACACACACTCAAACACACACCAGGTCACATTTACGCACAGTTTCAAATTCTGATAAAAATGACACTTTTTATCAACAGACGGACAAGGGTACAGCCTAGTGGAAATATACGGTATTGCTACTAGATTACTTGTTTGCTGCATAGATAATATAACCTATGAACAACCTAAATTATTTATATTTGGCGGATTACATTTAGACCCAAATAATAAAATAAATCTAGTGAAAACGTGAGCAATTTTTGTTAGGATGGAACACAAGAACTGAAGTCTCATTTACTTGAATATTAAAATAGAAATAAAAAAATAATTACAAACAATATAATACGATTTTAAAAACTGACATTAATGTTTAACATCAAATATTTCCAACTTGGGATCCTGAATTAAAACAGATTCTATTAAATAGAACTTGGACAGATTGACATCCTTTAAGTAGCTTTGAAACAAGACAGTCAGGCGACTGCAAGTGTTTTGACTGTTTTTGAGACACAAAAATAGTTGCAGTTGTCAACTAATAAAAAACCTCAAATATTTTTATTATTATACTTTACTAGTACAGCTGAAGCTTATTGGCTTAAATGATGCAAACATCTACAATCAAAATCTGATTAATTTCACTAAGAAAGTTCATCTCAGGCAGCTGACATTTAATTATATTTTAAAATATCTATAGCTCACTGAAATGTTTAGTGATAAATCCATGTAATGATATTGTATAATCTGTCTAATACAGATTTCCAAGATGTACATAAGACAAAAGGCTGTGATTGAGTTTAAAACTGTTGAGTCCCTCATTGGAGTGTGCATCAGATAATTAAATATAAATGAAGATCTAGATTACAAGCCTAAACAAATTTTTGTCTGGGACTCACATTAGCAATCATTCAAATATTATAAGTATCCCAAGTATTAGATCTATCCCTCGTCTGAATGAATTCAAGAACTTCTTCTGGGACTCTATTAGCTTCAGCTCACATTTTTAATGTTAAAGTAAATGACAGCAAATTTAGAAAAACAAAAACAAAGAGAATGCATGTTTCTCCCCAAAATTGTTTGACAATAAATAAATAAATAAAAGGTAGACAAAGTTGCATCTTAATGAGCTACAGGACTCCAGTCCAAAGTGAAGCTGTTTGTCCATATAGTATAGCAACATGCTTGATTCAACTCCTGCATATCTCCATAAACTGATACCGGCTGTCCAGAATGGTGATGAAAATGTGATGATTGAGTCTGGTTTGCAACCACAGGACCTTGAGATTTATGTTTCAGTGTATCAACCATGAACTTTTTGTGCCAAACGTCTCCTGAACCGAATGTGGGGCCATCTGTCTGAGAGCTAAAACTAGGCCACTGTTGAGTCATAAAAATAGACAATGAATCCAAAACAGAAGAATTTACAACAGCTCTGCTGAAAAAGAAAACAAAGTCACAGCATTGCAATGACCCAGTAAAAGTCTAAGCCCCAATCTAAAAGGCATTTTGTTTATTAAAAAAACAATTAAATTTAAATCCTCATTTTGATTCAACTCTTGTGGATTAATCAAGATTCCTTGTCGTTACTAGTTCTTCTCTTTGAACTCTGTTTCCCTTATTATTCTGTTTTACGAATGACAGAAAATGCATGTGGAAAACCTCTTAACAGTTGACAACATGCAAACAGAACATCCAGTCCAATAAATGTTTCCCAGTAATATGCTAACACATGAAGAAAGATTGGTAGATAAGAGAAGGAAGAAGCAGGAACCACATTCTCTTTCTCTGAGTTGCTTTGTCTACTTGTCACTGCTTTAACATGGGTAATGAAATATTCAATAATTTATCCAAGCATCCCAGCTTTGGCATAGACACAAACTAGTAATGTTTCAAAAGGAAACATTCTTACAAAAGAAAAAAAGCTTCATAGAATGTTCTAGCTGACTTGTTGTTATATCTAACAACTACAGTTACTGCTTGTTTAAATATACCTGAAAGAACATAAACCTTCCTGGATGACATGAAATGTGTTTTAATGCAGATACTGCTGAATTTATAAAAAGAAGTGCAGATTACTCCATATTTCTCAATGTCAGCCATATGAACTTGCCCATTCACATGATATAAACAATTCTGCCTTGTTATGGATGGTAAAATATGTGAATATCAGGAGTGTGTGAAAATGTATGAGTGTGTGTGCACTATTATCAGCAACTCTGCAGCCTTGCAGCTGCAGAGTTGCTGATAATAGTGCTTCATCTCCTCCTCCTGTAGGAGGAGGAGATGAAACCCTTTTTACAAGTCTGGAACATTCACAGTGACCCACCTGTTCGCCTGTGTGAGCCTTCACATGTGTCTGTCTGACTCTTGTTTGTAAGTTCCCACCTGTATGCTATCTCCAGATTGTGTTTCGTCTCCACCTGCCGTGTCAGTGCCTCTAATCCCTCCCACCAGGTCTGACAGACATGTCTTCAATAAGAAACGAAACCTGATCCCAACACATACAACCAGACCCATGCACTGAGGGGAAATTCCTCGTTATACACTGTAAAACGTTGTCAGGTGCAGAATGCTATGGGAAGATACGTCATTCCTTCTTTCTCTCAAATTTAATGCATGCTTCAGTTTCTGTATTATATTTATGAGCAGCTTTAAGAGAAATTCTGTGAAATTTAAATCAGGACATTGTGAGAAGCATTTAAAATTTTAGCTGAGGTTAAAGAGGACAGTGAGTTGCTTTGACACAAGAAAACCCCTGAAGCGTCATAATATGTCAATGTCCATTTTGCTTCTGTGGCTTTGTTTTAGTGGACAATGCTCACAGTTCTTTATTTTACATTTCTCTACATGGTTTGTTCTTCAAACATCTTTGAATTGTTAGGGTAAATCTTTTATAATACAACTAAATCTATGAGTACTCTTGCATTACTTGCTGAGTCCTCAACCCCCAGTCAGATCATCTGCTGGTTTACTGAGGAAAATTCTATCATGAAGTAAGCACAGTGTCAGTCAGAATAATAATAAGAAACCTTCAGTCATTCTGCCAGCTGTGTTGTTACACAGTGAATTCAATAAATTGAGTGGGTAACTGCTGAAGATCCCTGCTGTAAGGAATCACGCAATAGCTTTTCACGAGCATTTCAAGGCACGGGGTTAATTTATGGACAACTAGATGTGACTGCCCTCTAGTGGTCAGGGTTAATCTGTTCTCCCCAAATTTACATGAGCGTTTATTTTTGACTAAATGCAAAACGTTTACACTTTTATTACTAATGAGGTAAGATAAAACAGAAGCATGATTCTTGATACCTTAATTTGTTGGGTTTATATTTTAATTTGTTTTAAGTATTTGATTGACTCTTGAAAAGTTATCAAAGCCGATTTTAAAATAATCTTCTTGATTAGTCAGCTTATTGGACTAAATTAATAAATAAATGCTACACTTTGTAAAACAAAATGTAGAACAGAATATTTCTCATGCTGTCGATGTAGTTGCTCAAGATCACCACCAAGAGGCAAACTTACCAAAGGTTTAAAAGCAAGGAAGCTACAAGCAACATCCATAGTTGCCTCTTCATATGACGAAAATAATATCTAAGAATATTTTTTGATTTACAAGAGTTTGATGTTTGTTGGTTGGTTGGTTAGTTTCCAGTGTTGTCAGTCATACAGTGTTGTGGTTCATAATGTCAGTCATACATGATTTTGTGTCATTTGTGGGAAAATATACCATCAGATTTCTTACATTGTCATTTGGATTCTGTTCAAATTAATCTGAGTCTATAGCCTCTAAATCACAGGTTTTCCTCCCTGTTCATCCCTACCTTTACAAAGATGTTTATTGGAGTCACAAAAGCTTGGCGCATCATTTTTAATTCAGAGATTTATTTTCCTGCAGCATCCTGTTGCTGTCTATTTGAGTTGTGATCAAAGAGTTGCTTTTGATCACCATGGGATCCCTGATCAAACACCTGCATGCTGATCAAATGTGCCTGAAACAGGAAGCAGTTCACAGATTGGGGACAGTTTTGTCTTCATGTATTATCAGAGATTCATCTTTGCAAAGTATGGTCTGAATTACATTAATATATAAAAGATGCAATTAAAGAAAAGTCCTGTTTAAATGTTCTGTCTGTTTTAGCTAGTCATTTTCCTTACTAAGCTTTAAGAAGTACATTGGAAATGTGACTCTTTTAGCCAATAATCATTGTTGAAATTTAGCTGAACTGAAATTGAAATTCTGTCTTGGCCAGCTAATCAGATCAACCCTAACGACGTCAATAGGGATCACCCTAGGTTTGATGTTTTACTTTCTACTTTTCAGACACATTTGCATGTTGATTAGATGAAAAGGTCATGTCTGTGTCTTTTCACACATCATCCTCAAGCAATACTTTGTTGGAGGATGATGGTGAGAAGCAATGGAGAAAAATACTACCATCATCACCACCACTCCCCCTGTGGCCCCAAATTGCATTTAGTTTGTGCATTGAAAAAGGACTGGGAACAAGTCCACACTTTATTAATCCCATCAATTCTCCATTAGCATATCACTTATTCAATCTTTCAAATGACTACTGTTTGATTACTTCAAGAAAGTTTATTGATTTAAGGCACTATTTTAACTGAAAAGAAAAAGTTAGTATAAGGAAAGACCGACCCAAATGAAAAAGTCGAATGTTTATCATCAATCCTTTTCTAAAAGTCTGATATGCCTTTATTATTAAATAGTTCATACAAACAGCACTACAGCTTACAGTATGTTAGTGGGCAAGCTGATATAACGCTTAAAAGTACAAAATGTGTAGAAATACATTGCTGTAGGTTTCATCCTACAACATCGTACGTTTTCTCTTTCTAAATAATTGAAACACAGCATGTGTCACCTCAATGTCTTATTTCTGGTAAATGAATTCAGAATAAGTAAATAAATAATTATATCATCATTTTATTTATTGTGGTGGACACACTGTTAGCCTTTGCTGTATTTTCTACAGCTAAATACCGCAAAATGCCCAGTAAAACTAACATAAAACATCTTTACAATTAGTTACTGTAATTTGCATTGCATTATGGGTAAAGGACATAGTATTACAGTAACTTACTGTATGTTTTGAAGTTGCAGTAATTTACTGTTTACACATTGCAGTAGTGGTACTGTATTTATAATGTCTTGCACTGTTAGCCTTTGCTGTATTTTTTACAGCTAAATACCACAAAATGCCCAGTAAAACTAACATAAAACATCTTTACAATTAGTTACTGTAATTTGCATTGCATTATGGGTATAGTACATAGCATTACAGTAACTTACTGTATGTTTTGAAGTTGCCGTAATTTACTGTTTACACATTGCAGTAGTGGTACTGCACTTATAATGTCTTTGCGCTGGCCATGTAAGAATTCTATTTGATTTCCAACGGTCATCATAGATGTTTCATCGTGGTTCCCTGTTTCTGTATTTTTACTCCTTTAGTGGTTAACATATTTTAAGGCAGAAAGAGAGCATGTACTTTTGCTTTTTTCACATCCTAGCTAACATTAATATGCAGTTTATCTAGCTACGTCATCAAGGGTGGCTTCGCTTCCAACGTTTTTCTGATGACATTTGTTTTAAACTCGAAGCTTTTTCCGTCCAAGTGCAAGTGCAGCTCTGTCGCTGTGGGCTCACACTGCTTCAGCTCTTCGCAATACAGGTAAAACAACACTTCTTAGAAATCTGTTTGAAGACAAAACCTAATCTGGAAATGTATATTTTAGATGGAGCTAACGTAACTTATAGCATCATGCTATAATGCTATAACTTAGCATGAGGTGAAAGATAGAAAAATATGATGGTGTTATTTTTTGAGCTGGTTCGGAATTAACGTTAGCTAAGGTGCTAATTTTACCGAAGGTTTTAGCTTGACTTTTGCCGCTAAATCTTCCTCGAGCGACTAGCTTTGGGTTGAGATAAGCTCAGTGCTGAGTGTCTGTTAGCATTGTTGTTACATCCTTTGTCGAACAATATAACGTTAACTGATAATTGATCCCCCCCTTTTTTTTTAAATACATCTAATAACTGTTCATTTGTTTAAACCATGACCTTGCAAATGTTAAGAGTGCAGATTAGCTAGGTCAACAAGGATGAATTCTAACGTTGTTCTTTTTTTTCTTTTTGTCAGATGACTTTTTTTTTTTTAACTCCCAAGCTTTTTCCCTCCAAGTGGCTGTGCAGTTCTGTCCTGCTGAGTGCTAACATAGTTTCAACTCTTGAAAAGACAAGACAACAGGTAAAAAGACAGCTCTTCAAACATATTTGAAGCCACAAAATAGTCTGGAAATGTAGAGGAGCAGCTAACCTAATCTATAACTTTGAGCTTGCTACAGCTAGTTAGCCTGCTAAAGTACCATTACATCTCCAACATAGTGTATAAGAGTCTGTAAATGAGGACAAAGGTGGAAAACATTCAAGTGGTTTCTGTTATTTTTTGAGTTGGTTCAGCCACAGTGGCAGGTGGACAAAAGTTAATTTCAAGCCTGGTTCCATATAAGGACTGTTCACCTGTTTAAACCATGCTCTTGCAAATTTAAAGTTAAGTCAGTACTAACAGGTGCAACTATGTACAGGTGTAAATTCTGCAGCATTTGTACTTCATAATTTAGAGAATTTTGTAGTCATGTGAAGAAACATCAACACACAGCTAATTATCGGTTTCGTTGTGGAATAGAGCAATGTCCTACTTCCGTCAGAGAAAAAGAAAACATTTCAAAGAAAAAGACTCAATCTTCATCTTGGTTGATGTAATTTTATATCGACTCTTAACTTAAAACACACATCTTAAATCAGAATTGTTCAATTAATTTGTTAAAGGTATCAATTCACCCAAATTACAAACATTTTGTTAACCCATATTGTACTTAGCCATTCAGATACTGTATTTGTGGAATGTAATGCTTTAAAAAAATTCATTTAGCCTCACAAACTGTCATTCACATCCGCTGTTTCAGAGTGGTAGCAGGATGTAGGGGTAAAGTCTAGTCTAGTCTCCGGGGTGAGGTTCTCAAAAACCTGTTGTAATCTGGGTGAACTGGCCCTTTAAATATAAATTACTACCAGTAATTCATATTTAAGAGTTTTCCTTTTATGTTTCAAAGGTATCTTCCACCAAGATGTCTGTTGAGATGGAAATGACCTTACCTACTACACCAAGGGTAATCATGCTTGGTAAGAGGAATATTTTCTATCACTATAATTTTTTGTAGCAATGTATGTAATAGTTATGGTAGTCTGTACTTTTACTCACTAGCGTTAGCCTGACAAGGGTTTGTCTATTTTAGGAAATAGCTTGATGTCTGCAACCTGGTGGATGGTCAGTATGGAGGAGAAGGTATTTTTCGAGCCTGAGCAACTACATGACTTTGCCAGTGTCCTTGCTGTCTTTTTGGGTCATATTATGACTTCAATCTGGAGTATCAGGAGTCAGCATCCACCACGCTGGAGATGATACAACGGTAAGTACTCTACACCAAACCATTTATGAATTAAATTTAATGACAGTTTGACTGATGATGAAGAACCATAGCTGATTGCTGTATTGTATGTCTTCATTTTAAAAAATACAATTAATATATTTTATTTCTGTTAAAAGATTCTTTGTGAGGATCAATCCAGATGTTGGTACCAAATGCACAGCCAAAGTCAGTACAAGCTGCAAGACGGGAAGTCAAGAGGAAAGTAGTCAGTGTCAACTCCCGGATCAACACCTTCCTCAAACGACTCGCTGAATTTGAATAGAGGACTTCCAACTAGGTAAGCATTTTACCAAATGTTTATTATTTTATTGTCTTTTCCTCCTATCTTGCATGTTCTGACTTTACTTTAGCCTTTTTAATATGATTTTAATGATTATTTATAAATGGCATGTGATTCCTACACAATAGCCCTTTAGAGTAGCCTGCATCTTTTCTGTGTCCGTGGTAAAAAGTGGATGTCGCTGCATCTCTTACTAAATCACAGAAATGTATAAGTGTGTAGTCGTTTAAGTGAGGTGTTTTTTTATACTTTGCAGTTTTCAGTTTATTAAGCACACCTTTGCAGTAATCCATCGCACCAACAAAATGACTAAAAAGATTGTTATGACATGTTGTATTTCATCGTCTCCTTGGGGACATTTGCAGGGTCTCAATACAGTACGCAATCGTTTGAATTAGTGAAGACTGACTGACTGCTTTTGCCATAAACATTCCAAAAACCTGAAGTGAAGCCAGTCCTGCTCATTCTTTATGCAGCTTCTATTATCACTTCAGTGTAATTGATTTTTTTTAAAGAAATTATCAACTTAATGCTGCTTTATGCCAATGATTTTATGCATTCGGACATTGTCACTTCAGCTTAATTTGTCACCCTTCCTGTCGATTTGAAAATGTTGATAACTTCCTGAACATCTCATGACCTCCCACATCGTCTTATTCTTTACAGTTCAGCTTCCACAAGATGGATCTCACTGATTTTGTTTGACCAATGGAATAAAAGTTCTTCTGATGTAGGAAATGCATCTGATATAACAATATTTATTGATATGAATGTCTATCATACAGTACATTATCACACTTGCACTGTTATTGTGATGTATTGTGTAACAGTGCACATTTAAGCTTCTGTTAACTGTTTTCTGATAATGCAGCCTCTGCTGGTTTTTTAAATGAAGTTATGTATATTCTATATATTTTTTAAAAGTCAGTCTTTTAATAGTTTACGGCTGGTACTTGATGCACACATGTTCATGTTGCTACATACATGTGCCATAAAAATATTGATATGACCTGTAGTGTGTTCTATGGTTTTGTTGTTTTATAGCACATTATATTATATTGTGACATTGTTCTTTATGACATTGTGAATATATAAATGGATTTTATGTCAACAAGTCTGCTGAAAATAAATACCTGTTTTTATTCACAGTACTTGGACTAAAATTTCTTTTAGGAAATTTTTCGGTTTATGGTAAAATATTCTTGTATTAAAAAATGTAAACTTTAATTTACAGTAAAACTGACATTATGTTGTGAAACAAGTTTACAGTAGACCAGCTTTACTATAAAATACATTTACAGTTTTATGCTATAAACTACATTTACAGTAAAGCAGTTATAACTGCAAAGCACACTCACAGTAAAAATTAACTGTGAAATATCATGACGGTAAAGGTACTGTAGAATGGTAATTACAGTAACCTACTGGCAACACTGTTGCCAGTAAGTTGCCAGTAAGTTACCGTAGAATGGTGATTACAGTAACTTACTGGCAACACTGTTGCCAGTAAGGTACTGTAGAATGGCAATTACAGTAACTTACTGGCAACACTGTTGCCAGTAAGGTACTGTAGAATGGCAATTACAGTAACTTACTGGCAACACTGTTGCCAGTAAGGTACTGTAGAATGGCAATTACAGTAACTTACTGGCAACACTGTTGCCAGTAAGGTACTGTAGAATGGCAATTACAGTAACTTACTGGCAACACTGTTGCCAGTAAGTTGCCAGTAAGGTACTGTAGAATGGCAATTACAGTAACTTACTGGCAACACTGTTGCCAGCAAGGTATTGTAGAATGGCAATTACAGTAACTTACTGGCAACAGTGTTGCCAGTAAGTTACTGTAAAATTACAATAAAAAGTCTAACAGTGCATATTTACTCATTTTTTCATTTGCCAGTGGTAGTCAGTATGCAGACTAAGAGGAAAATAGCCCATAATATAAACAGAACTTCTGATCCAAAGAAACCCGACTAAGTGAGGACAATAGCACTTTGACCCGCTTTGGTTTGTTAAATCTATCAATGGCGGTTGAGACCTAAAAACAACAATCCTAATCAGCGAGCTCCTGGTTAGCCTTCCTATTGGCCAGCTGGGCTGTCAATCAACGCCCGCTCGGCTGGTTCGTTCAAGTGAAGGATTTACGCTTAGTGACTAATCTTGGTTCATGCTTACAGTCTCACCGGATTTGTGCTGCAGCCCAGACGCAGACGCAGAGAAAGTACCAGTTAGACTATTATTTCACTTATCAGGGGAAATTTGCTCTCATCTCTGCCAACAGCATCAGGTAAATAAGCGCCTATAGATGGAGTTTTTGTCGCTGTCGTGACTGTTGTTCGCCGCCTCTCACTCTGCGGAAGATTCTGCCGCAGCATCCAAAACACGGCAGCTCTCTCCTGCGCAAACATGGGCACCGTCCTCTCTATATCTCCTTCATCAAAGAAGGCGTCTATAATAGACACAGAGGCTACAGGAGACGGATTAAAAAATGACAAGAGCCTCAAACGCCACTCAATGTTCGTGTCCCTCTCGTGGAAGAAGCTGGTGGCCAATTCGGCCAAGAAGAGCGCGAAGAAAGTGACCCCGAACCCGCTGCCATCCAGCCAAGTGGCTCACCTCAACAGCGAGAACGTCAGGAAGACGCACCAAACCGAGGAAAGGAAGCCAAAAGCGCCCATCCCAGTCCCGGTACCCACGGTACCCACGCAGAACAGCGACAGCGTGGTCCAAAATGGGAGGCTGTCCACGGTTCAGAAGCAACCCAGCAACTTCTCTCTGCTGTCACCCCGGCGGATTGTTATCCAGGCGTCAACCGGGGAGCTGCTTCGCTGTTTGGGGGACTTCTTGTGCCGCCGGTGTTACAAACTGAAAGAGTTAAACGGCGGGGATATTGTCCTCTGGTTTCGAAACATTGATCGGACTCTTTTGATCCAGGGCTGGCAGGACATTGGCTTCATCACGCCGGCCAACGTGGTGTTTGTGTACCTGCTGTGCCAGGAGGCGATCACGGAGAGCGTAAGCAGCGCGGCCGATCTGCAGGGCACCTTCCAGACGTGCCTATACCTGGCATACTCCTACATGGGCAACGAGATCTCCTACCCGCTCAAGCCATTCATCATAGAGTCAAACAAGGACGTTTTCTGGGAGACGTCTCTCCGGATCATCGACCGGCTGAGCAGCAAGATGCTCCAGCTGAACGCGGACCCGCACTTTTTCACCGAGGTTTTCCAGGACCTGAAAAACCAGCGCGATTCCAGCGAGTCCAGCTTGGATCGCTGACCTGGGTTATAACGGAAGGCTGAAAGTGTCAGAATTTAATACATAGATATAATGAAGCACAAAGCTGCAACTTCTGCAAAAGCAAAATAGAGCCATTAGATGAAAAGTTTATATTTCTGACTAGGGCCGGATTTAAGAAATTTTGGGCCATTGGGCTAGAAGCCATTTTGGTCCCCTAACTGCACAAAGTTTGTTTAAGCCAGATTTCAAGGGTTTAAAGACTTCTCAAAAAATGTTTTGTATTTGTATTTTCAGAAACCTTTCTCAGAGATAAATTCTACAATTGTTTTCACCCATACAGAAAATTGACCAAAATTTTGGAGTAACTATGGAAGGACTGTGTGTAACTTAGTAACAAAAATACACTCACACACAAAAAGAGGAGAGTGGAGCATGCGCTGAACTTCTTTTTAAAGTTATGTCTTTGTTATCAACACAAATCTTGAAAAAATTGAAAACTCACTGTCATATGGGTTATAAATGTGTTATTATTGTTGTTTTATAAATACACATTTATAAAACAAACTAACCCAAAGGTTAACTAATCCTTAACCTACCCAACATCAGGATTAAGTAAGCTCTTTCCTTAGTCCAATTTATTGGTCTTTCCAAACTCTTACAATATATCACGTTTTTACAAATTATCACAGTGATTCCAGTTATCATGGTTTTATATTTTACAAATATGAATGAAATTCTAAAAAGAAATAATATTATTTAACTCTCTTCAAGAATGCAAAGAAATATTGTTAGAAAAATAAACTTTTCCTGCTTTGTTCCTTTTGCCAGCTCTGTGCTTCTGCAAATATACGATTTCTTAAATAAGATTGGGAAAACAGACATTAAATAAGTATATTAATATTGACTTAAATATTCAAATAATTTTTCAAGTCAGGGTATAATCAAATTACTAAATCCAGAAAAAATATTTCCAAATTTTATAAGATTAAATAAAAAATTCATATGACTATTTAGGTATTTATTTATTCATTTAATTTGTGTGTTGCAGCACATCCTGTTTAAATTATTTTACAATGAACTGTGGTAGAGGAAATACAAATTCAAGTCTTCATTAATGGTTAACACATGTAATGACTTACATATTTAATTATTGGTGCATTTTTAAAACAAATTCTAATATTTTGCTCATTTGATGTATTTTCGAAGTTTTATTTAACCAATCGCATGTCTGAATATTTATTTGTCTGATTTTGGTACTTTTGACTCTTGAAAGGGGAATGAGCAGCACACCGGCTTATCTTTAAAGATGAATGTAAAAAAAAAAAAAACTGCAAAATTTTAGGTGCATTGCTGAAGGCTCCTCATGTCTGGGCTCATGATATTACACAACATCAATATGGTCTTTAGGTTCTACTGTAAGAAGTTTTAAACATGCATGCTGATTGTATGTTGTCCTCTTATTTTGTCTTGCCCTAGAAATTGACTTTGTTGTACAACACCTTCCATTCTAAAAGACTCTAACATCCCCATTTTGTACAAGATTAGCCTAGGAAGTGAATGGATGTCGTGCAGTCTGTGTCCAAACCTGAGCCAGAATAGATCTGAGTCAAGTCAGGGCGCTGAGCTGTCCAAGGTGCTGACCTGTTCAGCCATTTCTGTTTGTTTCCTTTTTTTTCCCAACTGAGCCAAGCATGGCTTATGAGTGCCACAATCAGCCCAGTACACATTCGGCACATAAGCCTAAGCCTTGCAAGTAAGTAAGTACAGGTAGACTATTGTGCTTTTTTAGCATCTCAGTCAGCTGATAGATAAGCTGTTGAACATGGAACAGATACAAGATGTATCTGAAAGGGCAAATCACATTGAACAGTGATTGTAAATATTACTCTTTAAGCATTGGCAGTTCCAACTAGGCATGGGCTGGTGTGTGGTTTGTATGTTATGATAACCCTAAGAAAAATGACCACTGGCAAATGTCGTTTACACAGACAATTCAAACAAATTCTATATAATAATCAGGGTTTTTTTTTATTTTTAATTAAAACAGAAAAAACAGCAGTTTTTCTCACTACTGCTAATCTGTGAGATTACTACTCACAGCTTACTACTTGTAAATTAAGTGTAGTTTACAAATAGTTATAAGAGTTATAAGATTTTTATAGTAACTGATTTCTGTTATGTTGATTTTGACAAAGAGAGCAGGGTTAATGTCTTGAAGCGCACAAAATAATATATCAATTTGCTGTTCTCTTTAGAGAGGAACTGAGTATAACTATCTGCTGAGACAGAATTATTTGTTTAATAGACATGCTGCTGTGGCTTCACAACTGTATTTTTAAATTGCAGTTAATTTAATAAGAATGTTTCTGCATTTAAAACCAGCACTGAGCATCAACAGGAGGCAGGAGGTACTGCACTGTGTTGTCCTCAACACAACTGGAGGAAACTGGTCACATTGTCGCTTTTTTTGATATCTCATTAAAAGTATGGTTTTGAAACTGCAACTTTTCAAGCCAATATGTACCACTAACCAGCCCATGCCTGATGTTATCAAATGCTTTTCATGTAGAAATTTTGTCCTAATGTTAAAAACCTAATCTGCTGGAAAAATATGTTTTTTGTATACTATTTTAATATCTGTTGGTATAAGGTTCTCAGATTCTGTTGTGAAAGAGAAATTGCCAGATATGTTGCAACAAGATGTCATTTTGCATTTCCAACTGCACTCTCTTATATTGTAACTGGACTACAAAAAAGGTGTTGACTTAAGCTGAATAGCAGACGTACTGCTATTGTTTTAACTGAAGACTGAATGGAATGTAGTTTTTCTAAAAATTCTTTTTTTTTTTTTATCCTCTTTGTGCCAAGTGGAAAATGGCCTGAATCTTTCTGGTTTACATGTAAATATCCCATCTTTCCAACATGTTTTTTGTTGCTAGTTTTGGTTGAGGGTAGTTTGAGCATCACAGAAACAAACACTGGCTTATAGACAAATGTTAGTTATAATCTGTTCTGAAAATATGCTCTGAGCCTCAGTTTGCTGGCTTAAGATTAGTTTATTCAGGATTCCTTAAAGTACAATTCTTTAATGTGAGAGAAATGTAGTAAATATAAGAATAACTCTCATTTGCACATGTGTTATTGCAGTATTTATAAGCTAACATAATCCAACTTGGAGTCCGAAACCAAACATAAACCTATCTACGGTTAATCTGAAAGACTATTGTCCTACTTTGTGAATCACTTGCTTGAAGAGTAAATAACAATGCTGCTATTTTGCACAGCTGTGGACAAATATCATGTCTTTGCACAGCGATGTACCGGTGTTTCCTCCAAGGCACTGGAATGCTTTGCCATTAAGTTTGCATTCAGTGGCACCAGCTCTCGCTTTTAGAATGATCTGCTGTGAAATAAATCTTTTGTACGGTTCATCTTTTTCCCTAAATGTCATGTGGAAATTGATATTTAGGTGTGTGTTGTCTATGGTGTTACTTCATGTACGCATTCACTCTTTGTGTGTGTTGATAAAAGGTCATGACAGTACTTGTTTGAGGTGACCGTAGAGAAATAAATCCAAATTTATGTAGGATCTCCTTTCTCTCTTGAGTTATTTTATTCTTTTGAATTAATTAAACGGTATCTAATCCTGATTTGTGAATACTTTTAGTCTGCCTACGCTAGCACTTCTGGAAAGTAGTTTGCATGCACTTATAATACAAATAAAAGTTATATTATTTTTAGGTTTTAATTTAGCTGTGTTCTTGATATACTGCAAAACTGAGAATGCTTTTTTTTTAAATTAGAATTGGTAGTTCAAATTTTATTTATTGTGGATAGGGTGAAAAGTATGCAGCAAATATCAAGTCAAATATATGCACAGTTCCCTTCTAATATTTGGTTGAATTTTCTTGAGCAAACTGTAGCTTGACCAGTCAGATTTTTTTAAGCCGTCAATAAACTTCTGTCATAATTCTGGCTGAATATTTGGACAGTCTTTCCATTAGAAATGCTAGCTTTAATGTGTCTGAAGTCATTTTGCGATGCCTAGTTTTGAGGTGAAATTGAAGAACCTTGATCCACTTTGTACATTGAACAGGTGCTTTGGCAGCAAAACAGTCCCATAGGATGATGTTGCTACACCTTTAGACAACATTTAGTACAGTGTTCGTAAATTCAAGCTTGCACACTTTATGCTTCTTTTACATGTGAAGTGAAAATGTGATGAATCCACTTTGGGAAATTAGTAGTTCAAACATGTACTTAAAAGCTCCAAAATTAATACGTCATTCATATCCATAAATGAGTGCGCAAACATCTTACCGGAACAGTGCACTGCCATTCGTCAGCAGTAATTAACACGAACACCTTCTTATCTACTCCCCACACTCACTAATCCTTCATTCACAATGAACCCAGGAGACACAGTTATGCAATAGAAATAAGTCCATGACGAATATGCTTCCCAGGATGTGCTACGTATGTGTTGGCATAGGTTGCTATGAGACTGAAACTCATGAGACTTCAAGGTTGCCATGAAACTAAAACTTATAAAGCAGAATTATTATTGCATGGAAAGTTTTGCTTAATTATTAGGCACAGACAAGATTGAGCATCCAAACAGATAGCATCACAAATCTAGGCAAAATGGAGGTTCACATCCTTAAATATGCTGCAGTTTGAATACTTTTTTTTATATTGAGGACATCTTAGTATTCTGACACATATACAAGTTATTTTTGGTGTCCTGTCTTTGTCCTCACTGTTCCATAATGAAATGGGGACAGAGAGAACGCAGCAGCAAGTAGGTGAATTATGAACCCTTGAAAAAGAGTCTTTATGCCTTGACCTTATCTGGCCTCAAATTTTACCTGTTTTGATCTACATGCTGCATCAATAGAGAAAAAAAGATCCAATAACCTTTATTTTCCCTAAAACTTGGTATAATTAACAACCAGCAACCTTCTTTAGTTCAAATCAGGTATACATTTGCAAGTCAACAGAGTAGAGCTGCATTGATAAGATTTTCTTCTTGTTTTTCTTTTTTTTATGAATAAGCCACGTGTGCTGGAGGGTTCCCTTCCTGTGATTGGTCAGATTCTGCTGCAGTCTCAGAACTGTCCATATTTCTCTCTCCCCCTCTATCTCTCTCTCTCGCTCGTCTTGCAGGGACACACAGTGTCTATTTACAGACCAAAAACTGGGAAATGCAGACAGAAAGTGGGGGAGAAAGACAGTGTGACCCAGAATGAGCAAGTGAAGAAGAGTAGTTAGAGGTAGAGTGGTAATAAACATCCAAAAGAGGTAAAATAAGACAAGAAGATTAGCATATAAGAAAGCAGCATTTAATGAATGTTGTAGGTGAAGTTATTTATATGCAACAGAGAGCTTAACATATCCAGACCTTGTCTCTTAAGATAACATTCAATGTCAGTAACATGTTTAAAAACTAAAGTTGTGTGAAAAACACAGATTATATTGAAGATGCAGAGGTCTTAGATCTATTGGGATCCAAAGTTCAGGGAAATGGGATGACTTCATGCATCAGCATTATGTAACCGACATAGGGAGTTGAAAAGCAGAGTTGAGTTGTGAATCTTCCCTTTGCTATTAGGATTCAGCCCAGGTCTGCCGCATATCTGTCTGCCAACCTGCTCTCTGCATTTTTGTCCACCGAGTCTCTATAGTAACGGGTAAGGTAAGTGAACAAGATCTGGGCAAAATGAGCTGTGCATGGCCAAGCGTGGGCTGAACCTCTGCACTGCTGAAACACACACAGACACACGCACACACACACACGCAAACACTGCTGTGGTCAATATTGTATATCCACACTCTGTCACTGCAGGTATGTCCCTAACTCGTCCATATCAAGCCTCTCTGCAGTTTCTCTGCTGACTTACATTTACCTCCAATGATTGTCAACTATAACCCCACTAAATAATGCACTTTTTCAGATTGAAGATACTTGTGTGCAGCCCCAACAATATTTGTTATTGATTGAATATTTTGTCATTGATGTACAGATTTTGTGAAGGTTAAAGCAAAAATATGTACTTACTGGCAGCTCTCACAAAAAAGTTTAAGTATATTTTTTTACAGTATGTTTTAAAATAAAATCACCATTGGTGAGATGAAGTGAAGATTGAGCTGTTCTGCTGCAAACATTCAACACAAAACAAATAATGGATAAGAAAAACACTTCTCGACTGCTGATAAGTAAAACAGAGGATCTGGGATGCCAGTGACCTGTTTCTCCTCAAAATGCCTTTTAAAGTGAATTTTGAAATAAATTTCTGTTCATTGATTATCAGTTGGGCTGCACAGTGGTGCAGTTGGTAGAGCTGTTGCCTTGCAGCGAGAAGGTCCTGGGTTCGATTCCCAGCCCGGGGTCTTTCTGCATGGAGTTTGCATGTTCTCCCTGTGCATGCGTGGGTTCTCTCCGGGTTCTCCGGCTTCCTCCCACAGTCCAACAACATGACTGTCAGGTTAATTGGTCTCTCTAAATTCTCCCTAGGTGTGAGTGTGTGTGTGAATGGTTGTGTGTCCTGTATGTCTCTGTGTTGCCCTGCAACAGACTGGCGACCTGTCCAGGGTGAACCCCACCTCTCGCCCGGAACGTTAGCTGGGGATAGACACCAGCAACACTCCTGACCCCATTAGGGACAAAGGGTGAATAGAAAATGGATGGATGGATGGATGGATGATTATCAGTTTCATCATTCAAATCTTATGGTCAAATCAACACAAGAATGTTTCATCAAATACAAAATGACTACGCCTTTCTGTTCCCCCAAACTAAATCCTAAAGAAAGAAAGTGAAATCAGTTAAGCTTGTCAATGTACTGTCCTTCCTACTTTCACTCTTCATTACTATGTAAATATAAAAACAGAGTTGTCCTGAAGCCCTATTTTAGATTAATTAATCTAAAATAGGGAAGTCCAACATTTGGACTTCCAATTAATTGGAAGTCCAAATGTTGACTATCAAGGTAGAAAACATTCTTTCCATTTGAATGGGTGCTCAGTCTAATAATAAGCTCAAAAAGTTGAAACTATTGCTTGTCATTTTTTTGGATATAACTGAAAAAGTTATTAGTCTGATGATTGATTCTGTCAGATTGAAACAAACAGATGCTTTTTGCCAACTCAACCCACTACACAAAACGTTGCCTGTTCAACAGATTCTCATTTGCAGCAGGGATTTGGAACTGTTTGCTTTTTTACCTGAAAGTAAATTGAGGATATGAATATCTCTTTTACAAAGAATATGAACAAATATGAAACTTTTCACTTGATTACATTTTTACCTGAAAACATGATGTGCTTGTTAAGCAATAAGCCAGAAACTGGTGAAGGATTTAAACTTATTTCAAAAGAAAATCAGCCATGGCTAATTTGGGAGACAGGTGAGAAAAACAATATTTTAAAATATTACCCAACTTAATTACATTAATAAATATATTTATGCAAATGTAGGTATGATTAGTTTACCGTCTGTACTTCTGTGATACTGAGATTTTTCTTTCCTTTCAGTCACCTTCTTTGGATTTCTTAGAAAAGCAACCAAATCAGCGTAAACTCTTGTAACTCTGAGGGATTATGTCTCCTCTGCTGTCCTCCTACCACATAACCACTCTTCTAATCTCTTTAACCAGATTACTTTAGTGTTGAGGTTCACTGCGAGACACTCAGCTTCTGTTGTGTAGCAGGAAGGTCAGGAAAAGATAAGAGGCCATTTTTTTAATCACTTTGTTGTTCCTTTTATTCACAGAGAATTTGAATCACTGATTAAATCGTTTCTCAACAGTTTTCACTGCCTGAGCTCTTATATAATGCTACTTTGTCATGTAGCCCACGCCTGCACTATCAGTGAGTTATTCCACATAGAATGAGTCAGCGAGATGATTTATCAATCATTTTTATGTAATATCCAGAATCTAAATCTATGTTTTGATATTTCAGTCAAATTCTTTGGGACTTAAACTTCTGTTGGGAAGTTTTCACTCATCATTAATGGAATGACTTAACCGCTATTCTGTTAGATGGTCTAATAAGACGGCATTGAACTTCAACAATTTTGAAAACTAGTACTTCAATGTACTATAGATTTTCTTAAATTTAAATAGGGTAAAAAAAATACATGCAGGTTCAAATATATGCATGAGATTTGCTTAAATTCCTACAACTTTAACCATCTGGCTGTTGAATTGAGAGGGAGGTGACAAATTTGTTCAGTGTCTCAGTGCCACTGGCAGCACATTCGCCTCACAGAATGCCACCACCATGGTTGACTTTTAGGTACAGTGGTTCTTTGTACCATTGTAGAAAAAGGCTCAATGGAAGATTTGCTAGTCTGTTTAAATTGGCTGGTTTCCTGGCACAGAGCCCACGGGTCAGGTTCATTCTAAAAGCTTATTAGCACCCTCCTCTATCCCAAGGTGAGATTTGATGTGAGTTTGAGATCATTTTCTTGCTGAACCATCTGATATCATCAAAAATGGTCACAATGAGATTAAAAGAAATTTATTAAATTATTTAAGAACACCACAAGCAACCACAAACTTCAACTTTAAATGTTTTCTCCAAATGGTCTTTGACTTATTACAATTTTCAGTCAAGTTTGGAATTCTCGCTTTGATGCCATCTTCAGCGTTGCATCACTGTGTAAAATTTACTCAACATTTTTCTTTGACAAAAAAAAAAGAAAAGTTCTATGCCATGTCATTGTTGCAACCTGGAAAAAAGTAGTTCTCTATTTATTTTCAGATATACTTTCTACACTATTTTGTGGGAAATAGTACTATCATATAAATGCCTCAGTGCCACTAGGTATAATTACAGTGATGCTTGAAAAATGTGTTTTTATTGTGTTTGTTTTTTAGCATTATGAATTCATTAGCATTAACTCATGTTGTATTAATGCAAACAGAAGTCTGTTAAACAGACTGAGTGGTTTGTACTTCCCGAAACCAGAAAAAGAGAACCTTGCTTTAGATTATGCCCTGGTTTCTTACCTCCCTCTTTTATCTCTGTGTCTCTTCATTTCATGTTTTCTCACACCTTCTAACTCAAGTCTATTTCTGTACCATGTAGGTGTGTTGCTCTAAATTTGCTGTCTCCATGACTTCTTTCTGTAGCTGGGAAAATGACTCATTGACTGTGATATTTCATACAATTCAGCTTAATGCCCACAGGCTGCCTTCATTTCAGTCCACTGCAGAGAACATGAAAACCTTCAAGAGATTTATCTAAATATAATAAACATGTAATAAATACTATTGTCTGAGTAAATCTACATGAGTGATCTCTCCATATAATATGTTTTTTCTGTTATCAAACCAGACTTACCTGTCATTTTGTAAAGTCATCTTGATCAACAGTTCTTTAGGTTTACTGAAGACCTGTCAAGGTTTTATCTGTGAGGTCCGACTGTTTTTTCACACATTTACAGTTTATAAGATTGTCATTTTCAATACAAAAGATTTTTGTTTGTTTTTGAAGCTACTTATCTCTAACCAATCAATCATTCAGACACAAAGGATAAACAAACAAGGAGTTTTGGCAACACATAATGGTCAACTCTGCAAATAAACTTTTTCAAGGAGTGTCATTAAATGCAAATTGATTCCATTTCTTTAGCTGGGTCCAGTAAAATCAAATATATCAGGTTGAGACATAGAATAGAATAGAATAGAATAGAATAGAATAGAATAGAATAGAATAGAATAGAATAGAATAGAATAGAATAGAATTGACCCTTCAATAATCTGAGTTTTACATTTCAATCTGGAGAGACTCACACAGAGAAGAAAATAGCAGTTAAAAAGATTTAATGGTACAATTCTTTGGCGCTCGGACCCGGCAGAAGACCACGAGCCGAGGATCGCCGTGAGCAGGCGGTCTGCTCGGCGAGCTCTTCCCCCCCGGGACCGAACCTGGTGGAATTTGCATGTTTTCCCCATGCATGCGTGGCTTTATGATGGCTTCCTCATAGAATCAAAACCTATGACTGTGAGGTTATGCGGTTTCTTTAAATTGCCCTTATGCATTGTGCATGGTCAGCTCTATAATGGACTAGGAATTTGTCCAGGTTGTACCCTGGTTCTTCCTTAATGACCAATGGACACCAGCTGCTGTGAGAAGAAGCCATTGTAGAAAACGAATGGATGGATGGCAGGATAATGACTTAAAACAGGAAATGTTTAGATGTTATGATGACAGTGACAAAAAATGTTTGTGTATTATTATAATGCATATATTGTAAAGATCTGATTTCAACTGTGTGTAAGACTGCATACTTCTTCAATGAGTTCTTTTCTTTCAATGGGGCAATTAGGCTGTGCAAAACATGTTTTTGTGGATAAATGACAACAGATGTGAGTCAAAAATGAGCCAAAGTGTCAACATCTTTCCATCCATCAATTCAAAGGCTGCTATTTAAATCTGAGTCTAAGCAGCTAATTTTATTTCTCCCTTCATCCTTTGTGTGTTTTCGTTTCGCTGCTCTGTCTCCTGCATTCACACTGTTAATCCTGTGACGTGCAGGAAAACACCCACCTACTTTGTTATGCAAGAAGCGAGAGGATGAGGATCAGAAACAGTAAAGGGTGATGCACATAGAGGCAAACAAACACTTTAGGGGGAGAAAGGTGGAAATTGCTGTATTGTGGAAGTACATAACTCCCTGATAGCAGCATTGTTTGGGCTCTCCTGCTGTCAGAGCCGCTGTGTCAGAGACACAACCAGAAGGCGTCTGTCTGCAGCAATGTTTAGTGCATAAAACAACCTTGGCAAGAGACAGATTTAGTTGCTGAGAGTGACCTCATGTCTTTCCCATTGATATGCAGAACACATACACAAACACTGGTGCTGTGAGTGAGGGGAGGATTCTCTGTCCCTCTCACACGCAAACACACTTCCTGATTTTTAACCTATAGCTGCATCAATGCTACAGTTTTATGTAGACACTAACATGTTGTCAAAATTATTTATTTTTCATCAAATTGCAACTTTTAGAATACTGTTGATCTAATTTCATCTTCAAATAAAACACAGTCCTTTTAAGATTCATCCACATGTCCAGGATGAACTGTCATATAACGAGGTGAAGGGTTAATCTGCTATTTGCAACAGCTTCTGCACTCTACAGTAATCCAGTTCTTTGATCACTTAGTTATGTAAGGTGTATTTGTAGCAGCAGAAGAACGATGGCGCCCCCGCATGGCTGACTAGAGTCATGGTTGCACTTTGAAACTTCTGGAAAATGTGACTTTTGGGAGCAGCAGCTCCAACAATTTCTTACATTAGTAAACCTGATTTTAAAAATGAAAAAAAAAAATGTCCAGTTGATTTAAAACCTGAATTTTAAACCTGAACACTATTATGTTACAAATTAAATAAATAAATAAATAACAATATTTATGACTTCGTTCTAAAAGAGACAAATTGTAATCTATCTATCTATCTATCTATCTATCTATCTATCTATCTATCTATCTATCTATCTATCTATCTATCTATCTATCTATCTATCTATCTATCTATCTATCTATCTATCTATCTATCTATCTATCTATCTATCTATCTATCTATCTATCAATCAAAGTGCTTTAAATCATGAAAACATAAAAATATAAAAACATTACAGTCACCCATTGTGAAACCAGGAACAATCATTACATTTTGGCAAGTGTAATTATGAAAGTCATCAATACACATCAAAATTTATTCTGGTTCAAAAGCAAGTCTAAAACAGGTGGGATTTTAGACTTGATTTAAAGGAACTCAGTGCTGCAGTTGTTTACCAGTTTTCTGTAAATTTGTTCCAGATTTAGAACAAAGTTACATCCTTGTCCTGTCTAGCTGAATTATATTTACTCTGAACTGTAGAGAAGTCATGCAGTAGCTATTTCATTTCTGCTACTTCTGGAGTTGATATCTGTTCTGCTTAAGTTTCCCTTTAATGGGTTCCTGTTAAATAAAGAACAGAATTTAAATTTCTTTCTTAAAAATGAATCTCTCTCAAATTCTGCCTGCTTTAAAGACTTGGTTTAAAACTTTCCATTTTGATAAAACCATAAAACCTGAAGGCTAAAAAAGTCAAACATTTACTGTCGTTCATTAATCTGATTGTCGGCAAGGATTCAAAAATGTTTCGCTTTGACGGCTTAACTTCTTTAATCTAAATATCTCTTTTTAATTCTTTTGGCACTTTACAAAGTCACAAGACGGAAGACCATCAGGAAGTATGTTTATAAAGACATTTATTTATAAACGTGAATTTTTTTATTTTCTTTTTATCAAATTTTTTTTTTTTTTTCTCAACTGAAATTCCACTGATTGGAATTTTGCCTGTCGTCACAAGATATTTAATATGAATTCAGTTAAAGCAATAAAAGCGTGAGACTGGTTCAATAATGTCATCCTTTCTTCACACATAATACTTGACGGTACTGCTTGAAGGTGAAAAAGTTTAAATTTCTATAAATATTTTTAGTGTAGTGCGATTTTTAAGCAAGCAGTCATTTATCAATGTCATTTGAGGTTTTTTGTTTTCTTTATGTAGTCTGAACCTCAAATTCAACTCCTAAAATACCGATTCTACACCACAAGGGGGCGCCAGAGATCTATCATAATAGAAAAAATAATTCTCAGAGAGGAAGGGAAAGCATCGGCAAAGCTCATTTAAGAAGGCACCAGATCATTTTCCATGCTGTCCAAGATAGTTTAAATTCTCAAACTGATGTATATATTTTTATTTTTCCTTTATGATTAGTTAATTCTGTGCATCTTAAACATACATATTTACAGCGATCAATTAGACCTAAGGCATTATTTTTGTTTTATTCTAAATTTCACTTCTATATCTACTTATGTTTATGGTTCTGTTACCCTTCAACTCTGGATAAATATGAAAGTGACTAAGGTAAAACAACGTCAGTCACATTCCTAATTTTATTTATTGAAATCATAAAAGCACATTTGCTCACTGTAGAGTAATGAGTAGAAAAATAAATACTTTATGTCTCCCTGTCGCGTCCGAAATGCCTCATGGACCGTAAATCTCCCTTTGGCAGGTGGCTCCATTTTATATCTGAAAGAGTCGGTAGCGTTCCGATCGACCAAAATGTATAAAGGGGATCGATAAGACAGAGACAGGAAGAAAGGAGAAAACAACTCGTTTAGCATTTTATTGAAACATCTAATGGCTATATTATCTATCAAAAAACACGTTGTCATAAATAAAAGTTTGTTGATTTCTGAAATTCAAAATTTGTTGAGTGGAGATCAGAAATTTTATATTTCAAAACAATGACATTTAGCGCAGAAAAGTAGTTTGTGTCAAATGATAGGAGGATTTTTTTCTAATGGATGTATTTATTCATTTATTAAATATTCATTACATCTGAGTGAAAAACAATTTTAAGCATAGTCAAACTATTTTTTGTTTGTTTTTAACACACATCTTGGTTGTTTCTACGCAGTAGTCTGAAGAAAGGGTCAGAATGATTCAAGTTATTGGAAATTATTTACTTCATATCTACAAGAACCATATATAATCAAATTGGGGAATATAATAAAATAGGACGTAATGTTCATTTTTGATTCTAATTAATAATTTACCGACATACCGGGATAAAATGCAGTCCAAAATTTACAAGGCTAAGTGTGGAAAAAGGCAGGTTTGCTGAGTGAAATAAAATAAATGTCGTTTTTCAAAAATCTTGTCCAAATCACGGTGGAATTACTCAACATTTGGGGCGCAAATAAAAACCAGTTCGTGTTTATTTATTTATTCCAAGTCTGGCATGGAATGTGCAACAGGAGTCAGTTGTAGTGATTGTTGATGTTGGCCAGACTGTTGATGTTGTTGACGCAACTGATGTGAGACGGAGACACGGTGCCGAAGGGCCCCGTAGGCTGCAGGTTGTGGCTGTGATAAAGGGCCGCCGGTGGGGAGCCGGGCCAGTAGGAGAAACCCGAGGGACCCACGCCGGGCGTGACGAGATTCAGTTTGGAAATGCCGGAGAAGGGGATCGGGGAGAAGTTCCCCTGAAACTTGTAGATGGCCTGCTCCGTGGTGGACGGCTGGCACACCTGCGCCAGGCCGTGGAAGTCGAACTTGTAGGCGTATCTCTTGCCGTGCACTTTAGTCATGATGTTCTTGTCGTAATAGTAGCGCAGCGCCCGGCTCAGCTTGTCGTAGTTCATGTTGGGCTTGCTCTTCCGCTCCCCCCAGCGCCGGGCCACCTCATCCGGGTCGATGAGCTTGAACTCCCCATTGGTGCCCTCCCAGGCGATGCAGGACACATTGGTGCTGTCCGAGAGGAGCTCCAGAAGGAACTGCCACAGCTGGATCTGTCCGCTGCCTGGGGACAGAGGAAGAATAAAAACATACACGCAACAGTCAATATTATGTTCTCGAAGAAATATCCATGACAGAAAACTTTAATCTGACTATGATCAGAGAAGAAGAAACTCGATTTCAGTTCTTTTATAGCAACAACTCCTTTGAGATCTTACAATCATTCTGGGTTTTATTCTCCCCAGATTCCACTTCTATTACATAAAAAATATTTTATTTAGTTTTACTGAGGAACGGTGTGTCATCAAATAAGAGAAAATCTGATGTCAATGTTATTGATGTCGGATATTTCAACTTAAAGTAAATATATATTTTTTTAAATTCTTTCTTTTTTCTCTCTTTGATTCTTTCTTTCCTCTCTTTCTTTCTGTCTTTTTTAATTTTCAATATTTTCTATTTATTAAATAAAGTATATTTTCAAATTGTATGTAGTAACTTTGACACATAAACATTCATAGTTTACAATGTAGAAGTAGATAATTATTTTTTTCAACAATATTTATCAAATATGTATTTAAAACAAAAAAAAATATTAATGTTATGATACCAAAATCAAGTACTATCTACTACTCTTTCTTCTTTAAAGAATCCATATTTTACTACTCAGCTAATATTTGATATTAATTATCACTAAAATAGTATTCTAAGCATAACATTCGAGCAATGGAATAACAAAGTGACAAATTCATATTTTTTTATGATTATTTTGGGTTCATTCTTACCTTTTTGCACTCCGGTATTTATTGGACTCCAAGATGTTCCTTTGCTTTCTTTCAACAGATTTTCTGTTGGATCTGAAGTCAAAACAGAAATAATAACATCAAATATATATTTATTTGCAGCATTACAAAATAGTTTATGGAATTCCTGAAATTCCATAATTTCTAGATATTAACCTGGTTTAGATATTAAGAAGAATAAGAAGGGTCTGTATATTAAATAGCGAATGAAATGATTATACAATTGACAGAAAAATGCATTAAATACAATATTTGGAAAAGCATAAAAACTCAATAATTTATTTAAATTCACAAAACACAACAAATCCCCCCATCTTTTAAAAGGGTGTTCAATTTTTTTCTTGAATATTTAAAGTGGACTATTTTGCACCAATTTACACCAAAAATATACTCATAAATGCGCAAACGAAATGAAATCCTATTGCTTTCTGGTGCAGTCAGAGTCCAGTGCATGAAGCATGTCATCCTTGCGGTCCCCCCTGCAAGAAGCCAGGAAACGCGTCCAGGAAAAAGGATTTCCGATTTCCGACAAAAGAGCAGACGGGCTTTCAGAGGGAAGCGGCTCAGCTCTGGCCTGGAAACCGAACATCTTCTTCTGCTGGACTCCACAGCGCTGCAAACATCCAACCAATTCTATCATAAAAGCCTGTTTGACTAATTCCTAGCGGGACGAACCTGAGAGATACATGTTGAACATGAGGTTTCCTCCGCGGTCCTGTCTCATTGTGTTCAGATGCTCACAAAGACTTGGGTTTCATTTCGGCGGTGGCGCAGCAAAAGATTTTTATTAAACTTTATCTCATAACTGGGATCTGGAATAAATGCGGGTGGACAGATTGAAGTTTCCAGGCAACTGTCACTGGCCCCCATCTCTGAGACAATATTCAGACAGCAATTTCCCCTGGTGCATTGCTTTAATTAAAAGAGCAATTTACCTCTGTCAGCCCGCCCGGTGCCCACAATAAAAAGAGGCCGATAGAAATTCGGCCCTTATCAATCCACCATCACAGTTTAATAAAGTTTCCGCGTTAAGATCTGAGTTTCTATGGTGAATTGAAGTGTTTGACATGGAAACCAGTTCAGATCCCCCTCACTTTTCCGCCTCTTTACCTCTTGGTAAACAACAAAGACCTGCCTCATGTTGGAGAAAGAATATTTACCTTGAAAAACGCGCTTCAATGCGCAGAGGAAAACAAGAACATTTCATCCCTCCTACCATCCTCTGTGTGGGTTTAAGGTTATATGGCCTCAATCTGGGGCTAATGAGGTCATAACTTTAAAACCATGGGCCCTGATGCTCATTGGTGCAAGCTCATGTCTTTCTGCTTCTTCTAGGACAGTGGTGTCCAAAAGTTGGTCCTCCAAGGCCGGCATCCTGCATGTTTTAGTTCTCTCCCTGGTTTAAGGCACCTGGATCAAATGATGGGACACTAGAAGGCCTAAGAACATTGACATGCTGAAAAGGTTGTTACTACCACCAGAGAGAGAACTAAAACATGCAGGATGGACCTGAGGGCACCACTGTTCTAGGAGCAGCAGAGTTTGTTAAAGTCACATTTTTCTGAACTGAATGTCATTCCGTTTTTGATCAAAATGCAAATTTGAGATAATGAGTCTGGAAATGTCCCAAAGCCATTTTCCAGGTTTTGGCTGTCCAGTGAACCATAATGAGAACTATTTGCAAACTGAGAAGGAGTGGCAATATTAGTCTACTAAAATCACTCCATTTTCATTCACAAATTAATCCACAGATCACAAATAAGCCCAGAAAACAACACTTTTCTCAGTTAAGATGATTTTGACAATTCCACACAAAAAAAAAGAAAAAAATATATATTGATAACCCCCAAGACTTTGGAAAAAAATATTTTGTGGACCAACTTTATCAGGATTATAATCTCAAGTGAACTCAGGTTATGCAGAAGACAATAATCTAAAGCACACCAGTAAATCCACCTTTAAATGGCTAAAAAAAGAAAGTTTTGGATTGGTCTAGTCAAAATCTGGAGTTAAATCTAACCCAGATATTGTAGCTTGACTATCTGCTGTGATCTAGAAAGTTTAAGTTACTAAATTAAAATATGAACAAAAAATTCTAAATTAGTAATTTAATGTAAAAAGTTAAATTCAAACATTATGTAGAACAACTGCACATGGTTGATATAGATATAGTCAGTATTTGTTTCAGTCAATTCTGACCACTACGTCAATTTCAGTTCAGAGTAACAATGTCACACTTAAAATCATTTTTTATGTTGATACTGAAAAGTATGTCCACACACAGACTGCCCAGCCAGTCAAAACCTGGCTGGGCATTGTTTTGGATAAATTATTGCATCATTGCATCATACATGGAATTGCAATATACAGTATGTACTGAATTTGAATGAATTGATTATGTACTGTAAGTCTTTGAAAATTCTAATGTAATTCAATCTGAATTGAATTGAATTGAATTGAATTGAATTCAAAGAATGGTGTGTTTAGATATGTACAGTTATTTTCCACCCATTGGTTTTGCAGAACCATTGTCGACTAGAAAGCTGAATCTTGGTTTCATTAGAGTTAAGTACCTCCATCCACATGCTTGCTGTGTCTCATACACAGTTTGTGACAAATGGTCACCCTTCTATAAAGGCTAGATTTGTGGAGTCCATTACTAAAAGTTGTCACTTTTATAGATTATCACAACTGAGTTGAGGATCTCTGCAGCTCCTCCAGAGTTACCATAGACCGTTTGGATGCTTTTCTGATCTATTTCACTGGCACTGACCTGTATTGACAGCTTTGCTGTTTTTGGTGATGGATGGAACAGAGGTCTTTGTGATGTACAAAGTTTGCAAAGTTTGCAAAATTTTTTCTACATCTTAGTATGTTTAAACTTCTTCACAGCTTTCTCATTGAACTATCTGCTGTGTTCCCTTGATATTCTTCATCAAACCTCTGAAATGTTCACAGAAGAGCTGGATCTGATGTTAAATGATGTTTGATACAGTTACTTTCACTTGATGCAAATTAACGGTTAAAAGAATTAAGGAGGTGAGTTATTCAAGGCACACCTTTTAGAATCTTGTATATTTGTTTCGTCCACTGCACAATTTTGTGTTGCTCATTATATAAAATCTTAAAAAAATATGCAAATTTTGTGCTTGTAATGTGACAAATCATAACAAGGTGTCAATACTTTGTGTCCAATGTTCAACTGTTATTATATAAGTTGTAAATTTCTTATTAATAATTCCACTGCTGCTGATGTTTTCTTTGCCACTAATAAAGCCCAATTATTGCAAATAATATAGATGATGTTTCTTGCATATATTTCACAAGTAACAACCAGGTGGTTCTACTAATTTATTAACTAAATGAATCAGTATCAGTTTAACTGCAACACATTTAAAACATTTGTAATACACAGAAACAGGCAACACATTTGAAATATTTTATTCAGATTTTATTAATATCATTAAGTCATTGGTTAAAGCTTTTCCAATACACTATATAAGAATATGCAAAAAAAAAAAAAGAACATGCAGAACACTTCTCAAAAATTGCAAATATGGGCACCAAATTAAAACCATTCAAACGTGGACATGATGTGACTGTGTACACTGTTCCAGCTTTGACTCCCTCATGTGTTGGATGTCGTTCTGTTCTTTTTGTTTTCTCTTCCAATCAATCTTTGATTATCTCATCTAGCTTCACTGAAAATAAATGCGAACCCCACAACATGCATATTTCATGATGATCCTGAAAGAGAAAACACACACCGACACTGATAGATGCTGCTGATTTATGTGTAGTTTGGCAATTTTTCAGGCTCTAAAACACAAACCAGAAGTTAAGTGATATAAAATAGTTATTATTTCTACTATCTTCAGTGTCTAGGCAATTAATTCTTATTTTAAGCTTACAAACTTGTATTTTTCAATTAGAAAACATAGAGTGAATCTAAGGGGAACTCAAAGTACAAAACTATTAGCATCTTATATCATAAGCATATATTTTTGTGTGAATATAGTTAGCTGATTATTAATGCCTCCATATGAGTTCTGCCATGCACACAGAAAGGAAATCATATAAAAAATGGAAAATACAATAAAGCTACATAAAACAGCAATCATTTTTAAGATTTATGGTGAAATATAACACTTTTTCAATAAACTGTCACGATGCATTCTGGGAAATATATATAAATATATACACATATATATAATTTTTATGTTCTGGCTTCTGTCGTCAGATGTTCTCGCTGACATATCTCCAGCGTCCCAGACTTGCTTTAGCTGCCTGTGTCCAAGTACAAGTCGCAGGCAACTTAAAACAAGCCTTGGAAGCTAGACTTAATCCGTGGTTGCAATAGAGGGAAAATATGCAGGCGATCTTTCAACCGGGAAGACAGAAATTCATAGAAATCCACCAGAGACTCACTAAAGAATCAAAAAAAATAAAAATAAAAAAATACAGATGTTTGTTTCTGCTTTGAAAACAAGTCAATCTCGGATCTGGGCGAAAGAGCAGAACATATGTCTGACATATTCCTTACGCTCAAACGATTAGAAAGTTTGAATATACATTGTCGACATTAGTTATTTGTTAGCTAAACCAGCTAGAAAATACAGCAGTCAATCCTGCAGTTAGCAAACTTATCACGATGAATAAAAGCAGACCTCCTTTTGCCAGTGAGTCTTGACTTACCTTTGTGCAAAGAACTTCTTGCAGCTCCCTGCACTACTCAAGTGTCCTTTCTGTGTCAGCCACGCAGCAGCTCCTTTAATCGGGTTGTAGAGGAATGTATATTTGAGAAAGGTGTGTGTGCAAAGTTACACATTTATCAAAGATCCTGTTGTTTCTGGGCGTGGGACAGTAAGGCCAGTTGGGGTGTAATGCGGAATCCAACGTCCTGGACCAACAAATGGAAGTAAACACACACCAGGATCCTG
This sequence comes from Gambusia affinis, assembly GCF_019740435.1. Lineage (NCBI taxonomy): Eukaryota > Metazoa > Chordata > Actinopteri > Cyprinodontiformes > Poeciliidae > Gambusia > Gambusia affinis. The sequence continues at coordinate 23,298,490 of NC_057878.1, forward strand.
GCAGACGTCAAGGATAAACACAACAGTGTCATATTAGGATGGGCAAACAAAAACTAAGCTGCTCGACTGTTAAAGGATGTAGACTGTCTTTTTCACACTCTTCTAGCATACAATGTTCTTAGAACTGAGAACATGTGCAAGTACAAAATGAAACAACTTCCCCATTTTGTCCCCAACTGTTGGAGCGCTTGTTGCTTTACGAAGACTCCAACTTTAATTTGAATAAATGTTTCATTATTTCACTTCCAGAAATAACTGTGATCTGTGATGCTGTGGGCCTGTCTCATTTCCAATAGGTCCTGGGAACCTTGTTACAGTGCATAGAGTGCATTTACTTGTTGAAATACAAAATCTGGCAAAAACTGAAAATCAATCAGTGTTGGTTTTTTTAGAAAGACACTTATCAAAAGCATATGGTCATATCTATGGAAGATAGTTCAGGAGACACACTCAACCTTCTCTTATGCAAATCTAAGTCCACTAGACAAGGTGTTTGTTTTCAAACAGGTTTTCTTTTGCTTATTCTGAAGTCTGTGGATGTGTTACTGAGCACAGTAGTTGGCTAATGTTGGCACCTAATTTGTGAGAACACAATATGTAGACTGGCCAGAGTTTGAGTAGACTTTAGTCTTTATTGTCCCAAAGAGGGAATTAATTTCCTCAAACCAGCCCCTGTACTCCCATCACCAAGTAGACAATAAAACACATTACACATGTATGTAATGTCCCGCTTGGTAGTTCAACATTGATCATTGATTCCTCTTAATGCAGTTTGTGATTCAAAATAAAAATATTTTGAATCCACTCTCCTTCTCTATAAGGCAAAAATGTTTTCTCTTTCACTTTTCAACATTTCTAAATAATAAAATGTTAAAAAGTTAAGATTTTTAAAAGAGGAGGTTTTGTTTGTGAGTGGGTGGGTGTGCGATGCTGCAGGGGCACTGAAAAGGGGGTTTCCCAAATCAACAACATTGCAAAGACTTCACTGCCTAGACCAAAGTCCTACAAAACATTAAGGGTGAGTTAAACTAAATGGTAATCTGGATGATCTAGAATAAAATAATCAAAGTTCCTTTTCTCTGTATGTTGCAACACTATAATGCATAGTAAGAAACTCAATTCTCCTCTGTTCACTGTTATATTTCTTTATTTTGGACCTTTTAAGTTAGTTTGTGTTGATAATGCAAAAGCAAAAAGTTTTCTTCCACATATCGGTGCCAGATACATCTATAAAGAATGGATGGGCTCAGTTTATAAAGTTGCCAACTACTACATATCAATGTTATTTATTTATTTTTTTTTAATGTATGCAAATTGTAACAGTTGTAAAACAAATAATAGAAACAAAAGTAATCTCATGCTCTCGTTTATTGGAAATAAGAATACAGTATGACAAGAACAACACTACACATCCTAAAGCCTAACAGAATCAAATCTCTCCATGAAAGGCTAGATATGTCCTTGATAAATACAAATCAATGTCTAACTTTGATAGCAGCTTTGCTCACAAAGCTAAATGGGCTCTGACGTTGCCATGGAATGAATTGACCAAATTAAGATGAAAAAAAATTATTGGAGATGAAAAAAATAAATACCAACAAACAGCCTCTATTTTGGAAGAAAAACCTTTATTTCCTATTTCAAGAACATGCTTCAGCATGGTAGTAGAAGTGTATATCCATACATCCAGAGCCACAGAGTGATAGAAAGAGTTAGTCTACTGTTCTGTGACAGAGGTCTGTCCAGGGTTCGAGGTGAGGAAGCAATTAGAAAGGAAGTTTTTTTTTTTTCTTTTTCTTTTTTTTTTTAAGTTGGTTCAGGCAGGCAGTGTGAAGATCTAGTGCTGGATCCTACGAATGGACTGCACCTGGTTGGTGTGAGCCTGGGTGCTGAACTCGTTGTAGTTTCTGTACTCGCCTTGGTGTCTGTCTCTCTCCAGGATGTACTGGTAGCCACGGTAACCAGGGAACTGATAGGCCACCCAGCTGCATAAAGGAACAGAACAAGCAAAGTGAAGTGAAAGCTTGAAGATTCAGAAGAATTCAAGGAACAAAGTGGCAACTTTAAAAGATTTTATTGATTGTATATATTTTCAGGTTAACAAAGTCATAAATGGTGGTGTTTTGGAAGGAGTTAGCATCCTAAATTCCCACTAATTTACACCAGGAAATATCTAAGTCTATAGAAAATGACACAATCATAGAAACATAAGAGAAAAATTACACTGACTGAAAAAATTAGGCCTGCAACAAGGACAAACAGAGGCAAAGACAAAAAGAAATTAGGAGATGGGATGAAGAGAGACTTACGCTCCTGAGTTGACTTTCATGGAGGGCACCTCCTTGCTGCACCAACCCATGGCCTGTAGGGAGGGGTAGTCATCGCACATCTCAAACTTACGGCCCTGGAAGTCCTCACACTCATACAGGGTCACCTTGCTGTCACTGTGGTTCTGCAGAGAACACGTTTAAACATATTTAAGGCTTTTGCGAAGAGACATCAAAATAGCTACTAATATTCCTTTGTTGATACTGAAAGAAAAAAACACCATCCAACCTTGAATCCTTTTTCTTTCAAGCAATACTAAATAAATTAGACTAAGCATGTCTGCAGATTTCATTATGTTTGGAATATATGGCTGCTTGCTATGATTTGATGCACAAGACTAAAACCAAAATGAAATTATTTCAACACATGCAGAGTAGTCAAAGGAATGAGGAGGGGTATTTTTATAAAAACAGATGGAAAAGAGAAGTGAGTGAGGGACAACTCACGGCACACTTAATGGGTCTGAAGGAAAGCATGTGCTCGGTTCTGTAGCTGCTGTTTCCACTCCAGGCCTCATAGCGAGGATAATCTCCCTTCTCCAGGATAAACTGCTGTCCCTGAAACTCTGGGTACTCGTAGCCCACCCACCTGAACAGCAGAGAGAAGTAAGGATCAGAGGAACTGAAAAACAAAATGCTACAAAAACACTCCAGAAAACTTGGTTCAGATAACAAATGACTCTAAAACTGTCCGCCTGTGATAGGTAGAGCCCAACACCCACAATTTGGTCTCGCATAAAAACAGAATGCAGCTTCTTTTGTCACCGTCTCACACAAAGCAAACATTAAGCAGTGCAGTGCTGCTGCACCCAGGGCGCCTTATCTGATCAGCAGTCAGTCAGTCAGCCAGGCAGCCGTTCTGGCTAGCAGCCAGCAGCTGCTCACAGCCAGCTCTTATCAAAAACAGGGTCACACTTGGATGCGTATACACACACATGATGCATACCAAATATAAGGGTAATAAAAACACAGGTTGCATTTTCCATGTGTATGTACATTTTTTTTGTTATTAGATCTTTGTTTGGACAATATCTCCTCATATCAGACTTTTTAAACCAAATCAAAAGAAATGTATTTTGTTTTAGCTCAGAAAATCCCAATGCATATATTTTTAAATATTTAAGAAGAATTCTGAAACTGCCATACTTTTTGACAGCTGCATTGTTAATAAAGGCATGGCTAATGTCTAGCATTAATGTGGTGCAAATCTGTATTGGTAAAGGTAACCTTTATTGTTAGCTGAGCTGGAAGATAATTCACACAAAAAAAGAAAAATAGTGAATTGTGAACACCAGGAGTTATAGACAAGCGTATCTGAGCAACAGGAATTCATCGGAGAGCTAACTTACGGTCCGTTCTCAACCTTAATGGAGCGGATCTTGTTGAAGCCCCTCTCCATGATGTTCTGGCACTCCAGCATGAACTCACAGCGCTTGCCCTGGAAGTTCTCCTCCTCCCAGACTGTGATCCTGAACTGGCCCATCTGCTCCATCTGTTGAGGGTTCATGGCTGCTGCTTCTCCCTTTGAGGGGTGTTTCTCTGCAGAATGGGGTGAAAACATACATTTTATTCACAGCAAAAAGTGTCCATCAGTTCTGAGTTGCATCCAAGAAAGATCAAGTTTTCTTTGTGTGTTAAAGCAGATACTATATACCCACATTATATACATGATGAGCTTAAAGCTTAAATTAATAGAAAAATCAAATAAAACAAGACAAGTCTTTCAAAAATTCAAGAGTCCCTTCTTGTTTCAAAAATACAACAATCCAAAACTAAAATGAGTAGCAAAACCAAATAGAAATAAATAATATATTTTATTTAAAAAAATATTTGCATATCCATTATTTTTCTACAGACAGCCGCTTTATCAATAAATAATCACTGGTGTAAGAAAAATTGTATATTGCTAGCTTAAAAAAACAAACATAAGCTCACTAAAAACCCTCAAAGCATTCTTGTTACATATTCTCTAAGATATTAGACAGATACATAAACAATAGATAATAATATTAATTGTATATCCATATCTACCCAGGCTTATCTCTGAAAACAAAAGATCATAAAGTACATCCATCAGTGACCTATGTGATGCAAAATATATGTCAGCATCTTGCTTCCTGTTGGGCTCCACCCCAATCACTCACACCCGTCTCCCCACCACTGTATCTGCTTTCTTGTAGCTAAGTTTGAGGCAACATGTGGGCATACTTACAGACAGTACTGAGGTGGGACAGATCCAGTATAATCAATGTCGGGGAGGAGACCCTCGCCTGTGTTTTTATAGGGCTGGGCCCCCTGGACCTGCGTCGCTCCATTTACCCAGCAGCCTTGCACACTCAGCAGCTGAGCAGGACGCCTGAAAGGGCAGCATTAGCCTCGTGCTTTGTGGAGGCTCCAGAGCACCATTGTCCTCAGAGCCCCAAACTGACTTAGTCATCAATACGGCAGCCATGGCTGTTGGCAACCTGACCTGGGACTATACAATGGCAACGCACTGACACGACAGTTTGATTGGTGTAGCGGGATAATAGAGACATTCTGGGAGCTGATCCCCACTCTCTCTGCTGTAGGTAAACTGAATCCTAAACTCTAGGTGGGGAAAGGGGTTTAGGCATCCCACACAGTGAGTACTTGGGTGTGTGTTGATTTCATTTACGGAGTCTGTTTCCTTCTGTACCAGGGTATGCTGGTCAGCTGGAGGAAGTGATGCACTATTGCAGTGAAGGTTTCACTGGCTCTGCCCAGGAGAATTTGGGTTATTTGCATCTTTTACCTCCCTTTTCACACAGAGCTGAGACAATTACTACACTCATGACAATAAGACATAATGACCTGGTGATACATGGAGAATGGAGATGCGAATTTAGAACTAAACCAAATATAATTTGAAGATACTTCAAGTGTTATTAGCACAAGTTCAGTCACTGGAATTAGCACTGCAAGTAAAGATGTAAAAATATGGAAAAAAATATTACAACCTAATTTTAGGACTTAAAGTTTTTCAGCCACCTTGATGTTTAGCTTTGCTATTTTATTGTACTATCATGTTATTTTCTTCTGTTTGCTGGCCTGCTACGTCACTGTGTTTCCTTTGTTTTGAGTATTACATTGAGTATTATTATGTGCTCTGTTTTTATTGAGGCTTGCTAGTTTCCAGCATTTCACATTGCTGTTTAATTGTTGTCCTCATTTCCCCAGTTCACACTTCTCAGTTGCATTGCATTCAGTTAATTTCACTCACCTGTTCCTCATTACTCCTGTACGCTCTGTGTTTTTAAACACAGCTTGCTGGATTCTCCTGTTGTTGTCCATCATGTTTCCTGAGGTTGCCCCGTTGAATCCTTAATGTATGACATATCTGTCCTTTATGCTTCAAATTTGTGTGTGATTTAATTTCCCTTTGTGATCAAAAAAGCCTTTTTGATTTTAAATTAAATTTGAACATAGTTATTTGTAAGTTTGTTCAACTGGTTTTCTTATTAAAATATTTTAATCAGGATTGTACCTTCCTCTTGAATGCATTTGGGTTCATTCCAACAACAAAACATGATGCGTCTTTTATTGTAGCATAACAGTAAAATCTCCCACGGAGATTTAGATGAAAACAAACCTGTAATTTACAGTTGTATTCAATTAATAAAGTTCATTTATTTCAGTAATTTATTTCACTAAATTAAGAGCATTCAAAATGTACATTTAATATGACAAATAAGTGTAATTCAAATGCATATTCTAATTTATTGAGCATGACTCCAATTATATTTATTCAATCATGTAAAAATGTGTTTTACAAAAAATATTTTTAAAATTGTTGTCAGTTGCACAATGATTGACAATCATTGTGCAACTTTAAAATAAACGGACATGAGAAATTTTCTTTATTTGTACCTTGCATTTTTATAATTGATTGTTTTTTTTTTGTTTTGTTTTTTACCAACTTTTAATTTGTGTCTTCCTCTATCACCAAGGTATAAATATGAAATAACATAGCCAGTGGCCACTGGGCTTGATGTGAACCATATCATACATGTCAACTGGTTGCATGGAAGTCACTCTAGAAAAAAATGTTGTTGTTTTTTTTTACCTGACCATTACAAATGCAAACATGTGGAGTTTTTCAAACCGTATTTCCACCACAACTGAGCTCTTTATTGGATAAAATTAAGATTAATCTTTTTGGCATTAAACTCTCAAGGTCGTTTTGGTGTGAAACAAAGGAGCCAAATGTAAAAAATAAACTTTGTGCCAATAGTTTAATAGGGTGGCCAATATGTGATGACCTTCATGTCTATTTTTCACGGCCTTGAAGGTGTGGTATCTTAAGCCTAACCTCAACTCTGACCTTTATCAACAGAAATCTCTGCTAGAAAACTGAAAAGTGAGTTGTCACATGGTCTTTTAGTAAGATCATGTCTCAACATATTATGGTCAAGAGATCTATTGGTACATTAAAATTGGTCAGTAAAGTACTTAACAGACATACAAGCAACATGGAAATAAAACATGTATCTAGATCAACACAGGAATGATTCAGTACTCAAGACCTGTCCTGTTTTATGACATATCAGTCATGAGGCCTAAATCCCATTGGAAATCTGCGAGGTGATCTGACGAGATGTGAATATAACAAGAAGATACAGGAATGTAGATTATTCCAGATTATATTGTGCAAATTAGAAGATTATGATGTCAGAATGGCTAGACACCCTTGTACAAATTATAGCAGAGTAAATAAATAGTGATATTGTTGGAAATTATTTCTTAAAAATATGGTGCCCTCTTATAATATTCTTAGCTTTAGATGGTTACTTATCTTTCAAACGGGTGGCAACAACTGTGTCTTGTAGTCTAATATAAAATAACCTGTAACCACAGTATTTTCCTCATGTTTTTCTTATTATTTCATTTTGAATGTTGTTAAATTTGAAGCCTTACTAATGGCATTTTTTAAAGATACTTAGATGGATAAGTGATGTGCAACAGAAGTATATATTTAGTGTACTTTTAAATAAATGCATGGCTGTAATGGTAAGCTCTTTATTTTAATAATCACCCTGGGATGTTTATGTCATGGATTAGATCATTCTAAAAGCATTATAGCATTGTTTTGTGCTGCTATTTCATTTTGCTTTTTCCATATAAAAATCAACATATATTTATTGCAAGATTTAACTGCAATAGTTTATTTTTTAAACAGTGAAAATAATGGATATTAAATCCCAAGCATTGAGATGCATTTTTGAGTTTGAACATGTGTTTTCTTTAGCATCAGTGACATCTAGTGGCAATTATCTGCATGACATTCTGGTGGGGAAAGAGTACAAAACCCTTCATATTGCAAATGATTGAAACATTCGCTTTTCCTTTTGTTATCTACTTAATTTTGTATGGATTTCTCCTTAAAGTGAAGTGATTTCATCAAAGAAACTACTTTTTTTTTTCAAACTGATGGTGACATTCTGCAGAATTAATATGTTGATTTGCTGCTGATTAAACTTTTAGACATCTGCTGGTTTCCTGGACTTCATGCATCCATAAATTCAGTTTTTAAAATCCTTCTTCTCTCCCTGAATATTGTATTTGATGGAGTTCTTAGTAACTTTGGTCATCTGTGGAGCAAGGGTTTTCACCTGTAGGGTATGTAGGCTGTTTACTTGTATGAACAGCTTTCTCTTTGTCTGATGTTAGTCTATTCATTGTCCTTCTCTCTACATGTGTGTCCATTAGTGTGTGTCAGCCTGCTTGCACCCAGAGCAGGTGATGAGCAGGTGAAAGGCTGATATAGACACAGATGTTGTGTGCCCGCGTGTGCATGTGTTTGTGTGTGCTTACATTACTCATGGTGTGAGGTACAACTCTGTTTACCTTGTCAGGTTGTCTCAACCTGTCGTGCTTTAAAGACAAAAAACAAGGAAACATGATGGCAAGTTTCTGTTACATTACAGTTATTAAATTTTGATGTTGCATCCCCAGAAAATAATTAAAACAGAATGTGTATTGCCTGAACAATCAGGACTCTGTGTGTTTGTCTTGGGGGTTGGGACTTTCCTTTTTCATCTATCAGGTTTGATTAAATGAATCATCCCTACTTCGTTACTCACACAGCCTACACAAGAAATAACAATAATTAAATGTTTTACTTCTGACTCCAATCTGTCCCCCTAACTCTACCCATGACTTTGAAAATTAGGCTTTTTCTGAACCTCTGGTTCTATTCTGAAAAATGTAACCCAGAAGTAACACACCTCAACAACTCATTTCCCTGTGAAATACAGCTGGGAGGGGGGCATTTGCATGTGTGGGGGGTCAGTGGAGTCCGGTACAGAGCTAGCACTGTGTGGTTCTACTTTGAATCCTTATCTGGCTGCATAACAAGTCCATTCATGTTTAAACTGGTCAAATGACTCATCTCATCTACCAGTTACTGCATCACTCATATATATATATATATATATATATATATATATATATATATATATATATATAGTCTCTAGGTTAAAAGTTTAGGCCTGTTTGAAGGAGAACATAACATGCTTAAAGAAGGCCTTTAGTAGGTTGCATCCATCCTGTTTTAATCTCTGGAATGACAGGTCTTGTGTGGCCTCTACCACAATTGAAGGTTTTACTGAGCCAGGTTCTGGTTCTGTTAGAGTTTTCTGCCTGATAATAGTGAGGTTTGCCTCATCACTGTCACTACAAATATTCAGCATAAGGAATTGCTGTAAAGTCAACAATACAATGCAAGCAATTGCCTACTGTCCCAACATGGAGGCCAAATGGATTGAATGCCGCAAGCTGATTAACTTGATGCAGTCTGCTGAATTTCCTTAGAAACTTTTTCACTTTTTACTATGAATAATTAACTGGGTTTAATAAACTGGAATGTGTTTGTGATTGAAGTGAAATTACTTTTTGTAAAGTGCCTCAAGATGTCAGTTGTTGGGAATTGGTACTATATAAATAAACTAACTAAACTAAAATGAATTCAATTTCTTGGGCAAATAATTTTTTTTACCCTTTACCTCTTACATGTCGCCAATTGTTGTCTCCATTTCCAGGAATTCTGTATGGCGGGTTTTCATTTTCTTTTTGTTTGCACAGAAGGTACTGCACAAGTTTTACACAAAGATGACAAAATTTTCCTGATTATTTGAATTGTTATATCAACATTTATTTTGGGATCTTAGACTTAATTACTCCCATTTGCTTCTTTGTACCCACACACACACACGCACACATACAAAACTCTTTGTATATCCACACACACAAGCACTCCGACATGTAGATTGCCCTGAGCAAATGCCCTCCTCCAGCTGGAACGTTACCATGGGGACTAATCCAGGTAAGGATGATGTGAGCAGGACATCTGCTCATGTCACCTCTACTTGCTGGACACCTAAGCAGCTGGACAGAAAAACACTGAGAGAATATTCGATAGGTTTGAACATTTCCTATGATAGCCTCCATGAGTCACCGTTGGTGTTGGAAATGGGAAAACAGAAACGCTGTCTGTATTAAAGGGTAACGACAGGCACCCACACAAGGCTGTCTGCACTCTCAGTTTATTTTGTAATGGAGAACATTTAGCAGTATAGTGTAAGACCAGATGTTAGTGCTAAAACACACTCTCTTAAGATCTAAAAGTAAACTTTTCCAAGACCAAATCCTCTTTGATCATTGCTCATTCAGTGTTACAGCATCGGAGAGCAAAATGAGGCCCCTCCTGGGAGACAGAGCAGCCCTTTGGCATTTGCATGACTCTTCATTATCAGTAACTGTCAGAGGAAACAGCCAACAGGCAGTACACACACACACAAACAAATGAACTCTCACAGCCTCTGGGTAGCACTTACTCCACCATAAACAGATAGTACAACAGAGTTGGACAGGCACCACAAATGCAATCATGTTGATGCTGCAGAGATACAACAAGTGCTGCTAATGTCTCAGTGTGGCCCAGCAGAGCAGAGTTTAAAGGGTCACTGAAGACAGTAGTAGACGTAATGAAATGAAACAATTCAACTGTCAGGGGCAGACATGTGTTAGCTGAATTTTGTAAATTGCCAGTTTATTGGGTAATTCCAGTGTTAAAAGAAAGGGAGACCTTCTGAAGAGTAACAGAAACTAAAAGCAAAAAAAAAAAAGGTTTTGGTAGTTGTAGAAAATATCAAACAGAAAGATGCAATAACATAAAACAATAATATAAAATGGGTAACGGTAAACATAATGTATTTTTCTAACAATGAGCCTTGTAATGAAATCCAAACTCTTACTTTTCATTTTTTGCCACATTACAGTTAAAAATGTTAGTGTATTTTATCGTTATTTTATGTGATAGACTATAAATAAATAAGAATCTGTAAAGTCTGATGTATATATGTACTCCACTTCCTTTATTCTGTTATCCCTAAGTAAAATTCAGTGTAACGATTTGCCTTCCAAAGTCACCTACATAGTAAATAGTCTACTTGTGTGTAATTTATTTTAATGTAACTACCACTATTTCTGAAGATCTCACTGGTTTGTTAGAAAAGATTAATGAAAAAGCATTATAAGAAACACATCTGATAATTCAGATACAAAATTGCAGAAAGTTTTACAGTTGGGCTTATAAATCACTATTCAAAGCTATAAGTATCTCAATGAGCATTATTCAAGCCAACATCAAATGTGTAGCATAGATGGTCAAAACATAGTCATTTTAGATGACATGCCAAACAAGGGGATCATTCATTAGAAAAGTAGCAAAGAGTCGTATTGTATCTTTGGAGGATCTGGAGAGATCCACAGCTCTGGAGCTGTGGATCTCCCACCTGAGAGAACAACTCAAGTGGGAGTTGTTCTCCCAAATAATTGTTGAACAGATAATTGTTGTGCATGCTACAAATCTGACCAGGAAGGTCATTATTTAAGGGGTTTTTACAAAATCTTGTTCTCCTTCCGATCTTGACTTATTTTGCAAAGAAGATTGGACAAAAATATTAGCTAATGGATGTGAAAATCTGGAAGTGTAAAAGAGCAGCAGCTGCAACTACAGTGAAAGGACCTTCTCACCATGGCTGGAAAGAAATGCATGCCGCACTTTTCAGGTTTGTATTTTTCAAGGCTTCTGAAACCAGGATTTTGTTTTCTTTCTATGCCACAATTATGTTTTACACTGTGATATTCTGTCATATAAATTTAAATAAAACACACTTAAGTTTGTGGTTACAAAGTGAAAAATATGAAAACTATTGACGGAGAACACTTTAGTTACGTTTGTATGGCACTAAATAAACATTATACAACTTTAATACAAAAAAATAGTCTATTTTGGAAAACAGCAGTATTTACAGTTGGTCAGTCTTCACCTTAAGTCTTAAACAAATTACTTCTGCAGGCTAATAAAACAACTGGAAGCTGGAAGGACAGGTGTAGCAAAAGCAAGGACCAGTTGGGACAGCCGTTTTAAAATGGAAGGAAAGTAACCAGGATACTAAGGAGTGTAAGCCATCCACCTTCCAGTTGCTTTAAGCAAATATTGACTGGAGAATCAAGCAGAGGCAAAGAGGCTCTCATGTAAAGCCTGACATGCAGGTGAGGTCAGGCTTTCTAATGGCAAGATGAGGCTATCGGTGTTTTCTGCAACAATAAATGATGATGGGGATTTAAAGGAGACATGAAGACAATATTAAGGTGATAATATGTATAACATAGAAGAAGACAAACTGGTAGACAAGATTTGATGTCAGTTTTTAGACAAACCCTAAGGTCACTTTCGAGCAATACATTGTTTCAAATATTCTTAGATGGATTTGTGTAGTAAATATTTAGTATCATCTACAGTTATAGGTAGCTATTGTGTACAAAACATTATGTTAAGAAAAAATTATTCATTTATTGTCAAACAATTAAAACTGTTTGCATTATGCTGAAAATAGAAAAACATATTAATGAATGGCATAGGAACGGCAATGGTTGAATACTTCAGCATAGCATCCTGATGACAGATGGCTTGTACCAGATCTGTGTGTGCGTGTGTGTGTGCATGTGTATCAGTGCAGTTAATGTTTAGTTAATGATTAATATAACCTCCTATTAAGGCCACCTCTCAGGACCGTCTGAAGTCTCGCTTTGTTACGCAGAAAATGATTAGTGATGAGTAGATCCCCACAGTGGAAAAAAAAAAAAAAACAAAAAAAAAACATGCTCCATAAATTTGCCAATGGAAAAATGATTATCAAAAGCACGCCAAAGGAGGGAGATCAAGAGATTATCACCCCCAGGTCCTGGTAAATGTCAGCCTCTTCAGCACAGGTGGGACTGATCGGTGGTCTGTTTTGTTTTGGGGGTTTTTGTACTTGTTTACAGTTCAAATAGAATTCAATGTACATATACGAGACAGGTTTACAATCACACATTTGCATCTTTTACTTCTTCATATGAGACTACAAAGCAAATGTTGGATAAAAGTTGCTCTGATGGAACCTACAAACATTTTACTGGAAAAAAACTATACTCTTCAAACTTTGGAAACAACATTAGTCTTAGCTGCTTTCTTTTGTCTAAAAACTGTGGAAACAATGAGTTAGTCTGAGCTGCTTCCTTTAGAGCAGTAACTGCTGCCAGCTGTATGCAAATAAGACAATGTACCTGCTCAGTGAAATAAAGGCTGCAACACACCTGGTGGCAGTTACTAAAAGAATTAACATCATGGAGATCTCAGATGAAATACTGGCTCTAACTTTACTCTTTATGCATTTTTTTTCGGTTTTTATATAAATTTATGAGTCATACTGGTGTTTCTTATCAATTTTAGTGCAATGATATTAAATAAAATGACTGGAAAAAGAGCTTGGCGCAGCATTCATCTCATTTGCGCAGTCCAAGTCCAAAAGTCAAACTTCGTGCCTTTTCCAGATGCCCACCCGTACCTGCGTAACGCGAGCCGAACGAACAAAACTTCATCTTCAGGTATTGTACGTGAGGCTCAACGTGAAGCAAATACAGAGAAAAGTGAGGAAAAGTCACAAATGGTGTGGCGTGATGCTGTTCTGGAACATAGCAGCAGGCGTTTCTCTTCTCCACTCTCTGAAAGGGGGAAAGGTTTTAAAAAGTTAAATAAATTAGAAAAATATAGAAACTAGTGAAAGAATTGATGCTCTGCATGAACTTACGGCCTACCTTTAGAAGAAGAAAAGCAATAAAGGAAGGGAATTGTGCAAGCTTGGTCCCCGCCTTTCCCACGCATTGAATGTGTGCGTTTTGTGACAGGTATACACCTTTTATACTTCCCCACGCTCCCCCCTCACCCATCCGTCCTCCTTTCTCCTCCCCTGTTAGTGGATCCTCTGGGCGCAGACACCTGCCGCACGGTGCGTTGCTCTGATCCAATATTGACATAAAGAGGGAGGGGCACGCCTGTGTGTGCGTAAAACACGCGCGACCAAAATGAATTATTCCAAAGTGCGCGCCCTCCTCCTCTTCCTGCTCCAGTGTGCCAGGCAACGACATGTGTGACCTCTGCGCCTACACTGAACTGTAAAAAGCCTCATTGTAACGTAGCTACCTGACGACAAGCTCAAGCCGTGCTATACAGCTTCTGTTCTGGGATTATTTTCATACACTTTGCCTTGCAAATACCAGCGTGGAGCTGACGCTTCACTTTGTTCCACAACTTTTTGAAGGAAGGTTCATTTATGGTTGTGTAGAGAGGGATGGATTTTAGTTCACATGGGTCACAAATTCAGAAATCCAACCAAAGGTACAAAGTTTTTATTTAATGCAGCGAGTTTGAAAAATCCTGGCAACACGTGAAAAATAAAATTGCTCACCTTGTTAAATCATACATAAACGGTGTTTAAGAACATTTCTTTTGTCAGTTTCACTTCCTGTGCTATCCTCTTTACTGCTGGACGATAAAAAAAAGTTAATTAAGCAGAACCTGTTTGACATGAAGAAAGCTAACAGTTAACACATATTATGATTTAAAGCTAAACATCACAAATTAATTATCAACTAACAGACTGAAAACCTTTGTAAAGACATTTCTAAAGTTTTAGGATCTTTGGCTGGCAACTCACACTGATAGCCATTATCCATAAATGAAGAAAATATGAACATTCACCAAAGTGGCTGGCCTACAAGAAATTATCCAAGAGTTCAACAACTTATCCACGAGATCATAAATAGAGCCAGAATGTCTTAACCACATGGGGCTACACTTTGCGCTGTTAAGAGTTCAGAATTCTTCAGTAAGAAAGAGACTTGGCAAGACTTACAGTTCCAAGGTCTGAACCTTCTGATCATAGAAAGTAGAAAGACCAAATATAAAACCATTTAATGATCTTAAAGGATGGTGGTGTTCAGTCCCTGGCTTACTGGACTGGACAAGCAAATAAACAACAAAAAACTCAGTCATGGCCATTGCCTTCCTAAGCAGTTGTTCTCAGCGCTGTGTCTGGGATGTCTCCCATTGAGCTTGATTTCTCCAGTTGAAATTCAAATGTGTCAATCATTGAATAGAAAAATAAGTTCTGAACAATTGACATTCTGAGTTTTTGCAGTGTTTTAGAATTGTAGTTTGTCTATGGTTACAGTTTTGGCAATGGCAGCAGAGGAAGTAAATTAAACCATTCAATCTGTGTTGGTCACAATTCCAAATATTGATCAATTAAAGTTGGAAAAAGAGGAATGTAGAAAACATTTTATTGCATGCAAAGATCTTGTTGGCCTTATCCACAAGGGCATGTTTATAGTCACAGTTTCATCAAGCTGGCGCATTACATCCATCACGGCCTACAACAGCATTTGGGTAAAATCAGCTTAAAACTTCAATAGAATCTACATCTCCAGCAAGCAATCGCTCTCAATAGACAAGGGTCCAGACTCTGTGAGAGAAAGCACTGAACAAGGTGATGGTTTTTACCAGTCTACTCAGTCAAGATGCAACTTAAAAATCTTCTCTTTTTTACACCCCAAGACAGAAGGGGACCCAGAGCAGGGGGCCATATCACTGATGTCAAAATGTACGATTGGCTACAGATAATTCTTCCACAACAGATCACACAGCACACATACCAGACTGCTAGTCAATAAGAGATCTGCATGTCTGCTGCAAATTGGCAGGTCACTCCTCTAAAGTACGGGTTAATGGGTTGTACATAGTAAGAAAAATGCATTGAATTAGAGCAAACATACCCCCAGGGTATTTTTAAAATTAGATTTTCTACTAATGGGTAATTTGCAGTTTAAATTACAGGAACAGATATTGGGGGGAAAAAACTATATGAGGACAACATCATGAGAATAAATACATATATGCATATATTCTTATGTTGATGATGATAATTTTTTAATTCAGACATTTCACCAACAAAACATATTAACAAAGACTTTTATATTTCTAAGTGTAAATACAATGCCTTGCTACCAAATATACATGTAAATACACCATTTGTTTGGTGACTGAGTCTGAAAAGGAGTATGATGAAATTTAACTTATATAATCATACCCCTTTTCCATTCAGTAATTCCTAACAATCTTTCAATTTCCCATCTCTCTTCTAAAAGAGCACATTAGATTAGCAGAAGAGTAAAAAAAAAGGGTAGTAGTTAACTGCAATTAATCCATTTTTGATTGCAGACATGAAAAAGTAGATAAACATCAATATCTGAACATGATTTAGTACTCTAAAATGCATAAGTATTTCCACAAGGCTTATTATATACAAATGTGAAATGCAAAAGAAAAGATGTTAAGATGCTATGAAAGACTGAATCTACTTATAATCTGCAGCAAATCAGTCATTTAAAATGTACAAATAAAATCTACAGTTTAGAAAGTTTTTTAACTTTTCATATATTTGTCTTCCAACTCAATTTAGATTTTGCTGATCTAAAGCAAACTAAAGCACGCAGAAATCACAATATTTTAACATCGACAACCTTTTTCGCACATTACATTTAAAACGACATAAAAAACATTTTTCACAGGGTTTAAACCTTCTAACCTAAATAATCAATGTACATAACTAAAATCAGGAAATGCATCTAATTACAATTAAATTACTACTTAAAACTTTTGAATAGGACAACAAACTACAGACTACACATACCAATTGTGGCTACATATTCTTGTAATCATGGCCTTAAAAAAAATGTAGTTTGAAGTACAGGCTAGTTTAAAGTACAAAAAGCTAGAGAGACAGAAATTTGTCTTTCTAGGTTTTAAGATAATTTAAAAAAAGAACAGACTGTCAAAAGCTACTGTGGTTATTTGTGGAAATCAACATTTATTTATTTTGTAATACAGTTTGTTTTCAATAGTTTCCTAGTTTTGGAAAGCACATAAAGCAAATTGCATACATTTCCTGTATGTATCAAATCTTGTTTCAATGAAATACAAATATCTAACACTAGTACTGTAAAAATAACATTTTATCAAGAAAAGCCCATAGGACAATAATAACCCTGTAAGGTTACAGCACATTAAAAATGAAAATCGATATTGGCCAGGAAAAGCCTGATCTGTGATCTCTACACTTTTGCATTCTTGCTTTAGAAGCAAAGCCTTCAGGATTTTTCACAAAACTGAAAATTGAAGGGTGATACTTCACACCACTTATATGAAATCACTTTGATTAAAAAAAATCAACACTTTCTTTAGATAAGCATGTTTCATACAAAATATGAGATGTAACCATGTGTTAGCAGTACGTGTTGGTTGAAATGTCCCCTGCTGCCCACCTATACAGACAGTTGTAGTTCAACACAATGATGAAGCTCCTGAGATCTTACTGGTCACTCTGACCCAATCTCCTCTTGTAGGCATCCCAGCCCGACTTTCTATACGACTCGGCAGCCTCGAGCCTATCAGATGCCTCCAAAATGCCTCGTCCCACAATGATGACGTCTGAGCCTTTGTTGTAGATCACGTCCTCTGGGGTTGTGTACTGTTGGCCCATCAAATCCCCTGGGTGACAAGAAAACACTGGGAGATCAGGAAAGTTGTGAATAAGAAAGAGAGACGAATGAGAGGGTCAACAAATAATTTCTAAAGCAACAGCACCACCTTGTGTTGGAGAAAGTATCATTAAATCTATCATTAAATCTTTGCAATTTAAAAATAAAAGACTAAAAAAACATTTTAAATTACCAGCAATTAAGGTTTTATGATTATATAATTACATAAACTATTAAAAGTGTGTAAAACAATGCTACCCGTCATACATCTCTATACCTAAATCATGGTACCTGTTGAACAAAGAAATTCAGATACTGGCAGTTTCCCACGACAAAGAAACAACAGACAGACAAGAAGTGAAGTTTACCTCCAGCCTTTATCTGCACACCAGGAGTCATGTGGAGAAATTCTGGTTTTTCAGTCATCTTGGAGCCACAAATGAACCCAATTACAAAGTCTGGGTTTTCCTCTGCCATCTTCACCTGGAGAGAGAAGAAACAAAGCTGCAGTAAACCCTGAAGCATCATGTATTGTGATAAGAAGACCTCAGCAGAAAGGTGCTTACCACAGCTTGTGTGTATTCACCAGTAGCCAGAGAGCCTTGGGAGCTCATCTGTGCAATGAGCAAACAGCCTCGGCCCAAAGGCTTCCCCACAGCGCGCAAGCCCTTCACGACCCCGGGCCCCGGCACAGCGTGGGCGTTGACGATGTGGGACCAAGACGAGATCCGGAACACACCGCCTGGAGAGAACAAACACTAATCCAGCTCAACTGTGAAGATATTTTATACATCTGGTTGCTCTTTCGCAAAAGGAAGAACAGTCTAACATGATCTCACCTTCATACTGATGCTTGACTGTATTTCCAATGTCAGCAAACTTGCGGTCTTCAAAGATGAGAAAGTTGTGTCGTTCAGCCACAGCTTGGAGTTTCTGGCTGAACTCTTCTGAGAAATCCTGATGGAACACAAAAAAACATGAGTTTAAGTGATTCAACCATGTTCTTTAAGCAAAAAAGTGCTTCTCTTCTACCTTCAGGATGTCACAGTGAGTCTTCAACATGCAGATCTTTGAACCGAGAGACTCGGCCAGCTGGAGCAGCTCCTTGTTGCTCGTCATGTCTGCGGAGACGCAAAGATTGGACTCCTTCTCCTCCATGATCTTGAGCAGTTTAGATGCCAAGGGGTGCATTTCTGCAAACCAACTGATGTTAGCATCCCAAATGAGCACGCAATTTGATTTAATAGTTAGATATTACATACTTGGCAGCTCTGCTCTGTCTGCATAGCTCAAAGTTCGCTTTGGTTCCACACATGGCTTCTTGGGAGCTGGAGAATCACTGCCGTTTGTCTTCTTAGGCCTGAAAGACACACAATAAACATGAAGCTAACTCAGTGTGACTTGCAGAAGTATTTAGATTTTTATATCTTGCAATAAGGCAACCACTAGCTTCATTGTATTTTGGGGGGATTTTATGCAATAGACCAACACAAAGTAGAGCAAAGTGAAAGAAAAAAAATTGCAATATTTTCAAAAGTTTTTGCAAAAGAAATATATTGTTTTATGTCATCTATTAAAAATTCTAATTGAGACAAGACTATATGCTTGTCTCAAGAATAATATATATATATATATATTTACTATGCTTTCCTATAGCAAAAAAACTAGTAGTAAATTGTATAAAGAGGATATTTTGAGTTTAACTGATGAAAGACGAAATAGGTCCATCTCAGCAGCTTTTTGTACCTTTAAGGCAAAAGCAAAAGGCATATTTTTTTACCAACCTTTGTCAGCTTTTTAATCCATTTTGAACTATTTTCCCACCAAACACAGCACTACAATGCAACCATAGAACTACTAAAAACAGTGCATAAGAGCGACAAACCCAAAATAAAGTCAGAACAACAAATCACAGAAGATACTTGATGCTGAGGTATGACTTTCTCAGTTCTGCCAGCCACCTAGCAGAAAACCAAAAAAATAACCTCTTTTTCAGTACCTGAAAGTGTTGTTGTCCAGGATGAACTTGCGGACACTCTGGGCTGTTGGGGCGTCGATGCGTTCAGCTGCAAGCAGCACATCAAGCAGCTTAAACATGGAGATGATGGGCAGGAGCCGAATTCCCCGAGATGCTAACATCTCCACCCCGCCTTGCTCTCTGTCCATCAACACAATGGCATCTGTCACCTTGAACATGTAGAATATAAACATAACACCGTTTAGAAGAATTTATTTGAAAAACCTTTGTGTTGCAGTGTCTAAACGTCAGTGATTGTTCACCTTCAGCCCCTCTTTATGGAGAACGTCTGCCGTCTCCAGGATGCTGCTGCCACTGGTCACTGTGTCCTCAATGATTAAACACGTATCTCCCTTACAAAATGACCCCTCCACCATCTTCTTAGTTCCTACAGGTAGATTACATAAGAAAAAAAGTAGGGGACAAACTGACCACCGGCTGGGATTTGCTATTTAAGAAAACTAACCAAAATAGTGTATTTCTGATTAGATACTAGCCTGACTCTGTGTTTTGAGAGCTTGATAAATTGAGATAGGCTCACCATAGTCCTTGGCCTCTTTCCGCCTGATGAGCATGGGCAGTTCATTTCTTGAGCAGATAATTGTGGCCAGAGGCAGGGCCGTGTACGGAACCCCACACACCGAGTTAAACTGAAGGTTCTCTTCCTGCGCTCGTTGGTAGATGGCGCTCGAAACCTGTGAAGAAAAGCAAAACGAAAGGTGTTTGGTGGCCTTCACTAAAGCTGCATCCTCAGTTCTCTGATCTGCATAGAAAGGTCCCACATCATTATAACAATTGCTGAAATGTAGCTTTAAGTTCCTTCCTCCACAAATACAAGACAAGCTATGTGGAAAAGGTGAAGTCATAGGTGTAACACCAGTCCCCTCTCACGCCTTCAGGTCATTTACACAAGTCCCTGCAAAAACCAGGGAAACTGGAACGTTTTAACTGCAGATATAAATGTTTAGAGTCTGTTTTTCTTCTAATTATAACCTTGTCCCCTCTTTGATCTGCCCTTTGTTTACAAGGATAGCGAGTTTACAATCTTTTTTGAGACTAAACGGTAGTGCTCATGGCCTTTGAACCTTGGTACTATGGATCACCTGGGAGTTTAATTAACTGCACCTCTTTCCAGCGCCGAATAGGTTTTGTTATCCCTGCAAAACAGTTGCCATGACAAAATTAAGGAATCAGGACTAGATTAACTATAAAGCATAAACTCAGACAACTTAATCGGTACACAATACCAGTACTGGTTAGATCCCCACTTGCTTTCAGTCTTCTAAATATAGATCCAATAAGGTATCAGAAGCTAATTTTGTGGTTGCTGCAGATTTTTTTTAGCTGCTCCATGACGGGAATCTTGTTCCACAAAAGGATCTGGACTTAGATCTGAAACTGTACATATCCTGGTGGTTGCATCATATTGCATCTTCTGGAGCAGAAGATCCTTTAAACAGCTGCTAACATCTTTGTGCCAGAAACCACAGCACACTTTCAAGAGTCTACTAGAATCGGTGCCTGATGGGTCACATGTACACTGGTAGCAAATGGGGTGTTGGGCAGGTGGTCATAATGTTATGTCTGACTGGGAAAAACTATGCAGAGCAGGAAAGTATTGCATCTGCCAATTACTGCAGCTTTTTCTTTATTTACATACTTTATTTCAAACAAATACCATTCCATAGAGGATCTTTAGTACAATTACTGCAGCTTCTTCTGTAATTCAATATTTTATTCAAGCAGTTCAAATGCATCACTAATTCAAAATGTATATTTTAAACATAGTTCCACCTACCTTTTAACATTTCTCCATGTTTATTGCCCTTACAGAGAAAATGTATCATGTTGAGCCTATCAGATCAATTAAAACGTTGATGCAATGTAGTTTACAAAGAACAGCTTTCAAAAAATATTCCTTTTTTAAAAAATTCAGTAAAAGTTTAAGCTGAACTCTTGAGTATATTTCATGCATTTGCATAGATAACATTGCTCTCTGTTTCTGAACTAGATCAATACAAACAGGGTCACGGCACCACTGATGAGCAGTTTCACAAATCCTTAAAGTCTGCAAAAATTTCGATAAAGCCAGTGATTTACCGGAAACCAATCCTTTAAGAGGACTTTGTCGCACTCGTGTAGACAAACCAATACCAGCAAAGATTAATTTAGATTATTTTGTAAGTTTTTACCCTGGAAACAAAAGCCAGGCGAAGTTTTCTGGAGTTTATGCCATATTTAAATAGTTTCAAATCAAGCATGCGCTGTTTAGCGGGAAGGACTCTACACGTGCTTACCTGGTTCATCAGAGCAGGATGGGAAACCAGAACCCTCAGGTCGATATAAATCGGTGTCAGCAGGCCGCTTTTTAGCTTGTATTCTCCGAACTTTACTGCGTTCACATCGTGCAGCTTCAGGATTAAACTGTCAATAGAAACATCCGCCATTGTTGGGTGCTAAGGAAATTCTTCTCTCAAAACTTAAGGTGAAACACGGGTCCTCCCCTAGGAAACGGCTAAAAAACAACTTCCGTGTCATCCTTTCAGAATAAGTGACAAGAATATTCGACACTGAGCAGTAAGTGGATACATTACAAAAGAAATTATGTTGCGTGACTAAAGTAATTTTTTTGAAAGTATTTTTCGTCCTATTTTTACAAAACCTTCGGTTGTGTCGTCCTGGTCTGCTCTGCATCCCCAGAACCAAAACCAAACGAGGAGAAGCAGCATTCAGCATCTAACGGACTCACAGGCATTACTGCTTGTATGTTCCGACAAGAAAATAAAATGCAATAAAACCAATCAGAGAAATGTGTAACATTGGAATATTAGAATGATTTTCACTGTATTGCATTTTTGTTATGTATAAACTTCGAATGGTTTGCATACAGCTATATATTTTTTTGCAAGCTTGCTATTAGTTGAATATTATTTTTTGATTTATTACTCCTGCATAGGCCTACTTTTGGACTTTAATAGTTAATTAAGTTATTTATATTTGCAGGTTGGTTTCTTTAGAACCACATTCAACTTGGAACGTTGTCCAGCTGCAGAACACCGCAGGCCTGGATTGGACCTCCAGGTTTCAACCCAAAACCTGGGACTGCTGGATCCACTGCCTGCTTTGGACTGGATTAAGATGAGATAATAATCTTATCTTAATCCAGTAATAATACAGATATCTAGACAAAAAAATCTAAATATCTATATTATATATATATATATATATATATATATATATATATATATATATATATATATATATATATATATATAAATATCTATATCTATATTTATAAAGATGTATATATATATATATATATATATATATATATATATATATAGATTTTATATATATATATATATATATATATATATATATATATATATATATATATATATATATATATATTTATGAAGATGTGTATTTATTGACTTATAAATATTCATATAAATTCATATTTATATGAATTGAATAAATTCATATATATATATATATATATATATATATATATATATATATATATATATATATATATATATATATATATATGAATATGAATTTAGATATATATATTTATATCTTGCCCAGAAAGATGAATAGTTGTCAATTTTTTCAAATTTGTATAAGTGTAAACTTCTAAAAGTCTCTTTTTGTTCCCTGTTTTTTACTTTTTCTTTTTCCAAATCTCCCATTAATTATAAAATGTGGTTTTCTTATTTTCTGTTTAGAATTAGAAATAAAACTCTTCCAATGGATGAACATGAGCCGGAGCACCCGGAGTGAACCCACAGCTACACAGGGAGACGTTTCCCACCGTGCAGTCCTGGATAAGTAAATCAAATCAAATTTGATTTGTATAGCAGCTATACAAATAAAATTTGATTTGATTTTTTATTTTCATTTTATACGATAAATACTAACAATGGAATGGTTCTTTTTATTAACATTCAGGATTATGATACTATGAAAATCAAAAATACAATGTAATCAAGTATTTTGGTTGAAAAATTATCTTAATTCTTGTTTATATATGAAAACTCTATGCTTCTATATGTAATGACGCCATCTTGCTCAGGGCAAGAATGGAGCGAAAGACATTAGAACTCCGAATTATGTACTAAAACCCTTGATTTAAAGTTCTCCGAGTACATGGAAGCCTATTAGAGTTAAAAGCTAGCTACTAGTATAGCTACTTTTATTGCTCAATTTATAATTCAATAGACTTTCTACTTTCCCTTATAACTATAGAGTAGAATTAGCGGAATCAGTTTCTATTTCTTTTTAGATAATTAGGAATTAGATATTGTACTAAATACAATCACGTAATTATTTTGGTTGAAAAAATTATCTTAATTTTAATATATATGCAAAATCTTGCTTCTTTATATGTAATGAGTCTAACACACGTAAAGAATGCATCCTTCAGATAACAAATTTGGAAAAAATGCGATAGTTTAAAAAAACTGATTAAGACTACATTTACATAGCAGAATCACACCACATACACTGTATCTATCTGTAGTCTGCAGCATGTACTAATTTTCTAAAGAGAAAATGACAACCACATTATTTTCTTTTGGATTTATTAAAAAGGTTCGGTCCACAGTAGTTCAGAGTCTGGCAACAACATAATTAACAAAACAAAAGAAAAACCAAATACAGTAAATAAAAATTAAGTTTACACCCCAAAAATAGCACTGAGCAAAATGCCTAAGTAGAAAGGGATAAATAGAAGTAAAGACTTTAAAAATACAAACATGTAATTTAAACAGATTTTGTTTGCAAATTTATCAACAGTTTTGGTCAGTGAGCTTTGAGTTTATTTTTTTTAAAAAAAGGTTATCTTTTCCTTATTTTAAGAAAATATTTATTGTCCGCTACAGATAATGTCCACATCTGATGAATAATAAAAAAAAAATGTACACAGTAAAAACGGCTGGTAAATATACATAATACCACACCAAAAGTAACAGTGCTTATTTTTTAAAAGGAAGGTTTGTTTAGATTTTTTTTTTTTTTTTTTCATTAAAAAAGCAGAGTAGGCAAATGAATTCCTAAACTGCCCAACAGAAAGCAGCACACTGACCACAGAAAGACAGAACACCTGAAAGTAATTTTAAGAAACAATAAAATACTGTATGGCTTTGCAATTCTTTTCATAAAACTATTTCTGATTTGGAAACATTTCGGCATTTGAAAAATGCAAGTTTTTCTAAAATGTTTTTTGAATATTGAATTAATTTGTCCAGTGGCACAAAAATAGATGTAGATGTAAATATGTAAATTGCTAAAAAAAAATTAAAATGTTTTTTGTATATTTTTGCCTATCTTCAGATATATTTTTGTTTAAGCAGGAGAAATAAAACTTTTTTTACTCTAAAACCCCTTGTTTCTGTGTGCAGCGCAGTATGTTTTGTTGTGTTTAAGGTGACGTTGCAGGAGTATTTGTGCTGTGAAAGATTTGTGTAAAAAATGTAAAAAAAAAAAAAAAAAGTGTTAAACATTCTCTATTTCTGCTGAAAAAGATAAGAGAATCAAATCTCTCCAGATCTTTGAAAAGACACAGAGTTCTTTAAGGCACAAAATGTAGTTGCGGTGAAAATCCTTAAGGCACAAATGTGATGGAAATGTTTCTTGATGCACCAGGAGGAAACTTCCTTCTTGAAGTGATGACATTTTACAGGGTTTCACTTCACAATTCCTCCTTTCTTCCCACTCCTTTTCTATTCTAAGGGGCTTTGAGCATCTGCTAGCAGCTCTGGATTTAAACATTCAATTGGACACTGGATGTTCTGAAAGAAAACAACAAGAAAATGGGTTGTAATGCTATCTGGGATGAATAGAATCACAAATACATTTTTAAAAGGTACACAATGCAAACCATTTTTTAGCTAGCCTTTTTTAGCTTATATATATTTGGTATTTATGGTAAACCAGAAATTCCCAAACCATACATGTAAAACGTTAATCAACCATTAGAAAAGGAGTTCCTGATGCTCAATTCAGTACAATAAAACAGAAGTTTTATAGATAAACTCAATATCCTTTCTAAGAGCAAAAACATTCACTGACCAGTTTACGTAGAGCATTTTCCCGGTAGCGCTGGAAGGCATCTAAGCCACCAGGCTGCAAGATCTCAGCCTCCACATTGGTTTGTCCTCCAGGCCTTCTGCAGTTCTCACATCGCCAGCCCTTTACAAGGAGTTAAAGTTAAACAACACAGTCAACACAAAAATAAAAGCTTTCTGACCATCAAATATATAAATGTTATGATGGAAACTGAAATCAAATTTCAGGTTGTCCAGCCTGATTAGTGACCAGCTGGTGGCTTTTTGTACATCCAGACCAAACAAAGTCCAGCAGACACAAACAATCAAAGAAAAGTTCATACAGTTTCTTTTAAGAGTTTTTTAGAGAATGCTAAATTATGCACATGGAAATGCAAGATTACAGAGTGCTGTGAAAAATTTGAAAATTCAATTTTCCAATTAAAATATACACTGTAATTGCTAAGAGGATGCTAACAACAATACTCTTTTTTGGTGTGGACACTGTTACAGAGAGAAGAAATCTATTAGTTAGGCATTTCCAGCCTTAGCAAGGCTTTTAAAAACAATGTTTGAGCAAGCACAAATCCATTAAGAATTTGTTTGAAAATGTGTACTTTCTGAGGTACACTTCTTATTTATTATTTCCTGTAAGAAATGACACTTCAGCAGATAACAGGAAGCCAAGCTTCTCCATTCTTTTGAACATTTGACATTTTTGAGCATTGTTGAAAAACTCTGTGCAAAGTAACTTCAACCTTGCAGAAATAATGACTGATCGAATCTATCTAAACATTAAGTTTTCTAAACTTTTT
Source organism: Gambusia affinis (assembly GCF_019740435.1). Classification (NCBI taxonomy): domain Eukaryota; kingdom Metazoa; phylum Chordata; class Actinopteri; order Cyprinodontiformes; family Poeciliidae; genus Gambusia; species Gambusia affinis. The sequence goes on from NC_057878.1 coordinate 23,324,642, forward strand.
CTTTTACATTTTTGTTCTCTTACAAGAAATACAGAATCATTCATAGCATCTCTATGTTATTTCTTCCAAACTTTACAAAGACATTACACTGTTATTAAAATAATATGAGAGGGGGGAGTGTAAAACGTAGCCATGATGAAAAAATTAAAGAGACAGACACTTTGAAAATGCTGAGTCACTGGTTGCTTTAATGATTCACCCTTTTCTGGAGAGCAGATCTTTGACCCAAACTCTTTTTTTAGATAAAAAAAATCTATATTTCAATCAGTACCTGATTGAAAAAATTTTTGTCTTTTTTTGTTAAACTCTAAAAAGCCATACATTACTTGCATGTTTTTATCAAAATGATCGGGGAATATAAATATTGAGCTGGAATAAATCTGTTGCATAATTACAAGGCTAAAAACTTGCATTACCACCAGGACTAAGGCATTACAGCCTCATCTCACCTGTTGTCCTCCATAGCAGGTACAAGTACAGATGGCACCCATATATTCCTTCTGCCACTGGTTCCCAACTTGGTACATTTTTCCATCATCATAGCAAGTGGACTCATCTGGAAAATAAAGCAGAGTAATAAAGATCAACAAAAAACAATTTTCATAATAATAAAGCGGGAGTATATAATAATTTGAGATTTACAGAGTTAAAACTCTGAGTACTTACGTGGTTCGCATTTGAACTCTCCTTTGCCATTGCCCAGACAGGTGCAGCTCATCATATGACCGTTCTCAGCACGACGATCCCACTTTTGTCCAATGCGGTAATTATTGCCGTTGTCATGGCACCACTCTGTGGAAGGGAGTGATGGCAAACAAAGGCAGAGAGATTTAGAAAAGAGAGAAGGAGAGGATAGAGTTGGAGTGAAGAGGCAGATAAAAAAAAGTCCAATACACATGAGAAGACGCTCTTTAAAGAGTGCATTTATTTATATTAAACAAATATAAAACTCTCAGTGAAGTTGTCTCATTATGTGTAGAATAAACTTTTTTTCCCCAGAGTAAAGTACCAAATATAATCCAGTGATTCTGATCCTTAAATTGGCAGGTGATCCCAGTTCCTGGTATTGTCATGTTAGCTGTTAACTGTTATGGACAACACATAACAGTTATATTATGTATACAGATGCTTAGACAGAGCAGAGGGTTTGGCATGGGCAGCCTTCAGATGCACTCAAACATTTAAAATCTGTTCAAAACACAAACCGAGGTGCCCACGCATGAATATATGCAGCACATAGAGCTTTCCTCCGTCAGCTTCTATGACATTTTATTCACAGCTAAGGAATTTATACTGAGGATAGTATTTCATGTCTATTGCCAGCATTTAATCTCAGTTGGCTGAGCAATACTACATTAATAAATTCCTTTTGTGTAAAAATGCTGCAATGAGTTATTAAGTGTTTGCAAAGCACTGCAGAGATGGGTTAGTAAGCCACTCACTGGATGAATCACACCTAAAATGACCACTGCCGAGCCCCAGGCACCGGCACCACAGTTTGAAGCCAGTCTCGGACATGCGCTCCCACTCAGAGCCCATTTGGTGGTACGTGTGCGTGAATGTGTCGTAGCACACGTCTCCATTGGTGGTAACAGGAATGTCATCTGGAACTTCAAGAGGAATACAAAATAAAGTGAATTCATGCAGTCTTGCTAAAAATTTAGATGGGAAGTTAACATGGAATTAAAAACAAAAAAATCTCTACCTGCATTGCCAACAGTAACAACTTCCTCCAGAACTGTCTGTTTGTCTCCATCCTTCACAGCCTCTACGACAACATTATAGGATGATCCAGAAGTCAGTCCGATCAGGGTGGCGCTGTTGGAGGTGCCTGGCAGGCGCATCTGAGTGTCAAACAAGAAGGAGGCTTAGCTGTGATCACTACTTTAAATTTCATGTGTATTAATATAAAGAAAGTATGAATACCAGAATGCCTCCTTCCTCCAGGTCTGTAATTGGGCTGCAGGACACCTCATACTCAGTGGTTTCAGGGACAGGTTGCCAGGAAATGGTTGTGATTGTCTTTGCTTCTTGGGGTAGCTCTGTTTCATTGTCAGGGAAGCCGAAAGCAAGACCAGGCAGTGGGGTGTCGCTTACCTACAGGTTCCAAAATAGGGCACAAAGGCAAAGTTAACTCATTAATGAACAGACAAACAGTTCTAGTCACATTTCATTTTGAAATATTAAAAGAAAATACGTATGATTGTACATGACAATAATAGTCATTATCTTGAGCAAATCTTATACTTTACATATTTGACCTTAAATATTTTGCACCATAATAGCCGGTGAATAGGGAGTTCTGATTAGATAACCAATTGCCGTTAGAAAATGCTTAAGGCTATTTAAAATGTAAACTTGGCTATTTAAAATAGTAACACAACATTAGAATTTTCTAAAACAGCAGGTCTAAGTGTTTCATCTAAAAATGTGTTTTAAAACTTTTTTTTTTTTTTAGGTTGATTCTTAGGCTTGGTTGACTAAATATATATAATGGGATCAAATTAGTAATACAAATATTACACACCTTGACCAGGGGGACTCTGTTTCCATCAGGACCAGCTACAGGAATATAAATCAGGGGCTCTCTGAGTGTGGGTCTCTGGCCTTCCTTGGGTCCACCATAGGGGCTAGGAAGTCCAACATTTGGGCCCAAGTTCTGATACTCTGTATAAATGTGCTGTCCCTGCTGGCCCGGTTGGTTCTGACCACTTGTGCCAGCCAGATGGACATAGTTAGAGTCAAAACTGAAAAAAGGGGAAAAACATGCAAATGAGAACAAAAAGTGTACTGAAAGATGTTTTAAAATTATCCCAGCTATATGATAAAATTATTTTCATAAGGTTCTTTTATATGCCTCACGTCTTTTCGTTGAAGGACTCTGGAACATCCAAGATGTCGGTGCTGGGCCGATGGGGAAGTTGCGGCAGTTCAGGTACCAATATCTGATGAACAGTGGAATAGTCTGCAGCTGGCTCTGATTTTACAAAGAGACACATAAATGTAAGAAGGAAATACTTTAACTAACTTAACTGAACAACATTAAAAACTAACTCTGGCCTGAACTGCTCCAGTTAAAATAGCGGAACTAAGCATTTAAAAAATACAAACATGTAAGATGTAGTTACTCTGTCTTTTTCGTAGAACAATCTGAGCAATCCATATGATTCTAGTACAGCTTTCTTTTTTCTTTTTTTTTGCTAAAGTCACTTGTGTATTGTGTTGTCATTTTGGTCATGAGAATCTGGAATTTCACTGACTTTTGAACTGACTAGCTGCTTAAATACATTTTAAATACAAAATGTAAGATGGAAAAAATATTCCATTTTATTTGTTTAAACACCACTTGTTTGTGTGATTACGTGGCAGAAATCACCAAAAAGATTAACATACTCAACGTAGTTATTAAACAGTTATTCTAAACCGCTAGAGGGCAACATCAACTAGATAAAAAACACACTAGGTTAAACTATAAATATGACAAGACACCATTAAGTTATGTCTATTATAATGTTTTTTCTAATGATTTTCAATCTATATTTACTAATAACAATTATGTTACACGCACAACAGAATCAAAATCTAAAAAAACTCTAAAAACAAACAAACAAACAAAAAAAAAAAAATATATATATATGTATATATGTATATATATATATATATGTATATATGTATATATATATATATATATATATATATAGATGTATATATATATATATATATATATATATATGTATATATATATATATATATATATATATATGTATATATATATGTAGAGCTATGCACTTACGGGTTCTGGCCTTGCCCACAAGCGGTGTGCTTCTCAAAGAGTTTTGCAGTGCCACAATCTTAATGACATACTCCGTTCCTGGTTTAAGACCTAAGAACAAATCAAAGCACATAATTAAAAGTTTTTTTCAACATTTGCCAAATTTAGTGAAATATTTACAGAATTTGTATTTAGCCTTTTTCATTAGCCCACTCACCATCGATGGTGGCGAAGCTCATGCCTGCGTGAGGTCTAGGAGTCAGCTCGCGAGGCAAACCCCCAGCCTCCTCATAAGTGACATAATAGCCGGTGATCCTCGGACTGTGTGATGGCTCCCACATGAAGGAGATGCTGGTAGGATTCAGTGAGGTAAAGCGAATGTTGGTGGGAGGAATGACTGTTGGTTGAGCTATAAATCAAGCAAACAAAATATTACTCAGGAAATCTTGTTTTCTCATCAATTTGAACAGCATTTCTTGAAAAACAGCTGACATCATGTCATCTTCCTGCAACTGCAACAACATAAACTACACCTAAGATATCTACACTCTCTATGCTATAAACCCACAATCTTTTAAGGTCACAAACAAAAATTATTTAGATTGAAAGGTCAGGATTTGTAGGAAGTGAAAAAAAAAACTAACTGAAGATGTAATAACACAGTTTCACAAATACAGACACTAAGAATAATAATCCAAAATAGACAACTGACAGATCAGTAAGACTGAAGATGAAAGGACTGAAATGCTGGTTAGTTCAGTCCTGGAAACGTTACAGAGTACAAACTGTTTGCATTGCAGACATCCTCAACTGCATAATTCAAACTTCAACACCTATCTTAACTTAGCTTTCATGGTGTACTGTTGAAAAGAGACTGCTGACAGAGTGGTAAGAACACAAGTAGAATAATTGAAAAGCTTTTGGCGTAATCCTAAATGTTCCTGTAAACAATGACCTGTAAACCACCATTTTCAAATGTTAAGTTGTGTGTTTTTGTCTTTATTTACCAGGTAAAGTCACACAGAGTTATTTTTAAAGCCGTACATAAATAAATAATGTCTTCAGGGCAGCCAACGCTAAACAACAAACCTGACAGCCTCTATGTAAACATAGAAACAAACTAGAGATTTCTATCATGCTTCCCTCTCTCCCTTCAGATTTCCAAGTTTCTCAACAACTCTACCAAAACAAATGAACAAAACTGATAGTGGGAGAGAGGTATTTCCTCATTTATTTGTTTAATAATGACAGATTTTTTACAGCAATAATAAAATTTCACTGTGGAGTCATAATAAAAAAATCTAATTTTGAATATTTTCTTAGTGTAATACATCTGTTTCTGAACACAGGCGATTGATTACCTGTGGTAGCAGTAAGTGTAAAAGGTGTGCTTCGTCCATTGCCCTTCAGTGTATAGAGATTGACCTTGTAGGTGGTGCCAGGCTCCAATCCTACAAGTGGACATAAACAAGTTAGTGTATCTATGTAAGTCTAAAACCAGAACTGGAAGCTTTTTTCATTCTTGTGATTTGAGAAACTTGTCTACCTGTGAGAACGTATGTGCGTGAGTCAGGCCCGATCGTCCTCTGAATGGGAATGTTGCTTGAAGAAGTGGTGGTGGGCGTGGCTTCGATCAAGAATCCAGAGTTAGTGTCGACTTTTGTCCTCCAAGTGAGGGTGATGGAGGAATCTTTAACTTCAGATATACGCACACGTCGAGGTGGGCTGATATCTTCACGAGAGCGAGTAAAAGAATAAAGCATTACTTTGTATAATGTTATACCAAAAACTGTCAGTGTTTTAAAATGTCAAAATTAGAGACTAACTTTCCAGAGTGGTGACCTCTCCTTGAACTGGTCTGCTGGTGAGAGAGTTCTTCAAAGCATAAACATAGACTTCATAGGTTGTTGCAATCTAATAAGAGATAAATAAACAAAATAAATTACAGTAGAGACAGAGACAGTTTTGTTTATCGACCTGTTTTGTCACAATAACAACTAATGCAAGTTGAACAGGATGAAACACTTCACATTAGAAACATTTATTTTGTAAAGTACTTTGAGATGATATTTGTTGTGCATTGGTCTTGTACAAACAAAGTGATTGAAAATTTTTATCAGCTAGCTCACTATAGTTAAGCATTGTATCCATGGCAGAACCTAAATACATTTCAAGTGACTTCTAGTGGATTTCAGTCACACTCACCATGAGTCCAGGGATGTGGGCCTGAGTGGTATCTGGAGCCAGGTTGATCTCTTTGGTGGGTCCACTCTTCTTCTTCGGGTTTACTACAACACGGTACCCAGTGAGGCCTGGAAGACCAGTAATCAGATTTCCCTGTCTGGGCGCAGTCCAGCGCATGGTAAAAGACGTTGAACCAACATCAGAGAACTGGAGGTCGGTGGGAGGAGAGATGGCTAGAAGGAATTAAAAAGAAATAAAGTCGGAAAGAAATAATGATCTCTGTTTCATGAGCCATAAGTTTTACAAGAAAAAGATAAAACAAGAACTGCAATGCCGAATAAAGTAGTTGTAAAAATGTCCTACCTGTAGCTTGTGTACCAATCAGAGGAGTACTGGTTGCACCATCATGCATGGCAATAACCTTCACTGTATATTCGGTTCCCGGCTGTAGTTCACGGATAATGGCCGACTCAGCATCTCCTCTTGGAGATGGATACAACTCTCTCTCGCCTTCCTCTGAACTTGAGTACAAGACACGGTAAGATGTGACAAATCCCTCTGGACTATCCCAGGTGATCCGCAAGGAAGTGGAATCAACGTCTGCGAAGGTAAGGTCCTTGGGATGGTCCACGTCTAAAAAGGTCAGATTTTGGGTTTTATTCCTGTTTTGTGCATAGTGAGTTTCAGTTATCACCTCCTTCTAGACCAATAGACTTACTCGTCATAGCGTTCACCACTAAAGGAGAGCTCTCGCCATTTTGACCGAGGGCATTCACACTAAAAATGTATTCTGCAGTCGGCATCAGGCCTGAGAAAGTGAACTCGGTTTGATCTGAAGAAAAAAGCCAAAATGTAGCAATTAAATCTCAACTCGTGCTAAAATAGCACATACCATGCAAAGGTGTTTCTGGAAGTTTTCCGTAATTTGTCAGGTTTGTGTATTTTGTTATGTTTTTAAGCAATAAGCGAACACAGAGTCTTGTTGCAAATATATTTGGTAGGTACTGGAAAAGTGATTTCAAACAAAATACCTGGAGCCACCACTTCAGTGAATGACACCCCTTGTCCATTTCTAGGGGCCCCGGTCACCCTGTAACCTTTGATTGGACCCTGAGCCGGACTCCATCTCACTGTGATGCTGTTGTCGTTCACATTTGTCACCTCCATTTTAGAGGGAGAGTCCACGCCTAATAAAGGAAAAGAAAGAGTTAAAGAAAGAAAGATTGGGCCTCAACCACAAAAAGCTTAATTGCCACTCATATTAGTGTGTCTGATGTGTGTGCATACCAGTCCTGTGTGTAAGGTAGATGGGAATGCTAGAAGCAGGACTGTCTCCTCTGCCTGTCACAGCATAGACTGTGATAGTGTAATCAGTACCAGGCCTTAAATTGCTGATTGTAGCAGTTGACTTGGTGCCAGGCACAGTAAACTCCTTAGTGTGACCACCTGAGGAAAACAGCGAAAGTGTCAGACAATTTTTTAAAAATATGCAATTTTATCTTCAGGCCTTTTCGTCAGGCATATAAAAAAGAAAGACTAATCAGAGATGTTAATTTTTCCTGATTAATTTAGGCATGTTCTCTCATTTGTTTAAACATTTTGAATTATGTAGAAATGTGCAACACCAGTAAGTGCTTTTATTTTAAAAGACTTCTCTCAGTAATAAATGAAACTCAATTTTTACAACAAAATAAGTAGGTTACATATTTGCTGCCTAAATACTGGCCTGCTTTCATCAGTTCATGAGAAAAGACAACTCTTTAGAGCCTTATTCCACGTTAGGTCTGAACTCTTAGCTTTTGTAACTTTATTTCAAGTGTGAGATCCCAGTCAGCATCTCTGCTACTTAATTAGTTAAAATATGCAATCTTTTTTTAATCAATTAATGGTCACCTGACTCTCCGTGAGTAATCCTGTAGTAGCGCACTGTGACTGGTGGTGCGGCCCAACGAACGGTGATACTTGTCGGGGAGGAGTCAAGCACTTCCAGGTCAGTTGGAGCATCAGAAACTGGACAAACAGTAAAATACCACTCTTAACATCTAGTTGACCACTAAAAATATAATAAAATACATCCTGAATCCATACTTGTTTTCTGTGTCCCGCTGAGTGGGAGGCTCTCTTTTAGTTCGCTCACAGCATAGATGCTGACCAAGTAGTCAGTATCCGGAGTGAGACCAGTCATCGTAAAGTGGTTTCTTGAAGGTGGTAACCTCTCATCCTTGGTTCTTCCACCACTAACCATCTGATAGCGAACTCGGTATCCAGTGATTTTGCTTTGGGGAGGTTGCCAGTGGATGGTGAAGGAGTTTGTCATGATTTCAGAGAAACGCAGGCCAAATGGTGAATCCAGAGCTGGATACAACAAAGGACAGATAGAGATGATAAAAAAAACATGTCCAATATGCTTATGCATAAAACAGGATACAAAGCACACAGAGTTTATTTTTTAGAATCTCAAGTCACCTGTTTTCTTGATACCAACAGCAGGTGAGCTCTCTCTCTGCTCGTAAACACACACCACTCTCACCAGATACTCTGTGTTAGGCAGCAAATCTAAAAATAGCAAAAAGATCAAAATTAGAAAATGCATCCACTTCTGTATTTGCATGTTCTTGCATCATCTGCGCTCAAAGCAACTTACTTCTTAGCACCACTCTATTTGTATCGCCTCCAACACTGGTTTCTGTAATTTCATCTTCATTATCAATGGGGTGGTATCTAAATAAAGAACAGTACAGTGGTGAGGGAACAAAAACAAAAGAAAAGACCTGAGATATGGTAAAATACTGTTTAAAAATACTCAACGTTTTGTTTATTCTCATACCTAATGATGAAACTGTTAATGTCGGAGGTGTTTGGAACTTGAGGAGAAACCCATGTGACCTCAAGACTGTCTGATCCGATTTCACCAAAATTCAAATTAATGGGGGCTGGTACAGCTATTAGAGAGAAAGGTCAGCTTAATTCAGAGTATAGCAAAAAAAAAAAAAAAAGAAAACAAAGTGAACACAGAATCTGTTGTTACCACTGGTCAGAAAGTTGTGTTTTTAAAAAGTGACAACAAAAAAATAACAAAAAGAAAATGCAAGCACAAGAGTGAAACTATGACATTGTCATATTTTGTCATATGAACAACAGGGTTTATGTGTGAGTCTGACATTTAACAGCCTGTTTAAATTTAAAGACCGAGGTAATAAAAACGTTTTAATTGGAGCCAGATGGTTCACACGTACACAGAGACACAAAAGCTTATTAAACTGACAACACAGCAAAAAAAGCATATAAAGCAATTTCCCCAGCAACTTAAAAGGTTTTTTGTTTGAAGTTCCAGAAAATTTAAACTGCCTACAACATATCTCAATCTGAATATATATTACTTTTTAAAATATATATATATATGTTTAAATATAGTGCAGTCAATTATTTTCTGAACATAGAGATTATATGTTCACTAAGCTTTTGAATGAAAGCTCAAGTATTTAATATTACAAAACGGGTCTTGCATAATTTAGACTAGATTTGGTAAAAAAGATAGTTAATAGAACAAACACTGGATTTAGAGAGAAAATCTGTCAAATAGGCAGAAACATCTGAGAAATCAATACATAAGTAGGAAATCTTACAGGTTTGTTGAGTGAAGGTGGTGGGTTCACTCTCGCCGTGCTCCGTTACTGTGGTAACACTAATATCGTAGTCGATTCCAGGCTCCAGTCCATACACCGTGTACTGGCCAGTGGTCGGGGTGACCATGTCTTCAAAAATAGGAATGCTCTCACCAGCTGCAACGACTGTGATCTTGTAGCCCGTAACGACAGTGGTGTCGAGCGGCGACCAACGGAGACTGATGGTTGTGTCAGTCACTCCTTCGAAGGTGAGGTCTGTCAGTTTTGGGACTTCTGGGTGGGTGGGAAGATGAATTCGGAGAGGGAAAAGAGAGCCACAAAAAAACAAGACAATACGACAGGCAAACATAGACAAAACGGGAAAGATTTGAGAAAAGAGAAAGAAGAGAGCGCAAGAAGCGGAGGTTAATGTGAGTATCAGATATTCTCTGCTTCCAGCATTTTGATTCAGCAAACAAATCAAATGGATGGAAGAGCTAATGCAAGTCAGCTTCTCCTCGTATGTACTAATGATGCAATGCAATTCCCTCGGAAGCCCAAATTCAAATCATGAGGAAAAAAATTCCTCTCAATCAAAATATATTTCAGTTATACGTCCGAAAGCCAGCAGAAGTTGTCATTTATTTTGTTCATGGCTAACTCCAGTTAGAAAGGCAAGCCATTAGCAATGCAATTCTCAGAGTTCTGTGCATGGCTGCCATGTTGGATCTTGAGTTTGGGGACTGTAATTAAACTCAAAGTCTCCGAGCCAATTTTTTTTACTTTATAGACATTTCACTTCCTAGAAATTCCAACTTCAGAGGTTAAATGGAATACATCATTTATCTTTAATGCTACGCAATGAAACAACTTCATTAGATTGTAGTAAGCAGCTTTTATAGTTTGTTAAATGTTAGACTGTAAAGGAAGTGGTATGTTAATAAATCTTGAAAATGAAAAAAAAAAAAAAACCTAAAAGAAAAGATATTAAATTCTCAGAAACCTTTTAAGGACATAAGGAATTTTTAGAAACGGACCTGGAGTAATGACAGTTGAGACAGGAGTGCTTTCCATGTCATCCTTCACTGTGACAACACTGACATTATACTCCACCCCAGGACTCAGGTTTTCCAGGGTGCAGGAATTCTGCCCAGCCTCCACAAATTCCTCCAGGCTGTTTCCTTGTTGCCCACTGGTGGGTGTGCATTTCACTCTGAAGCCTGTGATGTCTAAACGGGAAGAAAGTTAAGTTCATATTTGGAAACAGCTCTTAAAGCATGTTTCTCGTCTGACCAATTGTTGGTTTAATTTCATGGTTTTCAGTGTGTACGTACCTGGTGTGTTTGGTCCATTCCACTGGACGGTAATGTCACTGTTGGTTGGGTTGGATTCCAAGTTCAGATTAGTAGGAGGAGACAGAGCTAGATTTAAAGGGAAAAATATGTTTAAGTAAAATAAAATGTGGTAGAAGAGAAACACAAGAAAAAATTGGAAGAGTAAAAATTTACGGATACATACGCGTGACAACATGTCGAGTGATAGGGGTGCCTTGCTCTTGACCATCAAAAACTGTCTGGACACTGTAGATGTATTCCACTCCAGGAGTCAGACCAGAAATATAAATACTTCCTGATTCAGAGATGACATCTCTGGGAGCTTCCCCTCCCAAACTTGGTCGGACTGACAGCTGAAAAAAATGCAACAGGAGTCAGGAACACAGAGGTTAAAGAACCAAAGGTTGGGGATGCGAGAGGTAAAGGTCAGAGATCAGCGTTTTCCCAAGCAAACTGAAGCCAAATAAACATTCTCATTTCTGTCGTAACACGTTCTGACCAATCAGCAACATTTCTGAGCTCCAAAAATCCTAAGCTGTTTGATGTAAAGATGCTTGCTGTCTAGTGATAACTGGACTGCACTTTCCAAATGTAATGTAAAGTCTTTGGATATAAAGTAAACCCCAAAACCTGTGGTTGTTTCTAAATAAATGGAACAAAAGACTTCTAAAACTTTTAATTAAACATGAAGTGCTGTCCATCATATATAAGGTGGATGTATCCAAAAATGGATAATCGGGACACCCTAATATTTATTTAATTAAGAAGAGGTGGAAACATTTCAGCTAAATGTTGGAAAATAATGTACAGCTGCCTTTCTATTTCCAGTCATTCCACTAAATCTTGCACCCATTTAGTTGATTTTACTAAGACGTAAACTGAGAATTTTCTATTAACGTGGCAAATACCTTGTATCCGATGCGGGGAACTGGAGACCAGGAGATTACTATGGAGGTATCTGTGACATCTGTGTTAAACTGAGGGCCATTATCCATTGCTGAGTCTAGAAACAATCAGAAGGCAAGTTTGTTAAACCTTTATTCAGATATTATGAAACAACAATGGTTTACATGTCTAGAATCTTATCATTAATGAAACAAATACAAAATTTCCAGTACTTACTAGTGGTGAAAACAGCAGTCTCTCCAACACTCAGTGTATTGTCTTGCTCTGAATGCAGCGTGACTTTGTACTCTGTGTCCGGTTGCAGATTAAGGAGGGTGTACTCTGTCCGGTGGGCAGGAAGGCGGATCTGTGTGGGATTTGAACCTTCGACGGTCAAGAAGAGACGATATCCAGTAATTTTGGCGCGCGGTGCATACCACAGCACTACTGCTCTCTTCTCAGTAATATCGTTGAAGTGAATGTCTGTGGGTGCATCGGGATCTTACAAGAGAAAAATAGGAGACGTCTGTAAACATTGTTGGAGGCAGGATGGCTTTAGAAGCACTGATTGAAATGTCTTTCAAAAGCTTTTTTGAGTATTATTTATCAAACTCACTGGTGGCATGTTCCCCAATTAGAGGTATGCTCTCCTTTCCATTGTAAATGGTGTAGACACTGAAGCGGTAAAGTGTGCCTGGATTTAGGTGTGTCACTTCAATGTAGGTGTTCTGGTTCACAGGCAAAGTCATCTCACTCTGTGGAGAGCCTGAATCATCAACAGGCGACACAGCAACCCGGTAACCCGACACGCTTCCGGTTGCTGGGCTCGTCCAGGTCAGAGTGATTTTCTTGTCAGACACCTCAAAGAACTGCAAGTCAGATGGGGAATCCACTTCAACTGTGAATTAGAAAAACAAACAAAAAATGTTTTTGCTTTGCCCAATCACATAAAACCCTGCTGGTTTATTTCTTTAAATAAACCCTTTGCAGTTTTCCAAATCAACAAACACTTCTGCAGTGACACAGTGAGTCTAAACCCTTAGCTTTAGATGTACTATTTGTCATAGATGGACAGAAAATTCCACCAATGGTTTCTCTAAAATAAGCTGCAACACTGGTGAATTTGCACAAGCTAAATGGTTTAAATTCTTGTTTCAGACATGATATCACACTCTCTCAACTAGGTCAAGGATTCTCAGTGCATCACACATACAAGCGTTTTCAAACTTCTTCAACATCTGGTCCAAATGCATATTCAACTTGGCAGACTGGAAAGTTTTACACAAATCCGTTGAAGCTGAACAACCATGGAACAGCTGTGAACTCAGTGCCTTCCCTTTGCATTTTAAAACTCTGTCCTAACCTGGATACTTTACAAAATAAATAAATTTAAAAAAAACAACACTAAACAGACCACAGAATGGACTGCAGATTGATCCAAGAGCAATAAATCACACTTACAGTTTTTTAGACTCCCCTCTGTGTATACACAGGAAAGACAACATTCCTTCACAGTTAAGCATTTTTGGAAACTTCACACTTACTTACTGTGTTGAAAAAGAAAATTTAACAATTTTTACCATAGTAAATTCATTTAAACTACTGAATATTGTGGTAAGGACTTTCAGTGACCATTTGTAGAGAAATTAGCACTAACATCGGTATTGGCCAATGCCAGTTAGTTTTAAACACTTCAGTGTCAGTCCCACAACTAAAACTGGCCTTATATTACTAGTATTTCCATCTTGTTGCAGTTATCAACCTTTAGACATTATTATGATATTAATATTGGCCAAAATCTTTATAATGGTGGATCCCTAACACCGTCAGAAATGGAATTGAATTGATTGATGCTTATTTGGAGGGTCTTTGACCCATTTTATTCACAATTACACAACAGTCTAATTTTTCACATATAGGGTGATTTCCAGCTGTCTTTTAAACAATAAGTTTAAAATTGGTAATACATTGTGTTTTCTTAACCTGGCAGTGGTTCTCCAGTAGTGTTGACTTGAACAAAGAGAGGTTCACTCTCCAAACTGTCTTCCACAGCATAGATGCTGATGTTGTAGGAGATTCCTGGCAGGAGGTCACTCAGAGTTACAGACGTGGCAGTATCAGGAAGGGTCAGCTCTGTGCTTTCACCCTCCTCTGATGGCATATACACAACACGGTATCCTGCAAATAAGAATAATATAGTTGATTTATGGTAAGAAAAACGACCCACAGAAAAGTACTAGACTCAACGAGGCAGTCTTAAATCATATTTAGTTTAAAACCATCACTATTGCAAATTTATCATTCTTCCACACTTACGTATATGTACGTATATACACGTAAGTTTGGAAACCACTGTGTGTCCAAACTTTTGGTCTGTACTGTATATATATATGTCTTTTAAATACAAGATTTTGTTTAAATTATCTTCTTGATCACAGTTTTCTGTTTTGCTTTCTATAAATATTTGGTACTGTTTGTGATTAAATCAAGATCTTCAAGATATTCACAGACTAATGCCTTTTTTTTTAATTAAGATGCACTGAATTCATCTAGAAAGCTGCAGCTTGAATCTCTAAATGAAACCAGACCTAAGATGAGCACATTATAGTATAAAAACCAGCTCTATTGTTTCGGTGCCAACTGCTGGGATCAGCAGACGCCAATAATAACATTTTTTCTCTGTTTTATGTTTCATCGCTAAGGGAACATGAACACAAATAGAGCTTGAACAGAGCTATGAGTGCCTCTAGTTTAGAGACATACTTACTATATAAAGGTCTGCTAAAATATATCTTTTATTGTTTATGTTAAACAATCAGCCACACAGTGAGCTGAACTGAAAGACCTCCAAATTATTAAGTCAAATTTCAAAATCTGTCCTCATTCTTGATGCATGTCTGGGAATTTAGAAATGTGTGTACAAATGTACAGAATATCTGAGGCTGATCTTAAATTGTGAAAATGCCTATATGTGCCATTTGCTTATGTTTGAATGAAAATAAAAAAGTGCAGAAAAACAGTTTAAATATTATTATGGCTGTATTGAAAGTCAATATTGTAATATAAATGTTCTTAACATGCAATTCTATCAGAATCTCATAGAAACTCATGTCTTATAACATACCAGTGATGGGAGCCAGGGGTCTATTCCAACTGACCACAATGGACGTATCTCCCACCTCCTCTACTTCATGCTCCTTTGGTGCATCAGGTGCTGAGAGTAATGAAAACAAATCCTTGATAACCTGATATATATAAGATCTGAAAAAGATGTCTTGCATGTTGCCTGAATCTACCCACCAGTTGTTTGTGAAGTAGTAAGAATGAGGTTGGTCTCTTCTCCGTTTGTGACCTCGTAGACATTAACATTATATTTCCTCCCTGGCAGAAGCTCATTAATGTTTACTGAGGTGGCTGAACGGGGCAAATCTGAGGGGAGGGAAAATCATATGGCAGTGAATTAAACCGGATAACTCTACCTTGAAAGGGTTTTAATACAAACAAATGTTGTCATTCCCCTTACCTAGGACAAAAGGTTGTCCAGTTTCTTGACCCTGTTCAATCAGCTCATACTCCACCCTGAAACCAGACACGGTGTCGGAGGCAGAAACCCAGGAGACAACAAAGCTGTTGGAGGTAATTTCTGTCACTGATTCAGAGATCTCAACTATGGGGGGAGGAGGGGTGGTTTCTCCATATGATGGAATCACTAAAACAGAAGAAAAGTCTTGTTTAAACATTATTGTGGCAGACGATAAATAGCAACTAAAGAAAAAAAACTGCAGTGGGGTTTTACACATTCAGTTATCACTGAGATCTGTCTCTTTTAACTCACATGATCCGTAGGTAGTGGTGAAGTCAAAGCGCGTAATCTCTCTGTGTCCAAACCGAAGCACACTGATCAGCTGGCCCTCGTATGTAATCCCGGGTTTGAGGCCAGAGATGGTGTAGGAGTTAAGATGACCAGGAATTGCGACCTCCATCCAGGGGTTAATTGTGTCTTTCTGTATTAGAGATATTTTAATCACAACCCCAAGTTAAATATATTTATACGTAATTAAGCCCATGAGATTAAGAACGTTTATTTCTTGTGATTCCCTTTGCTCAGAAGGAAGAAACTCACCACTCTCCATTTCAGGATGTACTGGGTAACATGTGCTGATGATGGGGTGTTCCACTGGACAGGATGGGAATTTTGTTGGCCTCCAGACTCTGCAATGATTACCTGAACAGGACGATGACCACCTGGGGTAGGAGGAGTGTACAGAGAGGTGTAAGCAGAACTGCTCTTGTTAAAATACAAATCAAGAGGAATTACCAGCAACACACTGTAGGTAAAAAAACAGTACCTTTATGTAATGCAGCTAAATCATATTAAGAGATTAAAAATTAGATAATCTGCTGTATAGTGGTATCAGTTAATGTCAAACACCAATAATTTTACTAGACTGCAGTCAACACAGAGTCAACCAGTGTGCAGCTGTGTTTTCCTGAACAAAAAAAAGTAGCAGGCTCCCGTGAGATTCCTGCAAAGATTTTCATTCCTGGAGGAGAAGAAACTTCTGTCCCTCTTGTTCTACTTTATCTATTTGGAAACACAGATCAAATGAGAAGAATTATATCTAACAAATTAAACTTTAAAAAAGGAGTATTTTTAAAGCTTGTTCTTAATTCGTTTTGACAAAATATCTTTACATCAGACTATTTAACTCATACCCTCTGAAGCTCATCAATAAAGCATTATTCAGCTACTTCTGTGATTACTTATAGAACTAAAACACATAAATATTTCAGAAGTTCTTGGGGAAGGAAGTTTCCAGTTTATCTATGTCCAACTGGCATGTTAACTCTCCAAAGAATTGATGAAAATCTATCCCAGAAAGACATGTCAATATTTGTGGGCTGTTCAAAAATGAAGGTGTATAAGTACAATTCCTTTATTTAAATCATTGAGATTTAGAATCCTGATAATCTAAGGATGATCTGGACAATCTCATCTGAAGCAAAAAAAATGTAAAAAGCTATTTATTAAATTAATTCAGGATGCTACTTCTACAATAGAGACTTTATCAGATAACAGGAAGGCCTAATGTACAACTGTAAAATGTGCTGTATTGTGCTGTATATTGTCCTTTCTAGCTTAAGTTTCAGGCTTAAGATAAGGATCAACATCCTCTAGGAAAAACACAGACTGATGATAACAATTGCTAATGTTAACCACACTAAAGCGTTGCACAATATCCTAAAGACAGTCTACAATGTCAACTGTGTGATTCTGAATCTGTTTTCAGATACAAAAACTTAGTAAAAGTCCACTCTCTCACAATGTCATATCAACTCTACTTCAAATTTATTGCCACATAGTTTTCAATCCTGTTAATCTCAGGTTTTGAAAATAAATCTGCAGAACTGGAGATAAGAACTGAGCCACAGCACTGATTGGTGTGTCTTTATTGCCTAATTTAGTCTCCAAGTTCAAGCCAAACAGATCTAAACAACATTTAACAGCTTTTCCAACGAGAACCTGTGGGAAAACCTTTTAATTGTTGGTCATTATTCCACCTGATAGCACTCTGGAAGGATTTGTGGTCTGCTTTCCAAAACAAATGGCAGACTCAGCTAAGTTGACTTAGCTCTGTCAACTTAACATCCCATGATATCATGTTTCCTCTTTGGATATAAGAAATTAAACATGATATGAGAAGCAATTTCAAAACTGCAGCCATTATGAATAACTAAAAGGGTATCAACTTATTTTTAATGCAAGCAGAAGTCATGTGTTCAACAGACTCCTGACATAAGCTGTGCAGATACAATCTGGTAGCTTCTATAAAGAACTGGGGTTTTCTAACCATTTTTCCAAACAGCAGACCTGTAATAAAAGTTTTTGAGCAAGTGGCTCGGTTAACCAGATGCTGCTAGCAAATACACAAACCTCAAAAACAATCTGGGACCAATTACTGCCTATTACAGACCCACAAAGCCACTGGCCAGGATAAGGGTTACGCAGAATCGCATGGAGGACGGCCATTAAAACAGATGCTTGCTTGCAGCTGAGATACTAAATTTCAGGCACAGTTTCCCAGAGTTGTTTGTGCACACCTTTGTAGTGCACAAAGATATGCTCTTGCATCCTCCCTATCCTCTTGTAGACAAAACATTCACCCTTGATATTCAGGCGGACACACAGTGTGCGATGATAAAGAGGCAGTAAAAGGACGCATTAACGGAAGTCATCCTGATAATAAAAAAATGGTTTGAAGATTAAAACCACCAGAGGCAGGAAGAGAGGATCAGATAACAATCAGCAGAACATTTTAAAGAAGATTGTATCAAGCTGCTCAATTAGAGGCTTGTGAAAACTTGCATAGTGAAAAAAATCTACAACTTTGGCTTCTTTTTTACCTTTTATAGTGTTTTGCTTTCTAAAGCAATCAACTTACAATCTGGAAATCTTGCTGCCTTTCAATCTACCCATGCTGTATTTTCCCTTGTAGCACACACACACATGCACACATACAAGAATATGCCCACACACACATGCACAAATACACACAATAAAACAACACACAGCACAAACTTACAGATGGTTGCTATTATGGCGACTTATGACAGAGAAGTGGCCTACATTTTGCATTTGCCTTCAACCTATTTCAGCAAACAAGTGCATGTAATATTTTTTCACTTAAGACCCAATAATTTAAATTTGAATTTTTCTTCTTCGACTTCTACAACTTTGTGTAGTATTTCCATTTTACTCACAATTTTGAAACAATTTTGTATATCTAAAAGTATCAATCTATACAACCAAACAATCCATGCATATTATTTTTTACTGTGAGGAAATATGTATGATAACATGAACAAAACTACCCAAACACTGAGAAAAATGTTAGAAATGTAAGAAATCAAACCATGAAAAAGACACTCCATACTGAAGTGTGATACTTGAGATTCAATGTTATGTGATCCCTGAACAAATGTGTAGATATTGAAGATTTGAGGGTACCATGTGTGGTGTGGTTATATCCAGAATCATGGACTGGGGCGTTTTAGTACAGCTGTGGCAACAACACTAGCATTGAACCACATGCTGGCAGGAACAAAAGCTCAAAGTAGGGGAGTGTACTTGTAAAAGAGGAAATGACACCCCCCTCCTATAACTGTCTGCTTCACATCAAAGTCAAGGGGTTCATATTCAAGGTGGACGAGACAAACATTTTTTCTGTGTTAGAGTTCAGTTTGCGAATCTGGAAAAGAATTATGGTAAAGGTGACTTGGGTAAAATTGTCTAAACCAGTTCATGAATGACATCTAGACAAGAAGAAATAAGTAATTAATAAATTAATTGCATAAAAATTTAAATGAGCTTGATCATTTCCGTTAAGATGACTACCATTTTTGAAGGCCAATTTTATGTGCAGAAACATCATGGTCCATTTTTTTTTATGGTTTCAGTGGCATGTGGTTTTTATTTCTATTTTATTGTTTTTGGTTGTTTTATTTGGGATACTTCCAGTATAACAATTTGATTTGGGTTATTATTGGAAGAAACTGAAATATCTTCCAGTTCCATTGCGGAAAACACAGTGTGGAACTGGAAGATAGTTTCTGTGTAAAACTATTTTTGGTTTATAGGTCTTTGAGAGGGGGAACTTGCATTATTATGCCATTATTAATATACTAGTTGAAAATAGTCTGAGACCAATATGATACATTGTCACAATAATTTCTAAGAAAATTTATCTTCCAGCAACACTTGTTATAATGACATGTCTTCATGCATATGCATGAACAATTTGATGTTTTTCTACATTTTCATGTACTTCATATCAGAGCATGCTTTCCTGCAGATGTGCTACTGCAATTACAAAACTAAAAGGTGAAAATGTGAGAGAGCAAAGAACTACAACAGTGTAGACATACACAAATGTGTATGTCTACACAAATGTAGCTGACAAGAGAGTGACAGCTGCCCCATGATGTAGTCTGACATGTGGCAAACTAACCCACTTCACACCTATTTGTCAACTCAGCTTAGCAACTACATCCCTTAGAAACACAGAGCAACAGCAGCAGGTTGATTTTGAATTACCATGCACCCCCCGTTGTTTGAATACATTACATCAAGACCAAACGAAAGCATCTCAGCATGTAAACATGAAAGCATTACGCGACACAGGTAACTCCCATCTGACCGTCTTACTACTAACGTTTAACCAAGTAGAAAATCCATGCAAACATGACACACATTTGTCTTCACTCACGTCATCCCCACACAGCATCTGAAATACATTACAGAACTACAGTGTGTGTGTGAAAAAGCGTGTAAAGCATAATTATAAGGCTTTGAGAGAAATAGCTTACTGGGATATGACAGCTGGGGCTCGCATCCATGCTCCGCAACACCGTTGCCATAACAAATGCATTTATACATGACGCCTTGGATAACTTTGTCCCAAGACTCTCCAACCTGGTAGATAGTTCTTGTCTCTGGGTCCTGGCAATGGTCTGAGAGCAAAATAATAACAATCAGCAACCAAAGTATTGATGATATCCTTTAGTTCTACAAAGAAAAACTGTATTCTAGTCTTTTGAAATGGACTTGGTACTTTCTCAGTTTTTGTTGTGGTTGCATTACCTCAGTTTATTCACTGATTTATTTATTTATTTTTGTTCCACTCAACTCTGATTTACTCATTTTCTGATTTAATCTGTATAAATTAACAAATGGCAGCAGACTAAAAAAAAATTATAAAAAGTTTTCCTAAAAATGTTATTGGCATCCACTGGATAATTGGAATCATTAAAATACTAAACCCACCAATTGCGTCACACTTCCAGCGACCGCGGCCCTGTCCAAAGCAGGTGCAGTTCATCATGTATCCTTCTTCATGTTCTTTGGTGAAAGTCTGGTTAACCTCATAGGTTACACCATCCACAAGACAATGCTCTGCAGCAAAGGTAAGCAGAAAATCGATGTGAACCAAATAAAAAAACACTTTTCAATGTGTTTTTTTTTTAACTATGTCCATTCAGAAGGGTAAAGTGACCCATACCTTTAAGCTGGGAGTAAGCGATACAGCTCCATTCACCTCTTCCATTGCCGACACAGGTACAACGCATCATGTGACCTAGGACATCATGTCTCTTGTCCCACTGGTCACCTACACGGTACATCAGCCCCTCGCTTGTTGTGCACACTTCTTCATTTGCTAAAACACACAAATAGAACAAAACATAAAATCAGTCCATATCTTCAAAGATCTTCAGGAAATATCGCAGGAAATATCACCCCATAATTATCACAAAGAGTGATGTAAATACAACAGTCATAAAAATGCTTGGGCACAGAAAGGAAAATTTGATGAAAAGTTAGAAACAGCTGTCTTGTCTTATCACATGTGAATGACTGTGTGTGTTCACCACATGGGTTCAGTTAGTTAAAAGAGTGAGTGTCAGAAAGAACGTTTTCAAGCGTGGCTTCAACAAGCAGCGACCTGCCTTTAGGTGTGTGAGTCCAAAGATGTGTTATTAAATGAAGTTGGAGGCACACTGACTTTATTTCAGTTATATTGTGGGTCCTAGATAAAAGAAGGAAAACATAAGCATAATGTACAAGAATTACTGAAGGAGAACAAAGCTTTCATTGTTGAAACTTAATATTTGATCACATGTTTAATTTCTTTGCAGCAGGGGAAAGAGCAGACAGAAATTACATGAGGATATTAATGAGCTTGCCCTGCCCAGACCAATTTGCAGAGAGGTGTTTTATAGTAATGTCGTCAACATTACTATATGATGACTCATCATACAGTAATGAAGTCCCTGATGGGTAAATAAAAATAATAAAGAAAACAAACTCCGAAGACAGAAAAAGTGCTTGACAGAAAATTAGTTTGTAGAATTCAGAGCATTTCAACTTCTTCTGGCTATTTACATAGGTATACCTCAGTAATTTTTCACTAGCATATAAATTAACTTGGAAATGTATAGAATATGGACAAAAAATGTTTCTGGTAATATATCAAACATATTTTTGTACACGAAAGGTATTTTAATGTTCTGTGTGTTATGAATGATGACATAACTTTTCACTATATTTTTTTTATTAGTTTATTTGATAGGGACAGACATAAAGCGACATAGACAAACTGAAAGAAAACAGCAGTTCCATGTTTATGTCACAGTGCAATAGCAAAAGCTAATTCGCAGCACTTGTCCCTGACGTGAATAATAACCCAAACTCAATGCTATTTGTCTATTAAACCTCCAACGGTACTAGAAAGACACTCAGGAGGTCAGACAAAAAACATACAAAAATAAAAAATAAAAAATTGTAAAAGCGCACACAAGGTCAGTGCAACCTCACCAGACTGTGCAAAGAGTGAAAACCTTGTGGGGTCTAAAGGACCCCATTTCATAAGACTGAGGGATGGTCAAAAGCATTAATTGGTTTGTTTTTTATACATTATCATTGTAAAAGTATAAACAGCTCTCTTTCAAATGTTGGGTTTTATGTATTAGAACCAGAACCACAAGAAGAAAAGTTCTGTTCTTTCAAAGATTAAAAAAATATTTAACTCTAAACCTAACTGTGTCTGTCCTAGCAGACTGTGCAATACTCAGAAAAATTGCAAAAAAAAAAAAAAAAAGAGAGAGAGAGAGAAGAAAAAAAGGCTCCTTCTCAGACTCTGCAGGTCTCAGTTAGCCAGTTAAATTTCAGGGAAAAAAAATATTGCCAAAAAACGTTTAGTTCTAAG
Organism: Gambusia affinis; assembly: GCF_019740435.1. Classification (NCBI taxonomy): domain Eukaryota; kingdom Metazoa; phylum Chordata; class Actinopteri; order Cyprinodontiformes; family Poeciliidae; genus Gambusia; species Gambusia affinis. The sequence continues at coordinate 23,347,185 of NC_057878.1, forward strand.
GAAAGAGCAACAAGAGCTATCATTTCTAAAACAAATAGGGTAGAATGTTTTAGGTTCAAAGTTTGAAAAGCATTGAATGAACCAAAAATATTTGGAACAATGTCCTGTAGACAGATGGGACAAAGGTAGAAATGTGTAGTGAAAACCAAACATGGTATTTCAACCATGATCTCCACTGTAAACCAAAATGCAAAGTCAAATGTGAGGCCATCTGTGCAACAGTTAAAGCTTGGCTGAAGTTGGGTTATGTAAGCAATGACATAATGTACAAAGAAAAGAGAGCCAAAAGTCCTTCTCAATGAGGAGAAAACCTGATGATGTCACACAGAAAACATCTACAATCACTGCTAAAGATAGTTCCCTAACATATTAAACCCGAGATTTAATTTGTCCTTAGACAAAATTCTCATTTTGTATTTATTTGTATTTAATAAATAACGATGGTGTAATATGTTTTGAAATTAAATAATTTAGAGATTAAAATTATAGCAATTTAAGAGAAATTAAGAGAATCTGATCATTACCACTTAAGAGCCTGGTTATGATGAGATCATTCTCATTATATCCTAGAGGAAATAGTACCACACTCTACGTCATATCTACTTCAGACAAAAGAACATAATAATCTTTTTTCAGTCTGAAATTTTATGGTTCTCCATACACAAAAGTTTTTCATTGTAAATAACTGTCATCCCAATGAAAACATTTTTAATCAAAAACCTGTTTGAAGAATCAGAAGACAATGTTGAGCTCATATGCATTTTAAGGCATGAGCAACTATTTAGGTTAATTTAAATGACTTAGTTAACTGTTATCTGATACTGGCTCCTAATGCTGATGGTGACATAGTTCCTGGCTCTGGAAGATAAAGCCCCTTCTATTCAACACTGCTATTTCAGTGCGAAACCTGAGAAGCAGATAAGACGAGCTGGAGGATTTAATCAAATAACGTTCTTCTTCTGAGTGGTTAGAATGGGACAGAGAGTCATACAATGTAAATGACTGAATTTACATTATGGGATGGAGTCCTGGATGCTAAAAACACACCTGGAGACTGCTTTCTGGCTAGATTACAGAGGATTATCAAACCACCTTTAAAGAAGCTTGAGGAGAAAGCGTGAACTCCTGGTAAGTCCAAACAATCCATTAGCATCTCAAAATTCCTGTTTGTTTTGACAATGGTTCAAAAGTGGGTAATTCTAACTTGAAGACAGCCTGCTTCTTTCAGCAGAGGAATGGATTTACCTCACACAAACAGCTCAGACAATAGCCAAGGTGTTTAAACAGACACCCCTCACCAGCTGTTGTTAAAACTTGACAGGATAGTTTTAACAACTTGGTGTCAGCCAAGAGGTGGTCCCACTAGTGAGAATTTCTAAAGGAACTTCACATCTGGATAGTGGAGATTTAAAATCCAGACATATCCACTAAACCTATTTGGGGTCTGCTTAAATAATTTCTTCAGCACAGAAGGATCATTTTAACTATTTCATCTTTGCTATACGGATTTACCGTAGGTCACTGACCTACGGTTGTCTGGAAATTGCCTATATTTTTGGATGTTAATTGGGGAAAAGTTCCACCAAGACACCTTGAATCTGCTGTAACTGTCATGCGAGTCCACTATACGGCGCTATGATTTTAGCAAGTCGTCAAATCAATTAACTTTTCACCTTTGAGTTTTCACTTCACTTGAAAAACTGACATCCACCTCCGATGAACCATGGGCTCATGTAACACAAATGCATTCCTTATTAGAAGTTATGTTAAGCTGAACAGGCGAGGAGTGTACCCAAAACGTTTCACTCCAAGACTCGGTTTATCTGATCACTGGAGACGTGTAAACACATAGCTAGGCACAGGTGACAACAATGTAAATTCTGCTGTGTTGTTAGAATAATATAAACGACTATATACCAGCCAGGATTCCACTCTAACGTCACCCTGATAAGACGACTCAGCTTGGGTTGATGATAAAATTCACATGGGGATGGAAGGGACAGGACAATTACCAATGTTAATCACGTATGCTACCTTCTGGAAGGAATTGTACTCTGTTACTTTCATTTGGCATTAATGCAAGATTTTGAGCCCAGATCAACCCAACAACTATTCATGAGGCAGATGAAAATGGCTGTGTGGGCATTTTGGCAGACAGCTTCTTTTTCACTCCAAAAAGTCAGGTACAAAATAGCCACAACCACAAAAGTATAAAAAGATGAATGGGTGAAATGGTTTGCACTCTCTAGTGATAATAAAACTCAAAAAACCAACCAATAAAATACAAATCCGGCTTAAACTACTTACCAGTCATTGGACAGAACCCAAAGCGATGGTCTGCATCGTAGTTTGTTGTTGTGCCACACCACTTCATTCCATCCCTCCGACCATCTGAGGTACAGTCAGTGTAGTTTCGGCCATTGTAGAGGAATGGAAACTGACACAGAGCCCCGTTGGAATTACCACCTCGTGTCATCAAGACCACTGATAAAGAAAAGGAAATCAGACATTTGAACTCCTGGAATTTATTCCCTACACTTGAATAAAAATGCGATTCTTGTAAAGTTTGAGTATGAATGCAGAATGCAAACAATCTGACAAGAATTCCTTCCTACTGATAATTTCCACCTTTAATAAAAATTCCTCACCATTCTTCTCTGTACAGAAAGAATATTTCTGGTCTTTGTCAAAGTCAGAAGAAGTAGAACACCACAGCTGTCCATCACTGCGGCCCTCAGAGGTGCAGGAATGGTACATCTTCCCTTTGTGGACAAACGGGAACACACAGGGAAGACCTCCAGAGTTTCCACCATACACTGGAGATGGTCCATCTGGATGCCGACAAGAAAAGTAAAGTTACTCAAACTTTACTTTTGTCTTTTGAACATTATTTTTGATGTGTTTCAGTTCACAAAATGCCTCTCTTGGGTGGCACGAAAAGAAAATTTACCAAGAAAAGTCTGGAATAGATCGTCTCTTACCCCACTGATCGCAGCTAATTCCATTTCCCATGCAGGTACAGATCATCTTTTTATTTCCCTGGTTCTTGATCCAGCGCTGTCCATTGAAATATGCAAGTCCTGAGTCAGTCTTGCAGGGCCCCTCCATGAGAACCTCCGGTACAACGACAGGGTGGTAGACCGCAGGCTGGATGTTGGTTACCACATGAGATCCAGTGCCTGTAACACAATGTGCGACTCAAATTAGATGTTGTGTAAAGAATATCAGCTTTGCTCCAACAGAAACTATTGCATGATGTGGCATAATGGAATAAGTGGCATGTTTCTGTTTTACACAAAAGTTTACAAAAATGTCATTGCTAATTTCAGTTCAGAATTATAAACCTTAATTTTGCATTAGATATTTTTCTCCAAAAATTTTTGTAGGCAAATATTTTGTAAGGCAGAGCAACATTTCACAGAAACTAGCCAGTTGGAGTGAAATTCTAAAATTATTTAGAACTTCTTACATTTTGATCAGTAAACTTTACAAACTGATTGGACTTTGGCGAGTAATTCACATATATTCTACTCAGAATTTAACAGTGAAGTAAAAAATATGCAAATAGTAACACTAAATTTACTGGCTAACATCTAAAAGTGAGCAAACCACAGCAAGAACAATTTGATACGTCTGGATAGAATTAAAAAAGAAAATTATTAACCGTACTTTGTAATCACTAATGAAGATTAAGGTGAGGACTCTTTACTTAACCCCCAAGATGCAAAAAATGCTCAAAACTTGTTTGATGTCTTTTGGCCACACTTGAAAGGCAAGAATACGCACACTAAAAGAATTCACAGAAAAAAATGAACAATTATCTCACATAAAAGTGATAAATAGCTGCTCATTCTTTTGGTTTTTACCGACATTGTATCACAACAACCACATTTTGCTACATCACTCTCCATAATCGTTTCAATGAGAAGCTATCCCTCTTCCCATCGTTCCCATGTGTATTTTTCTCACAACATCCGCCTCTTCCCACACACAATCTTCTCATCTCATGAGGTAATGATCTTAAGTTCAAAGATACGTTATTCTCACTTCGTCACTTGGACAGCTGGCACCTCATATCTCTCACTCCTTACAACATCTGACTTTGGTAGAAATTCTTCCCCACATGGAGTTTAGGGAGCACAGGGACAAAAAGTAAACATGGACATGATCAGTTCTCACCCAGGCTGGTGGTGTGAAGTGAGGCATGTCGTTCACACTTCATCTCCCCACGGCCATTCCCGTTGCAGACACACTGGAGCTGGTGGCCGTGAGAATCTATCTTGGTCCATCTATCTCCAACACGGTATGAGGCCCGAGTTTCCTGATCATTACAGCGATCTAGAAGAAAGAACTTTAATTAGTATGAAAGTGATAAAACCTACAAAACTAAATATGGTGCAAGTCTGGAAGTAAGAAATGCTGTGAAACCCTAAGTAAAAATATTTGTAATTAGTAAGTACTACTCTTTATAGATAACAGTTGTTTTCATGTTATTATGTTAAAGCTTTGCTGGTCATTTGTGCACAAAAAGAAGGAACTAATGACCTCCAGTCAATAAAAAAGTCTTTATGGCCACCCAAAATTCCTGCATGTAATAACAAGCTAATAATCTGTAAAATCTATCATCAACTGTTGAATCAGACAGCATAATTAGGGATGAATGTGACTGTTTAAAATGATGAGACAGCTGTAGAACATTTCCTCCAAAGCCTGTTGAGAACATCCAATAATTACAAGCTCGACTTTCCCCAGCCAGAGAGACTAGATAAACGTCATCCTTGATTCAATACAGTTGGACTTCAGAAGACACCAAATTTACTGGTGTCTTTAGTGTCTGTCAAACACTAAAGGCACCAATAAATTATAACTGAACTCAAATTAATTTCATTGAAATTTGCTCAAGAGACCTATTTGAATTTCAAGGTTTTAACTAAGAATGCACCAATCAGAAATTATGAGGTCGATTTCCAATCACAGATTTTGTGAATCCTCTGACCTGTAAAAGCTAATTCCGATTGCTTTTTTTAAACATTTCTATCGTACATATCTATTTCATAAACAGCTCACCAGAAATACCTAACAAAGTCTTTTTCACTAAATACAAGCATCCACGCTGAGTGTAATTTCCATTATGACCCAGTTGCATTTCCGCATGGTACATTTACTGTTCCGACCAAAATTTATCTTTTACATTTCTGGTTTTAACCTTAATTTACAACAATTAAGGCTAGCTATCGGAAAAGAAAACACAGAGGAAGTAAGATAAATAATTACTTCTGGATGTGCATGTGATCAGTCCATTTCCCTCTCCCAGGCAGGTGCAGTCGATTATCATCCATCCCTGGTACTGCTTCTCCCACGTCTCCCCAACAACGTATGATGTTCCAACCGCCTGATCAACACAACGCTCAGCTGCAAAATGAAAAATCATCTTTAGATTTTTTTCCTCACCTTGTTCGTGTCCCAGTATCAACATTCAGAATAACCCTAAAATAGCGTTAATAATGTGAATAATATTCAACTTTTTGGCAGAAATAAATAATCCAAAGTCAGAGAATTCTAGCAAACTAATTCAAAGTTTAGTTTTGTAGACTAAATAATCAGTTAGCTATCTGAATGACTCACCAACAGGTTTACAGGTCCATTCTCCCTTCCCGTTGCCCAGGCAGACACACTCCAGCATGTAGCCTCCTTCATGAGGTCTCCTCCAGGTGTCTCCGATCTTATAGGAGGCGCCGCCATCATGACAGCGATCTGGTTAGACAGAGAGAAAAGAGTAGATTTAAAGATTGTCTGCCTGTCTGTGTAAATGTGGTAAAGAAGAGGCACAGGAAATTAAATAACTCAAACATTTGCACCATTATCTAACCCTTCAGCTAACTGCAAGCAGCTGCATGGAAGCCCTTTTTAATCAGCTATAAGGAATACAGAGTTTTAGAAGTTTACTGCAGTCAGTCTGGCACACGGTGGCAGGAAAAAAAAGACTACCCACCAAGTGGAGAGGTTGTGTGTAGAACCACAAATAACAACACATACTTGCAATGGTGCAACTGATTCTGCCCTTCCCAGATCCAATGCACGTGCAGTCCCAGATCATGCCATCCTTTGGGCTCTCGAAGGTTTCTCCCACGCTGTAGAACTTCTGGCCGAGTTTGTCGTAGCACTTTTCCTCTGCCATAGGTAAAAAATAAGCAAAATAGTTTTGAAGTTAGTTGGAAAAATGATGCAAACATATGCATTTCAGACAATGGCAAACTTCCAGTGATTTTGCACTGATCAGCTTTTCTGGTCCCCACAGCATGATGCTGTCACTACCATGTTTCACCACTGGGATGGTGTGCTAAGGGTAATGTACCTTTCCACCAAATGTGTTGACTTCACATGTAGGCCAAAAAGTTCCCTTTTGGTGAAAGCATCTTCTTTCTTATAGTGTTTGCAAGCTACAAATAGATCTTGTTTCTTTCATCAGAGGCTTTCTTCTAGCCACTTTCTTTTTGAGCCACATTTGTGGAGTGCAAAACCAACAATTGTCAACATAGGTGGGCAGTCATGCCTTGTTAGTTTTATGTTCCCATTTTCAGGGCCCGCCCACATGGGGGCATTTTCAGAAATGTTTTTGTCCACATGGAAGCACAAAGAATGGCACAAAACACTAATTTTACTCCCCTAGATTTGTAAGTGGCCCTGAGAATGGAGTTCTGAACGAACTATAATTAAGTTATACACAGATAAAACGTTACACAGATAAAAGTTTAGAATTAAATTGGTTGCAGTGCATTTTCTTTAGGGCTATCAGAAGAGAGGGAGCAGAACACAAATGCATGTCACACTAATCCAACTTTTGTACATAAAACAAAATTTAAAAAAAACATACATATGGGTATTGTAATAGCATACAAGCTAACCTTCTGGTTTGCTTCTGCACTTAATCCCAGCAACTCCTTGGCAGGTACAGATCAGGGTGCCACTCAAATAAGGACGCTCCCACTGGTCGTTTACATTATATGACCTACCGTTCTCTATGCAGCCATCTGAGCAGAGGAGAGAAACAGGTAAGACAAAGAAAATAGTACAAAACACTGGTAAAGTCTTAGGGAGCAGAACTGAGAGAAATACCATTCCTGGACAGTGTTTTCTTTTTACCCACAGTTTCACACACAGATCACTTTCTCTGATTACACAACCAACCAAAATCTTTTTTGTATCAGAATAACTGATGTACAGATTAAACATTCAGATACCAGAATGAAACTCTGCCCTTTATGTTTTTGAACATAATCCAGCAGTGGTAACAAGGCTTCAAAGGGACTTCTAAACTGTCATAAATCATTTGCACAGGGAGGAGAAGAATAGTCATCCTCTTTTTCTCCCCCACCAGGAACATTCTTTGTACAGAGCTCCCTATATCCAAACCAATTATCTTTTTCCCCTTTAATCCACTTTACAAAGTCTTCTATTAACTTTGTGTGAACTTGGATAGTTTCAGGTTTCATATGAACGAAGATGATGTAGGTCTTGAGCTAAAGGTGAATCCTGTGACCTAGAAAGAAGAGCCTGATGAAGGCAATTAGTGTTTGATGTCATCATTAGGCAGATTACATTAAATGCAACCGCATCAACACATACGAGTTAACAAATCAGCGATTTTATAGATTCAAAGAAAAATAGATTCAAAGAAAAATATTTTGATAACTGTAAAAAGAAAAAAAGTACCCAAAAGTAATAAAGGGATATCAATTTAGAAAACAAAGTAGAAGATGAAACAGTTTTACCTGGAGAGACCGAGGAAGCGCGATACAACTGCGGGTTATTGAGCGTCCCCTGGGGCATGGAGTGCACCGCGCTCCCGATGCACAGAGCGACCAGCACCCCGGCTATGGTGCTGTGACCGGACATTTTGTTTGAAATCAAACCCACTCGGGTGCTGCAGGACGCGGCCACAGGTGCTCCCAGTGAAATTTTCAGTCTGTGATTACTTCTCCACCTCTTTGGGGTTTCCAGCACCTCTCCACTTTCTGCAGCTCTCCAACCTCCCCAGTCTGTCTGCGACCCCTGAGTGGAGGTTCCCTCTGTGCTGGGAGTGATTTATCTGGGCATGGCTTAGGTTCAGACCGAGGAGGGAGGTCCGACAATGTGAGAGACGACCCACGCAGCGTGTAACAGAAGCAGAAAATCTTCTCAAACAAACCCCTTTCTCAATTCCTTTATGAATTCTGGGTGCTCCTTTTGTATCTGGCACGCAAAACTAAGTATTATACCATGTCCACGCTACAAATGTAATCCGGAAAATGGTAAGTTTTAGAGGTTTATAAAATATGGAAATCATCCCCAATCCTCAAAATAATAACTTTATTCTCAGTGTAATTAATATATAAAACACACAGCTTGAACCTTTCTGTGTTTTGCCTTGTTTATGTAACAGACTAACACAAAATAGCGCATAACTGTGAAGGCGAAAGAACACTTTTCGTTTTTCCTAAAGTGGTGCAAATTGTGTTCAGTCTCCCTTATCTCGATGGCTCGAAATAAACAATTTAGTAAAAGCTTGTTTGTTAAAGAACAATAGTGACTTGGTCCCCTTCGAGCAAGGCTATAAAAACAACTTAAACATAGAATCACAACTTAAATGGAAACCTTTTTTTTCTATTAGAAGGGTCCAATCAAAATGGAATACTGATATTTTCATACACTACCAATGCATTTAATGCACTGGTAGTAACAAGCTTACTAACAAAGTAACAAGCTTAAGTTACTTTGGAAAGAAGAATGGGCCAGTCACTAAATGTTAAAAAATTTAAGAAACATATTTTTCAAAATGCATTTAGATTAATAGCAATAAAGAGAGTACTTTTATTTGTAAGAAATCTGAAATATGTGTAATTTCCGTCCACTTCCTGGATACAGTTGTACAGAAAATCCAAATAAAATACACTGCAGTTGATGGTTCCAATGTTACACATTGGGAAAAGGTGTGGTATGAATACTTTTACAAGGCACTGTATTTAGGTGTCTGTGCTGCACTGTAAGACATCGATGCAGTTCTCCACACATATTGGCCGTCAGTTTTACACACTCAGGAGCAGTGGTCTGCAGAAATTAGGTCACATGGCGTCACTGCCTGGAAACTCTCCAGTCGTCTAACGTTTCAATGCCTGGAAAGTTTATGCATGACCAGGTGTTTTATTGTAATGATTTTTCAGTAATTTAAGCTTTTACAATTTGATGTATTAAATGACTATAAATCTTCTCTGTTAAATATCTGGGATAAACCAAATTACCTAAAATGTTCGTAATCCTGTGTGTATCTCTTCCTACTCAATCATTATTTATATTTGTGATCTGCAGATATATATGATGCAGTTATAGCAGTAAAACCCAATCACTCATGAAAGTCCATCAATGTTAAACATAATTGTGTTTGACTTAAATGTTATTTAATGTTTTGTGACCATTAGAATCCTAAATAAACCCATTCTATGTGAAGTGATATTAATTGAGGTTTAATTGATTTTTTATTTTGTTTCTAATGAAGTAAGACATACATTGACACTTGACATATAATTTATGTTTAAAACCCATTTATAGTGTGAGATAACCTTGATAGAAATGAAAAACTCCTCATTTCCTCTACCATGTCGTGAGCTCAACTATTACAGCAGTGAAATGGATTAATCTGCTGTCAGCTGCTACATGAAGCCAATCAATCAGTAGGGACAATGTGAGAAAATACTCTCTAACCACTGTGTTATGTGTTATGGAGTACGGAAACACAAATCCGTAGAGTGCGTGGAAACATTATTGAGGTTTTATTCTGCAATCATTTGTGACATTTGTCTTAACACTTCATTCTATTTACCACTTGCCTCACAACAGTATTTGTGTACTTGATTATAGAGAAATCTATATATCTGAGAATACAGACTGTCTATTGTAAATTTGTTCATTCAAGGAAAATGTTGCCTGTTTTTCTATACTACATGTTCAAGTTTGGCTGTTTCTGTTCATAATTTATAAAGAAATTACCTTCTAAAGCTGATGTGTCTTTAAGACAGATGTGGATGATATCACAGTTGGCTGGAAGGTCCAAATATGTGCTTTAGACAGTTGCTTTTGTCAATCCTCTGAATCTGCAACACTGCATATCATAAAACCCAGTGAAACAGAACAGTTTAATCAATGTTCAGCTTGTCTGTGTAAGCAAACACAGAATAATGACCACATTTTTTATTTATTACGTCAGTATAAACTCTCAAATCTGTGGCTTTTACAGTTTACACTTTGGTCCTTGTGAAGCTCTAAAGCAAGGCTGTGTTCTTCTGTCTTGTATGTTCCCCTGTTTCAACACACCTGAATCAAATGAAGTCATCTGCAGTACATAATTACATAGAGAGGAGACAATCCAGGTGTTAATTAGGCTGGAGTAGGTGACACCATGGAAACATGCAGGATACTGGATTTTGAGTGCTAAAGTTGACCACTGCTGCTCTAACGTCTAGACGGATTTTTATCTAAAATGCCAGGATGCGCAGTTTGGAGATGTGTGTGTTTCTCCCCATCTGGGAGTGTAATTTCATTGGGACTGCACTCTTGATAGTTTTTGAAGTGTCTGCACTCAGAACAGTCATATTTCTTTTTTCTTTCCCCAACTTTTACTTCATTGATGTGAGGTGTGTCACAATTCCGCTTCAGAAGAAGCAAGATGCAATAAATCCAGACATAAACAAAGGCTGAAGGAAGTGGGGATTACAACAAAAATAAATTATGAAAGAAGTCTGTTAGTGAAGCGCATCACATCACAATACCACCATTCATGGTTTCAACTGTTCACACAACAGATTTTTCTACAGAAGTTGCATTCAGTGTGCCACAACAGATGATTGCTATTAGTTTCTCTTTTTATTTCTCTTTCTTTATCTTGTTAAAATCTTGTGACAATTCTTTCACTTTGCATTGCTCAAAGACTTGACTATTGATCAATAAATGGCAGCATCCATTACTTAAAACTTTGAATTCAAATATTTAAAAATACATTTTATCAATACAAAACAATATGCACATTTAAAAAAAAAAATAGTAGTCATATGTCATGTTAATACACTGCAATGAGATAGTTTGTATTGCAATGTGATTTTTCTGTAGTGAGGTCAGCTTTTGGAAGCTATTAGTAATCCAAATAGAAGTTTTACTGTGGTGTAGCTGCTTGCAGTTCTCTTTACGCTTTAATATTGAAATATTATCTTTCTTAATTCATTCAAAGCATTGAAAATGGAAACAAAACATGGCAATCCCCCCCACTATATCATTTATCCCTTATTTAAGTGGTACAGACTACAATCATTTTTGTGGTTTCCCTCTGTTAACCATACCAACTACTGCAGAGCAGTGACCAACGATGATGAAGCTGCTAATCCCTGTTTAAAGACGTTATTGTGCAACCTAAGTGCCTGATGTGGCTTCTTGTATATATATATACAAGCATTCTTATTGTTGACTGGAATAAATTAAAGTGGAAATTTCCCATTTAAAATGAATCAGAGATGATCAAAATGGAAACATTAGAACAACAAGCTTAGAGAAGGTACAGACAGTTTTTTGCTAGATAAGTTATACATTTTGAAACTGTTTTAAACGTGTTGATAAACTTCTCAGAAAGCTGAAAAAGTATTGTTTGCAATAGAAGAAGAAAAGAGGAACTTGTTTGGTTGAGATGAATAATGCTAAAGTATTTGGGAAAGGAGTGGAAAGTTAGAGAATTGAGAAATTTAGGGAGAGCAAATAAAGTTCAGTGCTGATTTATCAAAATCATGCTGTACATTTGTACATTAATTGCTCAAGATAATCTAGTGTTAGAGTTGATGTAAGGAATTGGGCATGACATGATGTTCTGCGTCATTCCTGACGCATTTCTCTCAAATTTTGTTGTTTAAAGTGCTCTTGCGAGTTGTGAGCTGAATATTTTTATCAAACAAAAAACATTGTCAGCGTTGAGGATCAGTGATGAGTTTATACCCACATTTTTCTTGTTTCTGTAAATTACTTTGTACAATTAAACTGGTCTTAGAAATAAATATTGTCAAATTTCTAAAATAATGCCCGGAGTTATTTTTTGAGTTGGAGAAAAAACATAAAAAAGCAAAAAAAACAACAAAAGAAAAACACTTCTTTCTTTACAAAAAATGTTTTAGAAAAAACCATCACTTTTGCCTGAAAGTGACTTAGACCATTATTTTAGGTGACAAGGTGACACATAGTTGAGGTAGGTCTTTGGAAATTTTACCTCATGTATGCAAAATGCATTTTTTTGTAAAAATATTGACGTCTTAGGGAAAGTCGCTACCCTGACCTATAACCTCAAATGCATCAGATAGGGAAACATCAATGGCAGATTGTGATTGGCTTCAAAAAGCTCTACACTATTTTTGTTGTTTTGCTTTATTTTCTGCTAATCTTGTGTGAAGATTGTATGGGCATGATCTCCATGTTTAGTGCCACTTCCATGTCTAAGGGGATTTTTTATTTATCTTACTACCTCAATAATTGAGAACAGATACTTCAAAAATAGCACTATAATTTATTGTTTTCTTCCTTGAATGCTGATTTTTAGACCAGAGAGCAAAGAGGAAGATGAATAAGATGAGTCGTCCATAAACCTATAAAATATTTTTGCTTGTAAAGTTGACTGAAATTGTCAAAGCTCAAATGTTGTTGAGTCTGTATTTGCCAGACCTATTGAATAACTACAGATCTTGTTTCTACACTAGTCCAGACCATTTATTCTAGAAGCACAATACAACCTACTTATCTTATTTAAAAAAAGAATTCATACAAAAAGGAAAAAATGTCTCTTAAGGTCTCCTGTTTTCACTCCCGGCTTTTCCTTTGGGTCTTTTACCTCTATCGTCACCGCTTTATGTCTTCCAGGGAGATAAGGTCACAGTCTGAAGAAAGATGAAGTGATAAGAAGAGCAGCCTCAACACTTTTTTGTATTCTGAGTAGTTCTACAATCTCCAAATCTCATGACCTAAAATGTTTCTCTAAAGTTGAGTAAGTTAAATAACTGCCTTGTGTTTGTTGAATCAGTTGCTCCAGGCAATTTATTTATGCCTTAAAATGTTGGCTATCCAGGAGCACAGAGCTGTTTTTTCTTGCATGTTGTTAGAAACTAAACCCTGCCTGTAGGCTATATTGTGTTTTCCTCATTTTCTGAGACAAGTTTCATTATAACCAGTTTTTTATTGTTCTTGATTTTGATTAAATGTTAAATTATACCACATGTCATTGTACATTTTCTCCACTTTGAGTGCAGAAGAAAATTTAAAACCTCATAAAATTAAAGTTGTTTTTATGCTACTTTTTCACCTCCGGGTCGCCTTTCACCGCCATTTACTGTGAGAAAAAACCTGAAAACCCGGGAGACTTTGGAAGCGACATGATTTCAGCCAACTCACTAAGCATGAATCACATCTGTAAAACTCAAGTTAGCACGTAGGTCGGTGGTAAATGTGAAGCAGGAAACCTGCAGATGTGTCATGCACACGTCACCAACTGTTTCCAAAGTTATTTTCATCGGAGTAAGAAATGTGTTTCCTTTTTTTACTCATGGAAAGTTTGATTCGGATGTTCTTCATTAAAGTCATAAAATCTGGTGTACTATTCCACCGCTGGAAAAAAATTACATGTAAGATCTTTCTGCTTGGAGGGTAACTTTTGAAGTACAGTTTACAATTCTAAGCCAAAATTTTTATAAAGTCAAATGTTTCCCTGTTTTTGTTCATAAGTTCTCATATAGCAAACATATTGCTTGGATGTCACATTATATGAACTGTAATCTGTTTTGGACTGAGCTAAACAAACATGGCTAACATTCAGTAACAAAAACACATTTTGATTATACGACTTAACATAGCATTTTCTTGTCATGTTCATTTACCACAAAATAAGTTGGAAATATGTGACTGAGCACATTTTATTATAAGCTCTACAATTAAAAGATAAAAATGAAAGACGAAGGCAAAACGTAACAGTATTTTTTCTATGTAGCAATGTTTTTAGATTTGCTCCTAGAACAACCTCTTGTGATAGGATGCAGGATGCATTGTACATTAGTAAATAAATTCACATGATTTGTGTTTAATTTATCAAGATCGCTTCCAATATATCATGTTAATAAATGGAAAGTGAAATTCGATGAAAAATGTAAAATTTTTTATTCTTTATTACTACAATAAATGTTATTAAATTACAAATATGTCTGTTTACCACCTGCTTTTGGCAGGTTGTATTTTCCTTAAACTATTTCTCTTCGGACCTTTACATATGTGACCAGAGCGAGCGCTGACATTTTTGTTCACTTTAAGGAATAATACACAAATCTAGGCAGAACTTAATTGAAAAACTTGCAGATTAAGCCGCAGCGCTCTGAAAGCAAACAGGCAGTAAAGTCCAAACAGCAAGTGTTTGATTATTCAGCGAGTCCATTGCTTAAGCAAACTGGGGAGGTAAAAGTTTTCCATGCATCCTGTTTCAATCATTTTTCTTTCTTCAGCAGTTTCTCATTTATTCTGTTTCTCAACACACAGATTCTGGCCTCTCCCTCTGTCTTTATCCTTTCTTCCTATTTCCCTGGGGACACCCACATCCCCCCACCAACAAGCAAACAGACAGATGATGCCATGGCTGCAGCATTTGGTTTATCTCATAGTGACAGACCAAAATGTAACGAGCTGTTGGCCCCCCACAGGGATGGGAGGAAGTTAGGAGAGTCTCTCAGGGGTCTGTGTGTGGGTGGAGGTCTGTTTCAGTCTGAACATCTCACAGACAAATGTGAATCTGACCAACTGACTGAAAGCGATTAGCCTGAAGGCAGAACCTTTGGCAGAAACTAAACACAGTACTTCTTCTATTTTTCATGTGCATTAAATTTAACTCAGAAGTAATGCATATTTGCAGTAAATTTGGGATGTTTTCAAGCATGTTTGATACTTTTTTTAAAAAAATGCCATGTAGCGTGAACAAAATTACTGCAACAAACCAGAGTATCAGCTTGTGATGTTTTTCAGAAGTGCTATTGTAAGGGCTGAAATTTAACGTTTTGGCATGACCATCTTGGATTTTGCTGGAGCCACAATGAAGACATTTAAATCATATGATGTGTTGAGTTGTGGAGTGATATGATTAACATTTGTGATTGCACTTAACCTTGGACAGTGTACATAAGGGGAATGGATGGATATGTATTATTGGTGAGCTCAAGAGCTTCTATCCTGAATCTTTTTGTTACATACCTTCTCAAACAAATCTGAATCAAATTGCTGGATTCTCTCATTTGCATGTCATTTGGTGATCCAGAGGTCAAGCAACAAGCCATTCACACAAAAAGATATGACAAAAAATAAGCCCTCCACCTGTTAGAGTCTTCATCAGTTTTGTGCTTTCAAATCACTCGTAGTCTTCTGGAGAGAAATGTTGAGTACACAAATGAAGCTCCTTTGGAAGTTGTGTTCAGCTCGTTCCAATTGCACTCTTTTTTTTTGTGGGAAATAATCCAGACTTACCTCGCTTTATTTTTAAAAATAAATTATAACCAACAGCAGCACAGTGTGGCATTGTTTACCTTTACACCAGTCAAACACAATATGATAAACAACTCAGGTAAAATTAGCCTTCCTGTGTTCATTTTGTAGACTCCTCTACAGAATGGAGCCAATCCCTTCATCAACCCAGCATGCAATGCAGGTGAAAAATATTACAGAAGACATAAATTCTTTGAAGTATTATGAGTTCTGACATATCAAAAACAGCAATTATGTAGTTAATTGCAAAATTACAACATATTTAGGTCAACATGTTCAATGGATCTTGCCATTTAAAAGGGTCGTTTGAGAGTTTTAAAGCGAGGTTCTGTTATAAACATTCCAAGCAGTTTATATGTTATGTACAGCAGATTAATCTCATGGTATCTACACTAACAGTTCAGGAGTAAGTAAGACAAAACCAAATTTCTTCTTCAATTTCAAAAAACACCATCATGGTTTATGTGAATCTGCTGTCATATTTGGATTGGGTGATTATTTAAAGAGAAAATGTGTGAGGAAGTGTGTGTAATACAGTGAGCATTTAAAAGAAAAGCAAAATAGGTTCCATACTTTCTGTTTCTACATCGGTTTACTTTTCTGTGAGGAAGTTACTCTGACTGGAAACACTTCACTTTTTATCTTATCAATACATGTCTTACGCAGGAACAGCGGTCTGGAAATCCATGTAAAAACAAAAATGTCAGTGTGGGAGTCGTCTTTCTGAACAACCTTAAAACTAACTCAAATGTATGAACCATATTCCAGGAAATTTAAAATGCAAAATGTTACATTACCTCCTGTAACCATTGAACCAAGAGTATATCTTTCAAGCTGCTTGGCCTAAAAATTATTTGCAGCAAGCACCTTTATCATTTAGGATCTTTTGAAAACTTCAGAAAATTATCAACAAGGGAAACACTCTGGGAAACTATGTTCTTGGATGGAGTTAAGGGGATTTCGTTGTCAGGACATCGCTTTAAAAATCTAAAGGCCTTGTTATTTTAAGGCCAGCCATGTTGTCAGGTAATCAAGTCATTTCTTGGGTAGCTTCCATACAGGATGTCTATTTTTATATATTTTTTATTATTTTCAGAACATTGACCTGGTCAGGTTACGAAATATTGCAGGGTGTCACAAAATGAAAAGACAAGACTCACTTTTCACTCACAAAAAAAAGATGAACTACCCAGAAAATGACCTTCGGTGGCCAATGCCCTCTCTCTGACCTGCAAATAAGATTCTTATTTCCATTTGCGGACCTGCTGGTTTCTGAAAAACAAAAAGTCAGTATTTTACAGGAAGTAATATAATGTAAAAAATAAAAAAGTTTTTTGAATTGTATTTTTGCAATTGAAAACAATATAAAAACTTTTAGTTGATAAATAAAACCTTCAGAAACTGTGTGAACACGGAGACATCTAAGTGTGGTTTCCATGGTTTCCTCATAACATTGGGGAGGAATTTCAGCGTCAGAACTCCAGAAAAGAGAAATGCAAGAGCAGGTTTTGTGCATATCTATATGGAGTGCCTTGCAAAACTGAACCTTTCCATTTTTTTGTCATCCTGCAAGCACAGAATGCAATGTATTTTATTGGAATTTTATATGACAGACCAACACAAAGAAGTGCATATTTGTGAAAAGGAGGGAAAATGAGAAACTCCTGTCAACATTGTTTTTTTTTAACAATTAAAACCTGAAGAGAAAGTTACATAAATACTTATGGCTCATTTTCTCTAACACCTCTAAATAATTGAAGCTCTTCCCAAAGGCATTTAGTTAACATATAGAGTCTGAAAAGTAATCTCATATAAATACTGCTGATCTGTGAAAACTATGGAGGCTTAAAAGACAGCATAAATGAACAAACTTCACCATGAAGACCAAGGAACACAGCATAGATAAGATTGTAGAGTAGCTTAAAAATAGGTTTTGAAATAATAACAACCCAAGCTTTAAACATCTCACACAGCATGGTTCAGTCTGTCATGTAAATCCATTATCCAAAAATGGAAAGAGTCTGGCACATCTATTGTGGTAAGGAGTAAAGGTGGTTCTGCAGAGACCACACCTCATCTAGGACAGATGTTGGCTAGACAGATATTAGTTATGCAATGAATTAAACCTGTTAAATAAAAAAAGAAGAGAGCTATTGTTGAAAGAAAAAATATTATTTTTGTAATTTGCAACAGGTTTTGTAGCAGTGACAGCAAATCTGTGGAAAAGGTGATCTGGTCAGAGGGAACAAAAGTGAATTGTTTTGTCCAACATTCAAAATGAAATGTGGGAAAAGAGCTAAATCTGTATATCCTCTTTGACACAATATCTCACTATGATGCATGGTGGTGTCAGCATCATCCTGAGGAAATCCTTTTCCTCACCAGGAGCAGATAAGCTGGTCAGATGACATGGGTGTAGATCTAAATACAGATGTTGACAGACCCTCTGTGTCCAATCTGACTGAGATTTTGATATGTTTAGTTGCGCACAGCTGGTATATACATGCCTCAATAGATTTTATATGTATTTGTACAAAAGAAATGCAGTGTTTGCAGACGTCAGCAAGAGTCTGACTTTGTGGGTTTGAGTAATGAAAGGAGCAAGATGGCTAAAAGGCAATAAAAATGGGAACACAAAAAGACTTGACAATAAAAGAAGACAAACTACAATGTACTGTTGCTTGAATATGTTTTGCCTGAGTCACTAAAGTGCCAAGAAAAAACAAGACAGAGTGCATGGAAAGTGAGGAGCGCTAAGGAAATGATGCCTTCCCTCAAGCATCTGAATCATACTTGTTTTAAATAGAGGTACAACAGCAGATGCAGATGTTTTGGAAGAAGAGCATGCGTGCTTGTGTGTCATGGATGCCGTGTATTTGTTGTTCTCTGTGGGCACCATTAAGTGCAGGGAATGCCACCCGCATCATGGTTGGAACTGTTTGATAAACTGTAGAGGAACAACTTGACTTTTTTGCATCACATTTCTGCTTTTTTATTTCACAAGATGCCTGGAAAAGGGAACCAAACAAATTAGGGACATGTTTTAGAGTCATAAAAACATTTAGATCAGGGGTCAAACCAAAGATTATTTCCACTTTCCATTTAATTAATTTTTTGGTTGCTCAGATGTAGCAAGGGTTTGACAGTACTTTTGTTTGTATCAGTATTATAATCAGTGCTGATCATTAAAAAGAAATAAATAATCTTTTCTTTTCTAGGATTGGTGCTTTCTGTCAAAACCTACTTTAGGCATTAGTAGAATATATATTTGGAAAAATTCAGTGCCAGAAATAATTGTTACTCACCTCTGTTTATTTTTATTGGAGTGGAGACAGAAGCTCGAGACTGCATGGAAAATACCTCTACATTTAGTGAAACCGCAGGAGTATTGTACAACTTTTCTATAATAATGTCAATTTTTCTAATACTCACCTTTTACATTGGGGTTTTGTGTGAAATTGTACAAAATGAAAATATAGTTCTTTTTCTCTGTGATTTCTTACATCATAACCTAAGTGACTCCACTGGGTCTGAGAGGAAACCAGACACTGGAAACAGACTGGGAAATGCATATGGACCTGCACCAGGAGCTCAGCAGCCTTGAAAAACATCTGTTCCACTGACCAGAGTACAAGGAAGAAAGAGATCATGATGTGATCATGGAGGTGTAACAATAAGAGTTAGCTTAGCACAAATGAGAGTAAATACATACCTGTTTTGTGAAGATTTTTTTTTTTTGTGAAGATCTTTTTCACTCTTTTGTTTGCACTTACAAATGACAGTGACATTGTTATTCGGTTACCAAAGCAACATTTGGGTTTGCACTTTAATAGTCACAGAATCTTTCCATGGTAAGAAGGAAAACACTGACCAGACAATAATGAAAAGATGACATTGGAAGAAGCAAATAGAGAAGGAAGGGAAAATCCAAGTTATGTAATATCTGGATAATGTTCTGGTTCTTTTTAAATTTCATTTCAACAAAGTATGGTTGGAACTTAGCTAAAAGGATTAACACTTCACATATGAAGAAACGCTCAAGAAAAAAAATCAAGAAAAGACTTAGGGTTCTTTCACGTCATTAGTTGAGCTGCGTTATTAGAAGAGACCAACCTGTCCACTGAAGCGCAGCAGATAAATCAGGTCAGGGCCTTTGATGTTGTGCATTGAACTGCCCCAAAATATCTGTTCTGAACAGAAGAGCGACTGTTTTACTTATGGCATGTAGGCCAATCCCCTGCCGGCTTTTATTAATCCCTCAACAATGCATTATTGCCAAAAGACAGACAAAATGACAAGTGAGAAAGATCTTATTGTAGATTATAAAAATACAAGTCATCAATCTGACAGAAAAAAAATTCCCACAAGATGTCTTAAGCCAAAGTTTTCATCATCTAAGGTTTCTTCAGTTGCACCAAAGAATAAACATTTCTATGAAACATCTCTAAAATATGTAAGGACATCAAGGTTTCCATTGCTTAATCAATTACAATGCCTGTAATGGGTCCTAACCTGGGTGGTATAGTAACAAAGATGCTGAAAGCCAGGCTTGCTTATCCCATTTGACCAACCATATTTGGATGTCAAATTACATCTTCATGTAGGCATCTTTTTTTCTTTTTTTTTTTTACTTTTCAAAAACATTTTGACTCTTTAAAATAGGTTTTTGTGGGACTGGTGGCCTTTATGCAACATGTCTCTGCATATGGTGGGCCTTCTTCACTGAGTCATGTGGTGCTCACATTTCAACATTATTTAGCTGGTACACATCTTTTCACCAACATTTTGCTGGGTAAGATGGTAATATTTTTCCACCAGTTTACAGTCTTTGGTTTATATTGGTATTATATTGCAGTCCCATTTACATTCTCTAAACTGAAAGTCTCCCCTTCTGTGTTTACTATCCATGTAAAAGCAGGCATGGGACCAATACAATCTGACATTGAAGCCTGACCCAATACTGACCTCATTTTTGGATATCAATCAACATTTATGTTTTTGAACTCTGGTGGGTACAAAAATCATTATTTGTGTTTCTGCACTAAGTTCAGATGTAAAGATTATATTGTCTCAGAACTCTTCCCATTATTGTTTCGTACTTTTCGAACCTCAGAAAAGTCTCATCTTAAGCAACAATAGATGATTCATTTTGTGTTACATCCACTTAGTCTTACTTTCTTTATAAGTTGCTATGTATGTGCAAAATATGAGCAAGGAAGAAGAATAAAATACCATTTTGTAACTTTTTTGTGTCAGGGTTACCCAACATCAGAAATGAAACAAGATAAATGTGTTACAAATATGCTAATGAAAAACAAATGTACCCCACTCACTGCTCCTAATGGAAGAAATGCATTATCTGTGTTGAATAAATACTGGAGTAACTCCATGTTTTCTTTTGGTTACAACATATGAGTTCATTTTTGATGCTTTATTCTAGATGAAAGAACTTATTAGCCTCCGGAGTGTTTTTTGGGAAACTGGATCAGATGGGTAACTACCAAATTGGGTAGAAGAACAAGAAAATTGTTGTTTATTTTATCCCTGAGGAGAACAAAAAAACTGTGATTCACCACTTTGCTTCACATTCTCTCGACTGCAGGACCTTTTTCCCACCATAGAAGGACATGGCTTGCTGCCGCTGCTGCTGCTGAGAGTGTGCATGCCTCGGACATTTCAGCCATAACATTTTGTTTTGTAAAACAACACGTCCAAAATGACGTGAAAATTCTTTAATTTTGTCTTTTAGGTATGGCTTTGCAAGTGATTTCACCAATTGAAAACAAAACCAACAACAATGGTCATTAGGCTTGGATCTGGTAAATGTTAAATATTTGAAAACTTTTTTATGTGCAGTCACATAATCTCAAGTGAGAAAGGAAAAGTTGAGGAACAACAGTGCCATGACTTGAACTTGCATTTTGTCGCACTGCAACAACAAAATTTTGTATATTTTGCTTGGATTTGAATTGTAAAGTGCAAGGATAAGACTACATGATTTGCGGTTTTGATGAGACCCTTTTGTGTCTTCTACAGCAGCAAATCCTTTAAAATGTTTGCACATCCAGAGACTGAAACAGTTACTTATTCTTGATTGCAAAACAGTTCAAGCCTCATCAAATTAGATGTAAAGAGCAAATTTACCTTGCTACAGATCACAGGGCTTAACGGTTAACATTCTTGAATATACTTTATTCTTAGTCTTCCCTTTAGAGTTCCAACTACTTAAATCTATCTTTGCCTCTAACCAGCTTCCCTCTCCCTGCTGTTGGTGATGGTGAATTCGGGGTTATGTGCAGTGCTTATACATTTGCTTTGTTCTTACTAAACATTCTTAGAGACCAGATATGTGGAGTGATTGACAACTTGTTTTCCTTATGGCTGACTCTCCCTCCTGAGCCGTGGGTCTTTGAAGCTTCTCCAGAGATAAGAAGTTATATTGGTATCAGCTTGGGTGTGAAAATGCAGCAAAAAATATACAGCAAAAGCTTTTCAAAACAGTACTGGAATAAATGTAATAAAGAAACTGAAAGCAAATAACATAAGGCTGTTACGGATTTTACTTGGGGGATTTTCTTTTACATACAAGCGTTTCAGACAACCTCATAGTCTGAGAGTCAAGTGCCACAGAAACCTTTGAGAAAACAAAAGAGGTGCAGCTCACAAGAGCAACCACTGGCTGTAACTACTTAAATAACTCTCAGTGTTATTTTCTCAAAGAAATTTCCCACGCATCCCATTTCTTGGGTTTTCCGTGTAACTTTCCCATGACTGGTTCCCTGATTAAAGTTGTGATGTTTTTTTTCTTTTTCCAATAATTTATTTCAGAAAATGCCCCCATTTAGGTCAAAAATGGCATTGGCTACTGCATCGGTGTATATAATGACATTTTCCAAAGAGGTGTTGTCTGCTTTGCACTTTTCTCTATTTTCCATTTCTTTCATTTCTTTCTTCCTTATTTTTTTTCTTTCTTTCCTATTTATGCTTCATTTAGCTTCTGGCCCCACCCTTTCTTTTGCCCATTGTCTTACTTTGTTCTTGTCTGTAATCTTCTTCCTCCTCCCTGCCTGGATGACCCAAGCTAATCCAAGTACTCCAATGTTTTTATTCATCCCTCGTCTTCACCCTCTAATCACACCAGCCAGTTCCCATAAAAACAGATGCGTTTTCTTACATGTGCAGCACTCATGTGTTGCCCCTGCTTGCGTGTGCGAGTGCACATGCGTGTGTGTACGTGTACTGTCCCCCACAACTATGTGTGTCAGTCTGCAGGTTACACCCTGATAATTCATCATGATAACAGCTGCATGGGGTCTGAATGTGTGTATGTGTGCTAGAGAGATGGTTTCAAACAGGAAAGCCATCACCTCATGAGTCAGGAATTATAACTGTAGATAAACAGTTAATTAGCCTTTAGCTGGGGTTGCTAGGCAGAAAACAAATTCCCCCTTTGGGAGGTTTTCGGGACATCAAAGAAGACCAGATGCTGTCCTAATTTGTCATGTTTTTTCTTCTGCCTTCCTTCTAATCTGCTCGTCAACTCCCCTTTGCTTCAGATTTCTTTTTTTGCTGTGCTTAAAGAGACAAGGACAAACCATCAATTCAACCTTTAGTGCTATTTGGATCCCTAGGTGAAAACATAATCTAGTTGTCAGTAATGTTTCCGCTACATGATGGTTAAAAAGAACAGAACTTAGCAAATAAGTAGGAAATGATCAAAGCCTTAGTTTCTCCCCTTTTTCCAAGAATTGGATGTTTACCACATTTGGCTGTCGTCCACAACCAGTGTATCAGAGTCACTCCTTCCCATTCACTACCCATACCCTTTCATATGCCTCACTTCCTCCTCTGCTTAGGTTTCCCTTTTTCAGACATTTATCTTATCCCCAACTGACTTCCTCTGCTCTCACCTCCTCTTCTTCCTCCATCTCCTCTCTAATTTCCACTTCCGCCCACCCCCATCACTATCTGGTCACCCTCCTCCTCCACAGCGAGCTTTCATACAATAGTGTGTGTCCGTAGAAAAACATCTGCCAACTTTTGATGTGCTCTCTGGAAAATGTTGTTTTGCACAAAGTGCCACTGTGATAGATTTTGATATGAATGATAATGGTTCTCCACCAGGGAGGCAAATGTCTTTAGATGTTGCTTCAATACTTCCAGGTGACTTTTACAGGCATTCTTCTTTTTTTCCACTTGTAACAGTGGTAATTATTGCCAAACATTTCCACTTTAGCTTCATCAGACTACAGGACAAGTCTCCAAAAGGAAGCTTTTTGTCTACATGATTCTGCATTTATGTTTCTTTTGGAGTAATGGCTTCTTCCTTCTTCCATGTTGGTACAAAACATGTTTTATTGAGGATGATGGTACTGTGTTACCAGCTTCAATCAGCATCTTCACGAGGGCTTTAGTTTTTGTTCTGGGGTCGATTTGCACTTTCTGGGTCAAACCACGTTGATCTCTGGCACACAGATCCTGTCTCTTTCATGAGTGGAATAATGGTTGGACATTTTCATCATGTCTATGCTTGCATATAATTGTCTGAACAAATGAATGCGTCAGCATCTGGAAATTGTTCCCTAGGATGAACCAGACTTGTGCAGCTCCACACTTCTCTTCCTGATATCTCAGCTGATTTCTTTTTACTTTTTCATTGTGTCAAACAAAAAAAGCAGTGTGGTTCAGATGTTGCCTTAAAATACATCCAATATAATCATTTTAGTAATTCTGATTGCTTGTCTATTTATTTAGTATATGTAAACTTCTGGTTTCAACTTTATGTGTTCTAGTCTGAATATTTATTTCTGAGTTTTAAATAAATAGTTTGGGATTTCTGAAATAAAACAAACAAAGAAGGAGACAAAGAAGGGGCATACCTAAGGCAACATTTATGAAAAAAACCCACTGGTAAGCACAAAAAGGAAGTACTAGAAAGATAAAAACCAGAAACTGCATTCCTTTTCCAGGGAAGGATAATTAGCTCTGAGCTCTAGTATCTGAGGTTCTGTAACAAATTACAGAAAGAACAGAATAAAATAGAGGGACCCAAACCAGCTGCACCTGTTTAAGTACTAGAAAAGTTTTATTCTTGGTTTGTCCAGGAAAAGTACAAATCACCATGCAGAATGAAATCCAGTATCTTACATTTTATTGGGGATTCTCAACTTTAATCTTTTTTTCTACTAGCCCTTGTAAACTTTATCTCTTCTTAGCTTGAGTCCAACATCATGTCAGTGAGAATGTGAGATCTATGTGAGGGGTCTGGAGCCTGTCATGGTTCATTTGAGATGCTAGAGGTTTTATGAATCAAAGCCAGAAATAACAAACCAAAGACTCCCTCTGCTGTGTTGCCTTAAACACTCAGATCCCTTTGCGGGTTATTTTACGGGGGTGGGGGAATAGCTTAGTACGTCCAAGTCTTGCATCAACACCAACCTGAGATTTTTATGGGGGGTAAGAAGGAGAAAATTAGTCAGAGAATAGCAACTTAACAGATTCAACTGCTAAGAAGAAAAAGACAGCTTACTCAATGCATTAAGCTCAAGGATATTTTGGATTCTAGGCAACCAAATGAGTTATCATGAGGTTTTCACATGACAGACACACAAAGTCAGTGGAAGAGGTCCTTTTTTTCCATCTCTGTCTATTCATCTTTGTTTTCCTGTTGGCGGATGTTTTACAGTTGCTCTCTCCCAGCACTCATGTCCAAGAAGCTGACTCTACTTTCCTCTTTCCTCCGTTCGCCGGCCTAACCGCTGCTGAATTCATGCTCTGTCATTTAACCATACCACATTGGGAAAAGCCCTCTTTCTGATGGGCTCACCTCTGTGTATGTGTCGAATGTTTCTCCCAGAGGGAGGGGAGGACCAAGGTTTTTTTGAGTCAGATAGGATGTTCAGCCGTTGACACTGCTAGCAAAGAAAATATACACAAACACTCACAGGGGAACTACAGACTTTAATATTACTCACAGAGAACTGGACTCACTTTGCTGACTTGTTTTAATGACCAAGTATAGGCAAACGAAGCAAATACTACAGCAACTTTTAATTGCTATTTCATTTTTCAGAGTCAGATTTTGGTTCTCAGCTTGAAAAGATGTTTTGAATCAGCTTTATATCATGGTTATAATGTTATTCCCTGGAGTTACTACCTGGAGTGTTGCTTTGATTCCTTCATGCATGTTTTAGAAATACTTCAGTCTCCAGTCGCAACCATTCCAGGATGACTAACTGCTTGCTCCCACATATTTCCACAAAGCTCCTTCTTGGAGTTGCATTCTCCATTCAAGCATCCCTGCTCCATTCGGCTCCTCCAGACAAGTGGTAGCATCAGTTAACACTTGATTGGAACTGCACTTCTGCTGTTTCTATTTCTCAACTATTTCTCCGTCTGACATTCCTAAGAACATTGTTAAAGCCTTAATAGAGAAACATTGTTGTGATTACGTGTTGAAGGCAGAGTGTGGTAAAGAGCAGGAGCTTCTTAAAAAGACAGAGGCTCAATTTCAAGGTGCCAAACTTCGAAGTCAAAATTCTTTTAAGTTATATTTTATATACACAGCATTTTTCTAACAACTGAATGTAACATATTTCCTTATTTGTCCTATAAAATGGCTTTGTGTGCTGGAAATATATATAAAACCTTCCGTTTAACTCTTTTATTCCCTCTGCTATTAAGCTATCAAAAAATGGACAATGCATAAAAGTTTTTTTGTTTTTATTTTTAGCTAATCAATATTTTGCTGTTTAGAAATCTATAACCTATCTTGTGGCACCAATCTGATGTATATCATTTCACTAAAAGAAAAGAAAGCCAGTTACAAACAGAACAGGATGTTTTAGGTATAGAGAAGAAGCCAGACAAGTGGACAGACAGGCAGTGAGACATTCAAAGTTTCCTCCCTGGTTTGACCCCTGTTAGCGAATGGCAGCTGTTTTTCAATGAGCTCATAATGGTGGAAGCCCATATTTGTCATGTCTACTTTATGTATGTGGGTATGTGTGGACCCGGCAGAGAGGATTTCTGGGCAGTGAGTCACAGAGAGGAGAGATTGCAGACTCAGGCAGATGCATATCCCAGTGTCCCGGAGCAAAATATAACTGCTTGCCACAGAGGCCAAATTCACCTCAGACTTTAGGTGTGGATACTAGTGTGTGCATGAGTTAGTCTTTCTGCTAGCTCTTACTGTATAACATGTCTCATTTAGGTCCCTTAAAAGAACCCATCAATTAAAGTTTTTTAAACTTTCTATTATTGTGTGCTCTTAGATTAACCTTGTGAAGAAGACTCTGAAACCTTACATCTTCTAAAATGGGTTTTTATAACATGGAGATTCACCAAAACACTATTTTCCATTTTTATGAACTCCACCTATGTTGTTTTTGTTAGTGCAACCATTTACATAGAATACATACCTTTAGATCTTACTACCATGCTGTATACCATTCCTTTCTTTTGTGCAACTATCTTTCTGTCCTAAATTACCCCTGAAACTGTTTTTTATGCTCTCTACCCCTCTGTTCTCAAACCTATCTTGTAAAAAAGCAGTGGCTTTGATGTTTGACTCCAGATATTTACAATGATCCACTTTCAAAACCTTAGTGCTTTGTAACTTTACTGGTTCACCTTGTTCCTTCTCATTTAGACAATTATTCTCTCTCAAGCCATCTTCTTTTCTGCCCATTCCTCTTTTCTGCTCATTTTCCACTCTCTCTATAGACCACAATGTCATCTGCAAACCTTAAGATCCATGGGAACTTAAGTCTGACCTTATCTACCAACCTGACAATGATTACTGCAAACATACATTGTTCCTAATGTAATCCCACCCCATGTCAAGCTGTGTCACTTCTACCACATACCTCACCACTGTCTCACTGGCCTTTTATGGTGTGTCCTGCTTGAACCTCACATATGTCTCTGCAGCATCTGACTTCAACATACTTTACTCCAGTTCCTATTTTGGTCTTTGACTCATTCCAATCTAGATCTTTAAAACCACAGTTTAACTCCATTGGAAGTAATTTTTTCAAACATTTTAAAGAGTTCTTAGTTTACTATTAACATAAAAGTTTAAAGAACCACCAATCTACTTATTAGGGTACTTACCCTTGTCATGTGAACATTTTACCAAAGTGTTTTGTAGACTCTTATAAATTTTGTCCAAATTTGTTCTAGGTTATTTGAACAGATTTCAAAGGAAAAGACATTTCAAAAAACACTTAAAAGTATCGGTTCAGTTTTGGTTTTGGTACGAGAGAGACTGATTCTGTATTTACTCATATCGCACAGGTCCAGGTTACCCCCAAAGACATAAGCTGCAAGAAACAGAATCAAACCTTCTCTAGGACATGAGGTAGCAACAATAAACCAATTAACTAGCTGACATCCATCATTAAATCATAGAAAGATAACAAAACAAGTGAGAGCGTGACATGCTGAATGGGTTTTTACCTTCAGAAAAATGACAGAAAAAGAAGGGAAATGTATAGATGGAAGGAACAACCCTTTTTTACTTCTGTAAAAGTATAGTCAGTTATCATAATATTATTTACCTGCCTTACATCATTTACCAAGCAGTATATGATCGCTGCAAACATCAAGAGTCTCAGACCATATCTTGTGACGTTCTCTATATTTCTCCATCAACACTCTCAAACATTCTAAAGGTCTCTCAGCTCAACACCTGAATTATAAAGGACTCCCTTATGCTACACTCAGAAGTTTCTGTTTACTTAGCATGAATGGTCAAAGACGTATGATGGTGGCTTAACAAGAACTTTCATTCCACTTATCACAACACTGCTCCCTCTGTTTTTAAATGTGACTGAGATATATGTGGTAATATGAATGAAGAAAAAGTCTCATTTGTGGTCTCTTCTGTTTTGAAGGATATGGTCAGGGTTGACCTCTAAATCTGTATTACTGGAGGACCTGTGATGCTTTGT
The DNA here is from genome assembly GCF_019740435.1 of Gambusia affinis. NCBI lineage: Eukaryota > Metazoa > Chordata > Actinopteri > Cyprinodontiformes > Poeciliidae > Gambusia > Gambusia affinis. The sequence continues at coordinate 23,375,711 of NC_057878.1, forward strand.
TAGTTCATAGATGTTCTTGCAATTCACAAGCCATTGATAACTTTACAGTTTTTGTTTATGTGAATGATATGAACTTTATTTAAACAAGAGATACAATAAAAAAAAATTGTACCACTTGCATTAACACATTGGAAAGAGTGTATTTCTTTTCTTTTCTTTGGATATTGGTCTCGGTTATTTGCCATTGTTTTTAGGACTACAACTACACAAGCCTTTCTAGTTGTTATATTTAAGCGTTTGATCATTGCCTGTATAAAACTACAAAACAATGTGTTGTAAAAAGCAAAAGGAGTGTGGGAGATTTTGGAAAAGTTATAAATGGATAAAGCTGCAAATGGTTATTGCAAGATTTTTTTATAAATATGTTTTTGATCCTTACACCTTTACTCTTTCTCTGTTATCAGTTCTGATGAACTGAAACAATATTTCACAAAGTACTGAGTTGAAAACTAAGCCATATAAAGGCCAGACTATGAAGTCACAGTTCTGACCAGGGCTGCTGAAAACTGGAATCATAAAATCAGAATTAGAAAATTAGTATTGCAGATCTGTTTCTGTCCTCCATCACAGCTGCAGCACATTTATTTCTTGTCATACACACACATAAATATATTTGGATTTGATGCATTAAACACAGAGCTGGACTATTTTAAGGTATGAACACCATATACTTATACTGTATGTGTATACCCATGTCTGCATTGGCTCCTGCCAGGGCCTCTGTGCAAAGGAAAATCAACTCTAACCCACGCCATTATTACATGATGTCAGTCGAGTTAATTGTGGAAAGTAGAATGCCTTCATCTAAATTTCACCTGGATGCAGCTCATATATTATGAATGCAACCTGACAATCCAGACTCTGATTCATCTGATTAAAACAGTGAGTGTCTTTTGGTCTGAGGCTGTTTTGTTTTTGTGACTGCAGGCTACATAATGCTGAGTGTTGATAGATAACCCCGCCAGGTGAATGAATCACCGTCTTTTTATGTCCTGAAAAGAAAACATAGTTGTAGACGACAACAAGAATCGTTATGTTTAGACTTTCATAAGTCTTTCACAAGTTTATTTTAATCATAGTCAATTGCACAAAATAGCATAAAATCTAGAAATAATTTGGGTATTTTTTTATTTCTCAAGAGGCAACATTTCAAATGTGTTCCTGGAGATTTGAAGACTTTCATTTCTGTTGGTCTTAAGTAGAATGAGTCCAGTGCTGTAGTATCCACCGAGGGCAAACTTCACAACTGCTTTTGTGGAACATTAATTTTAATGGAAGCAATGAGTGTTTAAGAGACTCCAGCCTAGAGATACAATGTAAGAAAAAAATATTTTTCGAAATAGTTATCTCATTTTAACCTTCCCATTTTTTTTTGTTTTACTTTTCTTGCTTCAGTCCATTTTCATTTGTTTTCTGCTTGAAACAAATGCTGCATACCTAAACTCATGTTTTACTGCAGAGACAAAGCAGTTTGAGTTCCAGTCAAGCACTTAGGGTTGGCCAAATCTGCCTAACAGGCAGACATTACTGATTTTGGATGAAAAGGAAGGAATCTCTTGCTCATCACTAATCAGAGGACAAACACGTCCACACATGTCAAAGACTCTGTTTGGCAGTTTGGGGGAAGCCAAGACCATTACAGCTGTGTGAGATCACTCAAACATCCCAAACCACATCAGTGAATGCTGCGACATGTGCACACAAACAGCATGTGCAGAGCACGCATCCACAGCTGCATCTGGATGGGTCCTGTACTCCAGTGTCAGTTCTTACTATTGGTCCAAACAGTAAACTACACCGAGAATCAAATGAGAGTATTTAAAGTTAGATTTAAACCTAGATTACTGATCCTGTATAGCAGTCCTAATGAAGGAAGGCAAAGATGCACCAAACAATCTGATTACAGCTGTGGAACAAATGCAGTTAAATGAATAATAATTAAATTTAACTCTATTATCTCATTTAATTGTGTTCAATTTGAGGGAAATAAATCAAGATATTTCAAGAGCATCGGTGGACTCGTGTAATTACTCTTCCACCACTGATGACCACAAGCATGCTGCACACACCCTTCCCTGCCTGCAGATTTGCTTAACCAGCATGTCTTTGTGTGCATATGTGTGTGTGTGTTTCATGATTATTATCTTCAGGGTGACCTAAGAAACGAAGAATGGCAGTAATATGCAAAGCAGCTTGCTTTTTATTGCATAATTGAAATAACTTATTGCTGTTTCGATGTCCAAGCAAAATTTCAGAGACAAAAAATCGACTTAATAGCATCTGTTAAGTCTTTGTGCAGAGGAAGGCTAGCAAAGTATTAACCATTATAGTACTATGATCTGTGATAAAAAAATGTAATTAGTGTGTAAGTCTACTTTTGCTACTTCTATGTGTAAAGAGTTGAGCTTGGTTAGCAAAAGCAGGGTTTGGACTTGCAAAAGGAAGTTTAGTGTTGCTTTTTCTGAGTAGACCCCTGATTTCTGGCCATCCATTCGAAGTCAAAGAGGTCAGCACATCACTGTTTGGTTTATTTGTTCGCTTCTCTAAACATCCGTTATAAATTGCTGTCTGTGCACATGAACTTATCTATATGTCTGTTACTGTCTGTGTGCATGGGCGTAGCAGTGTCTTATCAGAAAGTACCCGGGGAAATAAACAGTGGAAGCTTTGAGAATTAAGATTGAGACATCTGTAAAAACATGATGTCTGGCCCATGAAGAATCAGAGTTAACGAGTAAAACCTGAAGGGCTTCCTTTTGAGCTAAAGGTTTAGAAATTTATTTAAGCCATGGGAGCACCAGTTTCATAAGCCTCCATTACAGTGAAATTAAATCTTTGAACCGCTTGCTTTTAAACTGTCAGAGACTGGTAAACCAAACCGCAATGGCTAACTTTGCTTTTCTGGACTTTTCTGAAAACAAGGGGCTTGATAGTTAAAAATAGGGAAAGAAGGAACAATACACAAATAATAAGACACTGGATCAGTTTTTATATCATGTTGTAAAACCAATGTCACCTTAATTACTGTCTGAATACAGCTGAAAACCGAGATGCTAAGACAACATTCTTTGTAGCCATTATTGGTCTCAATTTGTAGATTAAAAAAATAGCTTTTTCTCAACAGCAAGTAAAGCATTTTTAAAAATAATTTACTTTTTAGGTTAATACACTTTATGTTTTTTCTGAGTATATTTGTTAAATGACATAGAAGGACGTGTAACAGTTCATTTGACTGGCTTTAGCTTTGATTTGCTTTTACTTGCCAATATCTAATGCACAAATTCTACAGCAGCAATTCTTTGAAGATTCACAATGGAGTTGAGGTTTGAACCTTCTGGACTCAGGATATTATTTGCCAATTTAAATGTAAAAATGTTCAGCATGACACAAAATTAACATTTTTCTTGGCTATCTCAGCTCTTACAATAAGATTGTTGGTGGTGGAAGTTGGAAATACAGACAGGAGGTGGTTGGATCATGTCAAAGTAGATATTTATTAAATCATGAACTTCCAGTGAACACATGAAAACACCCAATACGATAGGAGAATGGCAACAGACATTGAATACCAATGGATCTGAAAAGGGTAGGGCTGGACAAAAAGGTTTAAATTCTGGGGAGGTGATTACTGGATTGCAAAACCGATGAGTCATTGCAGGCAGATTGCAGCTACAGGGTAAATGAGGGAGCAACAGTCATCTTGGAATGGCTTTGAAATGACACCAAATGATTACATAGGGACGTTAACTAAACAAAGCACAAAGGGATCTACAAAAATTTTAAAAAACAAACACAAAGGAAGCCCTGGAAAAAACCTTAAATCTATGTGACCCCACGGACCTGAATGATTTGGAAAACTTGCAGGTTGAGCAAATAAAAGGGTTCACAATGGAGGACCCAGGACTCTGGACAATCTACAGCCGAGGTGGACAGCTCTGATCCTCAAGGCCAATGTTGTACGGATTATAGATGGGTTCCTGCTTTAGCTGACCCAATCCAAACTGTTGAATTATCCCCGTAACTCATCAACAAGCATTGTAGGAGCTGCTGCTGACATTTTCAGTTAAACCAGATGTGGCTAAGGACATTGAATTGACCACAGTACTCAAATTAAAGGTTGGATTGGGTTTGACATTTGTTTTAAAAAGATATATTGAGTATAAAACCTCTCTAAAACATCTTTGCCGGGAGGGGTTATATGTGCTGAGGTGTGTATAAAAATACAAATGTAATAATTATTTGCTCTCAAAGTAGTTACAAAAATGCCCGAAGACCAACCATAAAGTGTGTCATTACACAGGCTTTGACATTTATTAGTATAAACAATTAGTCAGTGCTACTAAGAACTCTGGATAATTACTTATATTTAAAAGCCATGACATTTTGTGTCATGGCTCTGCTTATTTCCTTTCTACAGAATCAGGTTTTACTGCACTCAGAACCGAGTCTGCTCTTTCAAACTTATCATTTGACTTTGTGACTGTATGCAGGAACAGATTTAGAAACTATATACTTAAATAAACCACAATTCCTTGCAGTTTACTTTTTTTTAATTTTAGATATTTTCCCAGGGGTTTTTTGTTTTTTAGGTTTGTCTGTATCTGATTTTTGGCATGCCTTTTTACCTAACAATTTAACAACACCTCTCCTTCAATCAAAAAACTGGACAGACAACAAGAAAAGATAATCTAGAAGCGATCAAAATTACTTTGAAATATTACTGAAAGGTCAGGCTTTGTGGAAGCAAAGGATGAAAGAGAAAGGGATGACTCCGGACTTTAGGACAATACCATAGATGCCAATCACAATAGATTGCAATAGTCTCTATGTACTCTTTTAAACATAGAGAACAAATTAATCAGCCAGTTTGTCAGCAATAACTTCTAATCATTTGGACAATATTTAGGTCCAAATAAAAAGATAAACTCCTTTAGTTAGATGATTGTGGGGGGTGTTGGGAGGTGGGGAGTATGGAGAATGAGATTAAGTCTCAAGGATGATGTAAGTATTACACATAGACATGTACACGCACTCTCTTAGGTTTAATGAGAAAAAGGTGTATCCAGTTCGATGTCTTTCAGTGCCTCCATCCCGTCGGGCTCCCTTCCCCCACCCCCTCCATTTCCCCTCACTTAGTTCCACATCTGTTTCCCAAACTTGGGAAGGGGCCTTGGAGAGAACAATATCTGGGTCAGACGAAACTTTCTCTTTCTGGGTGCACATGTGTGCAAGCAAGCATGAATGTGTGCATCACACATGACAAGCATGTATTGTATGTTCTCTGGCTGAGATCATGTGAAGCTGGAAATTGTGTATTTCTGCCATTAGTTATCCAGAAAAAACCTGCAAGATTTTTTTTTTTTTTTTTTTTGCATAATGTCTTATTGTTGTTATAAGCCACAATGAGTCATTTTGCATCCATCCCACATCAGTAATTTACAAAAGGGAAGTTCAATTATCAGGAGATTAATTTAGATTAATTATTATCATTGTTATTATTAATTATTATTTTCTCTCTACTTTGTTGTTATTTACACTTTTCAATATGAAATGCAGGGCTAGTTTTGGACTGAAATTGTATTTTTGTTGTTGTGGTGGTGGTTTGATTTCTGAATAAAAACTACATTAGTTGTATTAGTAATTTACTAAACAGCCAATCCCACTGAGACGTAACCACATGCTGCCCCCTACTGACACAATGCAGTGTTTTTAAATTGTATAAATTGATTATATACAATGTAAATATTTAAAGAGTGTGTATTTAAAAAAAATGTCTGAAAAACAGAAATAAATTCTTTACAAATGCCAAAAAATGAAAGTTCATTTTTTACACTGTTAAAGTTCTGCTTATGTAAAACGAAACAAAACAAAAAAACAACTGCACTTGCTCAGATATTATTATGCTGAGAAACAAAGACAAAATCAAAAAATACTATACATTATTATTTGCATTATGAAACAAAGAGACGATACTGATTCTTTTTAAGTGGCAAAAAGAATTACTGTTAGAAATTTTGTTTTTACTGATAACCTCAAACTAGAAATTATATATGAAACAAAGCAATGAATCACTCCTGACTATGACACTTTTTTCCCAAAAAACCTTTATCTGATCTTTTAAATTTGTCATGAGAAATACTATATGTTGAAAATAGTATGTATGCTTCTTAATTATAAAATGCTATGTATTTTATTAGGATTTTATATGAGCACAACAAATTTGATCCTAATTGTAATGCATTCTATCCTTGAATAAAATCCAGAAAAAGTCTTGGGTTGGGGTTGCAGAGCAACTTTGAATTATTTTTAGTGACGAGAATAAGATGGAGGGAATCACGTAAGGTCTGAAAGGTATGGGAAGGATTTTTGAGTCTGCTTTATCCATCCATCCATCCATTTTCTTACACCCTTCTTCCCTAATAGGGTCGGGAGGGTTGCTGGTGCCTATCTCCAGCTGCGTTCCGGGCGAGAGGCGGGGTTCACCCTGGACAGGTCGCCAGTCTGTCGCAGGGCAACACAAAGACATACAAGACAAACGACCATGCACACACACACTCACACCTAGGGAGAATTTAGAGAGCCCAATTAACCTGACAGTCATGGTGTTGGACTGTGGGAGGAAGCCGGAGAACCCGGAGAGAACCCACGCATGCACAGGGAGAACATGCAAACTCCATGCAGAAAGACCCCGGGCTGGGAATCGAACCCAGGACCTTCTTGCTGCAAGGCAACAGCTCTACCAACTGCGCCACTGTGCAGCCCGAGTCTGTTTTAAAAGATTGTAAAATATCTGACTCTTCAGAAGCAACATATAGTAAAAATTCAACATTTTAAAGTGTTTGCTCAACCCTGTACTTCAGTCTTTTAACAGTGCAGACATAGTTGAAATGCTGTTTCAACTTTTCTCCTTTGTTCCTGCTTGTTTTGCCTCTCAGTCTTCTTTCTTGGGATATTTTTGTTTGGCCAGTTTAATAAACTCCTCTGCACTGTCCAGTGACACCAGGCGGTCCTAAAGGAAACACCAAGGAAAATGAAAAAATCATCACAAAACAGTCCACAAAAGCTTATTCAAATGAAAACAAAACATCACTCCCTAATATCTGACTTTTTTTAAATTGATTTTTGTGAATAGCCCTCAAAAGTGACTGGATCTGATGTATGGAGGGACATTGAAACAATAATGACCTTAAGAAACAAAAGATAATTGATCAAATTGCCATTTCTTCTTAAGCTGTACTATGCATGCTTTGAATAAAAGGCTCACTGAGAACAGGAATATAGTTGAAGTTGATATATTGTCAGCCACAGTTGGTTTAACAATCACAAAGTAGCTTTTAAAACTAAGCTATATGAATATAGTAAAGGAAAGCAAACAAATTAACAACAGGGTCGTGTAAATGTCCGTACCATGACATACAGGTATCTGTTATGATGTTCTGTTCTAGGAGGAAACAGAGAGGTGTGATCCAGCAGCTGTTTCAAAAGGTCAGCAGCTTTGCCAAAATGTTCTTGATTTGGCCTGAAATGGCTCTGTCTGTTCACGCACAGCAGGGAATCCACCTCACACTGATAACCTGCAGAGACACAGGGAGAGGCCACATTAACTTATTCAAAGGAACTGGAAGAAATAGAAAAAAATAATAATAATTTTGCTTTCGATTTAAAGAAATCCATAGTTAAAAATGAAACTTAAACACTTTTGTGGAAGAATGGATCAAAATCAAACCGAGGAATGTATGTGATTAGTTTTTCCATAGGGTAGATGTAGTTAAAATATTTCATGAAATTCCATAACTGTCTTCAACGCTTATTCCCCGTATTATTCTAATTTAGAGGTGTATTGTGTCTCACCCAGCTGTAGTAAAATTTTCTTCCATCGAGATCTGACTTCTCGCCTGGCGTAGCGCAGTGTGTGGATGTCATAATTCAGCTTCTCCCATTCCTGGAGACAAACAAGAACCATATACGAAATCATGCTTATAATTTCCTCTTTTGACTATTTCTCATTTTTAGCTGCACAGTGAAAGTAGTAGCAAATAAAGGTACAAATCACTCTGATAATCCTCTCTGGAATATAGCATTTTGTTTTAAAATTTGGAAAAATATAGAAAATATTCACAATAATTCCAGTGAGTGGTTTTAGTTTCAGAGTCTTGTGAGTTTTATAACATCTGTTTATATAGCTCACTACAGCCTTGCTCCAGAACGTGGTCACATAAACGGAGTTCCAGTATCCAGTTTGGTTCCTTTATTTTATTTCTGGAAATTAAATTATGATAATGGTTTTTACATTGTCCTGAGTGAAGACTTTAATAAGAGATATTCCAAACAGTGGACAAAATAGAGACCTTTTCTTTTGCAGTTGCTGACCTTTCTTTGAGTCTGGCCTTATGGTAAAATGGTCTCGCAGTAGTCTACTGATGCTTTTGTAAATTTGTCTTTGACCACACTGCCCCACTTCTCCATTAAGGAATTGTTTTATCATCATAATGTGCCCAGGGTGTCCTGCAGCTTGTTGTTCTCAACACAAACACAATCACATGTTGAACACCGTCACACCAATGGACTGAAAAATGTGAGCTTCTCAGTGGAGAATTAACAGCAGTCCCAGCTTTTTGAGGAAACAACATCTTTGCAGTTTTACCAGTAAGTTTCAACTTCAGGGTGACAAAGAGAAGCTCAGCAATAATGTTTAAAACTCATTTTTGTTCTCACAGATCTATGACCTCTGTCAAAGACATAAAGACATCAGTCAGTATAGAGATAATTTATAGAACGTGTTTCACTTGGTGAATAGAGTTACTAAAATAAGCACTTCATTAATATTCTAATTCATTGACAATAACTGTATGTTTTTGGATCTTGGATTACAATAATAAGGATTGTTTCATATCCCAAAAAAATTATTTGCATGTTTGCCTGTGGCTAAAATCCTACGTACAAAACAACTGTTGCTTTGTTTTCAGCATGTAACATTGTTTAAAGTGTAGAATGAAATAAAGTTGAATTGAATTAGAAAATACAAACAAAATATGTGTAAACAAATTTGAATAGATTAGAGAGTGAAAATAGTTGTTATATTAGATTAAATTTAGTAATTTCATGTATTTTTTTTTAATAAATAAAGCTTGGTATGTCCTTGTCACCAGATACAGACCTGGTTCATCTATCAATGCTGTAACAGCTCCAGAATCATCTCACTCAGAACCGAATCATAAAATGTCTTTCACCTGTTAGCACTTATGTCAGAAACAAATTCAAAATGAAGACATGTTTTAAACCTGATGTTACTAATTTGTCAGGAAAGCACAAAGAATTTGCAAGGATGTTAGTTTTTTGTAAATTAAATAATTCTTATGTCATATTGTTAGATTCTAGGTCAAAGTCATTTACTAATCTAAGTCAGCATGACGGAGAATCAAAGATCTCTTTGAGAGTCACGTCTGCAGCAATCTCTGGTCTTATTGAGTTATTTCATTAGACTGCAGCAAATGAATTAATAAGACAGAGAGAGAAAATTCCTGACAACAGACTACATGTGGATTTTCTCATGAGCATGAGAAAGCTCCTCATTTGAACCAGTCCCTTTTCTGTTGGGTGGAATTCAGATATTTACAGAACCTTGCAAAAGTATTCCCACCCCTGAAAACTTTTCCAAAATTTTATGATACAAATTGATAAAGACAAATGTCATTGTGTTATATTGTAGAAAATATGTTATTCTAAAAAAGCTCCAAATATCCAAGCATCAGGTGGGAGAACATGTTGATTACTTGTGCACTCCACAAATGCTAGAAGAAAGTCCTTAGTTTTTCTGCTTTGAATATAAAATTACCAGAGAAAACATTCAATGTTATATTGATCATTTAGAGAATTACAAAAGCACATTTAATGTTTCTCAAAGTTTGATCCTAAATGGATATTTATTTTATTCCACATTTAACAAAGGTTTACTTGATAAACATCGGCAAATGATCATAATATGATAGTCTACAGAGAGCACTGTTTCCGACAAGTTAAAATAATTAAAAAAAACATTGTTTTATTTTACAGAATATGTTCCTTCTCTTTCAGTTTTTAACCTTCAGGTGCCAGTACTACACATAATTTGTCTACATTTATTTATATTCTCTGCATTCTCACATCAACTAACTTCATCTTCGCTTGCTTCTCTTTTTCTTTTATGTAAATATGGATATGTTGTGCCAATGCACATGCACATGCACATGCAGTCCATTACCTCTGTTGCCTTATCAGCCTGGTCTCTCATGTTGATGAAGGCCTGCAGCTCTCTGTCCGATCCACTTCTGATCAGAGACCCGTCGGCTCTGTTGGAATAAACCCACTGATCCACTGTTAATCTTTGATTCTGCTGTTTGTTCTTTGGATTTTTCTCCAAACATTGTGGTCCAAAGAGGCTTTCCTCCTCTATCTCACTGTCACTGGAATCACTGGATATCTCCTCTGGTGGTCTGCGCCCTGAAGTGGTCCTCATACTGAAGGAAAAATGAAAGAAAGTGATTTAGAGGATTATTCATTTTCCTTATTTTTTACTCCTACTAGACTATAAACTGAACATTCATGCAATCATTTGTCAGCTTCTCTTACCGCAGGATAGCCTTCTTCTCCTCTTTGTTCTGCACCAGATAGTAGTGACAGCAGCAAAGGGTAAAATTAGCACCCATTCCCGCTCTTCAAAAGCTTTCAGCAGAAAAACAATAGACGTTTATCCCTTGAAAAACAATCAGCGATTCAGTCGTAGAGTTTTTCCAGACTCTTTGAATCTAAATATTTCCAAATGGCAAAGTCCACATTTTCAAATAGCCCAGAGCAAAAAGTCCAGGCCACGTCCTCACTCATTACATTCCTCTTTCTACCCTGGTCTGAAAAAGGGCCTAACCCGGCCTGAACGAGAGCTGTCTGCCAATTACATTATCCACGTGAACAGGAACAGGGGACAACAACAACACACAAACATACCAGAGCATTGGACGGTTCAGGAATGAATGGCACCTTTATTCAGCAACTCCTGATGACACAGAATGGAGGAGTAGAGACACAGGTTGCTAGGATTATTGTTGTAGTTTGCCACACTATTTTTAGTGTAAAACCTATTATCTCAAAAATGCATATTGACAATTCCATGAATTCTCCGCATCTTCTAATTTGGCTTCGTTTGAAACGTTGATAAAAGCTTTAAGATGGTCTGTTTGGGCAACGTTAACATTTAGCATTTGGAGAAAAAGTTAAAGAGGTAAAGATGATGATTACTAAAGCCAAGACAAGTCATGCTAAACTATTTTAGCTCAGGAGCAGAAAAGGAAAGTTTATGTGGAGTGGCCACAGTGTGTTGGGTCGGCGCCGCCTGCTTGAGCGGCTCTGCCGACGACTGAACGGCATTTTGATCTTTTTTTCCCCTCAGGCAGCTCAACTGCAGTAAAGGGACTTCCAGCATTTTGATTGAAGAGGCATGGCAGTGTTTGCTGCTAAACTCCTCCTGTGTACTACACTCAACCACACATTATATTTTAAAAAAATATTCCCTATTTTCAAACTGGGACAGTGTCTGAGGGTTTTCGTATTACAGAAGCCTCCATAAGGAGGATAAATGTAGGCGTAATAGCACAACACAGCACAGGCCAGCAGACTTGTCAAAATGAAATACATGTTTTCCCTTCAGGAAGAGTTGTGAGTGATTCTACACAAGAAAATACTCTGTGGGATGCAGCACACTTCAGCCAGGTAAAAAAAAAAAAAAAAAAGAATTTAGTTTAGATGTTTAGTTGGGATGTGTAGTATTATGAGCCTGCTGTGTTTTAAAGGTCAGTTGCCACTGTTTTGGTGTTTTCTGTGGAACAGAAGTGGGAGTGTCTGCAGGTTTTCAGTCAGAGCTAATGACTTTATTCATGCTTTTCTGTTGCACAAAACTGCAATTGGATCTGGATCTTTCAAATTGAACTCTTAATATTGGTTTTGTTCAGTAGGTTGTTTATTATGTATTATGTATGTCCCATGTCATAGCTAGAATATATGCCGAATTACATCAATTACAATAAAAACTTCAATAGGAATATATTAATTTTCGAATGACAAGAGCACAAAATAAACAGAGTCACGATGGACTTTCTTCTAAGTTCACATGACATTTATTTATAATTTTTCTTCAAGCAATAAAGTTATTCATAAATATCAGATTCTTCTTCCTTCTAACAGTAGTGCTAATAGTCCAAAGATTTGGATTTTCTCAGAAAAATTCCCTAATTGTTTTATTTCTGGCATGTCTGCCCCCAGCTACACAAAGCTTATGCGCAATACAATACAAAGACAGAATGTGTCCTTTGTTAACATCTTTCATAATCTCACACGTTGCACATTTAAATCTGTAAAAAATAAGAACTATTTAATTTTGTTGACAGGAAAAATATGGAGCATCTTTTACGGACATGATGGAAAAGTTGCACCAATTCTCAACAAGAGATGGCGCTGCTGCTTCATTGTACAGAATACACAGCTCTCCTTTCATGTTTTTAATTTTTCCTGATTTATGTCAAATAATTGAATATACTCAACCACAGAAACCTGTTGTTATTTCAATAAATCTTATTAGCCTAAATATAGGGCTGCATTAATCCTTTGAAGACACAGAGAACAGACAGACAGACCTCTATTTGTAATTATTTTGAATTTGATGTATGCTCATTAGGTTTTTGAAAACATTATGAAATCATTAATGTGTTTTAGATTCAGTCTAAGTTTTAATGTTGGCATCCAAGTAACACTAAAATACTTTGTATCAGCATTACTGAGTGAAGCCAGCCTGCTTCCGAACCACCACTTATTTCATTGGTTCCTTTAATCCACAGGATTTATTTACATCCATATAACTTTTTCTAAGACTCCTGCATTGAAATGTAAAATTTCTGGAATACAACATGTTAATATGTTCATAATTTAGAACTTGATTGCATAGCTGTGATTTTTCACTATGCAGTAAACCTTCAGATTCTTTGTTGTTCGCATGCTGACCACTTGATCAACACATTTTAACAAAGGTTTTTAAAGACCTCTTCAAATGCTTCAATTGCTAAGATTGAATATTTTCTTGATCTCTACTGTTTTGAGGAAAATAAACATGAAAAAAAAATTGGATTAGAATTTTGTAAGTCTATTCCAAAACAAAATCTGATTTTCTTTGCTTCAGAGCAACTTTCCACAGACAAAAACCATTTTGGTGGGCAAATTTACCGGTACAGATTTTTGATCTCCTCGTTTTTACTCCACATGAGCGTCTCAGGGTGTTTTCTCTCTCTGTTGCCTTGGAGGCTGCTGCTGGCTGCACTACACTTTTATAGACACATACACACCGCCACCACACATTTGGTCAATGACAATGTGACATTGATATAATGCAGCTGAATACCTTATGTGAGGGTGAGTGATGGGCCGCTCACCCTGATGGCTGTTGTCTAATAGCTTGTGTATGTGTGTGTCTGTGAGAGCAACACGGTAAACAAAATTATATTCCAACACACATAAAACTTTGACAGAAAAGAGAGACGGGTCAGACACTGTAGGGGCCAGGAGAATAATAAGTAGCAGCTGGATGTATGCTCATATACTGATCCCCTGAGGACTTCATCGCTCACATTCATGAGTTCATAAAAAGATACAGCACACGTGACTAGAAGGGCTCAGTTTCCTCAAACACCCCTACACACACACAGACACACGCCCACACACACCTACACACACACACACACACGGATGGTGATAAAAACTGGGCAGAGTTTCAGAGACACAGATTGGAGGCGATTATAATTCACAGTGAAGTCTGGCTGGTTTGGTTATCTCCAACTCATCCATCTATTTCTGTAAGTTCTTATGTCTCATCAAGGTAGCAGGAAGAAAAGTACCAGGTGTATTTAAATCATAAATGGGAATTAAGTCAAAGGAAGAGGAAGGAACAATGTTTGACCAAATATAAAAATGCCAACAAAGGAGAGAAACAAAAAGAGAATGAGAAATAAAATACAACCTAAATATGTGGACAGGACAAAAAAAAAACAAACATTTGATTTAACTATTTAAAGCTAACCTCTATTGTTCAAAACAAGTCAAAAGGTTCATTGTTATTTTTTATTTTTTTTTAGTACAAAGTAAAAGCTGCGTCGAGAAGTTGTTTATGGAAAACTTTCTTTCGGCACCAACCATGCTAAACTTTTTGACAACATGTTAACACAAATAAACTCATGTGGTATGCCACCGTATAGAATAAACTATGTGCAACAGTTCTTATGTGACAAACTCATAACTGTTCAGTGGATATTTATGATTTTCCAAGGTACTTTATCAGTTTGTGTTTATGTTCGGCAAACCTTTTGGTGATCTACAAATGAGCTCAGAGGGCAATTTTTCAATTTAATTTAAGATTATTGTAGAAATTGTTTATCTGATTCGCCTACACTTCTTTGATTGAACATTGTGGCAAACATAATTTGTTTTTCAATTAAATAAGACTTTTCCCATCTGTGTCCATCTTGTTTTTACTCTCCTCCGTGTAAAATTTTTCATTTGCACCACACACATTTAAATGATGAATAGAACTGTGTACAAAAGGCTTTTCTCTGAGCAAGTGACACACTTTTGTCACATGCTTTTATTGCAAATCGATGGAGATGACGCCATTTTTTCACTCTGTCACAGGTGATCAATGGGAATTATGCCATGCTTTTTAACTGTCTCCAGTAATCAATGAGGATGGTGCCATCGCCGCCGCTCCTGGTAATTGCAGCTGGTGATCATTAACAAATTTGAAACCAGGATGACAAAAGTCTGCTTTCACAAAAGTTTATATGTTGGGAACAGGAGAGTGTAGCAGAAGGAGGGAATATAAGAACTGTGTGAAATGTGCACGGTGGTTGGAAGGAGAGATACAAAGATCAGGAACCAGAGCGGCCATATTTCAGCCATCCTCCTCCAAGGACTAATAACACACCACAGTAGGCACAACACAAGCTCATAGCTTCCTTCCGTTCCCTAATGAGAACCAAAGGACCTGAAAAGGGATGTAGTTTACTGCCATACAACAGCCCAGTATTAATAAATCAAATGTATATTGCCTGCTGGACACTGGACATCCCTCTTTTTGTAGTCCAGGAAGTTGTAGTATAATTCATGGACAAAATAGTGTTTGTTTGTGCCTGCACTGCATGCTTTGGAACATCAGGGGGCTACATCAACAACAAAATTAATAATCTGAGCAACATGTTGGATTTCAGGTAAAAAGAAAATAAAATTAAAAAAGAAGCAATCACATGTCTAAATATTTTATTTTTAAATCCTTCCTCGAATTTTGAAAATAAATGAAAGTCAGTAAAAACATGATGCAAAAGTATTTTGGTGCAAACACCTATAATAGAGTTCAAACTGATACAAAAATATTTAAGACCTGTGGCGTCATCCACTGAAAAATTGGTATGCTTGTCTCACCCATCAGGAATCCTAACTGACTGCTACAGGAACTTATTTGCAGGCAAAGCATTTGTACAATTGTGCTTAAGCTCACTTTAAAAACAACATACTGTATATCCTTAAGGATTTTACATGTTGCTTGATATTTTTGCACCCCCAAAATGCCTTTAGGGGCGGCAGGAAACATTGCTCAGCCTTTAAGCAACTGAGTGCAGTGCCCGTGTCAAAACATAAGTTTTATTTTCTATTCCAGAACTCACAAATATTTATTTTGACATTAGCTTTTCAAGAATGGACCTTCTCACTTTTTTTAAGCGTGCTGCAGATTAAAATGTGCAACATCTAAGAAAATGAATCCATTCTTTCTTAATTTTGGATTTACATCAGAAAAGTGTTCTGCTTCTCTCTCTGCAACAAACACAGCTCCTCTTTCTTATTGTAACCTTTGGAGGCTGCTGCTCTTTTTCCCTCCATGAATGACTGCTTCCTCTTGAACCTTTTAGCAAGGCAAGACTTACTCCCTCCGCTTCCTGTTCCGCACGCTCGCTCTAATGGTTGACCCTGCGTTCTCCACATGAGATAACAATGAAAATAACACTCTGTCTTTGTATTTATTTATTTACCTCCCTGAAGACCACACCAGCAGAACTGAGAAACCATAAAACAAGCAAAGGAAGTGGAGTGATAGAGAGTGATAGGTATATCACAGGATATAGGAAGAGAAGCTAGCAGAGACTCCACAGCAATCATACCAGTCAGAGACCATCAGTAAGAGGTGAGAAAGCCATCTGCTTCTCTGTTCGCTCGTCTTCAACACAGGAAATAGTCAATGTCGTGGTAATACACCCAGTAAACACAAGGAGAATTTCTATCCATGACTTTATATGCAACTCTGAACTGTAGATGCTTGTCTGTGCAAGATGTGTGGACAAAGAGACCTTAGAGCTTGATTACCTAAAATAGATAGACATTGATAAAAACTCCTCTTTGGTATATATTTCAAATTAATTTTGGCCTCTGATTATGATTTATTTGAACCACCATACCCTTTTTATATTTAACTAAGGAGTTTAGTTTAGTTAACACATTTTCAATAGGTTTAAGGTTGGGGTTCTTGATGCAACATGTCCCTATAAAAACACATTCAACAGGTTTTGCTGAAGTGTAGAGAGAAAAAGAGTGCTCATATATTTAGTGAACTCCCAGACTTCACTAAATCTCCATGGAAACACTGTTGTTGGAGGTGATGTTTTTAACAGGAAGAAGTATTCCAACTCAAATTGTGGTTAAGGTTTCATTTAATCTTGGCTCATGCCTACATGCCTACATGCCTACATGCGTAACCTTTCAGAATAAGAGATGTCTGGCAGCTGTAAACTTCATATTCAAAGTTGCAGGCTTCCACTCTGCACCTTCTTTGGTTCCATGATGTCATCTTGGCAGATCTGCACAAGGCTCCTCTTTCCTGCTTTGTGATGTAACAGTTTTCCTAAAAACTATTTTCTTAAAGAGGCTAAGTCCTCTTTAAGGAATCAGAAAAAACATTATATGTATAGAAAAACCTTCCCAAACCTTTTGAAAATTATAGAGTAGGCCTCAAAACTGGAAGTGTGACAGGAAGACAACTAATTTAAACAAACTCCACCATTTCTCCCAAGAATAGTGGCCAAAAATCCTCCAAAGATTATGACATAAAGTTGTATCTAGTTACAAAAACTCTGTGGTTGAGGTGCTACTCACTTTGATTTGTCAGACTTTCAGACATTGCAACATAGAATATGACATAATTCTGGATTACAGCGGTGGATGTCTGTCACATTTTATTTTATCAAGCTACTTTCCTAAAGGCTGAAGTATTTTAATTATCTTCAATCAAGCATGAAAGGAAAAGCATTTTCTCTATTATTTCAGTTAGTTTCCAGAGATAGAACCTGAAGCGGTTCCCAGTTGTTATACCCTCCTGTACCTCTAGATGGCACTGTTGAATAGTCCAGAAGAATTATAAAGATGGGAGAATGTCAAAACAAAGATTTAGCTTATTTTCTCTCATCCATTTTTTGTAACCTTTCAAACTTCACGCTAGATGGAAACACAGGTGAGGCTGTGAAGTCCACCCAGACAAATAACACCTTATAATCAAGTGTACTAAAATTAGACAATGAAACAGTTTCAAACATTAAGTTTATGTTGAGCTTTAAAAGTAAGTAAAGCATGCAGTCTAATAATATTCAGTGGATTGTAAATGATGGAAGCTGAATATCAAAGGTCTTCTCACTGTTTATGAAAGTATTTGGATAAGAGTGGGTGAGTGTGGGTGGTTGCACACACAAATGAAGCATACAAGCATGGTCTCAAGCTGGAAACCTTCCCCTCTGTATCAAATGTGAAAGTTTTTTTTCTTTAGCTGCTATTTAATCATTTTCTTCTCATCTTTTTTTCTGTGTTTTCTTCTTTTTGCTCCTCTGGTATGGTGGACTCATTCTGTGCCCACAGTCACAGTTCTGGTAACACAAACACACTCTCTGCAGAAGATGGATAGTGCTTAGGTAATCAGGTGTGGATGTGCACGCTCTGAAGGTAACATATGTTTGAGCCTTTTCCTGATTGTCCTCAGAGGAGAAAGTGCCCTCTAGCCCGTAATGTTCCTGCATCCATCTGTGTGTCATCATTTCTCATGCTGCTGAACTGCTGGTGGCTCACGCTCAGGGTCGGACTACACCTAGAAATCACTCAGGTTGTTTGCCCGTGATGTAGACAGTACCTGGCTCATTTGTTTTTAGGAAAATAGGATCAGTATAACAGAAAAAAGAACCATAAAAGTAACTGAAAGGAATTTTACAGACTGTTAGGTTAGGTTTAAAGCTTCTTTGAAGATAGGATGTTCTGCTTGTGAGTGTTTGCTTTTCGGATCAGTCAATTTTAAACATATACTATTCATTTTTACATTAATCAACGATGAAATTGGAAAGATTCTATCCTTTAGTATTAAAACAATTCTTAGGGGTGGGTGAGGAGCAGCAGCCCAGCCCAACGGGTTTCTTTACAAACTTTAAGACAACAGTTCAACAAGACATTTCTGCCGAATAGTCAAGTAAAGTCAAAGTTTATTTATATAACACATTTGCAACAGCCTCAGGTGACCAAAGTGCTTCACAACAAACAAAACCTCACAGGTAGATAACTGGTAAAACAGAAAATAAAATTAGGTTTAGTAATAATAATAAGAATTATAACATTGGCAAAAATGTGAATAAAATGAATAATAATCAAAACAATACTTAATTTCACCGGCAGGTTGATGGGTTTGATTCACAAACATAATTGCTAATTCAGTACATACAGTATATCTACATTAGCTGCATTTCTATTGCAAATAGGTGCCAGTCTTTGTGTACATATTCTGCTAATGTTGAAAAAAACACAATTGTGCCAAAATGACAAACCATGAAGAAGAATACTTCCTGTCATCTTCCTTATGGTTTTTGCCAATAATAACATCCTTCTATTGATTGCATGTCAAGAGTCATGCGAGAAAAATGTTTCCATCATAGTTTTGCAAAATACATCAATTTCAATTCAGAATATACCTCTACCATACACACTTTGAACACCTGAATTTCTTCTTTGCAGGACAACGAAGGCTTTTCCTATTCAATTCCATCCTGAGACCAAAATGACCCAAACACCTTTATCCACGGGTCAATACCTTACCTATACACAGAAGCTGATGCTGGGAAAGTTTGGGAAGCCCTGATTCAAATCACACCATCAAGTTCTCTTTTGAATAGTAAAAAAATACTGACACAGAATATTCAAATATTGCAAATGCTTGATGGAAATTGTTGCACAAGCAGTTATCAGATTTAGGGGTCAAGTACTTTTTCACACAATTTTCAATCATCATTTGAAAACTGATTTTTATATTCACATTTTATCTTTGATATTAAACTTGCTTGATAATTTGAAGTATTACAGTAAGAAATAAGCAAAAACAGAAGAAATCTGTGGAGATGGCACAACATTTGTGATGGCACTGTATGCAGTTTAGTTTGACAAATAAAGATAAGGTGAATGTTGCAAACCAGGAATGAGTTATGCAAATTCTTGTCTGCACACACTCATTGCATGAATGATTTGCCAAGACAGGGCCACACAGGTGCATGCGCACATAGGACAACAGCTGGTTATCACAGAAATACACACACCATCAGTATAGTTTAGAGAGTCTCCATGCATACAGACTGCCTGTTTAAACGAATCATTCATTTGCGGCAGACTCGTGTATAACGCTAAGGAGAGGAAGAGGAAGATGCATTGAGGGAGGGAACATGAGTATCAGTAGGAGGTGGGAAACCGGTTGACCAAGAGGAATTAGCTCCCATGCTATATCTACATCAACCTTAAGCTTTATAGATTATGTGTGTGTGCATATGGCCACTTTGGCAAGAATTTATTTTAGGAATCCTAGAACGGATGACTGAGACAAAGTACAAATCGCAGTTGAGGAAGATGCGAAAAATAATTAATTTAACTTTGAGAAAGATGATGACACATTTTCTATTAGAGAAGAGGGTGAGTAAACTAACTGTCTGCATGAGATCTAGAGAGAGACAAAGAGCTGATCATTTAAGAGAAGATGATGGATAAACAGGAGGAATACATATATATATATATATATATACATATATATATATATATATATATATATATATATATATATATATATATATACATATACACACACACATATATATACATACATGTATATAAATAACAGAGTAGGGTGGTAGGGTGGTGCTGCAGAGTCAGGAAAAAAAGAGAGGATGGCTGAGATTAAGAGGGATATAAAAGTGAAAGAGTGGGAGGGATCACCATGACAGGATGTACTGATGAGGGGGGGATTATGTATAGTAGGAGGAGGAGAAAGAAAGTAGACACCATGAAAGAGTGTGTGTTCGATGCCAAGTGAGAAATGTTGATGCTGGAGGTGAGAACATGGCAGGAAAGTATTAATGAGGGGAAGAAAGCTACTGAAACAATAAAACGTATAAAGAACAGGATATTGATGCAGTTACTCTTGTGTGTAATTTATAATGTTAATCAGTTACCTGATCTATGCTTGGATTTTCATTTTGCTATTTTTTTTCCCTTTTGGATGAGAAGTAAAATATGATGCATACAAAAATGTGCAAACATTTTAAACCATGTTATTAGTAGTAGCTGTTTTAAGTAGTATTGATCAAATGTTCTGAGGCCGTTTTCTTTTATTGAGACTATGGCTGCTATTCACCAAGTTTTTGTCCACTCTTTGTTGAAGGACAACATAACTTATAATATGTTATGTTCCAAGTTATAGAACATAAGTTCAAGTAGTTTCAGCATTGGAAACTCTGAAGTGGTTTCCAATGCTGAAACTATAAAGAAAAATACCCCTGTTGTGGCCATTTATGCTAAATTTTTGTGGCTTATAATTTCTAATGCATGCATGCATATGTACTGGTACCATTTAATGTTTTTTGTGCAAGGTTTGTGTAATTAATGTTTATTTCTTGTTTTGTTTTTGACAATCCCTTTACTTGGTATAAGTGGTGAAATGGCCACTGGTATAAAAGTCAGCTTCTTTGTTTCACTGTTATGGGTTTTTGTGCAAATGTAACATGCAGCTCTGAATAAATCCACCCCAACTGCATTTTGTTGGCATGCCTCCTTTCTAAACGCTGAGCCGCCGCTGGTCAAAGTGACACTCTTATGAGGCAAGAAAAAATTTCATAATTTTAGTACAGTTTGCAGAAACTGCACAGACACTGCACGCAAACCAGATAGAAAAGTTCCAGTACTTTAAATTAGCTGTCAAAAGTTTGCAACCAAGAAGGAGATAAATGAGAGGAAACACTAGGAGAGCAAAGAGGTGTTTTGAGCCGGGTAGTAGTGTGCAAAGCGTGGTAAATGGAAGGATAGTGGGAGGAAGCAACAGATTGACAAACGGCCAAGCCAGGACATGGGGTCTGAGTAATGGTAAACCAAGGTGGCAGAACGGACGAGAAGAGCTGAAGGGGAGGACGGTGAGGCACAGATATATGGGAAGGGTGTCACGAAGTCTAACTAATGATTCCCAGCCCTGTAGTTCAATTTCTCTTCAAAATTAAAGCTTCATCTATCACCGCAATGTGCCTCATTAGCAGTGCAGCCCTAACCAATTGCAACACAACCATTTACATTTTAAGTAAGATGGAAGGCAGATGTTTCATCCGCCTTTGCTCCTGACCGTACATATCCGTTGTTTGGTATGATTGCCTCTGTCTCCATCCGAAACACAAACAATGTTGATGTCATTCAAAGATGTAGACATCAAACGAGCGCTGAGTAACTTTCAAAACTTGTATTAAAGTTAAAAAAGTAGATACTCTGTTTATATATATAATATTTCACATCAAACTACAACTCTGTCCTGAGGAATTGTGTGAAATCAATCTATTGAAGTAACATTTGATCTGCATTTTATTAACAACTTTATTATTTTAACTTTATTATCATGGTAATAATGAGCCTAACTCCAGCCTAATTACAACTGTACTATCCTGTTTCATCTGCTCGCAACAATCCATGCAGCATATGTACATTTTCAAGTGTCTGGTAATTGTAGAGCAGCCAGCTAATAATGGCTGGGTTGTATTTCTCACGGTTCAATTTCAGTGATGAACTGCAAAGCTCTTAATTGCTTTTAGTTTGGCTTTTTCATAAAGCTGAGTCATATTCCACACACCATTAAGGAAATTGGAATATTCAGCCTACCTTTCATTTTCAACATAATGATCAATATGTCACAAACTCTACAGATGAAAGCAATCTTAATGGAATTTTTTGTTTACATTACCACTGCCTAAAAAAAATTATATGGTTTGTAAGAAAGGACAAGGCAGTAGATAACATCTATATCGAATCCCTTTTTATCTAGAGCAAACTACATATTTCTGATCTCTGTGTTGTCCTGAGCACACCGACAACACATCAGCTGGTTTTTCTAATCAAAGGCAAATCCGAATTGTTTCTGGGAAATCTGAGAGAAAGTCTGAACATTACTAAAAAACTATTCTTATCCACCTAGAAACCTAGCTATTGTTCAGAAGAAGTGAATTCTGGCATGTTTGAAATGCATATGTGAGCACAAAAAAGACCAGAGACCACTCTAAAACAGGAAAACCACAATAGCGCTAGGCATTCTGGGTAAATACAAACAAAACAAATGCTTGTGACTACCGCTAGCAGAAGTGGATCGAGGTTTTTTAACAAAGACGGAAGAGAATACTACAACCACTAAAATTTGACGGTCCTCCATTTTTGTCTGCATTTTGTAAAGAAGGAAATTGAATTCAGGGAGCTTTGTGTTTCCTTCAGGGTTCTTGGAGCAGCGCCACCATATGCAAGGATGTGAACAAGTTTTTCAAAGGGTTTGGATTATTTGACACAATGCAGTGTGAAAGTCAATCACACCAGCTGAAAATGTTATAGAGGTTGCAACTTTGGTCCCCAACTGAATAAAGTCCAGTGGGCTATCAAGTGAGAAATCACCATAAAACATATGTAAGAGAAAAAACTCAAATGTAAACCAAGAAACTTAGTGCAAAGAAATGAACTTACATTGCAAAATCTTAATGGCAATAACAACTGAATATGGCAATGCTTTTTCTAACAATAATAAACCCAGAAATAATAAGAGAGGAACTAAAATAAAACCAAAACATAAACACCTGTGTATCTTGAGAGGCTGTTGAGAATGTCCCAATTGTTTCCTTGATTGTATACTATGGGAGCAAAATATTGTTTCATTTTGTTGTTTTCTTTCTCAAGAATAGGCTTCATGTTGTATTTACCTTCTTTTTTTTCACAATATTACCTACTTGGACTTGTTTCAGCAACCCAGAACCTTGTTAAAGATAAGTGGATCTGATAACGTTTTAATGGATGAGCTCTCGATACCTCCCTCTGTTGCTCACTGGGTCCTTATTCATCATTCCGCGTTATCTATTTTTTATCTATCTTTTCCTATTTTAACATGCAGTTCACTAATCTTTCCCCATCCATTAAAAGGAAGACTTTATGCTACTTTTCCATACAACTTCCATGTGTTCCCTGAAGCTCGTTCCATCTCCCTCCATCTGTTTGCCGGTCTCTGCTGACGGTGGCCATTATTAAAAGCCGTCCTGTCAGATATGTCGCACATGGCGGTTATTGATGTCCTTTCATTGCTCATTATCGGTGAGTGGCTGAATTAGTGCTGACTGGACATAGCCTGTCTGCCACACACTCCCAAATATGTCCCCCAGTCTGTACATAAGCTGTTTAAACACCCACAAAATATTCAAAAGATGTACTCTATAAGCGTTTTGTGCTATGCACTGAAATTATGAAAGGCTATGTTACATGATTTTATTTATTTTATTTTGCTACACATGTCCATCACTGGTCCTTCACCCTTCACTCAACCGTTACTGTTAACACAAAACTAAGTCTGATTTATAGGTCACAGGATACAGGTACTGTTTACACTATAGATACCTTCCTTTCACTCATATGAGAAAACCAGGCACAGTGTTGAAAGTTATCTGACAGGTGACTCCTATTAGTGTAGCACTCTTTCCCCTGTTTGCAAATACATTAGTTTTATCAGACTGCACATACTCCCCAGCATATGGAAGCAGTTCCCCTGTTTGTGTAAGAGTTCAGCAGTGTTGTCTTTACTGTGTGTGGTTATGTGCCATAAGAATGCTGGATGTCTTCTCAGCAGCACTTCTACCAAGGGAGAAGTGCTAGTGTTAAAGCTAATTTCAGTGGTGAAATGTGATGCATATGATAAAGTGATTACGGTAAATATTTTTAAAGATAGAGTGTCTTTGTGAAGTGCACAAAGTAACACAGAGATAACCTGTGAAATATTTACAGAGCCTTGCAAATGTATTCAAAGCACTTCAACTTTTCAACATTTTAACACAAATTTACATTTTAAGTGTAAGACTAGAGCCTTCAGTCTTTTGCAATGTTTGTCAGCCTTTCTTAGCTTCTCTGACCCTGCTGAAGAAATTCATCCCACAACATGATGCCATCACCTCCATTTTTTCTGGTGTCTGTCAAGTGTTTGGGATGAAGTGCATGTAGGCTAAAACGTTCAGTTTGGTCTCATCTAAATAGAGCACATTCTTCCCCTTTTCTGCTGTGCTCACTACATGTCTGATGGCATCCTGGAAAATGGTCTTTTGGCCCATCAGACCAAAGATTTTCTCCCTACTACTCTTCTATAAAAACAAGGAATGTGGAGTGCCATGCAAATTTGCATGACAAAGTTGTCCTGTACATATTCTCCCACCGTAACTGTGGATCTCTGCAGGTCCTCTAGTGTTCCCATGGACGTCTTGGCTGCAATTCAAAAAGCCATTTTTGCCTTCACTTCATCTAAGTAAAAATAATGGTGGGCAGTAAAACCTACCTGACCTCTGGAAAATGCCAAGTCCCAGAACTCAAGTTATGTTGCATAAAATTTGCTTTATTGTAAAATCAATAACTGATTTAGCAATAAAACAGTTATTGATTTATTAAAAATAGAATAAAGAAAATCCAAAAGAAAAAAGAAAGCAAGAAACATTTACAATGAGGTAAAGAAAATACTTTTTTTCAGTCAAATAAATCCAATTCACTCTTTCCTAATATTATTACAAATTTGAAACAAAAACAAAATAATATGTAGGTCAGACAAAGAAACAAAGCTCATAATTTGCAGCTTAATTACATAAAAGGACTGAAAGAATAATATATCTTGTACAAATACCATTAAACTCAGAAATTCTGGATAATGCCAATGCATATATTGTGTCTGTAGGTTGGCTGTCATTTTCTGAGTTGTTTGCTCCTCCTCTGTCACCTGTTTCTGTGCAGGACTGATTCCACTTTGCTGCTCACTCACCTGCAACCTATCTTCTCGTTAAGCCACATAATAAGAGGACCAGTGAGACTTTTAAGTCCCAAATTGTCCTTTTGGTTGTAGTAATTCAACCCTGCCTACTTACCATGCTCCCCATGTTTAATTATTGGCACCTAGTAATACCATCATGGACCTCACCTTGAATTTCCCCCAGAGCATTTTATGTCACCACCTGGTAAAGGCAGCAAGAGGAAATGTATCTAAATATGCAAGGGCTGAAAATGTGTTCTCAGATGAAAATTGTAAAGTGTGCAAAAAGGAATGGGAGCAATAGTAAAACATGTTATAATTTAAGTTTGTGTAACTTTTAATAAATGTGAGGGGGAAAGGCTGTCAACATAAGTGGGCCCCTGGAAAAAAAATGTGAATAATTTGAAGTATATTTTAATAAGTGTGTTAGATTTATTTTATATGTTAAATGTCGCATTTGCCGCTCACATTTTCACTCTTCACAATGAGGTCAACAGATGCAACATCCTAAACCAAATATTGATCACAAACGGCAGTAAAAACTAGTTATATAGTAACTTGTGGGTCTTTTATCATAGGTTTGTGATTTCATTTGGGAGGAACAATCTCCCTCACCATTTGTGATTCCAATGCAGATTTGCACAAAATGTTGCCAATATTCCAGTAAAAACAATTTTGCAATTACCATGTTTCCACTAAATAAAAAACTCAATTGAAATTACACATGAATAAACTAGTTAAGTTATTAAAAACATGCTGCGCCATGTTCCTCGTACCACTTCCTGTTGTCTTCTTTTTTGCTTCTACGAGTAGCTCATCCAATTGTTGATGACTGATGCGAAAAGGTGTTTCCCACTTTTGCAAAATGCGCCAAATAAGTTTTCCAGCACAGAAACTTCACATAAAAAATAACTTGAGCTTTTTCAAAATGTATTTTCATAATTCCAATTTGCTCAACTCTACAGTCAATGGAAATGCAGCTAATGAAACTCAAACCCTGCATAGAACTACAAGAGAAGAAGATGGCTGCATATTAACAAAATCATCAGTTTGCTAAAGATTTTTTGTTGTTCCTTGTTTGTATATTTGCAAAAGCGTGAAAGATGCTCAAAGGTGTGTACAAATGTGCATAAGTGCAGGATTATGATGGTTCGATGTGCAAAATTGTTTTTGGTGCAAGAAGATGGCGTTTTGCTAAAATATATTGGTATCCACTGCTTCAAGATGTGTGTACAGTTCAGTAATTTGTAAACCACCAATCAATAACGGCTTTACCACAGCTAAAAGGGGCCTTTTGGAAAGAGTACCAAAGAAATGCTCAGCGTTTTAGTATTCAGGCCTAAAACTTGACTTTTTGTGTGACAAGACTACTGCAAAACACCCCGATCTTTCTTTAATGGGCCAGAACCTTTATTGATAAACACTACAGGGACAGTGCTTGTGGGGTTGCACCAATGAAATAATAAGGAGACCGAGGGTGTGAAGTCTTGCAAACTAATTACAGTGTGATGAATTTGTCTTGGAACAACAAGCAGCATCTGAATGCTGCCCTGTCTCTTTGACTGATTATACTGAACAACCTCCAGCTTCATCCATCATGCATCTTTATGGCTTCTTTGGGGAATGGTTTGCGAGTGTGCACAGTAATTGCACACAAGTGTGTTTCCATGAGTGTGCACAGATTTTTACACACACACACACATATTTGTGGGACAACCAGAGGATTGGTGTGTATTTTCTGTGTGTCAGGAGAGGTGTGGTCAGGCAATTAACCAGCTGTGCTAACGATCATCTCAGTGCAGCATCACACAATGTTTTACAGCACCATCCAGCACTTTACTGCTTTTGTTGTCACGGTGATATAGTGTTCTCCACCATAAAGTGCTGATACTGGTGATTGTTTTGGCCTCTTCACTTTTGTTCTTTTTACATATTTAAACACACACATATACACAAACACGAGAACACAACCAATGCAAATGTGTTTAATCTGTTTAAACACACACACATCTACATTACCAGTCTTTTATGGGTTGTGTGTGCTTTATGGCTGGTGTCTACTGGTCTGCCCTGGGACCAATCTCAAGCCATAGATCTCCCTTATCATAAAATGAGCATGGTGTGAAATAACACAGTGGTGGCCATGCTAGAAATTCTCCATCCACTCTGGAGATACCCTCCGTCATGGAAACGCCAACCACAGCAGTTATTTCATGCTACTGCAGACAGCGTGACACATAAAATGAGTTATGTACTTTTGTGGGAAACAGGCTTTCCAATAATTTTTGGCAAGTTTTAGTTATTTTTTTATATTTTCAGTGAACCTAAGAGGAAACAGCAATTTTTTTTTTTTGTTTTGTTTTCTATAAGATATTTCATCATTTTAAAGAGCATTAGAAATTTCACTTCAGTTGGACATTCTTTGTTCTGTTTAAAAGAAAATAAATAAAAATCAGTTGTTTTTGATCAATTCACCAAAGAAACATTGGTTGCTGCTGGGGCTATAAGTCCTCCTTATTTTTTTACTTAGGAGTGTAGTAACAAAATTTAATAACAAATTCTCACTGTTGAATAAAAATTGTGAAAATGTGAACAAAGGTGTCACTTTTAATAATGGAGCAAAATTAACAATATCCCAGCTGAAACTAAATCTCTGCTTGTTGTTTGTTTACATGAAAGCTAATATGAGCCATGAAGCACAGCTAGCCACTACAGTAAGTAGCTATTTGCATTTTATTTCAAAAAAGGATTGAAAGTCCTACTCTACTGCTGCAGCAGTTTATTCAGTGGGCAAGGGGATACAAAAAGATACCTACTGACAAGATATATGAGCAGTTAAGCAATTTTTATGGTAAATATTAATGACTGAAACATGTCACAGCACCTGCCACAGCTGATGAATATGCTGTTAAAAAGATCATTTATTAATAATTGCATCTTATCTCCCCAGAAACTTAAAACTATCGTGCTCTTACTAATGAAGGATGTACTGTCTTTTCCTGCAAGTGGTTTTTAATGGACCTTTCATTATCGTCTAATTTTTATCAGCAGAGTCATTTTGGTAATAGCTCAACCAAGAAGAGCAGCTGTTGCCTTGGGTTTCTAATTTAAGAAAAATTAACTTGAAATGAAGTTTTATAGTTGCAATAAAATATCATGAATATTCAAATTTGTATAATTTTTGTTACCATTTGAAAAAAGATTTACTTTATAGAAATATATCGCTACCTTTTAATGCTACCATAGACCTTTTTGGTTCTACATCCAGTTACTCTTTTGTTTCCTTCAGCAGCAATATTCTAGGTAAAACTTTTTGCTTTTGCAACTTGCGGGATTATTAAACACTTTTCTTTTCCTGTTTCAAAAACTACTCATCTGATCCACTTTGTGAGCGTTGCTCTGGGGAGTAAGACCTGATCTTGTTCCAGTGATTGATGCTCTCATTTTGTCATCTTAAAACTGAAATGAATATACAGCGAGGGTTCATAATGTGTCAGAAGATTGTCTGAATGCATTAGTGCACTGGGGGTCCCCAGAAGCAACAGATGCCACCCCTAACAGACCATTAACACAGTACATGTTGGACCACAAACGTATCCTTACGGTGACATTAAGAAAAGTTTGCTGACAATGATCTCATTAATGCAGTTTGTTGGCTTTTTGTTGATGATGTACAGTGTTCATGCAACTGAAGTCTTTCGCCCCCATCTGGAGAAGCCAGGTTTTTGGAAGCATGTTTTAAAAATGTGAAGCAGTAGAATGGCATTTATATGTACGTATATTGCGTGTGTGCATTCCTTTCCACCTGCCTCAAAGCCTCCAGTTTTCTGGTGCTGCAAGGAGTCTTAATTAATCTCTGTCATTAATAATTTAATCATGGCTTTTTGTTTAATAAACAGTTTGGCAGTGATGTATTGCAGCTGGGTCAGGTAATTTGATTGGCGGTGGAAATGAGCCGGCTATGCATACGTCTCTCTCTCCCTCTCTGCCTCTCTCTCTCTACCCTTCTCTCTCTCTTTTTCTCCCAAAGATATTACTGCTGGCATTCAGCAACAGAGAGCATGCACACACTACAGGGGGAGGGCAATTACGCTAAGATGCCATAATGATCAGTGATGGATGTAGAGGGGGCACATTTCAGCTAATGAAATAACACTGAAAGAAAAAATGGGCAAAGAAATTTTTTTAGAATTACTTTATGTTACAGAGTACATTTCCATCACTGTCTCTTCAACTATTATTAGGGGATCCAAAATGGGATCATATGCTTTTTTTGTCCTCTTCTGAATTATATTTTTTTCAGATTCAGTACATAAAATGGACCTGATTTCCAAAATGATATTTTAGACATTTTTAAATATAAGCACTAGATGGCACTCTTGAACAATCTGCCTAAAAGTATAGCACTTCAAACTTCTTTTCTTACTTAACTTAGTTTCACCCACCTGTATCCATTATGCTTAATCATGAACACCAGAAATACGTTTAAAGTGTTCCTCTGTGGGCCAGCTTGACTCTTCTTACACTTGCAGACATGGATTCAACCTTGGCCAATTGAAACATAAAGGCTTTAAATTAAACCATTATGCATGTTGATTTTGAAAAACATTAGAATATGAGCACTTTTGACAAATATTCATTGTGGTAAGATCATGTAAGTTTTTCTTAAATCAATGAAAATTCAACATTATGTATGCCTGGTCAGCTCAGCTGGTCAGAGTGTGGTACTAATAATGCTGAGGTCATGGGTTCAATCCCCACACTGCCCACTTGAAACTTCAAGTTATTCAGAAAATAAACACTTCAAAATACCAGAAGGCTTTAAATTAAACCATTATGCATTAATTTTGAAAATTAATGCATATTAATGTTCATATTCATCAGAATATGAACACTTTTGTCAAGATCATGTAAGTTTTTCTTAAAATCTATGAAAACTCATCATTATGTATGGTAGGTTGGCTCAGCTGGTCAGAGTGTGGTGCTAATAACAGAGGTCACATGTTAACGTTAGTAACGCTACTTACTTAGTAACACTACTGAGTAACTGAGTAATGAGCAATCTAACGTGTTGCTATTTCAAATCCAGTAGTCAGACTACAGTTACTTATCAAAATTACTTTGCGTTACTATTTTCTTCTGTAATTAAATTTTATTTCCTCTACGCGTCTTGGGGAGGAACCGTTGGTCCTATGCGACAGTATCAGGAGTGACAAACACATAAACAATGGAAGGAAAAAGGAGATGGACATTTAGTTGCTGGAAAAACAGAAAGTATTTTGAGTTTCACTTAAAATACTAATGAAGGATGTACTGACTTTAGTCGCTTGCAGACTTTAGTTTACACCCCCACCCAAAGACTCTGAATGGAGATTGATGTAACCTGTAAAAAGAACTCAACCCATTCAGAGAAAGAAAGAAGAAAAAGGCTAGAGTCGTGAGAGTGCGTCGGCAACTACGTTGTCCTTACCTCGAACATGTTGGATAGAGATATTAAAAAATTGAAGCCGCAGAGACCAGCCCATCAAACGGTGATTTTTATTACGCATGCAGTCCAGAAAGACTAAAGGATTATGGTCTGTAAAAATGACCCCAGATCAGCTGGAACCGCCTACATACACCTGGAAATGTTCTAAAGCCAGGACCAATGCCAGTGCCTCCTTTTCGATGGTGGAATACCATCTTTGATACCCTTACCTTTCCTCTGGATTTTAACATCCCTTTTTTGGAACTTCTAATTGGTGCTTATTGGAAGTGGAGGCAGCTGGCCAGTGTTTCCAGAATGACATTACATCCAGCTTAAGATGCACCGTTTTTTCTCACTAGCAGTTCATTCCTTTCCGCCTCTCTGTCACCCTCTTCCCTTTCTCCCTCTTTCTAACCAGTTATGATTTTGTTAAATAAATCCCATTTTAAGTTATCCCATGCGTTGCTTCCCTTTGATTTGTTATGGTTCTAGAGCCAAACCATAACAATACTTGTTGAGTTTCTTTGAGAAATAAGAAACCGGATGTTCCACCCCATCAGTACCATCCTGTAGAAGGACAGCTCCGATGCCGGAATCACACTTGTCCACAGCCAACTTAAACTGCACATCAAAACGAGGGGCAGACAACACAGGAGCGTTAACCAGTAACTATTTAGTTTGCTCAAAAGCAGCTTGACACTGGTCAGACCAAATAAAAGCTACTTTAGGGCTAAGTAGGTCCGTTAAATGGGCAGCTACAGATCAAAAGTTTTTACGGAACCCCCTATAGTAACCAACCATCGCTAGATAGTGGCGCTCAGTACGGCTGGTGGGTTACAGAAACAGACAAAATAGCCTCTACTTTAGCCTCAACGGGGCGTACATGACCTCCCCCCACCCTTTTTCCAAGATGGGTTACTGTCGCTTGGCTGAATTGGCATTTGGAAAGATTAACCCTCAAATTTGCCTCACTCAGACGCCCAAAATCAGATCTCAAATGTTCAATGTGCTTAGCACATGTAGCAGAACAAATCACCAAATCATCCAAGTAAGCCTCACAGAATGATAAACCGGACAAAACCACATTCATTAGCCGTTGAAACATTGCTGGGGCGTTATGCATCCCAAAAGTCATCACCGTATACTGAAGGAAATCATCGGGTGTGACAAAAGCAGAAATTTCCTGGGCTCGTGATGTTAAGGGTACATGCCAGTATCCCTTCAGCAAATCCAGCTCAGTCACAAACTGGGCAGCCTCCACATGGTCCACACTGTCTTCCATATGCGGTAGTGGATAACAATCCGGCTTAGTCACCTCATTTACCTTCCTGAAGTCCGTACAGAAACAGTCCTCGCCATTGGCTTTAATAGTTAGGAGGCATGGCGAACTCCACGCACTAATGCTTGCAACAGCAAGTCCATGTTTCACCATGTACTCCACCTGTTTTTTTAACCAGCGTCACTTGTCCGGGTTCACTCTGTAAGGATGCTGCTTAATAGGCTTCGAATCACCAACATCAATATCATGGCTGAGCACACGAGTCTGAGTGGGAATGTCTGCAAACAGCAACCTATAAGACTGGATCAAATTAATGACATCAGCCTGCTTGGAAAAATCAAGGTGAGACAACAAGAGAGGTAAGTTTTCCAACACCTCCAAATTTGGAAACTGTCCTTTAGAGGCATCCGGGGAAAAGACGTCGCCTTCAGATTCAGCACTGGACAGCTCCTCCCGTGCGCCCGCACCTGCACCGACGCATGCGTCAGCTCATTCACTGGAAACACAACTCACCACTTTAGTCAGAGAGGGTGCATGCTCAATGTAAGGCTTCAGCATATTAATATGACATGGGCGTGACGTCCGCCTCCGATCAAGAGTAGAGACCATATAATCTCTATCGCCGACCTTCCTCTAAATCACATAAGGACCACTGTAGCATGCTTTTAAGCTGGAACCAGGAACCGGAAGTAATACCAACACTTTGTCACCAGGCTCACAAACTCTCATGGCAGCCTTTCTGTCAAATAAAGACTTCATTTTAGCCTGTGCAGTTTGAAGATTTTCTTTGGCTATCTCGCACGGACGGCTCAGCTTCAGTCGAAAGTTACTGACGTAGTCCAATAAAAATAACAAAACGGTACAGCAGGGGGCCAACCCTATACAGGGCCATCGAAGCCCCTGCTAGTACCGGACTACAAGAAAAAAGAAACTACTGCAAAGGAAAAATCGAAAACAGGACAACCGGTCCCACCGGGTCAAAATCGCAACGAAAAAAAAAACAGCAACCAAAGAAACGGCTAACAAAAAACTAGCGTATGGCTGCGCACCATGTCAGAACGCATTGTTGGGAGTGGGCATCGCCCTTTACCTGGCGCAACCCAGCCTATTTATAGGCGGTCCAACAGTGTCACAAATTAACGGGACCAAATTACAAAAAGAAAGAACTGTCCAAACTCCAAAGTATATTAAAACAACAAAAGAAATCATACAACTAAAGTCAATACAAAACGATCAAAGAGAAAAAAAAATAGACAGAAATAAATACAATGTGCCGAAAGCACATAACATGGATGCAAACTCAACTAAAAACTAATCTGTTTAAGGTTGTATTTAAAGCACTATAAATTACAAATTTATTGACGGAACTTGACTTACTGTTGTGTTTTCATTATTGAATCTATGTTGCAATGTATTTCTGTGTTTGATTTGATGTAAAGCACTTTGTAATGCCTTGCTGCTGAAAGGTGCTATACATATTCAATGTTTTTTTGACCCTGTTCTTTGCGCCCCTCTCAAATGAACTATTCCCTAGAAAATGTCAGTGCAGGAATTTGAGTGGGAAGCATTCAAACAAGAAAAAAAATGACCTCCCAGATTGTTTTGACCCCTGCTTGTTATCTTGTTTCTTTTTCTTTTGTCTCCATGCTTCATTACCTGCAGCGTCAACAACGCAATCTGCCCAGCTAGATGATGGCACATTTATTAGCTGACACTGTTGCTGAAAAGCGCATATGTGTTTTAATACCAAATAAAACTGCCATAAATATCATCCTGAACATGTTGTGCAAAGTGAATCACAGCCCAGCAAGAAAAACACCTAAACTGGTGTCTTTGTTTCTCTTCCTGACTCTACCACTGAATCTTCACAATCTTAAGGCTAAGTTGTTTTCCTTCCTGTACTTGTCACAGCCGAACAAATTCAGTGACACATTCTCCCCCTGAGAGAAATTACTGCCTCATTGAACATGTGATTAATACGACACATTGTTCTGAAGTTTTGGTTTGATGAAGATGTCAAACACATATATGAGTATGTTTTCTAAATCCCTAGAGGGATTACATGTGCATAAAATGACGGTGAAAGGTGTTGAGCTGTCTTGTCTGTTTTCACTGAAATGTGTGTAAAATGCTACATTTTTGAGTGTGCCAGAGTTAGACTAACAAAAAGGCTCATTAGTTGCTGGAGTCACATTGGTGGGCGAAGAGAGGGCCCAACGTCCCTCTGGAGAGAGATTGAACAGATGTTTACTGAGAAGAGAGCGCACCATAAAACAGATTCAAAACCTACAGTAACACACACTGATGCACAAACTCCATTAACATGACATGAACTTTCCCGCATGCAGAAAAAATAAACACAAAAACTGACACAAACATATGTAGAGACTTACAAAACGCAGAGGGGCCCACTGAGCACAGAGGTGTGAGCTGTCAGCAACACACAGACAAACTGCAAAATGCTTAGCAGATTATTAGTCACATTTGGATTAAGTTTTTTAACTCTCTTACAGAACAGCTCTTTATTTAAAAACCATTTATTGCAAATTAAAAAAAGAAATTATGTGAAAATTCTGTTCAAAAGAGGATAAAATGTTCTCTTCACTGGTCAAGAAATAAGTCAGTTTGAATGACTTATGATTTATTTTCAGTCTAAGTGAGATTCCACAAGGTGTAATTGAAGTTTCTGCTTTAAAAATGGTTAAAAAAAAAATTAAAAAAAAAAAGAACTTAAATTGGCCAGGCTGTCACTGGTAGGGAATCTTGACTCAACCTTGGACTTTACCTTAAAAAGACCAAGATATAAAGACCTTTTCTTCTAATTTTAGCATTTAATCTTTCAAGGGAATCTTTCCACATGTCACATCTTGATTTGACAATATTTACCCACCTAACTTTGCAAAAGTTCTAAAACATCTGTCAGACTGCGAATAAATCTCTTGTTCACAGCCTCTTTAGGTGCCACCACTGTCTTGACATTAATCCTGCAATCTTTGATACAACACTCCAAAACGTATATTTTCAAAAATCAAAATGGCTCCATGAAACTATTCATATTTTCATCACTGTCGATAAAAAAACAGATTTATCGTAAGAAAAATCAACATTTTCAAAAAAAAACATTTTATCAACAGATAAAGTTTACATGAGTAAATACAAAATACAGTATTCAAATGAGGATTTTATAAAGTGAAATTTTTGTGTTGTGAAGTCATTTCTTGATTTTGTAGCTGTGGCAGTAATCAGACCTGAGTCTAGTGAAATTAACAAAAAAATGGATTAATCAAAGTTAATTAATGATTTATCGAAGGTGGGCAGAATTGTTTTTGCATATGTTTATACACTACTGTAAACACATCAGTCTGAATGCTATGAACTTCAGTCTGCAGACTGTCATTCATCCTCAACAGTTGCAATGTAATACAGAGGACTTTCTCTGTGAGTTGGTCAGAGAGTCATTATGTAATGATTGAAAGGATGAAAAATTATATCTAATAAAAGGAATCAAACTAGTTTATTAAAAGGAGTTTGGTCGATAACATGTATGCTAAACTGATAACCATGATAATTTTGAACACATTATCATGCAGATTATTGAGATTTACATCTGTGTTTAGTAGAAGGACTGAAGTTCCCCTGTTTTGTGCTGTTGTTTGTGACTACTCTAAAACTTAATTAAGTCAATTTATTATAGTATGAGTTTAC
Source organism: Gambusia affinis (assembly GCF_019740435.1). Lineage (NCBI taxonomy): Eukaryota > Metazoa > Chordata > Actinopteri > Cyprinodontiformes > Poeciliidae > Gambusia > Gambusia affinis. Next base: position 23,411,576 of record NC_057878.1, read on the forward strand.
GTTGAGTTGAAAAAAGCTGAAAACTAATTAGAATGTGTTTAGAACCATTCTCAATACTAAAATATCTATATTTTCTTAAAGCCATACTGTGACATAAGCGCTGTGTGGTTTTAATCACAACTATAATTATAATCCATTACTAAATTTTCTTATATTGATAATCCCTATCATGATATGTTGGAGATTGGAAAGTCACCGAGTTGGAAAGCAAAACAAGTCAGAGACAGAAAATAGCTGTGATTCATTCCCTAGTAACAACTGCATAGATGTGTTCAAGACAAGACCCACAAAACATGCACACATCCACATGATCAGGTTTCTAAACTAGTATCTGCTTCAAAACAATACTGTTATTATTTTTTTACTCCTCAATAAAACTTTGCAATTTTTAATAGTCACACTAATGCAAACACAGGTGAGAAGCTAACTTATAAAACATTTTGTGAAGTAAAACAGATACAATCCATTCTGAACGAAAAAAAAAAAATCAGGATTATTTAATTAGGTTATATTCTTCTTAGCAGAAACCTCGGGATAATCAGCACCAATAACAGGTACAATGAGCTTCATTATGCAAAAGTTAGAGGGAGACAGAAAGAACCTGATTTCTCACCAAGCTCTAATTGGTGCAAAGACAAAACTAATGATCGTTAAGTGGGGAATGTTACCCGCAGGCTAACTTTTCTCACTCCATAAGGATATGATACATAATTCATAGCTAACAGCTGAGTGAATGAGGACAAAGAGAGAAAAAAAGAGAACAAGAGATGAAAGAAAGCCAAATCAACGGAAATATGTTTATAGAAAAGTGTGAGCACATGTTTATATATGTTCTCCATGATGGATGCACACAGGAACATGATTGCAGCGTATACATTAGACTTTACATGTGTGTGCCTTCAGTTTACAGCAGGCTGCCTGGTGTGTGAAACTTTGAGGTGACAGAGAGCCTGTGAGAATAGTTAGCAGCCACCAGACACACAAATTCACTCGCAGAAACACACTGAAGAAGCAACAAGAACGGCAGCTGTTGCTAATTAAAGATTCATGCTCAAATTCCTGTGAAAACTCAGTGTGGCGATAAACACTGGGGACACGGCGATAGGAAGGAGAGGAAGAGGAGGGAAGCGAGCGACAGACAAAGAGGAAGAAAGACGTAGATGGGGAACGGAGATCAGCAGGAAGGATGGGGACTATAAGCTGTTTTCACACATGATCTCCAGACAACACCTGGAGAATCTGGTCCTGAATTTGCCCACACATGCCCTTTACATGTGGAAGATGGAGCAGGATGATGGGAAATCTCTGTGCAGGATGCAGTTCATAAGAAGAAATGATACTGGTATGCAGGAGGTTGGAAATGATGCAAAAACCTCTGTTGTAATCGTGGAGTTTTGTTGACAGCATGCCAAAAATGGCAGGCAAGAAACCTGCTCAACCCTAATAACGATCCCCGTTTTTTGTTGACATTGCTATATTTTCTGAAATGACTGGCAGCCTGATAAAAGAGTGGGAAGCAATAAACGAGCAGAAGAAATCTATGAGAGACAAAACACCACTAAGAATCCACTGAATTATTTGCTCTGTTTACACATGAGCTATTTTGGACATTTTCTAACTTTGATAAAGGGAGTTGACAACTACTGAATGTGAAGATATGCTTTGCACCTCATGTGGTTTGCTCACATTGGCAAACAGAAATCCTATAGATCAGGGGTGTCAAACTCCAGTCCTCAAGGGCCAGTGTCCTGCAACTTTTAGATGTGCCTCTGCTGCACCACACCTGAATAAAATAATTAGGTCATTAGCAAGGCTCTGGAGAACTGATCTACACAAGGAGGAGGTAATTAAGCCATTTCATTCCTGCGTTTTTGTACCTGTGGCACATCTGAAAACTGCAGGACAGCGGCCCCTGAGGACTGGAGTTTGACACCTGTGCTGTAGAATAGATGGTCCAACACTGAGATAATCAGTCAGCAAATGCCAAAACATATAGCTTACTGTTAACTTATAATGTGACTGAAAAGGTTTTTGAGGCAAGAATATAAATTGATTTGACTGATTCAAAGAACATCCTACTAGTATGGATAAGTGTTAATGCAAAAGCGGACAAAAACGCTTATATATATATATATATATATATATATATATATAGTGGTGGACAAACAACAGAGGAAAGCCGTTGTGGTGGATGTGGCAATACCAAGTGACTGCAACATCAGGAAAAAGGAGCATGAAAAACTAGAGAAATACCAGGGCCTAAGGGAGGAACTGGAGAGGGCCTGGAAGGTGAAGACCACAGTGGTGCCTGTGGTCATCGGGACCCTCGGGGCAGTCACCCCCAAACTGGAACAGTGGCTACAACAGATCCCAGGAACAACATCAGACATCTCAGTCCAGAAATGTGCAGTCCTAGGCACAGCCAAGATACTGTGCAGAACCCTCAAGCTCCCAGGCCTCTGGTAGAGGACCCGAGCTAAGAGGAAGAAGAATCACCACCCGCGGTGGGTGAGAAGGGAATTTTTTTTTATATATATATATATATATATATGTCAGTGGATGGAAAGTATATGGACAAACAGATTAAAGAACGGACAGTGTGACAGATACTTGGACACATTATTTAACAGGTTTTAGACAACAGGATTGGAAATAAAATCTTTAAATATATTTGACATTTTTTTCTCTACTACAGTTTACATATTTCTAAGACACTTGCAACAAAGTCTGTACCCCCAACAAAGATCCCAACCCTCTAAAATCAGTCTTACCTTAAATCAACAATGCAAACCTCAATGCCCTATAATCGACAAGAAAAATGTTGATATTTGAAGCTTAATCAAAGAATTCATTTTTAGCACTAGTTAAAGGAAAGTACCTTCAGTATTTATAGTTTAAAACAGTTTGCAAGAAGAAACCAAAGAGCATTACTAACTATTTTCTCTTGGGTAGCATGATGTATTTTCCCAAAATTCAACAAAGCATTTTAACCCTGTTACACAGAGACATTAAACCATGTTGCAGGTCTTAATGTGATTACACAGAATGTAATGATGAACCTAGCTTTGGGGTAAAACAATGTCACTCTGTTTTTTTTATTTACCAACAGCTAAAAAGTCACTCAAATCCTAATCAGCTTGTGTGTAATCCACAGATGCCACTCTAATGCTGGAGCATCATTTATAGGGGTTAAATTAATCTCAATAATTAATCTCTGTCAGTCTGTTAATCAATTTTTGGAAACATTCAAACAGCAGGTGAGCTGCTTGGGACCTGAGAAAAGCAAACATTGAGTTTGGGGTGAAAGATGATCTCATTTTGGTCGTATTCTGTCATTTCTTCTATTCTCCTTGACATGTGAGTTGCAAGATTAACAAAGATGCAGCTAAAATGTGATCCAAGTTATTATTTTACGAGGACATGAAACCACAAAAACACATATCGGTTCAATATGTGCTTTGTTGATCTATATAATGTCCAGAAAGAACTGTAGGAGTATGTTGTGCCTTCTGTGTTTTACTTGCTTTTACTTTTAAAGTTGATTTTGTTACCAGTGCAGGTTGAAATCATCCCTGGTTACCTGTTGGTACATCTTTGGTTGTTTTTCATAATAATAATGTCATTAGATTTGTTTTGTACAAATTTATTTGGTTCACAATAATACCGCATCCAAAGAAGGATTGCATATTGAACAAAGAGAAGTAGAACGGGTAACATAAACCAACCAGTGCCCCCTTTACCTGGTTACCTGAGAAGAAAGCATCTACTGACTAAACCATTTTCCACCGAAAAGTGAAAATCATTAAAAAAAAAACTTTTAATTGCCACAATTATCATTTTGAGCTTAATTACAAACATTTTATTCTTCTGTATACTGGAACTAGGTCCCAGTGGAGCTTTTATAGGGTTATAAACCTATGATAAGGCTTATATTGCTTACAAAAATGTTCCCCTTTAGTTTATAAAACACATTTAAACTCTCACTGGATGTAATTTCAGCTTGAAAAAGGAACAAGGGGGTTTATTTTGTTAACAGGTTTATAGTCAGATCATTGTGTGGCTTTAAAACATAAAATGAATGAACAAAATGTTTTAAATGTATTTTCTGGCTATAGTTTTGTACATTTTGCTGGAGGACTGGTTGAAACCATTACAGCTTTTTTCTTGACATTTCCACTCGATCAATAATCATACATGGTTTTTTTTGAATACCCTAAGTGTGCCACCCGGTGTTCCATGAAGTCAGGGAACCACGTACTGATCATCTGCAAAACGCACCCAGGCTATTTAGTCTCAGAACAATACAAATATAAGGTGACATTTAAGAATCCACATTTATTTAACTACACATTTTACTTTTACATCTAAACACAGAATCACACTTTGGGCTCTAAGGAAATAACAACATATTGATTGCTGTTTAAAAGTGGATTGGGGCCATTTTGACACAAATGTCAGAATAGATTAGCTGACATGTTTATAGGACGAAAGCAGACACAAATTCCACAAAGATACAATGCATTTGCTGAGATAATAGCACACACTAGTGATACCACACTGCTTGCATATCCTTTTTATTTAACAAGCGTTGGTGTTCAGATTTAATTGTAAACAAGCTGTAAGACAGGGATGGACACTCCTGGTCCTTGAGGGCCGGTGTCCTGCAACTCTTAGATGTCTCCCTGGTCCAATACGCAAAATTGGTAAGCAGATAGCCGAAAATCCACTTGGTATTATTTCAGGGAAGATGAAAATGTATGCACACCAAACTGTTCAGATTTTTACTTTTTAATTTCTTTCCATGTCACTGTAATGTGCTGCTTTTTGGTAGTGTCCCGCATGAAATCACAGTGAAATACACACAGTTTGTGGATATAACATAGTAAGTGGGTATAAGGTAGTTTAACAGATGAATGAAAACTACGTTCATAGGCAAAAAAAAAAGTATTGAACCTCCACAAACCATATTAAAGCTATTTTCAAGTCATTTGTCGTTACAGTTTGATGCCATTTAGATGGAGGCATTAGTGAGTCCTGCTTGGAGACTTGGCCACTGTCATTTAGAGTCATTTCTGCTCCAGCTTTGCACTTTTGTTTGATTTGTGATTTGGTTTATGAACCAGCAGAAGCTTTAATGGAAGAGAGAGACACTCTCTGATCCCTATTATCTACCTGCTGCCATAAAGAGAGGCAGGTAGAAGCAGGAGGAGGACAAGAGGAAAGAAGCTAAAGATGACGACCAAGCCGTGGCCCTCATTATTAAATCCCATCAACCAGAGGAAAAAAAAGCCTGGGGGCGACAGAAAAGGAGGGGAAATATATCTGTAAATTGAACAAGAGAGAATAGCTTGATGTTAATGATAAGCTAAAAAGTATCTAGAAAGAGTGATTTAAAGTTAAACGAAAATACAGCCTTACACGGAAAGGGAGATGAAAGGAGTAACAGGCCAGGTCTCTTATGTGTATGTGATCGGGGATGAAGGAGCCCGGTCAGCCTTCATAAGCCATTGATTTACACAATCCCACTCACCACCTAATATTTCATCTGTGCTACATTTGCAATCTCCCATCCAGTGTGGCCGTGAGCCATTACTGATGGCCAGGATCACAGCATGGTGGCCCCCTCGGAGTAATGAGATAGAGAGAGGTGGAAAGTGAGAAATGGGGCAGGCAGGAAGGACGAGGAGGAGGGGAAAAAAGGACAAAAAGGGGAGGATAATGGAAGAGGAGCTGGGGATGGAGATGAGGGTAGATGGAGGCTTCTCAATGTGCCATTATGGAGCACGAACAGGATGAAAAGAAGAAAAATCTAACGGACAAAACATCTCAGAGATGCAGATAAAGACAAAGAAAAGGAGAAAATGAGAATTGAACAAAAGTACAGGTTGAGGAAAAAAGGGATGAAATAGGAGGAGATTGATTTTCCCTCATTATGTTTCTTTTCAGAGTAAGACACTAATTCCCCCAGCCCTGCTTCTTCTCATGCTTTAAAAAAAAAAAAAAAAAAAATCTAATAAAAGATCGCACTAGCCTTCTTTAGTCCCCTTGACATAAAACATATTACAGATGTGTTTCACACGAAAATGAACAGATTATGAAATAGTTTCAAACAGAAAAGTCGTATTTGTGGTTGCTGTCCCTGTGACAGTAATTGTAATGTGTGATGTACATCCAAGTCTATTTTGTTTGTTCTTTAGTACATGTTGTATCTCTGTCATGTCCTTTAGAAGTTCTGGTTCTTCTTGGAAAATCATGTTTACCAGTCAGATGTGATCGGTAGAAGCTAGAACTCTAAAAGTATGTGAGCCCTATAATTGGAAAAAAAATGTTTTAATATACTACTAAAAGTTAAATCTGCAGTAAAGCAATAAATCATTACATGATTAACTCAGATGGATGGGGAAAAATTGCAGGAAGAAAAGCTTTAAACTAATATCAATTATTGATAGGCAAGTTGGACAGAATTTTGAACCCTCATTTGGAAAATCTCTCACTGTTGAATTGTGTGAAGTGAATTCTGATTCAATTAAATCAGTAAACTTTAATATATATATATATATATATATATATATATATATATATATATATATATATATATATATATATATATATACAGTCATTTTAATTTACCTTAATTATTTTTGATAGTTTCTATTTATTTACTTGAAGCTCATCATTTCACTATACTTTTCTGAATCTTTACTGCAAACCCTTTTGTTCAAAAAGGGATCTGCAGTTCGAAAAGACGTTTTTGGTAATAAATGTACAAAGAGAAGACATATGGTTGAATAAAGATGAGCCCAGAAGCTTTTTTTATTTCTTTCTTTTAATAAAGTCAAGACAAAGAGAAGGCTAATCTTGCCATCATATATCAATTTTCACAATCTTCACAAAATTGTTCACTTTTTCAAAAGCAGGCAATTTTGTAACTTTGTGGCATTGATAGAAGCCCTTATCATTCCATCTGGATAACATTTGATTAAGTCTCTCCCTTCATCCCACCAGAAGTCACACTATATTGCTGTAGAGGTAATTTTCTACTTCTAAAGCTAATTAACCCAATCAGAGTACAAAAGACCTGCTGAAGCCATTACCCAGCATGCACAACATTTACAAGCCAAAATTGCAAAGAAACTTTAATTATCCTTCTAATTTTCAGCAAGGTGATTTGTGCTTAATTTTGATCTGAATAATTATATATTCAAGACAAAATTATTTTGTTGAGATTCATAATTGAATGCATATTTGTTTGTTCTTCTGACTTTTTCTTTTTAAAGAAAAGTTAATTAACCACCTACAGTACAAAAGGATGGAAACCAAACTAAACTTTTATTGCAAACTATGTTTTTTCCAAAAACAATCTATCTATCTATCTATCTATCTATCTATCTATCTATCTATCTATCTATCTATCTATCTATCTATCTATCTATCTATCTATCTATCTATCTATCTATCTATCTATCTATCTATCTATCTATCTATCTATCTATCTATCTATCTATCTATCTATCTATCTATCTGTCTATCTATCTATCTATCTGTCTGTCTGTCTGTCTGTCTGTCTGTCTGTCTGTCTGTCTGTCTGTCTGTCTGTGAATTTAGCTTAAAGGACCTCAAAAAGCAACTCCTCCATCCGTCATTTACGAAAATTCAAAAAAATTGATCAGTTAATTTAATTTAATATTCTGGAAAGTACGGTGAACCTTTCCAAATTCTACCAAATTTACTCCAAGAGCACGCTGCTCACTCACCTATAAGTTCTTATAAGAATCAGGAAATACATTTGAAACCCTGCAGGTCTTATTTGCCCGAGTTAAGGTCAGTTTTCATCATTCAACAATGAGACAGAATGAAAGAAAGGTTCCGAGGAGAAAACCAGTTCTGACCAAAATGAAGCAAAGGCTTGTCTCACAATTTCCATCAGATATTAAAATATGAAACCCAGCAGTCTATGCCATCTAAGTCAGAAATTGTCTTAATCATTCTATATTGCTATCCAAGAACAAATTGTGATCATCTGTACACAGTTATGTTTATGATTTTTTTTTTTAAAATAAGACATTTTCCACTATTAGTGATGAAAAATGTTTTTTTTTGTCCACAGTTTTAGCACCAAAGCTTAGCTTCAAATCTGAAAATAAATGTGAAACGTTTCTGGGCTTTAAAGTTTCTTTTTGGGAATGTATTTCACAAATACATTTCTTTTTGTCTTAAATGATATATGAAGACTAATGAATAAAATAAAACCCGAAACAAAACATTTTAAAAAATGCTACAAAGATTTTCTGTATGTTTTTTTAACTACAGTTGGTCTTGTGTATTAGAAATATCTGATCAGGTGAAAACCACAGCAAAGGCAAAGATGTGTGATTTTTGCAAGAAATCAGAAATGTGCACTCACAATAGACTGGTGCACCACAGAGAACTATATAAATGAACTGGCAAAGGAAATGCTCCTCAGATCGTGCCCAGAATGAGTGGCAGGGCACTCTGAACACGATTCAGTCTAGCCGTCACTGTAGGAACAGTGAAACCTGAATGGAGGGCTCTGATAGGCCCAGTGGGGAGGAGATTGCTCTGTCCCTGATTGGATGATTAGGGGCTGCAGGGGCTCAAATCAGCCGTTTTCAGGAAGAGAATAGTTTGGTTAAGTGGATTGGCACTGAGCGTGCACTGTGTGCTCTTTGTGTGAGTTCTGACGGTTGTGTCTTTTGCGCATTTCTGTGTTTAAATGTGTGCATTGGTGGGTCTGTGTGTTTTTATGGGTGTGTTCAGACACAAAGGAGGGCTCAGGAGTCAGGGAGATTGGTGCGAGAAAAAGAGAACAGCCAGGTGGTTTCAGAGGAGGAGAAGGGTGGGAACAGTTGTGGGTCCACTAAAATTGACTGATGGATGGATGGAAAAAATAGAGGAATAGGCAGAATGAAAAGAAAATGTAAGAATAAAAGGTCTACATAAAAAGAAGTACAAAATAAAATGCATTTGGCTGATTTTAAGCCCACTGTGTCAACTCTCATTTTAGATTTGTAATTTTTGGACTTTTTGCTGTAAGTCAGAACAAATAAAATAAGTTTGGTGCCTTGATATTTATTTTTATTAAACTATATTAAAGATTGTAAACCAATGACTATATATTTTTTTTAAATCTATCTGACATATTTAGCTAAAGCACCTTGGAGTATAACTTCTTGACTTTCCACTGACTAATTTCTCACATGAAGAAAAGGAAAAGGAAGAAAAGCATGAGCATTTCTGGGTGTAAGGATTTATTTATACAATTGTCAATTTAATCAATAATAAAATGAATGAATAATTAAACTAAGATCTACCCACTAATGACTTTTGAGTAAATGAAACACAATAAAAATTTGATGTAATGTAATTTAATCAATACACAAATTAATGAATACAGAGTCAGTTTTAATTACTGAAAGACAAACATATCGAGTTTTCAGTGCTTATAGTCTAAATTTGAGCTGGTTTTTTTTTTTTTCTAAATTTGAGTTCATCCTGCTAATAATTTGAAAATTTTGAGTTTTGCGGAAAATACTCAAATTTTCCTTTACTTGAGTAAGGAAAAAAATTATTTACTCATAAAAAATGAAAAATCAAATCAGCTTTCAGCACCCGATCCACCACAGCAGAACAAGGAAAAAGCCCTTTAATTGGTGTGCTCACCGTAGCTGCAGGACCATATGTTGGACAGGTGGTCAGTAACACAAGAGAACCACATACTATCCCACCTCTTTTTCACTCTGTACACTTCAATCTTTGCAGACAGAAACTTGTTTTCTGCAGAAATACTCAGATGACTCTGCAGTCATCAGGGATATCAGAGAGGGACAAGAAGCAGTTATCTTATCATGAATGCGGAAAAAACAAAGGAGGTAGATTTTATGAGAAACAGAAATAGATCAAACTCTTTGTCTCTGGTAGAAAAATAGGAGGCTGTGGAGCAAGAAAACTGAAATATGGATGACATAAAAACAACACAGTGCTTTCAGTCAGAGGCCTCCTCAGGTCTACTGTGAGACAAACTGCTACAGGAGATTCCTCCTGTTCACAGCCGTAATTTTTACAGCAACTCTTTGAAGAAAAAAGTATTTTAGAAATGAACTAAATTAACTGCTTTTTTATATTTTCCAAAGTCATCTGCATAATGTAGGTGATTTGATCAAACGTTTGGTCCAGCAAGGACATTATGAGAGAGAGCTAGAGAAAAGCTGATCTAGTAAGTGAAAGGTTAAGTCTTAGGTGTATAAAAGTGGCTACACTAGAGTTTAAAGTTCTTCAGACAATTTGAGTAAGCACACATATGTGTACCAAGTATGGAAGATAGGCATAAAACCATTTCCGTACTCATTAGAACAAAAGACGATTATTATGCTTTAGATCTGTCTGTATAGCCATAAGCTGATGTTTCGTTTTGTTGAGAGTATTACTTTATATCTTTATGCTGTAGATAACTCCTAATTATTCCATTCTGATTATATTTGATTAAGCCATTCTCCTCACACTCTAAGAAATTACACAATCTCTCAGAAGGAGTAATTTCCTACTTCAAAAGCTGATTAAGCCAATCAGAGTACAAAGGCTCTTGCCATGACCCAGCATGCATGACGTTTAATTATCTAAAATTGCTAACAAAGTTTTAATTTTCTTGTTCTCTTGTGAGGGGCTTCTCAGTTAGGTGGCCAGATAAGTTCACCATGAGTTTTGCATTTAGATTTAGAACTGTGATTACTGTGATATTGCTGTAGCTACATCTTAGAAAACTTGACTAGCTCACACAATATCTCCACCATCAGTCAATTTGCCTTTGCAGATTTGTTCAGTATATTTTTTCTTCCATAAACGCATGCCAATAAAAGTTACATAACTATATATGTAGTCGTAGGTTGCCATAACAATATTTGAATGTCCTAATCCCAACTGATTTATGCAACCACTTTCACCCAAGCCTTTTGTTCATATCAATATACTGGACCTCTATTATTTCTGTGTAGTTGTCAAAGATAATGCTAAACATTTATAAGTATACTTGTGACCTCTGTGACCTTTCCTTTTTTATAAGTTACAAAGATGTCAAGCTTCTTTCTCATGTCTTAGAGATATTTTTTCTTCCCATATGCTTTTGCAGTTCCAATTTTTAAGTTTTCTTTGCATAACCACATAGTTATGCAAAGAAAACTATATTATACATATTTTTGTTTTCTACTCATATAGAAATCAGTCGGTAGGTTGAGTCATATCTTCGTCTCTGCTTCTCATTTCCTCTTCTGTTCTTGCGTTGCATATTTTTTCTGAGGGCAGAGCAGTTCCTCTTACCTGAAACTCATTTGCTCATCATGCCACCTGACAACCAGTGGGATTCCCTGACATTGCCAGATGGTTCATCAGTAATTGCACTGATCTAGCTTTCCTTGTTTTCTGAGTACAAGTCAGGTGCCGGGTAAGTTTGACTCTTACTGTTCTTGTGCTTTAAAATCACTTACTATGAGTTTATCTCTTGTTAAGATATGTTAAAGAATTCTCCTCGATCATCTTGTGACTACAACACTCAATTTAAAACCTCTTTAATGGGGGATTCTTGTTAAATTCTCCAAATTACAAATTAATTGTCCAAATTACATCCACTCATCTGCCTGTCTATCCTTCATTGTCACATCTGGAGATCAGCAAGTGTCCAATTCACCAACTTACCAAACCCAGAGTACTTTTAAGGATGCACAATATGTCTTCCTGCTAAATTAAGAAATAAAACAATCAAATTTCTCAAATCTTTACTTCCTGTCATATGATTCTACAAACCTTCAAAAGAGCATCAAGGCTACGCTGCTTCTGCCGTTCAATATAGAAACATTTTCACAAATATTTTTGCTCAGTTTGAAACTCTAATTTGTTTGTGGGTTCTGCATCAGAGTTAAAAATATTCAAACAAGACAGTCTCTTTTGCAAGAATTTCTCTTATTTTATGCTGATGTTGACATGTGTTTAAAATGAATGAAAATGCATCACATTTCCACACAAAGGAGTGGAAATGTCTTCCACATCAAATGTTTGACTAGAAGAAAAACATTTGGTTCACTTAAGAGTGTAATGTTTTGTTGGGATGAGGTTAGGACAGGGAACATTACTTTTGTTAAATCATCTCATAAAATTTTTGTCTATGCTTATTGATCATGAGATTAAACTTCTACACACTATGCACATGTCACCACATAAGGTCAAATAATTATTAGCTGAAATAATCAAAAAGGAGGTCAGAGTGTCTCTTTAAGTTACGTCATGCTGAAGTAAGTTCATCTTTAGCAGTACAGACAGAGTGCATGGATAGCCTAACATGAGATTATGTTATTATGTTTGAGGAGCAGTTGCTTCCATTCCAAACCAGGGATGTCTACTATATATGTGGTTTTATGGTGCTGTGTTGTTGTTGCCAAAAATGTTTCAACATTTCCAAAAAATGAATTGCAATCCAATTTAGCTGGTGATTAATTAGGTATGCAACAGTGTAGCACTGGAATCCTTGTTAAGATAAGGTAGTGTGTCTTCTTATGTTATTAAAATCCAAGGCAGCAAAACAAATGTGGGATAAGACTATTTTTAGTGTTGGGGATTATAATGGATTTTGCAACTTGTGACTGTTTATGCAAGTTAATTCAGTGTAATTTAATTAAAGTGAATCAAATGACTGTTATCTAAATATTATGTCTGCCCTTATATTAAACATGTAACAGAGTACATGCACTTTAACAATTACTTGTTCTCACCTTCAAATTTAAAGTTTTATTGAGCTATGTATTAAATTATTTATTTTGACATTTTTTTGTGACAGTACTCTCTGAGACACTCATCCTGTTTGTCCTTTTTACTGCAACAAGAGCTTCCTTTCCTTTGCAATGTTTCTACTTATATTTTTCTTCTTCAAAAAGAGTCTTTTTGCCAAAAGAAGTAGATTTTGTTTTAATGACTTAAATGAGTATTGCAGAATAAACATCCACCTCTCTGTCATTTGAACATTGCTCTCCTTAATGCTTCCTCAGCACACACACACACACACGCATGCACACTCAAAGAGATACAGGGACTGATTGTGTGTGAGGTTGCTCTCTGTTAGCACCTACGCCACATGCAGTGGGTGCCATTGTGTTGCCATGGTAACTAAGCATAAACTGAGTTGTAAGTCTTGCCTGCATAGCTAACACAGTAGGAGACACTCAGCACTCTGCTGGTCATACAGCACGAGCAAATCTTTTTTGAACTTGAATCCTAATTTAAGAAACAAGGCAGTGTGGTAAAAATCCAATGTTTTCTCGCATCCAATTTGGACTGATAAGAATGAATGTTGCTTCAGAGCAATGCTTCCTTTGTAACTCAGTTTTTTTCCTGTGTCCACTTCACTTCCAGTTAACATAATTTACTCAGCTCTCTAATATCAGGCATTTTGTACCATCTCAAGGTAAAAGGGATTTACTGACCTGTGAAGAGGCGTGGCATTTGAAGATAGAGATTAACGAAAGACAAGCAAGTATTATTACATAGGGAGAAGCTGGAGTCATGTAGTATTTATGAAAGAAAAGGATAGATGAGCAGAGAGTAAGGCAACTGAGTGATGAAAATCTTTTAAAAGGTCATTGTGTAGCCTTGTCTCTCAGGGGACAAATGGGTCCAGACCCTTTAAATGTCTCCTCTTTGTTTGGAAAACAAGACTAAACAAGAAAAAAATGTTGTTTTTTTTCTGGCTTTGCAAAGCTTTGGACCAGAGTTTAAATCATTTTTAATTAGAAACCTTTCTGTTCAAATAAGCTAATAAGCAGGTGTCAAACTTATGTTCACTTTCTTTATTTCCACTTTATACCACTTTACATAGTTATTAAGGGATTATTAAACCTTTGAATTGTAAATCCAAATCTCAAAAAAATAATGAAGTTGAAAACAAGGAAAGACAAAGTCCAATTATTTTAAATTCAGACAATTTACATGAAAAAGTTTGTTATAAAAATAATCAGGAAATTAAGCTTAAAACAAAACATTGTAGACAGTGCTTATTGCTTTTTACTATTGTCTCTAAATATGTAGACTGATAGAAATACTGTAAACTTGATTATAGGAAAAGTTGGGGGTTTGGGAAGAGGTGGGCACTGCAGCTCACCTGAAATGAGGATGGCTTTGTTTTGAGCAAGACAAAATGAGAAACATGGCATTTAGATAATGGACAATAGGATTACAATGAGTTTAATAGGTGGAGAAATTATATTTACCATCACAGTTGTCCTTTATCGAATTTGCGCGTGCACCCAAACTTATAATTTTAAATGTCTGCTTTTCTGTGTGATTATGTGTGACTCACACAGAAAAGAATCTATGACACTCACTAGTGGCGTAGTTTCAGCAAACAACTTCACAACAAAAACACATTTTTAGTTCTTACCTGTGATTCATGTACAAAAAAAAAAAGAAACAAAACCAGCAAAATCCAAATTGAAATGCAGTTTTCTAAACTAAGATATGTTCAAAACACAGCTATACAATTTCACAGCAAACTACTGTAATATATTTATTATCACATAGCTCATGCAAATGTATTTTAATATTCAGCAATTCCTGAATGTACAGCAGTCAGAAATGGGAAGTGAATAAATAAAAAGAAAAAAGAATAAATACAAATAAGGCTTTTTAAAATACCTATTTCCATGTTTACAAATACATTTTAAGTGCTGCGATGATTTATTATGTTTTTTCTTTTAGTGTCACATTTAAATATTTCAGATAATCAAAGAATTTTCAGGATAGACACCAATAACCTGAGTAAATACAAGATACAACCTGGTCCTTTGTGAAAGCCCTTTTTGCTGCATTACGGTACACATTTGTGGAAATTATATGTAATAGTTCAGCAATTTTCTATTTTTATTTTTTTTTTATTTTGCTCTTTGAGGTAAAAGAATGGATCAATTTGTTGTCGTTGCAATCTTCAGGGGTAATGAAACATTTCACATCTACTATTGATTTAGAAACAACATGATTCCTCCCTGATACAGTAAGATATTTTAAGGGGTGTCCCTTTCTTATGCTATTGACAGGACTTTTGACTTCTACACCAGCTTTGTTTCAGACTGAAGAGTGCAGAATGGTAGCTTTATGCACATAAATGCAATTTACTCATATGGGCTGGACTGAATGAACATATTTGTGTCCATCTGAGCAGTCTGCAACATAAATCTAATGCAGACATAGAGCAGATAGCAGATGCACAAATGAAGCAAATATTGCAGTGTGATCATGTATGACTGACTGTGATTCATTTACACAGCAGACAACCAAAACCTGCCCCTGAAAGAAAATATGGTCAATTTAATGCTGAAAATAAAGATCTCTATTTAAATTAGACATTTGAACAAGTTGGCCACATTCTTTATATTACATGTTAAGTGTTTTTGATCTTTTTGAAGTAGACCTATGTATTTCAAGGGTCAGATTTCCACAGAAAATGTGGAGAGGGTTTTGTCAACCTTACACTACTTGAATGTAATGCTGCAATTTAATTTAAAATTGTGAATATATATATTTAAAGCATTGATTAAGTATGCACTCATGGGAAAAATTAGGACATCCCAAGAAATGTCATGTTATTTTGAAAGAAATGTTGTCATATCATTGTGACGGGGGGGAAAAGGGTGATTTGGATGTTTATCTGTAATTAAATCACTTACTTCTCCAGAGATTGAACTAGATTAGACAGTGGCCACAAAATCCTCAACAAAAAACAAAAAAACAAAAAACAAAAGAGAGATATTTACATGTTAACATCTAATATATTTTTTATAAATGTATCTGGAAAGGAAGGTATTTTAAAACAGGTACACCAAAATTGAACAGTGTTTTGTTGATTCAATAAAGGATAACTGACATAATTTAAGCTAGACTCTTGTGTGTTAATATTTTAGGGGTTTTCATCTGAACATCTTTTCCAAAGCGTGCCACCTGATGTGATACTTGTATGATTTTTTGACATTTCATATAACAGTGAAATGTGAGGGTGCCCTAATTGATTCCTCTTTTTATTATTTACTGAAATTTAGCTATAAAATATGTTGGTTGTTTTTTTTTTTTTCTTGCATCCTCTCTCTTGCTTTCTTTCTTCTGGTTTCATATGTACATGTTTTCATTACCGTACAGCCACATGTAGCCTTAGAAGGAGGTAAGAATGAAATAACACCTGAGCTGTAATGAAAGGAAAGAAGATGGAGAAAAAAACAATTCATCAGAAATGTGAAAAGATCTGAAAGGTCAGTGTGCTGTTTGAACGTGCATATGTGTGTATGAGTTCAGGCTGCAATCACACTTGAATGCCAAATGCCTTTTCTATACAATAAAAAAAGGTTCCTTCATTGATATATGTTCTTTTTGTCATAGATTTTTAGCTCTCTTTTTATAGACATGCTCAGACCTTTACTTGATTAGATTAAGTTAAAAAAGGCTCAGATGTTTCCAGTATTCATCAACAAACCTGTCACTAGTCAAGGGAAATAAGTTTAATTGTAAAACACATTTGGCTCAGAGAACTCACTCCCTCAGAAAATGTTAGCTATAAATGAGACCAGGAGAGGCAGTTCATGACAGTCATATAAATACGTTTTTAAAAGTGGTAGGTTGCTTAGCATAAAAATGTTCTCTTCTTGTTAGGTTTTTCTATCTTTTTAGCCATATTTATGGTAAACATCTGGCTTGGTTTCTACAGTTCAGATGTGGACTTGTTTCACTGGATTTAGGTTTGATTTCATTAAGGTTCAAAAGGGATAATGGTATGAGCAGTAGTCGTTCCTTTTTATAACCGGAAAAATACACATCCATGACAATCTATGACAGCTTGCCATTCATGGAGTCATTGCAGCCTATCAGCAGGCCCAATAGGCAACAAATGGAATAAACCAACACATTTGTGTTTTACACACACACTCCCCCAAAAGGGCAATTAAACATAGAAAATACACCTAACTAGCGTATTTAGGACAATGGGAGGAAGTCAACGTAACTAGGGAGAACACATGCATCCAAAAAAGGACAAGCAAACTCCTATGATTGTTATTCTGGATCTTCTTGTTACACAGTAAATGTGATAACAACTGTACCCCACTAAAGTCCAACAAGTGATACATCATTAATAAGTCAGAGTAAGGTTTAATTTTAGCTTTTATCCAACATTTCCCAACTTTGTAAATAATAAATCCTGTCCTAATAGCATGAAAAATGAGTACTAGATGTATAGAAAATACCTTTGTAAAGCCACGTGGTTGACCTGCACAGCAGTTTTGTTGCTGTGATCTTCAGTAACCTACGAAAAACAGTGTATTTTTTGCAAACAGGAAGCAGAGGTTTGCTCAGGCTGAGTTGTCGCTCTCTCTGCCATTTTTGAGACAGCTTAAGACTTCACACTCTTAAAGTATTGTAGGTGGATATCAAGAGATACATGTACATAATGTTGTGCAGCTTAGGGGCATCAATGCACTGCATTCTGTGCAATGCATTGATGCAAAAATTCTTTGAACTGCCTGGGGATTAATCCAAAGGAAGAGTCTTTGTCAATCCCCCTTATTATTCACAGTAACAATGTTCAGATGAACAAAGCAGGGCAAGACATTTCTGGTGAGATGGGGTGTTTAACATAACAAAAGGATGTTTTTGCCTTCATCATAGTCTGTTTTCTGAAAAACTGGGATTTCATTCATTCGGAAAGTCATTTTGCTATCATCTTTTGTATTCATTGCCTTGTTTAAATCTTCATAAGCAGCAGTCTTATTCTTGATTCTGTACAGTATTTCTTGGTTTATTTCTATTTGTTGTTATATTTTAAGAGGTATTTCTTCCTTGTATTTACTTACTTGCTGACTTACTATGCACTTGTTTACTATGCACATTCAGCTTTATGTTCATTTGTTTCTCATTTGCATAGGGGCATAAGGTGTGATATTGGATGTGTGGGTGCTTTGAAAATGAAGGCCTGGATAAGAGAGGTCAAAGAATGAGGATGATGTGGTTATGGCTTTGGAATTAATGAATTTACATACGGTAATAAGGTATGTTTGGCAGGCAAAATGCTGCTCCAAGAAGTCTGACCTCTGACAAAAGGACTGATCACAGAAGCAGAGAGAGGAGGAAAAATAAGAGAGCATGACCTTAGAGAAAACAGACCATTCTCCCACTTAATATCATAGACACTCATTTACAGATGTTTTCATAAGAGACAGCGCAAGGGGAAAGAGATTAAATTGCTTCATGCATTGATAATATCTTATATTTTGTCGAGATGGAGACAGGACAGAGGCAAAGATAGACAAAGGGAAGCAAGATCGGCATGCTGGCCAATCTCTGGGTGATCCTCGTAATTTCACAGATGCTCGTTTACGGGGTTTTCATAGAGGAGGGAGAGATTAAATTGCTTCATGCATTGAAAATGTCATATTTTTTGTAGAAGTGTGAAGAAGGAGATAGAGGGCATGAACCCAACTGGTCTTTTGGTCCGCAGCTCCTCCGAATCCAATTCAGTCAGACTGCTTTGCAATCTATTGCCCTATTCATCAGCTCGTATCAAATTTTTATTGCACTGAAATGCTGATATAACCAAGCGCACTCATTTAATGGACCACTGAGGATTTCAATTGATATTTCATCATCCTTTTTTGTCAATATAATGCCACATAAAAAAACAATGTTTTTCTTTTTACCCAAATTTGTGTATTTTCTCTTGTTGATGTGGAAGTGCAGAAATAGGTGTCTGTTGGTTTTGAGAAGCAGATGGCAAATCCAGCCACCATCTTTTACTGATCAGTGCACAATGTCACTCACAAACAACAGCCACAACTTCTTATCTATTATAGTACTTCTCATATATATATATATATATATATATATATATATATATATATATATATATATATATATATATATATATATATATATATATATATATATATATATATATATATATATATATATATATATATATATATACAGCTTTTGTTATTTCCAATGGACATTTTCACAAAATATGTCTAGGTGGTAATAATGTGCAAAGCTGTATTTTGTAATTACACTCATATTGTTTAAGATTCTGTTTTCAGTGCAACTCACCCTAACAATGGAGTCGGGAATATATGCATGAAAGTTCTGCCTGCGCACACATCCCCATCTCTACAACTAATGGGTTTCCGGGTCTGTCGAAACAATTCTCTGCTTGTTATATACACATAATTAGGTTTTTTAAATCAGCTTTCCATAAATATAGTATCAATTACCATCTGTTGCTTCATTATCCTCCCTAGAGACATGTGGAATTACAGTTTTTGAAGTGATGGTGTGTTAATTGAGTTATTAGCCAAAGGTGTGTGTGTGTCTTTGTTTAAAACACAGTAAAAAAGAAAGATGCAAAGTCAAAAAGTGCTTTATTTTTCTTTTTTGTGTGTGTGTGTGCATTGCTGCAGATGTTTGGTCTTATTTTAGCTCCTTTGATCATAATAACCACCTGTTAACAACATAACCTAAAAGCAGTAACTTTTCAGCAATTTTACACAGCCTATTTAATTTACTCATATGTTATCTACTCTTCAAATTTACAAAGCTAAGGACAATGCAATGATTTGTACTATTAATGAATATGCCATCTGTTGCCTACACAGGTTTACTGTACATGTGACACAGACAACTCATTGCTAGTCCCTGATATAAGGATACTGAGTGACATCTTTTCTTTCCATAAATAGAAAACTGTGTCAATTTGTTTCTCAATTAAAACAAGGCCACAAAGACACAAACATTTTACTTCTTGATTTTATTTATTTATTTTCAATTTTAGTCTTTTGAAACTCATTTTTAACTGCTCGAATAGTCATGTGTCGCCACTGTTTTCGGCTCTCATCATCAGACAGAGGACTCTTAGATCTTCTACTCAAGCCTCTGTCAGTGTGGACTGTATTGTCCCTAATTTAAAAGATTCTTTGGACTCTCTTGTTTCTCCTTTAAGGTTCCCAAACTCTGAAACGCTCTTCCCACTGACTTAAAACTAAAGACACATTAATATCTTCAATAGAAATTTAAAAAGCAATGGTGTCTATGCAATGATTAAATGTTAGACTGAAAATAGTCAAATATTGTTTGAATTTTAGAAGCAAGATCTCACAATATGTAACAATGATCAGACTTCATTAATTATAAATAAGTCATTGCAATGCTCTGTGAATTAATGGATACAACATTTTCTGCAGGTGCATGTTGGAGCAGGAAACAGGAGGAGCCTATTGACAACATGCTATTCTTTCCACTATTAAATTGAATGTTGGGCTTGACCATTTCAATGGCTATGTGTGCACAGGGGACTGGGGGTTTATGGGTATAGACAGACGGAGTGTGGCTGATCGAAATCTCCCTGCTGACAAGTTTAACTATTGATCTGTCAGTATCTCCACCACCATCACACAAACACCCACACACACATTCAAATGCAAGACCAGGCTGCAAGAAATAAGAAAGAAATCTTTCAGTAACATAAAATATGTTGAGCACCAAGTCAGCTTACTGCTTTGTTAACATGTATAGGTGAGATCTGGAGGTTTTAAATTTACCTCAGTCAACACAGCAATGTCAGGTGACAAAATGAAAATAAATGTTACTCTAAAGGACAGAGGACATTATCCCTTTTTATTGCTAAAGAGATTTAATGTACTATCTTACTTGCACAAAAATGAATCTTGTTATGTTTCACAGAATACTTGCAGGTCACAGGAACTTTATTCTTAAATGAGTCTGAGCACAACAGATCAGCACAAAACAATATCTTATGCTTTACTTACAAAATTAATTATATCAGTTCATGCAATTTTTTTTTGTTTGTTTTGTTTTATCTCTTGGGGTCACATAGAGGAGGATACCAAAAAAATAAATAACACCAATGTATCATAAAAACAAATATGTAAGAAGTCTGACTTATCTGAGTTAGTAGACAAAAATCACCATTTATTCTGCAAGGCAGAGTTGTCCAAAATATTACCCTTTTGGGTCATTCAGAACCCACAAAAATGAAAACTGGTATACATTTGGCCCCCAAGCACAGGACGTGAGACCAGATACATAATAAATTAATTAATTAATTAAAAATAAAATAAAATAAATAAATAAATAAATAAGATATATTTTTACCTGATATAAGATCTTATTAAAAGATACGGTCTTTGGCTATTGTATCTTCTCGTAATAAGCATTTTTTTAATATATATATTTTATTATTGTATGTTTAGTTGTTGGTTGATCAGGCATAAAAGCAAAGCTTTCACAAAATGGTAGTTTTCAGAATTTTTTATTTAAAATACAAAACCATTGTCACCCATGAGTCCTTTAAAGTTATCCATTTTGGTCAAACATTTGGACACCATTATAAGATGTCCAAATGACACCTTTGTCTCAAGTCAAAAGAGAAACTTTCTGCTAATCAGACTGCTCTTGTCATACCTACAGTTTCTAAAGAAACATTTACATGTCTAAGAAATACACAAAAAAAAATGAAAGAGAATCAATTAAAACCTCTTCCATCTTAATTTAAGAAACTCTAAAACCCCTCTCTTAGGTTAGCATTTGTCAATTTAAATTTGATACTAAAAACCCTTTGTCTCCCCCTTCTGGTACAAAAAGTCAACATTTCCAGATGGAAATGTTCTAACTAGATAACAATCACACTTTAAAACCTGAACCTTCTTGCTTTGCTGTGGTTGACCATCCTGCCTCCTTTCATCTGCTAAGAAGCGGTCATTACAGTCATTACAATTCATTGCTACTGCTGGGCGAGCAAGGTAATGTCACAACGAACACCAGATTTAAAGCTCTGACATGCTACAAATCCTGAAGCTGCTGGACTGTTTAGGCTCTGTGTGCTAAAGCAAAAGCTTGACTGTGACTGATGTTGATTAAATTTCTGAATTATACCTTTATATGTGGATTTATCAAGTAGCTGCTCCTGTCCTCTCAATTAAATTAGTTTTTAGTGTAGTATCTTTAGTGTGGGAATACGTTCCCTATTCATCACCTGTTCAATGAAACTGGTTTCAGTGCTTTAGGACAGATCAAAGAATTTACGAGTATATATTTTCTGAAACCTCTACTGATATTCTTTCATTTTGTGTTACATATCACCCCTAAATTAAATTATCTCTTTTTGGCCATCTATATTGACAGTGATTTGCAAAAATATTCATCTACCATGAACCTTTTCACATTTTGCCATGTCAATAACCAACATTATTGTAATCTACTAAGACTTTATGTGATTGAATAGTCTACTTGTCGACTATGTAGATATTAATTAGGGGTGTCAGAGTAAATGGGAGTCAATAAAAAGTCATTTTCCTAATTACAATTACAGTATGTACTATTTTGTGTTGATCTATCACACAAAATCTCAAAAAAAAAAATTTTTTTCATTATTTTTTTTTCATAAAGTGACTAAATGGAAAAAGGTTCAAGGCACATTAAAACTTTATCAAGGTACTTTATGGACTTCTCAACAGCTAAAATGTTGTTAAAGGCTTTTCTGCTGGAATACAACCTCCCTAGAAAACTATTCACAAAATATTATTCTGTTTCACTAAAGGCGAGCCAAAGCTATTTTTCATTTACTAATTTTCTCCGTTTAGTTATTCCTGGAGGCTGCAGCCTCTTGTAGCGAAGATGCAGGGTGCATACTGGAAACAGTCACCCACTAAGAGTCAACACAGGTACATGTAATTAATTAATTAATCAAAATTAACACATTAAAATTACAACCCTAATTTATTTGTATGTTGGATTAACTGTACTAGGTTGTTGCCAACATCTGATGTAAAATCTACGTCCTGGACCCCATTAGGAATATTTAAACTCAGAATAACATTGATGTATACAGTATTATTTTCCCCCAATGCGCTGTCCCTCCCCCCCCTTCCATCTTGTACTAGCATAATGATATCTTAGCCAGGGAGTGAATGCACCTGTCCTAACAGCAGGGGAGCGTTCAATTTCTAGCATGTTCACAGTGGTGTCCTAACTGCTCATAATGTAGGACACATGACACAAAACACTGCTGAGGTTAGGGTTTTACCATATGGGGTAAGGAGGGGGAACCAAGGGCCAGATGGGTCATATGGGCAGGGTTTGAATGCAACTGGGCCAGAAAAGCAAAATAGAAAAAGAAAAGCAAAATAAGAATCCTCAGATTTGGAGTCAGTTTTTTGTGCTTCAGGATTTAATGAAATAGCATTTGTTTAGGAATGACTTTTATTAATAACGACTGAAACATACATTGTTTTCTGTTTTTAAACCTGTCATCACTTTCCTTTACCGCAGCAGTCTAATGGTTTTGTATTGTAATCATCTAAAATACTTTGAATACCCCTTTGCTAATAAATAAAATGATCTTGTATAAAATGCATGAGTCTCACTTGAGAAGTTAAATTGCATGAAGTTTATTTGTTGCACATTTCATCCACAAAACCCAAACTTCTGAATGGTTAACCATAGGGTGACCAAACGTCCGTATTTCCCAGGACATGTCCATATTTCACATCCTGTCCCAGGCGTCGCGGATTATTTTTGGAAAGTGAGGAAATGTCCTGTTTTTTGCAGGACCCAGTCCAACATGTCGTGGTGTCGTCGTCCCCAAACCCCCCCACGCCCCCGCTGAAAAGTGTCCTGGTTTTCCCAAATGAAAATATGGTCACCCTAGTTAACCAGCATAGAAACTCAGCTGATGAGTTGGTTCAAGCATGGTTTTGCCCTGCTGGATGTCTGAGTCTACATTATGATATTCTGCAGCACATGACCATGAGGCAAAAATATTTTTATAAAATAAATACTACAGATTTGAGTAATAAAAAAAGACATTTATTTATTTAAGACACAGATTTATTAGTTTGATGCATAGATCTCCAGTTTACTCAGAAAAATGACATCCATTAATGTCAGTTTGGGAACTTTTTAGAGCTTTGAACTGTGGCACTTGTGGCTTTCCATAAATGTTGTTATTTCTTTGTGTTTTAGGTTCTTATTTGATTAGATTTATGCTCCAAATGATATAGCATAAGTGGGCTGAACCTTCCTTCAGCAGCTGAGGGTCCACAGCTGCATCTTCATTTAATTTATAGCCGTTCACCTCTTCAATTCATTTATAACCAGTGAGCACATGCCATGTACTAACATCAATCCTGAGCGAGTTACAAAACACCACAGCCATTAACATTTAACAGCCTCCAAACGTTACCTATTGGACGTTTTCTATTTATTATTTCCACTAGCAAAGATACACAACAAGTCCCTGGCAGAAACTGCCGTGTTAGCACCATTAGAGGAGAGAACATAGAGATGAGAGAGGATCAACTGCAGAAGGTGCACCTGCAGCTCCATCACAGTGATGGAGACTGCCTGATCCAGATCCAAACCAAGGCTGCTTATTGTCCTCTCTCACCATTTTAAACTCTATTAATGAAGACAGAAGTTTTGTTGATGACTAAACCATTTTGAGTTTGGGATGGGGGTGTCATTCCTTGATGCAAAGACAAATAAGATGTCATGTTTTATGTAGATTAAATTTAACATGTATATATTTCTTTAAACAACAGGCCTGTTTTAAAAACAAAATTTTGACCATTATTTGATTGTTAGAAGATCTGGGGAACACTCACCCAGTAGTCCACCTATCTGGATATAACAAAAAATAATGTTTGGAAAAATAAAAGTGAGACATTCAAAGTGGCAGCATCATACTTAGGGTTTGTTTCACTGTCTTTTGAATTCCCATAAAGCACTTTGAATCTAGTTTTCCATGGATGGTGCTATTCAAATAAACTTTCTAGGAGGCATTTAACTAAATATTATGGGCCTGGAAGTGTGTGTTTAAGCACATATGAATAATTTCCACTGTGTGAGATCGGAAGAAGAATCTATAGTAAATTTTAACTGGAGCACCTGATTTTAATACACTGGAACTATTTGTATGACCAAAAAAGGATGGTTTAATCAAATATTTTCCTTCAGTATTGCATAATAAAAATATTCATGATTTTTGGCAGTTCATATATCGTTCGCTCAGTGTTTCAGTTGCATTAGTAATACAATGATAAGCAAGCTAATTAAATTATTCCCATTGACAAATATTGCAAACACATCCTATGCTGCGTATTGATAAAAAGCTAATGTTCCTGTAATAGATTCTTGAATAGGTCTGAGAAGACTGATTCTGCCTAAAATGTACATTTTTCAGTGAAAAGAAATATGGCCTGTAGAAGGTAGTACTCAAATTTAGATGAAAAATATAAAAAATATCTGGAATTAAAAAAAGATATATTTATACTTAGTTGTCTCGATTTTGAAGCTGAAGCAGAGACTAAACCTAGCTCAAATGAATTTATCACATTGCAGGCAGTTCAGTTGAATAAAGTTTACTTTCAATACAAATCCTCATGACTTGTTTGTCTTGATTTTAATCAGCGGGTCAATTTGACCCAGAACAGTAAAAGCTCAGGATGTTTTATAAAGATCACAGCTTTGCATTTAAACAGTAACACAAAAAATGTCTGGTTAACTTTCAAAGATAAATAGTTAAATAGAAGTGTTTAGTAGTTTTCAGTGGGCATAATGTAAATTCACATTTTTTAGGTCTGAATGAGTGATTCTGTCAAAATGTACATTTGTGAGTGAAAAAAAATAATTGCACTGTAAATATTGACTCAAATTTAGATGAAAAATATAATAATCAGAATTAAAAAAAGATTTGATATTTTTTAGTTGTCTGACACTATAGCATGACTAAGCACTCAAGGTATATTGCCAATTTATCATTATTGCAATATCAGCACATGTAATGCACTCATTAAACAAAAGATTCAAATGAGTAAATATAAGGTTTTGTGGACTTTGCAACAGCCAGTAACTTGTGAGGGAGGAAAGAGATCCTACTGAATAAAACAAATCTCTTGTAAATAAGATTTTGGATCTTAATGAAGCAACCTGTATAACCAAAGGTTAAAAAAAAAAAAACAAACAAAAAAAACAACTAACAAAAGCAAATAAATATATGTTATAGATTCAGTGTAACTAGTAACAGTGTCAGCTGTATTTGCTAAGGAATTTGACTGCAGATTATTTAAAACATAGTTTCTAAGATGTATCACCTTAATTAGTGTTCCCACCAATGGCTAGACAAGTGAAAGCCTGATTATGCACTCCCTATCTAAAAGTTAGATGGAAATTTACTGAGATGGCTGATAACCCATCTCAGTAACCCCAAAACTACATTAAGATTTGTAGCTGTAACAAGATAAAGTGTGGGAAAGTACTATACTTTTTGTAATCTAGATTCTCGTTGAATTACTAAAAAACAGCAACTCAGTCGTATTGAACAATAAATCTAGATTTTAATGTATAAAAGGAAGATAAAGGACATCATCTAAACAAATGAGTGCTTCAGTGCATATAGATTGTTTTCAGAAATAGTTTTTTATTAACATTGTATGAAACTGCAAAAAAGTCTGTATAAAGGCATATGACATAGTTCGTTTTTTATACTTCAACTGCATGTATGCAGCTTTCTTCAAAACTGCATACATGCTGTACTAATTTGTGAAAGTATTAGAACGGCAGTAGAAACATAGTTTGCTAAACAGTTTATGTAACATAAATAAGTTACTAAAACACATTGTAAACATATTGGTGTTTCGCTGCTTTATGTGCTTTATTATTGGGGCGCTATCCCTTTAAGAAAGTGACAGCAACAGGCGGCGGAGTAACTGGTCAGGAACTGGTCAGGAACGTACGGGGCTGTGGAGGAATCCCAAAACTTTTCCAACTCTGTAAAGTTGTCTTTCTTCGCTGGTTCAGCTCACTCGCAGCCTGTCACTGGACTGGTTAATAACTTCCGCGCTTTCTTGTATCATCTGTGGACGATCAAGTAAATGCAAAAGGCTGATTCGAAACGAGAGGAAAACTTCTGGAATGATGCCCGAGCGATTGCATCCCTTCCTTCTCCAAAGTTCAGCTAAGGTGGCTAACGTTAGCTAGCACAGGAACTGCTTGCTAAGCGCGATGCGAAAATTTTTTTATTCACCAAAATTATTCGGAGTAAGCTCAGTTGTAGAAAAAGACGCGTGAGTATAAAAAATGTCTAAATGTGAAAGCTTTCATCGTCAGTTTGCTATGATAGCCGGGGCCAGGGTTTAGTATCAGGCTAATCCGCTAGCTTCTTTTTTCTTTATCAGAACTTGGTAAAGTCCCAAAGAGGAATAATAACGCGACACACCTCTTGTTTATGAGCTCCGATCATGAAAGGATCGCAGCACTTTTACGTTTCATTAAACTTAGTTTATGCTTTGACCTAACCGAGAAGCAGCATCTGCAAAACTTGAGAGATGAGGGAGGAGGTGTCCACCGAGATGACCGCTGCATGGTGATTAAAATTGCAGTTATGTGCTGACCGCTGCCTGTTAAATCACAATGACATTTCACTTTGGAAACTTTTTAAAGACGTTGCTCTGAGTTCTGTGGGTTTATCTGTGCATCTACACAAAAGCAGCCTAGTGCCACTCCTGTTTTTCTGCCAACTATTTTTTAGTTTTTCTGTGCCTAATCACAACCGTAAACCTGTCTGTGGTGCACTTTGCAATTTGGATCCTACCTCCCTTTCATCTGTTACACTATCTCGGATAAAGCTGAGTGTTTGAGGATGAAGGTGACAGTAACTTTTGGACAGACAGGAGTAGTCGTGCCCTGTAAGGATGGATGGACTGTGAGGGATCTTATCCAGCAAGCCACCCAGAGATACAGGAAACTACTGGAGCAGGTATTTAATGGTACTTTTATTATTGTATGATCTCCATTTCTGACTATTGTGATGCTTTGACTTCAGCCGGTATAATTGTATGACAATATTGAGTAAAAGTACCATGGTTTCTCATGACCGTATTACCGCACAACATTTTAAAGCTGTTGTATAAGTTGTATAAGGTGAGGTGTTGTTTTAAAAACATATTTATAGTGGCTGACACTCTTCATTTCCCAAACTTGACTGTCCAACCAGAAATATTTCCAAATAGTGAACTTCTGAATACACATCTTATTCAGTTGAATAGAGTAGTTTGTATCTTGAAAATTTGTAGGTGGAAGGTGGTGCAATTATTTTTAATGGAAAAAAAATGGCCGAAATGTACAAACATATTGTTCTAAAACAATATGTTTTCAAATCGTTGGTATGTGTCTTCAGTGTTTAAAAGGCAGCTGTGTTAACAACTTTGCCAAGGGTAACCAGATGGATCTGTGTATTTGTGAAAATGAACAAAACCATGAACAATTTTTGCTTTTTCTTTCAAACGGTCAGACTTTTCAGCCATCAACTAGACAGATTATTCATTATTTTATTATTTTGTAATAATATGCAAAGACTTTTATGAAGAATGTCAGAAGAGAGCTAAGATCCGTTTTTATGAAAAAGTACTTTCATAACATTTGATGTCCCTAAAGACATAAGAAAATCATCCAAAAGCTCTTTCATTTTTATATCATTAAAGAACCATAAGATTTTCAGAGCCCTAAGTCTTGGGAAATTAGACAAAGCCACGGAGGTCCGGTTCTCAATAACTGCTGTATAAAAAATTAAAAGCGTATCTGATATGAATCGGGATGGCCGAGACAGGAGCAGACACGAGTCATTTCCAATTTAGTTGTGAGTGTAAAATGCAAATGACTCCGTCTTGTGATTCCTTTATGACTGCTGTTGATTCCCTGCACTGCTCTCAGGGCAGGAACCCCATGACCTCCATCAGACAACCAAATCATCTCAGTGACTTGCTTCATATTGGGTCCATTATTCAAAAAGCACAGCAGCCTTATGGATAGATAGGTTCAGTTTTGATTGAAGGAGAGATGTGTCGAAGCAGTGTGTGTATGTGGGAAACTTTGGCTGGAGAGATGCCCTCATTTTCCTCTTTTTTGTGCTCTCTGCACCTTTTTTGCCTTTTAATCTGCTATCCATATACCACCCTCTCAGCCCACATAGCTCTCATTTATCATTCTTATCTTTCACACCAGTACATCTCTTCTCCACCTTCCACAGTGCTGTGCACACAGAGCTAAAAGCTTTATTTCCCCTTCAGGTAAACTGTGCTTCCTCTTTGTGCAGTTTCCCCTTTAATGAAATGATCCATATAGAACTAGGAAGGCTTTCTGTTTTTTTACATCTGTAAACCAACTGGTTTTGCAAACTGATAACAAATGGAATTAGATTTGTGTAGCTCATATTCGCTTTCTATAAGCTCACAAAGTGTTAACGATTAGTCATTATTGATTACTGGACACTGAACCTGTCACGGCATTAAACATGCTGTGACAAGAGCTTTTTTGTAGTGTACAGTGTGTGTGCTCTTCAAACTTTGCGAGGGAGGGTGATAGCATTCAGTAAGGTAATGAAAACGTGGTGTACTTGATTGTACTTGTATACCGTATAATTAGTAGTCCAGTCAAGTTTATTTGTATAGCACATTTTACCAAAACAGTGTTTTCAAAATCAAAATAATCAAGCAAATAGACTTCAAATATGTTGATCAGTGTTCCAGTTACTAAGTAGAGGCAACTCTAAATAGATGGATTTTTCGCCTTGACTTAAAGGAACTCAGAGTTTCGGCTGTTTTGCAGTTTTCCAGAAATTCATTCCAGATTTGTGGTGCATGGAAAGTGATCCTGCTTCTCCATGTTCGGTTCTGGTTCTTTGGACGCAGAGTAGACTAAAACCAGATGACCAGAGTGGTTTGAAAGATCGACACAATAGCAGCAGGTCTTTAATGTATTGTGGTGCTAACCCATTAAGTAACTTAATAAACTCACAACAGTATCTTAAAGTCTATTCTCCACTCTAGCTAGTGTACATACTGGTGTGAATGAGGATCCATATGGTAATAAAACGTCCTAAATTTGATATCTAAATGTTGCTTTTTAAAAAGTCTTTACTTTATATTTTCCTTATGATGTTATAATTTACATTTAGTAACAATTAAGTTACAATTTTCTTTTTATTAATTTGTGCATGTTATTGGTTGATGGCTTTCAAGTGTTCACAGGAATACTTTGAATACTGGAGGTCCACTGTCAGTGAAGCAACTTACTAATGTTTCATTATGAAGGTTTAAAAAGTTCTTCCTACTAAAACCTGCAGTGTAGCAGATTAGTTACAAATTTATCTGTTAACTTTGTAAATTCCCAATGAAACACAGATGACACTGTTTTGTTATCTCTAAATTAGTTTAAATGAAACTGAAAAACAAACGAGCACACACTGTGTTGTGCCGGACTTTGTCAGATTTGACTTAATTAAGCACATTTTAGATCTTAATGTTCACTGAGAGACAAGGTGAAAGCTGCATGTGTTTTCTGTACCCCTCTGTTCCATTAATCAAATCTTTAAACACATGGTTTTCCACGTGTGTCAAAGAAATTATTTGGCCCGGATTTGCACCGTGAGTGAATTTGAGCTTGCTGTTCTTTGTTCTTTTCTCCATCTTCCCTCCTTCCATTGTAAGTCTCTCAATTAATCCTCTTCCTACAAGTCCTAACATTATTATGCTTTTCTTCCTCATAATTTTGATTAATTTTAAGAGAAATATACATATTTTTTGGCATAAAGTTTTTCTCTGCTTCTCGTTTCACAACCTTATAACTATTGACTTCTACACTTCTTTCTCCTCCCTTTCTTGTTGGACTCCTTGGGAATTTTGTTTTTCTCAATTGCTTCATCACATCCGTCTTTACTATGTCTTTCTTTGTATTTCTTCTCCATGTATTTTTCCCCATGTGCTCCCCACCCCCTTCCTGTTCATGTCACTCAGTCATTTTTCTGCAACACTAATCGGTTGTAGCTGTATAATTATTGCCGTTAATGTGTTTCAGGATTAGAAAGCTGGGGTGTCTGTGTTGTAAAGCCGTCCAGTCTCCCTAATCTTCCTTCACAGTGCTCGGCAAATCACATTTTAAAATTCTTACTGAGGCAGCTTGCTTTCTGTCTGTCTTCCTCAGCCTTCCCTCCCCCATATTCCTAATGCTACTTAGTGAGTTCAGTGTTGTATTAAAACGATTTTTATTATCTTGTGCTTTCTTGCATGTGCATCACTTTTAAATTGACACTCTTAGGCTCATTTATGAGCTCTTTTGTTAAGAGTTCTCAGAATTGTTAAAGAGAAGCCATTGCTTAACAGAGGAAAGCAAAATCTAGTTAAGTGGCCTGAAAAGTGTGTTCCTTGAAAATGAGCTGTGAAATGAGCATAGAACATTTATGTAGTTGTTGTTGCTATTTTGTTTTATTTAGCTTAGAAATGTCTTGGTCTTCAAACTGCAGGCTACTACACATCATGTATAATGATGTGAATAAATATATCAAGGACGGCTTGTGTTATTCTAACCTACTTTAGCATATGAATATTTCAAGGTTATTTTAAGAGTACAGAGACGTTAAAGTATTATAAATAAAAAAAGAAGAAAATATTCAATGTTCATAGGCCTGTCGCGATAAACGATAAATCAATTAATCATACGATAAATTAAAACTATCAACGTCATTTTAATTATTGGCTCTATCGTCTCTTCCGGCCCTTTTCTCTTTCTGTTGATGACCCTGAATGGAAAAAAAGCTCAACTCTGATGCTCTCCACTGACCCTCCCTTCCTCACTTTCTTGGTGTAATGCCCAGTGCACACTACACAATCTTAGAGCTGTCGGCCGATTGTCGGCTCATTTTCAAAACCTGAGAGACCACGCATTAGCCGACAGAAATCCCAGGTATAACGGTTCGATTGGGTTTGATGTGGTGTCCAACAATGGGCACAAAATAATGGCTACAAGTCCAGTTAAATAATTTTAATACCAGACATTAATCAATGTTTACTACAATCTACCTGCAATACATGTGGCTAGTGTCAGTCCTGACTGAATGAAAATCGTTACAACCTATTTATGTCACCTTAACGAAGAACATCTGAAAAGTTAGCGGGTTCATCAACTGCGTAGCAATTTTGCTCCAACTCCTCCCCTTGTCATTTCTATATTCTTTGCACGAAATGTTGAATAAACATTAATGTTGTTTCCACATATCATCTCCAATGTCTGCTGAACTTCAGGTTGCACCCTCTGTAATTTCTCCTCAGAAAGTACGGAGGAGAATAGCTGTATTTTGAAGTGCTCATGATTCAATTAATTTTGATTTGAAAACTTCTCATCAGAAGTACAACAGCCCTGAGCATGATGCAGGCACCACTATATTTCACTGTGGGCCTGGTGTTCTGTTGTTCTAGTGATTTTCTTGTGCCAAAAATACTTTTAGGCACTGGGGCTTAAAACTTCAAATGTACCTTTTTTTACAGAGGCTATATTCACCATAAAACAACCAGAAAATTGTGTGAGGGATTAATACTGCAGTATTATGTTCAAAGTAGTCTGTACACTCTTATAAGGCAACAATAGCATGTTACATTTATCAATCAACTCAGTTCAGCTTGACCTGTAATTATATGATTTATTTCCAAGAAACAGCTCTGGAACTAGAGCTATCAGTCTTGATTTATGAATGCGAATTTGTTGTGGAAGAGTGTGTGGCTGTATTGAGAAAAATACTAATATATTTCAAACAGGTCACTGTGGGGAAATCAATAAGTCTTTCAAATAGGTATCTAGCTTGCAAAACACGAGAAGAAGAGGCGCCAGAAAGGGAGGAAGGAAAGAAAAGTAACAAGTGGAGGCTGTTTTCATGGGGAGTCACCAGGAAGTTATTACAATGTTGACGGACTTTCTTAATTGACTAACGAAACTGCAGAGTGTGTTCATGGGGGTTTTCGAATGTGAACAAATACTGATTGTTTTTTTGAATGTTACAGTTTTCCTAGGTTTTAATTAAGAGGAAGTTCTGAAAATTTGTGAAAACAGTACCTACTGTGTCTACAGTAGTTCAGTTGTGATTAGGTAGGAAATGAAACCAGTCAAACGTTACTTTGTTCTGCTTATAACTTGCAGTATTAATGAATGTGGTTCAGAGTGATTTTTGTTGTAAAAGGCTACACTTCAGTTAAACAGTATGCAGCAACACTGGCTTTTGTATTGGCAGAGAAGACAAAGTTTTGGAAATTTATCAATACTCAATCTACTCAAAATCAATATTTTTAATAGATATAACATAAGTGTACTTTTCCTACATTAGTACATTGTAAACACACCCCTGACGTGTTACACCTTCACATGTTTAAATTTAGAATTAGGGAACTCTTACTTCATATATCTATAGGTATAGTATGCATTCATACTGAAGTTTTATGTTTCAGACATCACAGATGAATTTGAATAAAGTCACCTGCGGTAAATATTCTAATTTTTTACAAGCCATGACAGAAAATTAGCACTTTAAGCTGCTATCTAGGGTACTCCACAACAAACTAATGCAAGAATATCATGCAGAAGATTAAGGACCACCAGTCTGCTTTTTTAGGAAGCAGGCCACAGAGTTTAGGTTTTCGGTAAAATGGTGGCAATGGAGTGAGAAATATCAGAAGCTCACTTGATGTTTTTGTTAACATTTATTGTTTTATACTTAAAATAAGACATAATTTTTTGTTGAATAAATACCATTCAATATGCTACCAGGGCTCCGCCAGAATTACTAATCAAATGCTACTTGTTTGTTAACAAACACCAGCTAGTGTTCAACAGTGTCATGCCGGGTGAAGATGTTAACTCCATACAGCCTAATTATTTTGTAATTTTTCAAAGAGGAAGTTGTTCTGTTTTGCCTTGAGTTTGCATGAAGTCACCCTCTAACTTTTCAACTTTTACTTTTGTGCCTTTCCTGCTTTAAGAAGAGATCCAGAGGGGCGGTTGATGACCTAAAAACAGTTGCAGGTCACCAAAGGAATGAGGGTGTTGGTGTAAGGCAAATAACTTCTGCCACAACATTTTTCACTGCTTCATGGAGATAAAACACTATTGGTTCTCTACAAGCGGGTTAGTGCCTGCAAAACTCGGCTTTAGTACACAGAAAAGTGAACTTTCCTTGTAATTTTATGTTGCTAGAAGTTAGAGCTAATTAAAAGTTTTGTGGTTGATCAATATACAAAGAATAAAAAATGCAGACAGTATTTGCTGTAGTGTTTAGCCTACTTGCAAAATAGATCAATTTGTTTGTATGATTGAAATAACAAAGAAAAGTTATGCTCCTCTAAATTTTTTTTTCTCATTGTATAAACATATTCAATATGTAATCATTGTAAAAATCCATACAGGTTGCAGAAAAGTGCACAACCTTCTCTTCTCACTTCTATTTAAAGAATAAAGATAATTTTATGTTTGCCATGTCTTTTTGTCAAAAGAGAGTCGAGATGAATATGTAGATTTTGTAAGCACTGTTTGGATTGAGATTGTGAAGTTATGTAATATTGCCAATGCAGTTGTGTCAATGTCAAAGTGGGACTTCAAAATTCTTCTAAAATAAAAAAAACCCCTGAACATATGCCAAGTACTAACAGTTGACAGTGCTGATGTGTAAACTGGCTTGGTGTCAAATAAACTACAGCACACTGCAGTTTATTTGGAAAGGAAAACAGGAATCATGAGAAGCTAAAGTAAACCCACGTTCAACCAGCTGTTGAACAACAACAAAAACTGGTGAAATGCTTTGATTTTCAGTGGTAAAAATGCAGTTGAAGTGGACAGAGATTATATTTAACTTGTGAGAATACTTTATTGAAAGTTACTAAACATGCAATGTGATATACAAATACAGTATAGATTTATATACGTTTTTACATTTGGTCACTTTACAACCACTAACTTCAATGAATTTAGTTCTATTTAGTTCCCCTTTTTTATTGAGCTTTTGCAAGTAAATTCTTTTTCTCTGGATGAGCTGTATACACAGTATGTGTGGTAAATGTATCGTGTGTCTTCTAAACCAACACATAAGTACTCCATCATTATGAAGAGAAAAGAAAATGACAATTAATTTTCTAATTATCTTACAAATGAAAAAAAGTGTGCATTCACCCCCTTTTTGTCAGTAGAACTACCTTTTAATATAATTACATCTGAAAGCGTTTTGTAAGATAGCTGAACCTTAGTCAGAAGTTAGGTATTTAAATCTGTGCTTTGATTAGACCATTCTATTATAAGCCAGTGCATTGAAGCTGTATTTTTAGGGATATTGTCCTCTTGGAATAAAACCTTCTGCTCCATGTTTTCTCTATTTTAATTTTCTTCCAGGACTGCTCTGTATTTTGCTCAATTCATATTCCCATCAGCTCTAATCAGAAACCCTCACAGCATGATGCTACTACCACTATGTCCTACTAAGGGAATGATGTGTTTGTAGATCATGTGCAGTTTTACTTTTCCAACACAGTGTTTTGCTTAGCAAGGTTGCTTACATCAGAACACTTTCAAAAATGTAATAAGAACCAGAATTTTCCCTTTTATGGCAAATACAACGTAATATAGACAATGGGTCATCTTTAGATTAGATATAACGAAGCTGATATTTCCAACTTTGACATGTACGACATGATATGTACCTGCCAGAACCAATATGTCATAACTGTAACAGTCTCAGTTTTGTGTCTGTGTGCTCAAATTAAATTAGTTCTGTGAAATAAGATACAGTTAAGTTTGCGTTCTGTGTGGATTGGACTTTAGAGGCTTGTACAGGAACACAGAGTGGCTCCTCTGTTCTTCACACCTGACCCTGAAAGAAAGATGTAATGAAGCAGCTCCCTGTAATATTTTGATGGATACCTTTCTGTAGGCTGTGTGCGGCTTTTAGGATGTGGGTGTGTGTTTTCGCTCGTGTTGTTGTTGTCTCAATATGTTGTTCGACAACTAGCTCTGTGTAGTCAGCTGTCCAGTTCTGTGTCGGTGTCATTAATCACAGACCCAACACAGCAGAGAAAAGGGGGTTAGGAGGGAAAGAGAATGGGCCAGCCGAGAGTCGTAATCTGTACAAGGCACCTAGAGAAAGATGTGGAAGATGTGTGGAGGT
Organism: Gambusia affinis; assembly: GCF_019740435.1. Lineage (NCBI taxonomy): Eukaryota > Metazoa > Chordata > Actinopteri > Cyprinodontiformes > Poeciliidae > Gambusia > Gambusia affinis. Next base: position 23,447,649 of record NC_057878.1, read on the forward strand.
TGGAAACAAAGGGAACAGAGGGGAGGCCGGTCAAGAAGAGAAGGTTGTTTAAGCTCGCAGGCTGTAGATAAGGTTGTTTGTGGATGGTTTGAGTTTGGCTGTATTCTTTTTTGGAAGGAGACAAATGATGTTTTCAAGAGCTGACAGTTTCTTTTTACCTCAGTGAAGTATTTGTGACACCCTTCCAGAGATATAGGGCAGCAGCTCTCTTTTTCACCGTACGCTGACATGTTTAGTCTGGCCACTTGACAGCGTGGAGATATTATGCATTAATGTCTCCACCAAAAGAAAAAAAACCTGTGTTTTTGCTAACCTGTATTATTTCATTTAAAAATAGTTATGTTCATACCCACCTATTAAAAGTTTCACAGATTCACCTGTTTACAAATTTTTCAGGGCAATGTAACTCCATTTGATCATGCAAAACTGACCTAATCACAGATTATTTTTTTCTTAGAAATAAATTGGAAATTGCACATCAGCAACAGTTCTTAATAGCAGTTTAAACGTGTCTTGATGCCGATTGTTAAGGAGCAATTTATGTGCAGAATTAACTATAGTTAAAAACAATTAACTATGGTGTAAAGACTAAAAGGGCAAACAGACAGATGGATGAGTTGTTTAAGCACATTTGACCTTTCTTCACAAACAACTTTTCTCAATAACAGTGGAAAGGTCCAAAAGTTGTGAACTATGACTATAAACTGAGACCAATGACGGTGCACTGGGATAAAGATAGCTGGTGGCTATATCCACTTTCTTCATTTGACCTCTGTAGTTGAAACTGACATATATATGGGACTTTATGGGAGAACTAATGAGATTTTAAAAATAGCTGAATTTCAAAGGCTAAATAAATGACAAAATAATATTTCAGTTATTATCTGATAGCAGATATCAATTGTTTGCAGCTTGTTGATTTTCAATTGTGTTCTTTGTCTTAGGAGGGAGATTTTATCGTTCGAACCCATCATGTAGAGTACTGTGATGGGGGTATACTGGACCCTGATGACATCCTCAGTGATTTGGTCGAGGACAAAGACAAGGTAAGAAAGCTATAGAGCAGAATGTGTGCATTGTGTGAATTATTCTTCTTAGGAAGGAATTTTAACATCCAAATTATGTAAATGGTCCCTAATAATTATTAATGTAAATTTACAATTTCCATCCATCCATCCATCCATCCATCCATCCATCCATCCATCCATTTTCTGTACACCCTTCTTCCCTAATGGGGTCAGGAGGGTTGCTGGTGCCTATCTCCAGCTGCGTTCCGGGCGAGAGGCGGGGTTCACCCTGGACAGGTCGCCAGTCTGTCGCAGGGCTACAATTTCCATACTTTCTTAAAATCTTGAAAAGTAAGGAATTTGATTTAATTATCATATGGGTCTGAAAATATTTGGAAAAGAAAATGAGTATGGCAAGGAAGTGTCTTGCCCAGAATATTTTTTTTTTACTTTTAGTTTTCATTTATGTTTGTGATTGTTTGTTCCCCTCACCCTGCCATTCTGCTCTTCTTCCAGCTGCATCTACTCACCTGTGATTAGCTCTTCTTGTCCTTTTGTCATTTCCACATCTTCCTCTCCTATTATTTCTCCTTTTTTTGTTTTACTCTAGTTTTTTCTCTAACAATTTTCTGATTTACTAAATAAAGACTGGACATTATATTGCATTCTGGTTTGACGCTTGCACTTAGACTTTACCATTGCCCCATGAACATGACTCCACAAGATATATGTCTGAATATTCCAAAATAAGTTGCCTTTTGGTTTTTGCTTTCTAGCCATCCAAACATCTGTTTTAACTAACCTTTTCCATCCATTTTCATTCCCATTTCCAGTTTTCATATGTTGCACATTTCAACTCAGACCACTCTTAAAATAGCTGTCATAAATATATTGTAAAGCTTAACATTTGCATTAAAAATTCACCAAAAGATTACTGAGAAATCTGAGCCTATATAAAAAAATATATGGGCTTTTGAAACAAAATTGTGGAGGAAATCTTTAAATGGTCTATTTGCCAAAAAACAGATGGTTATCTCAAAACAGGCTTACATAGCTAAGCTGTTCATACCGTGTACACAGTTCCAGAAAAAACCTGCATTAATCTTCAAATATTTTATACGTCTGTTTTGTCTGTATAATACATTTAATGCCTACCTACTAAGTAGTCACTGAGACAGCTTAATACACTGTAAAGAAGAAAAAGTGTATATGCAGCTATCAGTATATTTTGTGTGTTGGACTTTAAATGTATGCATGTTCACACTGCAATTTATTGAGCTGCTATAGCCCACAAGCTTTCCCCTCGGATAGAATATTGCTTCTCTAGCAAAATTCAAAGGTAAAGGTTTTAACTTGCCTTCAGCAGAAGGGAATACCATTACCATTTACTTGAGGCAAACCAAATCCATATATCTTTAGTTTTGTTCTTAATTCCCCCTCTAGGAACGTGTCTGTTTTTTTTTCTTAACTCTTCGGAAAAGTGTGCTTTTGAGAGCTAATAATCATAGAGTATGATTATTAATAATCAATTAATAATCATAGAGTATGGTATAATGTGATAAACAACTTGCATGAAAGACGTTCTGGCTTAGGACATCAAATGAATCTCACTGTATGCCTCTTCAAATTAAACAGAGTCAACACGTTTTAATGAGCTTGGTTCCTATGGTGAACTGAATTTTTCATTTAGGTCACTTCTTAAAAAAGCCAAGGAACCTGCTGGCTAGAAAGTGTAGTGCACAACGTATCTTTGTGTCCTTGCCTCACACTGTATGCCTTTAGGGAGGTCTAAATTCAGTTGAATATATGGGAATTTTCCTACACTAATTAATATCAAAGTTGCTAAAGTTAGGATTTTTTCTGTCCTCAAGCAAGCCTTCTCTTTCTTGTTAACCATGAGTCAGGATTCTTTTTTTTTTCTTAATTCAACAACAATCTTTTTCTATGAAGTTTTTAAGAGCAAAATATTTCACCAGCATGTGAGCTGGGAGTGTATGTATTACAAAAACTTGTTGCCATGGTTTAAGGGTAAAATGGAGCAGTTTGAACTCATGCTGATGGCAAGAATAACCTGAGAGAAGAATATAATGCATTCTAATATTATTGCACCGCCTATGGTGGTGCATTAACCTGAGGGGAATATAAAGGCTTTTATTTTGAAAAATAAACATAAGCTTCATTTTAAATGCCCACACTAATCCAATGTCTAACAGTGTTCGGGTTAAATCCGTTATTTACTGGCCTTAACAGCCAGTAGTTCTAAATGGAAGCTTAGTGCTCTGTTTTAACTGAGTGTTAGAACCTACATTCTGTCACAGTCCAAATCTATTTCTAGGGGCAACTTGCTTTTCTCTCTGTTAATATGCGCAGAGCTTCCTCACAAAGACTCAGATTCATTGTAGTAAGCATAAAAATTGCTTGTACAGAAAATGAAAGACATTGCTTTTAAAATAAGATTTCAAAATAAAAGCAGTTCCAATTGGTATATATTAAATAAAACTGATGTTTTTTTCCCCTCTGAATTAAAAGTATATCTGTGTAATTTATTATGTTTGTGTTACTTGCTTTTACTGTTCTGCTGGTTGGTGTTGTATATGAGAAGTAGTTTGCTGTTGTCTCGCATGGTTAGATAAGGGCAAACGGTATAATAAAATCTTGTACACAGATTTGATTTATATTCGTGTAATGTGTTACATGTAAATGGACTGGTGTATTGTGGTAACATACTGTATCTTCAACATTTACTTTCACCGCTAAGTTAAAAGATGTTAAGATGAAAAAGTGTTTTTCCCCCATTTTTTAACACTAGCTTATTTTTGTATGGGACATTGAAGAAAAACATTTATTATTTCAGTACATTAACCTATTGAAAATAAAGTCCAACTGTAAGAAAAAGTTTTTTTTAACTCACTAGTGACTCAAAAATTAGTTTTCACGGTGTTAATACTTTGCCCAACCTTCTTTTTAAAGCATAAAACTTTGTCAATTGCGATAACCGTTTTTTGTTTCAAAGATTTAGTTTTTATTTAAAATGCCATTTCATTTCAACGTTCATCACAAGGTTCCCAAATCCATTAGAAAAGGCTCAGACCCACAGCATCACAGATCCTCCACTGTACTTAACAATGGGGACTTATATATGTATACACACTAACCATATCATTCTGGGGAGAAATACTTAATGCAGCACCAGAATCAAACAATAGCACGTCAAACCTCATAAACAGCTGCATTATAATGCTTGGATCAATTGATGAGTAGCAAACTACTTCCTGAAAAACACACACATCATAAGCAAGGCTGATGCACTGACACAAACCAGAAAAATGCACAAAATAACACCCAGCAGTGCACATTCCTGAACACCAGAGATTGAATATAAAATGAAAGTGAAATATTCATTGAATTCTGAAGCCAGGCTCTCGTAGTATTACTGAGCTGAAATGAATAAATGGTTCCTGATCCCAGATGAGTGTTTTACTGTTGGCAGTCTGCCTGGCTTTGGATTTATGATCATAAGAAAAACAGAGGAGAGCTGAAGTCTGCTAAAGTCATGGGTCAAAATGCAGTTTAAAAAAAATCAGTGGTATCAGATATGTATTGTATTGGTAACTATATCAAGGTAAAAAGAAAGTAACCCCTCTTTCTATTAAAATAATTTAATACTCTTAAAAATTATGTAGCCTTCACCTGATTTTTAAATATGAACCTTGAGTATGTGACATAAATAATTGATTAACCATGTCGTTATTTATCAAGTAAAACCAAAACCATAGGGAAACATTGAGTAAAAATCTATTTGTACCGTTCCTGCTTTGATATGTTTTAGGAGGACAAATAGCACCCAGGTGCCACTAATCAGGTGCATTTAAGTTGCTTGATCAGTTATTTGATGTTTAATTTATCATCAGCATCTCTGAGTTTTGGAAGTCTGCTGATCTGGAGCACAATGCCAATTGCAGACCACAGTGATAGTTAATTTTGGTGTTTATCAATCTGGGTAGAGCTAGAAGGCCATTTCAAAACAAATTAAAGTTTTAGCTACATCCCTTGTCCAATACACCTGGACAAAATAACTTAACTAGTCAGCATATAGTCAACATATCAGTATCAGTGTAAGTATCACTTTATTATTGTCCCCTTAGGGAAATTTTCTTTGCAACAAGGTGGGAGAAAAAGAATAGGGTTATGGTAGTTGGTGAACATGGCTTGTTTAACGGACGCAGAACCTTGGCACCTTCCAGTCATTGCATCAACCATAAACTCCCTGGTACCCCAAAGTACTCCAGAGGAAAATGTGCAACCATTTGTTATTTCAAGTTTGGGTCAAGACAAGACAATTTTATTTTTGTGCCTCTTTGTTGGAAGGGAGAGTTGGAGTGAAACAGCTAACCTCCAAGCAAGCGCTCTCCCTTTTGCACTTCAGCTTATCCGAACAGTTGGGCTTGCAAGCAAATAGCCTCTTGGCCGATGTAAAAATCTGCACCTCTTTCATATAGTATTAATTTCTCTTTAGTTCATTACATGACCAACTCAATAACAATGATTGCACATGTGATGTTAGTGCCTCACTATTTGTTGCAGACCATGACTCAGGCATCATTTTGTTTTTCTTATTTTTTTAAAGATTTTTTTAGGCTCTACTGACCTTTGTTTTACAGTAAATAAGACAGAAAATGGGTAGAAGGGATGGGAAAAACATGCAGTAAATAGCAGATACTGGGAATCGAACCCAGGACAACCACGTCAGGAACTGTAGCCTCTGTACACCATGTGCATACTCTACCAACTTTAGCCACCCAGTGACCTGATGTGTGAGATCCTAAAAGTCCCATGTACAGGCTCAAACACAAATATAGCATTTTCTCAAATCTCCACTTTGGTCAAAGTTTTCAAAAGTAATCATTTTTAGTGATATAAGGCAGAGTTTTTGTGTGAATGAAGGTCGAAACACCAACCAATTGTTTTGTTTTCCCAGATATTTGGCTGTGTGTGCCAGTTCTTATACACAGACCTTTTCCAGTTTTTGTTTCTACTTTAATGGATTTTTAATGATCGCTTCTGTGCACATAAGTTCAGATTTAAACAAGTTGAGATCTTGGTAAAGTACAGATGTCCAAATATGTAAAACCCTAAAACAGAAAGAGTATTGACTTTCTTTTTACCAAGGTTATACCTGTTTTTTTAGATTTTTCTTTGCATGTTTTACATGTTTGTTTTTAGATCACCATACATGGACACTCCCCTCTAATACACCCACTCCCACTAACCCCTTTTTTTTCCAATACCTTAATGATCTGCACTTTATTTTTGAAGCACAGTCAGAGCTTTATGCCACAGAAACTGAGAAGTAAGCAGAAAATTTGGATTTCCATCAGCATTTTTTATTTACCTTGCTGGAAGTGTATTTCCTAATGCATTTATTTAATCTCATCTGCATCTAGAATTCGACTTGCTGCAAACAGTACTTGTTTGAAAGGTTAACGGTATTTTAGAGGTTGTTGAGAAACATTGTTAGCTTTATAAATTATGGTCAGGGGTATTGCCACATAGTCTTGATCAGAAACAGTCAATATTAGGTTTAGTGAACAAATACAATTAAAGATCAACGTACATTGTTATATATTTACAATGAGAACCACACCTTCACCCTGCTTAGCTGCCATTGTTACTGTTAAAGCATCAATTTTTAGTCCACAATCATTTTCAACCACAAACTAAACGGAAATGTCCTATGACATAAAACTTATCAAAAATATCAGAAAGACATACAGTTGAAACCAGATAGTTATGTATTCCTTTAAAGAAAAAAAACAGAAAAACTTTTTTTGTAGTACAATCCAGATGCCTGAAACTGCCACTTTGTGAAAACAGTATATACCTCTATAAGCACTACATGAGTGTCCAACCATTATCTTTTTCAGGAGAGAGATGGATTTTATGACTGCGAGATGAACATGTTTTGGTGAAAAATGCACAAATGTGCTTAAAAAACCCAGAACTACAGCAAAAGACTTTGTAAAGATGCTGACAGAAGCTGGTAAGATTAGATAATTACGTGATTCACAGCTAAACTAGTCCTGTTGCATCATGGGCTATAAGACCACTTAATGAGGAAGAATCCATTACAACAAAAGCACTGTAAAAGCCCATATTACACTTTGTAAGTATACTCAGGAACAAAATTTTGTGATTTGTGAATACCTATCCAATGGTCTAATGATAGTACAATGGCAGCTGTTATATTTGGAGGAAAAAGGAGAAGGCTTTCAAAGTTTGAGAACATTACCCTGTTTGGTAAGTGTGGGGTGGCGGCATCATGTTCTGTAGACGTTTTGCTGTGGAAAAGACTAGTGGCCTGCAGAATTTCAATGAACTATTGAGAAACTTGTTGAGTTATATGATACTTAATCATTAGGTTTGAAAGACAATTCTAATCAAATACAAACAAAATGTATGTAAACCTCTAAATTAGTTAATTAAAAAAATCTACAGATCGTTTTACTCATTCCTGCATTTAGCAAATATAAATAATTAATGTAATCCTTACTGATCTAAAGCTGGTCTGATTTCAAGTCAGAGAGTGAGGAAAAAAGGTTCTGTTCTTTGTTTTATGTTTTTAGAATGCAAGTAAAAATCTGGTTTTTAATTTGAGGGTTCTGATTTACACAAGGTGCACTAGTTTTAAAATACTTTCTGTGTTGCATGTTAGCTTTTAGTATAGATGAATAGTCTTTGTCCATGTGATTTACCTTTGAGGCAAGAACCTTGCGAATTATAATTCACAATTTGGCTAATGGCTGATATTTCAAGTGCTAAAGAAAGACAAGGTTTATTGTTCCTTTACCCTTCTCAAGGTCTACTGGTTACGTCCAGCCACATTCACATGAGGAATTCAATGACATCTTACACATTTAACAACCACAGCATGAAAAATGTCAGAATGCATAAAAGACTCCAGTGAAATGATATAAATCACATGTATAGTAGACAGATGGTTTTAATAGCTTTACAACCTTTTGAAGGACTAAGAAGAGTTAATATTGACCAAGCATTATCTAAATGTTTGTGCATGGTAAACAGAAATACTTTCATAGTCACGTTATAATACTAATATAAACTAACCACTGACCTAATGCTTATTTTGTGGTTTTACATCACCTATGTGTCCACACTAAAGATAAAAACAAAATAGTTTGATTGTTAATAAATTATGTAATGTATGAGAATAAGTGATCTTCTTTTTACAAGACTAAGCACTAATAACTTGTGTTTTCTGAGTCTAAATAAAAGAATTAGAATTATAATTTATTTATATAAATTGGTGGTGGTAGTCAAAGGGCTTGGAGCTGCTTTGCTTAAGGCCAATTAGACTTTGTTTATGCAACAAGACAACAGACCAAAGGACAACAGCAAGGCATTCTGAATGACTCAAAAAAATTGGATGTTTTGGAGAGGCCAAGTTTAAAATTTTGACTTAAAACCAATTTAGATACTGTAGCATTACCTTAAAAACACTGTTCATGCACAAAATCCCTTCAGTGTGGCTGAAGTCATTAGTTAGTGACAAATTAAGACATTTGTCACTACTGATGTTAAAGATGCATTGCCATTTATATCAAAATCTCCAATTAAGCAGGCTGAAGGATGCACAAGCTATAAACATCCTTTGTTAAACTCAGTTAAAAGCGTCATGAACACCTACAGGAAAACTTTAAATATTTCCCCCCATAAGAAAGAAATAAATTGAAAAAGATATAAAAGTGTTTAGGCTTGATAGCTCAGATAACTATGCGAGATGCTTGATGTGCCCTAACAAAATTTAGCTGCTATTTGAAAGAGGGAAACCATTAATGTTGAGCCCTGCTTGGTATCCAATAGCTGGACTTATGGTCCGTAGTAGGGCTCTGGTGGCAAATGAAAATTTAATGAGCCGGGAGGATGTTTATTTCAGTTGTGGGGAAAAGAAAAAACAAAACCAAAACCTTGTTTTTAATAATATTGCTTGACATTTTGCTACATTGTCATTTCATACTTAGCCTTAAGAAATCCTCATAGTTTCTTTTTTTGCATCATAATGCTATGGGGCTCTTTTAGACACTAAACATTGTATTGCTGTTGCTTCTGCAGTTTCTGGTATCCTATGCCTTGTTTGATGGCCAGTAAGAAAATGTTATTCCTCAATAACTTACTGAGGTCTAAAAGATTTTTTAATGTCTCAAAACTTCATTGTGAATGAAATTGGCATAACAAGTTGATCAGTAATTTCTGCAGAGCAGTCTAGGCCATTTATTTCAGTCACTCCACTCAAGACTTTAAATTAAAGCATTCATTATTCTCGTATATCCCCATGCATACACAGTGTGATATCTACCAAATGAAACCAGTGCGATCTGTGAAAGCAATAAGCAGCAATGCTTTCTTTAGTAGAAGGTCAATATTATTCTTGCCAGTTGGCCACTTCACTGGAAAGGCTGAGGGGTCAAAGGTGACTATAATACGGTTATGTGTGTGTTTCCGAGTGAGAAAGTAGAAAGTAAAGCAAGAGATGTTATCCTTCCTGCTCATTCACTTAACCTTTGTGACCTGATTTCTCACTTGAAAAGGAAAATATATCTGAACCAAGTTGCCCTCAAAGATCTATTGATAAGTAGGCTCAGGAAATAACACAAAAACAGCAAGAAGAATAGAGGAGTAGAGGTCCAGTTAAATTTCAAAAGTTTTAGAACTGAACGTTTTTGTGGGTAAAGAAATGTAACTTTAAAACATGTATTTTTCTCTTTAAATAAAATATACATGTGCTTTTGTTTTATCAGTTATCTAATTTAGTACATATAAATAGAGACTTGTTTGAAATGACTATTCAGCATCTTAAATGATTAGTAAAATCTTACACATCCTGAAATCAACATAAGATGTAAATGTTGATCCAGTAATATTTCTAGAAAACATTATTTTGAACCTTTTTGCTTGACTGATTGAGCCTTGGGTCAAGCCTGCACAGCACATAGTCCAATTCAAGGAAGAGCAGTTTTTTTAAATAGTGCCAATTCACAACAAATGTCTCTAAAAGCTCTTTATAGGACACAAATAACCAATTCGCATTGAATTATATGGATCACTCCAAATTATGTTGGAGCAGTCCAAACCATTCCAATGCAATTTACTGATATAGTCAGATGATATTATATCAAGTCATTGACTTTGAAATATTTTGTCATCCTGAGCATGCTTGTGATTAAAGATTAGAAGTAACACTTTTAACATGAGGAAACCCCCATCAAAACCAGGCTTAATAACAGTAGCTATTCACTGTTATAAAAAATACTTAGAAGTACTGATCTAGGACAATGTTTTATGATAATAAACACATATATTGTATTCAGCAAAAGCATTTATCTATGAGAGAAACACAGATTTAACTATGGGTAACTCATTCATAGTTAAATAAAAAAAAATAAAATAAAAAAAACCCTTTTGTTTCTAAATAAAAGCAGCCCATAACAATAGCAAAAAATAAAAACTGGTGATAAATAACAAGTACAACCTTACAATATTTGACAGAGAGGTGTGAAACAACTGAAAAAAATAATTTGATAACATTTATTAGAATACTAATATGATTGTTAAGTCTAACTTGGAATTCCTACATAAATAATATGATTTGCTGGAACTAAGTCTGGGCTCATAATGTTTTCATGAAATGCCGAGCGACTCAGAATCCACCTACACAAATCATAGCTTCTCAGTATTTCACATGGCGCGTCTTTCTAATCCCTTTCTAGTCTCATTGTTTTGATCTTGGTCATGGTTCAATTAATGTTGACACATCAACCAGTGGTACACACACAAATGCACACACACACATCAAATGTGGTAAGAGCCTAATCATTAACTGCCTCAGAACCCAGTAAAATACTGACTGACTGTCTGATGTCTATTGTCTTCATTATCTTGTCACGCCAGAGCAAGCAGCTATGAATAATAACATTACAAGCACATCATCCTTACTTATCAATGCTTTAACTTAAATTTTTTGTGTGTGGTTTAACTTGCTGTTGCTCAAACTCTTGCTCCTTGTGAAATTGTGAAGTTTATATCAGTGTCAGTGTGAAGAGAGCAGAAAGGGAGGATTATGGACATTATAACCCTTCCAGGGTCGTAATTGTCTCATTTGTGATGGCTTGTACTTGTTTTGCAAACTGAGATAAATTAATTTGAAGAAGGAAAGAATTCTAAAGGTATGAAGGAGAAACAGACAAGGGGTATCAAAAAATATGAAATAAAACCCACCAAAATTTCTAGGTTTCTTGTTGTTGGGGAATGTTTCTGGATTGCAGTGGAAAACATAGATTTATATTCATAAGTGAACACCCGATGTGATAAATGGTTCACTAAACATTTAAATGTTTGAAGACAGAAAACAAGTTAAGTCAAAATTATCTGAAAAGAGAATTGTCTAAGATATTTCAACCTAGCTTCACATTAACAGAGATGACAGGAATCAATCTGTATTTAATGATTAGTTTGGCCAAATTGCTTCTTCGAATGTAGTTATTTGTGCATGTGTGAGGCCAAATAACTTCCACATGATCATTTCTCAGTCATGATTACTAAATGGGTTTTTTAAAGGTCCTAATTGGTTCATTTGTGTGAAGAATTACTCCATCTACCCATTGTAGTATTAATGTGTGCACATGCTATTAGTTACAAAGGCATTCTGTGGACTGAAAGACGGATATAAATTATAAACTTTTTCAGAGCATCTGTTGCTAACAACAGCTGGTGTGTTTTCCTTTTCCACTAATGGCTATAGTTTTCATTTTCATGGTGGTGGTAAACTTTACAAAAGAGGTAATGAGCACAGACGTGAGTGAGGAAAATGGCTGGCTATTAATAGGGAACATGACCTGAATAATTTCCTCATTATCGCAGATTTTTATATTTGCTTAAAAAATCACAGGGACCTCAAATTATTTTTATCCTTAAAATAAGCTGGATAAAAATATCCAAATTATCATTTATTTACTGATTAAATTATTTTAATTCCTAATGTCTGAGAAAAAGAATAATGAATTGTCAGAAACACCTTTAAATAAAGAAGCATAGTAAGGTTTAAGCTGTGAATGCAAATTGAAATTTTTTTTGAGCACTTTCTTAGACTCAGACACTTACTACACATTTACTGGTGTAATCTTTTGGTCTAACTGTGTTACTGCAAGCTTTGTTTTTCTCCTATGGTGGTTTAACTTGCTGTTAAAATTTGTTTTAAATGAATATTAATTTTGGCCTATTTTTGTGATAATAAAGAGTTTAATTCCATTTTGCTAGTGTAAGCATAGACCGGTGTTAAATGTTGACAGTATAATTACTTTGACTAAATATAGGATATGTTTCAATATGTCATTGTACTTGCCCAGTTTAGAAAAAATGCATATCATAACGTCATTTGCTTTTATTTAAAATTGAAAGCTACAGTAATAGACACTGCTGCTAAAATAGTATAATATTGATTGTTACTGTTATTTTATTCATGACCTTTATTGCATAGATTAGGACTATTTTAAATCACAATTCTATATTGTAATGGATAAGTCAGTCTAATGAATGACGCCTTGTGTTGGACCTACCATTTATTTAGGTCTTATTTTATTGCTGAAGTTATAGAAGCCAGTCATCTTTTTGTGGGGATACAAACAGCATTAAAACTATTGTGCTTCTTTCTTCTTCATTGTTTGTCCAACACTTCTACTTAGTGGATGTAGACTAAAGCTTTCAGCAAGTTAGCATTTGACCTACACTGAGCATTATGTCTGAAGGCAACAAGATTTTAGCCTTCAGTAAAACAATTTGCTCTGTGTAGGGTGACACTAAATCTAAATGAGATAAAATTTGAAAATCACACCAACCTTTATTTCTCTATATATGTAGTTCAAGTAATTGTTCAAACATATTAAGTCTGTGACAAGGTTATTCAAATACAGAAAAGAAAATGTAATGAGCAGCCTAAAAAAAAAAACAGAAGAAAAAATAGGACTGAAAATACATTACTGCTGTGATAAGATTTACGGACTTTCAAACTTTTTGTGATCATGTTAGTGTAAACTACAACTAATTTTTCTAAAAAACAATTGCAGTTTTAGACTGGGATTTTGCTAATCTCTGTTTTTGCTTGTGTTTTTCATCCCCTACCAAACACTCAGACTCTTAGCTTCAGGTTATGGAATAAAAATATTAACAAGTTAGGTTACATGACACAATTAGGATGACTGCAATTAGATACTTTTCTATCGATGTGAAAGGTCTTTTTATGTGTGAATGCAGGGCATATAATTAAAGTGCAGCTGACACTTGCCACCTCCTTCACATCTCTTCCATACATGCACACCCAACAAAAAAAGCCAACACGCATCATAAACCATCTAGATTACAATCTTTTTAAACATAACCTTTAATGTCACACAGCCTCATATGTTACAGACACGCCATGTTTCACATGATTACGTACACAGATGGGTAATACAACATTACTTGTGAGGCATATTTTGAGTGGGCCTGTTATGCACCATTAGTTTGATTGCCTGGAACTCGTCACACTTGACGAATTTAGACAATAAAAGTAGTATGGAGCAAAAATTAAATAGCTGTTTTTAATGCTTTACTTTGGTAATTTAGCTTTAATATTGTTCATTTATGATGCTTGTGATGTGATTAGATTGTTTCATTTAGACACAGATTCGTGGTGCATGCTGAAAGCTCCACACACAGATTTATTTCTTTGCATGCGTGCACACGCAAACACACACATGCACACGCACACTTACACTCTTTAAAAGCAGTGGAGTGGAATAATGGACAAAGCAGAGGAATAGTGGGCTGGTTTTATCATTCACACTCTTTTAACCACCAGCCATCTGTTAAATGCATGTATCTTTTTGTGTTTGGTTGTGTGTGTAGGCGAGTATGGATACATATGTACAGATGCACTGATATATATAGGGACTGATTGTTCATGCAATCATTTACTTATAGTCTTAATATAATCTTTCTTTATATTAACCAGTTCATACACATTAGGGTTGGATATTTGACTTTGTGGCTGATACGGTATGTATCTTGGTACATTGTCAGTTACTCAACGCAATAAAGATACAGGAGTCACTGTTCAGCCACATTACTCTCCGATTTAACATTTTTACAGAACATAATAAAATTTCATGTAATACAATAAACATGGGTAAAGCAAAGGAGTGAGCAAATGTTTGTAAAAACATTATTGCAAATTAATTGTGAAAAATTATACAAGTGAATAATAAGCAGAAAATATACCATTATTTTCTAAACTTAATTTAACAAAATGCATCTCCCATTAGAAGAAATCCATGTTTAGATTAAAATAACTTTAACTGTTTGGGAAAATGCATTGTAGCCTTGATTTTATTTATTTATTTTTTTCAATTAATGGATTTTTTTCCTTAAAGGTCATCCAGACTTGGTTTATGTATCATTATCTCTCTGTTACATTGAGAGCTCGCTCATTATGACAGTATAAAAGGACGACAACAGTGGGAACTTGCCACAGTGAAGCTAAGTGCTCCCTATTTCTGTCTTTTCTTTGCGGTCTCTTTGTGCTGTCTTTCAGCTGTCTCCAATTTGTCCTCATGTTTTCTCCTTTTCCGCTCGCTCTGTCTTATTTAAAAGTACCTGGCTGTCTGTTAATGCATCTAAGTAATACCCTTCTTTGTATCTTGCCTGTCTTACTTTTTTGGGGGCCTCCGTGTTTTAAGTCTTCCACCAGCGTTTAGTAATGATTTGGCTTCTCCCTGTTCTGTCACCCCCTTCCTTCCCGTTTGCCATGTACCGCTTTCCTTCACCCTTTCCCCTAATGAATCCAATCATTTCTGAGTCACACCTTGGAGTGCCAGCATATATGTGTGTGTGAACCATTCATTTGTCAAAAGCACAGACAGATGTGATTCAGCCCTGATACATATGTTGGCCCCTAACCATGAACCCGGGGGGTTAATTGAGTAATGGCATTTGTGGGACAAAGAGAAGCTGCTTGGAGCAAGGATGAGACTGAAAGTCAGTGAGAGGGAGATGACAAGAACAAGAACAGTTAAAGGGTGAGACGGAGATAGATAGGTGCAATCTGGGAGAGCATATGAAAGGAGAAGAGGACATTGCAACAGAGAAAGGGGTTAATTGCTAGAGTGAATAAAATGCAAGATAGGGGGAGGGTGGTAATTACAGAACTTCAGAACAGAGTAAAATAAAGACAAATGTGGGGTTAATGGTAACAGACTGTGAAATGGGCATGAGGTGGCTGCTTAACAGCAGGATATGGAGCATTGATTTGAAAAGATGGAGAAAGGGTTAAAAGAGAGGCTGAAATGAAACAAGCAGGGGGAGTGAAGGGGTTAATGAAGAGAATAATAAAGGATAAAGCCTGTAGTCTTTATGGTCCTTAGCTCTTAATTAAGAAAAACACATCTGCACCTGGGACCCTCCAAGAATATGTGGATGGATGGCACAGTGTGAAATTGTGTGTATGTGACTAATTTGTGCAATAAAGTCCACCTCATTATAGATTCATTGTGATGATGACTTATTAAATAAATGCCTGAGTGGGTATATTCTTTAAAATTGATTACCTTAATGAGAAAATCTCTAAGAGCCTTCTGTGGCATCCTTCGGTGTTCAGACTGTTGGAGCATAAACTTTTCTTAGGTTACCTGAAGATTTTGTTTCTTATTATAGCTGCACAATATATTGAATCATAATTGTCATTGCAGTGTGTTATATATCACAATAGGTACAGTATTATTGTTGAATGGATTCTAATACCCAGCCTTGATGTAAACTAATACTTAATGAGAATCTAATCTTAAAATAAAGTGGTGGAGACATTCTTTAGTCTCCACCACAAGAAAGGAAAAATGCAGGAAATGTTGTTTAATCAAAATAGTTATTGAAATTTTTTTTTAGAAAATTATATTTAAACAAAATTGCGTAACCCCATTTACTGTACCAAAGGGATACCCTGATCAAATTTTATTTGTCTTTCACTTTCTGGTTTTGTTTAAAAATGCTGTTTTTGCCGATGGAGTCTTGGTCCAACTTTAGTGTTTTTCTCAGCAAAATATATGCACCTCATACGACACAATTGTTAATACCAACCAATCACAGTTGCAATTGTATTACAGTTTTGCAAATTATTATAGACACAAGTCCATCTATCCATCCATTTTCTCGGTCACCCTTGTCCCTAATGGGGTCAGGAGGGTTGCTGGTGCCTATCTCCAGCTACATTCCGGGGTGAGAGGCGGGGAACACCCTGGACAGGTCGACAGTCTGTCACAGGGCATGTAGACACAAGTACTACAAAATATACATTTTTTTGGCAAACCAACATTTCTGAATTTACTTTGATCTGTTTACCCAATTTTACCAACTTTTGCAAAGTACAATCGTATTTATTAAGTACATGTAATGTCACCGGGGTTCCATTTAGATTCAACTTCATACAACTTCCATTGCTATTATTGGCGCAGGGATTTATTTTCTTAAAATGAATTCAATTCAAATTCATCTAAAGAAACTTTTCATCAGACATGATTGCTAGTCTTTCTCTAACCTTTGATTTATAAATTCAATTCATATCAAGTAGATTTTTTTAAAGCCATCTGTAAAATTTGAATACATCTTAGTTCAAAAAGTAGTTTATAAAGTACATCATAGTATCGAAAGTTGCTCTCAAAATATTTTTTTTCCAGCAAGAAAACTCACATCATCTGGGATTGTAGAAGTACAAAGGAGTCTATTTTCTGGGATCTCATCTTTACATTTCTTACATTGAGCCCCTGATGACTTGACAGTCTCATTCTGGCTACACATTCAAAGAAGAAATGGGGTAATTATGGTCTTCATTTAACGATTAAATACCCCAAGCTATATTCACCTTAGCCTTTAAGGGTATTATGTGTTGTGCTGCTGGAAGCTCTGCACTCATTCCACCATTACTAAAATCTACCTTATAGATTGAAAGCTAATCTGAACCTCATCTGGAGATTTTTTTTGTTCTGGTGTTTTGGTGGCCTGTAATCTGTATTGAAAAAGATTGCACCTTATGCACACATCACTTAATATCGAGATTGATTTGATTCGTAGCACTTTGAAAGGATGATAACATCTGTTTTCAGGGCTAATGTAATCACAGTGTTGGATGGGAGCCTCTCTCTTCACCTCAATCTTAGAGATGTTAGAAGGACTACCTCTTATGTCAACCTCTTGAGAAAGTAAACCAGTTTAATGTGGTGCATGTGAGCTCCGTGTGTGTACAGTGTGTGTATTTTAAAAGATTTATTCTGTGTGAATATGTGTTGTCACCACACATGCACACGCACACACACATACG
Source organism: Gambusia affinis (assembly GCF_019740435.1). NCBI lineage: Eukaryota > Metazoa > Chordata > Actinopteri > Cyprinodontiformes > Poeciliidae > Gambusia > Gambusia affinis. Next base: position 23,465,073 of record NC_057878.1, read on the forward strand.
GGTTTTGGTGGTTTAGAGGGACAATTTTTTCAAACCAGTTTTTTGCAACACTAAACAGTCACCCCTTTCCACTTGTGCTAGAAAGACCTAGTAAGTTGTCAAAAATCTTGTTTGAGCTACACAACATAGATCTCACTTGAAAACTTCAATACACACATCAGAACTCAAAATACAAGAACCTGATGCAATGCTGTATTAGAAGGACAGACGATAATGAGGTGCTTGGCTCCGCCCATGATACCAACAGTAATTGTCAGGGCCAATTTTATTTATCAGGACCACAGCATACACAAACATGAAATATATATGTATTAAGTCCAAACATGGAAATATGGAATATGGCTACACAGAAAGTGGACTTTATTTACAGCACCTTCACTAAGAACTAGAGCAACAATTCTGTTTGTGAACATAAAGGAAAATCTGTGAATGGCAAAGTTAAATGAATTACGGGTCTATTGTTAAATCAAAAAGATAATGCTGGCATTCTATTATAGTGGCCAGTTGTCCTTTCTTGATGTGTTCGCCAAAGTGCCTCATGACCGCAGCAATCTCCAGGGAGATCATGGATGCTTTTTTGCTCTCCTAGCACTTTCCATAGATGCTAGAAAAAAGAAATAATTCATTAGTGAAAACCAACTCCAATTGTTAATTTTTCTTGGTTATAAATTATGTAATGCCTGTTTTCAAATAAGCATTCATAAAGAACATACATTAGTGGGAGAAGCTACAGAAATGAGCATGTAGGTTGCATCGATGAAAATTAATTTCTGCAAATGCCAAACAGGTTAACACTTGGTATGGTTGCTTGGTATGTATGATTAATTATTTGAGGGAATTCTAGAAAAATTTTTTTTTTTTCATAATTTAAAATTGCATTTGTTTGACAAACAGGCCTCAGCAGCTGGTGAAGAACCATCCAAAGCCAAAAGACTTGTTCCTCCTTCTAATGCTGGTGCCTATTATATTTTCCAGAGAATGAGATCCCACTCTGAACCATCTCAATGACTCCACCAAAATACAGGTTAAGTACAGGTGCTGCATCAGCAAGGGCCGTTTATTGAGATCTCTGGTTTTCTAAAACCAGAGATTAATCAAATTTAAGATGTTAAATTTGGTTAATATCTTAAAATTAACCAAATTTAAAGATATACTCTGATTACTTTGCTTATTAGTTTTGTGGTGCTTTGATATTTTGAAAAAAATATAAATATGTGAATGTATTTCAGATTAAGATTGGGATAGAGAAAGTAGTATAAACAGTCCCATTACTGATCACCAAATTAGATTTTCTAGCATCTGAACATTGGCTGTGTGAAAGTTTATCATTTTAATACAAGGCACAGTTAAATGGTATGTGTGTGGTAATTTAAGCCAGATGACATATTGGATAATGTCTGCTCAAAATATCATGCATAAAGAAGAACATGGTCACCCTATTGCCTTTCAGTGGTGTAGATCATTACTTTTGACCATGCTTCAGTTGTGCTTTTGAGCTTAACTAGCTTGGTGTTTCAAGACTTGTGTAGGTGTGGTGATTTACCAGAATTTTTATTTGTGTTCCTTTTCGGGGCTCTATGTCCTTCTGTTTTAGTTTTCTGTTGAGCTCTTTCCCCTTACCATCTGTGTTTACTTTGTGCTGAAAAGAACATATAAAAAATATGGGGTTAATCAACTGAAAAGTAAAGAACACTTGCTTAAGGTGAGTCTCTTCCCAATGTAGAAAACAGTTCTCCATATTCCTGCACATTACATGTTGAATATTACACAAGACCTGTGTGTCTGTGCACTTCTACATGTAACTTTAAATTTTTTGTAACTTCAAAACTCAGTCCTCTATATACCTGCATCTTACATGATGAATATTACACAAGACCTGTTTGTTTGAACAGTAGTTAATACCATTTTAATGACTTCATTTAGAAAATAAGTTGGTCTTTGGAGACCAATAGTACCTCAGGAGGGTTGGTTAAAAAGGATCCCCATACATCCACGTCACCAGCCTGATACGGTTCCTTTTTGGAAATCTGAAATGTAAAGAACACTCATTGAATGCGAGTTTGTTCCCAATGTAGAAAACAGTTCTCCTTATTCAGGGACCTTACATTTTGAGTATTACACAGGACCTGCGTGTATTGGCGTTTCTACATGTCACTTTCATTCTTTCAAAACTATGTCCTTATTCTGGCACCTTATATGATGAGTATTACACAGGACCTTTGTGTATGGGCGTTTTTACATGTAACTTTCATTCTTTTGTACTTGTAATTTCAAACCTCTATCCTCCCTTTTAATGCAGCTTTACATATCAAGTTCTAGACAATACCTGTGTGTTTGAACAGTACTTAATATCATTTCAATTACTTAGTTTTAGAAAATATGTTGGTTGTTGGACACCAAAATTACCTCTGGAGGGTTGGTTGAACAGGATCCGCATGTTTCCACATCACCAGCCTGACACAATTCATCTTTGGAAATCTGAAATGTAAAGAACACTCATTGAATCCAAGTTTGTTCCCAATGTAGAAAACAGTCCTCCTTATTCAGGGACCTTACATTTTGAGTATTACACAGGACCTGCGTGTATTGGCGTTTCTACATGTCACTTTCATTCTTTCAAAACTATGTCCTCCTTATTCTGGCACCTTACATGATGAGTATTACACAGGACCTTTGTGTATGGGCGTTTTACATGTAACTTTCATTCTTTTGTACTTGTAATTTCAAACCTCTGTCCTCCCTTTTAATGCAGCTTTACATATCAAGTTCTAGACAATACCTGTGTGTTTGAACAGTACTTAATAACATTTCAATGACTTAGTTTTAGAAAATATGTTGGTTGTTGGACACCAAAATTACCTCTGGAGGGTTGGTTGAACAGGATAGTCATGATTACACATCACCAGCCTGACACAATTCATCTTTGGAAATCTGAAATGTAAAGAACACTCATTGAATGTGAGTTTGTTCCCAATGTAGAAAACAGTCCTCCTTATTCAGGGACCTTACATTTTGAGTATTACACAGGACCTGTGTGTATAGGCGTTTCTACATGTCACTTTCATTCTTTCAAAACTATGTCCTCCTTATTCTGGCACCTTACATGATGAGTATTACACAGGACCTTTGTGTATGGGCGTTTTACATGTAACTTTCATTCTTTTGTACTTGTAATTTCAAACCTCTGTCCTCCCTTTTAATGCAGCTTTACATATCAAGTTCTAGACAATACCTGTGTGTTTGAACAGTACTTAATAACATTTCAATGACTTAGTTTTAGAAAATATGTTGGTCGTTGGACACCAAAATTACCTCTGGAGGGTTGGTTGAACAGGATCTGCATGTTTCCACATCACCAGCCTGACACAATTCATCTTTGGAAATCTGAAATGTAAAGAACACTCATTGAATCCAAGTTTGTTCCCAATGTAGAAAACAGTCCTCCTTATTCAGGGACCTTACATTTTGAGTATTACACAGGACCTGCGTGTATTGGCGTTTCTACATGTCACTTTCATTCTTTCAAAACTATGTCCTCCTTATTCTGGCACCTTACATGATGAGTATTACACAGGACCTTTGTGTATGGGCGTTTCTACATGTAACTTTCATTCTTTTGTACTTGTAATTTCAAACCTCTGTCCTCCCTTTTAATGCAGCTTTACATATCAAGTTCTAGACAATACCTGTGTGTTTGAACAGTACTTAATAACATTTCAATGACTTAGTTTTAGAAAATATGTTGGTTGTTGGACACCAAAATTACCTCTGGAGGGTTGGTTGAACAGGATCTGCATGTTTCCACATCACCAGCCTGACACAATTCATCTTTGGAAATCTGAAATGTAAAGAACACTCATTGAATGTGAGTTTGTTCCCAATGTAGAAAACAGTCCTCCTTATTCAGGGACCTTACATTTTGAGTATTACACAGGACCTGCGTGTATTGGCGTTTCTACATGTCACTTTCATTCTTTCAAAACTATGTCCTCCTTATTCTGGCACCTTACATGATGAGTATTACACAGGACCTTTGTGTATGGGCGTTTTTACATGTAACTTTCATTCTTTTGTACTTGTAATTTCAAACCTCTGTCCTCCCTTTTAATGCAGCTTTACATATCAAGTTCTAGACAATACCTGTGTGTTTGAACAGTACTTAATAACATTTCAATGACTTAGTTTTAGAAAATATGTTGGTCGGACACCAAAATTACCTCTGGAGGGTTGGTTGAACAGGATCTGCATGTTTCCACATCACCAGCCTGACACAATTCATCTTTGGAAATCTGAAATGTAAAGAACACTCATTGAATGAGTTTGTTCCCAATGTAGAAAACAGTCCTCCTTATTCAGGGACCTTACATTTTGAGTATTACACAGGACCTGCGTATAGGCATTTCTACATGTCACTTTCATTCTTTCAAAACTATGTCCTCCTTATTCTGGCACCTTACATGATGAGTATTACACAGGACCTTGTGTATGGGCGTTTTACATGTAACTTTCATTCTTTTGTACTTGTAATTTCAAACCTCTGTCCTCCCTTTTAATGCAGCTTTACATATCAAGTACTAGACAATACCTGTGTGTTTGAACAGTACTTAATATCAGTTTTAGATAATATGTTGGTCGTTGGACACCAAAATTACCTCTGGAGGGTTGGTTGAACAGGATCCGCATGTTTCCACATCACCAGCCTGACACAATTCATCTTTGGAAATCTGAAATGAAGAGATGTATACTGAATGAGTCCATAGAAAATAAAATCCACCTATTTAATGAACCTGTCCAGCTGATTGTTAAACAGACATTTTATGTATTGACACTGCAAAATATGTCTCCTGCTATAAAATGTTCATTCATATAAGGTCAAAATATATTAATTTACATATGACAGTTTCTAGCATTTTGGATAGCGCTGAACAAGTTGAAATAGTGGTCTGGTTAAGTCTTTCTCCAAAATCTGGTTTTTAGGCACTCTGCTAATCACTTCTTGTTTTCAACTATAATGAAACTCTGTACTACAACTTGACATTTCCTTCAAAAATATTTTCAATGCTAGTAGAATGACTTGTGATAGTATTTTCACACTTACTAGTACCCTTCTTCTCCATAGCCAGTCAGAATCACTACAATTATAAGTCATTTCTTCCCCTGGACCAATATCTTTGAGTGCAAACAAACAGAGATGACGTCTTCCATCCACCCTTGTAACTTTCATTTTGTTGTTTGTGTTCATCTCTTCATCATTTACCAGCCTCCCCAATGATCCATATTCTCTGGCAGCATCAACACTAAAATATTAAGTATGCTATAAGAATAATTATACCATGCAACGGAAATGATTTTGCATATTTGATGTTTGCATGTCAGAAGAATATTCCTCCTCCAACTAAAACTACTTTTACTGATGAAGCTGAAAATGTTTACATCACTTTGATTAAATATAAAATAAAAAACAACATTAAAACAGTCACATACCAAAGCTGTTGTCCATTGAACTTGAAATCAAACATAAAAGCCTGGAGTGCATCATGGTAAATTTTCAATCGGTTTTCTTGTTCCTTCCTACTTATGACTTCCCCTCTGCACTCAATAAGGAAATCTCCTTTTGAAAGCACTGGCAGCTGAACACACCCGACCTGCAGGTAAACATAATGAGTAAGGTTGAATAAACTTTAAACAATGCATATCTTTCAAATAGTAGCAAATGAGATTATTAAAATTTTTCAAAATCAGTTAATTGATCTAATTTGAGGTCTTTCTGTGTTACTTGAACATTTGTTTGTCAGCTGAGTGGTGCTTCTAAATGTCACTCATTCTTTTATACTTGGAATTTCAAAACACAGTCCTCCTTTATATATATATATATATGATCTATGCTAGTGTGCAGTATAAAAATAGTTTAAAAGTCATAAAGCAAGACAAAAGTAAACAAAAACAATCCTTTAATAAACTCTGGAATCCTGTACGTAAAAAAGTCACAACTCACCTTTAAATGAATTGATGTATTTTACATCAAATCCTCTTTATCTTCACCCAAGGAGAATAATAGCTGGCATCATGTTTGGGATTTCTTTTTGCTCTCTGAGACCTTGTTGCTGACATCTCCTGCAAAGATCAGAGTAATTTGTTGTTGAGTAACAACATGATGCTGTACATCAGGAGTGTCAAACTCCAGGCATCGAGGGGCAGTGTACTGCAACTTTTAGATGTTCCTCTGGTCCAAAACACCTGAATTATATGACTGAATTAGCTTCTAAGGGCAGTCAAGTTGATGACCTGCTGATGACCACCTCATTTGATCCAGCCATGTGGCATCACAGACACATCTAAAAGTTATTGTATACAAGCCCTCAAGACCTTGAGTTTGACACCTCTGCTGTACACAATATGATTTGATTTTATTGTATGCGAAAAACCTGTACTGAAGTACACAGTATTACATAATTGACTTTCTATTGACAGGTTCTCAAAACCTTCAAATATTAAAACATTATCTTAATAGTAATGATTATTACAAAGGATAATTTGTGCCTGTGAAAGAATATCACTCACTGATGCACAGAAAATGTCCAAATACAGTTTTGTCTAATTCTGGAGTGAGCCACCTTCCCTTTAAACTCTGGTACACTGACTAAGATGGTTGGTGATAACTAGCTAAACTGAAGCAAATCAGATGCTTTGGTGCATCCAAACATCAAGTAACCTACAACATTCTTCAGAATTACAAATCAATATGTACTTAAATGTCTTAAGAGATTCTGTATGAGTCTTACCTCTTCTTCCACGCAAAAGAAGTTCAATTAATACTAATGGCTTGCACCTGGCCTTGATGGACTGTACCATGTTGATAGAGTAGGAGGGGTACAACAAAAGGAGAAATCCATTTTGTTTCTGAAGCACACAAGGTCAGATTTTTTTTCAGAAACAAGAAAACAAATTTATTTGAGTTATATTTTGTAACTTTCATTCAATATTTCAAAGTTAAATAGTTTATCATACATCTTTCTTTAATTAGGAAACAACAGTAAGATGGTATCTCTCACCAGCAATGTTTAATCTTTTATCAGGAAGGTCACTTCTTTTAATCATTTCTGTTCAATCAATTATTTAAGTTTACTTCTATAGCACATTTCAACACATATATATATATATATATATATATATATATATATATATATATATATATATATATATATATATATATATATATATATATACACACTAGATCACTTTTATGATATAAAGTGTTCAAAACACTTTAAATCATAAAACAAAACTGTTGTCTAATGGCAGACAACACCAGCAGAAAAGGTTGTCTTATGTACCTGCCTACAGACAAATTAGACTACCTACACAATCTGCATGTATGCAGAGTAGTGACATTGAGATAATGACAAAATATCAATCTAAAGTTTTGTGCTAACAGTAACATAAGTAATCATAATATTTTTGGCACTTTAAATATTTTTAAATAAATGCTTTTTATATTTATATTTGTAATTCTGTATTACTCCATGAGTGGTTATCCCTTCTTTCAAATTCAAAAATACTTTATTGATCCTAAAAAGGAAATTAAATTTTAAAAAAGCTTGGGTCCTCTACCACAGGCCTTGGAGTGTGAGTGGTCTTCACAGTATATTAACAGTTCCCAAAGGTGTGCTTCTCTGTATCAAGAGGTCTGATGATGTATTGTTTGAGCCACTCTTCCAGTTTAGGGTCATTACCCCAAGGGTTTCAGTGACCACAGGCACTACTGTTGCCCACACCTTCCACACTCTTTTAACCTTTTGCATGGCATGCATTATTAATTCATCTTTAATATTGGGGCTGATTGGGCCCTAATGATTCCAAAAACAAAGAGTTATCTTTTACATGATATGTGGACATAATTCTTCTCAGAAAAATATTTATTCCTTTTAAATCACCATGTTTAGCACCATGGTAAATCTCTACAGTTGCCAACTTTTGTAAACTTACACCACAACAATAAACACTGAACATCTTGGGTCTAGCCTGTAATATGTAATAATCTTCCACTACCACTAAGTCATAAAATAATGACCTAACATATGGACACCCAATCCCATGTAGAGCTAAATTTATTATTGTGGGCTAGACAGCCCAAAATAAGTCATCCACTTATGTGGATTGGCCTCTATTGCTACGGTACTAGGCACCTGCTTGTGTGCCACCATAAATACCACCTCTGTGCTGTGTTTCAGTCTAAGCCTTTTTGTCCATTGGTAGTATTGTTTGCTCGCTATTGTAAAACACCCTGTTGTTATGATTATGCATCATAACAAAATAGCAAAGTATAAAAAATATTTACAAAAATCAGTCCAAATACACAGTATCAAAACAAGAAGGAACTTTTGTCCAAACAAAAGCTATATTTCCCCCAGAAAGGCAGGAATGAAAGTTTAAAAAGTTAAATTCTCAATGAAAGAACAGGGCTACTCCAATGTGCTACAACCTTGAGAGGCACAATTTTCCATTCATCATCAGTAGCATTTGAATTCTTATATCAGTGGACTGAGTTTCCTCCCTTTTCCATCTTATCATTCCAGCATGGTATTTGATAACTGTCAATGCATAGCTGTTGATTGCTGGACCTTGTTTCTCTCATTGGACTTGCCTTACTTATTGTAGGTACAGTAGTTTGCAAAAGTATCCATAGCCCTTGAACTTTTCCATATTTTCTGACATTACAACCGCAAACATATTTTTACAGAATTTTATGGGAAAGACAAACACAAAGTGGCATATAGTTGTGGAGTAGAAACAAAACTATACATGATTCAAAACATTTTCTGCAAATAAAAGCTGAAAAGTGCAGTGTACAAAATCTTCAGCCCCTTTCCTAAGTGCACCAATTGCCTTCAGAAGTTGCCTGATGACTGCTAATGACTAAATAGTCCACCTGTGTGTAATCTAATCTCAGTATAAGTTCAACTCCTCTAAGACTGCCTCAAAGGTTAGTTAAGAGAATATTGGGAAGCAAACAGCATCACAAAGTCCAAGGGACACACCAGACAACTCAGGGACAAAGTTGTGGAGAAGCTTAAAGCAGGCTTAGGTTATAAACAGGTTCCACGAATCATCTGGAAATGGAAAGAGAATGGCACAGCTGTGAACCTACCAAGACAAGGCCATCCACCTAAACATAAAAAATCCCATTTGCAATTTGCCAGAAGCCAGGTTGGGATACAGCAAAACAATAAGACGAGACCAAAATTGAACTTTTGGCAAAATGCAAAGCATTACTTGTGGTGGAGAATGGACACTGCACATCACTCTGAACACACCTTCCCCACTGACAAACATTTCTTTTCTTCATTCTTGATTGTAAGATGGATTGAGCCAAATACAGGTCAATCTTGGAAGAAAACCTGCCGGAGTCTGCAAACGACTTGAGGCTGGGGCGGAGGTTCACTTTCCAGCAAGACAATGACCCTAAACATTAAGCCAGATCTACAATGGAATGGTTTAAAAAACATTCATGTTAGAGTGGCAAGGTCAAAGTCTAGACATAAATTCAACAGAGAATCTTTGGCAAGATCTGAAAACTGCTGTCAAGTCAAGTTTATTTGTATAGCACATTTCAGCTGGAAGGCAGTTGAAAGTGCTTTACATCAAAGAAACACAGAACTAAGAAGTCATACAAGTAACATACACTGTGTTCCAAATTATTATGTAATTGATATCTTCTCAGATTTTATTAAATGGTCAATGGAAATGATGGTCAGTATGATTGTCAAGTCAAGAACTACTACAGTATAAATAAAATTTTACTGAACAAAGCTCCCAAGGAGAACAGTATATTTTCAAAAAGAAACTCAAAATGCACTGTTCCAAATTAATATGCACAGCAGATTTTCTAAACATTTTATGGATTATAAAGAACTGCAAACAGTTCTCTGAACTAATCAATATTTGAATGTGCAGCATCACAAGTACTAAAATCAAAACCTAATTCAATCAAAAACCTCTTAATAGACTGAGTTACGTGTTCACATAGGACCCCTTCTTTGATATCACCATCACAATTCTTGCATTCATTGAACTTGTGAGCTTGTGGATAGTTTCTGCTTGAATTTCATTGCAGGATGTCAGAATACCTTCCCAGAGTTGCTGTTTTGATATCAACTGCATCCCACCCTTAGATCTTCTGTTTGAGGAAACTCCAAAGGTTCTCAGTAGGGTTGAGGTCAGAGATCAGAGGAGGATGGTGACCTCACCATGAGTTTTTCCCCTTTCATGCCTATACACAGTGGCCTTGCAGCATAAGATGATGCATTGTCATGCATGGAGATGATTTTGGTATGGAAGGTATGGCTCTTCTTTCTGAACCATGAAAGAAAGTGATCAGTCAGAAAGTCCATATACTTTGCTGAGGTCATTTTCAAGCCTTCAGGGACTCTGAAGGGGCTGACCAGCTCTTCCACATGATTTCAGCCTCCACTACCTCCTTGTTGATGTCACAGCTGTTTTGGAATTTGGTGGCCATCCATCATCAATCCACTACTGCGAACATCTGGACTATCCAGGGTTGCACATCAGTCATCAGTGAACTAATCTGTTTGAAAATCAATCTTCATGTACAGTTGGGCCCACTGCGACCGGTTCTGCTTGTGAGCTCTGGTTAGGAGCTGCCAAATAGTAGGTTCATGCACTGCAAGCCTCTGGAGGACCCTTCACCTTGTGGTTCCAGCTTCAAGTAACTGCTTGCTGCTATGTAAGGGCATTTTAACAGCTGCTCTCTTAATTTGATGAATTTGTCTAATAGAAACCTTCCTCATTCTGCCTTTATCTATACAAACCCATCTTTGTTCTAAATCAGCCACAAATCTCTTCACAGTACAATAATGCTTCAGTTTCAGTTAAAATATTTGATGTTTTCATATCTTGTCATATAGCACTACACTATCTGATGATTTTGGTCAGCAAAGAGATCCTTTCTCTTCCCATATTGCTTGAAAGCTGTGGCCTGCTTAATAATGTGGAACATCCTTCTTAAGTAGATTTCCTTTAATTAAGCTCACCAGACAAACTAATCCGAAATTAATTATAGTGATTAAAAGAGCCCTGACACACAATACCATCTATAAATTTAATAGCACAACAAAAATGTAATCTTTATAACAGTTAAATCCAATTTGCATAATAATTTAGAACATGGTGTGCATTCACCTTAAGAAAGAAAAACAAAGAAATTAAATTCAAAGTAAAATCAAAATTAAAATCATATACATCAAATATAATGATACATGTACCTTTGATTAAGATTCAGAAACAATTGTAAATAGTTGTGTTTTTGCCTTGATTTAAAGGAATTCATTGTTTCAGCTGTTTTCAAGCTTTATTCAAGATTTGTGGTGCATTGAAGCTAAATTCTGCTTCAAAATGCTTGGTTCTGGTTCTATGGATGCAGAGCAAGCCAGAATCAACAAAATGTTAGCAGTGGAGTGTATAAATAGTTTGGTGAAAAATGGCTCTCTTATGGTTTATATTTCTTTTAATCCATGCACTTATGTCACACATTTATTAGTCATAATATTTTAAATAAACAATATTTGACCAAAATATATATTCATTTCTGTATCTTATAGCACAGAATAATCATATTGCCAACTCATCCCCAGTGTAAATTGCAAGACGTGAATTAGAAGGACACTGTAATAATTAGCAGGACCTTCCGGTAAACAACCAATCAGATTAAGACCTTGTGTGAATATTCATGAGGTCCTGCTATTACACAAACCTGCCATAGGGGGCACTGTGGTGATACACAGATTATACACAAAATCAGGTTTATGTGTATTAAGCGGACATCTCGTTTTTTTTGCATTTTTGGGGTTAATAGACCAATAGAAACCTTTCTACGTTTTTAGATTTTTCTCTGTTTTAGCAGGACACCGCTCCTGTCCTGCTAATTCAAAATGTCCTTCTAGTGTGGTGTGTATTCTGACGAAATGTCCTGCTAAATCACATATACCAACGCGCACACACACACACACACACCCACACACACACACACATACCCACTAGCAGTTAGTGGAAAGATTTAAATCCATTGACAGAGTAATGTGCTGGGCTGTGAGAGCTTAATAAAGAGTGAACTTGTCCCTGAATGTTTGAGTGATGATAACAGGCTCATTTAATTGCCTAACCTCTATGCACACACACACACACACACGCACACACACACATGCACACACAGATCATCAGCTCTATGAGTAGGCATCACATAATTTCCGTCATTCACCTTGAGTAGGTGGTGGTAAGACATTCTGATGGAGGGGTGGGAGAAATGTAATCTAGGATTAAGTGTCAGAGTGAGGTATGCATCTGAAGCTAATTAGAGGTCAGAGGTATTTGCATTGACTTTCTGAGCTTTCAGAACTTTCAGAAGATTTTTTTTAATGTTGGCTCTCTATATCCAGTCAAAATCTAAAATATAACATCTGCATTTTTTTAAGGGGGACATGAAGGGGACAAATCTGTATTTAATCTTTGAACAAAGTCATTTGCTTACATAGCTCACTGCTACACAGATGAAAGATGACCTACACGTATGACCCCCCAGAGCAAATCTCAGCTTGTTTCTCTGACATATTCACATAGTTGATGGAATCCTGTCCTTTTTCAAATCTGTCCATCCAACACAGCAACACAATTTATATTTTTCCCTTCGCTATGTCCTAATATTGGTGCAAGGAAGCTGTTTTTTCATTACAGGTGATCAGATGTCTATCCCACTGTGTTGCAGCCTATATTTTGAGAATGCTTCTTCACTTGTACTATTATCTCTTGACTTATCTTTTAAAGTTTCAGCAGATCTTCCAATGTGCAGGAAAATCTTTGGCTGGTCTTTGCAAAGCAGCCAATTTATGAGTGGCATTCATTTTCCTTGGCGCTGTTTGGCTGGATAAAGAACACTAGAGACATTAACTTCTGCAGTAGTGCCAAGACAGTTTCCACCAAGCGTATTAATGCTTATTATGCTATATTTGTTGCTTGAACTAATAAAATAGGCAGTCATGAGGATTCTTTGAGTGAGTTTCAAGAATTTGCCAATTTCAGCTATTAGACAGCAGTTGTGTTCCCCAACCCAGGTAAATGCGGGCTGTTCACTGTATTAATTGCAGACAGGTAGAGACTTTACTCAGTGGTTGAATTGTGATGCCAGTTGTGGGCACTGGATCTTATTTTGGGTCATCTATGAAAAGAGGGCAGAATGTAAATGCCTAATTTTGACATTTTGAAAATTCTAACTATATTCCATCCAGCTAAAAGAAACATTACTGACCTAATTTAATTGTCTGCAGTAAATGCTTTAAAAGATTTGGGGCTACATTACCACAGTATTTGTGCACTACATGGGTATTACCCACATATAATTAGATGATTAAAAATGTCTGCTAATGCAAACAATCTTGATGATGACTTAGCACTGTAGTGCACACAAGAAGAATAAAAAACATTTGTGGCTTGATTTTACCCTTGTGTGAAAATACAGAAAGTGCATATGTTTAAGCATTGATGTACTGTGTTTCTGTTTTCATTTGCAATAACACATATGTCAGTTGGGATCTGATTCAGATTTTGTAATATCAGCTGACAGCTGTCGCTACTTAAGCCTTTCACCGGGTAATCCTCAGATAGCATCCATCTAAGGACTTTGTGGTTATATGAGTTCGAAGCCATGATTGCATAAATGTGAGATCGTGATGTGTGGGTGACCTGTAATCAGTCAAATCTGACAGGCAGCAAATCCGACTTAAAAAGGCACTCAGACATTCATTGTTAAGCGGAGAGCCAATTGAAATTGATAAGTTGTTGAAGAGAAAGGAGAGGTTAAAGGAATCAAGGGAAAGAAAGCAGAGTGAATAAGGTACAGGGGAATTAAGTTTTGTGGATTCTTCTGATGTAACAGAAGTGAACACTGAAGACTCAGAAAGCTCTGAAACATGTGTCATGATGTCAATAAATCAATAACATTTCAGGTAATAAGTCAGAATGTGCAAAAAAAAAAAAAGGTTACATTGTGACAAACAAAAAGTAATTCTTATCTGGATATCAATGTGGTTGAGTTTTTATTTAAAAAAGTTGGAATGCAGGGCATATAATTAAAGTGCAGCTGACACTTTTCTGATTTCAGTCAACAAAAATCTTAAACAATGGCCAATTCTCTCATTCATCCCACATTGGAGAGTGGCCAGGGTAAATTAAACATTACTAAATAATTAATAGTAATTTAATGATGCAGTCTGGTTAGTGGAAGAGATGATACAAGACAAGAGATTTTAGCAATGTGTTTGGGAAAGAATCTGTAATCATTGTAGATTAAACCAGTCCAGGGTTTGGTGTTTTTTTTTTTGCATATGTAATGCTATAGGAGTCTTGATGCCAGGAGAACTTCAAAACAGTTCTTCTTTTTGTTCACTCAGACATCTTGTAATTGTTATGGTCTCTTTTAATCATCTCTGTTTGGTTTGGTCAAGTCTTGGTATTTCAGATTTTGAACAAGAGAAAATAAATTCCAGTCCAAACTCCTTGTAAGACTATTAAATAATCCTTTAGTGTAGAAAAAGAAAAAATCCCAAATGGGTCTGCACAATATCTGTAAGACATGCGATTGTCATACGGATTATAGTGTCACAAAAATGTGATGTAATAATGTAACAGAAGTGTCAGAAGTGTCCTGATGGAGAAGCTTAGTAGATCTTTTGTCCGCTTTGCCATTAGGATGCACAACACCTTGGCTAAGGAAAGAAGCTCATGAATTGGACACCCATCTGTTTCCTATTGTACTGCAATAATGTTTCATAACCTTTTTAGTGCAATACCCCTTGTTTATTTAGACTGTTGCTCTTCTTATTGTATTTTTTATTGCAGTTTTTGGACTTCTGGGCACCTGAATTTCCCTGAGGGGATGAATAAAGTGTCCGTCTGTCTATCCATCCCTCTGTCTAATCATTTTCATGTCATCTGATGCAGTCACATTCTGAGTGCAACACAATATCACTTGGTAAAATAAATTGACTTTGAGGAATATTGAGGCAATTTATTATCTCACGATTCTGTTAAACCTTAATAATTAAAAGTAGATTTTTAAGTCAATTTGATCAACTTAATAAAAACGTAATGTATTTCATACGTTATTTCATAGAATTTTGTTTACCTATGCCAAAGAAATAATTGTGGCTTTCGTGGCATAAAAACAGCTATTTCTGAATATTTGACTTTTATTCCCATTTAATTAATTTACTCAAAAAAAAAAAAAAAGAAAAAAAATCAGTAGGATTTTGCTGCTGGAGGTAAAGATGTATTTAGTTTAACATGTTTTGCACATCTTTACGAAGGTGCAAATATATGTACAGTCTACTGCATATGTACACTGGTACAAAACCTTGTCTCTCATTGCAGATATCATTCAGCCTTAATATGAAGCCAACCATTATCCGTGATTTAAACTGTATGTAACGGTGCCAGTTTTGCTCCATCTATTCTGTTTTTGCCTCTGCGGTTTTCTCTTGTTGGAGGCTCTGCTGGTAATGGGTGCTGTCATCTAGCCTGTTAGCTGTACATCTTTGAGAATATGGACAGACTGTGTCCATCTGTGCTACTGTGTCTCCATAATGCTCTTCCATATGGTCAAGTGTGGTCTACTCAGAGGCTCGGGGAGATAGTAGTGGACAGTCAAATATACAACAACATAAATGCATGTTATATGTGAGGACACAGTATGTGCATGTTCCTGCAGTCAGGAATATATGAAAAAAAAAAAAAAGCGTTGGCAAGACTGAGCAATTGGAAAGTGACATACTTTGGTTGTGTGTGGGATGCTGGTTTTCTGAATAGAAGCAAATCCATTGTATGCAAGTGTAAGTCTCTGTATGAATGTATTTTAATGGTGGTCTATGTAAGCTGACTGTCATTGCTTTATGTCTGTGTTTCTCATTCTTCACATCCTTTCTGTTGCCCATTCATCTTTTTCTTCCTGTCTGTTTTGTCTGGATTTCTCATGCTCTAGAGAGAGTTAAGGTGACTGGAGATCAATAAAAGGGTGAGTGAACACAGTCAGACAAAGCTATGCAGACATGCTCCAATGCAGACTTGAAACTGCTGAGCAGGTGAATTTCATTCATTCATATTCTCCGTACAGACAACACCATCCCAATTATTGATTTCAGAAATGACCAATCGATGATGGTTGCGTAGTGATTCTCAGATGGTTTCTATGTCTGTGTGTACATATTTTCGTCCCTGTCTTCCATTGTAGCAATTTTGTAAAGGTCTTTATGACGTGCAGTATGCAGGGGCTCTAAATGTTATTTTCCATTTAGTAATCAAATATAAATCAGAAGTTTAACATGCTGTATTTCATTTTCTTAATTGAAATAATTTAAAGAATACCAGAGAACAGACTAAGCAGGACTGGAAGTTAAACAGTATGAAATAACTGTGTCAGATTAAATAGAATATCGAGTTTGAGAGAGTGAGAGTGAGTGTATCAGATTCATGTCCTAATCAATAAGCTCTTTGTTGCTTTGTGGTTTAACTAATGGAGCAAAGTGCTTTAACATGAGGATTTACATTAGCTGATTTGTCAGGCAGGACTGAAACTTTGTCAGGAGAACAGGAATAAAAAAAAAAAAGTACAATTATCAATTGTCCAGGTCGGCATAAATATGGAGAAATATCTATTTCCAAAAGTCATCTAAAGGTTGTATATATTCATCCCATCACCTGTCATCGATTTGATTGTCATCCGTCCATCCATCATTCAACCATCGTCTTTTTGCAGGTTATATATTTAAAAATGGAGAACTCTTGTATTTATCCTTTAAAGCAGTGGTCCCCAACCTTTTTAGTACAGTGGACCGGTCAACCCTTCGTAAATTTTCTGCGGACCGGGGGGGGCGGGGGGGGGGTCTGCAGAAATAAAAGCTACTCCAGACTCAATATATACAACGGACATATTTAATTATTTTTTGCGGCCCGGTACCAATTGGTCCACGGACTGGTACCGGCCCGGTGGTTGGGGACCACTGCTTTACAGAATGGGCAAAAAAGAACAGAGACAGCAAGACAGTAGGAGCATGAAAATAGGGATGCACCGATTTGACAACTTGGGCTGATATGCAATATTAGTATTGCTATTATGACTGATATTTACCCATGTTATATATATTTTCCTCATTTTTAAAAAAACTGTTAGTAAACAACACCACATGACCACATGACCAAACCATTTGTTGTCTCTTCCACACCACATAGAAAAACAACAATAAAACTGAATAAATATTGAGTTTTAATATTGGCACATTTTTACTTATCGGATAGATGCCTATGTGTCAAAAAATGACTAACATTGGCCAATATGGATGTTAAAGCCAATATATTGGCATCCCTATTTGAAAAGTCTATATTTTTGTTATTAAAGATGTTTAGGACATTTGAGAGATGGGCACAGTTGACCAGAGAAGCTGCTGTGAAGTTTAGAAATGGTAAAGGGAGAAACAGTATCAGGGGCTGAAAAAGAAGCCAAAGGAAGGAAGATAATGGTTTGGAGAACCGGAGATGAAAAGAGGCAAGAAGGGAAATGATGGGAAGCAAAAAAGAAAAGGCAAAGTAAAGCCAGAGGGGAAAAAATGGGGCTAAGCAGGAATATCTGCTGATGAAACACAAAGAGGGCATCTTATAGCCTCATGTAGAATAACTCACCTGCCTCAGGGCTCATTCATATTCTCTTTGTGATCTGCAGTTATTTTTATGGTCATCACACAGAAGTGTGGTGAACATTAATAGTAGTATTCCTCATGTTAATAAGAGTTTCATGCTGAAATAACCTCAGATTTACTCACCACTTGTAACTTTTGTGGTGGATGTTAGACAGTTCAACCATGTAACAAATCAAGCATTTTTAAACTTATAATAAGATGCATGATAGAAAGAGCTGAATGGGTCTGTAAAAACGGTTTATTACTTTTAAAAATATTCTTTTTAACATGCTACCTACATAACAAAGCTTGGAGGCATTCCAGATACAGTAGTTATTTATTCTTTAAACCAAGGTTGATAGGAACGTCGGATAGAATATTTCAGCTTGCTATTTTTCTTGCTTCAGAACAGTTCATGTTGCCTAATGGGAAACAGTTAGATGACTTATATTAACCATAAAATGCAGAAATATACTTTTGTGATGGGGGTAGGGTTACAATGTCTTTGTGTCACACTTTAGATGCAGTTTCTGTTGTACCGGGCTAGGTGGTGCTGTCTGCCCATCCTGTATCCCTTGTGTGTGTGAATGTGTGTGTGTTCCTGAGTGATCAGACTTGATTTCTTTCTTATGAGGAACAGTTGCATCAGGGTAGAAGCCTCTGCGGTGTTAGACCCAAAACAAGCATTTGCAGTCTTCAGTTCGTTGTATTCAGATTATCAGAATTTATTTATAGCGCTATTTCATTATATATTTTTTTTATTTTGTGTAGTTTTTGTCAGAAGTACAATGAACAGCTGAGATAGCACAAATGGCAGAAAATTAACATATTTGCAATAATGACTTAAAATTTGTGTTTTTCTGATTCTTTTTTTCCTTATTTTTCCACTCAAAGGAAGCAGTAAAAGTTCTAGCCTGCTTAAAAAATAGCTGATTCTCACACTGCATGCATATTCCTGCTTCTTTGGAGAAGTGTTGTCATGTGGAGCTCTGATGTTAAATCTATGGTGATGAAGTGGTCACTGCCAAGGATATTGCTGAGTCTATAAGATGCCAAAGTACTCAAGCACACACATACAGGCACACCCTCTTGAATGCCATAGATTTTTTTACGGTAAGTGGTCCTGAGTGGAAATCAAAGGTCAGCGGTGTACAGATAGCTTAAGCATATTTAATTAAAGATTGTTTAGTCTGGGTGGGTTTGTGTGTGTGTGAGAGAGAGCAATTATGGGCTGCCTTTAAGCTCAGTGAATGGATCTGTTTGTAGTATTTTATTGATCCTGATTCAAGTAATCAATCAAGCCATAATCGACCTGAATAAAAAGCACTTTATGTGAAAAAAAGATGGTAATGTAAGTGGTTGTACTCAAATCTTAAACTTTACATGCTGCTTTGGTTTTATGGAAAGAACAGGAGCCAACTTGATGAATCTCTAATTGACACTTGTTTAAAAGTGTATGCAGCCTAAAGTAGTATTTCTTTTGATGAAAAAGATTGATGTTACCGTTTTAATCAGGGTTCAAAAACACCAAAACAAAATTAATAAAATAATAATACAGCAGGAATGGAGCAACAAACTGTGACTTTAAAGCAGGAATGTTATTTTTCTGGCCCTGTAATGGGCTATCTGGACATGGGGAAGACTGCTGACCTGACAGGTGTCCAGAGTCTTTGACTCAGTCCACAAGAAGGTAAGCCACAGACATCATTGCTTAGTGATGTTTTTATACATTTTTGGAAAGTTGAGTGTTTATTTTTTTACCGTGCATACTATAAGTTAAGTAAATTGTTCTGTAGAGAAACAAAGCTTCAAAATATACATTTAAAAACCCAACCCATTGATCACTACAACTTACTGTAGTGATCAAAAAATTCTAACATTTCTGAGTAGCATCCCATGTTGAACTCAAAGCAGACAGATGACTTGTCTTAATTCCCAGTGCCTAAATCTGCAAGTGTTGAGGCTAACAAGTTGATAAAGGCATTTCTGCATCAGCTTGTCAGCAGCACGATCAAAGTAAAATTTTGATTCAACGGAAGGTTTAAATTGGAAAAAAAGGAGAAAATAACAGATTTTCACAGAGCCCTTCATCTTTGAGTCAGCATTGCATGTGCTTGTTGACAGATTTGCTGAGGGGAAGGTTAAATTTTGTTTATAACAACTTAGTGGAACCATAACGTTATTGCAGAAGCCAGTGAAAATGGCCCTTCCAACCGAAATATCAGTGAATCTGTCAGCATATGTCTACTCTTAGCAAGTATTTTTTTGTCTTAAATACCTGTGACTGTTCTGCTTACAACTTAACTATTTGTTTCTCAAATTTTGAATTATTTCTGTGAAGGGTGATCTCACTTCAGACATCTTCTCCTTTTCTCAAGGTTAAGTTTAGAGCATAGCCCAAGATACTCCTTTTGTGAGTTAACATGATCCACTGCACTGTGACATTATCTGTTAACCCTATCAGATGATGTCACACTGCTTTATCACCTCATAATGAAAGTGTGAGCTTTCAGGCAGGCATAGGTCCATTAGTTTTTGGTCAGATCAGCACATGTGTTACCCATCTGATCTGGCTTTTATATGTTCAAGTGACCTCAACCAATTTATGGCTGCATTACATATAAACCTAATGTTAGTGTATAAGATATAAAGGTTGAATATGTTTTGTCTTTCTTAAAATACTGTAATATGAGCTACAGAAGCAAATATCTGAAAAGCTTTGTATGCCACGTTGCAGAGAGGAACAGAGACACAAGGGACAGCATGTCACGTTTGATTTTGTAGAAAATGGGCACATCACCGCTCTAGCTCTTGACACAGTGACACTCAGACAATCTTTTTTTACTTTTAGGCTGGCTTTTTTGCTCTTACCGTCTGACATTGCAAAGGGGTTTACAGTACAGCCTATCTGTCACTCTCTCTCATTATTGTCATTATCATTTTCCCTCAGTCCCTGTCTCTTACATGTTCTTTTATCATTTATTTTCTCCTTTTTTGCTTTGACTTTTTGCAGTGTTCCCTTTTTTGTCTCAGCCTAATCTTCCCCATGTGCTGAAGTTGCATTGTCGCTTTGCGTGGCAGGTCTTTGAGTCCTGTTGAACAGAGCAAAGGCAAAACTCTGTCCCATCTCATCTGATTTTCTACCCTTTCTTATCATCACTGCTTTATTACAGACTTTTAGGTTTGCCTGGACATTTTCACACATTTGTTCCTTTATGTTCTTTATCTCTAAAATCCCCTTGTATTTTTTTTTTTTGTCTTTTTGTGTTCTTTTAACTGGCATTATTTGTTTAACAATGTTATATTTAATAATTAAAATTATTTTATGTATCCCTTGTTTGTTTGACATGCACACAAGTGTAATATAAGATTATTTTTATTAGTTTATTTAATCTAATATCAGGAAATATAACACATTGTAGCTATAGACCAAAAGTATGATAGAACTCTTTAATGTGACTTATTATACATCAATATACACAGTGGATACCATTGTGGCACTACTGCAGAAGCAAATATCTACAGTCTTCTTTATTTCTGTCCTTTGGGACGCAGCCAATTAGCCCCAAGGAAAATTACTGATGCTTCTGGGTTGACTGCTTTGCAAACGTTAGCCAATAGCGAGTCAAGAGTTTTTTATTTCTTAGATATGTTACAATAATTTGAAGTTATAAGGTTAAAACTGTAAAAACAGGACTTGGGTTCCACCTTTACACATTTAGAATTTTTTTCCCCTTCTAATTATTATTTGCAAATTAGTTCAGGCTCAGTCACCTTGTCTCAATTGAATTTAGGTCTGGTTCATTAGATCTCATGAATTTTCTTTGCTCTGGGCAATTTCATTGTAATTCTTGCTATATATTTAGGGTTCTTATCCAGGCTGAAAATGAAACCTCATCCCACTTTCAAGTATTAAGTATCAGGTTGTTTTCAGTATTGCTTTTTTTTTTTTTTTTTGCTCCATTGATCTTACCATCAACTCTGACCAGTTTCCACATTCCACTTGAACAAAAGCATGCCAACAAAATGACTCTGCCAACACTGTACTTCACCGTGGAGAAGGTGTGTTCAGGGAGAGTTCGTTTTCTGCCACACAGAACCTAAATAATCCTAAAAGTTCATTCTTGGTCTTATCAGCCCAGAGCGACATCTTCTGGGCGTTTAGATGACTAAATGCAAATGTACATCACACTTAAAGATGATTTAAGTCAATCTCTTTTAACTTGTTATGGCAAACAGTATGTTTTTCTGTCTCCATGTATCCCCTGTTTGTTTCTGTGGCAAGTAGCTGCTGTTTATGTGCCTTTCAGCTGGATAACTGTAAAACTGTTTACAGCTTTCACTGAGAAAGCCTGTCATATAAGGCAGGATAAGGTTAACTAATCCTTATCAAGTGGAGATCACTTGAGTTACATAACCAAAACAAGATTTCATATTCCAAGAGTGAATGTGACAGACGTGTGATAATAACGCATGAAAAGAGCAGGGAGGGAATAAATGGAGTATTAACAAAAGAGGACCTGGTTTCAAGATGGAAAGGTGATTTGAAAGAAATGCAAACTTTAAAGAAAGAAAGAAAGCTCAGAAAAATGTCAGAGGCGGTTTGTTATAAAAGGAGACATGGAAGAGCACAATGAGATGAATCTGTGTTAGACAGATGGAAGTGGGGAGGGTGACAGAACATGGATGTGTGAGAGTCTTAGAGAATAACTGGTGAGATATGGATGAGAACATGGCGAGAAAGGTGCGATATTGTGTAACTCGATACTATTCTGCTCTCTGCCTTGTGAGGCTGTGCTGAACAGGAAGGGCAGATCTGTTGTACGCATAGTGGCCTAATCAATACAAGTTGTAGATTGTGCTACATGAGGACAAAGTTAGAAGCATAAATAGCCAGGGGGACAGCATGAATGCAGAAAAGTATTTTTCACACATCTCGGTGCAGCAGGAAACCTCTGGCTCTGCTGGCAAACTCGCCTCTCTTTATACTTGGTCACTATAGACACAACACACAAATGTAGCTATACGCACACATGCATGCCTAGACACAGTTCTATTCAGCACTAGCATGGAGGCCCCTGGAACACTGTGGTGACAACCTCTGCTATGTTAGGCTAAACGCAGACTCAGTGCAATCCTCAATAGACAGGGATTCCACTATATAACATGGTAAAGAGCAAGCAGGCTGCAGCACACGTGAAAAAGGCGCATCAATGGATATAGCTGCTAGTTAGGACCAGGTGCACATGTTATCACAATAATGCTGGGCTCCTTAGATGTCCTCTATAGCGTCCTCATCCAGAAGGTAACACTGAAGTTGTTTGTATGTTCGTGTTAAGGTTGTTTATTATCCTAACATTTATAAATTTTTTGCAGATTTAGACCGGTAAAGACAATTTTAGTGTTTGCTTGTGCCTTAAGATAAAAATATCCATCATTGTAAGCTAGTTTTTCTTGAATTTTTTGTTTAGAGACCAGATATGGAAATGGAATTTTCAGCTAAAGTGCTTAACATTCTGAGTGAGACAATTTAATAATAATCTGCTGTTTTTATATATGTTTTTATAGCTGATGGCAGTGTATGAGGAGCAGGAAGCCCAGCAGAGAGGTGTGGCTGACACGAGCCTGACCTCGAACCCTGACCTCCACCAAGCTGAACTTTCTGTTTTCCAGCCAATCACAGGAGGAGAGATTGAAGTCAATTCTTCAGCACTCAAATCTAGTAAGTTTGTTTATACTTTAATGACCCATATTGAACTCTACAATTTCCTAAAGCGGCATAAAAAAACAAGTTATACATTTTCAGACTCATAATTTACCAAGAGTTAAAACTCTATAGCTATGCAGGATTTTGTTTTTACAGACGTAGATCTGTTCTTTTACCATTGTCCACCCTTTGTCATAGAATCTCAACAACAGCTTTAGCAACTTTTAATCACTGGTCAAACATGTGAAATCAACATTTGCAACACATTCAAATATTTTCCACACCACAGATGATATAAGGTTAGATATTTACAATCAGATTAGATAGGACGAAAGCAAGATAAAATATGGTCAGTCACAAGGTGATTTGACCAATTTCAAAAAAATTAAGAATTACACGCAAGTTAAAAAGGTATGAAAAGAAAAAATGCAACAAACTAAAGCAATGTTGGAAAAAAGTTTAAGTAAAATAAAAATATACCAACTGATTTAGGAGTTGAAAGAACCTTAAAATCTAAAATCTTTTAGTTATCCCTCCTGCGGTCTTAAGAAATGCCGTCATTTGGATCCCGCAAGGTTTTATTTGTTTCTGCACAGCCAGGTGGGGTTGCACTGACTGTGTGTGTGCTTTTGCGAGTTACGCTCCTCCTCAGTATTGTGATAAAATCGTGGAAGAGTTAAAAAGCAGATTTTAACTTGATACCATAACTTTAATCCTTCCGTAACTTCTTTCACTTAAAACAGTAATTTGAGATCTTTGTCATATGTTCCTCTGATTATGAACGCTTCTTTCACTTCTTGAGAAATAAATTTAGAAAGAACATCAGAGAAATGCAACTGATATGAGTGTCTTCTTTTTGATGGTGGCCTGTTATTTGCTTTGTAAGATTTTACACAATCTTACTAAGATCTACCTGAAAATTTTATTTCTTTAATGTAAAATGTTTAACATTGTTTGCTTGACTGAGCTTTTTGTGGTACTGTAAAAACAAAGAAAAAACCCCACAAACATTTCAGTTACAGTTTGCAGTATAACTTCTTTTGCAAGGCTACAAGCATAGTATTAGAGCCTTTTGTTTTTGATACACTGGAGAAATACTGTTAACTTTGAATTCCAGCACAGTCAAAGGTCAGGATGTGATGGGTGGGACATTAATGAAGGCAAGATGGCAGAGGCCAGAATGTTGGAAGTGGTGCCATTGAAATACGGGCCAAAGAGAGTTAGATGAGGAGAGGAAGACAGGAAGTGCGTGTTTTCTGTCAGGCTGCAGACCAAAAACCGGTGTTTGTGTCTGCTCAGTGTTACCTGAACCAGACTTTTCTGCATGACCTTTATTCTCTCACTGCCTCTGTCTCCATTTGGTTTTCTCCGTCTCTTCTTCACAGCCCTCTGTCTTTTTTCAAGTCGAGTGCTTGTTCACTAGAGTTGTTGGATATGTGGTTGTGAAGGGGGCTTAAAGTTGTGATTCAGATTTGAATAAACTTTACTTTAACAAAAGAAGCCATGTTAATCAGAGGTTTTGTATTCTTACAACCAGCCAAAACAAATTATTTCACTTTAACCTTTATTCTGAAGGTGCTTTCCATCAGTAGGGTAATTATTTTTTATCTTTCATCATATTGACTGGATGAATCTGTTTTCCTTTTAGAGTTGATCAATTATCATCTGTTTATATGTTAAAGTTAAATATATTGTATTTTTATGTTGTTTGTTTTAAACAGACCTAACAGAATAAAAGGTAAAGTTTATAATGCTAAAGTACAAATGTATTAAATCAAAACAGGGACCCTTGCTGGATTGTCCAGACTGTTGGAATGGGAAGTTTAGTCTGTTACAGTACAGTCACCTGTCAGCAAAAATTAGTGGTAAGATTGGAAGTAGCAGAACTCTGGAGACTGTCACGATGATCGTGTAAAGGAGATTGGGATTAGGCCTCTGTAATTGTCTGTTGTTTTGAGTTTCAGTCCAAGTTGGCTCTTCTTTTCCGTCTTCAGCAGCTTGTCGTTTGCTGCTCATAATTTCTCCTTCTGACAGTCTCACATAGTTTTTTTCCAATCTTTGTCATTTCTCATCTTCATCTCCACCCCACTCATGCTTTTCTCTGCAGGAAAGTTCTGGTGTTAACATGGCCAGAGATACCTTTTATACTATTGCCTCAGATGTACAACGCTCACTGAAGTTTAGCCTTCAAAAAGTGGATATTGCTACAGAGAAAATCTGCCACTATTCAGCAATTGGTTGCAGAAGATTTAAAGCTCCTTTGAGATCATATTTTTGCTGTTAACATGCAACCATGAATCCACCATTATAGATCACGTTGTCCTTTCACATCAAACAAGTTAATTCACCAGCATCATTTGGCATGTGTTTTCATGATATGAAAACACATGCTAAAACTCCAACAACTCCAACAGCATGTCATGTTTTCATGACATGCTGTTGGATTTGTGGAACCAAAAGGGAATCCAAAAACTAACAATTGAACAAAAATCGGAATTAGCACAACAATTTAAACTGCAGAAGATGGCTCTTCATGCCATCATAACGTATCACAACATAAATTAGTCATAAATTAAAGGGAGTGACATAAACAACCAGGATTGCAGATAGACCAAACCTCTGAAAGCTTGAAAAACAGTTATGTCATGTTTTAATTGCTGGTATTTAATTTATGTCATTTTAACATGTTGTTTCTTATTAAAACATTAATCATCCTTAAACGTTTTAAAAGAATGGACTATTACACCCATAAATATCAATAGAAAGAGGGGTTGTACTGCTTATATAAGATTGCTGGTTTGATTGTAGAACCAAAAAAGACATTTTAAACAAAATGCACCTTGGGACGAGGTGCAATGGTACTTGACAAGCTATTAGCTGGTTTTTGCAAAGCTGCCAATCCAGTAGTCCCTTTCATTTTCCTTTGCACTGATTGATCGTAGTTCCATGAGCTGAAATAACAAATACTTTGGATGTTTGCTTCTGCAGTAGTGCAAAGATGTTATCCGTTATTAGTGGTTTTGGTCTCTAACTCTTAGGAATATGGGGGGTCCACTGTAACTGCAACAAAGGTGGTCTCAGCAAAGTATCGATTCAGGGAAGTCCAATAAAAATAAGAACATGTTTAAAATGTTTGCCTTTAAAAATAATCTAAAAAACAAGTGTTTTGGCCTATCAAATTAAGATACGTTGACGTCTGTAGCCTGAAACTCACAAAAGGAGTTCAAGTTCTAAGAGTATGAACACTTTACTGAGGTATTGTGTATGTCATACAGCAAAAATTACTAGTCTTCTGAAATAACTATCTTTCATTTTTACCTTTTATCTCGTCCATCAAACCATCTCACTGTAACTGTCTTCCTTTGAGGAGATGAATTGATTAGAGGTTTGATGTAATCCATATCCCCCAGTAGTTCTTAAGAGCACCATGGGTCCATTTGTGACAATCAATATATGACCCTACAAATATCATTTGGTATGTCTTTAGAGTACTTTAACAGTGTAGAGTTCCCCACACCCACGCTACCACCTTTGCCATTATATTCCCAATTGAGCTTTAGGCGAGTACATGACAGTGTTCTTAATGTATATGTATAGATTGATGGTCCCTATGAGTGGGAATGGTGGATCTTTAGAGTGTACCACACGCATCATAATAAAAACCACACCATATTAAATCTTATTTATTTGCTTAGCTTTCTGCAGTGTTGACTTTCCTCTCATTTTCACTCTTCCCCTCAAAGCCCCATCAGCAGCACAAGCGGCAGCGCGGTGTGTTTCATTTATCAGTTTTTGGTAAATGATGATTTTATGCAGAGGGCCGATGAGATGTGAAGAAAAGAGCCATTATCATCTGTTACCTACTTGCACACACAAATCTACAAATCAGCCACTTATTGGCCATTTGGATGCATGAACAAAAGTGTTCACCGATGGGATGTGAGCAGATAATACATTAACTTCTCACACTTCCCGCACATTGTCACCTCTGCAGCATTTGCTGTCAGAACATTCAGTGTGAGGTTGTGGGATTTGTATGTTACTTATACATGTGGACATACATACATAAATTTGGCTGGCTGTTAAGTTAAGATGCTGTAGTTGGAAACAGGCTTTGGTTCAAATAGTACAATATCTTGCAAACTTTGCATGTTTTTGTTTTAAGCAAAGAGCTAGGCTGGACACATCACTGAATAAATGTCAATTTAATAAAACATCTTGTTGGCTTATTTTTGAGCCAGATTGTATTTTTTCTGTGGTTGTTAGAAAGAAATGAGTTGGGTCTAATTTCAGTTTAAAGTTCAAACCAGAAGTTTACATGCATCAAATAACAAATATTTTCTTTTTCTCATTGTCTGAAGTTAAATAAGATGAAACTTTTAACTTAGTTTAGTTAGAATTATCAAAATTATTTATATTTGCTAAATGCCACAATGACGACAGAAAGACTATGTCAGAAATGTATTTGTTACTATCAAAATCAGAAGTTTACATACATTTGGTTGGTATCAGTGATGATTGACTTTCCTTCATTCCTTCCAGAAGCTTCTCACATTAGTTTGCTGGAGTTCTGGCCCATTCCTCCTAACCGAACTGGTGTAATTCGGTCGCATGCACACGCCTTTTCCAGTCTGCTCACAAATTCTCTATAGAACTGAGCCTGAGGGCTTTGTGATGGCCCGATAACAAAAAGCCTTTATTGCTTTTCCTTGTATTTTTTTCTATATATAACGTATTTATAAGTTTGTCTCTCTTTGTGTGTTTCATTTTCAGACACACCCTTGCTGGTGAGGAGCAGCAGTGACTCCGCTCTCAACCCCCAAACAACAGAGACTGAACCCTCCTACAATGAAGATAGCACTGTGATGGTAAGACTCAGAAGTTGTGGTAATAACAGTGATGTGCAGTGAGGTTCATAGTTGGTGATGCACTACTTAATCATGTCATGCACAGCCGCGCTGCCGCCATAGAATAATCCCATTAACTCAATCAAAATTGGACATGTAGGTATTATTAATTTCATGCTGTGCTCTACAGCAAAGGGAAAAACCGTTAAAGTACAACTCAAAACTCCTTCTTTCTCGCTCACTGTACCAGCGGAACTACACGCAGTCCCGTTGCCATAGCAACTGACAACAATAAGCAAAAAAACAAAAACAAAAAAAACACAAAAAGCATAACATTCAGTCTGTTGCAGTAGTATGGTTTTAGGCTTAATGTTTACGTTGCGTTTATTTAATAAGTGATTGCTGTGGTAAGAGGAGAAAACTATAAATATATCGCTCCACTTGATTTTACTGTATGGCTAGCTCCATGGCTAGCTCGCTGTTACTGCCTCTTACTCTGCAGTTGTGGAGTCACAATATCTGGGATCTTGAGCGCCCCCTGCCACGAGGTTAGATAACTGCCTGCCTCACCTCGAATCTGTTCTTTGCCGTTTATGATCACTCCTTAGCACACAAAACACGTTACACACACAGTTGGTGACAAAAAACACTGTACATTATATACATAAGCTAAATTACGGAAAATCAGTTTATATACCAAGTATTTTTTAACCATTTTATTGCAGTCGTACAGACAGGAGGAGCATGCTCCCATAGAATAACAGCCTATGCCTCACCTGTCTCCCCTGACCGCACGTCACTGGGTAATAATAAAGAAAATATTAACAAGCTTAAAAGTATATACATGCATGATGAATAAATTTAAATTGTCTGTGTTAATAAGAAACCTGGAAGACATGTTGGAGAGTCTAATTAACACAGGCCAATGTTCAATTATCTGCACATGAATATATGAAAATGAGTGATAAGTGTTTTGTCTGAATCCTCAGGACTTCCAATAATCACTGATCTACACATTCAGCCCTGTTCCCCAAAGCTTCAGAGATAATCTATGATTGTCTGCTTTTTTTGTATTCATGTGGACTGCTGGTTATTCCTTTGTTAATAGTTTGGATCATTTTTATAGGGATATTTATTTTTTTTTTTTCTAAATTAGGTTTTGTGAAGCTACCATCAGGAATAGTTCACTTAACTGTTGGAAACAGTTGTCATATCAAAGTACCTTTGATGAAATCTTCAAAGTGGTTGACTACTCTCCTCTGATTTGTGTTTATAATTCTAAAAATTTTACTATTAGAGCTATGCTACTATGGCTTCCACAAACAATATGGAGTCTCTTTCAATTAGTTTTTAAACCAATCTTTTCAGGATTAAATTTCTCATATTTTTTCTGTTTGTAGAGGTCTCTTAGTTTTTTGGAGATATTGATTTACTTTGATATATTATCACTATGAACTCTCTCCAGTGCTTTTGTAATCTAATAGGCAGATTGTCATTAAATATCCTAAGCACATTAAGATTCTCAAGGGGATAAACACTTTGATTTTAGTGACCTCTTGCCCTTTTACTTGACAAGCATTCTTGTTCTCAGTTTCAAAGTTTGCAAGCCTCCTTTTTTCTTAAGTTGAGTGAAGTTGTTTTTGGAGTCTTTTACATTTAAAATCTTGCGAGTGGTGATTAATTCCTGTCCAGTGGAGTTAAGAATAAATTATAAACATGGATATATTAAACCTAACTTGGCAGGTTGTGTACTGCGGAATCAATGGTCCAGGCAGGCAACAGGATTTTAATCCTCAAGTGGTACAATGACACAGGTCAGCAGTTTCCCTTTCAGTTCAAACATTTGAGGATACATGTGGTTAAAGAGAGGGGGTAAATTATGACTCTTGTTTCCCCTCCTTTCTTCTCAGACACATTTTGCCACATCAGTCTCCATTAATGAAGATGGATGACTCTCAAGAGTTTGCCCCCCTTCTATCTTTTGAGGCCATCTCTGACTTTCTCAAAGGTCATAGGTCACAGTTTTTGTTAGTTTCATCTGCTCCTCCCTTACTACTGCTGAGCTCAGTTTCACTTCTCTACTTTCAATGCTTGTGAAGTGCAAGATGTCTTTTAATCTGGATATGTTGTCTAACCCTTAAGTACAAAACTGAACAGAAACAACATTCAGCTAAGTTCACTTTATTTTTATTAAGTTCTGATTAGAAATTGTGTTCTTGAGTAAATGACCGTTGGCACATCCAAAACAGCATCTTTTTGAATCATGACATAACTCTTAAGATCCTCAAAAAATTTAAACCTAAACGTTTCATATTATATACATTAATTAGTATTATATAGTAATTAGTTATATTGTACTCAGATTGTCTTAATTTTCTTGACATTTATACCTACCTCCCTTGTCGAATAAAATAGCTAATTACACAAAGGTATGTAGTTTTGGTGGCTGTTGATGGTGTCACTGTTTCTTATTCCTCTTTTGTTGTTGAACACAGAAGATCCCTCAAGTTCACCGCTTAAATTAACTCGATGCATGATTGAACTGTTGAGTGAGGAGCCTTCTCCCCTCGAGACTCCTTACTGGACAAACATCCTTTCTTAATAAGTCTGTATTCCCCTTAGAATGATATGTTTGCAAGGTTCATTTTGTTTAGGGAATATGTTTGATTCTCAGAGGTGGTCAGTGTTTCTACTTAATGTTGCTCAGGGCAACCAAGTATTTGAGAAGTGCAGCATGTACACAGCATGCTAAAGTGTTATGTTAGGTGTGAGCATTACACCCTTATTCTTTTATATCAACATTTCCCACCTCTAATCCATGTTAACTGAAAAATAAATTACATTTAATAGAGTGTCTTACATAAAGGTGTGCATTTTTACAACTACCTGTTTGCTTAAAATAGTAAATTATGTTAATTGACACAGGAAAACTAATGGTAACCTAGATCTTAATAACCTATTGCTCCCCAGTTCTACGACATTTCAGATCTGCAACCTATAAGTGGAGTTATGTTGAAAACTAGCATCAGTAAAACCTTAAAGTGTGTTTGTCCTCAACATACAGTCTATGTCACAATACTCTTAGCAACCTTTAGATGCTTTTTTGCATGGGGCCTAGTCCTCGCAGAGACGGGATTAGGTGTAACTTTAAAGGTTTTTTGTTATTTCAGTTGTGCGTCCATACAGATCTGGAGGTTTGGGAGACCAGAAACAGTTTTTGAAAACGGGTCCCAGAGTGGAAACATTTCTAAATGGCGATCTCATGTTTCAATAAGAATTTGCGAGCCATTCCTTTTTTTTTTAAAACTTTATCTCTATCTCTAACCTGCATGGGGCTCTATCTTACAATTAACTAATTTGGTGCCTTTTAGTGTTCTATGATTTTTGCTTCATTCTGTGGCAGCCTTATATTGACACCTTTTGGCTTGGCATACCTACGACAGCATTTCAAATTTTTGTCTTGATCCTTTATAAAAATTTTGCATGTTTACCTCCATGAGAATATGGTCTGAGGCAGCATGAGATGTTTAAGTAGAATTGAAAATGACTTGCGTAGAAGAAAGAACTGGGAAAAGATTTACCGTACTGTTCCATTTTACTGTATAGCCTTTATCTGCAGTCATGAAATATTGATAATCACCAAAAGAATGACATCTTGAACACAAGAAGCTGAAATGAGTTTTGTACTTACAGCACCTAGGCTTAGCCTTAGAAATAATCTTCATCATCTTTCCTTGGGACCTCAGATTACAGCTTGAACTCCTTTACGTTAAAGGGAGTCAGTCAAACAAGAATCCAAAATGATAAAATCCTTTATAATTGAATGAAATGTTTAATATTATTTATAATAACATCTAGAAATCACTTTTCATTCATAAACTGAAGCTGCAGAAAGGAGGATCTCAAAGCCAGTGAGACCTGTAGGCATACCAATTGTTAGTTACAACTTTCCATCAATACCTTTGCAGCAATCCTTCTTTTAAGTCTCGGTTCTTAATAAGTTAGCACTAATCTTTACAACGCCTTTCACTAGTCAAACATGTTGCATGTGAAAACATAATGTCGATCGTGAAAGGAAAAAAAACACATTAATATTTGAAAAATATGTTTTCCAATAGGAGTAGCTATTAATCTTCTAGAACCAACATTTTGTGGCTCTCTTGAATTTTAAATTCAACAGCTTCATCTTTGTGGATCTAAAACCTACTATCGCTAGCAAAACTTTGCGATACCTGGCACCTGAGTCAGAGTTTTATTATCAAACTGTTGTTAAATTTTTAAAATTGTTCTAATTATTAAAACTTAAAAGCCAAAAAAAAAAAAAGAAAATAGTCTCTTTTCTTTTCCCAGCAGCTTTCTGCCTGCTTGATGGCCTTCAGTGTCTCAAATCTTCCTGCTGTCTTTGCTTTTCACTCTCACACCTGCTGTGCTGTAACAACCACCACATAAGTGTCGATGCAGTAAATGACTCTGGAGAAGCATCTGCTGTAAATAAATAAAAAAAACCAAAACTTTTTTTCTCTCTTTATACAAGTTTTTTTTTTTATCTTGCTGTTACTTTTTCTCCCTTACCTCATGCATCTACGTCGTGGTGTGTGCACACTCCCACACACGCACTCACTCACTCACTCCTCTGGCTCTTCCCAACCAGTCAGGTTCCAGCAGAGGTAATGGCTCCAGGGTAATTGTTCAAATTGTCACTTGGCCTTTTGGTGAGAGCAGAGAAGGGAAGAAAGTACTCTTTTTGCAGTAATTTTCTGTCTATCTTCTTTCTGTCTGTCTATTCTCCTACTCACTTGCAACTTCCTTTACGTAGTTTTAATCTCTAAAAGATTAAGTACTTTTAGAGATTCTTGTTTAAACTTGCAAATAAATGTAGTAGGGAATCTTTTTTTTCTTCTTTGCTTGTATTGTATAATATATTTAAAAACACACAAGTAAGGTCAAACAAATATAGATACACAAGGTGGCTGGTAATGTGATAGTTAGACAAGGAGTTGTTACTTATGCACAGACTACCTTTGGGGCTAACAAGGCAGCAGAGCACTTATTTGTCATGCTACACCTGCATTTGTTTCTGTGTGTGGTTCATGTGCATGTACTTGAATTGTGTTACCTTGCAAGGTTGCTGTTGACATTATCTCATCCAATCTACATTTGCATTTTTGAATAAAACAATTTAAAGCTTAGCATAGTATTGATTTTATTAGAATCTGTAAAAAGTAATTATTAAGTATTGATTGTGTGATAAAGCTTTGTTTTTAATACTACATTACAATGACAGGATGTAACTTTTCTGCATGGCTATTATACCATCTGCCCTCTGTGACTTTGATAAAAAAAAATAAAACAGCTCAAATATTTTCTTTATTACCTCCTATTATAAAACTGTGACTAAGGTACAAAGTACTACAAATTTTATTCATTAATCATATTTTCACCATTTGTCTTCAGTTTACAACTTTCATATAGTTAAACATGAAAATGTAAACTCGGCATCCAGTATAAATGGAAAAAATGCAAAGCCAGCATTCCAACATTTATCATCCTCACCCTTGGAGCATTTTCAGAGAACACTTTGGCTGATTGGTCATTTACTAATTAGTAATGTCACTAATAGTTTGGTCTTTTTATCCACTTTGAGCAATTATTAAATTGGACCAAGAATAATAAATGCTTGCAGCCCATTTATTATACACGAGCAGTAGTTACTTAACGCATGATTATTAATCATAGAGTTAAAATGGAAATCCTGCTTTTCTGTCCTTCAGTTTTTGGAGGGCTACTAATGTTCAAAAGTATTGATTAAGGTATAAAATCTTGACAGAATGATGTATTATTTTTTCATAGCTTTCCCCCTCAGTATGTTACATAAATCTTTGTTATTTAATGTGGTTTTATTTCGCTTTCTAAAAGTATAAGGTCTTTTAATCTCTGTTTATTATACCTATTTTCTACATTTTGGTGAAACTGATGGTTTGTATACCCTGGCGCTCTATCCTTATGTTATAGTTGATGGGAAAAAGAAAGGTGCTTTTATAGGAAACGTTTGGTACGGTCCATAATAAAATATCTTGTATAACCTCCCATGGCATGTAAAATTGAACTACTGGTTTTTTTGTATGTCTTAGTCTTCATAATTGTGGAATACTTTTTGCCCACTCTTCTTTACAACTTTGCTTCAATTCATTGAGGCTTTCTTGGGCAAAAAGTTGTCTCTTTTCTCTTTTTTGCTTTTTTGTTACATTTTCCTTCTTCACACCATTAAAATTAACTTAGACATTCACCATCCTTGAACGCTACACTTTTTGGTGCAAAGTGTACAAATTTCTACAATAAGTGACAATATTTATATTGTTTCTTAATTTGAAAACCAGTGCATTATCTTTAATATCAAAATTTGAACAAGGTGCAACTTTTGTTGCTGCCCTTTCTACAAGAAGTTCAATAACTGTAATTGGTCTGTGTTTTATGGAATCACTCAAATGTTTATGTGAATAATGAGGCACATTTGTTCGTTCAGATTCATTTACTTGCTTTAAATTGCCCTTTCATAAGTTACAGGCATTGCTGGCCTTAGTAATTAATATGTTGTTCTTTCATAGAGAGAATGATGCAGCGAAACTATTTCTGCATTCATTCATTAAATGAGACACACAATTAAGCACCAGTAGCTCTGCAATTAATATATGAGTGACTGTCATGACAGTGAGGTTGGGATAATTAATGTCACCTGTCATCTTTTTACTAATTAAGCTCAAATGACAGCATTAACAGCCAGACCAGACCAATTAATTTCCAATCCACTAAATCTTTAACATATGTTTACCGCACTGGCCGTCGATCTTTATTAGGTTTCATCTTGCCCTCCTACATCTCTTTACATCCGCTGTGTATTTGATTCTCGACTCAGTTTGCTGTTTCATTCTTTCTCTTTTCTATAATTTTTCCTTCTGAAGTTGTCAGAGTGGGTCATATGGGTGGATAGGATGGTGGGGGTAAAAGGTTGAAGGTCATGTTTTGAATCCATTAGAGGCATCTACTAACACAGAACCTTATTGACCTGTGTGTTCGCCTCCATATGTTTACGCAAATGTGTGGCCGGGGTGTACGCCTACTCTGAGATGACCCTGTGATAGTTGGATGTTTGTTTTTGTGTAAATCTGGAACTTCTAATGTGAATTAAATATCCTTATAATTTGAAGCATGTTTATCTTTGTACTGCAGTGAAATTTATTTGGTCTTTTTGATTCAAAAATCTTTGTGCCATATTGCACTTTCAGCAGTTTTTTTACATTTAAAATTATCAGATCAAAGGAGCTGGTACAGATGTGACAAAGACTCAGTTTTGTCCTAATAAAAGGAAGTTGTTAAAGTTTGCTTCAGGCCACATTTCTACCATTCTTTTTGTTACTTTTAAACTTAAGTAATAATAAAAAGTATATTTTATAAGAGTAATGATATAATTAAAAGTAGTATTTTAATGATGTTCTAATTTATTGACAGGGAGCTATATAACAAATCAAGTGAATAAAAGAAATCAATGTTTGAGATATGTTGGATTGACTTCAGAACTGCTATAATTAGTTTGCAGTAAGTCATACTATATTGTGGAAAAATAATACCTTTCTTCCTTTTACATTTGGTTGCCATGCCCACTAAAACTCTTATTTATTACTGCTTAACAAGACCGTCTGCTTCCTTTCAAAAATTAATTAGTGCTTCATCTGTTGATCAAATTAGCATCTTCTTCTCTCATCACTTCACATATTTATTATTTTTTCTCCCTTTGTGTTCCAGTCAGTTTTTAGTTCTAAAAATTTATTTGTGGGGTTCAGAATTTCAAACAAAGTTCATTAAGGTTAAAATCAAAACATTAGAGTTTCTTTGATTTTCTCGCAGCTGCTTACATCTTTTTTTAAATTTTAATTCAGTCACATTTCTTAAAATTTGCGTAATCTTTTCTTTTGACTGATTCCCTGCTATTGTTAAGGGGTAAAAAATTTCCAGCCACTGACTGACTAATAAGACAGATGTTGTGTGTGTGTGTGTATGCGTGTGTGTGTTTGGGTGTGTGCTCTGCAGGCAGCCGGTGCTGAAGTGGAGGGGCCTAGAGGGATGGAACGAGTTCCAGTCAAAAACACCTTCAGTGGCAGGTCAGTGCCTTTTTTCTGTATAGATCAATGATGAATGAGAAATTAAAATTTTGATTTGGAGAAAAAAAGAAAAGCACTCTGATTGAAAGCACAGAAAACAAAAGATCAAACTGATTACTATCAAAAGAGTTTCAGCTGATTTCTTTCTGTAAATCCTCTTGTGGTCCTCATCTGTACTGATTTTGTCTTCATCTGCTTTGCTCGTAATTTATCCTGATAATGTGCCAAACCATTACGTTTGTTTGTCTGAAATGAGTGTTTTTGTCCAATGAGAAGGTTTTGTTTGTGCAACATCCATGTTCATTGGTTTTCATGAGTGTGCCTGTCCCACTTTCTCTTCATTAAAACTGTTTTCTAATTCAGATCAAGGCTGCTGCAGATATATTTACTGTTAAAAACTCCATCATTAGCTAACTACAAAAGACTGCCAAAACAGGGTCAGGGTCTCACACACACACATAAAAGGCACAAAGATATGCTTAGACTGCCATAAACACATGGTCTCAAAGATAAACACAGTTGCATCTGCTATTTTTAAATGCACAAACTAATGAATGCTGCTTAATTAAGTTCTGGGTTGCAGGATGCCCTGTGTCTCTGAGGGACACAAGGCTCTTTGGAGCTGGATCCTACATGTAGACACAAGGGGAAGTCATGCAGTTACTATGTGCTACAAAAGAGAAACTAACTATTGAAAATCTATTTAACAATAACCAGAGTGCGGCTGTAATGTTTGCCTGTACCTTGTGTCACATGTCAAATACTCTCATGTTAGCTTTGTTAGAGCAAAAACTGAAGTACTCCTTCTACCACTTGGCAAAGCTTTGATTTTACATTTTCATGTGGCCTTTAAGTTGGTCTAGTTCCATTCTTAAAAAAAATATGCCAATACAAAAACGCCTACAGCTTTATAACTTCTCTTTAGATCACTTGACCTAGACTTTTGTCTCGCTCTTTAGCAAGACAAAAGTGACATTATGAGCAACAATGAAAGAGACTGAGGAAGCGTGTGTGTGAGGCCGGCAGGGTTTTATCGAAAGGCACGGTCAAAACCTGTTCCTGATATACGTGCACGATACACATGGCAGAAAGAAACGTTGAACCACGCACACAAATTTGCTGCGAGTGTGATTCTCATGGCATTTTCCATGTCAATAATTATTGATTGTTTTTAAATATCTGAAATACTGCCAAACTGGTGATGTGACCTTTCCTTTTTTATCCACAATTCTCACTCCTTGTTGTTGTTTAGTTTTAAACACTTATATGGCATGTTGGTGAAACCTTAAACTACTGCTGTGCAAGTTACTCAACAAGTTGTTGCTAGGTAACCAAAGAGTGAGTTAGCCAATGCCACCAACCTTGCTCATCTGGTTGTGAGCGGTTGAGGAGCTAAAGTCGTTCCTTTGCCTACAACCCCCAAAATGCTGTGTGGTTCTGGATTGCAGTTCAGTAAAATTGAACAAGTGTGTCCCATTTGCCATAGTTTACAGACTATTGCGCATGCCTGAATATAAGCTGCATTTGTAAGCTTCATGTCTCCACATTGTGCAGACCTAAGGGTTTTCCTTGAGTTTTTTTATGTTTTATTATTATTATTATTAACATTTTGCTAGTTTTATATCATCACTTTATTAAGATTAGAACAAATTCAATTTTATTTGGTTTTTTTTGTAGAGTTGTAAATTTTTCTGATTTAAGCTGCTGAATTCATAAACTGCTGCTGCTAACAAATTAGTTCATGCTAGTGCTTGCTATCCCTTTTTCCTCTAACACCACTGAGCTCAATCAATAAAATTTTTTTGTCTTGATGTTTTACGTGCATTCTGTTATAAAATAGTTTTGAATAAATAATTGAACACAATATTATGATTATTTGATTAATGAAATGAGCTTACCTCACAGAGACCCTCTTTAGTTTTGCTGTGTATCTTCTCATGCTCAAAGAAAGAAACAGACATATCAGCACTATCAATAAAAGTCGTTTGCAACATTTTGTCCCGTTTTTCTGCTTCGCCATTATCAACTTATTTGTTGCCTTAATAGACAACTCTGACTGACAAATCAATAGCTAAGCTAACTAAATAGAAACCTTTTCAGTTCCATTTCCATATCTGGTACTGAGCAGTACAGTGCAGAAAATACAAAGGTTATTACAAAAGTAGTTGCCAACTCCCATTTGTGTCATTTTCCCTCTAACTTTTCATTTTACACATATCCTTTCACGCACACATAGTCTAATCTAATAAGAACTATCCCAGCTGTGAGTAATGTAAAAGTGATGTAATGGTTTTTGTGGTCACCAGTGAAACGATCCTTGAAATTGCACAAAAAAAAGTCCAAAATGAAGGCCGGAATGTGGTCATAAATACTAGAACAGTAAAGCAGGAGTTAAATAAATGTGTGTTTTTTGTGTTATGTGCGC
Organism: Gambusia affinis; assembly: GCF_019740435.1. Taxonomy (NCBI): domain Eukaryota; kingdom Metazoa; phylum Chordata; class Actinopteri; order Cyprinodontiformes; family Poeciliidae; genus Gambusia; species Gambusia affinis. The sequence goes on from NC_057878.1 coordinate 23,503,943, forward strand.
TGTGTTTCCATGCACACTGTGGTCCCCTTTGTGTTTGCGAGCGAGTATTTTTGCACATTCGAACGTACAGTAATGGCTAATCATTATTTTAACCACACCACATGCGCCGCAAAGAACTCATTACGCATAAATCAAAACGGCCTTTTTCATACAGGGAAACAGATTTATTTCAAATTGGTTTATTGAAATGGTATTTTCACTATATTTCTTTGTGAGTAAGGCACTGTATTGAAGGTGATTTAGAAGGCGAGAGGTGAACAGGTAAATAGGTTCCACTTGCTTGCACAAAACAAGCAAGATTTAAAAAGCATTTTGTTCTTTAAGAGCAGCTATACTTCTTTGGTGATCTGTGCTTTAATAGATTTAGTCATCAACTGTGATAAAAGGTCTTATTGTGGTTATACTTAAACCCGGATCTAGTAATTTTCTTCTCTTTTTGTGTGCTCCCGTCTGTTAATTTTCAATTCTGTTGCTTGCATTTCTCCATGACTTTTTCAGTTAACGGTTCTTCAGAAATTTGAATGGAAGAATACTCAAAATAAAAGATTTCTAATGTAGTAATGTGCTCTCAATTATTAAGCCAATTCCTGCAATGAGTATTTGTTTTTGTATTGTATATTTTCTCAATAACATTTAGTCTTGTGCAAACTTTTATCTGTACATCTGTGCACTTAGAGAGTCATAAAAAAGAGAAATACATTGATAAGAATAGTAATGAAAGAGTGAAATGCATTGGTGCAAAGAGAGTGGTTTGGTGATGCATATCCTCCTTTTTCATTTCTCCTCAGTGTTTCTGTCTTTCATAGACAGGATCGGTAAAGTGGCAGCTGGATAAAGAGAACACCTGCTCTCTTCATCTCTCTTTGCCTCGCTCTGTCCTGCTCTCTGTGCATACATCTCCTTTTTCTCCCTCCTATTCATTCATTGCGCTTCGTGTCTCTTTTCTCAAGTCTCACCCGTTTTGTTGCTCCCTCTCTCAACCCCTCTTCAGTATTTGCATTGATGCAGCCTGTCAAACATCTTTCACAAAAAAATATAAAGGAAGAAAAAGGAAATGCAGATGGATCTCAATTGCTTTTGTGTATGTGTGTGTTTGTGTGTAGTAGGTGGAGATCAGAGGCGCAGCAGCAGGAAGAGATAAAGGGAGGGGTGCATGTTATTTTCCTGCTCATAATAATTCTTTTTATTAGCCTTGTCTAATTAATTCAGCGCCTCCTATCTCCCTCACTCACTGTTTCATTTCTAAAGCTTCTCTGATTCCTACCTCCTTTTTGTTCAGTTATTATTTTAAATTGACACTGTGATTTAAGGATGTGTTGCCTGTATTTAGGTCTCTGCCTAATACAGGAACATCTCATGTCACTATAGTGATGAAAATAGACCACAACAACAAGGTGCCAATGAGTAGTAACCAACCATCCATCCATCTTATGCCCAAACCACAGCAATGGACATAGTTCAGTAACAAAGAGCAGCTCCCACCAGACTGAGTCAGGCTACCTTATGGAGAGAGCTCATCATAGCTGCTAGTATCTTGGTTCTTGCGCTTCCTTTTTTAAATAAAAAATAAATAAAATTACTGTTCTGTATGAAAATAATAACTGTTACCCAAGTGTGATACTTGGAATGTTTTATTCCAAGCAAACATTGAGTTGTAACATGAATTTAATTAATCAGAAAAGAGGAATTGGGTAAAATGAAAATATGTCAATATTTTGACGTATTTATGATGTGGACAGCACCAAAATAAACTTGAAATGTGGTTTTGGTTTCCACTTTTTTAATAATCACTCAAATCCTCAAGCTCGGGCTGACACAGAGTCAATGTGCGTAAGAGTTGTGACAGTTGTGACAGTAATGACAGTTACTTGGGCATTTTCAAGACATCTTAATATAGCAATAAATAGCTTGGAATGTTAGCAACAGCATGTTAACATTAGCGTTAGTTTGACTGCCTGCAGTGCATTATGGTTTGTTTTGACTGAAGAAGCAGATATTACTTGAGAAATGTTTTTAGCTACAGTGTACTGGACAGATAATTGCATTTGGAATATTTAACACCACTAAAAGGTGTCTGAATAAGTTTATAGTGGAATAAGTTTTTTTTTTTTTTTTTTAGGGTTTCGTTGCTTCCATTTTTAACAGCTTTATCATGTCATCAAAATCAATAAGTAAGATTTGGCACTGACATGCTTCAAAAGCAACGACAATATTCGTAAGTCATAAAATGTGTGTGTGCTCCCTTGACTACTACTACTTCATTTCCTCTTAGCATTGTTTGGTGTTTATTTTTGGGTTGGGGTAATTGAAGAATTACTAATAGGTGCTTGTACTGCCTGGATAGTGCAAGTGTTACTGTAGTCACAGACTAGTTACCGGTTTTGTGTCAGCCTAAAAAAAGTCCTACTTGCAGAATCAGAGTGTAAAGTAACGTGTGTCCTGCTTTACGGTCATGTCTGCAGCTGTTTGGATTCATGTAAATTTACTGAGTTGTGATGAGAAAATTTCAGCTTTGTGTGCCTATTTATGAGTCTGTGTGTGAGAAAGAGAAAGATGAAACATGCTAGCTTACTTTGCATGTCTCCACTGTTACCACCCACAATCATCAGTAACCCTCTCTGGAGTTTATCAGCATCTGTAGTGCTATCAGTTGATGAGGATTTAGGGATGGATGGGTGGGCTGGAGTGGGAGAGGCAGACATGAAATGAACAGTTAGCATGACAGAGAATGATTGAAAGATTGCAAAACAAAGTTTAGACAAACTTGCTAAAAAGGCACACGCCGACACACACCCATTCATACACACTGGGAGCAGAGAGAAGGTCACGAGAGGATTAATGGCTGTGCTCTGATAGATAAAGCAATCAAACAAACAAAGACTTTAGCACGCACACACAATAAGAGACGCACTTGAATAATCCAAACCACACATAGAGACATTAAGAGATTCAAAGTAAGGAAGAAACCCACAGAGAAGAAAGGCACAAAACATATTCTTCAAACATACGGTACATCCACTGTGGTCTATGCCTCTATTAGGCTTGAATTGAGTAGAGCGCTCCCTTCTCTGAGGCCTGCATCCACAGACACGGATTAAGTACTTCATAAAAGCATATTTTCAGTAGGGTATTAGAATTCATTGGAAATCTAAAGTCAATCGAGTGCAACAATTTGCAAACTTTTCCTCAAGAGACGCAAGCTTTGAGATTAGATCGGAGCCAGCACACATGTGATCTCTGTCTAGCTTTCATTCGATTTAATTCAGTTTATTTAGATAGCACCCTTTCACAAGACATCATCTCAAGTCACGTCACAAAAAAGTAAACTTAATCCAATCATACATGCATTCTAATTGACCCTAGTTATCAAACAGTTAAGTTCAGTTTATTACTCAAATTGTCTGTAAAAGATTACTATTTCAAATAATGGATGAAGAAAGTGGTTCATAGGAACCGGATGTGGAAAGTGTTGTTGAGGATAATGAGAGAAGGCAGTGGCCTCACACACCATCACTCACCATCACCAAGAATGTGGTCAGAACAACTTACCAGATTCTACCTGTGGACAGCAGAAGGTTCTTGTTCTGCTGTCCACTGTCATGCCCACTGTTTTGAGTGGGTTAAGCTACCGGTGATTCTAACAGTATTGTACTAATTTATTATAGTGGCACTAATGTTTCTTCAAAAAAAGTAGTTTTTTCTATTCAAAACGTTTTTCTGTTTTTCTACCATAATAGCTTTATATATGTACTGTTTGAAACCTGCACACACAGCACATATAAAGCTATATAAAGGAAACGGTTGACCTGTGTAATTGCAGAGGATACTGTACCAAATATTAACATTGATTTTCACAGGTGTTCAAATACTTATTTGCATCAGTAACACACTAACAAACATACATTGCGATTTCTGGATTTTTATATATTTTTTTTAGTTTGGCTCTCACAATGAACACGAACCTTAGATGAAAATTTCAGACCTCCCTTCCCCATGATTTCTAAGTGGGAGAACTTGCAAAGTCACAGGGTGTTCAAATACTTAATGCCAAATACTTATTTACCAAATTAAAATATATATTTAACATGGACAGCATTTTACCTTCATTAATAGTCAAGACAATTCTCTGTGGTTTATAACTTGTGCATTCATAATGTGCCTTATTGCTAAAATGAATGTTATGAAAAATATAGCATTTAAGTGTTTATGTCTTAATGAATGCCTGAAGACAAACTAGTAGGTGATTTGAATTAATAAACTGCGTAAACGTAGTATTGTACTGAGAGTGGACTCATAGGTCCAATGAGGGAAGATTAATTTTAGTTGTTAAAAACATAAAACTCAGCGAGGATTTAGAAAAAAAAGGTGAATATATCTGCTCATGCACACATTAGTTTAAGGATATGGTCATATTTTCACATTTGCAAATTACCTTTTGTCCTCTTTTGCTTGGAGTCCTAAATATTGAAAAAATATTCTTAGAAGACCATTACTTTAATATGTACACATTCATATTAATTTTTACATTTGAAACTCGTGTGTTGTTCGAAAGGCAAAAGGCATTAGTCTAATAAAATTATTGTTGTAGTTACTATAATAGTTTTTTATCTGTTTTGTCTTTGTATTTACCATCTACTTGTGTTTCTCTAGTCTGACCAGAGTGGTGGAAATCCAGGGAGAGGACAATCCTCTGGGTATTCACGTTGTTCCCTACTGCTCTTCACTCAGCGGACGGTGAGTTTTGTGTACATTCATCCACACTGTTTCGAACTGAAAAGCACACATCCCCATAAGATCTAATTCTGGCTATACCATGAAACACAAAATAGCTTTTGGAAGTACATAAACAGTGCAGACACAGTGGAAACTACTAAGTAAAGGAAAACAAAACAAAAAAATTACTGTGTGCAGTTTATTTTTTATTTTTTTGAAACTTCATAAAGGAAAACATGATGGTTTTAAATGATTGTTCTCATGACTCATGTACCCTGTCGCTGTCCGTCTTATAATCTTCATTCTTAACACATTCTTGTTTGTTCCTTCCGTTCCTCATCACCTCATTCCAGTTCCTTTTGTCATTTTTCAATCACTTTTCTTGTACCCTAATTTTTTTATTCTTGTGTAGTTGAACTATATTTATAGATTAGCATCACTTCCTCTTTGAAGATATCTTTGTTTATTATTATTTTCTTTTTACCACTTTACTTTTGCTCAGATAATGTTTGCAATATCCCTTGCTTCACACATGCGTTTTGGAAGGTGTTCTTGATTGCCTGCTCACCTGCTACTGTCTTTGTTCCTGGTTAAGCTTAGTGTTTGTGTTTTTTCAGTACTGAAAACGCAATTTTCAGTGTTGCTGCTATGCAGTTTGGAACAGTCTATTCAGTTTATTCTATTTTTTCTTTCATTTTCTGTTTTGTCCTTCTATCTATCCTTTCTTGCTTCTCTCATTCTTTGTGACTTTTATTATGTTTCTTTTTGTCAAAATCTAACTGTGTGTAAATATTACCCATACATTTCTGGTAAACTTTAGAGTTTTACATTTTAAATGACCATAAAGAGCTCAGAACTCTTCTGGGATTTTTTGTTGAAAAATGTGTAGGAGCCCTGACCATAACATTTCCTATTGATTGTCTTAGTGAAACACTTTTGGAGTTCTTATCTTTTCGTTTTCTATCAAATCTTTATTAGTGCTATGCTTTAAAGACAATTTTGAGCTTTTTCATATTTATGTATTTCTTGCTGGCACAGGTCTCTTGGTCTGTACATCCGTGGCGTGGAGGAAGAGAGCCGCTCAAGAAAGGAGGGCTTGTTTCAGGAGGATGAGTGCATTGTGAAAATCAACAACACTGACCTCATGGACAAGACATTTAGCCAGTGGGTGCAGCTGTTTATCTCTGTTTTTCCTCAGAGGTTAACATTTTGTTTGGTTTAAAAACTTTGCATATTTTTATTTTTCTAAGAAAGCAGCACAGATGCCTAACATAAATGCCGGAAACTGAAACTTTCTTCGTTTATATAAGGAGAATTGTCAGGAGTGCAAATTTTGTTCACATTACGTCACAGTTAGTCAGTTCCTTTTGTTATTAATAAATTGAGCAATACAAATTTAGGATTCACAGATATTAAGGAGCTCTAGTTCAATAAATAAATGTGCATCTTAATAAATTACTCATATGGTAACTTATTTCAGTCATTCAATAACTAAAAGTAACACTCCATAAGTAGAGACTCATTCCACATGGTCTTATATGTCAGGCAAGATTTATGTTAGACTAATAAAATAGGATTTTGAATGTAGTTTGTCTGCCTGAGAAACATAAAAATATATCAAACAGATGAAAAACAAGCATTTTGTGTTGTTTAAGATTTACCTGCACTGTATCTAAACTGTATTTGCACTTAAAAACATAGAGCACTGCTACTTTTGTTCAGACTTGCCAGGTGATATTTCAGCTGTAGCAATGTGCAGCAAAGTTTTGTGTAAATGCACACAGGGCCGTTGTCCATGCCAGATTATTATTGAGGCTGCCTGATTAGAATATCGGTTTCACACAAATGTGGCTGCACGCCTTGTTCAATCAGACATAATAGTGATATCATCTGAGCACAATGGTCTCCATACTCATAACAAAACACACAGCTTTCATATCTAATTTCATTCTACTGTCAATACAATCTAAATCACTGCAAAAGTAATTGTTAATAATAAATGCTTGTGCAGAGTGAGTATTGTGTTCTTCTCATGGACTGAGAAGAGAGTACCACAAATTAGTCACATGGCTACAGTTCAACTTCTAGTGTTTCGTTGATGATGTTGTTCACAACCTTACAAATATGGCTTCTGCGTTTGCAAGAAAAACAGGATAATGTTCCATGATTTGAGACAAACATGTTTGACCTTAGAACTAAGATATTTCCTGAAATTAGCATGAACAAAAAATATTAGAAATTTACTAAGATTATAAAGCGTTACAAAATATTCTCATTCTCACCTCCTAATTTTAACACTTAAATCTTAGAGACCTTATGGAGTTTATATTTGTTGACTTATTTATTTATTTACAAATTTTTAACTTTATAATGTCAGAGAATATCCTGACAGTAATGTAGTTTATGCATTTAATTATAGGAAATTAACTTTGTTTCTTGCACATTTATACAGTTTTGAAATCAGAAAATATAATTTTTTTTTCTTGTAAATAGAAAATTATTACTAGTTTTTGGGAAGGTGTTAGCTCCTTTGTGGCAAATTATTCTTTGCTTTAGAATAATACTCCGTCACAGGGTAACGTTGAAATTGATACACTGGATTGATTGTCTTTAATGATGTCTCAACACAGATTATATTTACAAGGCAAAGTATTGCCTTAAGACACATTTGACTTCCATGATGCTAAAATGACTGTACTCTCAATGTAAATATACATAATGACATAGTAGTTTACATTAGATTAATTGTCAATTGTTCATAGTTTCACTTTTTCACTTTTTTCCATCAAATTCATGGAGGAATTTTTCATTTCTAACTTTTAAACAAAGTCAACTCTAATCATCATAAACTACTCGGAAAACAACAGGAGTGTAATCAAATGAAATTTTAATTAACTGGATTTACTCCATTGCTTATCTGAGGTGAATGATGCTGATTACCAATTGCTCCTGACACCGTAGTGCCTGTAACTTGCTTAGCATGATCTGATCTAAATTAATTCCCTGCAAAATGCTCTTTTTCATTCTTTATGAGTTTCTAATGGCTGTGTGTCCAGGTGTTGTGGCTCTATGCTCCCTGAACTGTCTGGTTTTGAGCTCAGAGAAGGTGATAAAAAAGAAAAACGCTGCAAATAGCCATTACTAATTCAACTGGAGGAAAAAGAAAACTTTTACACACATAATAATGATGTTTCAGTGGAATTGCAAGGGATCAGTGTCTAAAACTATCATTCCCTTTGATATTCTATTTTGTAGTTGTTGGAAATCGAACTTCTTAAAGTTTTAAGTACCAAGGATCTGGAATATACTTTAAATTAATCATGTGTAATCAGATTTATTAACTGTATCTCTATTTTTCTCCTAATTCAGTAATACCCTCCCACAGTATAATTAATTTTCTTGTCTGAAACTGATCAGTTGGATGTTATTATGAATGATGAAATTATCACTGCATCTGCTAACTGCCTTTGCTTTCTTTAAAAAGGAAAACAAACAAAAAAAATTCATTCACCAAGCTAAACAATTTTTTTGCTTTCTCTTTTTCCTCTTTTTCTTTGTAGATCTCAGGACATTTTTCGTCAGGCGATGCGGTCCCCACTTGTTCGTTTGGAAGTTTTGTCCTCATCAAACAGAGAGCGATATGAGAAAAGTCTGATCAGTCAGCTGTGTGTCAACAGTAAGGCTCCAAACAGCAGCCCTCGTGTCACCAAGGCCAAAGATCCACCGCCACCAGTCAAAGCCAAACCTGTGTTTAAGCCTCCTGAAAATTCAACTCCACGTCTTGTAGAAGAAACTCCTATTCCTGAAGCGGTTAGTGTAAGTTGTGCTTCAGTTGTACTAAAAACACTCAAATATGCTGTAAACATGCCTCAACAACATTAAATGGATATGACAATTTAGTTGAAAAATCCAGTAATTTACAATAGTTCACCTACCAACAACCAGACAGCACAGATATCAATCAACATGCATTCATGCCAAGATAAAGCACTATTTCCACCCACCATCATTTAATGTTCATGATCTAAGTTTTAGTTCTCTGTATGCTCTGTATTTATTACTATACTTTATTTGTTTTTCATTCTTTTCCTGTGGCTTTAAAAAGCAATAAATTCCACTTTATTTTTACCTTATGTCCATCTTCTTCCTAGAGCTCAAAAGCTCATAAAACCAGAACACATGTAACCATGTCATCAACGTCACTATGGTTACTTGGCTGACATTTGAAAAACAACTGGCTTAGAGGGAACAGTTTCTTAGCAACAGCTTATTATCTTAGTTTATTAAAAATAAGTTTTGTTGGTCATGCAGGAACTCTGTACAGTTCTATGAACAGTTTGAGGAGCTACATATTTTCATTTTCTTTATTTTAACAATCGTATTTGATATATTTATTCAATTATTTTGTTGTAAACTGTCTGGAAGTTTATTCTGTTTCCAGTAAGGGAGGAGAACAGGCAGAATCATTTCATTCCATTCATTTATTTAGTTTTTGCAGGTTCTATATTTAAAGTCTGTCCACAGCAGAAATATCTCCTATTAAATCATACTGATTTTTAAAATTTATGCTCTTAAAATGAAAAGAGAAATTTAAGTTAAATGTTGGATGTTTTACCCTTAGAAGATGTTTATAATGCAGAACATCCAGGGTGTTGTGTGCTGATAAACCAAAATGGCTTCATTGGCACTTCTGGTTCCAGGCAGACCTACATCTCATAATTAAAGGAGAGTTTGTGAAGAATAGTTTCTAACTCTGGGTGTTCGCACATCCTTCAAAAGGCTTAAAAAGTCTTAAATTTGTGTATCTGTAGAATCATGGTCTTAAAATGTTTTAAATTTATTAGGAAATATGTAAGTTGACCTTATATATCACAAGCCCAAATTTAGTTGTGGCAGAACTATTTATTCTTGTATGTTCTATGTAGTTTCGTTTTCTCATGGGACTTTTGTGTCAGGCAAAAGTTTGAGCTGCATACAGATAACATCATCATCACGTTTTGTGGTTGAGGCTATCGCTAAGTAGCTACTAACAAGCCCTTGCTATCTAGCTAGCTAGCTTTTTTGCATTTATCATTGGTAAGTGTAAGTTATTGCCAGTTGGCTGGACAACATTGGCCTTTTACAACTCGACTACTGTATAAAAAAATGCAATATTGTTTTGTACATTTTGGTCATGATACAGATTTAAAATTTTATTCATAATGGTCTTAAAAAGGGCTTAAAGAAACCTTGTAACTTAGCTATTTTTTAATACATTTCTTAAATTACAGGGTTACTGTTATATGTATTTTGTTTGAAGCTGTCCTAAAAGCTGCATGTTCTTAATGTAGAGTGCAAAGGAGAGAGGTGATAGCCCTCTCCACAGGAAAAGTCCTGCACTTTCCAGCTTGGTGTCCAGTAAAAGAGGAGGGCGAAGGCTGCGGATCGACTTAAAGAAAGGTTGGAAACATCTTTGTTTGTTTTTTGAATATGTACAAAACATTACAGCATGAATCATATTGTTAAAACATTTATTTTACATATTCAAGGGAGTGGGTGAAAGTACACTTATCTAAATTCACTGCGTTAAGATCCTGCAGTGAGATTAAATTATTGTAGGCCGTTTTCAGTTAAGCATTCAGCATTTAATGTTGCTCCTTGGTTTGTGGGATTTGCCCTTTTCATTTTAGTTAAATTTATTTAAACTGTAAATCTTTAATTTGTTACTTGGCGTGGTGTTTGCCTTACCAGTTCATATGGATTTGTTCCTGTTTCTGTAAACCTATCAGGCAAAGTCGCTTTCCTCTCTCCATCTTCCACATTCCTTCTCTTCAGGGTCTATTAAGTCTTTATTGATCTGTTCATTTCTGCTGATATGAATTCATAGCGGCCCAAACTGCTGACTTGGCTCTGCTAAAGAGACCAGACTTAATGAGGTCTATAAACTACACAGACAGTCCCTGTGTCTGTGTGCAATGTTTTTTCTGTTCTCACAGCCATGTGTGTGAGACCTGTCATACACATTTACATGTGCACATATTTTCTCTGATTAAGCTTTTTGTCTTTATCTTCTTCTTTTCCAGAACATTGGCTCTATGTTTCCAATGTGTTTCATTGATTTCACTTGGACTCTTGTCTTCGTCTCATCCTTTTTGACCTTTACCTGAACCCACTTTTTTCTTTCATCCAGCTCCTTCCTTTTCTCCGTCTATCTGTTCATCTATTTATACTTCCTTCCTGGCTTCCTCCTTCTTTCCTTCTAGTTTTTTCTTCCTGTTGTCCTTTCTGACCTTCTCCTGAACCCCCTTTATGCTTGTAGATATGTTGCTGCACCTGTATCTAAAGGATTTAAAGCAACATACTCGATCTTCCAATACTTAAAGTTAACACACACATAGTACATTATATGGAGTCAGGAGCTGAGTCAACAACACTGCACCTAAGCTCTCTGAATAAAGTGCCTGGGTGTGGGACATTGAATTCAGATTTTCACCTTAAAATCCTCTTGAAATATATTCAGACCTTTGGAGAAAAGCTCAGATTTCTGCATCTCTCTGTGGATGTGACTGTAGGTTCAGAAGGCCTTGGCTTTACTGTGGTAACCAGGGATTCCTCAATACACGGCCCGGGTCCTATTCTAGTCAAAAACATTTTGCCACGAGGAGCTGCTGTCAAAGATGGACGGCTTCAGTCTGGAGACCGCATACTGGAGGTATAGCGAAGCTTACCCAAATAGCTTTTGGTATACCTCAGCAAATCCGCTGGAGACAAGTTTCTTATATGTGTGTGCATAGGTAAACGGTGTGGATATCACCGGGGTGGGCCAAGAGGAGCTGGTGTGTATGCTCCGCAGCACTCGTCAGGGAGAGACTGTGTCCCTGGTGGTTTTACGGCAGGATGAGATGTTCTTGCCCAGAGAAACGGTAAGAACCAGTCCCAGTTTTAAAATGGCAGCAAGTAGAACAAGATTTTCTGTTGGCTTGAAGAATCACCAGTCAATTAAAAGGTTCTAGTGTCTTATTCATTCCAGTAATTTTGTTTCATTTTAATTTTCAAAGAAATTTGTCTTGATCCTGTAGTAATGTACCACTGCTTTATCCCGCTATAGACAAATCTCTTTGTAGGGGTTAGAAAATTTCTTCAGATCTGATTTCTTTCTGCATATGTTTTCACACATTATGCTAAATTTTACCTCTGTTCTAATATTCTCAATAAACATCTTTTTTTCTCTCTGGTTTTATTTTCCTCACTTTTCTCCGACTTTTCTTGTCAGAAACAGTTCTTGCACTAACAAACAGCTTTTTTTACATATTGAATTTCACACACTTTGGTAAAAAAGATGTAGCCTTGTGTTCCTTTTATTTTAATTCACCAATTACAAAATTACATATCTATGCTAATGATAGTTTTCTCTCTATCTGTCTCTCCTTCATGATGGTATCATTATATTATGTGGGAAGCCAAATAATAAATCAAAAGTCCAAACGAAATACATAAAGGTTAAAATCTGATTAGTGTCATTGAGTTAAATAAATATTTGATTCCCTCCAGATGAGTCAGAATTCAGGCTCCAACAGATTGGCCATGTGGCATACTGATCAATCAGTCAATCAATTATTTCATCTTGTTATGAAAATAAAACACATATGTCCATAAAATCAATTTCTTCCCATTAAAAACCCCCTGCTATCACATGAACAACCAGAGACTTCAGATGATCCCAAGTTCAAGATTGGGTTTTTGAACAAGGCTGGAACGGACTCTGAAACCATGAGAAAGTAGTTCGGAGAGGTGACTGATATTTGTATAATTATTTGGAGAAATAAAATAAATATAAATTTACCATCAAGCACTCCCAGCTTCAGATCCACTCATCTGCAAGATTTTTCCTCATGGGAGTCTGCTAAAAATGAAGCATGTAAAGGCCTAGAGTCAGTGAACATCTGAATCAATCACTAAAGGTTTTGGAGAAAGTTCTGCAGTTAGATGACACTATAATTGAGGTCTTTTAACTCATCCTACCATGTTTACAAAGAAAGAATGTAGAGAAGTGAGATCTTCCACTGGTCACACATGGAAATGGAAACATTATGTTTTGAGGCTGTCTTCTGCTAAAGGTACTGGTTAAGAACAGTATACTAATGGGATGAATGGAACACCAGCATTGAGGGCTTACCGAGGAAGGCCAAATATGGTCACAGCTTGAAAGAAAAACTTCTTCTTTCAATCTGACCAGTGGGATTAATCTTCTAGCATATCAGGAACTCAAGATAACCTAGCAAGGCAACAATGGAGTGGCTAAAGAGGAAGCACATAAAGATTACTAGTCTCTAGATGTCAACCCCTCCAAAAAAACTTCTTCAATGGAGCTGAAGGTCTGAGTAGGGAAGTGTTTAGCAAGAAACCCCAAAATTTTAAAGAACTTTGGTATAAAGTCAAAATCCCAAATCACGTGTGCAGAACTTGAGTCTTTATAAAGAAACAGGGATTTGTGAAGTTGCTCATTAACCAATCTAAGAGCTACTACTAATAATACATATGGATATTTTTGTCTGACAGATTTACAAAACTACAACTAATCAAAAATGTAGAAGAAATATTTTTTCTATGATTGGCTGGCATATTTTAATGTCAGATTAAAAATCAATGAAAAGAAGTTTCCTCTTATTTCAGATTTGCAATTTGTTAGATGTTTTTCCAACTTGAAACTGGAAAATTCTGTTTCTGTCTTAAATGTGAACATCTTATTAAATCTTCAAAGAAATATAGAAAGCCAGTAAAACCTAACAATTTCAGTTTGCCTTTGTGGCATCACATGGTGACCTCAAAAAGCCTTAGTCTTATTATGGGATTGGGTGGAAATGTCTATCAAAGAAGGCTACACTTGGAAACTTGACTGTTTAAGGATGTGACCGTGTCATGACGTGTTTCCTGTGGGATCAGATTTTTATTTCACTCAATGACACTTGCTTATCTGGAGGTCTTTTTTGCTGTTGACAGTCTTTCTTCACTTTAAAGTAAAAGTGAAAACCATTTATTTCTTTATATTTCTAAATATGAAAAATAAACAAAAGATCAATTAATACTTCCTTCCCTGGATGTCTTTTTTTATGAAACTGTGTGATTTTACCATCACAAAAAAATGCTGATTATTGCCACAGATTTTCACAACTTTCATTTTTTTCTTCTACTTGCCCACACTTGCAGAATATGCTATTCAATAAAAAGTTATTTTATTTTTCTAAACTTCTTGGGGCAAATTTTGATTTGAAGAATTAAACTCGCCTCCTCTCTTTACCCATAACTCACGTCTTTGGTTTATGTTTCCTCTTCCTCAGTGTGTCTTATTCTGTTTTTATGTTGCTCTCTAAGCCTCTTCCCTTTGTGCCTCTTTCCGCTCCTGTTGAATGATGTTTCCTCAACGGCTGCCAGGCGACCAAACACAAACATGTACATGTGACTCTGAGCCCCATAGGAAACTCTGTGTCTGCAGACAGGATAAGCAGTGAAGTGTTAGTGTGCGAGCATGTGTTAACATTTAGAATAATTTGTTAATGTATCCAGGATTTGTGTGCATGTCTGAACTCTCGGATAGTTTGCTGCCTGTGAAAGCCAAGGATGCATTTTTTGGTTGTATACAAAAAATGTCAGATTTTTTTGTCAACTCTGATTCTTCATTTCAGTTCACCAAATACTATAAAACTAATTGGAAGGCAATGCTGGAGTGCTGCAAGCCTTAGCTGTTGTTTTTATATAACCCACCATGTCTTGTATTTACTCTTTGTTTATAGTAGACATATTTTCCAGAAATGTCAGTGTTGCCTTTCTCAGAAAACTTTACAGCTCACTCTGCCCATGGGTAAAACATTGTTCTAAGTTCCTGTTTTCTGTTTCTGAAGTTGTGTAAACCTATTTTCAAATTAAAAGTTCACAGATATGCTCATGTGCTGAAATATTAATTATTCGAGAAATTGTGAATTGCATAAGTTTGCTGTGGTTCCTGACATGAAAATTCAGTAGACACCACCTTTAAAAAGTCATAATAATGTTGACATAAGTAACAAGACAATAATAGCTTTTACACTTTTTAACCCGATAGTATAAAATGTATCTTAAAAACAAATCTGTTGGAAAAAATTAAAATAATGTAATGACCTGGTTGGATTTGGTTAATTTGTACAATCTTAAACAAATGCTTTTTGAAATGCGTTCACATCGACCGTCAGTCACAGAAAACCTGAGATAAAATCCACCTGCCCCAAGACAAACACATTTTTACACATGCACATTTTCTATTTTTCAGAAATACAAAATGGAAGATGTGGCAGAAATTAGTCAGAGATGCTGCCATAAGTCTGGTAATGATACCAGATTTACGTTCTGCATTTGATAACAAATTTATGTATTCTTTATTTGTCTGATCCAAAAAATATAATTGCAAGACAAAACCTTGTACAATGAAGCCAAACTGGAACATTTTAAAAACATAGATGTATTTGGCATTCAAAACAATACTTTATCAAAAGATGCCAGTCAATTTTGACCCAGAACTTTAAAGTACCGTACTATCTGTTAGAGAGCTGGAAATGAAGAGCAATTTCAGTCTCACCTGGCGAAAATTTGGCAGAAAATCCATAGGCTCACACGAAGAACTTTTCTCAAATTTGGATAATTTGGAAAACAGTGGGTGAAAGCTTGTAGGTCAGTATGTGGCAAGTTGAAAGGATGCTTCCGCAATATAAATACTGAAAGGTCTGCACAATTACACAAACAAAATTGTTTCTCAAAAAACTCAGAGGTTTTGCTTTTGGCTTGTACAGCCTGTATTTAAAAATTAAAATATCTTCTTGGGTACCTATAAATATAATTATTGAGCTATGTGTACATTTTAGTGCTGATAATTTAGGGGTTTTATCGAAGCTGCTTTAAAAAGCATAAGAGTCTTCATTAACATTTGTAACATTGCTGATTGATATAAACAGAATGCAAATACAAGCATTTTTAAAGCCTTTTCCTACAGACTTTAAACACGAATACACTCTTCTGCTTTCTTCGCATTTGTACCTGTTTGTTTGTGTTTATGCGGGAGGGAAGCAGAAGAAGAATGTCGCGGAAATGATGGAATGATCTTGTCTTTCTTCTCCACCCCCTCTTCCGTTGTCTCATTTTAGCCGACCATCTGGTGTTGTCTGCTAATGTCTATACTCGCTGTAGAACAAAGACATTACACCACCTCTACATGCACACAGGCTCTCACTCAGTTTGCCGATCTGTGACTTACAGCATATTCATACACAGTCCATGGTATAGCTTGTATACATCATGCTGTGCTGGCTCTCTGTGTGCAGGCTAAACACATCACAAACTCACACACTTACTCATTTATACAGTGTGAAACCTTTTTTTCTGCAGTGATTTTCTTTGCATATGAGCAGGGATATGCCTGCTGAGTTGGCTAGTGGTTTGGAACTAATGTTCGACACAAATATCCTCTTTTCTGCCTGCAGATAACTCAAACATGTTTTTTTTTCTCCCCCCTTATGTTTTGTTGTTCTTTCATATAAGTTTTATATTCCTACAGGTTCAATTCACATTAATGAACTTTCTGTGTGGTGTGGCAGGCAAAATTTCATCTGTCATCAATCAAACAAATAGAATGGCACCTAAAAATACATAAGATTCATAAAAAAAAAAAAAATAAAATAAAAAAAAAACCACCCCAAAAATGATAACAAATATTTGTTAATTTATTCTTTTTTATTCACCTTATGTTGTACACAGTGGCAGCACCTGATGAGTGTGTATGAGTTGTGTCCCCAAGCCATTTTACATGAATTCACATCATTGTACATGTGACCAATGAAACTTATATTGCATTCTTAGACATTTTGGAACGCTGGGCAGCACTGAACCAAAGATTAAGCCTTAATTTGTATAGAGGGTAAGGCCAGTGACGTTGTTGTCCATCATGTCCCATTTGTGACCTTAATCGCTCCATTACAGGGATTGCTTGGACTAAAATGTATTATCCTGTCATTTCCAACCTAAAGACTTAAAATCAAGCCACCAAACTTTCTATTATCCTAAAAATGGATCAAAGATCAGTGTAAAACGGGGCACATTTAAAGAAAACATATCTAGTTCATACTGTCTAGTGTCGATCCATCCAAAACTTAATTGTATAAACCAATCCACTGATATTTTGTTCTTTTACCAAGCAAAATTGATGTTTTCTGTATTTTGAATTTGGACATTACTAGTTTGATCCATTCTAGTAGATCTGTTTCAATTTTGAAATCTCCTGACATGATCCCAAAGACATAAGTATTATAAATTTATAATAGATAATATATATATATATATATATATATATATATATATATATATATATATATATATATAAATATATATATATATATATATATATATATATATATATATATATATATATATTTTTTTTTTTTTTTACAGGTCTGCTTCATTTTTTTAATTAGTTTGCAAAAATGTGTAAATTTGTTTTCTATGGGCTTTTTGTTAGTCATTTTTTGACCTCCTATTCTGCCAGTCTATTCTTCTCCTTGTCCCTCTTTTAACAAAAGGAGAAAAAAATATCCTTTTAGTGCCAGATGTTCCTCACACTCACATCGGCATGAAATCAGTAAACAGTTAGTAACTGGTGACAGAGCATGTTCTTAACAAAGCAACTGTATTGAACAGTTTCTTTACTCTGATTAAGCCTCATCCATCACTACCAGCAAGCCTGTGCATTGGTGTGCTTCTTCCCCTCAGTCTGTTGTTTCTTTGTGCGTGTGAGAGAGTGCATCGCACTGAGACTGTCACCAGTGTGACCTCACAGTCACTACAGTAGATCCCCCATCTGTTACACCACTCTGAGACCTGTTTATACACAGACACACATACACACACTTGGCAGCTTGGTGTCTCTGCTGGAGCTGCCATCATCCCAGTGGAGAGCAGTCAAGAAGGGTATCACATCTCTCTTCTGTGGTTTTCTGTCTCATCTCACGTCTTTCTGCTGTTTATCAAGGGCCTTTCAGCTCCTTCGTCCTCTTATCGTCCAACATCACTGTTGTGTCTTAAAGCGCTGACCACAGGAGAGACGCTAACGGTCACTAACGTCAGGTTCGACTGCACACCTCAGGGGATCAGCTTGGATATTTCACAATGCTGCTGTTATTCTTAGAGATAAAGACTTAGCTTTGCTGTAAGTTGTTCCTTGTAGACAACAAAACCAGAAAAATATACTTCAAACTTTCCTTCTTGCTTATATGAAACTGTGGCAGTAGTCAGACATTACGGAGCACCTTTCTGTCACAGCAAGGTGGGTTTCAGGTGTTGATTCACAAGACCCCTTCTTTCGTTGTTTCGTATGTACGGTCTGTACTTGTTCCTTATAGGGTTGCTATGCAGTCTTCCATTTCATGAAGTACAAAAACCTAATGATGCAAAGTAAATAAGGTTGAACAAAAATGTTCTTAAAACTCAGCATATGGGCTTCTTGCTCAAAATAATAAAATAAATCACTGGTCAGAGCTATGGTATTATGTATTTTCAAAACTTTTTTGCATTATGATTACTGTTCATAGGGTTAAGCTTGAAATGCAAAGAACTTAGAGAAGTCAAAACTAGATTGACTTGGCGCCATTGGTTCTCAAACATTTTAGGTACTGAACTACAGTTTTGATACTCAAATACTATGTGCAAAATCATTAGGCAAGTGAGCCCTTTGGCCATGTCATTTTTATATATATTTTCAAATTCTAAGTTACACATACTTCAATACCTATTCATCTTGAGCATATTAGGCACAGTATTTGTTTATGTAGGGAGGTTGTATCCTAAAGAAATCGGCATCCTATTCTTTGGACGAAATGGGCTAAAAAGAAAATCAATTTGACTTTGAAAAGTCTTTCAAAGGAAGACTGCACTTTTTAAATTTGAAAAATATGAAATAATGATAGCATTAAATGTTGTTGCATACAATCAACTGGGATGCAAGACATGTTGGGTGAAAGAAAGATCCAGAAGAATCAGGTATGAAACTACCAAGAAACCACTCCCCTGCAGAGCCATGCATGTTCCAGAACTGCAACTAGAAGACACTTCCTTCACACTGTGGTACCAGAAAACGTCAGTATTTCTCAAGAGGGCATGCTTTTTATTCGCGAAAATGTTCGATTACATGCGTCAAAGTAAGCCAGTAAAAACCTTGAAATACAATGAGATGAACCCTCTTCCTCACCTTGCCTGACCTCACCTTGTTAAAGGGAAATTTTAAAGTGAAGGAAAATAGTCAACCTCTTTGAATAGTGGCTAGCAGGCTGTGTTTGAAGACTGCATATCAGCCTTTTGGGTAACAATAAATGCTTAAATATTACAATTATAATTAGCCCTTTATATGACAGTTTTCATTCAAATTGCACACAAGCCTGTGGTTTTGAGATTGTTACAACTGCATTTGCTTGTGCTTTTTACAGCAGAATCCTTTGGCCTTTCTTGTTTTTCTCACAACTCTGCCCTACTGTGCTTGCACCATTTTGGAGTCCAACCTGACATTCTGCACAACCTTTAATGTTTTGTAGAATGCAGAAACTGGTCTTGCAACATCATGACACCATCTCCACTAACATCAGAAGCCTTTTATTTTTAACATGTAATTTTATTTTGTATTCCAGCCTCTGTAGGACTGCAGATACTTTGATACATTAAAACTATGTAACATTACTACTCTGGCCATTTTGAAAAACTATTGATGGGATTTCACTTTGTGAACTCGTCTCAAGTGGTCAGTGATTGGACAGTAATTTTCAGAAATGGGAAGCTGTTATGTTCTGCTTAGTCCAAGATTGGGTCAAAGAGCTAGCAAGTCCATGAAGGAAATTCAGACATCCCTCTTCCCAGAGACACTTCTTCTGGGAGATGGTGTTAAAAGGTCAGAAATAATATACACTCACCACACCTTTGAACACCTTTCTAGTACTGCTTCTGACCACCTTTTGCCCTCAGACTTTTCTCAGTTCAGTGTGGAATCAGAAACATTCCTCTCAGATTTTGGTCCATATTGATATGGTCCAAGTTGATTTTTTTTGCTTTATTATGGTGCCTGGACCTTTGGACATGAACTATAACAATGCAGCTTTTAACATTGACATTTTATTAAATACCAAGTTAAAACTATGTTTAAGTAGACCCCTTATGTTATCCTGACAACTCAAATTATAATCATTATTCTTCTTATTTCTCATGTCATCCAGTCTTTCTCTATGTCTCTCTCCATCTCACACTTCATTTCTCCTGTAGAGGTGATGTAGGTGAAGTAGTTGAGTGTTCTCACTCATTTTCACATAATGTGTCCTTCCATCATTCTCTACTGCACGTTTTCTGGCTCTGTTTAATAAAACTCACTCACCGACTGAGCTGTCTCTTTGATAGCGTGGCCTCCTGTAGATCTATCATTGTGGCAAACCCATTTAAATGTTAAACGACCTGCACGAGAAGGTTCATCTGTGCAAACGGCTTTTTCTGTCATTGGGTGGATTTGATAGAGTTAATGTAGCAAAGAATCAAACACCTTTTATAGCCACGAATGAAAACAGAAATACAGAGGCTCACTGCAGTTTGTGCTTTCATCATTACACAGAAAATGTGTTCCTATCACAGCTGTATAGCTGGAATAATAGAAATGTTTTATGAAAGTGTTGTGTGAGTTAAAGGTTTGTATGTTGTGCTTGTGTAATGTTCCATGAAAAACAAAGACTTGTTTAAGGTCAATGCTAAGTCAAGCCAAGTTGTTTTACTGCAGAGACTTCTGAGAAACAGACAGGTCTGAAGTATTTCCCACAAAATTACAGTAAAAAAATCAAGTTATTAAAGCTCAGTTACTGTATGCAAATAAATTTTTTATCATCCAAACATGTATTTGCAAGTGAAGGGAAACCATGTAAGCTTGTCTGAGTACCCCTGCTTAAGTTGAATTTGCTCTAACATTTATTATCTTTGAAGCCTAAGAGAACTTAAAATCATGAATAACAAAGGGTGGGAGTAAAACCAAATATAAGTGGCAGAAAACAAAGGGATGTTGTAAAAAAAGTTTCAAGCAGTGAGAGTGTTTTCACTGCAATTATAAGCAGAGCATGGTTAACATTTTCCACCGTTTTTTTTTTTTTTTTTTTTTCTCCAAGGTTGGGGAGCTTCCTATCAGGTCTGGACAGTCAGTTATTCTTCCAGCAGGGAAAACAGTTTTCTGCAGAGCTGAGGACTTTATGTCGGCTTAACGCTGTTAAACCTACAATCCCCACAGGCAAACAGCAGTGTTTAAACCTAACACTCCTGACCCACAAAAACGCACACTCTCATATACATACTGCATTCATCCATTTTTATTGACAGCTACATAAACAGATATTGACAGTTTGTGAGACTGACAAATCTACAGCTGCAGGAATTTAGATTAAATTAAAGAAAACATAAATACATTGCTATGTTCAGTATAACAAATATGTTGCAACTTTTGTATTCATGTTTGTTATTATCAAATTGTTTGATTTAAAAAAAAAAAACAATCTTAAATTAATTAATACTCCCTCTGTTGGTCAAACCAATTAGACCTCCCTCCGAATTGAATGTTGTGTTAAATATCGCACCTTGATATTAGTAAATATGTAAGAGCAAAGCAAAGGATAAAAGACAAGAGTTCATCAAGTTGTGCAAAGCTATAATACTTTAATGTAAAACTTATCATTTTAAAATCAAGAAGATCCACACCACAGGCTCAATCATTTAATATTTGTAAAGCAAAAATTAAGCCAAAATTTGTACAAAATATACTTAAGTACACTTTTCAAATTAATTGTTATGGGAAGATTTTCTTGTCCTACAACAGCCTATATGCTTTATTTTTAAACTCATGTGGACAAATGGATATTTATTATAGATATTTAATATTCTGAGAAACACATGTATTTCCAGCTATTAGTTTGTGACCTTAGCTCCAGCATTCTTAGTTATCCAGCGGGACTGCGAACTAGAACGCAATACCAGTTAGGAGGTCTAGGGGCCAAATAACATTTGGAAAATGACCATGTTAGCATGGATATAATTTCTTCCTCATTTGGTTATTAGTTTGCAAGGAGGGAAAAGATTCCACTGTCAAATGTCAACTGATTTACTTAAACACTCCGAAACACAAACAAGATGCAGACCCATTCATTAAATTACAATATTACTGAAAAGTAACACCATCCACAAATGAAGCACATTATATAGATTATTCAGACAGACTGATGTTTTAGGACCTTTGTTTCTTTTAATCATGGTAATTATCTACCAATGAAAACAACAGAATATTATATCAGATCAAAAAAAAAAATATATATATATATATATATACAAATGTGGGTTTAATGAAAAATATGTTTAATCCTTGCAAATTATTTTCTAATTTGTTGAATGAATCTCAACATGTCTGTGTTGCAATGTCTTAAAAGTAAAATATTGTTTTATGCAGAACTATACAGTGTATGATATCTCTTAAAGTGACATACACTTTGATTTGTTTTGAATTTTAAATTTAGTTTCCTTGGATCAGTTTTGTTGGACTGAGAGGTATATTAGAAAATATAGCAAACCACTTATTTCTAACATTTCACAAATATGTTTCAAATGAAATTATTAACTTTATCCAAGAACAAAGTATTATTGAAAACATATTCTATTCCATATGAGCTGAAACTATGACAGCTCTCCTGCTGAGCCATCACAGGCTTCAAACACACACTTTCATTTGGACACTCTCTTTGTTTACAGTATTTTTTCCTTTAACTGTGTCCCACACTCAGTGATTACTGCCATACAGATGCCCTAATGATATGGTGTTTTTCACCACCTTTTTGTTTTGTATGTTTTTATTTTTATTTTTTACCTCAACAATCCATCTATGGTTCTTTTCTTCTTTTTTTTTGTCAGGTTTACAATTGTTCTCTTTTATATTCTCCTCTGCTTTTGTCCTTCAGGCTCTCTGTGTTGGCTGTATTCTTCAATTACCTCTTGTAAAATGCAGAACTTTTATTGATATTGCTGAGCTGAAAGAGGGAGAAATTGGTGCATAAAAGCAGACAGTCCAAATGGCTTTTCTCTTCTTCTTTAGACTTGTTTTTCTTCAGACCATTTTTTAGTCACAGAGAAATTTAGCTGAAAAGCACCCTGTGCTTCTTTCTCGAAAATGGAAAAGCTTTTAGTTTAGCTTTTGGAGACTATTCACGTCCAATAAGATGAACTCTGTCACCCAGTTTTCAGCCATCTCCTCACATCATTAATGCATCTCACCTGATCTGCAGGATCTTTTTCTTCTTTTTTCCCCCTAGAAAGACGAGTTGTCTCGTTTGCGTGGCGTGGTTTTGGAGAACGGGAAGGAGCAGCTCATGTTTGAGGTGCCCCTCAATGACACTGGCTCGGCGGGACTTGGCGTCAGCCTGAAGGGAAACAAGTCCAGGGAGACGGGAGAGGATCTGGGAATTTTCATCAAATCCATCATTCATGGAGGAGCTGCATACAAGGTTACAATTAATCAAAAACACAATTTAAAGTCATTTATTATCTTTCAGTTTACGATTTCTTGCAACAGTGTAATTTGTTTAATTGTACACCGTTGAGATTTTCACATCCTGTCATATAACAATAACAAACCTCAACATATTTTTGGTATTTTGTGATCAACCAGCAAAAAGTAGTGCTAAGTGGGGAAGTGAAATTAAAGAGTACTTGCTTTTTAAAAATCTAGGTAAAATTGGGTGCAGAGTTACTATCCATTTTAATAAATGTTAACCAGAGTTCACTTGTAGCCGTGCAAAAAACCTTAGAGGAACAGCAAAATGAAAGACAAGGAGAACAGCGGATGGGTTAGGGGAACAGCTGTGGAGAAATTTAAAAGCAGGGTTAGGTTATAAAACAACGTCCCAAGCTTTGAACACAAATACTCCAGATTTGTCAATCCATCATTTGAAAATAAAAACAGTATAACACAGCAGCAAACCTTCAAAGACATGGCCGTCCAACTAAACTACAAGTAGCTACCACTTAGAGTAGAGAGTCTGTTAACAGGATGATGATTGGTCTTTGTGTGTGAATGACAAATTCCTGAAAGAAAGCCATACTCTCCTATTTGAGGTTCAGTATTTGTAATTTTTTCTGAGAAACATGGCTTCAGATTATTCACAGACAACCCACCTATTCACAAATTGTTTTGCAGAGCATATCTGAAATACTGTAAGAAAAAAAAAAATCAACTTGGAAGCTGAAATACGTAAACTCAATGGTACTTGAGACACTATTGGTTGGCGATTAGTAAGCTATTCAGGTGCACCATATTTCTTGGCACTGATTGGCTGAACCCCCTAACAGTAGAGATAAGAAAGATATGACCATTTGTCCCAAAGCGATTTCCACTGTACATATTAAAGTATACTTAATATGCAGTCATCTGCATATTAAAGCAGGTGGCTGTGGTACCTAACCCTATTACTGGTGGTCCACTGTAGTCTTAGGGAGAAAAATGTGCTCGGGTTAGATAACAATATATCAGAACCTTTTTGCCTGTTTGGAAAAGTCTGTGGTGCAAAACTAACAGCCTCATCACATAATCCCTACAGAAAACCGTGGTGTTCAGATCAAGTTGTGTTCAGCAGGAGTAAAGAAATTGGTCAACCCCAAAGAGAAGATGGACGAAACTAAATTTAAATTCTGGTGGATCCTTGACGCTGGGACACAGGGTATCTTCCTGCTGGACAATAACTCTAAACATAAAGGCAGAGCTATAATAGGACGGTTATGTCAAAGCAAATTTTCTGAATATATCACAGTCAAAGTCAAGAGCCAAATTAAATTGTAAACCCATGATAACACTTCAAAGTTGCTCTTTTCCTAGAGTGACTAAACTTCAGCCCTTTTGCAAGCCGGTAGAGACGAGGTTGAAAGACCTGTCGCTATAATTATAAGTGCTTATAGAAAGTAGTGACTTGGTGAGATTGGTTACAAAGGAATTTGTATAAAAAAGTGAAAATTTGTATCATTTTCCTTCCTCTGCATGTTTATCAATAGCTTTATGTTGCTTTCTGAAATAAAATTCTGATTCAATTCACTTAAGTTTGTGGTTGCAGTGTAAAAAGATGTGAAAACTTTCGAGGTTAGATGCTTTACCTAAATACTTAACTAACTCAAACCGCATTACAGTGGTAAATGTGGTTTGTCTCTTACTGCCTCACTTGCATTCAGGCGCACTTTATGGCTTAAAGGATCAAAGCGTAACATCATGGAGATAAAAAGCAGAAAATAAACGTTTGACTACCAGATGGTCTTACTGGGTCACTTCAAATGTTT
The DNA here is from genome assembly GCF_019740435.1 of Gambusia affinis. Classification (NCBI taxonomy): domain Eukaryota; kingdom Metazoa; phylum Chordata; class Actinopteri; order Cyprinodontiformes; family Poeciliidae; genus Gambusia; species Gambusia affinis. The sequence goes on from NC_057878.1 coordinate 23,529,029, forward strand.
CTTCTTCCCTGTGACTTTCTGCTGCACCTCTGACCTTTTCCTCATCAGGAAGCAGGTGATGCTTCTTTACAGCTGAGACAAAAAGGCAAGCAAATTTATACACGTTAAGCTGCTCTGACTGCAGCTGTTTGTGCCACAGACTTTATAACTTAAATAGAAAGCATTGGGAATAATCTTTAAGAGACTTCCAGCAGTGGGAGTCACTGTGGTGGAGGCTGAGTTGTGTCATTTAGTCATGGGAGCGTGGGTGGGTGTGTGCATGAGAATACTGTGCCATGTGATCTGTTGGTGTTGATTTTTGGTTTTTTGGTCTTAGAGGTGTGGATTTTCTTGTTTTTTGATTATCGATATGTCTGAAATAAAATGTTGTACGTTTACAGGACGGGCGGCTGCATATCAATGACCAGCTCATCGCCGTAAATGGAGAGTCACTGCTGGGACGCTCCAACCATGCAGCCATGGAGACACTCCGACGATCGATGTCACAGGAAGGAAACGTTAGAGGGATGATTCAGTTGGTGGTGCTGAGGAATTTAAAGGTACTTTGGTACTTAGCTAACTTCAAGGCAAAAAACATTGGTTAAGATGGTTTATAATGTACTTTAAAAACAATTAGCCAAAAGTGATTGAAAAACAGGCCCCAAAAAAGACCTGTTTTTCCTTTTTTTCCCCATAACATGGGAAGACCATGGAAACTCCACAATAAAACTAGCCCAAGACAACAGTGATAGCAACTGCACCACCATGCAGGCATTGATTAGAAAGACAAGGCAATGTGGCAAAAGGGAAGTTTTCAAGCAGGATTTAAAAGACTGTACTGTCTCTGCAGAACAGATTTCAAGGGGCAGGTTGTTCCTGAACAGACTACTGATGCTCTGTAGCTGACGGGTGTTATCCACACGAGCATGCTACTTTTTAACCAATCAAAAAGTGAGACGAGGGCTTTGTAGTTTCTATTACAATCTTTTTATATCTGAAAATCTTTTTTTTTTTTTTTTTTTTATTGTAAAAAAGCTCAGTGATTACCGCAAGTCTGTCTGTAAATTAATGCTTACGTTCATTCAGATTGGACTGTGTGGTGTGTTCCTTGGTTTTCCAGGATGCTCCTTTGTGCCTTTACAGAACAGCTGTTTTTTATACAGAGACCTAATTACAGTCAGGTGAACTGTTCCAGGCACTTCTGGAGGCGAGACTTTAGATTTTAGTTGTAAAACATTTTTAACCATGCATAATTTAGTTTGCACATCACAATTATGTACTTAATTGTGTTGTTTTATCACATAAAGTTCCTGTAAATGTTACATGTTAGATGTTGCTGAAGTTTGTAGTTGCAATGTCAAAATATGTGAAAAGGTTCAGAAGGTTCAACATGTGGTCTTTTCTTTTCCTTGGCGGGCTCTAAGAAAATAAAATTGTTTTTTCTGAAGTCAGTTTAATATGCCGTTTCTGCACAAGCCTTTCAGCCTTGCTATCCATTCTTCTGATTCTTGACTCCAGTCTCTCTGCTCAGCTTTCTGCTGCCACCAGAATCAGCAGCAAAAAGAGCATTTACACGTCAGCCTTTCAAATTTCATGTCTCTGAGTTCTTCGTTATACAAGTGTTCTTGACTCGGATGTGTCTCTTTGTGAGTCGAAAGAAAAAAAAAAGCTTTTAATCTCATCCTCTTTTCAGTTGATGCCTTTTTACAAGGCCACACAGTCTGTTTGCACAAGCCTCCTGCTCATATTCAGCCAGGTGAATAGGCCCTCGCAGGATTGGCTGAAAAAAAAATACTAAATGCAGAGTTTGCATTGTGTCCTCTCACCAAATATGTAATGAGAATTAAAGAGAGGGACTGTAGAGTTAACTCTGTCTACTATTGATACATTTTAAATGTACAGAGTTTTGCTACCTAACCAGTACCATAGCAAAGTAGCAAAGGGAAAAATGATCCCTTTCCAGCTTTTTATAGTGCTGTGAAAAAAATTACTCTTTACAGATTTCTTTGTCACCTTCAAGTGTGTTTCAGTTTAATGTCATAAACTGAGGGTCTAATATTCTAAATTTAGATATGTTCCTACACCCCCACTAGTAATAATTGGTGAAATTTTCTTAGCAAGTTGCAACTTCAAGAGGTCTGTCATGATAATACATTTTGCTGGATGATAAATTGTCCCAGGAGTTATTGTGATAAACAGTAATATTGTTTTGAGACCATTTTCAAGTATTATAATGAAAATGGCATAATTATGCAAATACACCCTCTCAAAGATCAATGAACTTTAATTTCTAACAAACTTTAATTTCCTGAAATTGGAAAATATTTCAAATATTCAAAATAGATTAACAAAATACCTGAAGCAACAAATAAAATGTACTTCACAAAGTTGGATAGTTGAGATCACTTCACCAGACTTCTGTCATCCGGTCTTTAGTTGAAAGAGAGAGAGACACGAGGTAAACAAACAGTCATGCAAATGAAAATGATTGAGCTTGTTTTAATTTGTCATACGATTAATTGATTTATTTCTTATTGTGACAGACTTAAACTTGATCACACTTTTCTGTTGTCGACAAGCTTTCCTCTTATCTCTGGCTGGATATTTGACTCTGCTTCTTGTCAGGAATGGTAGTTCTCATTTTTTCAGTTTGTTTCTTGGAATGAATCTAACTTTGCACAGTTAGGACTTTTTCATCTGCGTTCTGTTGGGGATTTTGGAATGGACTTTCCAGAATATTAAAAGTTATCTGGCATTATCCCTTCAAAATCAAGTTTTAATGTGTCGTTTGGGATGACTGTCTTGTACAAGCACTTTGTTGGGTTCATGTTCCAGTTATCTATCAGCTTATTTGAGATTAAGAAGACAAAAAACTTGGATGTGCTTTGTCCACTTAGTGCAATGCACCAGTACTGCAGCAAAACAGCACAATGCTGCTGGCACCAAATGCGTCTTTCTGGCCATATTGCTTAGTCTTTATCTCATCTGACTTTAAGATGAGTCAGATGAGATGAGGTAAACTGTGACGTGTCCATATGTCACAGTTTGGACATGTCCAAACTGATGCTACTTTGTTGGGTAGCACTCTCTCCAAAGATGGGAATATAAAACTGGATTTATTGTGAACAGTGATGCTGGTGTTTCCATAGTTTCCAGTTCATGGCAGCCATGAGCCTCAATCAATTTCTTTTCAGTGGCAATTTGGTGTTTTCTGCCAGATTTCAGTAAGAAAAAATGGCGATACAACTGCATTAACCTGTCTATATATTTATGTAGGTATATTTGAGCCTGTTTGGCTGAATTGAAGAAATGTATAAATAGATTGCAGAAAATCTCTAGATGCTGTTTGTTGCATTAGAATTTCTCTCTTAAGAGCAAATTAAATAAATCACTAGATGTTTAATTTTCTTACTAGAACTGTTGATACCTTTGAAACATATTGTATTAACTAACCTTTTATGATTAGATCCGTTATTTATTCATATTCTAGCCTGTTTTGAAGTGTGATTCTCTTAATTAATTTCAGTTCATTTGTTATTTCTTGTATGAGGTTGTTTGGACGCTAAAGGCCAAGTCAGCATCATTATTTATTCTGTGAAGTTAGCTAATTTGCTGCCAATTACTCAGTCCCATTCATGGGTTCTTCAACACAATAATAATAATAAAAATCTGATGTAATCCAGGAATGTTTCCTAAAACTTTGCTTTTTTTTTTTTTTTTACCCAGTGTTATAATAATTTATAGACTTCTTGTGGTTGCTGTGAGACCATTTATCTGTTGAGAGAAATCTGATTGCACCGTATCACAGGTTAATGGGAGAACTGGGGAGGGGGCCAATGGGATGTCTACCAAACTGAAGAATGATGCGTCTTGGAGGGGCTGCTCAAGCGCTGGCCACTGATGTTCAGTGCGAGGTCAAGAGTGGGATGACAAGGAGGATTTATTACGCACACACACTGATACCGCTGCTATGTCTTCTTTGTTGTTTGAGATGAGAGCTCATCCAACACGGAAGAACACAAACACATTGTTTTACAAATTCAAAATGACACACAGATGGATGCATATTAATGAGAATGAACACCAGTTGTTTTCTACACACACAAATAAATGCAAATTAAATCCCCAAAGAAATTGTCAGGAAAAAAAAAAAAAACACCAAGAATGTAATCCATTCTTTGTGTGAGCACTAGAGGGGCCCTCAGAGGGCTCTCCAAGCAGGAGAAAGGTGTCGGTGTGATGGTTAGTGCCACACAAACATTGAAAAGTGAAGCACTGCTGAAGATGCTTCCGACTCAGCGGGGCGTGGGAAAAGAGTCCTCCACTGTCCTCTGGCTACTTTTAAAGTTTCCCAATCCTGCTGAGACAGACAACTAAAAGAAGCTCTTCTCTATTCATCTAGTTAAAGATACAACAATCAGAATTTTGTGGCCTATTTTCAAACTCCAGCATTGGTAAAACTTTACCCTGCGGATAAGGGCTTTAGATTATTCTGATTTCCCTTTAAGAACTAAAGACACACGAACAGCCTTTAATTTTTTTAGTATTCCTGCCTTGAGCTGTCTTTAATTGTGACGGAGATGACAGTACGTGACTGTGTGAGAGAAACAATAATGGATTTACTATTATTTTAAGACAGACAAAATGATTACTGACTTCTACACTTACTTTAGTATCTCATTTTAGAAATTAGCACTGTTTGCATAGCTAACATTACTTAAACTTAAACATGGAGCTTAGCCATAAGTTTGAAATTTCCTAAATTCAGCCACCAGCTTTGCAGTGACATGTTCAGCCTGCATGGGATTTGATGAAAGTCTTGCTGTCTCTCGCTCTCTTGCAGCCTGAATTAAGTGCAGACATGCCACAGAAAATGGTTTCTTTTCATTAGCTTTTTTATGTCTCTGGCTTTATCTTGCATATCACTGATTCTGAAAATTGTTACCTTGAGTTTTTTTACACGCAACATAAATTTAACAGACAATTTAAACATTACTCATACTGTATACTATACACTTATTTCTTTGAACAATATTAAATAAGCTTAATTTTTTAACATTTATTTTATCGGGGGAAGAAATACCCTGATTTCTATTTGCAATCCCCTGTAGTTATCTTTGTACATTATCTGTGTCTGTGCATGTAAATGCTGTTGTGGAAATGCTGAGTAATATCTGTTATGTTTCCTTTTAGGATCAATATGAGGTGTCACCCAATCGCTCCTTTGACAGTTCGTCTGGCGTACCAGGACTTATCAGCCCATTCAAAGGCTTCGTCAGTCAAGCCCCAGACTCTGTCCACCCCACGCAGGTGTCCAGCCCCATCTATTCCTCTAGTGGTGAGTGTAGATTTTTTTTATATTTGTTCTTTCTCTTCCACTCAGCCCACTTATAAACTAGCTTGAGGTTAATTCATTTTTATCTACATTTAGTACAGATAAAGGACGGAATTCATGCAATGTAACAAAAATCTTTTCAATATGTGAGACAAACTGTGAATAAACCATAAAAGAACTTTAGGAAAGGGGAGTTATTTCAGACACTTGAGAGAAATCACACAACAACCAAATGTAGGCATAACCTTATGTTGATCTTTATTATGTTGTCCATTCTTACAAATACCAAAAGAAAATATACATTTGCATCGGTAGAGCAAGAAAGCCCTATTTAGAGTAACTCTGAACAGGATTTGGATGAGGCACTTTTTTCTGTAACAAAGTTCTTATGTTACGTGCACCATAACAAACAAACAAACAAATAGTTTCCCTTAGTGGTATTTTGGTAAACTGATCCAAATGCCACAAACATCTGCTTTTACTTTGAATTTCATTGCACAATCTTAGACTTATTTACATAAAATTAATCAGTAATCATTTCAATGATTTTTCAAACTTCCAGCTACAAAAGCTCATAATCAACTGTAAATAAATTATGAAAATGTGCACACAATGTTTGCACAAACCGTTTGGAAGTTTTAGCTCGACTTGTCCAAAATGGTTCTTGATTGTCAAAACTGAATGCTGCTGGTCAAAACGATTAAATTTATATTTTGGCATCAGAAGCGTTCTTGATTGTCAAAACTGAATGCTGCTGGTCAAAACGATTAAATTTATATTTTGGCATCAGAAGCAGTTCTCTATGTAATTTGATGGGTTCTTATTCTTCTCTCCTTCTAAAACCTTTTGGGCTAAAGTCAGTTTCTTAAACTGCATTTGAATGCAGTATTAATTCCAAAATGAAAACACATCAGCCGGTTTTTGTTTAGTAATTATAGCTTCACCACAGGTTTAATTACAGTAATCTACACTGAGCATTGTTCTCCCTTAATAAAGTCATCAGCGTCTGTGGGAGAAATATGACTGTACACATACCTAAATGATTCTACTTCTACTTTTCTATATTTAAAGCCACTAGAGAAGCCTTGTGTAGATTTTAACTAATTTTGTGTTTCAGATGCATACCCATAGTGTAGATAAACTCATATATAACCTGGAAGTTGTCTTCCCATTTCCTCAGAGGAAGTTATATTTGCTACTTGTGACAATATATCACTAAAATTAAAACCCAACTTTAAAGAATAACGTGTAAGCTCGCCTGCTGAAACATATAGGTAGTCTAGAGGCAGCACAAAGTCTTGTAAAAAATTTTACCCTACAACAAAAATTGGAGTTGGACAAAAATAGGTATATATAAGTTATTATCATGGTTTGACTCTTTTTGGTAATGTAACTACTGGGCAGGAAGTCACTACTCAGAGATGAGCAGTGGAGTGGAGTGGTTAGCCTATTCAGCTGATGAGGCTTAAAGGTAATAAATCTAAATACTATCTGCATAAAAGTGATAAGAAATGGTTTTCATAGATTAAATGATGCCAGCTAAAGGGAGCATATAAAAAGCTACTTGTAATGAACACACAACAGATCCCTGTGGAATCCCACTTGGTGAACTTGTTTGCCATAATAGAAAAAGAAAAGTTATCTCAGATATAATTAAGAAAACAAATGTAGTGCAGAACCAGAAATAACAACTTAAACATATGAAGCAGAAAGTTATGGTAATTGCTTTACTGAGATTAAGTGAAATTATTATGTAACCATTCCATTTCAGAAGCCAATTAAAAGTTGTTATAAATATTCAAAAGAGATGTCTCAGTGGAGTGGGATTTTTGACAGTCAGACTTAAAAAGAACAATAAAAAAACGAGTACCTTAAATAGTAGAGATCTGAATTTCCTGAATTACAACTTTTTCAAACTGATTGTTTTGAAATTGACCAGTAATTAACAATAAAGCTGCCTTCAAGATTTCTTTAAAAGCGTTGTACCTTAGCATGTTTAAAATAGAATAGACTAAACTGTGCCTTCGTGAGCTGTTAAAGATTGATAACAGTGAAGGACTCATGTTGGTGAGACTCCCAGACAAGATGGAGGGAGGTAATATCTGTAAGGAGCATGATGAGGGTTTCATTTTGCCAATAGATGTAGCCAAGTCATTAAGTGTAATTGTACAAAAAAAAGGAAACGACTCCAAGCACTGAGAACCATCAGCATAAGGAAGGGAACTCTGACAGATTTTAGATTTTAGGTCCATTACCTTAGTCACAAAATAATTTAGAAATGTGTTGTTGGTGGTGTCAAATAATACCCGAGGGTCTTTCCCACTGCAATTTATGAGATTACCAAAATAAGGGGACCTAGCCTCTTTCACTGCTGCAATATAAGAGTAAAGTAGCTCTTTGAAGAACTCACGATGGACATCCGAACCCTCAGACCTCCACCGTCTTTCTGCTTTTTAACAGGAACGTAAAAAGCCTCAAATTTGATTGTTTAACGAGAGTGAGGAAGAAATAACAGAGCCGTCACTAGTTTTGTAAGGCGCAAGCTGACAGAGAATGCCAAGGCAGTGTTCTTTAAAAGAATTAATGAGAAGCTCAATATTATCAGCAAAAATATGTAAAATTGAAAAAAGAAGGGCAAACTTAAAAAAAGACGTGGTAACTTTCAACATTAAAAGAGACTACGGAGGACAACTTAACTTATGTGCAAATTATGAATACCTGAGTTTATCTTGCCACCACATGGTGGTGTGATGTAGTGAGGGAGGAAAAGTTTTCTTTAAGGTCAGAAAAAGTAAGCAAAGACTGAAATGATGAGGTTACCAAGTTTCCAAAGCAACTATTAGATAGCATCTGCAAGCCAAGTGTTTGATTTTAGAGAGGTGGCAGGAAAAGAAAGCTTTTCTGTATGGCCGAGATTAATGTAATGTCTGGAATTTCCGAAAAACAACTGAAATTTTGGCTGAAACCATGTGCTTGTTAAAAATGCCAAAACAACATGGAGTTTTGTTTAACAACAGGAATTCCAAGTGGGTCTGGTCTCATGATGTTGATTTTCAAGCAGTTTTACTTTTCTGCATTTTTTTTTTTGAAAAACATCAGAATAAAAAATTAGGAGAACAAGTCTCATAACTCAGAGTTCAGAGTTTAATCTCAGACTTCAGATTTTTTTCAGTATTTTTTTCTCAGAATTTTGAGGTTCATTTTTCTCATAATTCAGAAAAAAAAAGTCTGAAAAAATGTCTCAATTCTTTATTTTTCCAGTGGCCGCAGACAAATTTGATGAACAGTTACATTGTAAAGTACATTTTTTAACTGCTCAATGTTCTTCCTGTCATATTCTCACACTATAGCTGCTTCTTCGCCAGTGTTATTTGTGTGTAATAATCTTGTGTAATTGTATTTTTGTGTGTTCCTGTATTTCTCATGTTTTGGTGGATATAAATTTGTTTGCCACAGCAAGTTAACAACAGATTCCCATGATGTTAGACGTGTTGGTTTTTTTTCTTTTTCTTTACAACAGTTGGTTAGGGTTCAGTAAGCGCTGGTTGTGGTAAGTCTTTAGGATATAAACGTAAATTATTATTCCATTGCTTGTGCGCTCGTCATTGTTCTCTCTGCTTGTTTGTTTGAAAGTGTGCCTTTTTGGTCCTGCATAATATCTCTGCTTGTTTTGAGTCGTGTTAGTCTCCGTTGTGTGTGGGCGTGTGCATGTGGGTGTGTTGGTTCAGGGATTTTTTTGGCCAGTATCAGACAGTGTTGGTTTTATTTGTCTGTGTGTTTACACTGAATCTGGCAAACAGCTCTGACCTTGAATACACTTCACTGTTCAAACTCACCTCAGCTATAGTGTCATTTGGATGAACATGGTGGTGTGTGTTTGCATTTCTGAGCCTGTGTTTGTGTACAGTAGGCACATATCTTAGGCTCTCTGAGTTATTTTGCTTGCTTGGTTGTTTATCTTTGTGCATTAGTGTGTGTGTGTGCCTGCCAGTGTTTTACCCTGCTAATGAACTGTCTCATACTCTGAATTCATTTCATTTGGCACTAAGGCCCAAATTTGAATTATATTTTGTTATTTTTTTCCCTTAATGTCGGACTACAAGAATAAATTGAGAATAAAGAATCACTACATATGAATTTATGCAGATGTGTTATTTGTGTACTTATGCTGTAGATTTCAATGACTACTTATCTCCTACACTTCATTTTATTTTATCTGTTACTAGGATCTTTTGCCTTAATTTTTTTCCCCTTGTTTTTCTGTTTTTGTTGTTTTCCCTTGGAGAGGTATAAGCTTGAATATGTTCAACTGTTGTTCTCATTTTTTGTAATTTCGCTGTTAAATCATGTAACTTACATTAGAATAGAAATACATAGTAATAAAATGAAATATTGTCTCAGTGGGAAATTCAGCAACAAAACAACATGTAGATTTATACACACAAAATAACAACATTATTTTTAATTTGTTTTGACTATGGAGCAGAATTTCAAAACACTGGTTTTTACTTTCAAAATAAAAAGCAAAAAATATCATCTATGCCTTGTTAAAATGTGCTAATGACTGTGAGAGGATGTGTTATAACATAATATAATGCTAATAGAATCAAACTTAGAATATAGGGTTATTTTTCTACAGACGTGTCTGAATCTTTCATCAATGTGAGCAAAGTCGTGAACCGTCCCAAGTACAAGTTAATTTTGGACTGAAGATGAAGACTTTTTTTCTTTAGCAAACATCCAAATTCCCCTGAATTTGGAAAAATGAAGATGAGATGACTGTTTCCAACATGTAAAGTTGTTTTTCAGTGGAATTGGGTGTGATTTATTTCATTGTTTGTGGAGAAGGTCTTTGAAATGACTGTTCATCGTAAAAACCTGGCATTTTAACACAAGTGTGTACACTTAACCCCCTGTTAAGTTCAAACCGGATTATGGATAAAAGCAGACATTTGTACATGCTTGTTCAAGCTAAACTAAATCTGCTGGAGACCAGCACAACCTCACATTAAAATCCAAATAAACCACATTGTTTTTTCATGGTTTGTAAAACAGACTAGCTGCAGACAAACACAGCTGACAGAAAGGAATAGTTGAGTGTAGAAGAAGACAATTTGTCTATCTGCTGTTGGGGAAAACTGCTATTGATCTATCATCCACAACAAATGCCTTTTCTCTTCAAATAGCGGGAGTCAGTGAAAACAGATTTCTGCGCGTGTGAGGTGAAATAAAAAATGTGTTTTTGACAGTTTGGCTGATTAAGGTGCTAGCAGTGAAGAGGAGAAGGAAAGGAGTTCAGGGGGGGAATAAAAAGCTGAAAACTGAGAGGGAGATAAAATGATTTATGGGAGATCTGAGCGAAGAGATAAATGGCAGTCAAAATATCAGATTGCAAGAAAAGGAGCTGGAGAAAAATAAAGCAGGTGATTAGTGTGGAAAGAGGGAGGAAGGGATGGAGATGAAGGTGGCGTGATATCTTCAGAAATGCCTGTCTTCCCCTGCAGTTCCAAACGTCTCTGCTTTCAGACGCACGTGTGCAGATGCAAGCAGATAAAGGGCATTCAGCGAAGTGATGTGCAGTAATTCTAGCTTGTGTTGTGCAGCAGCAATGCACTCTGAGAAGTGATGACTATATGTAAATGGCACTGGAGAGGATTTTGTGTCTGTGTATCAAGTTGTCATAAGCCCAGACAAAGCCATATCAGTGTGAAACATCTGCTCCATCTTCAGCTGCCTTTTCATCATCTCTCCTTTTTTCTTTTACTTAGCTTTGCTCATCTGTATATCGTTTTTTTGGGGGTTTTTTACTTTCGTTTCTTAACTTTTCTGAGAAATAAGTACTGGCAGATACTGCAAACATTGCTCAAAACAGAACAAAGCATAAGCTTCAAATGTGGCTCAAAAAAACCCTGTTTCCCCAAATGATGGAAGCAGCTGGAGGTTTACCCATAAATTACGATGAGGATAACCGATAACCTTCCGGCTCAGCTGTGTTTATGTCTTCCATTAGATCCATAATGGAAGTCTTTTTCAGCCTTCCTTAAACTCCATCTCATGTAAGTCTTTTTGGAACAATGGACTCAAACCAGCACCTTACCGCTGTGCTGCTAGTCTATTTTCACCCACCTTTCACTCATGTTCTATTGAGCAGCAGTAGCCCCACTTAGGAGGCTTTCAGGCGCAGTATTGAGCTCCAGGTTGCCGACGTTTTGGAAGCACTCCAAGCCTAGAATGCGGGAAAATAGATTTTAAGCCCAACAGTAGTGCTCTTGTTGTGTTTATGGGGTATGGCGCGTAAGTACAGCACAGGCTATTATGTTGCCAGGTGGATTGATGAAAGTAGGTGTTTAGATCAGATATTTGAGAGACAAAAAACTGAAAACAGAAGCTGTAACGGGTGGACCATCTCCCTAGTGTTCAAAAAAATATTACCTGTAAAAGACGTGTAAAACATTCAAATTCATTTTTTGTTGTATCAGAGTAATTGCACATGTGAAATATTTCTTAATATCTAACATTTAATAAAAAAATGTTAAATTTAATCAGGTAAAATTATTCACAGGTACCACAATTACTGGTAGACTCTTCTTACAATATTTCACAAAATTGGAGCATACAAAAGGTCCTTCCAAATTGGAGGCTAGCATTTCATTTTCTCATAGGGCAACATGAGGGATAAACATTTATGATGTCGTAAAAATTTACGCTTGCACATTGAGTCCAATTCAAATCTGCATGGACCAAAGTGGAGGGAAGTGCACCTCAGTATGTTGGAGCCTTTACAGTCATGCTTTTAGACTGTGGGAGGAGGAAACCCCAAAATATATCTTTTTCAAGCTCAGTGATTAAAAAAAAAATGTAAATGTACAGGTTTTTTACTTCTTAAGTCTGATATCGAGCTGTGAACATTTGGTTGTCCTCCACAAACAGAACCACTTTACATCAATTACTTCAATTAATAAATGCTAAAGGAAAACTAAACAAGTACTTTTTTCCTTTCTTTTCTATTCAGGATTTTTTTGACACTAGTTGTCTTTATTCTCAGTGGTTTAGACAGGAAATGACAAACAGAAAAGGGAGGAAGACATGCAGAATACTTCCTGAGGTCAGGAGATGATTCCTGGATAGCAGATGGCCTCCTTATATGGTGGTCCAGCTTTTTGTCTCGCCATGCACCACTCCAAAATGCAATATTTTTACTTAAAAACACTCACTTTAACCTTTGACATCTTGGACGCCCTCATCCGTGCTATGTTTGCGTTTCTACTGCAGTGAGACTCCAACCAACAGATTCATTATCTGGCATGTAAATTGTGTGTTCATGACAGTTTGAACAGACAACCAATAAATATTACAAACTTATAAATATTACTAATTTACACAATTATATTGTAATAATGATAAACTGTCAACATATTTTTAAAATATAAAACTGTGCATCACTTTTTTTTTAAATTTAGATGACATCAGTGTAAATACATACTACGCAAAAAAAGAAACTCTGCAGCCGCCTTTGAAATAAAAACCCATTTGCATAAAGTTTAAAACAACCAGTCAGATTAGGAAGCCTGTATATGATGTTAAAAGAAAATTATACTGTCTGGTTGGAACACCAGGCTAGTTGTTGTTTGACCAGATAGTTGTTGATGCTGTCATATTATTAATAATGACAGTTTGGCTTTTCTATGAAATGCACAGTAAAAACAGCAAATTTTGTTGCTCATGATTGATTTGTAAAAGCAATACAAATGGTAAAACATTCGGGTGCATACTTTTCATAGACTCTCACCAGGTAGGGATATTTAGTCCGTTGCTAAACAACATAATTTTAGTGACTCTGACCAAATTACATATTAAATGCTACAGTTAAAGTCCCTGTAGCATTTAATAAAATCCAAACATTTTATTTCTATTGTATGGACAAAAGATGTTTTTTTTTCTGACATGCCTCCAAAACAACCAGCTGGCATGTAGCACCATCTAATTTCCGTTGTGGAGACTTGGTAACCCCTGGACGCCACATTCGGGTGCAGGTTTTTTGGGGGATATTTTACCGCCCTCATTATCTGCCTTAATGTGCACAATGGCAAGATAAACATGGGTGGTTCATCCTGCTCAGTGACCAGTGGATAAGAGAAATGGGTGTTTGTGTCACATCATATTGATACCCAGGGAACAAAATGTTATGGAATGGGTTTGTTTTCTTTCTCGCTGAATAGTCCACATTTTATAATTTATGTTAGAGTTTTATTTTTTTTATGTCCTTGACTTGTCTAGTCACTTCCCTTGGGGGCATTTCTTTCTAAGCAAATCCCCAAAAATACACTTTCAGCTAATGTGAAGATATAAATATTTATCCCGGCTGTGACACAGCAGAGCATCAGCTTCATTCATTCTCTCTGTGGAAATACAATTTATTATCATAAACATCAGCGTAATCTGATTCCAAAGGTAGGAAAAATCTGTTGTGGTTGGCTTTATTGTATTAATCCAGGTTATCTTATTTTGTTTTCTGCTTTTCAGTGACCAATGGGAATTATTTTCACATGGACGAGGAGGAAGAGGAGGGAGTGCTGTATGGGCAAGATGTGGAGATGAGCAGCTCTAATCAGCCCTCCTTCTTACAGGAAAGGTGTGTTTGAGCTTTCTAGCAGAGTTCTAATACAAAAAGCTTAACTCTCTCTGATAATTAAACCCAAACGAGGACAATTCTCTTTACTAATCACTTTTTATCAGCTTCCTGTTCTCTGCAAGTAAGAAAATTACATTTAATGTCTTGATTGAATCTGAAGATGAACATATTTTTTGATTGGTTGAATTTAAGGTCACCAGGAATATGTTAAATTTCAGAATCAGAGTACAGAGTTTATTCTATTTCTTGTCTTTTTATTTATTCAAAAAAATATTGCAAAGCACCTTCATCATGGAAAATAACTCAGAAAAATATTACAATCATGAAAAAAGTATTGGATATAAACATTGGGTGACACATAGTTAATTGCTATTGAATCGTAACAGCTATACATATATAGATGTTACCTAGCTGTCTAACCACCTTCTCATTCATCTTTTGCAGTGAAAGCTCTAAGACATCCCCCAAGGCCCAGCCTCAGTCTCCCACCCAGAACCAGTTCCAGCACATCAAAGCCTCTAAAAGCATGGACCTGGGTACGACTCAAAACCAGCATCACACTGGTGGGGTGATTTTCTTGTTTATCTGTTCTGCATGATGGCCGCATGCAACTCATCCTCGTTTGGAAATTTTTCCTGCTGATGCATGGCTGCTGCATTGGCAGCACAAACTGCATGCAGACTGACATCAATGCAGGCTTGGATACATACACTTTGAATCTGTTGACCACTAATTTTTTGCGCATTTTTGCTTTGGTGTATTACTAACACACTCACATGTTTGTCAAACTCTCTGCCTGAAAGATGATAACACTGTCAGTGGTTTGATAATTGATAGGATTTGTATGTTTTCACTTCTTTCTCCATTCCTAGTTAATTTTCAGTCAAAGCTCATATTTGGTATAAAATTAAAAGAGAATGTCAGGGTGGGTCTTTTATTTGTGAACCAAATGTCAGAACAGCGACTTTAAACCACCATAATGACGCTTTTGCTGACATCTCTGTCACCTGTTGCTCCCTGATTGCTGATGTTCTCGTGCAAGTGCTGAGTGACATTTCAGTTATTGTTGGGAAGTCAGCTCAGAAATGAGCATGTGCACACTTAACGTCTATTCCTTTGCATACATCAGCGCAACATGACAGCGGTCGCAGCAGTGCAACAAAAGTGTTTTGTTTCAAATGTCACTTTGCTCAGTCCTCCTCCTCGACTTCGCTCAGCTGCCAGATGTGAGCACGTGTCTGCGTGTGGATTCGAACAAAAGAGAGGAAGAAATTTATGTCAACTGCTCAAACATTCATTTCTACACAAATACCGTGCTGATCGTTTTCAGTGCTTCGTTTAACCTCTTTTGTTGTTTTACACGTTTAGATACAGATTTACTACGAGTCAGTTTTGGTGTAAATTGGTGTTGCTGTTAAATGTCTAGTCATAGCTCTAAATTTAGTCAGATTAAGTAAAGAAGGAGGTATTTTAGCACTTTTTCACAAAGCTGTTTGTAAAGTGAAGACTAACATGTTGCATATTCTTTATCACCAAAGTAAAGATGCTGCAATTAAAGCATCCTTACTTTCAAGGTTTTATTTAAATTATTGAAATGATAATTCTGGACATTGTAGAAAAATAAGAGGCTAGAACTGTGTATGTAAAGGAACACAGGCATCTTCTTAAAATGACTCCAAAATGAACTATAAAAATCTCCTCTCGACTCTTAAACACAGTTAACTTTAGCTTCAGACGGAAAATATCTCATTGTATGCACAAGTGCCTTTTCATCAGCATATGCAAATCAGATAAGAATTGCATCATTAGCACTTCAGTCTTTTCAAATTAAAAGTTGACTATCGGAACTGTAAAATATCGGTTACACAGACGCACACAGATGCCACCATAATTAAATAATATTTCTTTCTTGATGTACGAGTTGAATGCCTTACAGTCTAAAAGTTAATTTTGTGCTGAACATTTTAAACTTAATTCATTAGCAGCGAGCTTAACTCGCTGTGCTTTAATTAAAGTAATCATTCAAACTCAGCTGCTTTGGCTACGTCTATATCCAAGATAAAAATAAAACAAAAAACTGTAAGTTGGTTGAGTTGGACTTAAGTATTCATTTATTGAAGATGATTACTTGCTACATTCACCAGGGTGTAGTAATTAGAGGAGATATGGACATATGATCAGTAGGCACATTTGTCTATTTCACCAAAACAACTTTGATGACCACAAGATCTTTCCTTCTTTTTCTAGGATTTTAAATGACACCATAAATGTTTTAGCAATATAATCAGTAATTTAGGTTCTGTTTTATGGGTCAGCTCATTTTGTCGGTCTTAATTTTATTTTACAGCCAAACGCAATGAAACTTTTAAAGATAGTTTAAAGTTTTATTTCCTTTTTTTTTCCACTGCACCTGCTTGTCCTTCGTCTTGTCAGCAATATTTATTTTCTTTAATTTTATTATCTCTTAGTACAAAATAAGCTCTAAATGACGACAAGAAAAGATTTATATTGGTTTTAAAGGCCCGGTTTTTGCTTCTGTGGTTATCGTTGTGTGTATTGGTTTAGTTCTACCAGTCAGTGCCTGAAAGGTGGGAGGAGCAAAATGTGATGGAGTTAGAGGGTAATTACCTTTAGGAATGATGATCAAAGCAACGACTATGTCAGGAGCGCAGAGCCGGATGGAGAGTGACTGAAGAAAAATGAAAACATTGAAAAAGATACCAAGAGGTTAAAGGTTAAAAAGGTCAGAGGGGGATACATGGTTGGCCGCAGCTTAAAAGTGAGTGAGAGGAGGCAGGATGAATGAAAAATGAAGCAGATGCTGAAGGGAGGACGGAAAAGTGTTTCAGTAGCAGTGAAGCCATCTTAAATCACAGGAAAGAAGGGGAGGATGTCGGCCATCTTGTAAAATGAGACATGAAGAATAATTGTTAGGTAGAGAATGATGAATTAAGCAGGAGTAAGAGATGCTAAACAAGAGAGAAAATTAAAATGTAGGAACTGCAATGAACACAGCCTTAACTTAACATTAATGTCAGTTTTCTGTGTGTGTTTTTTCTTTCAGTGGCAGATGAGAGCAACATTGGATCCCTGGATGGAAGCACTTCTGGTGAGACATTTTATTTTAGTTCAACCGCAACTAAAAGAAAAACTGAATTAAATTGTAATATAATGTATTATACGCACATACCTTGCAGCAGTTTAGTAAATCATTTCTGTATACCAACGTATTCTTGAGTCTGCCAAACTGTCCAACAGGTGAAGCTTGTCCACATTTGTCTCATGCATGCTATGAATTAACGAAGTAATGTTCCAATTAGTAAATTGGACAAAAAATCCTCTGCAGTGGTCATTTGCAGTATGATAGTGTAAATCAATTTCCCTTCCCGTCTTATGTCAGATCCACAGATTCATATTTGCTTTTTCATCTGGTCTCTTCTGTCCCCGTTAATTACTTGCTGCTGTAGACAAAGCAAATTACATGAGGGGCGCAAACTGGCTTTCGTATGGAAATGAAATCAAAGAATTATTGTACAAAGAGAGAATCCATTTCTCTGTGACAGAGACAGACACTTTTATGTATTGAAATGGATGAATTATGGAAGGACACACTCATCTCAAAGGAAAGCTCAGGTGCACACATGGCTGATGCTTCTTCAAGAGCTCTTGCTTTGGGAGCCTACAGACGTATATATTTTTAAAAGTTTGATCTCAAACTTTGCTCTTTGCCTTGAAGTCTCTTCTGTTTCATTTGCTACTTGAATGTAAGAGCACTCTTCGCTGCACTCAATATGGGTCCCTCTTCCTGCATGCCACCTTTTTTTCTTGTCAATCAGCCTGTTTCCCGCATTCAGCTACGCCTCAGTTTTAGACATGGTGGTATACACTTTTATTATAGCCATACTCTTTCTGTAAGGCGGCCTGGTAATGTAAGAAGCATGAAAGAAGAAAATGTAGAAAAAAAAATGCCAAGCTGAGTTTTATTTTATTACAGCAAAAATCCATAAAACATAAAGAAAAGACTTCTTGTACTTCTTTGCAAAAATGTTTCTTCCTTCTTATATTTTAGTGACTTGCCTGGCTTCAGAGCTTGCTGGGCTCATTTGCAGCTGCTAGATATATAGATAAAGGAGCATCATGCTAAACTGAGCAGCACAGAAAATGCTTAGATGTGCATTCTTTCTGCATTAGCCTTGATAACATGCAGAAATTGTGTTTAACTTAGGTTTTATCATCCGTGTTCTAGGCTGTTAAATGGTGTAAAATGAAACTCTTTCTATTAATGATGTGTTTTATATTCTGATACCTGGAGAATATGATTTTTTTTTCTCTCTGACAGCTTGTAATTAGGGTAAACCGTGTGACTAAATAATGGAGCATGACCAAATTTATGTATTTATATATTTTTGTCCTGAGGCAACCAGTGATTTCTTAATTTTGTTCTGCTTTATTTTACTTTGCTGTGGACTACAGCTCACTTTTCCAACATTTGTATATTTTTGATAGATGGGAGAAAATATGTCCCTTTCAAACAATTCTTCCACTGAATATAAACAGATCAGTTTTGGTTGCTGTTGCAAATTAAATCACATTTATCAAACCACAGTTACTAGATTAACTGTTCTTCCTGAAAAGTCGCAAAATATATGAAATTTGATTTTAGCATTTCCAAGTCCCAAGAATAAGAAAGAAACAAAAACATATCTTTTCTCTGATCCTTCTCACTTCCCATTCTTTTTTTCAGGAAAATATCTGAAATTCTTAGATTTTACAGGATTTTGTGACACTAGTGGCCTTTATTCATTAGTAGCTGGACAGGAAATAGGGCAGACATGCAGTAAAAGATCAGTGACCAGGGTTCAAACCCTGGATTGTTGCTGCTTCTGTAGCCTTTGAATATTTTGCTCCTGCTCTAACACTGAGCTACATGACGCTCCGACGTTTACTTCTATAATTTTTTTCTTCTCGCAGTTAGGAGTTGGCATTATTGCTTTCTTAAGACACCAGAATGTGCTTTTAATGTTAACAACAAACTAACCAAACTAAATCCTCTTAAATGTTTCATTTGCTTGGTTAAATGTTCTGCAGCAAAAATTTAATAATCTTTAATTTGCTTTTTCTTCCTGAGTGGAGTTGTGTGCAGTGGGTGGATCATAAAAGTCTATAATTCCTGTTCATTATTAATCTTTCTGCTAGTGACCATATGGCTCTTGGACAATCTTTTTCATTATTAACTTGACTCATTTGGCAAAAATCTTGCAGGTAGCGCATGTTCTTGTCAAGGCTAGTTGTTCTTAGCAGTTTCATATTATAGCCAGACAATTTTTAAATATGATTAGAACCAATTCCTTCAGTTTCTTTCAACAGTGGGGTTGAAAAGATCTTCCTTTGACCCATCACAGCACGCTCAATGGAAATGAGAAATTGTCCTATACCAGTGACGTGCGGTGAGGTTCATAGCTGGTGAGGCACTGACGTCATCAGAATCAGATTTGCAAATAGATGCATAGATTGACAGCAGTTTACAGGTTATGTTTCACTTCTGCATCCTTACACATACAAACTGTAGCTCACAAAACACACATTTCCTTAAAAAACAAAACAAAATGTCGAAAGTCGGGATAAGCGAGAGGAAAAAAATCACTATCTCTATTATAATCTATCGCTGCACTTGACTTGCTTCCCGAATCGTTTAGCCTAGCTCGCTGTCACTTACTCGGCAGTTGAGGAGTGAACAAGACGAACGTCTGGGATCTTGAGCGCCCCCTGCCATGAGGCAAGAGAACTGCCTGCCTCACCTCGAACCTGTTCTCTGCCGTTTATAATCGCTCATTACACGAAACACGTTACACAGACACAGTTGGTGACAAAAAGCACCGTACATTATATACATAAGCTAAATTATTGGAAATAAGTTCACATATTAAATTAGTTTAAACCATTTTATTGACGCCGTACAGCAACATGCTCTCTCCGCTTAGCAGCCAGCGCAGAGCCAGGGGTTGCGCAATCCAAGGTGAGGCAGAGCTCGCTGCTGCCTCACCGGCATCGCTTCCAAGCATTTGAATGGGAAAATAAGAAAATTCAGCGATTTTGAACAAATAAAAATCGAAATTGGTGAAGCTACATGAAAAATAAATATTTTTTAGTACAAACCACCGGATGAATATAACAATTTAAATTACTTTATGATTATATATTTTCTTTCTTTCCATGATGGCTGGTGAGGCACTGCCTCACCTGCCTCCCCTGACCGCACGTCACTGTCCTATACACCATCAATTAGGACTGAATCCGGTCATATTAGTTATGGGGATTTTATTGCTTAAATCACTCTAATACTAAAACCCAAACACTAAAAAAACATTGAAACAAAAACATCAAAAGCTTGCTATTACTCAGCGAAAAAGGTAAAATGACCTACCGGTACGTTGACATTTTAATAGCAATAAGTCTGAAGTAGTTCTTTCACCAACAAGATTTCTACTGAATTAGACCCGTTTGTAGACGCCTCCACAAACGGGTCAAATTATATTATTTTTGCTAAAGCCAACTCTCTGTATGCAGGACTTGTTGCTTATGGACGCAGTATGCCAGCAAACATGACACAGCTGTTTTCCCCTCCCAAACATTTTTTTTTTTTTTTTTTTTTTTTTTTTTTTTTTTGCACAATTGTATTGTTTTTAAGGCAACCACATCCAGAAGCTCTGTACTTGTCAGGCTGCTCCGGGGATAAGATGAAAGACGACAATATGGGGTGGAATCCTGGAAAATATGCGATTGTGATACAATGACTTCTGGGAATGCTGTTCTCACTTCCAGCAAAGGTTTTCTCTTTCCACACCTCAACAAACCACTGGGCATTCACACTTTTGCACACATACACATAGCAATCATTGTGTTTAACGATGGTAATGGAAAGTCTTCATCATCTGGTGGAAAATATGAACTTTGGCAGATTTCACAATATAATTTACCAAAGGCTAAGATTCAGATTGGTGGAAACTGGGAATTGTTTAAAATGTGTCTGCATTTGTGGAAAAGAGAACTCATTTTTAGAAACCAAAAGAATTCAGCAAATGTCTGGAAACATTCATTTGTAGATTTTTATAAAATATAATTAGATACTCTGAAATGCAGTGTAAATAAACAGATTTTGTGGTCAGTCATTCCTCATGTCTTTGCAGCGGCAGAGAGAAATCAAATCAGCTTTGGAAACAGTAACATGTCACATAATTTTATGGCTAAAAAGAGAAGAAATTCTTTCAGGACATTGAAATTCATTTGTTGTTGTCTTGGAGTCTTAGAGGTTGTTTTCACTCTAAGACTTTCCTAGAGAAAACAGACAAACTATATGCTGGGTCAGTGGGTGACTAGCTCAGTGGGAAATGCCGTTGTCTCGCAATCTGAAAGTTGTGGGTTTGATTCCATTTTTTTCCCATCATACACAGATGAAGTCAGTTTAACACAAATAAAAGGTTGGAATATTTAATTCTCCATACAATGAATAATAAAAAGATAAAAATGTCCCATTTTTTTTGTTTGATTGTGATAAAGGTAAAACCTTTTTGTTCATATTCTAATTTACCCATTGTGCACCTGAATTCAAAACAAAGAGGTAAAGATTGCATCATGATGGGGTAATTTTACATCAAAATATTTACCATGATTGAGCTCTTTTCACTTGAGATTTTATTTTGAGATAATGTTAGAAATATACTATTATGGGGTGTGCTGTGGTGGCGTAGGGGATAGTGCGACCCACATGTGGAGGCCTTGAGTCCTCTATGTGGCCGTCGCGGGTTTGGTTCCCGGACCTGGAAATATTTGCCGCATGTCTTCCCCCCTCTTCTTCCCACTTTCCTGTCAGCCTACTTTCATATAATGTACACTAGAGACCACAAAAAGACCCCCTGGAGGGGGTACATTGACATTTTCCACAAAAAGACCCCCTCCATTATTGCAACTTAACCAAGGTTGAACTCTCTATCTCAAGATAAATGGACAGTAATTTGTATTTGATGCAACAAATTAATAAAAAAAGCTTAAGAATGTTATTTCAAAATAATGACAATTTTAGACTATCAAGTTCTTTTTATCGCAAGATAATCAGATTAGTAACTTGTTCTTGTGCGATTTGAGTAAAACTCACAAAATGTGGGTTCTTACTGAAAATCCACAGACACATTCCTATAGCTTTTACTGCTGAGAGCACAGCAACAAAAATCCCTATTGATCATCAGCTATTATAGTCAAATCAAGTCTCAAAATAACCTAAAAAATCTGAAACTTGCAGCCTAGAAAAGTGTGTAATTTTGAAATGGAAATTGTGCAGGAACTCTGTATTTAATCCTTTCAAGTAGAACATCACAAATCCTGCTAAGATGACATAAGTGAAGCAAATGCAGCTGTGTTTCTTTTTCTGAGCGAGTAAGACATTCTGCAGCCCTCGGTGTTTGTACGCCTTCAAACCAGTGTGTGAAAGATGTGTTCTTGTTATACCAAATGGTTAGGAATTAATGTCTGGCAGAATCACAAATACAAGGTTCATACATGGCCCTAAATTTGCTGGAAAAATTGGTAATTTGTTTTTTATACTTTCCAAGTGTGGGCAAGTGTGGAAAAATAAACTGGAGTAGAAAAGACCTGCATGTTTCCAGTTATTTTTTTTCTTTCCATTGCTAAAACGATTAAAGTTTGAATTTCTAAATATCTTCCTCTTATTTAGATATTACATATTTTTTCATAAAATATAGACACTGCAAACAAGTCTCAGTGCCAATACAATGAATGCCACATATGTCAAAAAAGTGTTGCAAACTTTAAAACTTTACTTTCTCTCTGCTTGTTCATAAATAAATTTCTAAACCAGCATCATGTTTCATTGAAGACAACTTGAACCCTGTGAACAAGACAAAAAGTATCCTGGGAAATAGTTCAGAAAACATTTTGTCTATGATTTTCATACATGCTTTCAGACCAAGAAAGCATTAATTTCAGATGGTTTTATAGAGATTGATGATTCTCTTACAGTATATTACAGGGCATAATTTGTTCAGAGCCTCCTCAAATCTTAAAGGGATTTGGATTCTTCATGCAAAATCCACTTTTTTTTAATGCTTAAATACATTTTGTTGTGACTGTCGAAAGCTTATTCTCTCCTGTTTCTGTATGGACGTACTTTCTATTCTTTTTGCGTCATAACTTTTAAGTCTGTTTATTTTTTTCTATTTCCTATATGTTTTCTTGCCTATTACACCTGCGGAACTGATTAATAAGGTCATGGACTTCCTGCTAATCAGTTTTGTGAAAATTTCATTCAGTTCATTTAATCAGTATTTCTAGTAAGGTTCATATTAATATATTTGAACGCAATCCCTTTATAACACCAATATTTATCAAGAGTGACTGGGTTTTAGATTTTGTATTTATAAATAAATATTCTTTAATTCTAATTAAAGGTTTACAAAAAATGATATTTAAGCAGTAAAAATGTTAACACACTCCCAATACAAAACTACATTTTGTACTGGGAGATAGTCCCCCAATACAAAACTACATTTTGTACTGGGAGATAGTCCCCCAATACAAAACTACATTTTGTAGTTTTGTATTGTATTTTGTATTGCATTCATCAAAAAGGTTCTTTTTTGGTATTTTAACAAAAAAGTTCTCCTAGTGCAAGTAATGAACAGCCCAAGAATTTGACTGAAAACTGAAAATATTGGACAATGTTTACTTTTGAAATTGTCTAGCAATCTGCCAAATTGCTGACCAGGATGGCCAGTTTTTTTTTTTTACATGTTTAAATAGCCTCACTTGTTACTTTAATGCACTTAAGTGTGTTTTCCCGTCCAACACACAGTCCCACTTGCTCAAATGTGTGTGTGTACTTGTGAGTAGACGCTGGCCAAGTTTTTATAATGCTTTAAAGCAGCATTAAATGGATGCAGTGCTCGTCTGCTGCTGTCGTTGTGCTCTATATTCTCAGTTTTTCCTTCCTCCGACAGCTCTATCTGTCTCTGCCTCGCTCTCATTCCCTCTTTTCTTTGCCAACGCCATTCAGGCTTAGCATCTGGCAAACAGGCAGAGAAGCTTATAGGACGGACAACATCTCTCTGTGTGTATGTGTCAGGGGGTCCATGTGATGCTGAGGGACGCTGGTGCAGCCTATTGTCTGAATCCGTCCCCGGTGGATGTTTGACTTTGAAAAGCATCACACACTGATGAGGCACTGCCAGATTTGTGTCTTTGGAGAGCTGCATTCGCTCCTGGTCCCGCTTCTGCTTCCTCCTTTTCTGCGATTGTGTCTTCATTTCTTTCCGCATCTCTGTCTTTCTCTGTTTTTTTTTTGTTGTTTTTTTTGGTGTCGTCTTGGTTTCCATTGTTTCCTGGTCTCACCGGCTCTCGCAGACTTTGCTTTGGATTTAACCTGAAAGCCACCTTGTTAGGACTGATGTGGATTGATGGATTAATTTGTCTCAGGGAGTGCAGCTCAATTTGTTCGCCTGTGTCGTCAGACACTACACGATTCCGGCACACATTAGCTCCTCACAGCCGACATTAGATAAAGAATTCAAACAGCTGAACTAAGCAGTCGTGTTTTTCATTTCACCCCCTGTACATTATGGGCCTGTGCGCATGGAGGTGTTCAATCCTGAAAGCATTCTCAGACTGTGTGCTCTTTTCATGGCATTTGTTGTGTGTTCATCACATGCGGATGTATCACTGTTTCTCTGCGTAGGGTTGGCCGCTCCTCTGTATATTGAATGGCCTTTGACCCTTATCCATCTCCCCCAGTAAGCTAATAAAGGTGAGAAGTAATCAGAAGATGGTCAGTGCTGTCGTTTCTTGCTGGCACAGTCATTCATCTCTCTTGGGTTTTATGTAGTGATCACTGACATGTGCTGAACCCTATTTTATATCAAGTTTGAGAGGAAGAAAGGCCATTTGTTTCCCTCAATTAACTGTCAGATAATATTTTGAGGGAAGTCGATATCTTCAGAGTAAATGTACAGTTCTTCTGGTCTTTGAGATTGTGATTAATTGCCTGGCAGGCATAGTTGTGTTCAAAATAATAGCTGTCCGACATCACTAACCAGATCAAAAAAATTAAAATAAAAAATAAAATAAAATCAACAAAAGCAACTCCTTGTTTTTTTTTTTTTTAAATTAATTTTTTATTTGGGAAGGCAAATTACAATTATTTTGTACAATTCAGCTTCCACCACATTGGAAGTATGAGAATGAATAACATAAGCCCAACCAGTTTTTTGTTTTTTTTGTATAATAACAGAACATCCATAACAGAAGAGTGAGTGGGGGGGATGGAGGGTCTGGTCTGAGTTTTCTTATGTTAGGGGAAAAACACAATCAAGAGCGTAAGTTTGCCATAATCCTGAGCCAAAGTACAATACACAGAGAAACAGTACTTGCATGTAATAGAGATATTTAGTCCACAGGAATAACAGATTTTATATAGTTTGTCCATTTAGACCAGATCTTGAAGAATAATTCCCTTCGGCCTTGGACAGAAAAAGATATCTTCTCCAGAATGTAAATGTCCTGTACAATCTTGAGCCAGTCCTCAACAGTAGGAGCTTCAGGCTTCAACCATTTTCTAGTGATTGTCTTTTTGCTTGCTGCCAGGAGAACCAACAGCAGTTTTTTATCTTCCAGAGTCCAGTTATCAAGTGAAATGTTTCCTAGGTACAGGGATTCAAATTTACATGGGATCCTTTCAGTAAAGATGTTATTCAGGTGGGAGCACATTTGTTCCCAAAAACCTTTAATAACCGGACAATCCCAGAAGATGTGATGATGATTTGCCCCGTTTGTTCCACAGAGTCTCCAACATGTGTCTCCGCTGCCCTGATGTTTTTTCTGAACTGGAGACACAAAAAAACGAACAGTGTTTTTCCAACAGAACAGCCTCCATGTGTTGGAGCTCGAGGTCATCCAGTGTAATTTGTTAATCTGTTCCCAGACTTCAGTTGAGATTGATAAATTTCCTTCTTTTACCCATTTGTTTCTTATGTAGTTTGTATCACCTTGTTTAGACGATAGGATACCATTGTACAGTATGGAAACAAGTTTCTTGCATGAACCTGACTTCAACAAGGATAGAAGCACATTAAAAAGTCCTGGTTTGGCTGTTTCCCAATTGTCACCTATATTTTGATTGAAATAGGTCCTAACCTGTAGATATCTAAAGAAGTCGTCCTTCTCCAACCTTTTAGATCTCTGAAGTTCCTCAAAACTCTGAAACACGCCCTTCTGGGTAAAGCTATAGTAGGTGGTTAATCCTTTTTGGATCCATCCTCTAAATCTCCCATCAATCTTGTTTGGTTTAAACGCTGAATCAAATGCACACCATCTGAGTATTTTTATCTGGTTACCCAATTTACAAATTTTAATGACCTTACTCCAAGAATCCAGCATAGTGTGTAATATTGACCCATGTGGTATATTCAGCCCTTCTTGTAAGTTTTTGTCCATTAATACTGATATTAAAGGTTTTCCTTCCACTGTTGTTCCTTCCAAATCTTTCCACCTTGCGTCGTAAGATGGAGAGCATAAACAAAGCACAGGTCTTAATTGAGCTGCAAGGTAATAAACCTGTAGATTAGGAAGACCCAAACCACCTTTCTCTTTCTTTAACTGCAGTGTATTATACCTCACCCTTGCCTTTTTCCCTGCCAAATATACTGAGATATTAATCTTTCCCACTCTATGAAATGTCTTTCTGATATCAGGATAGGTAGACACTGAAATAGATATAGGAAGCGGGAGAATGTTCATTCTGACCGTCTCCACTCTGGAGTATAAATTTGAGAAAGGGATCAGATTCCATCTCTGTATGTCTGATTTCAGATTTGAAATTAGGGGCTCATAGTTGACTTCAAAAATCTTAGTGAAATCTTTGGGCAATGTGATCCCTAAATATTTTATGGATTCTGCTTCCCAGTTCCAATTGTACAGACTCCTAACATTGTTCTGTGGGATATAATTTATTGTTAAAACCTGAGTCTTGGTAATGTTTATTTTGTAACCCGAGAGTGAACCATATTCCTCGATCGCCCCCATAAGTACAGGTAGAGTTTGAGCAGGGTTTGTTATGGTTAACAATAAATCGTCTGCGAACAATGACAACTTTTGTTCCCCGGATGTCATGTGAACTCCAGCTATGTCCGTCCTCTGTCTTATCCACTGGCTTAACGGCTCTATGAAAAGGGCGAAGAGGAGGTGAAACACAGCAGCCCTGCCTCGCACTTTCTAAAGTAAAAGGATCAGATAGGTCTCCGTTAATTTTTATCCTAGCAGATGGTTTATTGTATAAAGCAGCAATTACATCTATTATAGTCTGGTGGAACCCAAACCTGGACATAACTTTGTAGAGAAAGGACCATCTGACCGAGTCAAAGGCCTTCTCCGCATCCAGACTCAGTATGAGAGTCTCTATTTTTTGTTGGGCTACATGATTTAAAATATGCAAAGTTTTTCTGATGTTATCCTGCGTCTGTCTCTGTCGGATGAAACCTGTTTGGTCCTTATGGATTATCACTGGCATGATGTTTTCCAATCTCTGTGCGATTATGGCAGTAAATAATTTATAATCAATATTTAGCACACTTATTGGGCGGTAGTTTCCGCATTCCAACTTATCCTTTCCGTCCTTAGGGATTAGCGAAATAGTTGCGTCTCTCCATGAGGGAGGGATTATTTTCCAGTACATTGTTAAAAACTCTTACTAAAACAGGGACTAACTGATCTTGCATTTCTCTGTACCACTCGGCAGCAAACCCATCCGTTCCTGGAGATTTCCCTCCTTTCAACTTTCTAATCACCGATCTTAATTCTGCTTCAGTTATCTCTGATATTAGTTGTTCATTTTGCTCGCCTGTAATGTTGGGCAGATAGAGTTGGGAAAGGAAAGTATCTATTCGCTGTTCATTATTCAATTTGGGCTGGGAGTATAGATTTCGGAAAAAATCTCCAAAGCATTTCTGAATCTTTTCTAGGTTTGTTTCAACCCTATTTGTATATATATTCTTTATTTTGTGAATAGTTCTATCAGCTTGTTGTTTTCGTAATTTAAATGCTAGGAGCTTCAGAGATTTTCCCCCTGCTTCATAATATTTCTGTTTAGTAAAGAGAAGTTTCTTTTGTATTTCTTGTATGTTTAAATCATTCAGTTCTTTTTTCACTATCTCAATTTTAGCTCTTGTTGCCCTCTTGAACGTTTTGGAGTGCTCTTCCTGCAGTTTTTTCAGCTCAACTTCCAATTGAGTTTGTTTTTGTTGTCTAATTTTCTTTTCGTATGAGGAAAAGGCTATTATTCTTCCCCTGACTACCGCCTTTAGAGCATCCCAAAGTATTGCCGGACCCACCTCTTTATTATCATTCTCCTCCAAATATTGTTTGATTTCAGTTTTCATATTCTCCTTAAAAATTTTACTATTTAATAGGTTTGTATTCAGCCTCCAGAGCGTGGATCTGCTTTTTTCAGCCAGTTGAAGGGAGATATAGATTGGGCTGTGGTCTGAAATTGGACTAGATTCGATCTCCCAACTTTTTAATCTATGCACATCTTTTTTAAACATGAAGAAATAATCTATTCTTGAGTACACATTGTGAAGCAACTCCTTGTTTAAGAATGAAGGTAGTAATTGCTGGTTATAGTGCTCTCAAAATCTTAGCAAAATGACTCCATTGTAAGGTCAGGAATTTGTTCTTTTATTTGCAATGTATGACTTTTCAAGAAGAGAAAGCTTGAAGATTTTTTTTTTCTTTTTTTTGAAAATATGTGAAATGAATCTCAAAAGTTCTTTTTGGCAAAAATTTACTCCGCTGGCCATTTTTTATCTTTTATCTACAATGATTAAAAGCTAAAAGTGAGTGATGCTAGAAATCTAATTGATTTATTGTAATCAGCAGAATTTGTAATTTAAGGAAAGTTTTTGGTAGCCTTTTTGCCTTTTAAAAGTGTTGCTTCAACAATTATAATGGAGGGATGTGAAACATCAAACCTGATTTCTGCTGGAAGTTGAAAGCACCTCAGGAACTCTTCTCGACATCCAACATCATTACACAGCAGATACACACATGCAAACTGTCAAATATTTACACCTAAATCATTCAAAGTAAACAGCCGTGTCATTACACTGAATACATAGTTACATTGTTTATTATGTGATGAATTCTGTGTATATGTCTTTCAGAACATTCCATGACTGGGTTGGGTTGTATAAGGGATGTGATGTATTTCATAAATATTAGCCTGTAACGCTGAAGGATTTCTACTCTAGGGAAAGCAACGGCAGCTGAATTTTATCCCAACTAAAACACCAATCTTCTCCCTTTATTACTGCACATGTATAGTGAAGGAGATAAAAATAGTTACGTCTTTATTTGGGGCCCCAGTGTGTTTAGTGCTCCAGAAGTTGGGGTTGTTGGTAAGTCTGCTGGCTTTGTAAGCTGAAGCATGCTGATAAGCTGCTCCTTGGTGTAATTTTGACTTTGAAAATAGCCCACTGCTTTTTCTGCCAACAAAGTAGCTTTGGGATCACTTGGCATTCTCTCTCTCTCTCTCTTTGCGGCTTTCTTTTTTATTTTTTATTTATGTTTTGTTTGTAGTTGTTCTTTTCCTTTTTTTTCTATTTGTCACTGCCCTATTATCACTCCCATCTGTTCATTCCCAGGATCGGTGTCTCTGTTTTTCTGTCTTCATCTTTCAGAGTTTTGTTGATCTTTACCCCACTTTCTGACTCTGCCGATCTCCCCCAAAACCATTTTGTTACTCTTGTCTTTCTTGTCATCCCTCCCTCTCTCTAAAAGCTGCTTAATACTATCTTCTTGCAGTTGCGCCACAGTAATTACATTTCTGACATAAATCCTGCTTCTCACAGCAGAAATGTTTGAGTGAGACTGTGAGTGAATGGTCAACGATCTCCCTGTGTGTGTCAGGATGTAAGAAATGTTTTGTGTTTATTCCTGGATTTACCTACCAAACATCACGTGACCTGTGAGGAAAAACCCAATCCTTCTCTGGATTTAGATGCAAAAGTAAGTTCACATGCTGGGAATTCTTGAATTTACTCACAGTTGATCTCCAAAGTTGAGGACTGAGCCCTTTTTAAAATAAAAAAAGTCATTCATATATAACAAATTGCAAAGAACACTTCTTGTTTTTCAATGTGTTTTATTGTGTTTATGTAATGCATAAATGTGAAATGGAAAGAAAAACAAATACAAAACATTTACAAAGATTTATAGCGTGGATTTGTATTCAGGCTCTTTTACTCCGTTACCCTTAAATAAAATCTAGTGATAGCAGTTGCCTTTAGCAGTCACTTTGGTATTTAATAAAGCAGCCTGCCTCTGAGTGACATGTGGAGTGTGTTTATGGATGAGAGCCTCACACTCTGTGGCCTTTTTCCGTGTCTTTGAGAAATAGGCCTGAATTATGCATGTGCATACTTTTACTGTTTGTTATTACTCTTTGTGTGATTCTATGGTTAATGGTTGTTTAAATAGATGTGGAAGTCACATCAGCCATCTCATCTCCTTCGCTCTCAGAGCTTTCTCTCTCACACACGCACACACACGCCACCATCAGTGTGTATAGGGAATCATTAGCTAAAGTGATGCAAGTTTAGCTATCATGAATCAAAGTGGCATCATATCGACAAGCTAGAGCCAGCAAGGAATCCAAAGTGTGTGGTGTGTGTGTGTGCGTGTGTTTGTGAGAGAGGATTACTAGTATTTTGAGCTGGCAGCCGGCCCAGCTTTCCGCTTTTCGTCTTTCATTTTTCTCCTCTCCTTCTTGCCACCAGGGTTTTCCCTGGTGATATTCCCTGCAGGAAATTTAATTTGCTCTCCCCCCGTGTCGCCCTCTCTGCTGCCCATTTTTTCCCTATCTCGGCTATCATCAGTGTCTTAGTTGTTGTACATGGTGCCAGTCCAGTCACCCTTATCCTTCTTTGTTAGCTTCAATCCACAAAATTTTATTTTTTTTAATTAAAAAGATTTTTTTTCATTCGTTATAAACAGTTCTTTTTTTTAATATATTTGAAAGTGTATCTCCACTACACGTCTGGTTTCTATCATGTGAGTAATTCCAACATGCTTCTGTCAACCTCTGGGCTTAATCCCTCCCTCCTTTAGTAATATGTCTGTCCCTACACCAGACTTGAGATGATGGATAGGGAGCCAACAACTGTGAAGCCAACCTGGAATCCATCAAAACCCCAACAACTGTAAATTTCAGTACATCAGACTTTTTTTCTGTTCTCCAGAGTTCAGCCATGTCATGTTCTTTTTAGTTTCCAGTCAGAATCAACTTGGGCATTTACCCTAATCAGAGCAATATACTGCAAGAATACTGCATGAGACTGAAACAAAGCATTTGTATTTTTGTTCCCAATGTATTTTAGTTATTTGTCTTCTGTAACAACTTGTTTCTGGTTTCCACCAGCTCCATGTACGCCTGTTGAACTCGGACCAACTCTTGGTTTGAAGAAGTCCAGTTCGTTGGAGAGCCTCCAGACGGCCATGTCAGAGGTCAACAAGAAAAACGAAATGCTCCCTTTCCACCGCCCTCGCCCAAATATGGTCAGAGGAAGAGGATGCAATGAGAGCTTCAGGGCAGCTATTGATAAATCCTATGATGGCCCAGCTGAAGATGATGATGGTAAGAGTTACGTGGCAATATGTGTTTTATGCCACATAATGTTTCGGACTTCCACAGTCAATATTTACTGGAAGCACTTTCTATCACAGCATGGTAATAATACGGTTATAGTTTATAGTTTATATCACTGCATAATACATAAGAGCAAAATTACCGTAAAACTTTCTTGTAATAACAGCTTATATTAGGATGTCAACTGTGAAATGGCACTCACAATGTCTAATAAAATGAGCATTTATTGATAATAATATGTCACAAAAAACAAAGAAAACTTGTAATAAACTGACTAACAATGCAATTTTTTGGTACTTAAAATTAGTATTTTGCAAATGTTTCTATCATTATTGATCTATTACTCACATAATTAGAGCTTTGTGAATACATCAGCAAAAAATACGGTTGACATGAGATTGAAACTAAGAAAAGTCATACCAACATTGACTTGTGCATCGTTAGAAAATAAGGAAGCTTTTCTTTCACACTTTGCAAATTACCTCATCAAATCACAGTTTAATCGAGATTTCATTTTCAGCTGTTTAGGCATGACAGTGTTTGCAGAAGATTTTCTTTTGTGTTTATTTTATTTAATTCCACCTTTCTGAGATCAGTTTCATCTCTCTCCCCTTCTCTATGCTTTTCACTGTTGGAAGCTGTTTATATATATATATTTTTTCATTAAAATGTTAAAATTTTACTCCAGACATCTTCAGCCCTCAACTTATCTTCAATAAGTTTACCTATGCCAAAAAAGGCAGGTAAAAATAACTCTTTACTAAGTAAATGTAGAACATGTAAATTATACAGAAAATAATATAATGCATTTTACTCAAATTATTATTATTTTGCTTCTGATTCATTTAATCACTGTTGCTTCCCTGCTGCTGCTTTTTAACTCTACTGTCAATGGGAAAAGTTGTTTGACTTCACTCTGTGTGATGTGTTTTCAAAGCAATTCATAGGTCCCCATTTCCAAAGTAACAGAGATTTCTATCTTTCTATCTTTTGCATCTAATCGCTCGCATTCATCTTCGGTGCCTTTAGGTGAAATTTTTCCCCCGTGATTGATGCATTCTCAGCTTACCTCCACGCGCGAGGCTTTCCTGGATCACATTTTCTCCAACAAAGTGTGACAAGAGTCTTGCAACAGACGCCTCATGCCTCAAAACATCAACACATATTCAATTCCCAGCTGCATTATTAACAGCTAACTCTTATCAGTCACCACCACAGTAATGAGTCGGCCTGTTTCAGATCACTACGCTCACACAGGATAAGAGTAATAGGGCATGTCAACACCACACATGCAGTGGCCACATCTGTCACCGTCTTTCTAACTGTTCAGCACTTTCAGAGTTGCTGATATTTGACACAGTGCACCTTTGTGAAGCACTGAGTATCTTTCATTCTTTGTATTTATTTCTTCTTTCCAATTGTGCATGTCAGATAGACTGTTACTTTGTTGTCAGATAAGCTTAGTAGGTTTTAAAATTACTTTAATTGTGCATCCTTTACTGAATTTCACATTTTATTTTCTCCTGGACAGAAGTGTTTGTTGTTTAACTTGAAACTGCCAAATGTATTGTCAGGGACAGCGCTGTCATAGCTGCCAGAATGCATAACTTCTTCACAAATTATTACTTTCACTGCAGAAAGGTACCCATGGTTTGTGGAAATACTGATCTGATTCTGATATGAATTTGTTTTAGTAAGATATATTTTATACTTTAGTTTAGATGAGCATTTAATACAAGTGTCACCAGAGCTGTTTATATCAGCAAGCCAAGCAGGCAATGGCAGAGCCCCTGCGAGTCTCCCTGTCGATCAGTATTTTGTAGTTTTGTCACTCCAGCTTGTTTAAATGAACCATAGTAACTGAGTTTTCAACCCAACAAAAATATTTTTTTCTGAGATGCCATCTGTCACCCCATAAATGCTGTAAGTCCTTCTACAGTTACTCAAAAAGTCACTTGAAGCCAACAGACACACTGCACTGTGTTGAAAGTAAACTCTGCGGTTGGGAGCAGTAAAAATACCAATATACAAGCTGCAGCTCAAATCCTTTTGCATTCATTTGGCTCAGAAATTAAAACAAAAAAAATAGAATGGCTCTGCATTGCAGCTACACTAAGCCTGTACAGAGCTATCACAGATTTGTTTCATCATTGGATTCATGGGATTTCTCAGAACAGCTGATCAGAAGCCAGTTTTACCCTTGCTTTGTGCTGCCTTGGTAACGTGTCTGCACCGATTCAGACACATTTTTTTTTTTTTTAAATGTGATGAAATTGCATGCTTTGACGCACATTGAAGACAATGTGGGACAGATTTGTGAGTAATGTTCATATGAAATAAGAGATGTAAATAGATGGATAAATGGATGGAAAGACCTGGATTGATTTTGTAATGTTCCTTCCACATAATTAAGTAGTAAAAGTAACTACCGACTCCAAAACCAAAGTTTCACTTTATATTGAGATTTCTATAGATTAGGCTTACAACCAAAATTGGAAAAAAGCAGAGAATAACTCATGCTTTGTGGAAAAATACAAACCCCTTTGGCCAATAATCAAACCTCTAACATCTGACCATATTATTAACCTTCAAACACAAAACAGAGCTAAATGAGAACAGTTGACTGAGAGCAAGCAAATGAGCTGAGCACCAATAAATTGACCCATCGCTTCCACACTGCAGTGGTGACAACATTTGTTGCAAGATACTGTTTTGTTACTGTTGAATGATTATACTTGATTGAGTAGTATAATCAAGGCTACAAGGCTGTAATAAATTACAGATTCTTTTATTGCTATTAAAACATATAGATCATCCAGTTCATTAATTTCTTTGAAAACAAAATTTGCTCAAAGTTTGTCAGCAATGCCATGGTTGCATGCTCTGCATGGAGCCTTAATGTCTCCAGTAGACCATCAGCATCACAGTTTCCTCCTGAGTTTTCAATGTGTTTTCCTCCTTTTGTAAGATCATCAGCCAAACTCTCAAAATCTGATCAACTTTTATGGCGACAAACTAACATCTCTTTATCCAGGATGACTCCTCACAATGGCTGTTTGTTTAATATGTCTTTGTTTACAAAGCATCCAGTTCATTAATTTCTTTGAAATTAATAAATTTATTTGAAATGAATGAACATCTTAAAATCTGAGATGTTTTTCTTTGAACATCACTGACTCCCAAAAAATATCAAAATCTGCATGGGTAGCAGGAAGTGAGTCGGGGCGTGATGCAGTTTGGAGCTTTGGTGTCAGAAAGGGTAGAAGATTTTGACAGAATCCAATTTTATGATGTGAAGTAGACTTTCTGTATTGTTATTTTTTATACAGTATGCTCATTTCCCTGTAGAGGTCGTGTTGTGTTCACATGTGTTAAATGTGCTAAATAATGATTATGATCAGTGCTTTAGGGTTAGCATAACTAACTTGCCAGTTAGCAGCACCCACCATTGATTTTAGATTTAAATGGATCACACATTTAGTCATTAAAATCTTTCAGAGTTTCACACTGCAAGAAAAAACACATGAACTAACACGAATGACACACACAGTTACAGTTTACAAACAGACAGTCTTCGTAATTAAACCTGAAGTTAATATCCACACAAAATTAGATCCAATTCAAAGTATCTAATTTGAGTTTGGTCATCGTTTTCTATCCGATGAATAGTCGGTGTGTTTTAGTGAGTGTTTGTGTGAAGGATCATTGTTATGCATAGCCAGACCTTCAGCCTGCTGATGAATTAATGAGGCGTTGTAGTTTATTCTTTGAACCTCTTTGGGTTCTTATTTCTTTGAGTTAATTAGTTCACTGAGAGGTTGATAAATGTCCCGTCAAGATGTGGAATGGAGAAACTTGAGTGCAAATCAGTTTTTCTTTGAATTTTTTATTGTTATGTTTGCTGTGGTAACCATTACATGGCCTTGATTGTTTTCTGTCACTCTGTGGGATTATGTGGGGCATAGTACGAGTAAAACTGTTGAAGGGTAAACAACTTTTTCTGCTGTTTCCAGTGTTCTTCAATCCACTCACGTCTGTCTCCGTCTTTTCCTCCACCTGTTAAATCCTGCAGATGAAGGTTCAGAGTTGAGTTCAGGCCGTGACACTCCTGCTAGTAGTTCATCCCGGCAGGGACTCGCTGATCAAACAGAAGAGAAAACCAAAAAAGAGAAGAAAAAGAAAGAGAAAACCAAGAAGAAGGAAAAGAATAAAGGGAAAGGAAAAGAAAAGGAGAAAAAGAAAGCAGAAGAGACAGAGGAAACAGAAAAGAAGGGCAAGAAAATAGGCTTTGCTCTTCTGAGGTGAGTAGCTGGAATTTTTTTCATTTGACAGAGTTTCTTTGCTTTTTTCCAGCATCAGCTGGATGGAGCAGCACTAAGCTGAACCATCCTTTCTTCATTTAAAGAATGTTTTAAAGACGTCTCTGGCTCAGGTGGTAGACCGGTCAATCACCTGTCACAGGGATGAAGATTGATCATTTGCGTTCTCTCTCAACATTTAAATGTCCTTTTGAGCAAGGTACAGATCTCCAGAAGGCATGGATCATGTTTTTCTTTTTGTTACTTTAGATTACTTTGATTGCACAATTGTGTTTTTTTTTTTTTTTTGGTTGTTTTTTTGGAGTTGCAAAGGATCTCTGAGTTCCAATTTCTTGTTAGTTCTGTTTTGTTCAGAGATGGTTGACTAGATAGTTTCTTAATGTTTGACCTAGTTGGTTTGTTGTGTTTGTTTATGCAGTTCAAATGCTTTCTTAAGACAAATGGAAAAAAAAAAAGTTAAGTGACTTCTTTTGTTGGATAGATCTAAAAATCCACTCAAATTGAACAAACCATATTTAAAAAGTCTGTAACCTTATGCTCCAGCTTACGGCTGGGGGATGCATCGAGTATACTCAATGTATCACGATATTTTCAACTTACGATAGTTAAAATTGCTATATTGCAACCATTGAGTTAACTAATTTTAAAACCAGGCATTAACCAATGCTTTACTACAAACTACCTTTAACGCATGTGGCTCTAGTGTCAGCGTAACGTCCTGACTGAAAGAAAATCATTATAACTTATTTATGTCACGTTAACGAAGAACAGCTGAAAAGTTACCGGGTTCATTAACTGCGTAGCAGTTTTGCTCCAACTCCTCCTCTGGTCATTTCTATATTCTTTGCACAAAATGTTTTCTAAACATTAATGTTGTTTTCACATATCATCTCCAATGTCCGCTGGACTTCGGGTTGCGCCGTGTCAGCTGTTTGGGATTCCCCTCTGTAATTTCCCCTCAAAAAGCATGGAGGGGAATCCACACTTCCTGATTGGCTACCTGTCACATTCAACAGGCTGCTAACGGAAAACCCCTCATTTTGATCGGAGTGGCCACAACAATCTACCTTAACACACCACACACTACAGGATGATTGGTTACCAAATCACAAGCGACAATCTTAGAACTATCAACGTTCTAAGATTGATGTAAGGGGAAAATGTTGGTGTGAACTAACGTGTAGTGTGAACTATTGCATCAGGTAGTCGGATGTGCCCATCTTCTCTATTTAAATCTAATGATTACTGAAGGGCAATATGGTAAACAGACTTTATCATCTATTTTTGTTTTTTGGTTGATTTGTTTATTTTATCAGTTCCAGTGTTAAGCGTTCTTTTGAAAATAAAGTGGATCTATCTTTGTCAGGAAATCGCATGCATTATTACGTCATTTCTATTAAAACAGTGTAAAAAGGTCTTTAAACAATATTATAGTTTATCGCAATAATTATTCGCTCAACAAAATTTGCTATCGTGACAGGCCTAATTGTGATATATGTTGTGTATTGTGATATAGCAAAAATATATCAGGATATATTTTGTAAAGTTAAATACTTTAAGCAGGCCTTATTGTGTATAAACTGATAATTTATTGTTTAAGTATAACAGATGCCGCCGTCTACAGATTGATTTTGAAGTTGTTGAGCAATGTGTTCCTACAATAGTTGATTTAGTAAATAGTTGTTCCAACCTTGCAGGGACCATGCCCTGACGTTCCCCTTTAAATGTCCTTTGTGTTGCTGTTCAACACAAAGGACACTTCAGGAGAATGTTTTTATTTACTGGACTGTATGTCAGAGTTGTGCTCAATGCAGCAGGCTGACTCCAGCTGACAGCAAATCTATTCTTAATGTGAAAATCGTATCCATAAAGTCTGTCACTGAAAACTATGTGAACAGTTTGCTCTGCCTCACTCTAAAGGAACGACATAAATGTAGAGGTCTTTTTTTTTCCCTTGTCAAGCTTTATCTTTTGCTCCCAGGTACAGCCGAACTACTCTTAGTGGTGCCCCAGTTTCCTTAAGAGGTGGTGAAAATTATCTGCGGGAGCTATTTTGTGTTATTAACTTTAACACTATCTCGCAGTGTGAATGCAGCCTTCATAGAAACACAGCATGAATGGAGCAGAGTGTTTCAATGAACAGTTTGCGCTTTCAACTTAAAAAAAACGAAAAAAAAGACAAACTTACCTCATAACAGTTTTTCTGTTTCTTTTCTTCACTGTGCAAGTTTTTGAAGTGGGTTTTCACATGACCATTACATAGATACAGATCTTAAGAAAAACAGTTGCATGCAATTTGATACTCAAAATATAGCTGCAGTCTTTCAAAACAGGCTTTCAAAAGCAATCCGTTTGAACCAGAACACAGAAAAACACTTCCAGATTTCAAAGTCCCTTTTTATCACATTGATTTCATCTCAAAATTACATGTTATTTAAAGTGAAATATTGGACAATTAAACTAATGCGAGCAAATTTAGTACAATTGAATACGTTTTCATGCGCTTTTCTTTAACAGTGTTTTCTTCTTTCTCTTATAGTTTCTCTCATTCATATTCTGAGTTTTAAAAATTCTGAAGCTGCATACTGACTGAAACATGGCCTTCCTCATAAACTGACAGGTCACGCAAGGGGAGCATTGATCAGAGAGATAGCAGAGATGTGCCTGGAAACTCTGAATAAGCTGCAGAGACCCATAACTTAGATGGCTGAACCGATTGATAGGACATGTATTAGCTGTACCCACCGTTCATCTGGTCTTTTTGGAAAATGGAAAGCCATTGTTAACAGAAAGTCCTGTTTACAGTTTTATCACAAGTTTTCTCACTTTGTTCATCACAAAATTCAATAACACGTGTTTCAGCTGAGTGCAGCTTGCAGTTCAGGTCACATCACGCTGATAGGACGCCACAGCAGCTTTTTTATTTATTTATTTTTTGCTGTGAATGTCATTGCAAAGAGTGAAAAATGCAGTTCAATTTTGACAGACATGCTCTCGCAAATAAACTGTGACTTATAAAAATTGGTCACAAAAAATGGCTAGTCAAAGACATGAGTGGCTCATTTAAGGACTCTTAAGAAAACATTTTAAACACCCCTTTATTGTGACACCAGTTTTATACTAATATAGACTTTAAAAAAAAAAGATTTTCTAATGTTTAATGTTGTAAAAGGTTAGATCAGGGGTCTGAAACCTGCTGCACCAGAGCCTTAAGTTGTTTTTCGGATCTTCTACACAGGCTACCAACTAATATTTTTAAATACTAATAACAAGAACAAGTCATTCATTTACTAAAAGAAGCTACTTTTCATCCCATTAGGTGAGAGACTACATGCCTTTTTAGTTGCATTATTGTCCCAAACCATCCCATAAAAGAAAATATCATCGTCTTTATTTTTTCTAACAACATATGTTTTTATTTATTGTAAGAGCCTATAAACAAATATAAAACATTAGCTCTTTGAAAATAGCATGGGATTTGATACAGTAGTCATCAAAAATTTTAAGTTTTCTTCTTTCAAAATCCCATGTGACATTTGGTGAAAACATACCTTTGGACTGTAAAGGTTGCAGACCCCTGATTTGGATTATAATCCTAAAATGACAAAGAAAAAAAAAACAAGATCAGCAGTAAACTGAAGAAATAGAAATATTAATTTCAAATATTACAACTTAATTGTTTATTATCTCCATTTTATAAGTAAGAAAGTCAACTTTATAACACATGAAGACTTTTTGTTGAGGCCTCAGATGTTTCTTTTGTCATTTGTGCACAACTAATGTATACGTTGGTCCTCCCTGCATTAATTTCTTTCACTTTAATCTAGCTGAATTACTTGACATACCAGGAGGTGTATTTCTTTACTCCCCTCACTTAAAGCTTATCATCTTAGGTGGTTTTAAGTGCTCCAACGTTCAAAATAGGTTATGGCAGCCCCACCAACCACTTTTGTTGATGACCGTTTTCTCATGCTACATGCATAAATGACATTTCTGTCTTCGAACATACACCTCCTTCTTTTCTCCTGACTACCTGTTTTCCCATCACACTCAGCCACAAGCACTGTAAGAAACCATATACGACATCCAGTGATATTTTTAGACCTTTCCTCTACACCTCATCACTCATCACCATAAGAGTGTCTCGATAAGAGCCTACTGATAGTCTCAACCTTTCAATCCTCCTCTCTTCTCTAGTCATATACCTCGCCTCCCCTCTCTCCCTCTGTCTGTCAGAACCCACCTCTCCTAATCTTTGCATCATTCCAATTTTTCTTCTCCATCTGCTCCCCTCAGCTCCTGCTCCCGTATCTGCATTTGATTGCATGTAATGGTGGTAGACTGAGAAAGCAAATTGGACCTATTCAGTATAGTTCAACCCAGGCAGAGCTGCTGATTTGTCATATTCATCTGAGGGCACCTTTGATTGGCCTAATGGTTCTAGAGGGGTGGCAGTATGGATTACTCAACCTTACTCAATTGTACTTAGTCTTATTGGAATATATGCTATAAAACACAACTGTTATGTTTGGAGTGATGACATCTATTTCTGTTTGTTTACAGTAACACCCAGGAAACAGTGTTTTTTTATTTTTTTTTTATTTTTTTTTTATCTTATTTACATTTCCCAAGTTAAAGGTAAAAGAACTCAAAATCATACAAGTGTTCACCACTTTACATATTTCTTATATATTCTTGATATTTTTTATGCATAGATAGGCAAGTTTTAATATCACACCAAGATAATGTGAATAAGCACAAAAAATTATTTTAAGATTTGCTGCTATTCAGTTTCAAGTGAAAAAAGCTATCCTAAGTATCCTGGGAAAAAAAAAAAAAAAAGCAATTACTCCCACCCTGAGATTTTATTAGCTCTGATTCAGTGGATGTGTCAGTCATGAAAAGTCTGGGTTTTCTTCAGGACACAGACAAACCGATGAAACCATGAATTTTGCTCTGTAGCACAAAATCCTGAAAAATATTCAGCAATCTGTTGGTGACTTAAAGTTCTAGTTATTTAGCATAACAATGATCTAAAGCACACCAGAGTCAAAGTACAAACTTCATTTCAATTAAGATCTTATGGCATGACCTTAAATAGGCTGGAAAAAAATAAAAAATAAATAAAAAATCACAATTCAGGAAGGTTGAATAACTTAATAAAACCTTTTAGAGCTTGACATAAAAGCAACGCTTAGAAATAAATTTTCACATTATTGTATAAAAGGTTCCCAACTCTAATTTTCAACTGAGCCATGAAAGTCAGACTCCAAATGTTTGTTTGAAATGCCCTTTAATGTGGACAGCTGGTTCTGTCATCTGAACTGTCGCCACCTGCCAATCAGATATGCCCATCATCTGCGTGTGTATTTGTAGGCGTGTGTGTGTGTGTGTGCTCGCTCCATGGTAACCATCCCACCATGATGAATATTCATATGATGATTAAACATGATTGGTCACACAGTCAGATGGTTGTTATATAGTTTGCTCATGGGATGGGAGGTTTGTTTTTGCACTCTCCAAACTGTGCTACAATTATGTGACCCTTTTACAATTCTGTTCCTGTTTAGTTCAGATTAAAAGTTTAAGTTTTAATACATTTCTTAGTTGTATTTTAGTTAATCAGATATTACTTTAATAATTGACTCATGCATTTTGGTGGATGTGAAAGGCACAATGAAGTAGAGTTCTCTGTACAAATTATAATATGGCCTAGACTTGGAAAGGACAAGGTCTGGCAGCAATGATAAACGGATGGCCGCCACTCTTGCCAGGGCATTGTGTTGTTGCAATGTATTGCAAATATCTGTGCCCACCGCTCATTTTCGGCTTTAAAATAGTGCAAATTTATGATGAATCTATGATAATGAATGCTTGGTCTCCTGCTGGCATATACTCAAGCACTGCTGCTCTTACAGCTCACTCTGTCACTCTTTTTTTATTATTATTTTTGCATTTTCATATCTGTATGTTTTTGTGCCACTGGCTCAGCTAAGCTTAAAACCCAGAAAGCGGCATAATTACAAATGGAGCCACCAAGCAAAGGAGCCTTTGAGCCTTGACTCTGCTCTCTTTCTTTTCCTCTCATTGGTGACTCTAATTATACTTTCTCTAACATTCTACCATTTATTTTCCCTTCTAGCTCCTCACCCACTATTTTTACTCTCTCCTACCAGTCCTAATGCAGCACCTCTGTTAGACTTAAAGTGCTCCATCGTTGGGACTATTAGCCCATCACCACGGTGGGGCCCATTAGGACTGACTAGCTCCATTGTGGGCCGCGTAATGGTTGAGCTTCATGCGAGGCATATTAGTCCAAATCTGTAGATACTGTATGAGTCTGTGTTTTTGAATGTGTGTGTGGTAGATAGATGAAAATGGTGATGGCAGAAAATGGCCTTCCGTTGATGGTGCAGCACTCATCATTTGATGAATATTTTGTGATTGGTTATCCTCTATCTGTGTGTGAACTAAGAAGATGTCTCTTGGTGTTTTGACATCTCAAGGTGCCACATTAGTGTAACTGTTAAAGGTGCAGATATGGCCACCAAATGTAAATATGAAACCTCTGCACTGAGAAAAATATGAAACCTCTGCTAAGAGAAAATGATTGCTTTTCTGGCTAATTCTTTGTACCCTCAATATAAAATTATATATATATATATATATATATATATATATATA
Organism: Gambusia affinis; assembly: GCF_019740435.1. Classification (NCBI taxonomy): domain Eukaryota; kingdom Metazoa; phylum Chordata; class Actinopteri; order Cyprinodontiformes; family Poeciliidae; genus Gambusia; species Gambusia affinis. The sequence goes on from NC_057878.1 coordinate 23,571,682, forward strand.
TATATATATATATATATATATATATATATATATATATATATAATCTTATTGTACATTGTCACCTCAGTTCTATATTCTTTTGGCATCTGTTTACAAACAAATGAATTAACTTTGTTTGGTATTTTTATATACATAAAAGTTGCTATACTTTGCACAGAAAAAGTCTTATTTGGGTAAAATTATTGTCCAGGAAAAAATACACTTTGTCTTGTTACTTGAAGTGAGGTGAGGTTAATTACAGAAAACAAAAATGTAAATGTCCTTTCTATCAGAATCAGGATAGATTTAGAATATACATGGGTATGGAGAAGTGACTTAGACTTGATTTAAATTGTGTTTTTCAGTCTGGTTAGAATCATGGAAAAGTCTGGCAAATAGTTTCCAGTTTTGGATAAGCCTTCAAGATATGGACTAGGATCCTAGGTTTGAGTAAAAGTTTAGAAAAGTCTGGAATATGAAGTACAGTGAAGTCTCGCTTATTCGTGATTTAGTATTTGCAGGTTCACCTATTCATGTTTTTTTTGTTTGTTTTTTTTCCTGTGGAACATAATTTTGCTGAAATATCAGAGATGAACTCACACTCAGAAACTTGCCACTTGTTGATAAATGATAATAGAGGATGAACTATGTGATCAGAGGTGGTTAGAGTCACCATAAAATTTCTCAGGTGAATGTAACTGGTCACTACCCACTTCTGCCTGTGATTTGTGAACACCAAAATATTCAGAAATCAGAACATTTCCTGCTGTTGATTCATCCTTATGCAGAAGCATCCATCTATTTATCTACACTTCCATGCTTCCTTCCATTTGTTCATCACTTCCATACCTTCTGTAGTTCATATAGGTTCCATATTAAAGCCTAACCACTAAAGATATATAAGCTTTGAATTTGTTTGACATTTCTGTTTATATTTTTGAAGATGGATAAAACATGAACCAAGATCTCTCAAAATTATCTCCCTTCACAATATGTAGACACTTTAAGGAAGCATCTGCATCATCTGCGTTCCTCCAGCCAACCTTCGTCTGTTGTTGCCTAATAATGACAGAGCACATGTTTGAAACAGAGGAAGGACTCTGCCAATCAAGCATGGTGACAGGAAGTCATTGGGATGTCACAGTCTGATGTCACGCCTGCCAATCATCTGCGTTTGTGTGTATGAGTGTGCGCACATGTGCTCTGCATTGCAACGCATCTGTCAATCACCCGTTCTCTTGGGATCCATTTGCCAATGATAGCAATGCAGGGCGTGTCTAAGCAGTAGAAGAATGAGGGAGGGAGAGAAGGGGACAAGAATAAACATAATGGTTGAAGTGAGAGTCACAGATGTTCCTGCTAATTTTCCTTGTTAGTGAGTTTTCTCCTCATCAATGAATCACAGAAGCACATTGGTCAGTTCTTTGTGTGCTAAGTATTCATATCTATTTGCATGTTTCTTGCAAGGTTTAAAGAAGACCTGTTTGCTTGACTGTTAAATTTCTTACTGTTTGTATAAGTTTAGAGCTGCACCTAAGGATTTCTTTGTAATTGATTTTTCTGACGATTAATCGATTAATCAGATGAAGAATTGGGCAAATTCTGAAGATTTTTTCTTTTAACTGATTAAGCCATTTCATACAATATTAAAAATACACCAAAAGCTGCAAATAAACCATTTATTTTACATTTGAAATAAGAAAATAATGACTTTATTTCCTAAAATGCAATAAAGTAACATTCCTTTAGTGAATGCTTGATCCTTTTGTAGCAAAGGGTGCATCTGCAGCTAAAAGAAAATCTCAACATGACCATTTCAAAAGCTCAGCCTTTTCTCCATAACTTACAGGTTACAGGTTAGTAATTAAATATTTCTTTGTCATGTCATTTTCTTCTGCTGGGAGAGGTGCCAAGAAGCTTGGTTAAATGTTTTTCCCCTAATAAAAAAGCCTTCTACGCAGATTGTGGTTTTAGCTTATTAGTATTCATTAGTCACCGCTCTGTTCCCTCTAATGACAGGACAAGAGGTAATAAATTCTTCCTAACTGGCTGCTAATCATCTGTTAATCTTACTCTCATATTCCTTGTGAAATGGTGTTCGAGCCATGATGTTCTCACGTGTAAATTTGTTCTGGATGGTCTTGTGCTAGAAGTGGTTGTTTATTAATCATTTTTAATTTTGGTTCACTTCTGTATGACCACTTCTCCTCTCTGCCCTCACATTTAAACTGAGAGGAATAAAAGAACTTGAAAATGAAAACCACAGGTGAATTAGTCTATCCTGAGTCACTTTCGCATAGTCTTGTGCAGTGGTTATGTCTAGCTAATGGTATGTGATTTAAATAATAGTTCTTGTTGGACAAAAGATGTTTGAAATGAAAGAATATTAAACTGGACCTGCTGTCAGGCAGCTCTAACAACTTCATGAAATTATTTTTAAAAAAGCACACATGACAAGAAATATATATTTTTCCTGCCAAGACATATATTCATTTCAGGTCAAAGCCAGTGTTCCCAACAGTTAACAAGTACGAATAGGAAAAGTTTCCCAGAACCGGACATGAGCAACATTATCAGAAGAGATCCAAGCATTGTCCTCAATTACAAAAGCCAGAACTGTTAGTAACATAACATAATGAAATTGGAATAAAATTAGCTTTCAGCCAGGAACATTTCTCAACTAAATTTAAAGAAGAGTGGCAGGTATTTTTTTTTAAATGGAAAAGAAAAATAGAAAAATATATTGCTGATATTTTGTTTTCATATTGCCATGTTCCTATCAGAACCAAATTTCTTGACTGATGCTGATTGTCTGTAGTCCCACTAGTGGAGATGAGGATAAGTGTGGATGCTAGTTTTCCGAATATACTGGGTATATTCATGTATATTAAGGTCCTTTTGGTATTTCTACTATTACATTGGTTCGAAATAAGCATTTTGATGGGAGTCCCACATATTAGAGGATTTTTAGCTATTTGATACCAACTCCTTGAATACAAGGGGTCCACTGTAGTACAAAATACACTTAACTACAATGGACCCAAACATAGGTTTTGGATAATTTTACAACAATAATGTTTTGTTTTTGTTTGTCTAAACATACACATTCCAGGTAATAAAGTTTCACAAGCTTCAAAGTAAAAAATCACATGAATTTATTGTCCAAAGCCTCCTGTCACAAACACTCTTTCAAAAAAAAAAGAAAAAAAGTTGATGGAAGAAGCAGCAATGGTTAAAAAAGCCAATGGTTAATATTTTAATATCTAGTATCTTAGGTGAAATCTGTGTACTGTGTGATGTTGTGTTCAAACACAGTAAATGCTGCAGAATACAAAAAGTTCAGAAATAAGGACAGACTTCAAGAAGGGGATATTGTTTTTTTTTTGTTTTTTTTCTTAGAACAATAAATAATTACATTCACTGAACTAACTGTCACAGAAACACCAATCTAACCACCAGAGCCCTGAGGTTTATTTTCATACTAAACACATCCAATAATAAAGTAAATGGTCACCACAAGAGGATAGCCATGGTCAGCAACAATAATCAGGTAGGTGGTGGCATTCCAATGATCATTGATCAGCATTATGGGGCTTCAACCTTGCCAAGAAAACACTCTGTACATTGATTTACTACTGCCACCACTATCCCAAATTGTTCACATAAGACAGTAAAGGTTTGGGGATTCATGCTTTTAATCCCAAATTCTGGCAGTAGCATCTGAAACCTCAGCAGAAACTGATCGTTCATTACACTGCAGTAAAGAGTCATTATCTGGCTTTCAGTTACCTATTTGAGAACTTAAACTGGTTTTAAGTGTTGTCTCTCATCAGCAGTGTGATTGCATTATCATATTGTATTGTATTTAGTTTGATCCACTTATTTTTTTTTGTACTTTTTCACCACAAACATCATCTCAAACCAATTCAGATGACAGTTTTAACAAATCTACGCTAGTCCACATTAAATTCATATCATTCCAATTCAATCATATGCAGTCCAGAAATATAGTCAGATTTTAATCCAGCCACATATAGTCTAACTCAGTTCAAATTATAATACAATACAAATTCAGTATTAGTTAATTGAAAATAATTCAAGGAAACCCTGGATATTGAATTGAGTTGTGGATTTTGCAGGAATGACTTATCCGTTGCAAACGTGAATTCTGGAGGTTTTTAGCTACTGACCTTACTGAAGGTTCCTCTACACAACAAGTACCCCAGCATATGTGAGCCCCATTCTGTGATTTTCACGTCCTCTATATTTTCCTCTGTGCTTTCTACACTAGTGATTTCAGCTACTGGTGAAATTTTCTCCACTTCTTAGAGCTCACTTTGGCAAAAACAAAAAAACTGTTTGTGGACTTGAGAAGAGCCAGGTTCACAGTAGACAGGGTGAACAATTCTTAGTGATTTATTTGGATTATAAACTGGACAACTCGGGTAACTTAGAATTTGTTAGAAGATGTTGCAAATTTTCTTTGAGTTCTTGGTTTCCAGTACCACCATGTCTTCTGTTGTCAGCTAAGGCAGCAGCCTGAGGGCCAAAGACATCAGTAGGATCAACAAGATTAGAAGAGAGGGAACATATTGCAAGATGCCATTGATACTTTTGCATATTTTGCAGGAAAAGATTTTTAGTCATGGTAGGTATCTCAACCCTAGAGAGGGTCAGGGTAAAGTTCAAGAGAGGAAAACTTGATAAAGAGCCGGAAGATTTGTTAAAAGTGAGTTAATGTACACATGGGAAAAAGATAAAGTGAAGAAAGTGAGCGAAAAGAAACGGCTCTGCTATAAAGAAGTGAAAATTTTGAGAAGGAACCGTGGCAAAAGGAGTGGTAAATGCAGGGAGGAGAGATTTGAAAGAAAGGGTAAGCCTCTGTAGGTAGCTGTAATTAAAGTAAGGCTTGTCCCCTGTGTGGCAAATACACACACATGCTGCTAATACACACAGATGATTGGAGCCCTTCATTGCCCATCGAGTCACTCCTCCATGGGTGGTAAATAGGCTTTACCTCCCAGTCCACATTAGGCATTTCAAAGAAACCTATTACCCCAGTGTTCAAAGTGCACTTTTGTTTTTATTAAAGCCAAAACAACAAGCCAGTCCCAGTGTAATGTAGCACTGGATTTGCTTTTAAATAATACATAAGCAGGGGGAGCGATACTTCAAAAATGTCCACGGTATTACATAGCAGAAATGTAGACAGAAGGATAATTCATCAATATATTCACTTGATAAATAAAACATTAGCTGTGTTATAAGGTCACAGTTGGCGTGTTGGACATATTAACTATTTAGCAGGTTTGACTGGCTCAATTCAGTATGTCGCACCCGCTGCGTAGCTGTGCTCTAAAGTTTAATAAGCTTCAGCTTTTTTAAGATACATTTAGGCAGAGCATTAAAGCATCTTGTACATTTGAACTTTTGAATTACAGAATGGAGAACTTTCAATGAGATTAGAATGACACATTTCCTCCCAAGACCTGAGCTTATCAAGATAATGAGATTTGTATAAACTTTTGTTTCAAAAATGAGAAAACTTCAGCAGGAAATACGGCCTATGCAACCAAGGTAATAAAATGTGCACTTACTTTGTTTTAATACTAAAATTTAAATACTTGTTTAGCAAAACTAATATTCCACTGAAAACACGATAGACTGTACAGCCAAAGGGAAGAAATTTATTTTAGTTTAATGAGACCCAAAAATAGCGTTTTAGCCATCAGACAAGACGTTTTGTTTGGCAGAAGTCCTGAAAGACCATCTTTTTCCATCTTCAAAAGAACTGCTGTTTCGGAGAACATTTGATATCCAGCAAGACAATGACTCAAAACGTCCAGCTAAACCTATGCACAAGGAGCTTAGGGACAACAAGGTGGATGTTCTGGACTGGACCAGTCAAAGCCCAGACCTCAACCTGACAGAGGAAATTGTGGCAGGACCAGAAAAGGGCTGTTAACAGCTGATTCCCACACAACTTGACAGATCTCCAACAGTTTAACAATAGAAATTCAGCTGATTACTTGGGTTTTGGCAAAAAAAAAAAATTATAATAGACCTGATTTTTTGTGTAAACATGATTTTCTTGGCAACATGTTGTTTATGTATTTCACTTTCTATTTGTGTCCAGGTTTGGAAAGAAAAAAGAGGAAAAGAAGGAGGCAAAGGCCGCTGTGCAACGACAAAAATCAGACGTTCTGAGTGACCTGGAGCTTGAAAGGATGAGAGAAGAGAGAGAAAGGTAAGGAACCTTCTCTAAAATATGATTAGCAAACTTACCACACATTGTTCTTTGATCACAGGATTTTCTACTATTTCCCTGCTAACAACTTTGTTCTGCTGCATGCTTTTGGTAAAACTCTTTCTCTGTGACAGGTCTTGATTGTGAATTATTAGTAGCCTACTAAATTAATTACTGTTGCTCTGTAACAGGGAGTAATTGTTCCTTTGTTTCTCTTTAAGGATTGAAGCTGTGCATCCTGAGCTGCAGGAAAAATTGCCCAGAGACCAGCAGGGTGGCAGTGGTGGGGCAGCATATCCACACTTCGAGGATGATGATGCCGACCCAAACTATGCCAGGATACAGTCCTTCAGGGACCGAGCGATGGGTTCAGGGCCACCGCCGCTGCCACAGTCACCTCTCTACAGTTCAGTTCAGCACGCTCATGCCCGCTCGCCTTCGCCACAGGGCCCTCCCAGCTTCCCAGGACATGGGAAGCATGTTAACGATGCTGGAGTTCTTCCCGATGATGACCCCATTGATAGGCTGTATGCCAAAGTTAACAAGCCTAGAGGTTCTGGAGCTACATCACCGCTCACTCCTTCCCCAGTGCCTCCAAGTGACAGGTGGGGTTCAGTGACTTTATCTGTGAAGCACTTTTGTTCAAGGTCACCATTTTTTATTTTTTTTTTATAGATGGTATTTTAGTATTTGAAGCTCATAGAAGCACATAACCTCCTAAATTTATCACACACAGAAATTACAAAATCTAACGGATGATTGAAAAACAGACAATATGTGAAACCAAAAATGAAATAATAATATTAATGATGACGAAAGACCATTGTTGCATTTCATTAACAAATTTAAGTAGATGTGGTGGCCTGGGTTATTTAAAAACAATGAACGGGAATACATATTTTTGGTTCGGTTTATATTAAAGTGGTAAAATTTAGAATCCTCACATCAATTAGCATAATTTTTGTAGCAAAATTATTCAGTATGTGTAATACTGAGTGTTATAAGAGAAGTTGTTTGCCATATTCCATAGGTTGCGTTCAAGATCTCCATGCGCTATTTTTTTTTTATGTTAAAATATAATTTGTGATTTACTGACGCAGATCCTAAAGCTGATGGAAACTGGTGGGGGTAGCATGATAAAAAAGAAGATGTTAGCGAAAATGTCAAATGGAACCTATGATGTCAGCACAGTACACAATAAATCTGCAATCTTGCAGATTTACTTAAAAAAAAAAAATCTCAATTTAAGCTTCCAGTCTCCACAGATTTCTGTTGATGTTCTGTTTTAATGCCAAACTTATTCTAGGGTGGATCAATACGCTAAGTCTTGCACTAGATACTGCATTTCTGATGAAAGAAGTACATCAATGAAAGCCTTGTGGTAAATGTGGAATTTAAACTTTCTAAAAAAATAACAACTTGGACTATTGTAAAATGTTGTATGTGTCAACAAAAAGCTTTTGGTTTGAGTTTAACATGTCATTTGACATGAAATAATTCATGTAATTTTTTTTTATATTCTGGATAGGTTTAGGCCACAATATTTTAATTAAGCACAAATGACATGAGTAGATTTTAGAAAATGACTTTTAAACATTATATCAAAACACAAGTACAACATTTCTCAGGTGATGACTCTATGATTCTTTATTGTTGGTGAATAGGTTGGTCATGAATTAATCAAACTACAGAAAAAGGAAGTGACCAGAACCCAGACTTACTCTGTTGTTTTCTCTCAATTGTTGCATCACTCCTTCAGTGTAATTCATGCTAACATTTTTCTCTCTGCTGTCTTGCAGAAGCTTACTTTTAGTATGATCAGAGAGTGAGATTTTAGTGAGTGAATTTTCTGCTTGAAGCTTCAGTATGATACTCCTACTTCTTTACATTTTATCAAATCAGTAACAGTTCTCTAATTCTGGAACATATCAACCAGTACATATACTCTAACACACACTCGTCTTTTCATCTTGTGTACCTATCAGAAAAGTGAGGATGCCAGCTGTCTTGATGGACAGCTCCATCCTCCATGGAGCCGTTTCCTGGCCGCCTTTCTTGTATTGTTTTCTTCATGCAAAATTGTATATATTTCAGTGCCTTGTCCTTGACTTCTACAATAGATTATGGGATTCATATTGAGTAGGAGAGTTGTGCTCACCAGTGCATGTTTTATTTTAAGGTGGTAGAAAATGTGGTTTGGCAGGTAATGACTGTTTAAATAAAGTAATTTTCATTTAAGTTACATGTGGATAAAGAATATGTGACATATTTTATGAAAATTTGCATCTTTGACCTTAACTCCGGGTTTTACACTCGTGTCCCATAATCCCTGGTCTCCCTACATGTATTTTGGATTATGTAAATGTACTCAGCTTGCTTTGGCTTCCATGCTGATATTTATTGTTAAGTATGTTAATCCCAGCCATTTTGAAAGGCTTTCTTATGAAAGCACTTTCTTTTATTTGCACCTTATAACAAGTCTGATATGTTTATTATTAGAGGGTATTTTTCTTGATTTTATTTATAGACATTGTGGTGCTTTGTTGCTTAGTTCCTTCCTTATTTTATAATATTCAGTATTTATTTTCCAAGATGTCCATATTTCCTCAAAAGAAGTAGCAAAAGTCAGAGAAGGTCTCGATTTTGGAGTCGTCTAACCATGACCGGCAGTCTTGGCAGATAGTGCTGTTCATTTATCATCACTTCCTGAAACCTGATGATGCAGACTAAAGGAAGTCCAGGTATTGGCTGACGGTAATCGATGTGGCTGGAAAAAGAAGGTGGTGTGTCAGCAGCGGTGTCTGTATGTGTGCATTAACAGAGGTCAGAGCCACCGGAGGCATGTGGGATACAGAGATAAACAGGATCGCCAAGGACTGCCTTCCATCAGTACATTAGCAAAGCAGTGAAGCATGGCTGCTTAGACATGTGCACTAAAATGCACACCCACATGCTCAGAAAAGGTGTTTTGTGAGCGATGACAGGCTACAAATAAATAAATTGAATGTGAAAAAATATATTTTTTTTTCCATTTTAAGAAACCAGTTTACCCCAGTAAATGCTTGTAATGTAACCAAACAATTAGAAACTGAATGACAATTATAAAGAACTTATTATGACAAGATCTAACTGAACACAAACACCTGTCCATCATGACAGAATACATAGTAAAATGCTCAATTAACGTTGATCACAGGTGCTTAGTATATTTAGCACTTTTATTCTCATGAGCATATATTTAAATATGTGTCGGATACCTTGTTTTATACCAGGTCACCTAAACTTTCTGTAATTATTGGTTTGGAAAAATAAAACAGGATATAAAAAATGTATTTCCAAACTATACCCAAGACCAAATGTCAAAATTTATTGCTAATTTATCTGTCTAATCCTGAATCGGTTGCATAGTATCTGGAAATTTTAAAATTCATGATTGTCGCAAAAAGCATATCATATACAAAAAAACAAAGAAATTCTTCTGTCTATGTTTTTTTATGATTTGGATTAATTGGAAACAGACTCTAGAAATTAACTGGAAAATATATAATTCTAGCCTAGCAGCATTAAAAAAAACTACAATTTTGCTGCTAATGATGTTTAGTCAATAACAGTCAAAGTTTCTTAATACCTTTTCACCCGAACATTTTAACACAAACAAATATTGAAGAAAAAGGATTGGGACTGAATAGCCATATAGCCATAAGAAAATCATTAATTATTAGTGAGGATATTCAGAGAAATGCTTCAGTTTGCCATAAAGATTGAAATGTGGAGGGATTGATAGAACATTATGTTGTCTGATGAATCCAGATTTACTGTCTTCAAAAGTGAGGGGTGCATCAGGGTAACAAGTGAGGCAAATGAAGTAATGGACCCATCATGCCTAGTACCTATTGTACAAGCAGTGCAGAGGTTGCAGTGCCATAAACTTGGGTTCAGCAACATTATGTGCCCAAAGAAGGAGGTCATTTGAATATACCGAATGACCATGCTATACCATCAATAGATGACAAGAGGATATGATTCATCAGGGTCAAATAGTGAACACGTGTTTAAAGGAGCAGGAGACATCCTTTCAGGATTGATTGGCCACCTCATCCTTCATTCCTGTAACATTGCAGAAGTTTATCCACACAACGCCACAGCAAACGTTTGCCAACAAAATTTTAGTGTGTTTTGGTGACCTGTTTTTTTGACAAGTATTATATGCCAATAACTAATATTTATCACAGTCCAAGTAGTTCACTGAACACATTGTGTTTTATGATGTTATGTTGACAATATGTTTTCAAAAGCTTGACATCTTCAGGAATATCTGGTATGAGTCCACAGTGAATGTTTCTATGTTTGCTTATAGGAACTATGTTTTCCACCTCATGCTGATCAATTTAGCATTTATTTTTATTCTCAATGGACACACTGTTTAGACTGCAGAGTTGCAAAGTCTGTGCATCTCTTTGCGTGTAAAAAATGCAATTTTTACACGCACAGAAAATGCAATTTCCTTATAGTTCATACAGAGTTTACATATCCATGCATCCATTATTCATTCCCTTCCAATCATACTTTCTCTGTTTGTCTGCCAGTAACTTGCATATTATTTCCCATGTTTTTTACGTTTTTCTTTTCTTTTTTTCTTAGAAGTGCTTTTAAAATAACCCATCATCTAAACTCATAATGTAACTCATAATGTCTTTTTGGTCATTGACTTTATAAAGTCCATAACCTTTCCTCCAACTTGACAACAAAAGGAATAAGTAAACCTAGCCTCAGTCTAGTTGTAGCATTCGCCTCAAATATTTCTTAAGAGAATTGTAGACTTATTAAGACGTCTTTATAATATGGAAATCAGTTTCCACCAGGAGAAAATGCACCAACACTTATCCAGTCTATTTTCTGAAGTGACCCGCTAAGCCTTGGATGAGAGCAGCCCTCGGTTTTCATGAACAGCTGCCCCCCCTCCCGCCGTCACCCATCCACCACCAGCCAACCCGTCCAAGTACCCCTCACAGGTTACCATAACAACCACGACCTCTGGCACTCCACCAATTAGAAAACAATCAGCCTTGAGAGACCAAAGTGAAGTGAGCTTGGCAGCGCAGGAAGGAGGGGCATTGTAGTACATGTGTAAAGGATAAGCAGCGAACAAGAAACAAAGAAAAAGCATGAAATAAAAGCAGGTCCTCATAGGGGCGGTTTGTTTTGCATTTAATTAGAACAAAAATGTGTTTTGTTAATTGAAAAAAATAGTACATTAGACTATTAATTCCTTTTAGTATTTAATGCAACTGGATGTTTCGGATGTGTTGGCCTTGCTAATAACTTATGTTTTCTTTTCAGAATGTATCACATTATGTCAGTCTAAAGACATTCAATGATGCTTCAAGATCTGAGTAATCTGATGATGCCTTTAAGTGGATACATAGCAAATTCACCTCTTTCCCAACTTATACACCTTTTTTATACCCAAGCATTTCCATTTAATTTCAACCTTCTAACATTTTGTTCTTGGGAACAAAACCATTTTTGACCATCTTGGTGAAAATATTGGGTTTTTTTTTAGAAGTTTCATATTTTTTTGGTTTTTTGATCCATAATTTGATTGTATTTCATTTTACAAAGATTTTATAATACACCCAAATCCTTTGATTCTGTTCCCCTTTTTAGCGTTAGGGGACCGATAGAAATGATGTCCTCAAAGCAGATCAGACAATATAATAATAATAAAAAAATTTAATTTACCTTAAAGTTGTTTTTGTAAAACATTTACTAAAATAGAAACTTATCTACATACATGTAGGGAGACAGGAGCTTCCAGTGTTGCTTTGCGACTTGCATGAGATGAACTCTCTTCTTCCATGTTAATTAACAATAAAACCTGTTGGCTCATAAGGTATAGCAAAACCTATGCATAGTTTATCTGGGAAATGCACATTTTCCCTTTTTCTGTCTTTTATAGGTCTGAGCTTTTCCTCATCAATCTAGTCCTGAAGGTAATTATCAAGTAGAAAGCTTTTGCCATATATTTGAACTCTTTCTTTTCTTTTTTTGCAACCCAAATCATTTTGTTAACTTTAGTTTGTTGCATTGAAAATTGATGTAGCCTGATTTAAGAACTTTTGTAGCATTTTTTGGTTACAAATAGCTTACTTTTTGTTATGGTAATTAAAGTTTCTCAAGTTGCAAGTTAAGTCTGTTATCCGATGCAAAATTATCTGATAAATCAATTAGAAAATTATCATTTTTTTTCTCAGCAGCAATGTTGGCTCTCCTAGCTTAAAAATGAGAAAATTGGTGTAGAAGAGTTTGAAAAAAATATGAAATTTACTTTTGCAGGGGATCAATTTCTCCACACACTTGTATTTCGATCCTTAGATATGTCCGTAAAGATAAGTCTACACATTTAAAAATGGATGCAAACAACTCAGAGCTGCATTTTACATTGATCATACTGAGTGTCATCCAAATTACCTACCAAGAATCACCTACCAAACCCATGCTTGGTAGGTGCTGGGTCATTTTCTTTGACTCTAGAAGCACTGGTGATTTAACTAATTCATTTTTTGATACCTTGGTAATGGACCGATATACTGTTTCATGTCTGTCTAGCATTTCAGTGGCGTAGACAGATTGGCTGCCGTTGCTATATAACCCTCTAGCAATGCTTTGCCACCCACTGATAATTTGTTGACAAGCTAAACAGAGATCCCACAAATGTTTTTTAGACATGATGGGAAGATATCCATCACATATACCTCAAAGGAGTGACGGGACCAGATGTTTCACAGAATGCATTTCATTTCTCCACATTTATACCTGTCTGAGATGTCTTTGTCAATACTTAAACGACTTGATGGGAAGAAAAACAGGTGAAAAAAGTGGCAAGAAGAGGAAGGATTTAATTCTAAAGAGCATTAAATTGAGTATTTTGTAAAATGAATAATGAACAGAACACAAACTGAGAGAAGATTTTTGGAGAAAGAAATTTATGACATATTTTGAGATACAGAGAAATGAATGAAAAGGAAATTGAAAATATAAGACTGGTGGTCACAATTTAGCTTGTGTAGTGGATAATTGAGATTTTGGGATGAATCAACAGATGAGAGGGGATAAAGAGGCCAATGAAGTGAGGATGTGCACAAAGAATGAAGATAGGAGGCAGTTAATGAACATCCTAGATGGAGAAAGAAAATTAAAATGAAAAAATAGAAGCGAAGGCAGAAAAAAGTAAAGAATAAACTAAACTGAGATGCTAGGAGTGAAAAGTAGTGAATATGGGAAGAACTAAAACGGAAGAATCTGAAGAGGTTGCTTTGTAGAGGCAGGGAGGAGGTAATGGGGAGAAAGACAAGAAAATGGCTAAAGTGTGTGTTTTCCGGATTCAAAGCATGTGATTCAGCCTGGCTAATAAGAGAAAGCTCTCAAGAGGCACTCGTGTGCACCATCCCTTCCTCCCCCCTTAGCACTCCTTCCTTCAATAGATCCTTTCTAGGTCTCTCTTCCCCCTTGTTGCACTCTCTTCCTCTCATTTATGATTTCCGCCTCTCGCATTTGGACAAGTAGTTCTCAATGAAAAATAAATTCCATGCAAAGGACATCCGCTCTCTGTAGAGCACGCACATGGTAAAAGTACACATGGGCGCATACACTTGGACTCATAAAATAACACTTTTATATGTCAAAACTGTACACTCAGAGACAGCTTTGTTCGTCTTTCATTCTGTTTTGCATCACAATTCTACTTGCTCATGTAGTGACTATAAACCTCAAGTCTGGTGTATTACTTGAATTATAGAGCAGACAAATTTTAAGTTGGTAATTCTTTGTAACTAAAATCATGACTGAAGGCAAAAGTAAGTGTTTTTCTGCCCTTTTATGGTGTTTTGGAACATTGAATACTACTACCAAAATTTGCAGTATTCAATTACTTTGCATTCCTATGGTGTAGGGAAGTCTGCAGCTTTAGGTATAAAACATTTCACCATCAGCTTTCTGTCTGGTATCTGTGTTCTACTTAACTTCCAGCTTCACCTGAGAACCATGGATTTTACTTTTTGGATATGTCAAAAATGTTAATGGCATTATGATCTCAACTGTAAGACACCATATTCACTCACTGATCACCATGGTAGTACTATACGGTGCATGGTGGCGCTGTTAGTAGCAGTGTTGCCTTGCAACAGGAAGGTCTTGCATTTGAATTCTGACCTGAAATCTTTCTACATAAAGTTTTCATGTTCTACCCTGTGAGTGTGTGGAGATGGGTACCAGTTTCCCTGGATATTAGTACTGTGTCCAGCCCTCTTTTTCCTTCAGAACAGCCTTATTATTGGCTAGCTAAGCTATTGGCATTATTTCCCTGAGATGAGATCTGTAAACCTTACAGATGATTGTGCATTGAATTACAAGTTGTCACAATCAACAGTACAATATTGAAAGTCACTGAAACTCTTTTCCTCCCTATTCTGATGTTCGGTTGGACTTCAGCAACTTATCACCAGGTTTAAATGCATTGAGTTGATGACATGTGATTAGTTAAATTTGTATTTATGTTAACAAACAAGCAACTTAGAATTTGCTCTTTTCAATTGTCCAGCAAGTGTAAATTGCACATACTGTTAGCTCTACTTAAAACATACAACTATAACCCATTAGCATCATAGTCACATGCTGTGCTATGCAGTTGCTCCGCCTGCACTGGTAACAATTTAGTTTCTTCATGCTTGAACTGGCTCCAACTGATAAGTTTTAAACGACTGAGCTCATCAAGCGATGAGTGTGTAAAATGAAATGATATCATGGCCTAAGTAACATATTCCCTGTAATGTAGTGGAAGTGTCATTTTTATTCCTTTTATTTAAGTATACATACACTATAGAAATCAGATGAACATCAAAAGGAAAACACACTTAGTAGATGTGATGTTTGAAAATAATGCACCTAATTTCTTATCATTTAGGCCAGTAAAATGCATGTTTTAGATACTCTATCATACATGGAAAGATAAAGAATGGGACTGCAGCTTAATGACAGCAACAAGTTACAAAAATAAAGTATATTAATCTTATTGTAAGGCATCTTACAACTACCTCAATGAGAAGCAGTGCGAAACCTTGTTGAAAAGAACTATTATTAGTCATTCTCTTTGATGAGGTACATTTTTCTCATGGGGTGGATGTAAAATATGGTAAAGTAATAAGAAATCTCAACAGTTATACAATTTTATCTTTCTTAACTTTCATTAAGGGCTACAACCTATTAACTCTATAGGAGCAACACTGATAAGTGCACAACTGTGCCTGTACTGTGGATGCATGTTAGCAGGGCCACATGTAGTTCCTCATAAGCTGTTAGCCAACTTTACGGATACAGTGATGAATTGTGTATTTCTTTTACCTATCATTGCTGTTGTAATCCATCTTTAAACCATCACAACTTCTGTGTGGTTGCCTTTTCTTGATATTACTATTTGGATTATTTTTCACTGCCAGTGTAGAAGTTCCCACTGTTTTGTCATCTGTTCTATTTTTATATTCTGCATATGGCTCGCTGTGTGTGTTTGCATCATGTTGACAGCTCACCACAGTGACCTGAGCTGTCACTGATGTATGTATTTTCTCAGATCAACCTTTTTCTCACAGTATCGGTTTCTTCAAGCTGTTGGACTTTCATGGCCATGTCTGAGATGGCCATGAAAGTATGTTGACTTTGTGTTTGTAGAAAAATTCTAGTGCTGATTTGACAGTACGTTTTAGATCATTAATCTCTGGATCTCCTGATGACAACCCATTTTCAGTTTTCAGACGTAGGCCACTAATTTTGAAATTTGATGTTGTTGGGTATTATTGAAGACTCTGATGACATGCTTCCTGATAAAACTTACTGGGCCTTGGAGAGAGAAACAGACCCTTTGCATCACAAATTATGCTTAACAGTATGTATTTTTTCACATATTTATCCTTTGTTGTATGACCTATCTCTGGATTTTGGTTACTAGTTCACCTTTTTCTATCACATTTGTTTTCTCCACTCAACTTTTTATGAGTGGAGTGGCAGCTTTTTAGCAATTGCCTTTTTTGACTTACACCCATATGAAATATTTCGGGTTCATTAATTGTGACTCCATTGTTTTATCAAAATTTCTCCACACCATAAAATAAAATGCTTAAAAAAACACCAGAGAAAAATGTTACATGGTGCTAAACAAGAGGCACCTTAACAGTCAGAATTCAAATCTCCATCAGTTTCTCAAGTTAAAATGAACTGCAACTTAAGTGCTTCAGCAGAAGGTGACTGGGTATCCTTTCATGGTTCTTGACATTTCACCTCATTCAAAAGCATTCTTGAGTTCACTTTTCATCCACAGCTCATTTTGACCTGAAGAAAACGTTCAGATGTGAGGTGAAGTGTTTTCCAGAACCTTAAATGGGTTTCTAGCTGCCTTCTTATTAGGCGCTCAGGGGCATCATGACCAGGTTTTACAGAGAAACTAGCCAGACAAATGGATTGGGGTAGAACCAACATTTTATTTTTTCAGGTTTTCACATCTATAATAAAGACAAATATAAAAACTGCTTTGATTAGAAGAGTGATGCATCCTCCAGATGGAACCTCTTGTGCATAAGTCAAAAGTCATTTGGATCAAGGAAATAGATTTAAAAAAAATCATAACGAGCGGGGATGATCAGCAGGTATAGTCAAGTAGGCTGTGTGTCTAATTCAGGAGTCTGCAACCTTCACCATCCGCAGAGGTATTTCTGCCTTCACTCTCTCAGTGCTATAGCCTCTAGCAACCCATGGTTATTGGCCATGTTTTGTGACTTAAAAATGTGACTATAATTATTCATTTTTAAACCTTTTCACAGTGAAAAGGTTTGATACATATAAATCAGTTCAAAATCACAATAATTTAAATTAACTTCAATAAAGTGGTTGTATAAATGTGTACACTCATAAACAAATACCTTGTTGAAGCTTTGTTTAATTTAACTTCAGTCTTCCACTCTACTTTGGAAAACTCAATCTTCAGTCCAGACATATGCAGAACTTAGGAGAATATTTTCACATCTAGAGCAAAAACAGTTCTTGTTGGGAATCCCTGCTGCTCTGGTGGGGGATGCTGTCCCCCTTACCAGTTTCTATCTCGTCTTTTCAATCAATTTGGAGGAATGTCCAGTTTTTGAAATGTCACCATTTCCCAAAGTTTTTCCAAATATTGAAACCTTTCTGTTTTGTTCCATATGCCATGTTTTAGCGTGCTCTTCATTAATGATAGCCTCCTGGTCCAAAAAAGTTACTTGAACAAATTCAAAAAAATGCAAATGTGGAAAAGTCAAAAAGTAAATGAATAAATAATACAGCTAGCACTGCTTAGCTTTAGTTTATGTTAATCAGATTTTCTATAGTTGATTGTTTGTGGGAACTCAAAAAGACAGAATGACAAAAATGAATCAAGAGATCTTTCAACAAAGCATTTTTTTAACAGATTTGTTTCTATTTCAGTTAACCATGCAGAATAAATGTCACATTACACACACCAAAAGTATTGCAATTATTTATCTTGCTCCCATTTCCTTTGGCATTTTAACAGGTGTGCACACCTTTTTAAGAGCTACTGTATTGGTCCGCTGGTATTGAAGGCTATTATTTGCTGAGACCTGCAGGAAGCAGGCCTTTAGCCACACACACAACTGTTAAGTCAAAGGGGAAAGTCTAGCCAGACAGGCTGCCCACATGATTTAGTGGCAGCGGGTTGACCACCTGTAGAGCTCCCTCTGAATCTGCCTGTCACACACACATATGTATGTATAAGCCTGCACATACAGATGGCTTGTCCAAATAATGTCATGCCAGTTAGTATTCAGTCCCTGCCGCATTCACACAGACACTGATTTTCATCACGACAGGATGCCACCCTCCTCTGCCACCGCGGGTGCCTCTCTTGAGTACGACATTTGGACAGCTAGTCTGATTGATGTCATGGCAGTCGATAGAGCGCTAATTACTCCCCATGCGTAGACCACGCTGTATTAGAGACCGTGTCATATCCTGTCAGCTGCATTTTAAAAACACGTGTCACTTCCTGTTAGCCTGCGGAAGAAAAGAAAGGAACCCAGAGGCCTGGCAGCCCTTGTAGCGGGTTCACACCGAAAGACTGCCGCACTATTACAGAGTCTTTCTTTCGCAAAGCTTCCCTCTCCGCCTCTGTTCTCGCCCCTCTGTTTCCTCCCCTCTGACCCACCTGCCAGCATTGGTGGTCTTTTGTTGTCAAACTTCATTAGCAGAGATGTCGGCTAATTAGAGCCCAAGCACAAGCTCGGGAGATTAGGAAGAAAAAGATGAGATGAAAGGCGAGACGAGGGAGGGAGACGGAGGCAGGACGACGGAGATGAGCAGATGATGAAGAGATTAAGATGAAGTAGGAGGGATAGAGAGATGAATGTTATCAAGGTAGAGATAGATGATTAGGTTAGTAGAAGCAGAGAGAGGAAAACAGAAAAATCAAAGTTGCTGAAAAACTCAAAATAGATTGCAGAGAATCTCCAAATTGTGAAGATTTACTTCACTGAGACAGTCATTATAAAGGAAATTGATAAAGTTAATAAAATCCCACATCCTTGCAGGCAAATGAGGGGATATTTCTCACTCTAATTAGTTTAGTTCTTTTGTTTTGTTTCTAGCAACCGATGTCGTTTGTGAGTATGAGACCGAGCAGATAAGTGGAAGATGCAGAAAGAAGATACAGCGGGCTGCAGAGCTGATGCATTGACCTGTGTCTGTTATTGTGGTCGACTTGATCTTTGTTAGACAGAGCTGATAATGATCCTCTGCTCTGCAACTACACACCAGGGATAACACACAGATGACCGGATGTTTGTTATCGTGTTAAAAGAAAAAGCGTGTCATCATCAGTTACTATGAAACTGCTTTTATTGATTGCACTGGCATAGATTCAAAAACACATAATTTTTAGCATTTATTTTTAAAATTCAACAAATTTAAGCTCTTTATTTCCAGTTCTGAATATTGTCCAAAATGGAAAACGTGGATTTATGATTCATACCTTATTTAAATAAGTATTAGTTGTAGTTTGCCCTTGCTTTTAAAGGTTGAGAAAGTCCTCTGTAGGCTGGTCTTTTGTCTTCTCAATTGATTGATGTAAATTGTTACCCTTTATGAATCATTTCCAAGCAGAACGTAACATCTCCAAAGCTTTCAAATCAATTTCAGTTTATGTTCTCAAACTGCATTTTTTTTTTCTTTTCAAATAGCTATCATTAGTTTGTGCTAATAAAAGAACATTTTGTTTTTCTGAAGGTCAGCCACTCTGCACAAAAACCCCTGTTTATTCTATTCAAAGGTGACCTTACCTTGAATGACCAATCTCGTAAGAATAATCCAAAACCTTTAGCAGTTTTTCAGGGTTGTGGTAAAGTGTTGTGAGAGAACTTAACGGAAGACCTTACCAACAACGCTGTGGGCAACACTGATAAACTGTCTGATGGAGTTTGAAAGATCCCTTCTGAATGTCTAGTGGTCATCTACTAGTCTGTTTTCAAGAGGTGAGAATGTTGTGAATTTGCTGATACCAAATCCATGACGTAGACTTGAAGGATGCTCTTATTTCCAGGCTATAACACCATCACGGAGGAGCCATCGAACTATTGTGGAGTGATGTTGGTGATTATATATTGTTTAGCAATTATGCTTCAGAGAGTTACATTAACAAGAGTAACATACATTAGTACTCTTAATCACTTGTTTTGTGATGCAGTTGACCAAATCTATTGTTGAATGGTACTGATGAGGTATAGACTGTTCAAAAGAGGCACAAGAAGTGTTTTTGGGATTCTGAAAGTTTTTGAAAATCACCTTGTCTGGTCACCTCATTTGTGTAGTTGTGCTGTTTGTAGCTGACAGCTGTGACCTGACTCAAGATGAGTTGTAAATGATTTGCATTGGCTAGACTTGAGAAATATTTCTATATTTATTGAATCCTGGGTTGTAAATCAGGGGCAGAAAACCAAGCATCTTCCAAAATGTGCAAAAAACATAAATTCCCCTCTGAAAACATAATCAGAATTGTTTTCCAAAAGTTTAAGAACTTTTAGAAAATAACAGGATTTTCATCTGGTTTGAACAGAGGCATAACATTGTGCAGCTTTACGTTAGTAAAAAAACTCCTAAAAGCCTTTTTGTATTGTCTGGTTTTAGATTCTCATTTTGATGCACGCTGTAATCTCACTTTCAATCTGGTATATAAATCAGACAGAGCCAACAATCTGAGTGACATATTTCCCATGTGTCACCTCTTGGAAGAGGTGATAAATCACCTGTGTGTTAGTCCACCCCTGTTTGTTGTGCACCCATCCCCTGCATGAACCATTACTGTAGCTGCATGTGTGTCAGATACACCAGACCACACCAGCCTTTGGCCAATACCTGTCAGATTTATTAAACCTTCAAGCTCACATCCATCTGTTATGGGAAGCTAATAATATATACCTTGCTTGTCTTTTCTCTCAGTATGTCTACATTATCCTCATCTCCATTTTTTATGGATCCATGAAATATGTTTCTTTACATACCACTCAGACGATGCTAATATTGTTACTACATCTAAATTATGGTTGAGGTTATTAAGTCGTCTTTGGGTAAACTTAGCTGATGATACATTGTAAATGTATTAATAGTGAATGGACAACACTGATAAATAAAGCATCTCTTGGGGAATTTAAACCAACATATTTTATATTTTTCCTGAATGGATTGGCTTACTGGAAAGCTTGACAGGTCTTACATTACAACATTAAAAATGGATGTTAAATATACATGTCCTGTGATCACGAGTCAGCTCCAAATGCTGATTTAAAATATGCCAGAAGACAGTTTTTAGGGCTGTAACTCCAGATAAAAAATTATCCAACCAGTGTGGTAAATATTTATAGATTACAATGACAAGGACATATTTCTTTACTTTACAGTGGATACTGATATTTCTTTGGGCGTCTGTCACCATGTTATTAATGGAACAGAGGTCTTAATTATTAATGGCAGAGTTATTACCAGCTATGGCGAGTTTCCCATTCGGAGTTTTAAACATTTATAGAATTATTATTGGTTTGACAGAGCGGGAACCAGAGATTGATCTGGCTGTGCTTCCTTTGGTGTGTGCGGGGGGCTTTAAGAAAGAGACCAAGAAAGAAGAAGTTTTACTTTTGTGAAATATTTGCTTAACTTTGATTAATGTAAAAAATAATCTAAAGTTAATTATTAGAGATTCCTTTTTCAACCAAAGCCAGTTGATAACTTTTCTATGTTTGTAGTTTGTGATCCTGGACGTGTTTAGATATGTGCGGTTCTTTTTTAAAGTCTGTTTATCATTTTGATGTATTCCTAAAACTGCTCTCCTTCAATTATGCTGTCGTAAATCTTAAAAAAATACCCCTCATTTGTGTGTATGCATATTTTTTAAATATGTGTGTTTTCACTTATTTAGAGAAAATAATAATAATTAAAAAACAATACAAATTTTATTCAATCCAGAAAAGTCTAGAATTCAGTATGTATATGATATTTAATGGAACTACTATATCCATACTCAATATGGATATGCTGCGACAGACTGGCGACCTGTCCAGGGTGAACCCCGCCTCTCGCCCGGAACGTTAGCTGGGGATTGGCACCAGCAACCCTCCCGACCCCATTAGGGACAAAGGGTGAATAGAAAATGGATGCATGGATGAATATGGATATGCATACTTCTATTTTCATTCCCTATTCTACCTAACTCCTTTACAGTTTGTTTAGATTTTCTTTTATTGTTATTTGAAATGAAAGCATACAGCCCTGATTTTACCTCCCTGTTCTCCCAAGCATGCCACTAACAAAGCAGAAATGCATGTAATTCCTGCTACAATGTGTGTCATCTCTCTGCTATTAAATCTAGTTGTTCAGCTTCATTCAGTATCCAATGTCCTCTGGACATCAGGATATTTAAAGCTATTTACCTTCTTTCAGGTATGGTATTAAATGATAAGTGTGGCTGCTCTGTCTTGTTTTCTAACAGTACCAGATTTTCAATTTGCAATCCCCTGCATACCAAATGAATCATGCATTGCACCTTCTTCCCAGGAACATTGTATATTTACATATGCATTAAGTTATTTCACATGCTTTTAGCCAAAGCTACTTACAAGTGGTGAACACCATTAAAGCTTACTAAAAGGGACCCTGGCATACAGACCAAGTGCTAAATCTGTTTATATTTCTGTCCAGATGGGACAGGTGCAAGTGCAAATGAGGCCTGTTGTAGCTTTAGAGGTGTTAAGAAAGAGGAGGTGTTCGCTAAACACATTTCTTCAAGATATTGCTGAAAGTAGACAATGTTTTATGTGCTGTAAAAGCCAATAAATTATCTTAATCTACAGTAAAACAATAAAACAATGTCTTAAGATACTTTGTATTTTGGAAAAGGGTGCAGCAGTCATGAATACCTAAGCTGTGCCAGAAACATAGGTTTGAATGTGTAAAGGGCCTTTAAATAGGATTAAGCGGTGAATGTACCTTGCAGACACAGGTGTTTATACTAAAATCACTTCAGACACTCACTGCTCTCAGATGATCTCCATTCCACTCTTTTTGCACCAATTGGCTGTTTGCTATGGATTAGGTCAATCACTTTAAGGTTCAAGTTGATTTTTAAAAATGGACCAATGAATATTAGTGAACATTTAGGTGTAAATACATGAGATTATAGCCCAGAAGCTAATTTCTATACTTGTCCCATTGGCAGGTCGATTTTAAAGCTCATCCAAGTAGTTTAAGGTTTTTTTTTTACAGCCACTGCGGTTCTTTTTGGGAAAACTTGATATCTTGATTTTGACTCTGATAGCCATTATTACCTAGAAATAGTTGATTAATATTTCAGGGAAATATTTGTGGTTATTCAACACAAATGGTGTTTGACTATTTTGTGGGTTCTTATGGTTCTACTAAAAAAGCCATACATAAATCAACACTAGTCATACTCCTTCTGAGTAAGACATGATGCAAACGTTCAGTCAAGACCATTAAGAATAATTTTTCTATAGTTTTTTATTAATATGTTTGTTTTCTCAATTTCCAGACAGACAGAAGACAGATAAACCAAGAAATAACTGGTAGTTCATCTGACGAGAATAAAATGTACAGTATCACATCACCAGCCTAGAACTAAAGACAATCTCTTGCTTAAAAATAAACTTGATAAATAACTACAATTACGCCTGCTGCACTTGCTGCTGCATTGGCAATATTAGTAACAACATTTCTACAGGAAGCTTGGGAAACCATATTTACAGATGTTTGTTTATTCTGCAAATAGAAAAAATAGTCCAGCATTAGTAAAGCGAGCAAAAAGGTCTCTATCAATTTTACTGTTTTCAGATCCATACAGTGAACCTCCATATTTTCACGGTTGAGTTTTTAAAGATGCAGATTTTTTCATTGCACATATCTAAAATATTTGAAAGACACCGCAGCTTTTGAAGCTGAAATACCTAGATACAATCTTTTTTGACTTGCTATTGGTTAGTATTTGCAAAATAGCCAATTCAGTAGTGCCATTAATTTTACTTGGCACTGATTGGCTGTATCCCTAAGTGTGGAAATAAGAACGACTGTAGATGTTAGCTTCTGTTGTACACTGTTTCCTCTGTCCATATTAATGAATATTAGGGTGTGTTTAGTGTCTGAACTATTAAAATAGTCACTTATAAGCATTTTTAGAAGAGGAATAAAAAAAAATTCCCAGATTTTAACTATTTGTGGGCGACTGTGATTCCTAATCTTGCCAATGCCAGGGCTCAATTATACATGTTTTCTAACAGTGGCATAATCACTTCATTTTGTATCTCAATCTTTCTGAATTTTTCTTTTGGTTGATTATTTTTCCCAATAAATTTATTTAATTGTGTTCAAAGTTTATTAATTAAAATAACAATGGGACAAAGTGGAGTCTTCTACATAGAAGCATTTACCACTGCTACATGTCTGTTTTTACTGGATGGCTTAATTAAAATGTTAGCTTTCCCATTACTTTTTCCTGATTTGTAAATCTTATGGAATTTATTCATTCCAATACTCATTTGTTTTTTTTTCTTCTCAATTATTGTTTTTAATGTAACCAACCAACTGGAACCTTTTGTTGAATGAATGAATAAAAAAAACACAGGAACAATTGGGACCCAATAAGATGTTTTGCACTGTCATCAGGTGCAGTTTCCATCTGATTTCTCTCTAAATGCATTCTTTCAGAGTGATGTTTTGTGTTACTGCTGACACAGCGCTTCTTGGCTTTTAGGCTGAAAGAGCAAGCACACTCACATGCACACACACATAAAAACTAGATTATGTGTCACTGTAATGCAGCATCCTTTTTTTTACACTGAGGACTATGTGTGCACGCAACGTCTTTGAGACTATAGATTTAGTCTCTTGTGAATGTTTAAATACCCTGTAGATTAAACTACAACATAGTGTCTAATTTAATGTCAATCAGTTGTTTTAAAAATTTTAAATCTGACCTGGATGGTGAAAAAAATGTCATACACTTATCAGATCATGATTTCTCAGCCTGAATATTTAATTTCTATTATTTGAGTTTGTTATAGAAGATTTTTGACTGGGAATTTAGCAAAACCAAATGTCCACAAACAAAGCACGTAGCAATATTCATTCATGATCCCTCAGAAGGCGTTGTGCTCACCGAATGTCCTGGAGCCATTCTGAGTGTTGTTTTTTTTTTTTTTTTTTTTTTTTGCATTTGTGTATATTGCTATTTTTCAGACTTTTCATAAATCACCTGATGTTCCAGCGCATTTTCCCCTCTTGCTCTGCCTCGGTTCATGAAATTGCAAACTGCATCTCTAATGTTGCATATGACCTCATACTGTATGTGTATGATATGACTTTCTGCATTTTTATTATGTGTGGGTGAGTGGATATGTGTGCATGTGCATGACTCACAAGGGTGCCCAGAGTTCAGTGTTGTTATGCTGTATATTTCCTTCGTTGACAGAGAGAATAATCATGAATTGATTGATGGTTTTGTTTTCTTTCCGGTTGCAAAAGAAGCAGGAAGAAAAAAGGAAACCGAAATAGATGCAGGCAGTGAGAGTGATCAAGGGATTGGAGTCTTCATCCCTGCAGTCCAAGTTTTGAAGTTGATGTTGGAAGTACTACTGTGTGAATGAACACATGGCTTGTTTGGCATCATCAACATAGGATTGTTCAACAATAATTTTCACAATATGTCAACTTTGGTCAAAAAACAACACCTGGAAACAGTGTCATTTTGCCATCATGCATTCAAATGGATTGTTTTTGTGTTTTAATATAACAAACAAATTCAGATTTTAACAGGTACACTCTCCCAATTCATAAACCACGCAGAAAAGTCGAACAAAAAAAACATAAGAATAATTCATACTTACACTGAAGAGTTACTGTCTCCACCTGGTAATCAGCTATCCCAAAAGTAACATATTTAGTGAGTCCTCAATAACTGCTGTACTAGCTTTGTGCTTTTTAGTAAAAGCAGAACTTAAACTTGAGTTTTACATCACTCTACACCCGGCAGATACTGCAGATAGCCGCAGTGTGAATGATGATATCCAAACTTTCTGAGGACTTGTAGATACAAGAAATTCTATATCCAAAAGTAGCTTATACTGGAACAGCTTTCCTCCAATGTACTTGTTTTCATGAATATACAGTATAGACCAAAAGTTTAGACACACCTTCTAATTGAGCTCAATTAGAAGGTGTGTCCTTCTGATCTGTACTGTACTTTAGCAGCAACTTTCTGTTTTTGTTTTGTTTGTTTTACTTTTAGTCAGTGAATGCTGCTTTCTGATTTCCCCTGCAAATCAAATCTGCCTACAATTTGTAAAGTTCTAACACTACCCCTTCCTCTATGTCAGAAAAAAAATCTATTGAGACACCCTGTCAGAGTGAATATTCAAAATGTAGAGGTTGGAGTGTTCGGACAAACTGGAACAAAGAGATTTGTAAATATGTATTTTTCCAATTTTCTCAAAATTTCTTTTTCTGGGTGTGTTTGACTCCATCTGTTTCTTGTGGACACCTGCATCTACCTGCCCCGGCTAAGGTGTGCTCATGCGCATTTGATTATGTGTCTTTGTGCAGCAATATGGACCGCATCCAGCTGCTAAGAAGAGAGTATCAGCAAGCAAGACGAGAAGGAATGGTGCCATCGTATGAAGAACTGGACCTACGACGCAGAGGTCATGACAGCGACCCACACAGGGTACGTAGCAGAATCACAACCTGACACTGATGGGTCGAAAAAAATACACAAAAAGTATTTAGAGATTATCTAAAACCCAGTTTTGAAATTACATTTCTGTAAATCTTCTTATGGGATGTCTCCATCCCAGTGTCTGTGAGTGGCATGCAGTGTACTATCTTACTCCACTTCAGCCATCAGAGTGATCACCGGCTTTACAGCGTCTGCCAAGTGATCAAGGCCCTTTAGCTGTCAGAGTCAGGTGCTCTTTGATGCGTATGGCTCCTGTGGGTATTGGGCAGATCACACTGATATGATCCGCTTTTCTCTTAGAATGACACACAGAGAAGATAAGTAGAGGTTTGAGTCACTTGTCATCCCGGAGGAACTGTTTTTCAAATCACAGACTGATAATCACATCCACACAAATCTACAGTCTACCTGAGTCACTCCTGAAAAAAAAAAAAAAAAACCGTCTGCCTTTGATAAAGTAATATCACTGCATTAATAGTTACCTCCCGCACTCACACCAGGTGTCATTAGGAAGCTAATGAAGAGACAAATCTTGGTAACTTTTTCATAAAATGAAAATAAACAATTAATGTTTGAAGGAAATGCATATTGTAGAGCGGCAGAGATTCATTTAATGTCTATTGTGTGAAGAAGCGAAGAATGAAAGTAATTACCTTCTGAACAATCAAATTTAATTCCTCTCTATGGAGCTACTGTTAACTCTCTGTAGCCAGCTGATATGGTATCACAGTGGATCCAGTAAAAGGAGTTTTTCAAGTCAGATCCTTCCTTTTTATTTCCACATGCTGTCAAACATTGTTAATGGTTGGTTTAAGGATGAAAAACCTCATGCATTAGCACTCAGAGATTTCATACCAATCGTGTTAGACAGAGGGTGTTTGCATAGTTGACAAAATACAAACCTCCTCATGAGAAGAGGCTTGAGGTTGCACACATCTTAAGGCAGCTCAAGAGCTTTGCAATAAGACAAAATTAATTTATCCAACATGTTGTGTTACATGAACACAACTGGGCCCATTGCAAAGCCCTAGTGTTGATTAATCATTTAGTTTGATTGATTGCCCAGCCCTAAAAGGCACCATTTGTAATTAATGAGATTTTCATTATTTAAATGGGAAGCTTAGTTTTATCAGTTCTGCTTCTAAGCTCCCAGTTTGTATTGAGTTTTACTCAGGTGAGGCCTGTCTAGAATAACGAGGAGGTTGTGCATGTTTATGACTCTTGCTGTGTGTTATCTTACATTATGTAAATTACTTATGAGTCTTGCTCTGAATATGGATAGTTTGAGCTTGTAAATCAGGAAGTGCAGTTTATCCAGACAGTGTTGTTTTGAGAATATTATGAGGTTAAATATTGTGATTAGGACTGTTGCCTTGGCAAAAATAAAAAAGATATTAAAATGTTTGTCTAAATTTGTTTCAGAAACTACCAGGTTACAAATGATTTTATTGTCCTGTCCAGTTCCCAAAAAGTTTCCCAGGAAGTCTGTGAGGGTTACCGGTAGAGACTTGTAAGTTTCAGATATTATACTTTCAGATTAAGGAAAGAAACTTATAAATTACTTAGAGAAATAAATTATCTGGCTTTACAGTTTGAAGTTTTACACTTGGTAAAAAGAAAGGAAAAAAAAACTAGAAAGGGAGATCATAGGAGTAGCAGTTACCACTGCAACTAGCAAGCCCATCTCATTAAGAATGATTGATTTAGTAATTAAACCAAAAGTGATTATTTACCTGACTGGCTTTCTGTGTAAAAGGAAGTGGAAAAAAACAATGGTTATAATAGTGAGCTGGTGGCAACCTAATTCAATTTCACTTTTATTGGTTTGTTTGCTTCTCCTTAGGACCTTTTTATTTTTTGGAAAGGGTTTAGAGAATATTTATGAGGAGTTAAAGTGATGGAAAGTCATCCGCAGAGAGGGTGCACGGAAACGGCAGAGATAACGACCATCATAGAGAGAGTGTGAACTCCTCCTATAACGTTGCCACTGTATATTGAATGTGTTTGCCTTTTTTCCCCTGTGGCTCCATTACCATTTCATTGATTCATGGTTATGGGTTAGCTGTCTCTGCTAGCAAAATTATGTTTGCCTAAAAACAATTATCAAGCAACAAAAGCCACACCACAACTTTGTTTCCAAGTGAGTGCATTCTGTGCTTGTGGGAGGATGTGTGTATTTTGGAAGACAACAACAGACTTTCTCCCTAAGGAGAGGGGAACTAAATCAACAGGGCGCTGTGCTGTTGTCACATACACGCACTCTTACACACAGTCCTACATAGAGGAGACTTTGTGGGAGCCAATTGTTGTTGTGGGCGGTGTGACACAGCTTTTAGTGAAGGATTTAATTATCTAGAACAGCTTTCGTAGAGTTTTTAGACTAGAAACGTGCTTAGTTCATTTACAATCATTTAAATGCTAATCCCATTTTATTGTGTGATTTTGAAAACATAAACAACTTGAAAAAGAAGAAGATGTAGTGCTTTGTGATGAGGATGTTATAGTTTTACAATACTTAGAGTTTTTGTTTGTCAAAGGACTGAAATAATATGATTTGAAACACCTTCCAAATGGTCTGAGAAGCAATAGACTTTGTGTAGGTTAATGTATTTTATTATAGTGACAGTGTTGGGGACACTTCCATTAATCCACTAGCTTGTTAATAGTTTAGATTTTTTTTTTTTCTTTTAGCTGTTTTCCAAACTTTTAAAGTATTTAGTGCACTTAGCTTCTTTCTAAAGTGCTAATTTATGTGTATGTTTTGTAAACTATCAGTTGAATAAAATACAACATCAACATCATCCTGTGGGTATTGGGCAACATCATCAACTGTTAAGTCTTCTTCAAATAGTTGTTTTATATTTCTGCTCTTATTTTGAAGTGGTAAAGATTGTTTACGCAGTGTGTTCCATTTCCTCTCTCTTTTTCCCCCCAATATTTTTGTCTTCAAACAAGAGACATACAGGAACAAAATACAAGATGTGGAGTGGATAACAAGATATAAATGTAAATTATACATTATTCAACATGGTTGAATTTAGAGGTTTAGCATTAGCTTCTGCTGAATGCTGTGTATGGCTGTAGGGTTAGCAAAACTAGGTTATTTCTAGACCTGATACAAAGCATCTCTTTCCTGGGAATTATATAAGAACTTTACAATGTCACTCAGAGGGCCTTGAGAGTATGTTATCAGTAGATAACTCATGGTTCAAACACATGTTTCACAAGTCATGGAGGAGGTCAGTCCTCAGTCTGATGCATTTTCCTTCCCACAGAGCTGAAATGTAGCCTGGGTGGAACCTGACCTTGAATGAATGACTTGAGAGGTTGAGAAATTCCTCCTGAGAAACCCCCAAATGCCTATGTCATGGCTTGCAATTTAGCCTCACTTTGCAGTTACTTTCAACAGCTCATGCTAAGTGATAAAAATATGCCTCCCTAAGCTCGACAGATGCTGGGGATTGTGCTGAATTTGACAAAATCCTATATTTTCTCTCCCTGCCTGTCAAACTCCACAGCAACTGAGCTCATTCAGTTTCTCTCTGATGACTCTATCCTCTTCGTCACAGTTGCTAGGCCAAGCAGTTCACATGCATTTGCCTTTCTAATGCTGTGTTTGTTGTGGCATCTCAACAAGCTCTCCCGTGGTAAACTGTTCCCAAAGAAGCAGCATTGTGCTGTAGCTAAAATTTAGCTTGGAAGTAGCTTTTATAACTTCACTCTAAAACATTTTTAGGTATGTACAGTGGGAGATTTTGAAAAGGTTTTATTTTCTTGAATTCAAGTTTTTTAAGTCAAACTTGTAAAGCTGGAATTTACAAACAAATAGGGAAAACAGGGCATCGCTTTATAATTACTTTTTATAACAGTGGACGATAGTGCTTTGTAATTCCACGTTTTAATACTTTTAGGCCAAAAAAAAAAATGTCTTCTTCTCTCCTCAAGTTGTGAAGTCAACAGGTTTTAATTCACTTGCATTTTACCACCAACTCAAAAAACCAGCATGTTTGCAAACAAGATTTTTTTTTCCAACAGAAAATGCTAAAAAAAAAAAAAAAAAAAACCTCATAACATCAAAAACTATTGGCCTCTTTTTAATGTTTGAATCAAAGCCAGAAAACAAAATCTGTTGACATATTACATATAGGTATCTTCATGCGACTTAATAAAACATCTGAATGGTTATTAATGAGTCAGCCATTCTCAAAGGATTTGTGTGCACCCACATTGTTCTGATGGAGTGTATCTCTTGCAGCAGCCCCTCCAGTTGTGTAAAATATTCATATGAATGGATCTTTATTACTCTTCAGTTTCTCTAAAATGCAATTTGCAAATTTCTCTTTACCCCACTGGTCTTCTCTATGCCCATACAGAGGATCTTGTATCACATCCTGTTTACCTCGACTGAATTCCCACTACGTTCAGAACCTTGTCCGGTCCTCTCCTGTGTGTACACAACCTTGTGTAGATGTTGTTTTGCGTCTGCTTCCTTGTTTTTATGACTTTGCAGTTTTGGAGACTTTCCATATGAAGGCTCATGGAATAGTCTCTTTTTGTTCAAGGTTTCAGTGCCTTGAAATGAGTCCAACTTTTTCTATAACCTTGCACCAGCAAGAAAGAGGTGTGATTCACAATAGAATTAAGGAAAACTCCTGTACTCTGTTTTCATATGTCTGCAAGTTTACATCATGCTTAAATATTCAATTCATATAATTTTTTTTGTTTAGAGAATTTCATCAACTCCTCTGAGAACAAAATGATTTTTACTGGACTGTGTTCCTGAAATTTTCACCAGTAAAAGGTTTCCATAAAGGTCATATGAGTAAAATCCCGATTTAACAGAAAACATGGCTTATCTTGATTAGAATATTTAAAACAAAGCTCAAGAGAAGCTTTAAATCAGACAGCACAGCTGTGGTATTGACAGAGAGTATTTGTATAGTGAAGACAAAGAGCCTTCTTGGGATGATAACACAATTTAGTGCCGTGAGCTGTGTCTATGTGGATACATTAGTCACGAGTATCAAACAACCAAGAGCCATGACTAACAATGAACACAGTTTTTCCAACATGCAGAAGCAGAATAACACATTGTGAGTGTGATAATATATTACTGCTTAGTTTAAAGAGCAGGTCGGTGGTAACAGAGTTTACTTTATAAGATATTTCTAACAGGACTTCTACGCATTCTGGAAATGTCTTATATTAAAGACACTTTGAGGTTTGTAAGTAAGGAAAAAATCCACTCATCACTCCATCTGCCCAATTATTTGTTGATCTTGCTATCAAGCCGTCCATACATTTTTTTCATCCAGCCACTCTTTCTTATTCATTGTCAAAGTACTTGGTATTTTCACAATAGATATTTGAAGCTAATACAATGCTAAAAGTATTTCATTAATTTTTTATTTTTATTTTTTTAACATGTTCACTATTCTACAATTACGCTAATGCTTTTTTGCAACTGCCTTTCTCTGTTGTGACATTTTATACCACAATTAAGGAACCATGATATCTCCAGTAGTTATGAAAATCCTATTTGTATGAAAAACAAATTAAAAGAAATTTGACTTTTTAGTCAATTATCAGTCTGACACCTGATAATTGGCCTCTGTCTCTTTAAAAAGTCTTTCCGACACTCCCCCCTTCAGCATGACATCACAACAACGCTTCTCCATGGCCTCCATTGATGCCCTTTTTCAACCGTTAAGAGGATCATTGTAGTTTGTTTGATAAGCTCAGCAGTTCCACCAGGTGAATCCTAATTACTGCTGCCACTAGTCTAATGGAGCTGCGCGGGGGAGGTTTGCGGTTGGAGCTCGGCTGGGGACTGGAGCGCCAAGGCAGACATTTGGGTAAATACATGGCTCATTGTGTGAGCTGGTGATAAGGCCCCTGTAAATGCCTGCCATGGGAGTTTCAAAGATTCCTCAAATATGCATGAATGAGTCAAAGCAACAATTCAGACATGTGTTTGGTGCATTAACACTATATGATATGAAGCTCAAAAAGGTGATTTTGCATTATGCAGACCTCTTTAATAGTAACAGTAGAAACTCTAGTGCTACCTCATAAGCTAACATACATGGTCTTCCTTATTGTTGCTCTTGGGGGATACAGCCAATCACCTGCAAGGGAAATAAATGGTGCTCCTTTATAAGCTCTTGGCAAACAAACTAAAACTGAAGCAATGCAGGGAACTTTTTTTTTCCACTCCTCATCTTAAATTTAAATTTGTTGTCTTCAAGTAAATGATATCTGAAGAAAATCAGGAAGATTTAAATACCTCCTCACGTCTGCACCAAAAGTATGGATTAGTTTTCATCTGAGGAAGGATTGTAGAGACAGTAGACCGTTCTCCTTCAGAAACCAGCCTATTGTAGTAAATTTGTCTGCTGATGAATTGTACTTTGAAATAAAACACAAGAAAATCTCTGCATCTCTTCACATGTCTATTGACTCTTGTTTTACGATTTATGATTAAGCCTTTAAAATTACAGTTTGTGTGCTGGTGTACAAAGCCATTATAACAATGTGCAGAATCTGAGCTTGCTGGCAGTGGTGTACAGAACATGTGAGACTGAATTTACAGCTGGTAGTTTTAGTTAGAGGTTCTGCTTGAATAAAAACCCTTTTGTTAGAAAAATGCAATAAATTTGTTCCTTATGAATATGTCACAGGCCTCTAAAACCATACATTTTCACCTTGCAATGAAATGTGCATGCAGTTAGATTTAGTTCTCATGCTGGGAGCAAAAAAATAACCATTTGGCATCCCTTTTTTCACATACACAGGTGCATGCACAAAACCCTTTTTCATGACCTCGAAGCAGTTCATGTGATTTCAGCCATTATAAAGCTGAAAAAGCCAGGCTACCTTGGGTGTTTTATTGGTGGACAGGCATGGGGATTAAACCCCCAACTCTCTATTAACAGAAAAAGACCGTAGTAAACCTTGCAGCTGAGTGCGACTGGGTTAAGTGAGACATTTATGTTTCACATAAAAACAGTTTTTTAGCTCCCCAAATATCCATGGTTTTCTCCATTACCTCCATTCTATTAGTTTTCCATCATATTCTGTTTAGTTCATGGTCTTCCAGCATTATTTCTTGTTGTTTCCTATTTCTCTCTCTTAAGCAAGAGGTTCATCCTTTTTGTTTGTCATATTTTTCCATTAAATATGGCATTGGTATTGAAAGGCTTTTGTTGGTTGCTTTACAAGACTTATTTCATGTGCGTCCATCATTTTATGCATACTTTATACTCTAAAGTCTTCGAGCATTGTGGATGAGGGAGAACTGAACAGTGTATGCCGTCAGGACCAGAACAAAGAAAAAACTACTAAAGAGAAAACAGCAGTTATATTCTCCAGCTTTCCTCCACTGTTCCAAGCTAGGCTATATTTCTACTGTGTTATTAATGCCAGATCTGTGTGATCATAAATCTGCTGGAAAATACTGTACCATTTACCCAATCACCAGACTGCATTGTTGGCAGCCGGCACACGCAAAGCTTGGAAAACATTTTTACTATTGATGGTTTGCAGGAGAATTGTTTCAAAATGACCTAATATGTAATTATTTTACTGGTTTTGCATTAATAGCCTTACATACCCATATGCACATATTAAGCAATGGACATACAGTCATTAACACAATCATTTATTCAAGCAACTACAAATGGTTGATTATGCTATTATATGGACTATATTAACTTTTTAAACCTACTCCCTCAAATGCTTATATTTAGAAAACACGAAAGCAATGTGGAAAACAGTTTTCTTTCACTCTAACTGAATGCAGCCTCTTTAAAAATCGTTGCCTTTTTTATACTAAGAAAGCCTTTTGTATAACAATTACATTAAGAATTACATTTTACACAATTGTACAAATTGAATTCCTGGAAGAGAATCAATTTAATTTTGTCATGTGACAAGTCAGCATATTTCCAGAAACAGCAGAAAAAGGATTGTAGTCCTGTGTTGGCTTCAGTGCATGCAAAAACTGACTAAGTGCATAAAGGAAAAAAATCCCTAAGATGCATCAGTCAGACTTGTTTTCTTTTGAGTAGAGATAGAAATGGGAAAAAGACAAACACTAAGAAAAAAAAGACAACCTCAATCACATATGAGCATATATTCTTTAACTGTTAAAACCCTGTTTCATTTTCTGACGTCACAACCACAAACTTCTCTGTATGTATTTGGTCATTTTTGCGATAAAAGTAGAGCAAAGTAGAGGGAAAATGTTGAATGGTTTTCAAGATGTCTTGCAAAAGCTAACATCTACAGTCTTCCTTATTTCAGCCAATCAGTGCCAAGAAAAACAAATGGTGTTCCTTCATTGACTCCTTTGTAAACATCAACTAATAGCATGTCAAGTAGCATTGCACTTAGATATATTTTCCTTTTAATGTTTTAGATATGCTCTATGGAAAAATACATAAATTAGCAGCTTGTGAATAATTTGGAGTAATGTTACACAAAAAAAAATTGTGAATACTGGACCACTAATAGGCAGGGGTTCACTATGCCAAACAACTTTGTTCAAACCCGTTACTTTGATACACCAAAATGAAATCCGCCTATACATAGTTTAATCTTGGTATTAATCAAGCTGTTTAATGAATACTTTAGTGGTTTATTAAATAACATTTAAAAAATATATCTGCATCATAAAATGTAGAGCTTCACATTATGTCAAATTGTAGTCGACATCTTAAAATCAGTATGTGCAATATCTCAACCACAAACGACTGCTTCAATACAGTATTTGGTTTGACATTATATTTAAAATGTCACACATTGTCGCTTTACATATGTATGACGTATAATTGGCCAGTGGCCAATATGATGAAGCTTATAAAGAATGATAGGAATATCATGCAAGGGTAAAAGTAGGACAGAATCAAGAAACTCTGGGTTAATTGTAATTCTAGTTATCACAGTTTTACACAGAAGTTTTTTCCATATATTTTGCAGCCTTTCAAAGAAGACTTCTTAAAATCAATAATACACCAGAAAGGTTAGAGAGAAAGTTGGGGTGAAGTTCAAAGCAAGATTAATTTATAAAACAAGGTATAATATGAGCATACAGACAGAACGGCAAAGGAATGGTTTAATTCACAGAACATTCATATCGAAGATTGTCCCAAAGTCCAGACTTAAATAGAGCTGGAAATTTATTGCAAGGCTTACAAGCTGATGTATGTTGACATTCTCCATATCATCTGACTGAGCCTGAGCTTTTTTCCAAAGAAAATTGGGTAAAAAAAATATAGTATCCAATGTTGAAAGCTGGTAGAGACATGTCTTTAATGTCTTCCAGCTGTAAATGTAGGCACAGGTGGTTCTTCAAAGCATTAAATTAAGGAGCACCCAAATATAAATGCCATACATTTTTTATTCTTATTTCATTTTTATTCCACCTTGTGTTGATCTATTGCATAGAATCCCATTAAAATATACTGATGTTTATAGTTATGATGTGACAAAATGTGAAAGAGTTCAAGGGGTGCAGCTTTAAAAAAAACAATGAATTAAGTTTCAGTGCAGCATACATGAATTTGCTCTTTGCAGTCAGAGAGCCCTCTGTGAGATCACACAGTTTATCCAAATACTGTTTCTTATGTTGTCCTTATAAGGACATGAAGATCATAGGAACAGTACAAATGTGCTGATTCAAATGGAACAGAAAGGAAACTGGGCAGATGTTCCAGACAGGGCAGCTGCAAAACACAAAAAAATCGAAATAAAGAGAGAAACAAAAAGGGGAATAAGAAACAAAGTATCTAAACGTAAAAAATGGTCCCATGTACTACATTCATTCCTTGAGAAAACCTTTGTGTTTACTCTACAAACAATCTAATGTCACTGCTCTATGTTTATGTCAATGTACATGAGAGGTAGACATGATAGGATCAGTGTTAAACTACTGGACCAGTGTGAATTTTCCCAAACTGGCTTTTACAGAGATATTTATGTTATACATCCACTCAGGATCTCAACCAGGGAAGAAGTACAGCACAGCCCTATAATGTGTTTCTGTCTGATCTTTCTATAAAAACATGGCCGTTCAACAAAACTGACATGCTAGATCTTAGCAGAGGTTTGTGTTCCAGTAAGACACAAAACACAGAAACGTGGAGTCAAAGTTCAGACTCAAATCCAGTTGAGAATCTGTAGTTAAAATTGAGAATTGCTCCTGACATGATATTCATCCAGTCTGTCTATGCTTGAGATGTTTTGGCAAAATATATGGGTAAAAGTTGTAGTTTGTAGATATTCAAAGTAGACATACTGCAAAAGATTATCATTTTTACTGACAAAAAATGGCTCTGCAAAATACACTGTTGGTGTGTGACTGCATATTCATATAAATGTTATTTTGCAAAGTAGAATTGGCCAAATTACAGGCCTCTAGATGTGAAAATACAGCTTGATTCAGGATTGGCCACGTTGGCTAAGACTACCTCGTCGTTATTTCTCATTAGAATGGCAGTGCTCCAACTTGGTTGTAACACATTTGGTTCCACTGCTGCAACCCGCTGGAAAATTGTGGGTAAGTTGATTGCTGGAAAACTAAGGGAGGTTGTGAGCTTTCCAAACTGGAGCTTAGATTTAAAGTGTATATTTTCCTTTGCCAAGGAGAAGCTCTGACATTGTAAACTCCAGACTTTAAATTCTAAACTCCAGACTACCTGTGATCAGCGAAAAACACTTTGTAATTGTGGACATAAAATCATGTTCTTGGAGGTCATGCTGACTTCTGACTCAACTCTGAGATTTGATTGCTGCACCAAATGTGCCAAATTGAACAAAGTGCAGAGAAACACCCTTTACCTACATCATTTTGTACTGAACAAAGGCAAATAATTTCCTCCTTCAAAGAAAGACTAAAGGGCCCAACATGGTTGGACCTACATCTTATTGTCAGTATGCGGTCATGTGGTTTTAAGATGTTTGTTTTGCAGAGACCTTTCATGGTCCTCAAGACACACCCAAGCTTCCCCTCCCGCTGCAGTGTACGTCATAGTGTTTTATCATGTGTGTGGTTTACAACAGGATAGTAAACAAAGCAATCATGGAAGAAAGGAATGACTATTACAAGTTCACAGCTTCAGAGGAGGAAATAATTGACGAGCGAGTTTTATACTTGAGTACATACTTCTTCATGCTCTCGAACAGTTGCTCCTCAAAATCTGCTCTCTGACTGAAAAAGCACAGTCCTGACTATCTGTGCTACCCGACAATCCATCCTGCCTTGCACAGATAGCCTGAAGAGCGGCTCAGTGCTGTTTTCCGCATAAATGCACACACCCATTAAATTCAGACCAATCAAACAATAAGGGAATGAGGGTAAGGTTGCCAGTGGGTTGACAGGAAGGAACAGACACCATGAGCCTGAGAACAAAATTACGCAGTTTTCATCTTGCAGTTTGGTTCATGGAAGTGCAGAAGGTTCCTCAGCTGCAGTAACATTATTAAAGCCTTCACACAAAAAATTTTTGGCACAATTCAGCACTTTCAAACAATGTTAGTGATCTAAGAGGCTGAGTGGAGGTCAAAATATGGTGAGAAGTGGTTTCTTATGCTGATTCTACAAGAAAATTCTATGAGTCTCTCAAGTGATGGAAATACGTCTGCAGGTATGGGTGGTTATTCTTAGTAAGGAGATACGTGTTGGCATTTCATAAAAACTTCTGCAAATTCTCATGGCAAGGGAATAAGCACTCTGAGTCAGGGTCTACCCCGCCAAGCCACACAACCTGCTTTTGGTTTTCTTTGGAAAAGTGTAGACAGAAACCTGGTGCCGGTGTAGATATTCTAACAAAACACTTATCATTTGACTCATGTGGTGATAAAATACACCTAATGATGTTTGACATTCTTTCTAAAAGTGTTGGTTAACTGTTTTTAAAAACATCTGCTATTAACATGTGCACATTTTTCTTAAAACAGTTTATCAAGTGCTTAAAGTCAATTTGAACAGTATCAGTATAGTCTAAATCACTTTAAAGTTGTGATTTGTTTTGTTATCTGCAGTCCCATTGCCAAACATGGTGTGGAACCTTTTCTGCAATCTTTCATAGTAAATTGACTCAATATAGATATCTGAATTAAGTTCTTTAGAGGGTGTCGGAGTATGCACTGCCAGCTGGATGGAACAAGGTGTAATGGTGTGTAATATGAGGAAATGAAAGAACAATTTAAGGAGAAAGTGAAGTCAAACTTGGAAAAATAAAACAGGAAGGAATGAAAAGAAGTAGAAGAAGTCTAAGAAGATCAAATAATCAAAACGTTGAACTGTGGGAGGGGAGAACTGGTGAGATGATGACATAGATAAAATCAAGAAAAAGCAGATGGAGTGGAAAAAGTGAAATGGAAAGTGTAAATGAGCCAGATGGATTAGGGAAAGAAAAAAAAGACTAAAATAGGGGGAGTTCTGCATTGGGTCATTATGGAGGAATGTTAATATGATTAGTGAATGACTGACCTCGCTGTCTGGAACTGGTGCCTGGTTGGTCTGATGACTGCTGAACGTCTGTTTCACACACACGCACCCACACCCCACTCCCACACATACACTCTAAAATACAAGGATGAATGCTTACATCAGACACACACACCAGTGCAGATGCAACACGCACAAGAATGAATTCATGCTCCCACATTCACTGGAAAGCAGACAGAAAGACAGAATGAGTCAACATGCCATAACTTATCCTCTGTTTTAAAAAATTCTAAAAGTCTGACTCCAGGGTTTGGGTCAAGATCTAAAGATTAATAATTAATCTTTACTAAATAGTTTCTCAAATCACTGCTTCTGTAATTTGTTTCTAGAGTAAAAATACTACTAACGCCTTTCTACATAAGAGATACTATTAGATAAAATTTTGACACGAGTTTTATTTGTATTTATTAAACTTAAAAACCTCAGTAAGTCTGCTGCACCAAAGAACTTGGAGTAGAAAAAACACCTTGCCTAAAGAGAATAGTGTGTTATTCACTGACAAATGAACAAAGAAACAATAAATTTGGGAGAAAAAAAAAACATATTTGCCTAACTGAAGCTAAGAGATAATCCTCAAACTTTGTTTTTAATTTATCTGTCAGAGGTATGGGCAGACATTTAAGAACTCCTCAGATGTCATGTGTACTGTGCTATATATGTATATTATTAGACTTCATCTTGTACTAATAACTGCAAAGATTCCTGGATTCACTTTTTAATTATATTCTGCCAAACACCTACACTCTGCTTCTGCTTTTCAGGCTTAAACTGAACTATATTAAGATGACTTGTGGAAATATCAAAATGTCCTTCAGTTTTATAACAAATGAATCAAGTTTAAAACTCTGTAAATACTTTGTACAGTAGTCTCCATCTATTTTCGGTTCTTAGTACTTATGGATTCATGTATTGGCAAGTTTTTCTGTGAAATGTGACTTCTAAATTATTTGCAGACAACCCGTCTATTTGCATATTTCTTCATGGGTACAATTCTACTTTGCATGTTGGCTGCTGTTTTCAAGTAAAGAACTGCCATTCATTTTATTTTCTGCTGATTAGCTGTAACGCCAAGAGCGGAAGTAAGGAAGACTGTAGATATTGTCTTCTCTAGTAATGCCAAGAACATTTCCATTGTGCATATCAACGCATACTAATGTATATTTAGTACTAATATGGGCCTTGTTCGATATTCGCAGATTTTAGTTGTAATCCCAAATCTTTACAAATATTTAGAGTCCACTGTAATTTACACAGAAAAAATCCTGGGATTGATAAGGTGCACTGTGTTTATCATTGGTGGCCACTGCACTGTAGGCCAAATAGACAACAACTTGTGTTTATACATATAGCACCATTTTTTCAACCTTTTGCTGAGTTTTGTTGATGTGGGCACCCTAGCTGTTGTTTCTCAAGTACGTGTTCATAAGAAGACACTGTATACTGCTGTTTATGTATGAGTAAGCAAAGATAAAGTGTGTTTGTGTGTACTTAGAGATTGTGTGCGTGCATCTCGTGTGGTACTGGGAAAAAAACTTCTTATGCTGAAATAAGGTGAGTCATCTGATAGATAAGAACTGCTGAGGGAGAGAGGGAAGGGAAACAGTTGGTGAAGGGAGTGTAGGGAAACCTTTTTAAAAGTCACTGAGTTGCACAATATGAGGAGATTTAAGAAACTCAAGAGATGTAAGGCGAGGCACAGAAAAAGATTGTTGGCTTAAAGTCTTTGCTGAAGAAAGTGCTGCAAGGTTCAGAGGAGTAAAATCTTTAGGAACAGCTGGAACACCAACATATTCATTTAGGTTTTTGATGAAGTAGTCAAAGGTGTAGTTAATCAAAAAAGTATGATTCAATTTGATAAGGACATTTTTAAAAATCCCCATTGCTAATAAAGCGTAATTATAAAGCTAATAAAAGAAAAACAGAATCCATTTTTTTTAAACAGACATTACATAAAATCAATATTTTTAATACAGACATGTGGTCCAACTAAAACGATTTTCATGTACTTTTTTTTTGCACTGTGGCATGGCACCTGCCTCCACTTTGTTTGCACTGTTGATCTCTCTCATTTTCCTCTTAATGATACTTTTTAAATTAATATTAAAAAGCAAATAGCCATAATTTTTGCTGTTTTTACGAGAAAATCTTTGTGTATTTTTTTGTATTCTGTTTTACAAACAAACACCTCAGAGCCAATAATTAATGCTTGGCACAAGCTGGTACCTAACCATCTGAACCTGCGTTACCTGGGCAACAAGCACATTTGTGGGATGCAGAGCTCTGTAATCTTGGAGACTGGTCCACTGACTTTTTATGCAAAGCAGCAAAACTTTCACTCATAAACAGCAATGCAGTCCCATCCATTCACCTACCTGTTGCTACTCCCTGCTGGACACCTGGATAAGAATAGTCTCTTACACTTTCCCATGCTTACAAGCAAGAAAGTTTAATTGTTGCTGTTATAGTTTTGCTACACATAGCATAACAAGATGAATCAACGTCATTCATCTTAGATTCACATCAAGATTAAATTGTTTGAGTCTGCTGACATCATTAACCAGTAATCATGCTGGATTTGCTGGTGTTGTTTTTGTGAAAAATAAAGAAACAAGTGTACAGTTGAAATGCTGGAAAGTTTTTGCTCCAGATCATCAGTAAAACTAATTATCTGTCCATCTCCTTCATTTTCCTAAAACTGTCTTTCTTTATATCAGTAAAATTATAACTTTTCACAAACACAAATTCTTATTCTCATTTTATAAAGTCTTATTTTAATAGTAAAATTATCCCTTTGTCATTTTTAAGCTCAGATAAGATGGTATGGGAGGTTCTGCATTA
Organism: Gambusia affinis; assembly: GCF_019740435.1. Classification (NCBI taxonomy): domain Eukaryota; kingdom Metazoa; phylum Chordata; class Actinopteri; order Cyprinodontiformes; family Poeciliidae; genus Gambusia; species Gambusia affinis. The sequence continues at coordinate 23,613,583 of NC_057878.1, forward strand.
TCTGGTATTTCATAATAAAGCCTAAACTGAAAATGAAACCCTAGTGGCTTGGTCTTGCTTCTTCTTAAATATTGTCAGAAGGACACAATTTAACATCTCTCAATGTTCACTGAGAACTCTTTAGCTTAAAGTTATATGCACATATGACTCTTCTGTTAAATATGATATGTTGTGGTTTAGCCATTTGGATTTTATCTTTTTTTTACCATTGTTTCTGCTAACTAAAAAGCATCCACCCTCTTCATTGAAGATGTCTCAATAATGTTTGGGAGTTACAGCCAAGTCCCTCACGCTGCCTTTCTCACTCACACACACACACACATGCACACGCCAACAGACTTCTACCCTCAGCCCCCTCCTTTCCTCTCTGTCCTCCCATCTGTGAGTTCAGATGAACAGAAGTCTCCTGGGGCTTTTCATTGGCTGAGCTCCACGCTGAGAGGCGAGCTAATTGGCCAGCTGGGGCCCGGACGTTTGTTGGAGACAGGGCATTGGCCAGAATTAGGGTCAAGTGACAAGTCATTGGTCACATCGGGTTAGTAACCTGGCAACATTTTAGGCTCTCTCCCTTGAGAAAATCCTTGTAAGCGATTAAAAAAAAATTTCAAGGACTCTCGACCATAATTTGGTAACAGCTTTCTATTAAAAATTATTCATTTGCAGAATTTTGGTAATATAAAAATGTGTGTGCATGTTGCAAGTCCTTGCAGCTTTTGTGTGAATTTGCAAATAACCCTCAATGATGAGGTTTCTAAATGTTGGAAGGACTCAATCACCTTCATCTTCACCAGATTATTAATCCAAACAGCCCAGTTATCACAGCCAACTGGTTACCATGGCAAGCACAAGTGAATGGATGTAGAATGTTTTTTCTCCTCTTTCTTTTTGTTCGTCTTTGAGTAAGCTGGGGAAAAAGATTGATACTGATGTTTTATTAGCTCTCATTAACCATTTAAATTTGTTTTTAATCTTTTCTTCTGCATTGACAGTTCTTCACCTCAAGCTTCCCCTTTTATGTCCTAGATACTTTGATAAACAAGAATAAATTCAAAAGACCTGTAAAAATATCATCTGTAGCCTCTGTCCAATGTCATTCTGCAGTTTAGAAGAATGGCATTTTGTCACAGCAGCACCATTACAGTCATACTACTTTTCAACTATTTCACAGTTGATTGTCTTTGTGAGATTCATGTTTTTATGCTCAAGAAATCAATAAAGTTATGGTCATTCAGAATGATTTATAAGGCTTTGTGATGAATTAGAATTCAAAAGCACAAAACCTTGTTTACTTTGTCATAGGGTATTTATTTGATCTAGGTTTTATTAGAAAGCTTTATGTGGTAAAGTTCAGTAAATTTTAGTACTTAGGATTTTTCCAACTTGTTCAAGGGCTTTGACATTGTAAAGCCTTGCTGAGTTGACATGAGTCAAAAATGTTCTTTTTTCCTGGTTTTATTTTGGTTTTGCATTTGTTTGTGAAACCACTTTGGATTCACTGAATGACTGCTCACTGAATGACTTTTTTTTCCCCCTAGAAGTACCTCATTGCTGCAAAATGATGTGCTACAAGTAACTTAATGTTGTTTTTTGCTGCCTAAACAAAGCATACAAAAAAACAACTCTCACCTTTTGCACACCTTAAACCTCTTCATTAATTTCATGACTACAAAACAATAGTACTTTTTTTTTATTTTTACCCTCTTCCTGTCCTTCCTAGTGGGTTAATGTTGATCCATTTCCAACTTTTCTGTTATTAAGTAGTGGAGAGGGAGCTAATCCAAAGGAAATGAGAGGTGAAGGTTAGTCACCAAGGATTAGTCTGGTCCCAGGACATCAAACGTTCCATTCCCACCCAGGAGATAATCATAGCCACGTTGGCCAGGAAATTAAGTAGCTGTCTTCTGGAGGGTTTCCTAATCCCTGTCCTGTTCTCTTCTTACATTTTTCTTTCTTTCCCAACCTTGGTGCTTATTTTCTAGACCCGTTCAGCTTTTCTGGCCAACCTCACCTTTGACCCCACCTGGACCAGAGCTAAACCCTTGCCACGGTCAATCTACAGCATATTGCTTATGTCTGCAAAAAAATGTCTATCTTCATTTCTTGGGTGATTTTTGATGGATGACCCTATCTTTTTCCTTTGAAAGTAATAGCTGACACTTCGGCCAAACAGAGTTTATGATCGATTGAAAACTGTGCAGGGATGTGTTTTTATTCAGGAACAACTTTTACTATTTAACCTTCAGTGAGTAGGAGCATTGATGCCAAAATGCACGTTTTCTACATAAATATATGCATGTAGTTCAACACAACTAATATAACCCATAAGGTACTACAAATCCAATTCAGAAATTCTTCTACCCTTTTATGACAAGAATCTTTTGGATTTTGTGGTCAAAGTTACAGAAAATTACTAAAATGTCCTCATACCATTTTGATGGTGTAATGTTCACTAAACACGATGCCAGAAAAAGCCATTAGGTCACTTTTCCAGTGTCAGAAATTCTTCTACCCTTTTATGACAAGAATCTTTTGGATTTTGTGGTCAAAGTTACAGAAAATTGCTAAAATGTCCTCATACCATTTTGATGGTGTAATGTTCACTAAACACGATGCCAGAAAAAGCCATTAGGTCACAAGAATTTTTTCCAGTGTAAATAACTCTCCTTTACCTATTGCTGTATACCGTTGGTCTACTAACTGAAAGAGAGCTACTAGACTTTTTTTCCTTCATTTAACAAAAAATAATTTGACTGTCTGGTAATATTTCAAGTGCCCTAAAACAGACTCAGAGTGTGGAAACTAAATGAGTTAGTCATCAGTCCTGAGGTGACATTGTTTTAAAGTATAGTGGGTGAGCCATTGGCTGACTGACTTGTTTTTTTTTTACTTTTTTTTTTCTATTTAATACCATTTCACTTAGTGTTATCATACTATGAGAATCTCAAGCAACTCATTGCATGCTCTTAGTATATAGCATCTTTTGGTGTTTTGACCTTCTGGAAATATGAGAAATAGTCAGATTCTTCTGGTAGTGTTCCTATGGAACCTCATGTTCCTAGGTTTACATGGTCCAACCAGCACATTAGTGACATCCATGCTTCATGATGGATGACATGTCATTTCCCCCAGGATTCCCTGATACTTGATTAAATTGAGGTTTCCAGTGCCAGAGGAAGCTAGCAGTCCCAGAGCATCACTGAGGTTCTTTCTAGGTATGCTGTTCTTTACAGTTGATTCTTTATTCTTTCTATTTCAGACATACCACTGATCAATAGCTCCAAAAAGTTTCAATAAGGAATCCTAAAACCTCTTTAGCTTATTTATGTACTTGAGAAAAAAATTTTTTTGTTTTATTTCGTCAGGTCAGCGTAGCCACTTTTCCTTTAACTTTAGACTTCTGAACATTGATTCCTCCTGTATTTTTAGAAATATTTACTCCCTTTTCTGTGATTTTTTAAAAAATGTTTTCTTTGTGCAAAGAGGTCATTTCTTATTTCTGAGGGTTTTGGAGATTGTCCTTGAATTAGTGACACGTAAAGTTATTGCCAAGAGTCGTGGTATCTGACATGTTCTAACTTAAGCACTCTTGAATCAATAAATGAAACCAATTATTAGTTGCTTCCAGTGCCTGATGCCTGATTTGGGTAAAATACTTGTATATTAGTTCTGTTTAAATATCTAAACTGCTTTTGTGTTGGTTCTTCTGTTCAAACAACTGAAACATTTTGAATTTCACCAAAAAATAAATGAATATATTATATTTTTATGGAAAATAGGCATTTATCACATTTTATAACGATAACTCTTGAAATATGGAAAGCATGCATTTCATTATGGTTAGATACCAGTAATCAGCTTTTCAATTTTTGAGAAATTTAAAAGTTGGCTCTTACCAGAGGAGGTTTCTTAGGGGTCATTAAAAGTAGGCCAGGAAGGGCTTAAGGTTTAAAGATTCCTTATTTGTTTGCATTTCCTCTCTGGTAGGAACCACAGTAAGAACAAATTACTGCTGGTGCTTCGTGTATGTGCCGCTTTATGTGTTTATATCTGGCAATGTATTCAGGTCCACATGGCAAATGAAAGCACAGCATAGCAAAGGGATTTTTTCTCACTCTTTTCCTGCCATGTCATCGAGTACAAAAGAAAATGCAGCCTCCATTTTCCACACTTCTTAGTTCCCTTTTTCTCTTTATTTCTGCTGCCCTTGCTGTCATCTTTTCTCAGATGAAAGAAGCACATAGGCAGATGTTAATCATTTGGTGGCTTTGTGTTATTGCATCACTTCATCTCTGCAAAATGTAAAACGTTAGCAATTTTATGTAAAGATTAAAAGATCTGAGTTTGAGATAAAAAAATTGTTTTTTCCCCATCATACTAAATTTTATCTTTTATTTCATTGCAAATATAGCACATTTCTCACTGCTAATTAGTTATTTTGATATTAATTTTCTTTAATAAAATGATCTCTTGATTAGGATAAAGAAAAAAACAACCTAGAAAGAAGTTGATTTGAAAAGACTGGCATCTTTAACTGCCCAGGAGAATATGATTATATATCAATCACAATCGTTCCCAATTTACACACTTTTTTATGTGGAAATAATAACTTACCCGTTAATATTGCTGCCTAAACTGATCTATACTCATTGAAATTTCTGTTAAAGATTTATGAAAAATGTTAAAGTATATTCTTCCTTGTTTGTAGGAACATAGTCTCACTGAAATATTTAATATTTATTTTGAGTAGATTTATTTATAGAAAACCTTGACATTTTATATTTAATAAATATTACTGCAGCTTTTTAATCAATGTATATTTTACATTTTCATGTTGACCAGAGTTTAACCACTAATTATTATTCCAAAATTTTCTGTTTCCTGGTAGAATAAATGTGAAAGTCCATTTTAAGTTAGGAAATCCCAAAAAGGGCTATTTGCTTAAACTTGTCCATTTAAGAGCAATGATTAAGAGGTTTGCTTTTCTATCTTTACATATGTACTACCATACTTGGCTGTTGATCCTTTTTATTTTGTCATTTTAACTGAAAAATACGTTTCTCAGTTAAAAATATACTTATATTTAACTTGAGAAATAACACTCAAATGTCAAAGTAGTATTCTCGATGAATTCTACTCATCGAGAATATTTTGACAAGGTTTTAATTTGTTAAAGTTATTATTATGAATAAAAACAGTGAAAATGTTTACATTTGGAGTTTAACTAGAGTTTAAACATATATTTTAGCTCGGTTGGAAATGTGGAAAATTTAATCAGAGTTGAATACCTCAACTTGCTACTGTGACACCTGAGTCTCCCCACTGTAGAACAATAAAATGATATTTCTGTTCTATCCCATAGACAGAACAAACACAAGACAGGCAGAGCTGGGTGGGGGGAAAAAGCACAGACAAAGTTAAAAAGACATAAAAACTGAATCTGGGAAATGCGAACTGAGGAGACAGCGGGACTGGAGAGGTCAAGACTTTCATAAAATTAAATGGAATAAAAAATAGACGAGGAAGGCACAAAAGTCTCCCCAGCCACCATCAACCCCTGACTGGAGCCAATCGTCAGAGAGACGAACTGAGTTTGTGTGAGAGGCGGAAGGAAAGAGTGCCACTTTCATCCTATTACAGCTCCATCTAACCTTCCACTGAAGCCACCTGCTCCCACTGTCACACAGTCATAATCTCAAACTCACACACACTCATGCATCTCACATTTGGAGTCTCATATCCAGAATGTACGTTGAAACACATTCCCCGGTGCCAAACAGTATAGATGTTGCTGAGCAATGTAATTTCGGTCTTAATACCACACTGAGATATCACAGAGTATTAGATAAATAAATATAAAAATCCTGAAATTCAAAAGCAGCTGTGCTTTTCCCTCTTAAGCCACTGAGACAATGGAAACTGAAAAGCATGTTGAAATTCAGCCTTCCCTCATCTTTTCTGTCTCTCAGCCCTCTCTCCCATTATGTCTCGTCTCCGTCAGGTAATTGTCTCCCCTTTAACCTGTACCTCCTTTGATTCTCCTATGCTTCTGTCTCTGTGACTTCCTTGGAATTTACCTGCCTTTGTTCCGGTTAATCCTCAAAGGAGGAACTTTTTTTAAGTCTGGAAGTTTGGGGTAGAAAGGAGGCACAGATTGGAAGTGTGGGAAGGGGAGAGGTATGGGGACATACTATCAGGGTGGCAGGGAGGAAGTGTGGGGGACTTGGCTTATAGGAATCCAAATTATCTTCCTGCACTTTTCTAGCTCACTTTCTCTTCATTTTTCTCCCTTTTCCTTTTGTACGTGGCATCACCCGCGAGTTTCTCCTCCACTCCGTTTCGCTCGTCTTATCAGCTCCCCACCTTGCACTTTCAAGGACGAGCTTAACTGTTAAGAACACTAAGGACTGGATAAACCTGTGTGCGTGTGCATATGGGTGAGTGTGTGTTGGTTTTTAACTTGCGCTGTTTTTGTGCTATTAATTTCCCGTTGTGTCTGTGTCATTGAATAGTAGGCATTAAATATGGTGTGCCTTCACATGTGTGTTCTCTTCTTGTCTGGGTGTGCTTTGTGTGTGTGTGCTTTCCAGGGCTTTGCAGCAGAAACTAATCCTATCCCCTCTTCTATCGCCTTACTGTACCTTCCCTCTTAATATCATTTATTTATCCCCATCTTGTTTCTTTTTCCTAGCACACTCAATTTTTTCTTTAGGTTACCTTGCAAAACTATTCACACTCTTGAACTTTGAACTTGAACCTATATCAGCATGTCACAATGACAAACCATAATTGACTTATTCTGATTTTATTACAGACCAATAAAACAGTGTATCTTTTTTTTTTTTTTTTTTTTTAATCATTTGACAAATAAAAAATTGAAAATTAACTTTATCCCTGGTCCCTTGAATAAAATCGTCGACATTATATTACGCTTGTTAGTTCATTGAGTCCAGTTTTGTGTAAGATCGATGTTGCCATGGTGTTATTAACTGCCGAACAATGGATGGAGACAATACAAAAACACACCACACTTTTGACTTTTTTTGTGTAAACTCTTTGGGAAACTACTGATCCTTAAAGTACCACTTCACACTTAAGCTCTACTTTGTGTTGGTCTACCACATAAAATCCCAATAAAATAAATAATTTGTTTGTAATGTGGCAAAATGTGAAAAAGTTCAAGAGAGGGGAAAACTCTCACAACGTCTATATGCTTTTGTTCCCAAACCTTTTCTTTTCCATAAATGATTTTACACAAATAATTACGGTACTACAATCTTTAAATGGATTACATTAGAAATTGCATTTATTATTCACTGTGCTTGTTATAAAAAGGTTAAAATAATTTCACCCAATTTTCTACTCAAGTTAAAAAGTGTGCCTTCCACCATGAAAACTATTTGGACCAATTAAGTCTTAATCTCTTTCAATTTGAACTCATAAAACTTCCACTAATATTTAATTCAGTTTAGGACTAAAAAAGACTAAAAAATGTTTGCTATTGCTGTCAGTTGAACTCTTATGGGGAATAAATAACCAGAGGCAATTACAGGCTTCTGTGTTGTTCATTTGTGGTAGACCGTGAAAGCAGATCTGGTTTCAGGATATGCTCCCTTGGAATTAAAAAACACACCTCTCAGGTTTCCCAAAGAAGTATCACTTTACAGTTTTTCATACAACTGTTTTACACACTCACAGACAGAAGCCTCACATAAGGAGTTGCTACAAAAAACATTTTTTAGTTTTCATAGTTTTATTACAGAGTTTGTTTTTTTTTTATTATTGTTTGATCAAAATAGTGACCAAAGAGCATGATCAGGACAGGAGATGACAGTAAATTAGATCTAATTGTTTTTTTATACAAAGTACTAGAAAGCCATGTTCTTTTGGAAGATAATCAATAAAAAAAATGGAGAGGTTTTATATTAAAGAAATGTGGGTTTTGTAAATTATATAAAATATTTTATTAGGTCTTTTCACAATTTGAGACCTGTAGAACCTTTTTAGGAACCTTTTTACATGCAGTATCAGTATTATCAAGATCTATTGATCTTGGAAGTGTCTCAAGTTGGACATTTTTGAAACATGTCAGATAATATATTCAGGTGCCACAAATTAGTATTTCTTTAATAGTGGTTGTAGTAATAACCTCTGACATTTGCATATTTTACATTAGCAAACAAATTTTTATTTATTATTATTAATTATTATTGAGCATTATTTAAATGCAACAACCATACGGAATTTTCAGGGCTTTTGGGTTCCCATTCAATTTCAGAAACCTAAGCAGCACCTGATAGATAATATTAAAATCTATAGCTAATATAAATATTAGGAAAACTTTAAGGTCCTTAAAAGTGCTTTGGATGAATTAGTTTTATCCTTTGTAGTTCAGCGAAAGTGATTGCTGAAAGCTTGGGATGCCATCAAACAAATAGCTTTCAAATCCCACTTAACAAAAGCTGATTTAATTTGATTACTGGTTGTATTTTCTGATCTGTATGTGAACGCACACAGAAATTTATTAGCCATGCTTCCATTTACTTACACACGTCCAGTAAATGAACGGGATATGCTTTGCATTAAATAGTATTAAGGGCGCTATTCACCGGGGACACTCTAAGCTGCATGCTTTGGGGAAAATTGACCTTCTGTGGTCTTAATTGTACTACAGGCTCAACACCGCCGTGACATTTAACTGTGCTCCAGTGTTAATTCTTAGCGTTTTATTCTAGTGCTTTGCTGACATTTCAGTAGGAGGCGGCTTTGCAGGAAAGATGATTGGTGATTCTTTGGCACTTTGAATAAATATGCACATTTGTTCCCATTGTTTGAGTCTTTCAGTGTCTTTCTCTGCCTTGCATACAGTATTGAGAGAGTTTGGTTCATAGTAAGATGGGAAAAAGCCATAACATGATGGACTGGCTTTCACTGCAGTATAGATCTTGCAAAGAAGCATTTAAATAACTTTATCAATCGGAAGCTAGAAGTTTCTGATTGTTTGTTCACTGTGCACATTAGGTAACATTGATTTCCAAATAATACATTCCTAATTAATTAACCTTTGAACAGTTTCTTGAAACCAGCTAGGACCAACTGGGACCAATCTACTGATCTTTCTATTAGGTACAAAATAAACAAGCATATTTTCAAAAATATTCTTTATATGACTGCTTTAGGTTTAAAATTGCATAAACCGATGGTCATTTAAAAAAAAAATAAGCCTCTTCCTTATCAACATAAGCAAGGGTCTACTTGTTACGACTGCAGATGGTGGAGTGACTCTCACCCGTTTGGTCAAAACAGATTCATTAGAAGACTGATGAACTATGGAAAGAGCTAATTTGAATAGCTGTTAGCGTGTGCATAGGTGAACTTGTGTGTGAATGTGAATAAGCATGTTCTTGTAAGGGCACTTGTCGAGTCTCTTTGCTTTAGTGCTACTTTGTTAAGAGGCTGAAGTAATTAGCTGAGAAAATGGAGGGCTTTTCACCAGCAGCAGCAATTACTGCTTTCTGTAGCAGGATTGAATGGATAAATGGATGGAGGAAAGAGTGGTGTACTGTATTAGATGAACAGGGCAGGATAAATAAGGACTGGGTTCGCTGTGGATGGAGGACTTTGGTGAATAAATGAAAACAATTGTCTGTGGACGCTTAGCATTGTGAAGGGGTGTAAAAAGAACATGCAAACTCGTCAAAAAAAGGACAAAATTCTAAAGGCTTGGATTTTACATTTCTTCCTATATGATCAATAATAATAAAGTCATGCTTTATTTTTTATTCCAGCTGTCCTGATCAGTAAGTAGTTAAACTATCACTGACCTCTTACACAGGACATTTGTAGTGCCTTTTACTTGGCAACTTTTCCAACCTTTGTGATGGCACTGCTGTGCACTTTAAGCTTTAAAATAGTAACCACATTTGCAGAAGTATCCAATCCTTCAATATTTGGCAACTGCCTCTAATGTTTTTTTGTTTTGTTTTTTCACTTATGAGTGATCTTTCATACTCCAAACTGTTTTTCAGTGGCCTAATCAGACAGCCTGATTGATGAACGCTGAGAGTTGCCTCTCTGAAATACTTGCTGATGCCTTTTCCCCTTTGGGATTGTGTTAACCAGCAGCTGAATCCTTCGCAGAGTTTGCATAATGGTCTGTTGATTGTGTTCCATAAATGACAACCTGGTGCCCTTATACATAGAAATGTCTGTCAAGATTTTTAACCCTTGATTCCAGTCTGACACATTAAAGATCAAACACTTGCTTGATCTACTAAAATCATATGTATAGCATAATTAGTAAAGTGTATATTTCATAGCTCCATAGATATTCGGTTCTTAAAAGGTTACCCATGCTGTTTCTTAATTTATTATTATCTGCTAATAAAATAGAATGCATTTGGTAAACTTGTTGTTTAAAAAGTGTGACAGAAAGTTTTTGTGGTTTTGAAATTATGACCTTGCAAAACTTTGATATACAGTGAAGCTAAGATTATTCATACCCCCTGAAATATTTAGGTTTTAATTTAACCATGTTTCTTCTGATTGGAAATAATACCAGCGTTTTGGAGAAACTCAGCCAGAATCCAGACTTCTCTGGAAAGATTAGAGTGATAGTTAGGAGACCCTCTTAGGAAGACACAGTAGGTTGCTGTAGGTAAATTGACAAAATACTATTGGAGATATGCAAAAAGCTGATCAGCAACTATAAGAAGAGTTAGACTGCTGTCATGCACATTTTTGATTATGTGTCTGTAATTACCAAGGGAATAACCATTTTGTGTCATTTGAGTTAATTAGTAGTTCAGCGGTTTACCCTTTTCTGTCTTAAAACTACATATTGTAGTTTATTAGACTGAGGTGACCTTTTCCTTTCTACACCAATATGCATGCCAATAGTTATTGACATGCATATTGTGCAAAAGCAAAAGGCATTAAATACGTGACAGAGGACATGACACATGCACAAAGAAACAGTAAGGTAGTAGTGTTTAATTAAGTCAGCCCAAAGTACTGGCAGAGCAGAAAGATGTGACTGATAAATAAAGATTAGACCAAGCCAGCCCTTATTCATTGATCCCTCTGAGGGTGAGAGGCAGAGCAGGGGGAAAGGACGAAGACGGGTAAAATCTTTTTTGATTTACAGGAGAAAAGGACAATGGATTTAAAAGATCGGTATCTAAAAGTGAGATGCAGATGTGGTTGAAATGATTTAAGTTAAATTTGATAGATGGATACACGTTAGCAGGATAGTAACTGCTCAGATAAGATTGGTTGAGAGATGAAACTGTCATTGTTGTGTCAAGGTTATTCTGGTGTGTTCCCAACACTGGTCCTGATTTACAGTTCATCACATATGGCTGGTATTTAGTTTCATTCCTTGGTTTACACATTTTGAGTAAAGGTTTTTATACAGCCATCATGGGCATGAATGTGAGATTAATTTGGGTCTTGTAATACTTTATCCTACCCTGTATTTTTTTTTTCCAATTTGTATTTACTAGGTGACAAATTCATTGAGTTTGGAACAAAATAATTTGCAGTATGTTTGAGTTTATTTTTGGCCAATCTTTTCACCAGATTTAAATCTATAGGCTCAAATACCACAGTTCTTTTGGTTTTTGGTGTTTTACAAATGAGTAGTTTCAAAAACCTCTCAATTGTTGAGTTACAATTGCACCATTACCTAGCAACCTCAGCTGAGTCCAGAACATCACCTAACAACCCAAGCTAAGCTCCAGTGTTTGGTCAGCTGGTTTTACAGCTGTATGCGCTGTACAGTGGCTGCTGTAAAAGACAAATGTTTTGTGGATGACTTACCATCCAGAAACCACTTGCTGTATTCGCGTTGGTTGTGCATTGGGCTTTATTTCTGCTTTTCGAAGATGTACAGTTGTACAATTGTGCCTGCGTGTTCATGTACAAGTGTAAACATTGATTTTGGGGAGGCATGGCCAGCAGCAGTTTATTTGGATTAAAAGTGACAGGAGGTCCTAAAACAGCTCTTTCTGATTTTCGACAATTTGGTCTAATTTATACAACCTTATGTGAAAGAAATTTGTTTTGACTTCCTGCTTTTGCAGCTCTTTTTGGTTGTCTTCATAGTTCAGTAAAGTAGTTTTCCTAAGCCAGGGGACTACTGAGTAAAGTCTGCTGGGCTCCTCTCTTCATTTTGAGACAGAAGAGGAGTTTGAGTAAGAAGCAGGAGGAAGGGTAGAGATTTTAAATAAGCTGTGTTGAAGGGAGCGATTTCACAGGACTCCTAAGAACCCTTTATTTAGCTGGAGCGAGGTTGGTTAATGAAGAGAAATTATTAAGTCTGCTCTGGGAGAGATGTAAGCACAGACGGTTGGGGAGAAGAAGAAGAAAACAATGAAGGAGTGCCAGAAACAGAATCACAAAGAAAAGAAAGACTCAGTTCAGAGTTTGGACAAAGTACTCTAATTTAAGCTGTATACATCTGCAAAATGCTCTGTGCCCATCTAAGGTGCTTTGATACATCCTTGAAACAGCTCAAGTGGAAGGGACTGGACTCTGGATCTTTCATGTCTGTGTTTCATTGTATCTGTGGAAAAAAAAAAGAAAGACAGAGAGAGAAACAGTAGGAGTGTGTGTCAGTGCTGAAAGTGATGGGTGGTGTATTTTATGGGTAAATTGAAGGGTCTGTTAAAAGGAGAGAGATGAGCCCCTCTTACAGTGTGTGTGCCTGTGTGTAAAAGTGTGTGTGCGTGCTCTCCCTCAGCATCAGTCTCTTCTGCTTGATTTCTGTGCTCTCCTCCCTGCCTCTCCTCTGCTCACTATGCCGTGAAATGGTTTTTCACTAGACCATTACCCCTACCAGGGCACTACTGTGCTGCCACAGGACTCTGTGAGTGAAAGGGAGTGTGTTAAGGTGTGTGTGTGTCTGTTTGCCTGGAGAGAGGGAATGATGTGTTGTTTGTGTAGCTGCACTTGAAACAGAAAGATTATGATTTTGTTTTCTTTTTTTTTCCAATCTGTGGTAAAGATGAGTTGTGTACAGCTACCAGTACGTAGCCTTGTGTGTGTCTGGCTGCATGTGATGGGAAAGGTGTGTTCCTTTGTACAGTGCCTTGAATATTTTCAGATTTTTAGTCAAACACAGAGTAGGACCAATAATACACGATTCTCTTTTTGTAAATACATGTCTTAAAAGTGTAGCATGCTTTTGTATTCATCCTCTTTTACATTCATATCCTTTAATAGAGTCCTGTTGCAGATGTCATATAGTTAGAAAATGGAAGTGACCTTTGTGTGTAGTTTAATCTCTTTTGAGTTACAAAACAACATCCTTACCTTTAAAAGTTTTATGTTTTTCTGTTTAATCTGTCATAGAAATATGCTAATCAAAGAAGCAGCCAACACATCACCTGTTATGTTGGTCTAGACCTGAAATTGATTTAGTGATAGAGAAAAGACTTGAAAAAATAATGTAAACCTTTGTATTGACTCTTGGGGGCTGAATACAAATTCACTCAACTCTTTTAACATTTGTGAAAAAGTTAGAAAGTTGTATCATTTTCTCCTGCTATGCTGTACTTTGTGTTGGTTCATTACTTAAGATTCAAATAAACTACACTGATTTACTAATCACTAATGTGACAAAATGTGAAAAGGTTTAAGCTGTGTTTATACTTTTAGAAAGCGCTGTATCTCTGTTGTTATTGTTTGACTTGTGCTTTATTTTCTACAAAAAGAACTATGATCCTGAACATCTTCAAAATGTAATGATTCCTCTTCATTGTCAGTGAGTAAAACGTGTTGTTGAATGAGGGATTTTCTTTATGCTGTGTAATGTCATTTTTCTTATTACAACATGAACTTTCCTTTCCAGAAATTTTCAATCTGTCTTTTTAATCAATTTTTTTTTCTTATAATTTTGAACTGAATAATTAATTTAGCTTCACTTTCTCTAATTCACCTGTGTTCAACCTACAAATGAATTCATAAACCCACATCTGCTGCTCATTTCTAATATGTAATTTATTTGCTGGGTATTACATTTTTGAGAACTTTTTGTATTGACGTGTTTAATTTATATGTGCTTTCCACATATATCTTTCTCACATCACTTTTTGTTGTATTCATTTATTTTCAGCTTTTGCTTCACCAACTCATCGTTTCTTGCAGCCTCCACTGCATGATGCAACTCATTCATCCGCTCATCTCTCCCCATCTCTAGTTCCCCCTTTAACATCTTGTTTAAATTGTGCCGTTAATATCTTTTCCACCTCCCCACTCCGCCGCCCTTGTCTTCACCTCATTCGCTCTCTTGTTTTATAAGTCACCTCTCATCTCCTTTCTCTCCCTTTGCCCCTCCTCAACAACTTCATAATTTCCCTGCTCCTCTGTAAGTCATTTTACTCTGGTCTCATTCGCTCCAGCTCCCTTTCCTCCGTTCTTCTCCATTTAATGTCTTTTCATTCCTTAGCTCCCAATTTCTATTCGCTCTTAATATCCCGCAGTTTCTTTACCTGAGATATTGAAGCTATAAAGACAGGTGTTCAAAAGAAAGCAGGACCAGCAAATCTGATTTCTATGCCTCCTGGCGTCGTTCCCCTGAATACAGATGGAAGAGGTAAGGCAAAGAGGGAGAGCAAATAGCTGTGCTCTTTGATATCAAACTCTCAGCATGTTGTGAAGGAAAGAGCACTGAGCTTTCTCCGATATCTCCTGTCTTTTGTCTCCAACACACACACATATCGTGTAGTTTTGAATTGATTTCCCTCTGTCCTTTCTGGAGCTGGGATTACAGTTCCAACTTCAAACTTGAATGGATTTTGTGTGATCAACACAAAGTAAATAATAATTTAAATGTAAATACAGCAGAACATTGTTTTCAATGGTTTTCAATTTGAAATGTGTGGCATGCTTATGTATATTTACCCCTTGACTCTGATACACCTAAATGTAACCAATACAACTATATTTTTTAAGGTATCTATGTTGATATGACTTTGTTTCATCATAAATACATTGGTCAAATTAGGGCATCATGAAGATCAAAGAACATGACAGGTCAGGAATAAAACTGTGAAAAAGCTCTGAATATTTCTCAGAGAACTTTTCACTCTGGAAACCAGAGGCGGGTGACATGGATTTCAAATTTTATTACGATACTTTGTGATACTATTGTGATAACAATACGAACAATAGGAACCGTTTTGGGGGGCTTGAAACAACATTAATTGGAATTTATTGTGACGGCAATAATTTAAAATCTATTGTGATCTAAAATTTAGATACAATCATTGCCCACTTCTACTGGAAACCAACCAACACCTAAATATAGGTCACATGCCAGAACAGCAATAATCAGAGAAGCAGCCCAGAGGCCGACGGTAACTCTAGAAGAGCTGCAGAGATCCACAGCTCAGATGGGAAGATTAGTTAATCAGTGATAAGAATAGCAGCATTAAAATAAATTACTTTTTTCATTAATGAGTAATGTTACTAATTACTTTTTCTATTGTTACATTACTGTTACCATTTCTGATGCAGGATGGAAATGAAGTCCAATTTGGAAATTTTACATAATCTTATTCATATGAATTTTGGGTAAAAGCACTCTTTTACTGTGACAAATGTGAAATTAAAATGCATTTAATGAGCACCAAAACCATTTTTTGTGTACGGCTGTGTGTGTTTGCCCAGATAAAGTATATTGATGTTTTGGTCTTTAGTCGACTTCATTTGAAAGCAAAGCGAATCTCCCCGCTGAATAGACCGGAATATTCTCAGAGGAAATATTGTGCTTCAATGAAAGAGAGAGGGAGGGAGAGAGGGTAAAAAAAAACAGGAATATGTGAAGAAGGAGAAAACAAGATGATGAGGGTTAAAGTGAGAACCAGTGAGAAGAGGAGGTAGGACAGATTGAACTGTCAGCAGCTTGGATTAATCTCTGCTCTTTTTCTTTCAATATGGAGATGAGGTGCAGTTCTCTTCATGTGAAACTGTGCATGTGTGTGTGTGTGCATGTTTGTGAAAGAAAGAGAGAGAGACATAATATTATGAAGTTACCTAATCTTGGATGGAGACCCTTCCTACCCCCACCCCAACAAACCTTAGAAGACCTAAATCCCTAAAAACGAGCTTTTTTTGGTCCTAAATTACCAGAGTATCACAAACACCCAAACATCGAGAAAATGAGGGGCTTATGGCTGTGGATCCCACATGCTTCCACTCCCAGCTTTAAAGTTTGTTCTTCCTTTAATATAGAGTTTAATACAAGATGCTGTACTAGTAAGATGCCGCAACTTTAGGTATCTACTGCTCCTGTTCCTACGGCTCCAAACTAATGTTCATTTTATCCACCAGATACCAGGCAGAGGCACTGATCCCCGTCTGACTCCACGATACGAAGAGGTGGAACGTCAGTATGCCTCCTTACCAAGGTACAATTGTCTCCTTCCATCTGTGAGAAACTCCAAATCCTTTCTGTTTATTTTTCTTCCTCTAATTTAATCTTTGTTTACAACTTTTCTTCCTAAATTTCCCACACACCCGAACCCACCATACCTCCACCACTCGAGCCTTCTCTACTCTTTTCAAACCTGTTGAATGCCTTTTTTAATTATTTTGTCTTGGCAAATGAGCTTAATTCTAGCTTACTGAATTGTAGAAAACAATGAGCCATTTGTAGCTTTTAGTCATTTATCTAATAGTTGTGGTCAGCACTAATAACAGGTGAAAGATATGATGATGTTAAGTCATGAAGGTGTGAACATGATGATCTGCAAAAGCAAAGACACTATGATATGGTCCATAAAGTTAATTTTGCTACTTTATGTTTTTGCACAGACAACTAACTTTTATTTTCTTGTTTTCTTGAGCTTCATTTTATAGATTGTATATTTGTCTTTTAAATCAGAATTATGTTTTTGTTATTTATACTTCTTTTTTCAGTTTGAGATAAAAATTAATAAAATTTAGAAGTTTGATTACAAACGTCCTTTTAGATTTTAGATATCAGTTGTACAGAAGGATACAAATCGATAGAAGTCCATTCAAAGATCTTGTTTGGTCCAAATTCTGTTATCCTTTTACGGTCTATTTTTATAAATGGAAACTAGTTTTAAACTTTTTTTTATGTAGCTTTTCTTTCTATTTTCTTCTTCTGTATTCAAAACTGCATACAAACAGTTTAATGATGAAGACAGTCTCACATGACCATGCAAAAAGCCTTCAGTCACTCTTGAGCATTTTTTCTCCCAATTTGCTACTTTTTTCCTTCTTTCTCAAAGGTACAATTTTAATTATTTTTATTTTCTTCGACTCGTTTCTTCTTCTGTGTTTGCTCCTCACCCAACGTGATACCTTACTTTGCTGCATATTTCCTTTTTTTGCCATACTTAAGGCAGATGCAGTAATGCATTTAAACAACTGTGAACTTAAAGTTACTGTATGTAAAGCATGTTGCAAGCAGGGGAGAAAGGAACTTCAACAGAAAGAATAATGCTGCTTCTAGCTTGTTTTCATTTTGTTGTACTTGCTGGTAACTACCAACACCTCTGCAGACTAACAGATGTTAGTTGTTGTTTGTGTCTGTCAGTAAGAATTTGTTGGCAAGTTCAGCTGAAGAACAGAACTTTAGAACACTAAAGTTCTAAAGTTCTGTTGCCAAGTTCCCAACCCTGTTAAAATAGTGAGGGATGGGTATTTCACACCTCTTTTGTCAGTGTTTGTGTCTCTGTTTGTGCGTGTCTGTGTGTGTCCAAGATAAAGAGGGAGGGTGTCTCTGCATGGGTGATGGCTTTGGCAGATGGGGGTGGGAGCAGTGATGATAGTTTTGAGGTCTGGCTTTGGTATCTGAAAAGCCTCGGGAAATTGGACACATTTGCACACGCTGGCATACTTTAGAGGTCCTGCATTTCTGTTTCCACTTAGAAACTTGGGCTGCTGTTTCTACACACTCAGCCAAATCCACACGGATGTCTGATCATACATTATGATGCAGATCTGACTAAAGAGAGACCTTGCCCATGAATATATGCAAAATAATTAATTTAAAGAAAAATGTCTTGAAATTGGTTCGACACTTAAAACAGAAAACGGTCTTATGGTGTCTTTGCTGCCAAGTTACAGATGCCAGACGCTTTTTGCAAGCGTTGCACTTTTATATCTTTCTCCACAATGACCACACTGGCATAAAAGCAATAACTAATTATTTAATTCAGTATGTATGCAGAATGTTGAAAGCACATAAAACCAGTGGTGGATGATATAGACTTAGCATTTTACTATGACATTTTTAGTACTGTTGTGATAACGCTAAAAAACTATTTATTACTTATTCTTTAGATAACTCTATGGACATAACTTTATTTCCTTTTTAGGACACTATTCACATAAACACATCTGATTTATATTACATAGCTGCACATAATCACGTTTTTGAATTTACTGCCATTTATTGAGGATCTCGGAAAAATAAAATTTCAGTCAGTTTTTCTGAATGATAAATCAAAATTCTTATGACAAGCATTTTCTTTTACCATAAATTATAAATGATATGAGAAATGTTCACCTCTAATAAAATCATCATGAAGACTAAGGAACACACCAGACAGTCCTGGACTAATAGCAGCATTAAAATGTTTGTTGTGAACAAGGAATAATGAATAGAGTGACGCTCTTCGTTCGGGAAGTTCTTGGAACACTGTGAGGAAGAAGATTAGCAGGGTGGATCATAAATGTGAATATTGTTAGGAGATGACTGCAGAGACTGTAGGATGATGAATAGCAGAATTTACTGAGCAAAGTCCAAGGAGAGTGTTGGAGAGCGGCCAGGTTTGGTTTGGAGGATGGTGGTGGAGAGGAGCATTGGAATATCTGGTCATGGTTGTGTTTATCCAGGAAGTTCTTGTCCTGAGGAGATTGACTGAGGAATCACATAACCTACACAGAGGAATGTTTACAGATTGGAGGTAACTTTCTGGGATATCCTAATGACAAAAAACATTAGCGCAAGCATGGAGCACATCCAAAATAAGAGAGTTAGCAGTAGCACTGAGGTTAATACTTAGGTGATCAGTGACCATCAGCCAGCTCCTCTTAGATTACCGCTGATGAGCGGATGAGTCAGAGGTGTGCAGTAGCACCTTGCTCAACTTCACCCTCCAGTGGCAACCTGCAGCAACAACAAAAAACAGCTAATCTCTTCACTGTGCCTAACTTCCAGCATTAATGCACGAAACAATCAAGAGCTCCACACACTTAAATTCACTTAAATTTAATTATATACTTTAAGAAATATGTTAAAAATTGACAATTAATAAAATTGAATTGGTTTTAAGAATTTCAACTTTAAGAAAACACTATCGATTTAATTATGTTTGTGTGCCTCAATTCATGGCATACGCACATGCCATGGAAGTACATGGCAGTTAAAAACAAGGCATTTCCATTGGAGATAATTTATTGGTTGCTCAATATTGTTGAACTTGCTGTTAAAATATTGTACTTTGTATTTTTGAGTTGATAGTACTTATAAAGTGAAATGTAATTGATAAATCATTAAAATTTTCTAAAATCAATGTTATCCTAGAATGGCCTAGACAAAGTCAGACCTAAATTTAATTAAGAATTTGTGGCCAAACATAAAGTTTATGCTTAAAGTTGCTCTGCATCCTGTGTGATTAAAATAAGTAGATAAATCTGATGGAGACATATTCTTATAAAAGTTTCTGTTTTCCTCTGTTAATTAACACATTAATTATTCCATCGTCCAAGATAGGCACAAAGTAAGTCATGTTTTGTAACTACATCCAGGGTGCTGACCTCATAAAAATACATTATTTTTCCACCTGACTACAGTAGAAATAGCTGGAAGGTTATGTGTATCTAGCGTCTGCATGTCTACCTGTATACTTCATGAGTGACTCCTAAGCCTTGTTCCACAGTTTCTGTTTTGAGCATTTCTATTATTTCCAAGATGGTACATAAATAATTTTTGGGTTACTTAATCAGATACTGTGCTTTTGACTCAACATAAGTTAAGTTCAGTATGGAATACATAAACTGAGTTGGTGTGAATTTATCTGTGTGTATGCATGTGTGTGTGTATCGGAGACAAGGTTTTGATGGCTCTAAAATTAAAACATGACCCTACAGTGGATGAAGTTTCCCTGCCCAAAGCGCCAGCGCTTCACCACATAAACTGTCAGCAAATGTCACTGCTTGAAATAGATAGGTGGTCTGTTTCAGGGTAAACTGAATATTTTGCTGCCTCATAAGACTGTTCGCTATTTTATTACTGAATTCACATTCAGAAAATGAAGACACAAAAGTCAACTCTGTCTCATAGTGTTTTTAAGATTAATGCATTAATATGTTCAAAAGCATGTTTGAGTAAAGCAACCAAACTGCTTAGTGCTAAAATTAAAAAGATTAATCAATAAAGGGTTATTACAGAATATATGTTATTATAAAAACTAGTTTATGAATACCTCACTGTTGATGATTTAACAAATTTAAATAATAAGAGTGGTGTTCTCTATCAATTCTTGCAAATTAAGTACTTTTTTCATAATTTTTAATACTTTTTTTCTTGTGAAAAATGTACTTCATTCTTTTATTCCTTGTTTGTTTACTATCCAGAAGTTGAATTTTCATTACTTCAAGTTGAATATATACTTCCCATGCTTCCCATAAATATCAAAATTGAATATGGATTTAAATAGGTGAAAGTATTATGGGATTGTTTGTTGTGTTGTCTTGTTTTTTCCCTTCTCATTGGTGTTTGTGTCTTATTAAATCATGCACAGAGTGCTCCAGAATTTCTGATTCTTCTTCTGTTTGTAATTAGAAAGATATGATTGGACATTGAGCAAAACAATTAATTCAAAACATTGGTTTACAAAGCTGAAACACAGTTAGTGATGAGTGTAATGACATTCCCAAATCTACTTAGTTTCTTTATTGAAGGTAGTTAAAATACATCATTGGGGTTAATTCAACACAGGTTATTTACACAACACGTCATCTCAAAGGACTTTACAAGACAAACAGAGCCAATTCATATACAGAAATGTAAACAGTAGACGACCGTCTGTTTGTAATTTGTGGATTCACCTATTCGCAGATTTTCTATGAAACGTAACTCCAAATTGTTTATGGAAAATTTGTCTATTCACAGGATTTTTCATAGAGCAGACGTAAACTAGTTAAAACAAAATGCAGCTGGGGAAGCTCCATTTTACGCAAAATGGATTTACATCAGTCCATTTCACGTAAAAGTTAAAAGATGTAGATTTTCATGTGATATGTGAAAACAATGGGCATAATGACTGTTCACCTGACAACCACCACAATCTTCTCTCTCTGCCTTTTAATGTAATTACCTCTACATCTTCTTCACCAATACATCCCTGTTTTCCACCATTTTCCCTTTTTTTTCCCCATTGTACCTGCTCTCAGAGTTCCTTATCTAGAAACAAAGGAACAAATGGAGAGACTGACCAGAAGCAAATTATTTTGGTAATTAAGCTAAAACAAGAAAATTTTGATCTGATTTAACTTCACACAGTATTTCTATATATATATATATATATATATATATATATATATATAATATATATTATATATATAAATATCTGGTTTCAACTGCGGATTCTATCTTTCTGAAATGAAGTCAGGTTGTCCAGATTTCAGTGGATGCTTGGCTGAAAGGGGCAATGCACAGAAGACAGCACACAAAAATAAATCTGAACTATTAATTACAGCTATATCAATCACTATCAGTTCTCCGCCCACTGCTGCACTGTTCTAGTCTCAGAAGCTTCTCCTGCACTGCTGAAATGTCCAATACTGTGACTTTTAAGGGAAAAAATCTAAACCACAATTAAAATATTTTTGCTTCATGTTGCTTGAACAGCAAAGCACTTCATCTCTGTTTCAACCAGGTAGCTACTCCTCCATAAAAGTCCTCCTCCTTAACATAATACAGATCTCACTAATCTCCATCAAAACCATAAAGAAACTTGCACGAAATACATTACTTATTCAATAAAAACCTTATTTTTCTGAATATATGTTACATCATTCCCAATAAATTGCTTAAATAGCTGTACATTCCATTTCATATGACCCAGTTCATTGGTATTTTTTTCTAAAAGCAATAGTACTGTTTCATTCATTACAGTTGTATTTTTTTGTTTAAAGTTCTAAAGAAAAAAGTCATATTTTGCAATTTGATTTTTTAGTTTTGCTTTATTTATAATTAAAACGGTAGGTTCCAGTGCTAATATTACATCCTCAAACAGTAAGGCAAGGCAATTTTATCTATTATTGGCTGTACAGATTTATAAAACTTTTAAAAACCTTTTGCGTGTATAAAAATATGAAGGTGGCAAAAAAATGCAACAGCCTATTCGAACCTGCTGGGAAATCAAACATAATCTTGCATATTGTGGTGCAACCAGTTTGCAAAGCTTGAACTAATGAGAAAGAAAACCATTATTTAAACTTCAGGAACTTTGAATGTGTTTCAATAAATGTACATTTGTTTGAAATAACCTCATTGACCAGGAATGGACATGTCCGTGTTGATAATGAGCATCAGAATCTGTGTGTGTATGGGTGTGTATGTGTATGCCTGCTCTGTTTCGTTTCAATTATTCTGGGGTCAGTAGATGGCTATCACAGTTTGTGTATGGCTAACATTAGCAGGTTATGCCCCATGTGTGCCTCATGCATGACCCATTTGCACATTCTTTCTCTGTGTGTGTTGAACACACACACTCATTATTGTTTTCATTACATAGCAATGCAGAGAGAAAGGGGGGAACAAAGCGACATAAACAGACAAAGGTCAGGAGTTGGCAGATTTCACAACAGGCAGATCTTAACTATTTAAAGGCGTACTTATAAAAATATTGACTGAAGATTTTGTCAAGAAAGAAACAATGAAGGAAAGAAGGGGAATCAGCTCACATGTTTTCTGTCTGCAAAGTGAAATCTGTCCTCAAGGGCTTTTTCTGTTGGTTGCATTTTTTCTTGTAATAACATGTCAATTTCCATTAAAAAGTTTGATGACCTGATCACTAGAGACGTTCAAATGAAACATGTAGAAAAGTGTGAAAGAAGAAATTACACTCAAGTAGGTAGAGAGAGCAGTCTCCTGCTTTTCTCTTATTTCACGTTTTTAAAATGTATTTTTTTATTTAGTTGTTTTTTTATCCCCTTATAATTGTTCAGCTCTTTGTTTCACTTTATAAGAGAAGTTATTAGTAAATTAGTTTTATACTGAAGATTTATCCAGTCAAGATGGAGGCATCAGTAGAAATGTTCTATGAAAGTAGTAGAGATTTAGCAAACTAGCACTCTACAGGAAGATATAAAAGTGCTCTATCATATGCCCAATCATTCTCCACAGTGACAAATCACCACTTGTGACAAACCCTGGAATTTGCAACACATTAAAAATGAATGAAATGTTTGCTCCACTTCTGACTAGTATTGTTGCTCTGAGGTGGACAGGAATGCCACCAAAATAGTCCACGTTATATTCATGAACCATGCAGGTGTTGTTCAAATCGAACTTTTTCTTGACATAATCACTAAATCTTTTACTCATGAAGATTGAACTGTATTATAGTAATGTAGCTGTCATAACCATCATCCTCCATGTAAGCGAACATGGAGAATGATCCTTTGGAAAGAGCTCTTACAGATTTAATATGATCTGGACTGGCAGGGGAATCACAAAAAGCAAAAAAATAAATAAAAATGTTATTGCTCAAGATATCTCTTCAGACCCTATTGTTCCAGATAATACACCTGGCATATATGATGTATGTGTTTTCTTAAAAATAAATAATTATTTGTTTTCATCTAGGGCTTTAAAAAGTACTTATTTAGTAAGTTTTCAATATTTTTAGATTTTCTCCCTCTAAAATATTAGGTTTTTCCCGTAAACTAAACTGACTGAACTTCAGCTGAAGTCATTGTCATTCCATGTAGATTTATATCAATAACAGTATTTAGCAGCTCGAGATACATTCCTGATCCAATTTGTTTAGGAAGACATCCTTTTTCAATTTGCTCTGGTTATAGCTTTTATTAGATTAAAAGACCCAGTCAGGATTGTCTTCTAGGGGTCTGGAGAAACTGTTACTTCCTTATTATAATTTTAATTCAGGCTTTTTTAATTGCTGCAGCTGTTTTAGCTGAGTCTTCTGTTTAACATGGCACTAGTTTCTGTCCATCTCCTTCACATCACTCCTTTTCTTTCCTTTTATGCCTCTTGATGTCTCATTTTCATTCTTGCTGAACTTGGGGTGAAAAGGACATTTTCAAATCATTTCGGCCTGCCAATGGAGAGAAATGAAATGAGAAAGTCTCTTGCTCTCTTGAGAAGACCTCCCATCCAGGCCTGAGAGTTTCCCAGACCACTTTACCACTGCTGCACAATCCAGCCCATTGTTAGGTTGTTTTTCCGTGTTTCTCTGGAATCATTGAGACCCTGATTGTTTGTTAGTTATCCAAGGGATCCATAGAATTATTCCTCCCAGTCTTTTTCTTATTTGCATGTTGAAGTATGACAATAAAAAAAGGAAGTTGATTGGTATGCATTTCTCTAAACAAATGCTGAACTTCTCGAGGGAAAATTTTTGCTTCGGAGAAAGTTATATTTTGTTCGAGGAATGGGAATAGCTTTTCTCAGTTGGCTCACACTTTAATGTGTTTCTTTTTTGAGAGCATAAATCAGCTCTTTCCATTTAAACCATAAGCATGTGCAAGACAGAGTAATTGTGAAGCATAAAAAAGAAAAAAGTTAAGTATTTTTCAGGCTACATGCAGGAGGAGAAGAAAAGATATTTAGGAAAATGTTTAGTTTTTAGACTCAGTTCTACAAGAAAATTATCTAAAATCTTGAGAAAATAAGTGCATTGTAATTTTTTGTGATGAAGGTGCATAATCATAATGATCGAACTTTTTCTTGACATAATCACTAAATCTTTTTTAAAAACCTTGAGTTCAGCGTGTCAGTCAACAGTATCTTCATTTATGCGCGTTACTTATATGTTAACCTGTATAACAGCAATATACAAATGAGAAATTAAAAAATACATGTAAACCTAATAAAGTTTTAAAAATGTACTCTATGAGTGCAAATCATGTTCAGAGTTTATAATTTTCTTAACAAGTTGGACATTAGATCATTTCTCAGGTCTTTGTTGTTTTTGTACTTAGAATTGTTCATGTTTTCCTTTTACAGTAGAAGTTAAGTGTTGCTTTAGTAGTTAAAAAGCCATTTAAACTTATGCTTTATTTCCTTTGTCTACAACACTAAAATAATTGCAGGGCTATTCTTGTTTTGCTCCCTCTCAGGAGCTACTGCTTAAAAAAAGAGAGGGTAAAATAAAACTATATTAAATGATATTCAATTAGATCTATACAAACTTGTGAAATAATACTTGCACACTCTTTTTTTCCCCATGTGTTCTTTGGTTACTGTCAACCTTGATCAAAGTGTACTATGAGTACATGGCCACAAGTTCTTCAGAGTCATTTCATTTGGGACTGAAAGCAGATTAAACACTTGCATGGCTCTAAACCCAGATGTTTTCCCTGTTCTTTTAGTCTTTTCTTTCCACTCTGTTCAGTTGCAGAGGTTAAAGTCAATATCAGTTGACAACTATATAGCACAGCTCTGGACAGCTTCCCCACCACCATCCTCCATTTTTTCAGGTATTGACCCCATCATGTTCTTGATGGTCTGCTCGCTTTCTCGTGTTCACTCAGTATTGTTTTAAAGCATTTTGGTCAGAGCTTTGATCTGATCATAGTCTCTAAAATGTTGGGTTACAACCCATAATGTGTTGCAGGACCAGCAGGTGTGCATGAGTAGTGGGTATGATATGCGAGGACCCTGGGGTGAGGGAGGAAACACGTTTTTAAGGGTCCCAGGTGGAAAGTGTTTAACGGCATTTTAGTGGATTTGGAGCTGGATTGATGTTACGTGATACTTTGCTCATGGATAATGAAGGTTGACATAGTTGGAAAATTGGCACAGCAAATATCCATTGTGGTGAAGTAAGTCTACAGATAACAGTATCTGGGAATAAAATCATAAAATATTAAATCACCCTTATTGTAAAAGTCAGAGATTGTGATTTCTTTATCATTTTCTATAGAAGGTAGTTTGACTCTTTTACAGAAGTTTATAAACGTGTGAATATGAGCACACTCTAGTAACACTCTCCTGTTAATTTTGTGTCGCTAGAAATAGGCTGCACCTCAGACATTTCAACAGTTGCAGCTGCAAAATGCTAACATCTGGCAACAGTTTAATGACCATCTGTTGTTCCTGAGCTGCAGAAGAAATGTCCTCGTTCCAAAGTTATATTGTATAGTTAGATAATTAAATGTGTTTGAGCATGCAGATACCATTTTATGCATTACAATCCATACCTTCAGGACTTACCTATATCACAGGCAAAAAAAAGTCTTCAACTCCTCCAAATTTTTGTAGTTAATAAAATGCATGAAGTACTTTTACAACTCTGCAGCAGTCGGCCTTTATCACAAAATAAAGCAGTTGGAGTAGAAATGAAGCTTGTTAAGTTTCTCTTATAGATTAATTTTTAAAACTTTTGTTACATTGTGAAAATTGCTTGCTGCAATGGCTAAATATGTATGACTATTACATTTCAGTAAATTATACTACGTGTCCCGATGAGGTTTGTTTGTTAGTTTAAAATTAGTTTTTGACAATAATCAGTAAGCAGGTGTTAGCCGTCTTTTTTGGCCCACGTTTCTGATGAACTAGTTCCATCTCCTGTGCACAGGGTGCACATTGTTCATGTATGCACCTGAACAATGCATGCATTGGTTCCTGTCTTTTAACCTCGAGTTCTTTCCAATGGTTTAGAGCTGTAAACAGTCAAGTGAATGACTTAGTCATTCTAGCCATTTTACTTTTTTTCTTAAACCACCTAAGAGTTTCTTTGACTGTGGGTTTGGAACTGTTGTCTTCCTTGGAAATTGACACTCATTTCATTGTCACATTCTTTCCAAGAGTGTCTGACATTTTCTGATCATATTTCCTTTTATTATATGTAGTCTGCCAGTACCATATACTGTAGTACATTGCACAACATGGTGTTCCGATCTGCAAATTTCATTTTTGGTGTGGTGATTTTAGGGTAATGTGCAGAACCTTTCTGCTATCAAAGATGTTGTACACCATGCACAGAGTTCAGGTTTGACCTTATCGCTCCAGTATATACTCAGCTTTTGCTGGTTTATTTAATTTTCTGCAGAAGACTTGAAACAATATTTGAGATGATTTTTCTTCAGCAGTGGAGACTTGTGCAGTGATTATGCATAAGAGGCCACTGTTCGAGTAATCATTGACTTTTGACTCTCCTGTCATGAATTTTCTTTTTACATCAGCAGTCGATTTATCCACTTCAAGATTTTCATTCAGTAGATCTTTTAGACATTTTAAATTGCATTGATAAGTAAGGTGTTTTGCAACAGTAAGACTCTCTTTTGTCCACTTTTATCAACTGTATCACTCTTTAGCCAGGAGAGAACTGTTTTATCATTTCTGCCAGCTGATAACCATTCACTAGAAATGCTTTTTGAATACCCGTACTCATCTTACGTCTTTCTTGACTTTGTGTCTCTTTTCGCACTTTCTTTTGTTCATTGGTACAATACCTAATTTCAGTGTTATTAAATATTTAGATAAATGTTCATGTGTTCAATATTTTACCTGCAGTATATTTTTTCTGGCACCTAATGCTATCCATGTGAATGCCATAATCCATAACAGCACTTATCTTTTTATAATTTCTTTGGGTTGTAAAATTCTAATTTCAAGTATGCACCCTGTGCTCTTCATGTTCCAGGTTAAGAGTGTTTTACAGATCAGAATTTAGGCTGCAATTTGTATCCTTTAGTCCCAGACAGACCAAAATGTCCCCAGCCTGCAGCTATTAAGCATAAGGGTCTCAAGATGTGAAATAATGATTGCTGTTTCAATAGGATATGGTGTAATTAGTGTTGTATTTTACTATATCTCAGGAACCCACCAGCTATTCCACTCGTAATTGGGAATGTATGGCGTTCGCATAACTGAATGTCAACCCTAATTTGATTCATTGTTGCTTCTATGGATGGTTATATTTCATTCTTACATGCAATTCACAGCCTTGGCTGCTCTATACGTGCATTTCAGATAAGTTCATTTTGTTGTATGTTTTTTGGAAACATAAATATTTTTATTGGTACTCATTCAAAATGAATGCATGAATTTATTTACAAATTTTAACATGTACTAAAAATCACTACTAAAAGGAAACTGTTGCATGTTGGTGTTTTATCTTCCTATAGGAGTTGATCATAATAATGTGCCCACAGTAAATGTGCAGGCTGCAGCTTCTCTGCTCAGTTTCCAAATGGCATGGCCGTATTATGATGGGATACAAAACGCCACTCCAAATCCCCATTGTTCTGCCCTCTCTGTGTTTCCGAGGCAACAGTCTCTTACCATCTGGAAGGCCCTCATCCTTCAGTTCCTCTTATTTTCCTCTAATGGGTTCCTCTCCTGCCTTGATTTTACGTTTCTTTCTTTTTTCTTTTTTTGTGTTACTGACACCTCATATTTTACCTTTTTGGTGCTCTAATTTGAGAACCTTTCTGCTATCAAAGATGTTGTACACCATGCACAGAGTTCAGGTTTGACCTTATCGCTCCAGTATATACTCAGCTTTTGCTGGTTTATTTAATTTTCTGCAGAAGACTTGAAACAATATTTGAGATGATTTTTCTTCAGCAGTGGAGACTTGTGCAGTGATTGTGCATAAGAGGCCACTGTTCGAGTAATCATTGACTTTTGACTCTCCTGTCATGAATTTTCTTTTACTGCTGAATTAATCCTACCTGACAGATCCACTTCAAAGATAGTTTCATTTCAGTAGATCTTGTGAACAAGTAAGACATTTAAGTTTATTTGCATTGATGTAATGTCTCTTTACAATCAGTAAGACTCTTCTTTTGTCCACTTTTTATCAACTGTATCACTTTTTAGCCACATTTCTATCAGTTTCAGTAGGTGCTCATATGAGGCTAAATTTCTCTTTGCTTGCAGCCACCATCCTCTTCTTTTCAGATTTTAGACCTAAACTCCTCTATTCTTTTTGCTCTGTCTTATTCTTTGATTTTTATTTTATTTTATTTTACTCTGTACTTCTTATCAGCTGTTGCTATATTTTTGATATCTTTCATAGTATTGTTTGTGTAATATCCACTTAGATCTTTCATGTTTTCTTGGTCAATAAGTCAAAGTGGTTGCAGTTCAAATATATTGTTGTTCCTTTATGGAAATAAGACATACTGGGCTTTGCTTTATTTTACTTTAAATGGTAACTATATTACCTATATTTTTAGAACTTTTGATTTTCAGTTGTGTTTAGTCCCATGGCCGAAATTGGGAAATATTTTAAAAAGCGAGCATGATCCAGCAAAAGTTGTCAAAGTTTGATATTGTTCCAGACAGACCAAAATGTCCCCAGCCTGCAGCTATTAATAAGGGTCTCAAGATGTGAAATAATGATTGCTGTTTCAATAGGATATGTGAGCTCAGTCTACCTGTACTATATCAGTGACAAATAGCCAGTTGTGAAAAATATTACAATTCAAAAAAGGTAAATTATATCATCATATTGTGATTTTTGCTTGGATTCAGATTCTGAATCTCACCAGAAAAGCCTGCTTTATTTGGACATCAGCAACAGTGAATGAAAGCAGCTGGAAGTCTCACATTTCTGCACATAATCTATTTTATTTGTGAGGACTTTTTGTATGGGTTTTATACATGTATTAGGTCTAACATATTTAATTTAAAAAAATTCTTAGCAGGCTCCTACAGACCTTAATGATATGCAGAAGAGATGTTTCTTCTGTTATGTGTTAAAGATGTGTTAAAGCAGGAGCACATCTGACTCCACCACAGTAATGTAGTTGTCAAAGCATTGAATCAACATCTTTTGAGTCAAGTTATCATACAAATTTAAAATCAACTCATAAAACCAATTGTTGATCACATGGGTGTAGGGCTAAGTAGTTGGGGCCAAGACATTTAAATAAATTTAGTCTCTCTAGCTCTCTTCTCTTCTGTTTCATTCTCTTTCTCTGCCCCCACTCAGAATCCTGCAGCCTCATTCCTTTGTCTTTGACCTGTTATTGATCAACTTTTTGTCTGCAAACTGCTTACTGGATTCACACACTGAACCAAACCTCAATGCACAATAAAAGAAGAAGAGGTTGAATTTAAATTTTTGAGAAATTCATCGCAGCTAGATTTAACAGGTCAACTTTTACAGGTCAATGTTGAACATTTGAATGTTTTATCTTTGTTTTCTAATCCAGGTTGATAAGACCCTAGCTTAGCCTTTAACCTCTTCTTCTAAATGTGAGGTGGGAACCAATGGAGTTTCATGTGACTTTCATGAGGTCAAAAGTTAAGAGAGATTTTAAAACCAGGGGACAAGAAAACACACACACACGCTCACTGCTGGAAACCGCATTAGCAGCTGAACCAACAGAATGTCATCTATGATAAACAAATACACCCAGACACAGTGTATAACAGCTTACCGATAAAAAAACAACTTAGAGCCTCATTGGGTTTCTGGGGTGTCACTGCTAATGATTTGGATCTGATCTGTCACAGTAGTCTACATTTCTCTTGCTGCTCACAGTTATAAATTTTCTAGATGCCATTAAGAAAAACCCCGATGTTCTCACTCTGCAGTTAGAGCTCCACATGCTTCACATGTGTTTTCTCTAGTTTGTACACATTGGCTTGAAAGAGCTTGAAAAAGAAACAAGACTCCTGACTTTGGGTTTAATCTCAGAATTTTGACTTAAAAAAAGTATAATAATCTAACTTTAATTGGTCAGGTAAATCTGATATGCTCCTCCAGAAAGCTTGCTTGTTTCTGTTAGGTGCCCATCTGCATTAAGGTGCCCATCTTGTCTGTACATCTCCAACATGTACAGACAAGAATTTTGACTTTTGCCAAGAATATCAGGACATTTAATCCATCCATCACATGTAGGAACTTCATGTCTGCGTGCCAATCAGAAGTGCCGTCGTTCATTAAGTTTTCCAGATGTCAAGTGTTTTGTTTCTTTTTTATTTTGGTGAGAAGTAGAAAAGCAGGTGCTCTGTTACTTTTTACTGCTCAAAAGATTTTTATGCAACTGGTTCTTTCTGGATATTTTGGACTCTGCTTCTTATTTCTAAAATTTTAATATGTTTTTTACCCAACCTAGCAATTATAAGGTGTAAATGTTATGTTTAAAACATAAAATTTCTACAACGTTCGCTCCAAGAACATTGTATAAAGCTTCTGTGCTCTGAAAGTTGGCTTCTATTCCAACTGAAGCACATAAGTAGGACAAATTTGATCTGTCCTCTGGGAGGACAGGCCAAGGGAAGTTACAACATTTCAGAAAAGAAAAGAAAATCAGAGATGATTTTGAAGACCACACATTGAGTAATAGAGCCACTTTTGTTTAGTTTTTTTTAAATTATGAAAATGTATGTTATTGAATGAGAATCTGTGCACACCATATTTACTTAGCCCCTAAGTAAATTAGAAAAAGTAAAGAGACTGAAAATGTATAGTTATTTATAAAAGTATATCCTGATTCTTTTACCTGTGGACAACATAAAGTTTGCAATGAATATTCAATAATAATAATAATAATAATAATAATAATAATAATAATAATAATAATAATAATAATAATAATAATAATAATAATAATAATGGATTTTGTTAGTATTTGGTTGCAGTACTACACATTTGTTTGAAAATTAAAGTTTACTTGCTGAATTTGATTTATTTTGTTTTGATTTTTCTTTTCAGAATGTCAACCACACTTAGAAAAATAACCAAATTAGCCACAAACTTTAGGCAGTAAAAACTCAGTCAAAATAAAAGTACATCATATATATGGATCTGTCTGCTATGGGAAACTGCAGTCTGGTGTTACAGCGAGGCAAATACCCTTTTACCTTACAAAAACTAATTAACCAAAAGATTTCTATACTTTGTCTACGGAATAAAATGCAGTTAGAAATAGTGTTGGTCTTGCTCAACATTTAAACATATAGGAACAATAAATTTTACTCTGAAAATCTTACATTTTACCAACAAATGAGACTGTAATTGTAATGTTGCTTCAAACCCCTCATTGTTTTCCTATCAGGTTTTATGGCTTTGCATTTTGGACTTTTCATTATACATAACAAATTGTCATGACATAATTGTTGTGATTAATCTGTTTTATTACCATATCCCTCAAATTGTCATGACTTTTTCTGGCAGAAAATCGGACAACATAATACAACACTGGTTTTATTTTGTGTTCGGTAGAGACTAAGAAAGAAATAACCTAATTACACCCACAACAGTTATTTACTTTTCTTTCTCTCGTCTCCACTCTCTGAATAAATCATTACTTCATCTTTTTGTTCTCTCATTATACAACCTCCTCTCTCTTATCTGTAAAATGTTTACTTTATGTTGACTTGATGGTTTGTGTACTTACTCTTGTTGATGCGCTCTTGGAGTAATTTTGCTTGACCCGTTTACTCCTGGTAGAGTTGCTTGTTTTCTCCATTTGTGGATAATGGCTCTCATTATTGCTGACTGGAATCCCAAATACTTACAAATGGCTTTGTAACTTTTTAAATGCTACTTTTTCTTTGTCGTTGTTGAATTTTTTAAAATCTGGATATACTGCAGCACTTTCTTTGTTTTAAGCTACTTCATCTTGTTCTGCTTATGTAATTTAGTGATTCTACAATTCTGACAGTTATAAGGGCTGGGTGTAGTCAGGGAATTTGAACCAAAAAAATCTTTTAAATAACAGTTATTTTCCTATTAAACCGCATTTTTTTCTGATTTCGAAAAGAGTTTGATCTGAAAAATTTAATTGTGACCCAAAAAAGCATTAGGAAATAAATACTTTTTTAATAGCCCTGTAACGGTGTCACATTGTGTGTGAGAGCTTGTGTGTTTTTCAGTTGTGTAGCAGCTGTGTGCAGGGCTCCAACAGTGTGTCTATGTGTTTGTGAGGGAGAGGGGCAGGTGCACTGAACATAGCGAGTCGTTGTTTCCTCTGAAATCCATCAGAAATCTTCCTAATACCATGGAATTAGAGCAGCTCACATTACTCTCAATTACTGTCAGACCTAAAGAGAAATTCCCCCCAATTATCCTCTCGAATATCTGACCTGATTTATGAGAGCACTATCTGTGTAATAACGGCAGTGAGGAAGTCATCCTTAAACAGGTATTACATAGTTAAGTTTCTCTTCAAACTGAGTCGTCAATGTCTTTTTTGTTCTGTTTGGACTGCTTTCAATTTGGCACTTTTTTTTTCTTTTTTTGGTTTGATGACTCTCTCAATTACGTTAAACTACTTGTTGCATATGCCAGAAAGCTGTTCTCACTCATTACATCTGTTTCCCTCGTTCAATCTTCCTCTCTATATCTTTCACAAACGCATACACATATGCATGCATGAACACCAACAGGCTAACAGCCTCCTCGTTGGGTCTAAACTCCCCTCCAGCTGTGCTCCAATTTGCCTCCTCCAGACTGTAGGAGGTTTGAGAGGGGGACGATTAGCAACTCGTCCTGAACGGAAACTCTGTGAGAATGCGTTTGTTTTTGTGAAAAGGTTTTTCTAAGTCTCTGCGTCTGCGTAAGTGTTTTTTCCTTCTTCGATGCTCGTCTTTATCTGTGTATGTGCGTGCGTGCATGCGAGTGCTGGGTTCCGTCCACATTACTCCGTAATCCCCAGCTGCTGGGCCGTGCTGACTGGGTTCCTGGAGGAGGAATTCCAAACTTGCCACCGGATTTACAGTGGATTCTCTGAAGATTACCACTGGATTTCTTTAACATTTCATACCACATTGGGGTTTCAATGGTTGTTTTCATTTTCATGCTGACAAATGTTTTATGAAATTAATCATTTATTCTTTCAGTCTGGAAAAAAACCTGCTGGTTCCATAAGAAGGAGATACTCAGAGACTGGGTCAAATAGAACAGTTTTAACCAATCAGTGTTTTTATTTCTGTTTTTCTGGATAACATCAGCAACAGAAAATTTATGATTGAATATGTCAACTATAAATCCATTTCAAATTAAGTTATTGGCAAAAAAGTTACATGTGACATTTGTTACAAGCTAGGAAATCCAGAAATTAACCCAAAATAATCCAAAAATCATGAATAAAAAAGTGGAAGGGCCAGTGAATATTCTTATAGAAAGTTTTTTCATTCTTAATAAAATGAAATTCTTTTGAACTGATAACTTTATTGCTTCTTGTGTAAAAAAAAAAGTTTTATGCATTGCTCAGATTTTATTTTGTGATCTTGACATTACTTTTGATAATTTATTAATCTGTCAATTCATGTGAATATGGCCAAGGCTATATGCTGAAAAACATAATGGTACCACTTCATATTTCTCATTCATATTGTGTTTTTGAAAGTCTTGTTCAGTTTCTCCTTAAAACTTGGTGAGTGCAAAGGCGTTCAACGAATCAAACTTTGGTCTCATCTCACTAGCTTGTATTCTTCAAGTTTTTATTGGTTTGCCCAAATGTTCTATAAAATTCTTGAACATGCTTTTATTTCTTCTCTAGTGGAGTCGTGTGTTGTTATATACCAGTTCGTAGAGAAACAAAATATTTACTGACGAAGCTATTTAAATGTTAACTCTGCATGAGCATTTACAAATCAGGAAACGTAGCTATTTAAAGAAGAAAAACATAATTATTTTAAGGTATGCTTTATATTTAGTTTATACCTTACATATCTTACAAGGCATAGTCAATAAAATCAAGATACTCTGTAACAAACTGGACTGAATAAAGATGCAGTTGTCCCAATTTTCTTAACCGTATTTCAGTCGTCATCACACACTGGGAAACAACTTATTGGTAGTTTCTTAAAAAGCTGTCAACTTACAAAAAATCAAACTAATTGTGATTCGAGTCCAGAAATATTTACATCTCATATGATTGGGATTATAGAATGATGAAATTTATATATCTATTTGAATTGATTTTTCTCCTTACTTCCCCTAATCTACTCCCTCTTTATCACTCTCTTCCCTGCCCTCTTCACCACCTCATCACATCTGTACTGCTCTTATCTCTGCTTAAATGACATTATAATGTCTAGAAGAAAAAATGCTAAATGACATTGTGCCTGACCTACATAACAGATATATATGTCTCTAATAGACTTGCCATCATAAAACATCTACAAGAAGGACGACAGAGAACTAAACAGACACATTTGCAGACGGGGAAACTGACAGTCACAAGTTGGGGGGCTTTCCAGCTAAAGAGTAGACAAAATGGCTGCAGATTGTGAGAGGAGTGAAATGTGAGAAGTCCAGCTGATACGCTGACCCTGAGTGAGTTCCAATAAGTAGAGCAGAATAAGCCAGAAACCAGATGACAGGTGACGAATAGGCGGACAGATGAGTTGACTTAGCAGCAAAAATGTAAGGTGTGTGTGTGTATGTGTGTGTGCGTGGACACATAAGTATGCTAACAGTGGATGTGGAGCCAGGAGGGGCAGAAGAAGACATCCGAAACATGAAGAGCATGCAGTTAGACACTTTCTCCAGCTGACCACCCAGATTGGCTCATGCAGGCATCAGCATGGAGACCACCAGCAACTATTTATGTATAAATCTGTTTTGTTTAGTCTCTTTCATGATCAGATTAACAATATATCTCCAGGCAACCACCAGTAGATAATTTCTGTGTTTGGTTAGAAGTTCCCACTTAATAGTGGTTCATAAAAAAGCCATTTTTATAAAGAATTGCAATTCCTAGTCCTGGGAGTTCTGAATCAATTCAAAATGCTCAAAAATTGAATTTAAAAATGTGTTCATGTTGTTCATCTTACAAGGCAATGTAGTCACCCATAGCTCAAGTTAATTCCGGAAATTTATGATTGTATCTAACTCAAAATTACAATTTTGCCAAAACAAATTTAGTTCTTCTCTAATTTATTCAGAAATACAAGCACACTCAAGGCAGTGACCGAATTTAAAGTGAGAGGTAAACGAGACAGATGAGTAGATCCAGAAAGAATGAGGTAAATGGCGTTAAGTGAGAGAGACAGAAAGATGGGGGATAAAACCTAATACCTCATAATGTTTGCTATGTGCTGAGCACATGTTTGTGTACTTGCTTTCCACAGGGCACAAGACATTAATATCTATTAACAAGTCCAGACTGGTTTACCACAGCTACGTGTGTGAATGTGTGTCTTTGCATGCGTTAACTGAGCCCCATCCCACTTAAAACTGTCACATGTCACTTATATTCTGTTGCTATGTGATCTTTGGCTGCAACAGGCTCTTGGCTCGTCAGAGTGCCTGCCGCTTGCCTCCCCAGTCCGCAGCAGACCACTTCCAGCAGCTTTTCATGAATATTTCAGCCTTGCAGTCAGCAGATTGGCAACAGGAGAACTATTACCATTTGCTGGTTGTTTCTTGATAAAAATCCGTGGAAAGGTACATCATGAAAGAAACAAAACAGCAAATGCGGCGTTCATGGTGCCAGCAGTAGGTTGATTATTTGTGTTATTGCCGGTGATTTTTCAGGCTGAGCAGGGGGTTCAAGTTGGTGGAGTCATGTAGGTCAATCCTGTTTGT
This sequence comes from Gambusia affinis, assembly GCF_019740435.1. Classification (NCBI taxonomy): domain Eukaryota; kingdom Metazoa; phylum Chordata; class Actinopteri; order Cyprinodontiformes; family Poeciliidae; genus Gambusia; species Gambusia affinis. Next base: position 23,650,311 of record NC_057878.1, read on the forward strand.
TTCTCTGATTGCCTTTCATAACCTTGTCATTTTTGCAGATTTCACTCAGGTAGGAGTATTTGAAAATCTAAGTTAATGAACACCGCTCGCTTACTTTGAACCATGTTTATGTAACTTTTCATCTTCTGTAAAACTGTTTGAACTTTGTTTAACTAAGTTATGCACTGGACAAGAGCCTATAGATTAGGAAAAACAGAAGAATTAAGGTAGAAAATACTGTGGGTGGCCATATTTGTTTTAACCTAAACAAGGCTGTGCTAAAAATAAAAAAGACTGAACTGTTGCTTAACAGAGAGGCATGCTTGGAAATATTGCTTTGTGTGCAATGAATGCATAAGTTTGAATTGGGATAAAGGACCTAATCAAGCAAAACCTAGGCAGGAACACTGTAATTGAGGATTTAATCAACCATAAACAAGAAAACCTAGAGAACAAGTGGATAAAACAGTGCACAAGATCACAGTTGAATGTATCTGGAAAAGTTTTGGCAAAACTCAGAGGTATTTGGGAATATCAGGTGAGACACACAAATATTAAGCTCTTGAGTAAAGCAGGGAGATAGCAAGATCTGAAAGGAAATTACTGAATAAAAAGACTGGGAAACACAAACATGAGAGTGGCTAGGATTACAAAACCATATGTGACGAAATTCACAGGAACAGATGACCAAAATAAACAGGAATGAAGATCCAAAAAGAGAAATAATATCTAATACTAAAACTTGAAACAGTAGAAAGACTAAAATCTCTAATCAAAGTCCCTAAATAATCACAAAACCATCAACTGTCTTTTTATAGACGAGGGCCGATGGATCCTGCTGACTACCCAATGCAGTCATGGTCGGGTCATTACCCCGGACCTCCACAAGCCCAGTCGGGGTACCCCCAGTCACCAACCTACTCTAACATCAACTCCCAGTCTGGTCCGTCATTCTCCAACTTCCTGCCTGGCCAGCCTCATCAACAGCCAAGAGACCCTAGAGGGATTGAACCTGGTTACTACCCTCACCCCAGGTTAGATCTTACAGATATAGAGTTGCAACATAAACTAAGACCTTCAAGTTGCTTTGTTGGTCATAGTTTCAACTCTTTTAGCTTTTTAATTTCTGCTCTCACTGTAAAAATGACCAAATTTGGACAAGTTGTCTTGTAACCATTTCCTGAATTGGTATGATCAACACAGATATTCTTTATTTTAAGAACTTGTTGTCTTGTCTTTCCCATTTTCAGAGGTGGAATACAATGAACCTGTTTGCAAATTTGCCTACTTGTGGATTTGTTTTGTAGAACGCAACTCCAAATAGTTTGAACCTTTTGGATTTTTAGAGTTTTTGCATTGTAAAAAATTCAAAAGAAAATGCAACTTGAAAAGCTGCAATACCCTGGGACAATGCTACTTGACTTGCTAGGGGCTTTAGTGGGCAAAGCAGCCAATCCAGTAGGACTTTTTATGGATTTTGATGTTGATTGGCTGAACCCCCAAGAGTGGAGGTGAGAAAGACTTTAGAAATCAGTTTTGTCAAGATTGTTTCATTGTGTGTATTAATGCATATTAAGGTGAATTTAGTATTTGAACACTTAAAATAGGGAGTTATTAGAATTTCAGAGGAGGTCTCAATTAATACTGAGGGTTCATTCTACCATTATAATTCATTACTTTTTATTTTCTTGTTAAACCCAAGAGAAAAAAATAATGAGAACTAGAAGTTCTTCAACACTGATCAACCTGACATATAAAGCTTACATTGAAAAATGGTAAGCTTTATATATTTCTTTGTCTAATTTCCATAATTTCCTGCTCTCAGTTCCCAGCAGAGAGGACCTTTGCGACAGGACGTGCCGCCATCTCCCACTCCTCCACTACGGGCACCACGGTACGACACCATGGCACGTGGAACTGTGGGTGGGGGGTACAGGTAGGAGATCATACACGGACGATGACAAGTCCAGGTAATTTATGCAGTTATTTTTTGTTTTTATAAATCACTTCAGTACTAATTAATATAACACTGACTCTGATATTGTTTAATTTGAGAGTTTTTAATTGGTTTCAGGCACCAAATGGAACCTAGCACTGACCAGTATGGTTATACTGGGAATGTAGGAGGAGAGCAACACCAAACCAACTCCGAAAAGAGGATTTCTTTCACCACAAGGTCCACAGACTGAAACGTGCAAAACCTGCCAAACATTTTGCACCTTTTTCTGCTATTAATACTTTGATGAAAACCAGCAAATGTCTGTGGTGTGGCTGCTTGGTATTTTAAATTGCTTCAAAAAGATTCCGTGCTAAATACTTTACACATATTAAGATGTAAAGGTCTAAGTCAATCAAAGATATACAGGCAACAAGATCAATTTAAATCCAGCATCTGAAGTCTCTACTGGTCCTGATGGTTCCTCAAATGACCTATTAGTGAAAACAAAAACAGTACAACAAATGTTATCTACAGTATATGATGATTAACACAGAATAGACTCTTCAGTGTTATAAGATCTGTGCATAAAACCACTTCTGTTCTTTTGAATGTGACTGGAAGTATTTGATTCACTGTGAGGAGGATGTAAATTATGAAAAATGGAGGAAAATGGTTAACAGAATTTGTTGATACGTCAATGAAAATCACTTTAAAGCTTTATTCCATTAATAATTGCTACTTAATTTTGAAAATCTAAATAAATTCACGCATTACATACAGCCATGGCAAAAACTAAGTGCATTCCTCCATACAATAATTTATAGGAACACCTCAGTAGTTATTTTCTGTGTGACCACTTCAGTCTCTTTTTTTGTGGCGGAGGCATCTGGTCTTCTGTGCAAGATTATTTTAATACATGTATTAATGCACAGCTCCTTAAAGTCCCATCCATCTATTATCCAATATGTTTATCCCTACTGGGGTCGCCAGGGCTGCCTATCGCCAGCAATCAACAGGCGAGAGGTAGGGTACACCCTGGACAGGTCATCAGTCCATCACAGCGCTCTTTAAGGGTCCCTTCACAGCATTTAGATTTGACTGAGGTCTGGACTTTGACTGGGCCAGAGTGACATTTTGAATTCCTTACTTTTTGAGCTATTCTTCTATAGTTATACTCCAGTGCTCGGGACCCAATTTTGCAATGTAACTCATTAATATTGCCAATTTGGACTCCCATTTTACTGTATGCAAAGACCAATATTCGAGAAGTTGCAACTTTGCAAACCTAAGTCAAGCTGCCATTTACTGTCATGGAACAGAAACTATCCCTTTGGAAACCATTACAGACATCCATACTTTTTCAATCTTATGTAATGTTACATTAAATATTCCAATCTGTGGATTTTTGCAATTTGTTTGCAGCATTGTTGGGCCTTACATGGGTTTAATTTGTTGGAATGTCCACTACGGGGAAGACTGGCAGCTGCCTTAAATATTTTTACACTTGCAAATAACCTTTCTAAAGGTAGAATGATGAACTTTTTAAAATTTAGCCTTGGAGCCCTTTCCAGATGGATTCAGTTGCTTCAATAAATGTCTTTTCACCTTGGCATTGCCTAACTGTCAAAGCATTCATTTTTCTGACGATCAAGTAATCCAGTGTATTTGATCCTCAGCAACTCAGTGATCATTTCTACTAAATCCTGTTGAAGTGTTCTTAGTTTTTCACATGGCTATATTGACAGTCAAGAAAAGCCAAAAGTATCTTCAAAAAAATTGTTTTTGTGTTAAATGTTTTTTTTTTGTTTTGTTTTTTTTGCTAGTGAGCCATTTCCTTAACTCGACTTTTAATTTTTTATTTTCTTTTTATTTTCTTTATGACTCCTGATGTTACATCACAGTAAAGCGCTGTATGAAATCTGTCGCTGTGTAATGATATGCTTTTAATAACATTGCACTTTTTCATTTTTAATAATGATATTTCTGTCAGTCAACTTGAGTTTAATTACTTTTCTAGCACAGATTTAGATAAGATCCAAATGGGAAACTTTATGACTCCAGCTCAGTGTTAAACTTAGCAATATTTCACATCAGATACAAATATTAATAATCAGCTAAATCTCAAATTTGACATTTGCATCAACCTCTGATGATATTAGCTGATCTGGACCTTCACTAACTTTATTTAAACCAACTCCTACTTGAATGTATGATGAAATCTGATATTTTTGCTGTCAGTATATCTTGTCTTCCATGTGCAGTCTGGTGGTAAAACTGCAGCACAAACTGCTTTTAGTTTCATTTCACACTTGCTTCCAAATATCTGCATTCTGCAACTGCATTTAGATCAAGTCATCCCTGTTTGTAGGGTGTTTTTACAGAGCTGATACAGAGCTATTAGCTCTTAGTTACACTGAACTGTTCATTTACCGAGACTTAGTTAAGAGAAACATTTTTGTTTCACACTATTTGACTCAGCAGTATTAGCTTCTATTGATACTAAATGGTTTTATATATGTTGGATTATGTTAAAGACAGGATTAAATCTCAATATAGTGAATGTTCAGAGAAGGTTACTATAAATCTTGAAAAATAATGAATTTTTCATCCAAATATAGATTTAATTACATTTTTTGGATAAATGTTTGTCAGACGTATAAGGTTTAGAATAAGAAAGACAGATAGAAAGAAAGAAAGTGTGAAAGAAGGAAAGGAAGAGGTAAGGAGATTTTTGGAAGCTAATGAGTAAAAACTGAAAAGTGAGAAATAGAAGTGATGGTAGAAAGACAGAAGGAAGTCAAAGGTCATCTCACACACTCGTCATTTTGTACTTTTGCTGGGTTTTTTCTTTCCATTTTTGTTCTCAAATAAGCTTCTCCGTGTTATTGTGACTTAGTAAGCTGTATTTCATTGGAGTTCACAGAAACCACAATCAGTAAACGTAGAGTGTGATCAAAAAATATAAAGTAAATAATATTCAGTTAAATCATGTGCGACTTGATTATTTTTGTGGTTCTTTATCCTCATGATCCATCAAAATACTTAACTAGAATAAACAAACTGACATGCTGTGGTAAAATACACGACTACGAAATGTTTTGTTTACTGGTTAGGAATACAACATGTTGGTACTAAATGGGTTTGTGAGTTGTTGAAGAGGCGTTTTGACCCAGAGCCTCTACAAAGAAAGAAAGTTGTGAAATAATTAATTCAAACTAAATTTTTTCTGAAGATGTGTGGCAGAAGTGAGGTTCTGCAGTTCAAAGGTAGAAATTTTGTGAAAAGAAATCGCTTGTTTTTTTCTTTCCATTTTGACAAAAGTTTTTTTATAAAAGTAAAATTGTTAGTATTTTGTTGAAAGAACAGCAGTAAAATGTTTTGTTTTAGCTTTTAGGGTAAAATTACAGGTTTATTCTTAGAAAGACAACACAATACTGACATTTTTTTGTGTGATTATTGTTTTTTTCCTTCAGTTTTAACATTTAAGCAGGACCTACTGTTACTTCAAACTCAAAACAATGCTCCTAATGTAGATTAGTTTGTTATTGTCTAACCTGACAGGCCATCGAAGCAAACATGTTCATAGTGTAGTTTTGAAATTTGGGAATTATTTTCCATACCAGGATAAAATTGGACACAAAGTCAACTAATAATAAAAAAAATATTCCTATTCTACACTTTATTGCTCAGTACATTGTCTGCAAGAAGTTAAAAAAGTAACTTTATGTTGTTTTTCATTGATTTATATGTAACTCTATTAATTTCTAACTTGCCACATCACAACTTCAGTTCATTTATTTTTGCCATATTGTAGTTTCAGTTTTCCAGTTTACGGCTGGGATCCCATAAATGAATGCATTCTCAGGAAGCCATCTTGATTTATAAATTGTAGTCATTAAAGATTTTGAAGTGGATCTGATCTAAGTAAGTTCAGATGAGAAAAATCATTGTAAAACAGCCTGTTACAAACACAATCAATGCAGAAATCAACTTCAGCCGAATGTTACTCCGTCATTTCTGGAATATACTTATGATAAAACCTCTTAACACACAATAAGGTGAATCTTTTGTTTTAAAATGTCCACAAACCTACAAAAACTCTCCAATAGATTGAGCATAGGACAGAAAAATAAAGGTTTCCTCAGCTCTAACTGCCTAATTAACTTTGTGGACTTTAGTGAATCCAGATGTGATATTAAAATGTATTCCTGTTGTTCATTTTATACTAGCACACGCTTCACATATATGTAACTCTTCACAAGCATTTTATTTCTATTATTTCTGTTATGATAATGAATGTTCATGGATTTAAGCAGAGCCACAGGCTGTTTGGGTAATGTTGCTGTCAAATCAAGATGTGCTGCAAACTCAGTTCATGCTGTGTTGAGTTTAACACCAAAAATCAAAAGTTCAATTATTGCATCGAGTGTTTCTCAATTTTGGTAATTCACAAAACCAAACAAGGAGTTTGCAAGAACAGATTAAACATCCTGTCTGGCTCTTGAAAACATGAGTTGCACAAGTTGAAGGTACTAGCTTCTGTTTTACGTTGTGAAGGGTTCTGGTACTGCTGGTTCTGCCTTTACAGGGACTGGTGCATGAAGGAGCCGTTTTAATAACCTCTTTGTCTTAGAAGTATAACAATTTTCATTACACTGCTTTGTATCTAAAAATTCTCAAATCTCATTTTATAATGTTGCAACAACTTAATTTCTGTTTTATCAGCATTTTTATATTTATGTGCATATCATCTTTTTGCAATAAAATATACTTTATTAAAGACTTGTCTCATCCTTTGGAAAAAAAAAAAAAGCAACTAATGGTTAACATTTCCTCTTTAAGCTGCAATGCATGCCCAGCACATCTGCTGCAGTTAATTTAATATGAGTCAGGAGAAATTATTTCCCTTATGTCCCCCATACGCTGCAAGGTGACTCATTAACATTGCCAACCTAATTTAGTCCATCATTTAAGCTGCTGATAAACTTTACCTTTGTGATAAAAGATGGATGTCAGCCCAAAATTAATGGAAGACTAATTATCAATTAGAAACAGAAGATGGAAAAGGCTGATTGCAGCTGAAAGTTGTTTTTTTTTTCCTTTCTTTTTTTTAAGCACAAAGTTGTGTTACTATTAGGTCATTCTCTTCAGCTAAATAGACCTGTAGGCCCTGTCCTATTTGTCAGACACTAAAGGTGCTTTGGCTGCAGTCTCAGGAGTTTGCAGTAATAAGACACAGAGGCAGAGGAAGCATTTTATCTGCCAACACTTAATTAGCATATCCCACACTTCCTGGCCAATGGGGATACAGTGAAGAAGTAATTGAATTCTCCTGTGTCCCTCCTAAAGTCTAATGTTGATCTACAAACTGTGTGCCATTTAGTGTTCTGATTGTGATTTTTGTTTTGTCTGGACCTCAGTGATTGTTACTACAAAAGTCTTGAAAACTAGTCCTGATCAACAGCTCTCCCAGCTTTTCAAAGTTTTACTCTGAGCTCTGGCTGCTTTTTTCTATTGTTTTGTTTTTTCTCTCATTTTCAGTTTTTTGTCACTCAGTCTTTTTTTCTAAATTACAGTTAAACCTTGTTTTACAGTGACTGCTCTTACACACAGTGTGACATTGCCCCTGCTTCGAGTGTACGTGGCAAACAAAAGCTGGTGCAAGGATAGAGAGAAAAAAAACATTTATGCTGTGCTTTTAATATAATATAATCTAAATACAGTGTCAGCAGGTCAGGAAACTGGAGACCACACATTTTCAGTCTGAAAGCAGGATTACATGTCTTTTGTTCTCAAATCTTTTATTACTTTTGCTTACATTTTCATTTAGAAAGTGACAATAATCTGGTGTTTCTCCTTTAGCTACACTTAGTGACCAGGAAAACATCCCTAAAGACTCAAAAACAGCCGAGCACCATGTCAGAGTCCGCTCCCCTCGAATAAGATTAGAATTAGCTTGAATCTGCTCGGTTGGAGACTGGAGATCTTCGTCTGTTCAATCTTGCTTTCTGCTGAGGCTGCAGATGGTGCAAGCAAACTATGCGTCGACCTTGTGCTTGTAAATTCTCTTTACTATATTTGACAGACTGTCAAAGAGCCTGGCTGACTGACTGTAAGAAGGAGTCACTGACTGACTGGGTGTGTAATTGTTACAAAGGCAAGTCTGGCATGCTGTAATTATTATCAGTTATTATTAGTAATTTTAATAAGCATTGTAAACCTCTGTAATTAGGATTTCCTATTATGAGTAGCTGCCAGTTTGTGTCTCTTTGGGAAGGTATTGTTCAGTCACGGTTATTACTGGCAGCCTGGCAGCTGCCTTTTGTTCCTTTGACTTCTGATTGTTTTGCATGTACACATTGTGTTTGAAGGCTGTCCTTAGAAGAGCCAGACCTTCAGCCCTCCTTAATTAGTGTCAACACACAGCCCTGTCGTCTTCATAATGTGGACTCAGGAACAAGAAGAGACGAGCATGGTTCACATCTGGTTGAACTCTCATCTCTTAGAACAACAGTTTTAATGTAAATTCATTCTCCCGACGAATGATGGGATTGGAGCTTTTAGGGGTTCAGGTGAACACTTTGACTGATTGTGACCTTGTTCTGCATAAATCAGTAGATATGCAGAAGTGAAACACAAAGCAAAGTGTTAGATTTCCATAAAGTCATCAGAATTCATATCTCTACTCAGCAATTTTATTTTTATTGGAGGAAATTGAAGGAATTGCTTAACTTGGTACTTGTTACATGCTGGGTTGTTTGAACAAATTATGAAATATCAACAGTGAGAACAGCGAAATATCAACTCTGTTGAGAGTAAAAGTAAATTGAAAACAGAGTTCAGTTACATTTGCACTTTGGTTTTCTGCAGAAAAAATATTATATGGTAAAGGAGGCTTGCTAGGAGATTCATATGCATAAAACATGTTGCCCCATAACTTAAACTTTTTTTTAATTTCTATAATATCATGGTAAAACTATTGGCACACCACACAAAATCCCTAAAATTAGATTTTCCAATCAGTTCAATGGCCATAGATATATAAAATCAAGCATCAAGGTATGAAGAATTGGTTGTTCTCACCCTTCTCACTACCCAACAAAACTTCAGTTTTAAGATACACTTTTCAAACCAATATTTGCTCACAGTATTTCTTTTAGCTTCTTTATTTCAGTGTAATATTTATGTATAGCAAATAGCTATAAAATGACACAGAGGAAAATAAGTTTCATCTGTGTCCTAACTCAACTTTTGATGAAGTTTAACCATTGTGGTCACAGCACTTCCACTTCACACTCTGGGAAAATGTGTGAATAAGTTCATGAATGTGTCAGAAACATCCTGGAGAACAGAGGTGAAGCACTGCTGACAGTAAATTCTGTTTTTGTGTCCACGTCAGTCCTCAGATTCACTTCCTGACAGGGTCACGGACAGTGCATTACGAACACTGAGTCCGTCCTATTAAGTGCCTGTGTGTAAAAATTACATTTCCTCTGTCCCCTGTGCACAGTAATAACTGGTGGTAAACTCCTCTGGCAGCTGTTTCCCTTCTGCCCCCCACTACTACCAGACACACAGAGACGCATCTCCTCCAGTGTTAACCTTGAGGCATCTCACTCGCTCTCATCCTCTCCATGTCTTCGTCGCTTGCACCCGTCATGCTGAGGGGAGGGTGAAGGCGACAGACTTGTCTTTGTTTTTGATCCATTGATCCATGCTGAGGGAGTTTCTTCATGCACAGTGGCGTTGTTAAACTTTGTCACATTTTGCCACCACAGGTGCACTAACATTAGCTTATTTTATTTAAACACAATGTGTTTATAAACAATTTCTAATATTAAAAATCCGAACGGTGAGTTGTGCTTTTGTATTCAGAACCATTTTCACTGCTGTTATAGATTTAGATTGTATTTGCTCCAGTATTAACCTCAGTGCTTTGAACTGTTCACTGTTGCTAGATGTTTACTCAGGAGGAGTGACTGCTGCAAATTCAATGACTTGATGCAACTGCATCAGTTTCCTGAGACCAAAACTTTTTAGCAATTGGCAAAATAGTTGACGGTAGTGATTTATAAGTAGGAGTAATTTAAAATACACTTAAATGGATTTAAATCTCCCCATACATTTAGATTGTTTATACATTTATTTGTATAAATTGTATGAACTTCAACCATTTTTTACAAAGTGTGCAGTTAACATTTGCTGTGATTTGATGTTATATGAATAAACTTAAATTAATTAAATTGAAATTTTTATCAACTTTATGCAGGAAGGAAACTGAATTTTCTCCTGTTTTTTGCATCTTAGTTAAAGATCAGACAGATTGGACTGAGAGCATTTGTGAACATCAGTGTTCACAGATTCTAGACTGTATTTTGGTCTGGACTTTGACTTGACCATTCTGACACATGAACATAGTTTGACCTAAGTTACCCCATTATAACTCTGGCTGTATGTTTAGGGTGAGTTTTCTGTTGCCAGTCTAAAGTCTGTTATATACTCCATTCCTCCTCCAGTCAACTTTGACCAGCTTGAAGAAATGTTCCCTCGCAGAATTCTGGTGGGAAACAGAAGTTTTTAATTAAAAACAGCAGTTTGCTGTCAGTCATGTGCTGTTTTTTTTTTTTTTTATGTTGGTTTCAGCCATCCCTTCTCACTGATTCCCATTAGTTCCCTCACAACTGCAGTGAGACACTAGCCTCACACCTGGTCCATATTCAGTGATCAACACTGACAGAATAAATGCCTCTTGGTTGATTTAAAAACTAAATTACCTCCTGAATATTTCAGATTTCATTCATTTGATTGAAGTATGGTGAGTCAGGGACACATTTAAAACTTGTTGGACACCAGTGCCTGAGGACTGCTATCGAACATAAATGTATTAATATATGAGTCAGGAGATCACTCTATTACTTTTGATGGATGAAGAGCCATAAATTCCCAGATTTCCTAGGAGTAGTATCGCCCAGATAGAAATCATTAGTGATGGAGTGTGACATAAAACCATCAACAAAGAATATAAAATTAAATTAAATGTTGGATTTAAGATTCTTTTGTTTTTCAATCTCCATGATGCATCAACATACTTAACTACCAAAATTAATATGGTAGATGTTGACTACATTAGTAGAAAACAGAAGTTGGGATGGACAAAAAGGCAAGACACGGTGAAAGCCAAGAACCCAGAGCTACATAGGCCTACAAAAATAAACATCTATATGACATGAACATTTTCTCAAAATTAATTATTCATCTTAATTCATTCATTAATTTTTTTCTTCTTAATTATTTAAGATGGAGAAATCCAACAAAGACTTGTTACAGGTCCTAAGAGAAGCTTCATTCTCCAATTAATCATCTGCTGTTTTCAGCTAATAGTTCTTTGAGAATCACCATGTTGGGGCTAAAATCCTATTTCATCGCTCCTGTGCTTTCTTCGGTATTGATTAAAATATAGTGGGAACACTTGGGCACCTTTGCAAGATGTTGGGTACAGAAAACTGAGATTTATATGCCAGAGTTAGATAGCTTAGTAACCAATGAACACAGACAATATATGTATGTGTGTGTGTGAGTGTGTGTGTATATATATATATATATATATGGACTTTCCAGGAAGCCTGAGGATGTATTGAGCACAACCACTTTCAAATATAAAAGTATAAAAAATGTAAAGTTTATCTGTCAGCTTGGAAGCAAAATCTAAACAAATGAGGGATGACTTGAAATATAGACTCTGCAAAATATTTTCATCTGACATTCTGGATATACATTTAGCTTGTCAAATAACATCACTGTTGTTTTAACAAACACTTCTGGGCTCCTGTAGACCTCCTCCTATAAGTATAACTCCTTAAAGTGTGATTTATCCCTCTTAATGTGTGTTCAAAGGGAGACGTTAATGAAAGTAATTTGATGTCACTTTGTGCTGCACTAAACAAGGTTTGTGGACTTGATTACCCTGAGATTGGTTTCTAAATTACACACAAACAAACATCCCATCCATCAATCACGTAATCATGGTCTGAAATTTGTGGGTTTACCAAAGCTGCAGAATTAGTTGAGGGCCTTAATGTGCCGCATGAACCAGTCTGTGAATAAACTTTCTGGATTAGTTAAAAGGTTCTTTGGGAAGAACTAAATTTAAAGCTTTTCTCTGAGGATCGCTGCTGCTTTTGTCTTTCACACAGACACGGCCATGAGCCTATAGGCTCATCCAATTCTTAAACAGCCTGCCAGAGCGAAGGGACCAGCATGACATGAGCAATTAAAATCAGCCCAAAATACATCTGGCTCTTTATTCAGTCCATATCCGAGTTTATACAGTCTGGCTGAAGAGTTGTGCTCTAAAGGCTGGAGGCAAAAAAAAATACTATAAAAAGAGTCAAAGAGGGTATAAACATATATGCACAAAAAGATTCTTCTAAAGTTTTATTACTGAGTAAATAGAAAAAGAAAGAAAACTCAACATCTGTCATCTGTGACTGGTTGTTAAACAGTTGTGTTAAATTCTCTCCAAGAGCAATGTCAAGTTTTACTGCAAGACCAGATCCTGAACAGAACTGAAATGAGTGGAGATACAAGGGAAAAGGTGTGAAGAGTGAGCAGTGAGGATAGATGGACAGGAATGGCAGGAAAAGGATATTGCACACAGATGGGCCACAGATCCATTATCTCCTAAACCTTCATTAGTTTTATGAAGAATTCATGAAGCAAGAGATGATAAATCCTAGAATGAATTTAATTTGATGCCTAGTGTGACATTAAGAGAATCTAGTTTGTTACATTACACCTGAAACCAGCTGTGTAACTCCCTTCTATGTTTTAGCAACTTATTCTGTTTGTATTTCTTTACTTTTTCCAAAACTAAGAATTGTGAAGTTACACCCCTTGAATTAGTTCAACATTTTTATATTACAACCACAAACTTTAGATTTTATGTGATAAACCTACAGCTCTAGTGCTTCTAAGTTTCTCTTAATAATTTTGGCCAAGTAGATACAACTGGTGTTTTAAAATATAGACATAATAACATTAAATGCTGAAATAAGCAGTCTGAAAAGCTGAAATTCATCCCCAAGGAAAATGAAAGAAATTACATTTTGTCTAAAAGTGCAAAGTTGATTCTAATGTCTACAAAGGAACAATTTCTCTAATTGGAGGAACTAAAATCTCTAAGTTTTCCATCTTGACTGTAATCACCCTAAGTTCCGATAGAGGTTGAAAGTTTAGAAGATCCAATTTCATGCCTTTAACTCTCCCAGCTCTCCAGATGGCCGATCCATCTTCGGGTACAGGATTGAGCCGATACCAGTGTGTTACTGGAGCCAAAAGTTGATCTTCTCACAACTCTGACGACTGCCATGTGCTGGCACCAGGAAGCGGTGGACAGATTCTCACCCAGATCCTGTGTTATCCTCTGGAAGGCTGTAAAGGACAGAGTGGAGGAGATGGATGGACTAAGTGAGGGGTTCTTATCAGGTCAGGACCCTCCAACTGTCCTCCTCTTTTTTCCCTCCATCTGTCCATTTGTCATTCTCTCTACAATTGTCCAATTTTCTTTTTTTCTTCTTAGAGGACAGCAATTCTTTGCAAAATACTTGGATTTTCTGTATATCCAGAGTGTATTAGGGTCTTGTGATAAATGCCTCTGTTGCCTAAGATGTGCTTTGGATGCAGGATGAGGGATGAAGGAAAGACTTGACTACTGATAGAGTTAAAAGGATGCAGAGTGTTACAGGATTATGATCAGTTTGATGTTTTCCTCTTGCTCTGCTTTGTTCCCTCTCTCTGAAGTGAGAGTTCAGGTTCTGGTTTGAGGTGCGGTTCTGTAAATTTTAGCACTTGTCAGCATCTTTCCACTGGAAAAGCTTTTCTAATCAATCTCAGTTTGGAGAGCGAGAGTGATTTGTATAAAACTTGGAGTCAAACTAAAGCCTGGTCAGAGTGACTGTAGGACCAGAGCAGAATTTTTCCTTTTAAAAAGCAGTTCATTCATGTACAGCTTTATAAACTCTTCTTCATTGGATGATTATTTACAATTGAAACCACAAACCTTTTCTACCACTGCCAACAAACTTTTTCTGTTTTAGGTCAGTTAGATTGACCAAATTTATTTTTATGTGCTAAATTTCACCATAATGAGAAAAAAAATCTGGAAGAGATTTATTTATTAAGGTCTTCAAAGTCAGAAGTTTACATACATTTCCTCACCCATTGCACTCGTTCCTCCTGACAGAAAAAGTGCAACTCTGAGCAAACTCTGACTAAATTACAGTCAGGACAGTAAGCATTGTAACCTCCGTAACCATCTCTGGTGGACGACCACATCCAGCATTCAGAGAATGTAAAAGTAAAATCACTGATCTGTTTTCATTTATTAGGTGACAGAGGTAGACTACATGCAGAAAATTTGCTGCCACTTTTTCCAATAACAGCTGCAAGTTTGTTTTGTGCAGAATTTGAAAACTGTATTATTTCTATGATTAAAAGTCCCTTCTTCCTTTCAGAGAAATGTTATCATCATACAGTAATACTCAGAAAATACTAACCATTTCCACTTACATGGACTGGGAGCTGACAAGCTCTGCCTGTTCTTACTGTTTTATCCAAAACAATGCAGTATAAAGCTCAGATCTTTAATTTGAAGCAAACAGGCTGAGAAACGGTCACCTCATTTAGCAAGTGGAACAAACAAGGTCCTTTTGTCCATTTGTAAATTGTAAAGAGCATATTTTGTAAACAGAGCTGTTTAAATTATTGAATAAGGACCCCGTTGTTTCCCACCGATCTCTCATTAATTTCAACAGAAAATAGAGTGGTGAAGCGTTTCACCAGGAAAAGTTTGCATTTGCATACTAAGCAAAGAAACAGTAGCTATAAAACATGATTGCTGAAGACATTTGTATTCTAACATATTTAAATGCTGTACTGTTTTGGTATTTGTTGAACTCAGGGCAATCTTTTTTTCTAGCTTTAGAAACAGCTATAGTCAGGTTTTAGCATCATCTCCCAAAGTGTTGTTTGGGAGATGATGCTCCCAAACCTAACTACTTGCTAGGTTTTGCAAACAACTAAGAAGCATAACTTCTGTCTTAAAATGGCTCTCATACACACAGACATTAATATTATTCTGTACAGAAGTTTACGTACAGTTATGGACATTTGGAAAACTGTAATGTGACATAAATATGGTATGAAAGAAAATAATAACCCCTCCAAAAGAAAACATTTGGATTTATTTTTTATTTGATTAAAAAATAAATGTAATAAAATGCAGTGTAAATCTGTTTAAAATAATAGCTATTCTAATTTCACAATGAAATGATTTCCTTGGTATCTTTCACATAGAAAATCTCTGAGAAGAGCTTCTCAGCTTTTGGCAGATCCACACTGGAACAATGCCAAGAAGGATTCTTAAATCACAAGAGGCAAAATCCTCACATCCGATAGCAAACTGTATAATTCAGCTGCAATGTTCAAAGCTACAAGCCTTGAAAACCTCATACTAACTAAACACAATATCATTATTGGAGTTCTTTCAGTCAAATATGGTAGTGGTTATATTGTTCTGTAAGATGGAAGGAAAAATGAATTCAGAAAGTTCCTGAATGATGTTAAAATTGTCTGTCCAATAATAAGCAAAAATTCTCTCTTTGTACTTTTCTGTCTCATTTTCTCATGTATTTACTAGCTAGAGCTACCAGGGATACATTCACTGCTGCTGGGATCATGTTCTGATGTGTAGTTTGTTTTCTTCATGGTATCACTGGTTCCCTTTTTAAATCTGATTGGGTGGCAAATATTTAGCTACTTATATCTTCCTTGGAACATACATATTTCATACAGAAACTCCCTGAATGATTAGTAGGAAATAATTCAGCTATTATAAGGATTGCCTTCTAAGCTAAATAACTTCCTCAGATGTTTTGGATAACTTTCCAAAAGTTTTTTTTTCTTTTTATAATACTGAACTGAAACTTTTTCCATTCCTCTTTATAAAGTACATTGTTTCCTTGAAGCGCACCAGTCCCTCCCACAGCAAAACACCCTGACAGCATGACTCCATCCCTGTTCTTCACAGGTGGGATTTGTTCTCAGGTTTGCAAGGTTCCTCCTCCAAATACACACAATGATAATTATGGTTACACATGTTTCTGTGCAAGAGACTTATTATTTCATTAAATACTTGCCATACCAAGCTGGAGAGGAGAACCCCACTGAGCTTTTTCAGATTATTCTGGAGAATCTAGACTTGTTTCATCGCTGATGACAAAATGTCTGTGAAATCTCCAAGAAATCAAGACGTATGTGTCATCTGTCTCTCTGAAGGACACGTTTAATGTGTGTCCTGGAGTTTGTTGACGTACATTTGAGACTTCTCACGCACTCTCAGCACAAACCCTTGACGTACATTTACTCTCATGTATTAAAAAGACAGAGTCCAGAAAGCAAAGGGTGACAGGGGAAACGTAAACAGGCCTGACAGGTATGCTAACACCAACCTTTCTCCTGTAAACTCAAGATCTATTTTCTTCCTCAGACTTGTCTCTGCTTTGACTTTTAGAAGACGTGATGTCCTCTGAATTGCTTTTTTGCCTTTGGTTCACACATGGGACCGTGGTCAGAATGTGGATCTAGGAAATGGAAACTTTCAGGACTGCTATAATAAACACAGCAGAGACTGAGTGCAGGACCTGAAACACTTACTGGCACCCAGACAAAGTTTGGGAAAATCCTGAAAATAAATGGGCGTTTTTTTTTTTTTTGGTTTTTTTTTTTTTTGCTGTATCATAATTTTGTACTGATTCATTCAGAAATCTTTCAGTTCAGTTACAGATAGCTTTAAAAATTCATCTGAAGTAAAAAAATAAAAAAAAAGTTTTTTTATGAGTACGTTTTAAAACTGGGAAAGTCAAGAGAACATTCCATTCATATAGGGAAGATGTGTATTGAATTTCGTAATTGTAGCCATTTCCTAAAACAACCGCTTACCTAACTGATAAAGATAGACAGACAGACAGACAGACAGACAGACAGACAGACAGACAGACAGACAGACAGACAGACAGACAGAGAAGACGGATTATCTGCACCAGTCTGCAACAGGTAATATCTGGTTTTCATCAGACTTCGCTACCCACTCCCACCCAAAGGTAAAATTTTAGTCGATCTCTTATTGGCTGATATGTTATTAAATGTGACCTATTTTGCTTCCTTGAAATGATTAGCACAGGTTTACAGGCTATACAAAACATGTTCATTACATTTTTGCACAAAATCAGTCTTAGATAATGAGATTTTAGTCTGGTCAGTTCTGACTATTTTGAGCTCCTATCAAAATCAGGTGTTTTAGAACCTCTTAGAAAGCAGAAGTGGAACCTCCTGCACAACCAACAAGTTTGAGCAGCAACTCAACAATTGGTAGGGTTTTGAAATGGCTCATTTTCTGTTTCTAAAATGGAAAATGGAAAATGAGCTGTTATTTATTATTTAACTTAATAAATAAGTTTAAAAAAAAAAACATTAACTTATCACCAGAAAATGGGTGGGTGGCTCTTTAAAGAACCTGGGCTGTTTTTAGAAGAATTTGAGACCCAAATGGAATTACAAAAATGTGCAAATTAGTAAAGTGTGTCCTCTTTAAACAACACATAATCAAGATATAGACCTTTGTTTTCATCATTTATAATGCATTTTGCTTATTTTATTTTATATTTAATATCTTCTGTTATGGGTATTTTGTGATGAAAATAGTAAAGATGTAAAATTTCCAGAGTAAAGTGGAGTAAAGCCATTTACGCCCTTGTTGCATTGAAATACATTATCATCCTTTGCATACATCCTGCCTCCATCTGCAGGCCGGCTGTGCACCGACGAAGAAACAGATTCCATGTGTTCAATTAAGTGTGCATTTCAAATGCTCTTACATCTTACTGAATGTGTGCTGATGTACATTTAATGGTTCTTTTCAACACTTGTTCTGCTCCTTGTTCAAACATGAAACATGCAGCCTCTCAGGAATCCCTCTGAGGAACCTCCTTTTATCCAGACATCTTCATAAAGACATTCTCCACACAAAGACACATAAACAGACCATGTCTCCAGATATTAAATGAGCACACTGACACACAATAAGGGAGTTGAACCTATGGTTTTACTCTTTTCCTAAAAAGAAAAGATTTTCACCTGGTGAGGATGGCTTAATCACTTCAGCTGCAGTTAATTTTTTGCTTTAAATGTTACCACAGAGGTGGATTTTCCAGCTTCTTCCTCCACCAGCCATCTTCCCTGCACTCTCTTTTTTACTGCCTTTTTCACTTCTCCACTCAGTGTGCTCTGCTCACACACCCACGCGCCCCTGTAGGTGTAATGTTACGATGCAGCCTGTTAACATTCCCGGGCCGGACCCGCTGAGGCTTTCCAGATTGTTCTATTTAGACTAACGTTGCCACGCAGGAGCTGCGGAGGTGAGGGATGGAGCGCCGATGCCGCACAGCAAAATGCGACCACAACAACTGACATTCAGAGAGCGGCCTTAAACAATGAAAGTGTAAATCACCCAGTGTGTTTTCATTTTCCCATTTATATGACTATGCATCTAAACACACAGACACACACGCAGAGTTACCATCCTTCAGAGGGACCCTCGGCCTCTGTGTGTCATTATGCTGTTGGAAATGTCAGCATCGTTAAAGTGGCCTGTTTGCTTTAATTGAGAAACAGAGTGAAAATAAATGCTTCAGTGTCGTTTGTTTCTGCAGCTCCCTCAGGCTCTCTACTCTCGGCCTCGACCAATTTGTCAAAGAACCTTAAACTCTCTTTCTTTGTTTCTCTTTTAGAAAAAGGTCTGTAGACCTTTTTCTAATTTTCACTTTTTCTACATACCATTCTTATTTCCAAATGAAGCTCCCATAGCTATAGATTACACTGATGACAAATAGTAGATCATTACAATTGTGATTGATTAGATATGTTGGTTTTGTTGAAAACTCCATTTAAACCAGTGCTTCTCAATTCCAGTCCTCAGGCCCACTGCTCTGCATGTTTTAGATGTGCCTCTACGCCAGAACAGCTGATTCAAATGATTGCATGACGTCTTCTGCAGCCACCAAGTACTGCAGGAGCCTGTTAATCACCCAAAGATTCAATCCAGGTGTGTGGCAGAAGGGAAACACTTAAAACATGCAGGGCAGGGGGAAGTGAGGACCAGAATTGAGAAATACTGATTTAAACAGTGGAACTCTCTTGTTTAGGAAGACATTTTCACTCATGATGAAAGTTTAAAATAAATATGGTTTAAAAGAATAACTTTCTCAAAACCTAAAATCAACAGGGGATGGGAGACATTTTTTTACTTCTGACATGCAATGTTTTGGATCATTTCAGCAACAGTCATGGGAAAAATGAAGCACAGTGGACCCCTGCCTACTCACAGTTTAGTATTTGCAGAATTTTCTGTGGAACGTTAACTCTGAATTATTCACAAAAAATTTACCTATGCATGTATTTTCTTGTGGAGCATATCCAAAATATTCAAAAGAAAATACAGATTAGGAAACTGAACTACATAGTTGTAATACTAGTAGATATGCTGTTGATTGGCCAATCCAGTTTAGCTTCTACAGAAGTGCAAAGATGGTTTCCACTTTGCACATTAATGCATATTAAGTTATGTTCAGTGTTTGAGTTGTTAAACTAGACAGGTATAAACATTTTTAAATGAGGTCTAAAGTATTAACAAATCTCAGCTATTTGTAGACAACTGTGGTTGTTTAATCCAGCAAACACAGAGTCTCTACTATACCAGGGGTGCCCAAAGTGGGTCCTGGAGGGCCGGCATCCTGCATGTTTTAGTTCTCTCCCTGGTGGCAACAACAACCTTTTCAGAATGTCAATGTTCTTCTTAGGCCTTCTAACGAGCCATCATTGGAACCAGGTGCGTTAAACTAGGGAGAGAACTAAAACATGCAGGATGCCGGGCCTCCAGGACCCACTTTGGGACCCACTGTACTATACAACTTACCTTCTTTAAATCCAGAGTTATGTCACTTAAAAATAATCAGATCTAAAATTGTTTCAATCTAACTTCATGT
Source organism: Gambusia affinis (assembly GCF_019740435.1). Taxonomy (NCBI): domain Eukaryota; kingdom Metazoa; phylum Chordata; class Actinopteri; order Cyprinodontiformes; family Poeciliidae; genus Gambusia; species Gambusia affinis. The sequence goes on from NC_057878.1 coordinate 23,670,327, forward strand.
GAACAAAACCACATTTCACGCTTTCATTTGTTGACAAAACGGAAACGCTATGTAAGTAAGTACACACCATGATTCAACAGCTTGTAAAAGCACCCTAACAGCAATAACTCAAAGTTGTCACTGTCCTCTTGACATCAACATTTCACATGATGATGCCGTTATGTGATGCCATCATCACATGATGATAGAATTGCTTCAGCTTGACTCAATCATTGCAGTAGACCGACAACACCAACCCAGATCACCCCTCCACCACTGATATTTGTTTTTCTAAACAAGGTGAATATGGAGGGTTTATATCGTTGGTATTTGGTCTCATGCCTGAAGGACTTGGCTCCTAAAATCTTGAAGTTTATTCAGAGAACATCTTCTAGTTGTTCCATTGTTAATTTTAACATTTACCACACTGACTAACTCCTCTAGAGTCTTACATGGAGCTTGTAATTCTTTTGTAGTTTATCAGGAAATGCCACAGTTTTAATGTGATGTAAAAACTAGAAACTACTTTCAATGTTTTTCATTTGTAATTTTCTTTTGCTTGCTGCCACCATTACCCCTACCAATTTAGTGAGCAACAATGATTGCTTTTCTAAAGTAATTGCTGATTTATTTTTTCCCTGGCATTGGGTTGACACATCTATTTGTTCCAGACCAACATACTACCGAAACTCCTGCTCTTACCATTACTGATGATATGTTAGAAGCACCTAGATTTCTTTTTCTTTCAATAATACCAAATGAAAGCAGGAAGGGTGCACCAAGTTTTTCATTGTTTTTTCATCTTCACTTTGGTGGAGTTTTTTTGTTTATTAAAAAACAGCGTGGAATCTAATGTGGGTTTTTCACACATCATAGTTCAGTGGACTATGAGGTTGTATTTACCCAGAATGCCCTGCATCATAGTCGGCTAACTGCTTTTGGAGCGGTCGCTGGTCTGCTTGCATTATGCATTCGAACCAAACCAGAGTTTGTTTTTTTGGCCTGCATCAGAGTTTGATTGCACATCCACACTTCGCCAAACAAACTGGACTTTCTAGGCAAACAAACTGGAGTTTGAATAAAACAGACTAAACAAAATTAGTGTGAATCCAACCTGACGTCTTAACAAATACACTAAATGTAACAACCTAAAACAGAAAAAAATACTTTCCTAATCTTGTGTACTGTATATTAGCAGTTAACAAGCTTCTTTTACAACACTTGTTGTTTTACTAAAGACATTTTGAGGCAAGCAAAGCTTGTCCGAAGTGATTTGCAGGACTATTCTGTCTCTTCACTTTCCTCCATCCTGTCTGCCTCTGCTCCTTTTATTTATTTATTTTTTTGTAGCGTCTTGCTGCTCACACACAACTCTAAACCTTCCCTGTCAGACACGACACTTCCAGTGGAGCAAGGAGACAAGACTGAATGCTTGATTGCTCGCTCAGACTACCGGTACATGCGGCCCCACTCCTTGACCCATGCTACCCTGCAGCCTGACAGGGAAATACGGCCTGCACTCATTCACAAACACACATTCAAGTCTCTCTTAATGCAGGCAACATGTCACACTCTAAATCCTCTCATTTCCCCTTTCCTGTAGCTGCTCACTCAGGCGTGTTCGACGCTGAGAGTATCAACGGCCGAGGCAGTTTTGGCCGGCCCAACAGACAAGAAGACACACACAGCCTCACGCGTTCTTCACAGCAAACGTCACACACTCGACTCTATTGCAAATACATGCGGTCAAATCCACACACCCTGATCCCTTTGGGCACCAGAGATGAGGTTCAGATCCTGCCCAGTTATGCTGAACCGACACCAGCGCCTGCACCAGGTGTGTGTGTTGATCCTGGACAGTCAGTGGTGCGTTTCGGAGCCAGGTGATAATGAGGTCCTCGCTGACTGCATGGCTGTGTCACTGCAAGGTTTTGGGTTTGCGTGCACATTTGTCCAGACAGGTCATGGACTGTTGCTCTTTACCAAACCCCATGATGTTCCCCAGACAGTCATCAACACCTGTGGAGGGTCCGTCTCCCACCATTGTTCTGCTCTCACTCGCCTCAGTGTGCCTGAAACTGAACTTATGCCTTATAGTCGTCTATTCAATATTGTTCTTTGTAGCAAAGTAGGAATTATTAATGTTGCTGGCAATGCAGGGGTCATAATCACATGTAGCTGACATATTCTCTGTAGGACTGCAAAATTGGGAGAAAGTTGCAGCATCTATTCTCCTTCCAACTCCTTCTGCATCTTTCACTTGAATCAAAATGTCTGACGTCAGATCTTTTTATTTATGTTTTTCCTTCAGAAGAACCTTTTGCAAATATCTGGCAGTCATTTTGATCATTCTTTTATTTGTTTTTCTATGTTTTTCTACTGCTGTGTTTGGTTGATGAGGCCTAGATTTGTCTTTTTTCTCTTTTCAACACATTGTCAGAAGGTATAACCGATCTTCTGCTAAATAATACTTTAATTAGTTGATATTTATCATGATGACTGGTATGGTTTTTTTTTATTATTTATTTGAATTTTTAATTGCCAAATGCTAAACCTTGGTGGAACTTGGCAAAGAACTAGCTGCAAATTGAGTCTTTATGCATTTTAATACTGGCGATATGATACAATTTAGATCTTTTTATCTCATTTTTGCTCCACTGACAAAAATAATAAATCTGATTTTCTCGTTGAACATATTCAACAAAAATATAAAGTTTTGAACATAATTTGGTCATTTCTAAAATAAATAAAAGTATATAAGTTCTAATAAAAGTTTCAGATACCGGCAAAGTAAAAAAATCAAAAACTTTCACTTATTTCCTCCAATATTACAGTTATTGCAGCATGATATGAAATTGCAAACTGCAAAGAAATTAAAGATGATGAAGTGGATTATTCTGCTTTGAAACAGAAAAGTAATATAACCTCCTGCTATAAACCTGAGCAACAATCAAATTGGATATTTTCTTTCTTAAAGCCAGGACTAGGTTGTTTCTGACTCTTAAATAGACCACAACCTCCAAACAGTGCATTAGAAGACATTTACTTACACAGTTATTTTCTCCAGGTACAGTGATAACATACCATCAACTTTTGATGCTATTTGACAATAACAGCTAGGGCAAAGATTACTTGAGAAGCCTTTTGCTGCTTTTGCCAGGTGTTAGTTGTTAATGGGTGTAGTCCTGTTGACGGCGGATTGACGGCTGGTGGATTACTTACTCTAATGGACTGCCTTGTTAAAAAAACCATGCTCTTCTCTAGCTTTGTCCATTATACCCTTTAAAATAAAAACAGTTGGGCTCAGAAATAGTACTTACTTTTACTTTTTAGTAAAAGTATTAATGCTTTTACTTTTCAGTTTTCCTGAAAAGTAAAAGTAAACTTGAATTAGAATATTTATCAATACATAACTCTATTTTGTGCCATACTATGGCTCTTACATTTTCAACAAAAGCAACTGTTTTTTCACCCAAATATAAAATATTAAAGAAAAAATTGTTGAAATTTCATTGTTGAAATTGAACGAAACAAAACACATTTCATCTGAACAATCCATTGAATATCAGAGGGAAGTGAAAAAAATATCTGAGCCATATTTATCTAAGCACTTTTTTGTTTGCGTCTATTCGTTTCTGTGTTCCAGTGTTTGGAGAGGAAATCCAGCTACTATAGTCTTAGAGTGCGAACACAATGGAGGTTACAGGGGGTTGTGTGTTTGTTGTTGCTTGTGCGGATTACTGAATCGTGTGTGTGTATGTTCAGGGTCTTGATTGCGTGCATTTCTCTTTGTGTTAATAAATGAGGAAGGGCAACAGAGGTTGAGCTCGCTGCTTGCTTCCCAGCTGGCTTGGTTGTATCATAGCAACTCTACATGAATAATAATCATAAACACACACACACACACACAACACACACCGAAATGAGCTATTCTTCCCCAGCTACTCCAGCTAATCTCTCTCAGCTGTTTCTACTCTGTGCTGAGATCGAGTTTGGAGTAAGCATTCATTAACTTTGCTTAAATCCAAACAGTGATTCAGAATTTAAATGAATTTGACATTTTCCCCTCAACACAAAAACATTTGAAACAACATACAACAGCAATTGGTGCCTTTTGTTTTCTTTCTTCACACTCTTATGAAGGCTGCACAATATTATATACAATACACAGTTGATCAAACTCTGAGATGTTTGGAAACTAGCTGCATTGGAGTTTTGTGGTACTGGAGGAACTTCATGAACTTAGAAGACATTAACATCTTTGCTTCCTTTATGGTGTGCACCCACAAGTAACTCACATGACATCAACTTAGTGCATTTAGACATGCAGACATGGAGAAAACAACTTTTTGGAGTTCAAAATGGGGAAGAAAGGAAATTTAAATAGTGACGTGGTTGTTGATGCAAGACTTGCTGAACTGATTGTTTCAGATCCACCTGGATTTTTATTATGATAGAAAGACATCAGCAGCTCAAATAATCACTTGTTGCAACAAACGCATCCAAAACACCAAAATTGAAAGACTGTACCTTTGAAGCAGAAATCGACACTGGGTGCCACTTTTCTTAGCCAAATTTAGGAAACTAAGGTTACAACTCATGCAGACGTACGAAAATTGGATAATGACAGACTGGAAAACCTTTGAAAGGTTTGACAATTCTCAGTTTCAGCAAAGACATTCAGATAGCAGGGCAGAGGCTGCCGGGTCTCAAAGTGGGCTTTTACAAGTGGGCTAAAAGGTTTAATTTTGGTCTCATCTGACCTGAGAACCTTGCTCTATCTGCCTACTTCACTTTATATGGCAAACTGCAAACTGGATGTCTTAAGCCTTTCTTTCAACATTGTAACACAAATAACAGTTGCTAATAAATGTTATCTTTATCTGCTAGCTCAGGCGGATTTTCGTGTCTTGTTAGGCCTACCAATGTGCTACAGTCACATGTTTTGTAATGATGGATAGAGCAGAACTCTTCTATGATCTAACCCAAATGTAAACTTCTATACAACTATATCCCTGACCTGTTTAGTGTATGTCTTGGCCTTCATGATCCTGTTTATCCATTAAAGGTTCTTACTCACCAGAGCTTGTTTCCTCTTATGGTTCACTGATTTTAGTGAGGTGTGAAAGGTCATCTGAACTTGTAAAGGGAGCTTATTTAGATAGTTTTGGGGGAAAAAAAACATTTTGTTAGATCGAGAAACAAAATATGCATAACCTACAAAGTTTTGCAAACTCTGTACACAAAAAAGGGGTCTTAATTTTTAAGAAGTACGGTTCTTAAAAGTGAAACAGCCCAAAAGGAAAGGGTATCAGAAGTCGAGCTTAGTCAAGACGTGTTATTGTTGATTCGTAGATCCCTAGTTTTATTGTATCTCTAATTCTTTCATGATGTGTATGCTATGAACAATATTATTCAGCTTCAATCAGATTCTTGGGGTAACTCTAGAAAAATGTTAGAAAAAAACCAAACTCCTGTCAGTTTTAAATGTTTTCAACATGACAGGAGATAGAAAACAAACAGTTTTTTTCTCCTAGAGAAGCAGCATAAAAAAAGAGGGATCAAGGATTGCTGGTACTCCATGCTTCCTCTCTCTCTCAAACACTCGACCTTTGCTCATCTCTGTTTTCATTTCCTGCTCTCGGTCTCCCTGCTTCCTCATCGTCTTCCTCCTGTTTCTGTCGCGCTGACATGTTGAAGTGACTCCTACAGTTCTCCTCTCCATCACTGTCTTCTCTGCACTCTGTTTCATTGACACAGAAACAAATCTGACACCGCGAGCACAAAAACAGCGACCGTGTTTGATAAACAAGCAACACAGTGTATGAGAGTAAGGAAGCTTTTAGCGGCGCCTCTTATCTCACTTCCTCTCAGCAACAAAAAAAGTAAAGAACCCCAAAACCAGCTCAAGTCTGAATGTTGTCTTTGAGAGTCACTCACCCTCCTGACACACACAGCCTCATTCTTTCTTTTTTCATACACTCACTCCTTCCTCCAACGTGGACCGGCTGTGGTGTGAAGTGGCTTAATGAAAGCACCCTCACAGTACTGTTAGCCTGTCAGACACATATGTGCACGCCAACTGCCCAGATGAACTGAAGGAGGAAAGATAGTTTACATTAATGAATTAAGCCGTAAAGTTTCAACTCAGAATGAGCCATATGGATGTTGACAGGAGTGGCTTAATGTTCATGGACAAAATATTCAAAACTGAGTTCTGATGGATTCTGTGCATGAATTAAAAACAGCAGATTGTGTATTTGAGTAAAAAGTGTCTGGGCAGTCGTGGGCAAAGCAAATGTTACGTCTTTAAATGAAAGACCTAAACTTACACCACATGCATATGTTTTTCTTAGTGACATTTGAAACATTTTGTCATGTTTAGAACCTCAATGTATTTTCAAATTATTTAACTTGTGCAAGGGAAATGAACAAAATGTATTATTCTGATGATGCTAAATAAAATCGAGTGAAACCCAATGCCTTCAGAAGCCACCTAGTATGTAAATAGACCTAACCTGTTTAATTTTATCTCACTTTATCTCAGAGTGCAGAGAAGTTTAACAGGATTAGGCTATAAAACAGTGTAAACCAGGTTTGAACTGTCCTTTGGACAGGGGAAAAGTGTAGCACAAGTTCAAGAACTTTGATGAAAGAAATCCACAAATCTGGCCTTTGAGGATAAGTAACAAAATGAAAGCCACTGTTCAAACAATTCCCTAAAATGTCCTATTTGCAGTTTTCCACAAGTAGTGTAGGGAAGACAGTAAACATGTTAAAGATGCTCTGGTAAAATGACACTAAAATTGAACTCAAAGTATATAAATGTAACATAAAATCCCTGTCAAAGTCCAGGCATAAATCTAATTAAGAATTTGTGATAAACTTGTTTGTAAAGAAATAGCTCTAAAGACTTGGTTCTACAAAGGACTAAGTGGGGCTGAATGCAAAACACATTTTCCAGATTTTTGCTTACAAAAAAGAAATTAAGCCATGTGTACTTTTCTTTCCACTCAATTCACAGTTATGAACTCCTTTGTGTTGGTAAACAACCATATTTAATGTACCAAAACATCTTTAAAAAATGAGACCTCTAATGCAAACATATTTAATTTACTATTGGAGAACTTGTTTTCAGGTGTCAAACAGAGTCAGTTGGATATTGACATGTTTTGATACATTCAGTCTTACTGTTAACTTTGATTTGTTGTCTTGTAAATTTTTCACCACTGTCCTGTGATTATGAACCAGACTGTTGATTAATGAATTGCTTTTGATGCACATGATTTGCCTGAAATTTGATTATAAAAGAAGACCTATTACAAATAGTTATCAAAAAAGGTTAAAAAGGATGGATTGGGAAAGATAAAAAAAAAAAAGAAAAGCTTAACCCCTGCATCTGGTCCGTGGCACACTAATGTGAATAAAATCAAAGCAGACATTGATCACTGCATATTTGAGCTTTCAGATCATTAAAAAGTATTTTCTAAATACATAGTAACACAAACACCTGTTTTATGTGGTCCTTCAAAGGACTGTTGCTCTCGGGTAAACAGTGCTGTTGAAAGATCAGGCGTTGGCTTCTAAAGGGGCTGATGTGTTCTGTGATGGTGCCTGCTGCTGATGAAGCATATTATTCTTCCCTGGACGGTAGTGGAAGAAAACCGACCCATAATTTTAGATGGTAACTATTTGATTTCTCACACTGCAGATGCCTCATTAGCTACTAGCAGGATGTGCTGTTTTTCTTTGAATGAAAGTTGTGAGAGACTTTGTTCTCTTACAGGAGGAAGATTAGATAGAGCTTAGTCCGTGAGCAAAGCCCGGCGCAGCTCATTTGTTTGTTTAAATTTGCTCATCGAGATATAAACTACCAGCACAGTCCCATCATCCCTTTACTGTCGCCTCCATCTGTGGATCTAGCTGCTTCCATGTGGTTGAAAGTAAACAGTTGGAAAGAAACTGAAAAATAGATGAAAAATGAGCTGGAACTTTATTTTGGTCTTGAACTATTTCTGGTTACATTTGTTTTGTTTATCTTATGCTTTGGCTCCTTCTGTATTTATATCCACATACTGGAAAACCCGCGTATACATCTGTGTGACTTTATGTTATTTAAAATAGAAAAGGGATTGTAATTAGCACCTACTCCTGTCCTCCTCGGATAAGCAAAAGGTTACACCTTCTTTGATATAATGACACAGGTTTAGATAATCATAAATCCCAAAAGATTTAATTGAAACTTTGATGCAATCCTTCCTCCTTTTGTGCTAGTACACGTTAGGAGGTAGATGAATAATCCCTATTTAACTGGAAGATGAGCAACTGTCTGGGACTCCACTTTAGAAACAGCCAAACAGTCTGAGAGCTAATTACTCTCATATAAAAGTAAAGGACATTATATTCTTTAAAAGATATAAAGCTTGATATTTTCAGGGTTTCATATCAATGATATGGAATTCTAAAATTATCACCAATTCAAGTAGGACACTAAAATTGGAGAAATATGATTTTTCCTTTAAATTACAAATTTTGCTCCTTGTTTATCGATAATTGAAAGGCTTTTATTGAGCATTTTGTTCAGTACTCCAACCTACACATTTGTGTTTTCTGCATCACTGTTTCTTGTATTGCCATGTACGGTAACTTTGTATAGGTCTAAACATGTGAAAATAAAACAGAAAGAGTGTTCAGTGTTCTGCTGGTGAGTTACTTCTGTGCCTTCATCATCTTGTTTTGTGTGTATTTTTCTTACATTTAAGGATCAGCAGACCATCTAGGAATTAAATGTTAATGGTCTGACTACCCCTTAATCTGATAGGAAGTTGTGACTTAACTTTCAGTTTCAGTCAGGCATTCAGCATCCTGAGGTGAGTAAACAGGCTGCATCACACAGTGTCACATAAGGAGATTCAAGTCTCGGTTGTATCCATTTGTGCGATTTGCAGGGTGTGTAAGGGCACTGGCACTCATGTGGAGACATTTTTCAAAATGATGAACAACATCTGTGGCTGACTAATTGCATGGTGTTAAATGCAAAGGAGGCATTGTTAACAGATTTGTGAAGTGATGCTGTTCTGGTGCGTGAATCTTCATTTAATTAAAAAAACTGACCAAAAAGCTTCCACAGGTATGAATACCTGCACATTTATAATCGCTTGTATAAATTTTTATTTATATTATTTTAACATAATTTAGCTCAAGGTATATTAAAACAGCGAAAAAAAAAACCAACAACAAAGAATGTGAGTGCTGTGTACTGCTGCATTTGTTTTAACCTCCATTATAACTGAAATACTGCTCCAAACTGCAAGTTTCCGGGTGAGTATTTTTATCTATAATGTGATCGACTGTATCAAATGCAGCTCTGACATCTAAACGAGTAATTATAGACACAACTCTATTATCTAAGGTCATATGAATATCATTTGTAACATTCACCATGCTGTTTCTGTGTTATCACAAGCATGGTTTCTTTTGTTTAATTTCCATCGTACAGCTCTTTTTATAGTAACCTCTGGTTGCTTGGCAATGCTGCTTGGTGTGTTTCTAGAAGAAACACACAGTGCAAAAGAAACATTTTTTAACAAATTCTTTATATATCCTGGAAGAAGAATCCATGCATTTATAAAATGAAAAGACATTTTCATTTTATATTTTTAATAAATCTTATTTATGAGGACAGATATTCTCTCTGCTTCTTTTTCACTATGTTGTAAATTTATAATTGGCAATAAAAGTGAATGCATAGTTAAATTTCTAATTAAACGTAAGTTGTAATTTTACAATACTGAGTTTATGGTCTATTACAGGTGTAAATGTCACCTTTTTTAGGATGGAACATTATGTGTAACATTACCTTTTAGATATAGCAGAAAAATAAAATTTATTTAAGTGATGCTTATGTTTTCTTATTCTTATTTTGTTTTTGCAACAGTCATCATTTCTTCCCATTCGAAAGCCCTGACCTGACCAGCAGGTCAGTTTGATCTGCAATAAAAGTGCAAAGATGAATACAAAATCATGGATCATGAAACTTAAAAACCGACATCTCTTTATTCTTCCATCAAGCACACTCAAGTGATTTTCTTTTCTTTCTTTTTTTTTTTGGCACATGTCGCAGGTATCTCAAGCAATGGCTTGGAGGCCTTGTTACTGCTGATACTGGTGACACAGAAACACAAAGGATTGTTCTGTTGTGCTGAAAATGATGCCTCCATTACATAACCAGGCCTTTTTTGCTGTGCATATCATGCATTTAGGAAGCAGAAGATGTTCCTCAAATCCCTTTCACTTTTCTTCTGATAACTCGAGCACCTGTAAGGAAAGAGAAAACTACAGCAGTCTAACTTTACACCAGCTTTATTTTTATTACATTTCTGCATTGCTTTACTAAGTATTAGCATAAAACTTGCTTATTTCTCGATAATACACATCTGAACCTAGATTATCGCTTAAAAAGATAACAATTCAAGCATGCAGATGTTTTTGGTTTGACATTTTCCAACTTGAAAAGGATCCTAAGTCCCCAAATTTGTTACAAAGTAGCCAAACGACTTCAAAGTCAATGTTTTGGAGTAGATGTCAAAGCCATGATTTTAGTCCCATTTCAAAAAATTTGTGGGTGAAACTGAAACAGCATGTTCAAGCAAGGTGGCCCAAATATCTAACTGAACTACATCAGTGCTGCAAACATGAATTTGGTCTCCTTATATACATGTTTTAAAGCTCTTTGTAAATCATTAAAGAAAATTAAATGAATGGACCAAAATTACAACAAATTTGTGAGCTCTCAAAGTTTGACCAAACTTAACAGCTATTCCTACCAAAGATAATGTTTGTATAAATCTAAATGAAATGGCAAAGTTCCTGGCATTTTTCTGTTATTTGCCTAAATCAAAGTGAGTTTGGTTATCCTAACAATCCTAAAAAGGGAAAAATTTTGTCTGGTTTAATATGTTACAATGATATAGAAAGAAAAAAATATTTACCTCTTTAGACTCTACAGTATATCTGGTTTCAACTGTACATTTTTTGTGACACCACTGAGATGGAAAAAAGGGGAAAAAAATGGTTTTATTTGCATGATGGAGTGTCTTTTATGCATGAATAAAACTTTGTGGTGTGTGTATGCGTGTGTGTGTACTGTTTGGAAGCGGGTGTTAATTGATGCATTTTCTTCTTTTGTCTAAATGGAAAGCCCTTCTTATTAAACTGTCAATCACAAACCTGCGTCCCTGTGAACGAGGACCGGGAAGCTGAAAGAAAGATGCTCACATGTCATTATAATGCAGCGTGAAAGGAGAGCATAGAGGCTGTAAAAGGAGAGGAGCATGAGAGAGAGGGTACAGGAGGCACGGAGGGGCAGACCATTACGACAATTAGACTACCATTTAAACAGCTTTCCATCAGAGCCGTTTGATATTTGAATGAAACAACGAGTCTCTGCTGGAGACTCTCAATACAGAGGACTTGTTGGTTCTCCCGGTCCCAGTTCAGTCGTTTCATTTTAAATTAATTCATTCCGTTCAAATAAGTCCAATTATGTTAAACATGTTTTAGTTTACCTCGGTGAAGTCTGCTGATGGAAAATTTTGACACAGTTAGTAAATACTGTTGCCAAGCATCAAGACAAAAAAAATAAAAAATAAAACTCAATTAATTTGCTTTCATTGCGTTTCTCCACAGGAACTGTGGAATGATTATCACTTTAGCTGATTTGTAATCCTACAATAAAAAATGTTTTGTTTAATGATAAATTTCTACTGTAGCAGCTTCACTTCTGTCACAAAATTCTGTTCTCCTGTTGGCGCATGTTTTACATATGTTATTATTTAAAAAATGGCCTCAAAACATTCACAATCCTAATTTAAAATGAAATAGTTTATCTGATTTCAATACAGAGTGTGAACAATTATTTCCTGGAATGGGAACGTTTGTGTTTAAAGTCTTAATATTAATCCTTTATTACAGTTGCATAGTCTCACATTGGAAAGTTTTAGAAATATCTAAACTTTAATTTGAGTGAATTTAGTCAGGGAATTGAATATATACTATATATTTTGTAGAAAAGAAAAAGGCTAGAATTTTGGGGTGGAAATCCTTATTTTTTCCTGGTGAAAAGCAAAGATGACCAATTTCTTATTGTCCTGTTGCCAGACCAGGCTCCGACATGTTATCATTTTCTATAGCTCAACTCAAATTTTATTTACAGGAGCAATTTTCATACAGCCAAGAGTAACACAAAGTATTCAAGGTTTTATACTTTATTCTTACTGTACTAACCTGGGGTGCCAAAAAAGTGACCAAAAGTACAAAGTTCCCGATAAAATGCATTCTTTATGGCTGCACAGAAAAAGCCTTTTCCTGAGTCAGGCAGTGACATAAGCTTTGGTCCTCATCCAGCCTTGTTTGTCACAGTTCCAGCTGTTTAAAGATTTTAGGCATTGCTGTAACTGCAGAAAAATGGCAAGTTTATTTATTTATTTTTTTGACTCGGCTTGTCATGATCAGGTTAAGTTTTTTTGGCCCACATGGAGAAAACCACTCAGAGACTCTAATCCGGAGTTTTGTATTTATTAAAATGATGATCTGTTTTCTGGCAGGATTGGTTTGTGGAGACAGCGGCGCAGGAGCAGGTGAACTTTCAGTCCAGAGGAAAGGGTGCAGTTGATCCAAAGAGGGAAGCGCTGTTGTGTCTAGTGATAGATAATAAAGATGGAAAGCAGGCAGATTAATGAAAAAGAGCTACGGGGAATGACCTGCAGCTCAGAATTGACCAGAAATATGGACTTTTAATTGAGAAAAACTCTGAGCTTAAGACCTTTGAGTATTTTCTAACTTAAGGACCCTTAGGTAGGAAGTTCTTCTGATTTAATCTAGGAAAACGCAGAAAGATTTCTCAGATGGTATGAGGAGACTGAGAGTTTTATCTTGAATTCTACCAATAAGATCAAACCTTAAACATTCTGGCTTGGGAATCATGAAAAATCCTTTTGGATATTAATTATACTTTCCAACATCACTTGATGTCTAAGAAATAACATAAGTCAAGTAGGTTTATTTGCATAGCACATTTCAGCAACAAAGCAGTTCAAAATTTGCTACACCATAAACACAGTAACCAATGAGTAAATATCAATAAGCATTACATTTAGTCAAATGCTGTCATCAAAATCATCATGCAGATATACATTAAATATATCCATCAATATTCCAATCAGAATTAATCAAATGCTAAGCAGGTGGATTTAAGCCTTGATTTAAAGGTACTCTATGTTTTAGCTTTGTTCCAGTTTTCTGGAAGTTTGTCCCAGATCACTGGAGAATATAAACTGAATGCTGCTTCTCCATAAGTACCACCACATGCTTATTTAGCACCTTTGAACATTTAATAAAGGCAACAAGTTGATATACAACAAGATGTTTGGAGCTGAAAAACTGATTCCAGGATGTCTTTGTCTTAGTTTTGTTAAATTTGCTTTCTCTTTGGTTATTTTCAAGTATCAGCAATTACTTGGCTTGTGTGGCTCAAAGGTACCGTAAGTGTTTTGTACAATCAAGCCTTTAAAATGAAAACATCCATCAATGGCTTGTTTTATTGAAGAAATGTCAAAATTATACACGTTTTTCTGCTGAGAGTACTGTGATTCTACACATCCATAGTTCCTGGCCACAGAAAAGGAACATTTTCACTGAGCGTCACCTTAAATTGCTGACAGATTTATGGAAACAGGTGTATGACTGAGAAGGGACCATTAACTCCACTCTTCTTGATGACAACCAGTAAGACTGGCTGTGGAGTATACCTTCTTATAAAACCACATATGTCAAACTCACTTATGATGAATATGCTGGAAGGCAAACTCTCAACCTTTAAAGTTTTATTTAAGCATATGCTCAGACACTTAAGCGCAAGTTTCTTTGCATACATTTGGCATGACTCTGCGCTGTTTTCTAAAGCCTTCCTAATAAAAGAACTGAACATGCAAACTGTTGAAAAGTGAAACAAGACAAATCCTGGAAGATTAAACCTCTTGTTTTAATGGGAAAATATTTTTAGAGCAATATAAAAAAATTTAAAAACCATGGATAGTCTTGAGAAAGTTGTCATCTCTAATACTTTGAAAGTCGTACACTATATGTGCTGATATGTAGACTTGTAGATATCAAACCAGAGCCAATAACTGACTCATTCTTAAAGCTATGTGCCTTTTCTTGCTATTGTATGACACATAAGTCAGGATAAAGTTCAGTATCAACAATTGAATGGCCAAATACAATGCCCTGACAAAAAATGAATGGAAAAATTAGAAAAAAATAACCTGAGTACCCAGGAAGAAGGCATGTGTGCACAAGGAGAACATACAAACTCCATGCAGAAACCCAGGCAGGGTTTTGAATCGAGGACCAAAATGCAGCCCCCAAAATAAATCCCTACAGAAAAAAAAATCCTGCTTTAATAATTCTTGGACCTACCAACATTTTTAGAGACATTTCATAAAAACAGGAATGCTGAGATTTTTGCTGCAACTTTGTACTTATTGCCTTAAAAATAAACTACTCCATCCTACCGACACAGATGCAAACAAGTTGAGTTTAATGCAACTGTGCTCTGGACACTTTCATGTGACATTAATGACCATTCTCCAAAGGCATCTACTAAGTGAGGCTCATCTTGGTTATAAAGGTTTTCCAGTCTTCTGATGTTGCACTGTTAGCCTTTGCTGTATTTTCTACAGCTAAATACCGCAAAATGCCCAGTAAAACTAACATAAAACATCTTTACAATTAGTTACTGTAATTTGCATTGCATTATGGGTAAAGGACATAGTATTACAGTAACTTACTGTATGTTTTGAAGTTGCAGTAATTTACTGTTTACACATTGCAGTAGTGGTACTGTATTTATAATATCTTGCACTGTTAGCCTTTACTGTATTTTTTACAGCTAAATACCGCAAAATGCCCAGTAAACTAACATAAAACATCTTTACAATTAGTTACTGTAATTTGCATTGCATTATGGGTAAAGGACATAGTATTACATTAACTTACTGTATGTTTTGAAGTTGTAATTTACTGTTTACACATTGCAGTAGTGGTACTGCACTTATAATGTCTTTGCGCTGGCCATGTAAGAATTCTATTTGATTTCCAACGGTCATCATAGATGTTTCATCGTGGTTCTCTGTTTCTGTATTTTTACTCCTTTAGTGGTTAACATATTTTAAGGCAGAAAGAGAACATGTGCTTTTGTTTTTTTCACATCCTAGCTAACATTAATATGCAGTTTATCTAGCTACGTCATCAAGAGTGGCTTCGCTTCCAACGTTTTTCTGATGACGTTTGTTTTAAACTCCGAAGCTTTTTCCGTCCAAGTGCAGCTCTGTCGCTGTGGGCTCACACTGCTTCAGCTCTTCGCAAGACAGGTAAAAAAAAAACACTTAGAAAACTGTTTGAAGCCAATGTATATTTTAGATGGAGCTAACGTAACTTATAGCATCATGCTATAATGCTATAACTTAGCATGAGGTGAAAGATAGAAAAATATGATGGTGTTATTTTTTGAGCTGGTTCGGAATTAACGTTAGCTAAGGTGCTAATTTTACCGAAGGTTTTAGCTTGGCTTTTGCCGCTAAATCTTCCTCGAGCGACTAGCTTTGGGTTGAGATAAGCTCAGTGATGAGCGTCTGTTAGCATTGTTGTTACATCCTTTGTCGAACAATATAACGTTAACTGATAATTGATCCCCCCCTTTTTTAAAAATACATCTAATAACTGTTCATTTGTTTAAACCATGACCTTGCAAATGTTAAGAGTGCAGATTAGCTAGGTCAACAAGGATGAATTCTAACTTGTTCTTTTTTTTCTTTTTGTCAGATGACTTTTTTTAACTCCCAAGCTTTTTCCCTCCAAGTGGCTGTGCAGTTCTGTCCTGCTGAGTGCTAACATAGTTTCAACTCTTGAAAAGACAAGACAACAGGTAAAAAGACAGCTCTTCAAACATATTTGAAGCCACAAAATAATCTGGAAATGTAGAGGAGCAGCTAACCTAATCTATAACTTTGAGCTTGCTACAGCTAGTTAGCCTGCTAAAGTACCATTACATCTCCAACATAGTGTATAAGAGTCTGTAAATGAGGACAAAGGTGGAAAACATTCAAGTGGTTTCTGTTATTTTTTGAGTTGGTTCAGCCACAGTGGCAGGTGGACAAAAAAGTTAATTTCCAACCCTGGTTACATATAAGGACTGTTCACCTGTTTAAACCATGCTCTTGCAAATTTAAAGTTAAGTCAGTACTAACAGGTGCAACTATGTACAGGTGTAAATTCTGCAGCATTTGTACTTCAGAATTTAGAGAATTTTGTACTCATGTGAAGAAACATCAACACACAGCTAATTATCGGTTTCGTTGTGGAATAGAGCAATGTCCTACTTCCGTCAGAGAAAAATAAAACATTTAGAAGAAAAAGAGGACTCAATCTTCATCTTGGTTGATGTAATTTTATATCGACTCTTAACTTAAAACACACATCTTAAATCAGAATTGTTCAATTAATTTGTTAAAGGGATCAATTCACCCAAATTACAAACATTTTGTTAACCCATATTGTACTTAGCCATTCAGATACTGTATTTGTGGAATGTAATGCTTTAAAAAATCCGTTTAGCCTCACAAACTGTCATTCACATCCGCTGTTTCAGAGTGGTAGCAGGATGTAGGGGTAAAGTCTAGTCTAGTCTCCGGGGTGAGGTTCTCAAAAACCTGTTGTAATCTGGGTGAACTGGACCTTTAAATATAAATTACTACCAGTAATTCATATTTAAGAGTTTTCCTTTTATGTTTCAAAGGTATCTTCCACCAAGATGTCTGTTGAGATGGAAATGACCTTACCTACAACACCAAGGGTAATCATGCTTGGTAAGAGGAATATTTTCTATCACTATAATTTTTTGTAGCAATGTATGTAATAGTTATGGTAGTCTGTACTTTTACTCACTAGCGTTAGCCTGACAAGGGTTTGTCTATTTTAGGAAATAGCTTGATGTCTGCAACCTGGTGGATGGTCAGTATGGAGGAGAAGGTATTTTTCGAACCTGAGCAACTACATGACTTTGCCAGCGTCCTTGCTGTCTTCTTTGGGTCATATTATGACTTCAATCTGGAGTATCAGGAGTCAGCATCCACCACGCTGGAGATGATACAACTGTAAGTACTCTACACCAAACCATTTATGAATTAAATTTAATGACAGTTTGACTGATGATGAAGAACCATAGCTGATTGCTGTATTGTATGTCTTCATTTTAAAAAATACAATTAATATATTTTATTTCTGTTAAAAGATTCTTTGTGAGGATCAATCCAGATGTTGATACCAAATGCACAGCCAAAGTCCAATAAGCCGCAAGACGGGAAGTCAAGAGGAAAGTAGTCAGTGTCAACTCCCGGATCAACACCTTCCTCAAACGACTCGCTGAATTTGAATGGAGGACTTCCAACTAGGTAAGCATTTTACCAAATGTTTATTATTTTATTGTCTTTTCCTCCTATCTTGCATGTTCTGACTTTACTTTAGGCTTTTTAATATGATTTTAATGATTATTTATAAATAGCATGTGATTCGTACACAATAGCCCTTTAGAGTAGCCTGCATCTTTTCTGTGTCCGTGGTAAAAAGTGGATGTCGCTGCATCTCTTACTAAATCACAGAAATGTATAAGTGTGTAGTCGTTTAAGTGAGGTGTTTTTTTTATACTTTGCAGTTTTCAGTTTATTAAGCACGCCTTTGCAGTGATCCGTCAACACCAACAAAATGACTGAAAAGATTGTTATGACATGTTGTATTTCATCGTCTCCTTGGGGACATTTGCAGGGTCTCAATACAGTACGCAATCGTTTGAATTAGTGAAGACTGACTGACTGCTTTTGCCATAAACAATCCAAAAACCTGAAGTGAAGCCAGTCCTGCTCATTCTTTATGCAGCTTCTATTATCACTTCAGTGTAATTGATTTTTTTTTTTTTTAAGAAATTATCAACTTAATGCTGCTTTATGCCAATGGTTTTATGCATTTGGACATTGTCAGTCAGCTTAATTTGTCAGCCTTCCTGTCGATTTGAAAATGTAGATAACTTCCTGACCATCTCATGACCTCCCACATTGTCTGTCTTATTCTTTACAGTTCAGCTTCCACAAGATGGATCCCACTGATTTTGTTTGACAAATGGAATAAAAGTTCTTCTGATGTAGGAAATGCATCTGATATAACAATATTTATTGATATGAATGCCTATCATATAGTACATTATCGCACTTGCACTGTTATTGTGATGTATTGTGTAACAGTGCACATTTAAGCTACTGTTAACTGCTTTCTGACAAGGCAGCCTCTGCTGGTTTTTTAAATGAAGTATATTCTATATATTTTTTAAAAGTCAGTCTTTTAATAGTTTATGGCTGGTACTTGATGCACACATGTTCATGTTGCTACATACATGTGCCATAAAAATATTGACATGACCTGTAGTGTGTTCTATGGTTTTGTTGTTTTATAGCACATTATATTGTATTGTGACATTGTTCTTTATGACATTGTGAATATATAAATGGATTTTATTTCAACAAATCTGCTGAAAATAAATACCTGTTTTTATTCACAGTACTTGGACTAAAATTTCTTTTGTGAAACTTTTCGGTTTATGGTAAAATATTCTTGTATTAAAAAATGTAAACTTTAATTTACAGTAAAACTGACATTATGTTGTGAAACAAGTTTACAGTAGACCAGCTTTACTATAAAATACATTTACAGTTTTATGCTATAAACTACATTTACAGTAAAGCAGTTATAACTGTAAATCACACTCACAGTAAAAATTAACTGTGAAATATCATAACAGTAAAGGTACTGTAGAATGGTAATTACAGTAACTTACTGGCAACACTGTTGCCAGTAAGTTACTGTAGAATGGTGATTACAGTAACTTACTGGCAACACTGTTGCCAGTAAGTTGCCAGTAAGTTACTGTAGAATGGTGATTACAGTAAGTTGCCAGTAAGTTACTGTAGAATGGTGATTACAGTAACTTACTGGCAACACTGTTGCCAGTAAGGTACTGTAGAATGGTAATTACAGTACCTTGCTGGCAACTTACTGGCAACACTGTTGCCAGTAAGTTACTGTAATCACCATTCTACAGTAACTTACTGGCAACAGTGTTGCCAGTAAGGTACTGTAAAATTACAATAAAAAGTCTAACAGTGTGCATTTTCAGCAATTTCAACAGACTTTTGGTTATTGATTAGCGAAGGAGTCGAGTCACTGGTTGTGTCATGATGAGCGGCTCCGTTATCAGAATGAGACCTGCCACATGTAAAAATCCACAACAGTGACTGAGCATATTTAGAGTTTGCCTTGTGTTTGTGTGATGTACAGATCTTGTTGCATAAATTTTCAAACTCAGCAACTTTATCCAAGTGGATTAGGTTGGAAATAAAGGAAAATGATGGTAATGATGGATTAGGTTTTGCAATGCTTTGAGCGTTTTTCTTTTCCAAAAGTTTTAGGAACCTGGTTTGACTGCATGGCATCATGAACCTCTATAAGAAAAGGATTTTCACTGAGTCTAAGATAATGGCTCAGAACATACAATACATACATACAATAGATGTTCCCAAAGATTTTCTGGGCCCCCCTATGGATTACAATTAAAAAAATTAAAGAAAAAAAATCAACTGGGCACACACATCGTTCAACCAGACATAAACCTAAACACATATTTTGTTTTCAAATTCCACTGCAGTTTATTTCACACATCAGGTTGCAACAAA
Source organism: Gambusia affinis (assembly GCF_019740435.1). Lineage (NCBI taxonomy): Eukaryota > Metazoa > Chordata > Actinopteri > Cyprinodontiformes > Poeciliidae > Gambusia > Gambusia affinis. The sequence continues at coordinate 23,690,144 of NC_057878.1, forward strand.
ACACACTAGACCCGTCTTTACAGTGAAACACTTTTGTGTAACTGTTTTTGTTTTTCTGTTTTTTTCATGCCCCCTTCAGTGGCTAGACGCCCCCATAGGAGGCGCTCCCCACACTTTGGGAACCACTGCTTTACACTGTATGAACTACTATGCTGTGTAAATAAACATGTCACTATTGGTCATTTGAGCAAGATTTATTTCCTAACATTTATTTTCTGCCATTTAAATAATGAACTCAAGTTGAAGGTGGAATGTTTTAGATTGATATTATGCTACTTTATTTGAATGCGTTTGTACATACCAAACACATTCAAATCTGTGGATTGCTGCAGTTAAGTGCAGTTTGGCCAAAGGATTCTTGCTGTATGTTCCACTTACTTTTCTCTGATTAATAAAAACATATCCTCAGTCTGACTCTTATGGGTTTGACTTAGCAAGAGCATATGATTTGCAGAGCAAATGTAAGAGTTCCCGGGGATAGTTGATAGTGCCTGATGGTTTCCCTGATTCTCTGTGTCTGTGTTTTAATAGTCACAACTCATTAGGCTTGATGGAGTAGACAAGCGGGACTGGGGGTTCACAGTGAGAGGTAAACTGTAACTTAAAATGTCTGTATTTAACTGTTGTTTAAGCCTAAGAAAACACACTTTGTCTGCTTGTGCGTGAAGTATGTTTTGTATCTGGTTAACGATCCTTTAATCCTCTCATAATGGTTTTCCTCTTTTACTGTTGAAACACAAAAACTGACTCGCTGTTCAAAGGAAACTTTCTCTTAACTGACGAGACTGCACTGGCCACCTGGTTTTCACTGTTTGACTATATGGCCGTCTCATTGACTAGTTAACGAAGCAGCTGAAGGACTGTTGGCAAATAAACCGGCCTTGCAGAAGCAATTCAGTGCTGACCATTTGTTTGTTGTCTGTTTTATAACAGCCTCATAAACCCCTCTGGAGTGAGAGAAGAACCCTAAAACAAAGGGTTGTAAATATGCTGTAGAAGCTGCATGTGGGAAAGGAAGCGATGAACCGATATGACTCACTTAATCTGCTCTATCTCATCTTATGTCTAGTTCTACATTCAGAAATATCAGAAAAAGTCAAACGGAAAGATAGGACAACAGAAAATACTTCACTTCCACATCTCCATGCTGGTTTCTTGTTAGTGGTCCTGTTAAAACTGAGGGTTTTTTTTTGTTTGTTTGTTTTTTAAAATGTTGTCCAGAGGAGAATTTCAAGGTGTTCTCTGAACAGAAGGTGTATGTAGTTCTCATAGAAGACAGAACTTTTTTAGAGCCCAATAGAGAACATAAATGAAATATAATATTTCAGGAAAAAAGCCTTCTATTAATGGAGAAGCTTGGAGCGTGAAGTGTTTGGGGATACTTTGCTGCAGCCAGCTTAATCATTACATAATCCACCATGAATGCTTCCATGTATCAGCGGTGCTTGAGGAAACTGTGAATTTCTGTAAAAGAAATTAAAGCTAAAGCAGAACTGGACCCTGCATCACAAGAACAACCTAAAATGTGCCAGTAAATCCGCTAAAGGCTTCAGAAATGGAAACTCAAAGCCCAAATATTAGTCTTATTGAGATGTTGAATCCTGTTGAATCCTGTTGTACTTGGAAATAAAAACAACCCTTTAAATTACAGCTGAAAGAAGAGACTTTTTTCTTTTTTATAATACCAAATTTTGTTAGCTCTTATTTAATGAGATAACATATAATATTATTTAATGAGTAATACAATTTGGTGTTATTTGATATATAATTATGCATTAAATTTTGTCTAAAAGCTGTTCTTCCCCAGAGATAAATAAAATATGTGATCATTTCCTTTAAAAGAATGTTATACTTCGTTGGTTGTCCTAATTTGTTTCACACAATTGTGTCTTAGCTTAGCTGGAGAAAATTCCATAACTACAAGTAAATATAAGCTAAGTAGAGGATTCTCTGGCAATATTTAATCAACTCAGCAGTGTTTTTCCTTTTTATTTCAATCAGAAACCAACACTAGAGTGATTTTCTGGGATCCATTTCTATTTTACAACAGTTCTTTCTTTTAGCAAACAAACTACCTGGAATATAATTTTGAGCATTTTTTTTTTCGTTGTCCTCACCTGAATGTAACTATACACATTATAGATCAAGGTGTAGCGTTCCTGGTTACATATCTCAGAAACAAGGAGAGGGTGTGTAAAAGAAATTTTTAAAAAGTGGGTGTGGGGGAGCTAGTCATATACCTAAAATGTATCTACAAAGTTGAGCATCTATGTGCAATAACATATAAATCTTTAAGATATATGTATTTTTTACTTTGAACAAGTTTCTGCTATATAAAGCATGTATAAATAAAAGTTGTTCTCACTGTTTTTCTGCTGTAAATATGAACATTGAATAAATATCTGGAAATATTTGCTATGCTTGCTTCATTTCCATCAGACTGATATCTGTAAACCTTGGACCGTACATCTAAGTTTAAAGTACCAATACATTCAAGTATTAAAGAAGCTATAAATGTTTTGTTTTTTTCTTAATTTTGAGCTTTTGTTCTGTCAAAAGATTTGTATGCTTAAATAAAACCAGTGGTCATTGAGTTTGCGACCCAGAAGTCATTCATGCTTCCTGTAAACAATGTAAAGGTGACCTGACAAGGCCACATGTTACACTCCCATGGTTTTACATGTGCGTGTGTGTTTGTCATTTTTTTGTGTGTTCAATCAAGCCTGTGTAACAGCATTATAAATCCAAATGTCAGTCTGCGTGTCAATTTGGTTTTGATATCCGTTAACAGATTTTAGTGGGTCTGGGAAATGAAACAGCTGGTGACCCCCCCTGATGTTTCTTAGACCCATCGCAGACGCTGACAATCAGCCAACACTCCTCCATCAATTAGAGTCCACTAACATCTGAGTGTGTGTGTGTGCGTGTGCATGTGTGTGTGTGTTTATAGTGGGAGGAAGGGGGTGGTGAACGATGCAGTGAACCAGCTCAATGAAGCAGGAGTGCTAAATTACAAATTACATTTGTGGGTCAGGATAGCAAACCCATTATGTGCACCTTCTCTTCTTTTTTTGTTGAGGAAACACAGGGACAGTTTTTCAGGGGGGCAACTGTACGCTTCTGAATATAATTAGTTGGACTGGATTTTATTTACAAGCATTAGTGTAAAGACTCTTTAATATAAATACAAATCATATTTTTCCTGGTTCGTTTTGTAAAAACATTGAAAACCATGTATTGTTGGGGTTTTGTACCACACTTTTCAGATTTTCACTCAATGCGCTTCTGAGTTTGACTACAACACAAAACAGTCATTAAATCTATAAAAGCTTCTGGTTTTAAAGTCACCTTCATGTTTCCTTTTAGCAAATTGGACACAAACTTGACTATTTTACCAGCCTCTAAGAGCTGTTGGTTGTATTTAATTTTATTTAGGGATATCAGTATTAAAGAGGCAACCCAAAACTATAAAAAACATTTTTCTGTTTTATTGTTGTTGTTGATACATTTTATAACTGTATAACTGTTCTTCCTGTTCACAAATTTGAACTGGCATGATGGGAACCTTTGCCACTTATTGTAAATTTAACCCTAATAGACAATCTTTGTTTTAATAAATCTTAAACCAGATCATCACCACGACCTTTTGAAGGCTTGAGAGGAAAGAAATGACAAACAAACAGGTCATAATTTTCAGAAAACGTCCTTCATTTTGTAGTTGAGATGTCAGATTTACACACATTTTCACAAAAGCAAGGGTTAATTCTTAAATCTGGTTATGTCCTCATGGTGGATTATTATGGGAATCTGCTGGCTAAATGTGCCAACTTTGGGAATTTAGGATTTTACTGGAAGCATTTCAGTTCTTCCACCCTTCCACCCATCCTTCCATCCATCCATCCATCCATCCTACACCAAACTGTGAAAGAAAGGGATTTTCTTCAGCAAATGTTTGTGTTTTCCTCCATTTCCCCCCAATCTTCCTTCCACTCACATATTCCTCTATCTCTGCCAGACTGCGAAAATAGGATTTTCCTTGGAAGTAACTCCAATTATTATATCATTTCTTTCCTTCTGGTCCCTTCTCCTTCTCCCTCCCCCCTTTCCACCTCTATAAATAGAAATCCAGCCCAATCTATACATTTGTTTACTGGTAACTCCCTCCGTAATTCACACCATCAAAGCAGGAATCCCCCAAGTTAGTTATTTTCACATTTTGGTTAAAGTAGATGGAGATGCTGTTCAGAATCTGTAGCTGCAGCTCAGCATCTGCTGGAGTTAATATTAAAGTAAAACATCACATCCTGTCTGCAGCAGGGTCACAGATTTTTCTACTTGTTCCTTGCAGAAAACAATGTTTTCATTCATTGTTGCACTTTGGTTTATATTGGAAGACTTGAAATGACCATGTGTAATTTTTTTTTTTTTGTAATATTACTTTTGTAGCTTTTTGAAACATTTTTCTCAGGCCAGAAATATTGCCAATTTAAAAGAATAACTTATGTAAGTATTTTTATATCTTGTCCAGTGATGCAGTGTAATGGACAGACAAAATGTCATGCTCCCAATGAAAAACTATTTCAGTTATTGAGTTATTAGACTTGACTTGGACTTGTGAACATTAAGTTCTCACAATTGAAAATATTCTTGATTGAATATTGAGCACAAAAATTAACATTGTTACAGCAAATCAAAGATTTAGTCATAGTTTTAAAGAAAGACTGGAAACAACATGCTCACCAACATAAAGGACAGCAAATTAAAAAGTTTCACACTCATTTTCATGGATGAGCTCGGTAATTACTCAATTAACCTGGATTTGGTGCAAGGAAGCTGGGAAAGAGCAGCAATGTGTACAGCTTCAGTGATTTTAATATTTTTCTCTCTCCTGAGGCATTATTATTTTATTGTTAGTCTATATGATGTTTGTTTTGACAGCCGATAAATCTTCAAATTAAATGCAATCCAAAAGTGGACTTTTAAGTTTGTATTTCATCATGCTTAGTCAAATACAGACACCACAAAAATCATATTGATTAGGAAAAAGTTATTTTTTCTTTTCGCCAGGATGAGAAATACTTTTTTTGATATCCATCTTATTTATCCAGCACTGTCAAGCCCTTGTCTTGTACAGTTTTAGTGCCTCTCTACATTTCCTGATTTTGCCACCCTGCCCCTTTCTTATTCTCCCTGCTCCTTTGTCTATAACTCTCTTCCCCGAATCCTACATTTGTGGCTGCATAAAGGTCAAAGTATTTTTCATTCCAGTCATCTGTAGGAGATGGAAATGTCATCTGTGTTGTATACGAGCTTCAGTAAACCCTGGATCTGAACTCCAAGAGCCATGCAAGCACAAGTTTGATAAGTCCTGAAGGTTGCGGTCTGGCCTGCTCAAAAATATGTCCTTTGGAGTTCATTGTACCCTTTGATGGATCTTTTTGTGTTTCATTGGGATTTTACATGCTAAGACAGCAACCTTACACAAATTAAAATCTGAAACGTATAGCAGTAAATCTTCTATAATTGCAGCAGTTCTGTGAAAGCCTCCGAAATTTAGTCAGCCAACAACATTATGAAGACAGAGGAACCCATCGAGGGTCAGGAATAAAGTAACGGAGAAGCTTAAAAGAGACATGCTGTGGAAACCAGACATTTATATATACACTTTATTCACAAATAATAAGAAACATACACATTATTTTCTTTGTTTGAAGTTAAATCAGACCAAGCTTCTCTTTTTTAGATCAGTTAGAATTCTTGTAAAACTTAGTTAAACTAAATTAAAGTCAAATCCCACAATAGCGAGAGACACAATCAGTTAGAGATGTCCATTAAAACAAATACTTATTGCACTTCTGACATTTTGACTTGTACAAACATTTTGAAAAACATTTCAACTTCACAATTTTGCTCTGCATTTTGTTGGCCTGTTTCCAAAAAATATGTGGTTTGTGTTTGAAACATAAAATTTGAAAAAGTCCAAGGAGGTAATAAGTGCTAGGTGAAAACACGAATCATGAAACAAAACCATGAAGATTTGTACTTTTTAAATGTCTTGAACCAAACTCCTGATTTCTTTCACATTGGCTTGTATGTTTTCACCTGATTACAAGATTACACAACCGTCAGCTCCATTCAGTGTGATTACAGTCGGGATTAGCATACAAAGGGCATTGATAAAGAGGGTGGCACACTAACTACTCCTCTTCCTTTGGCTGTGAAAGAATAGAGCAAAAAGAAGCAAATGAAATGTGTAGAAGTTGAAGAAACTGAATGGGAGAATCTGAAAAATCATGTTTGTATCAATGACAATTTACACAAAAGCCCATATAGAAAATGAAAAGCAGGAAATAAAAGGTTTTAAAAAAGTGACAGATGCTGTAACATGACACACAAGCCCACTTGCCATGGTACAGTCTGTGTAATGAGTTCTCTGTGAGGTTAGAGGCCATTTAATCAGTGTTGGGTTTCCCAAGCCCTCATTTTATCATGATCAGATGCTGCCTTGTCTCTGCAGGTTTTTGTGTTAAGTCGTTAAGTGATAACACTATCAGCTTGTGTCGCCTAAGGCAAACGTTGCCCCCACCCACAAATAAAACACCAGGGCACTTTCCAAAGGGATCCGCTCCTTAAACACAATGTGACACTGTCAAATATCTTCCATCAGATTGTTGGTGGAGATAAGTTCATTAGGCAGTGAAGGATAAGACGTTTTGCATCCTGTTTTTCAAAGTGCATCTTTCTGGGTGCTGTTCTGTGACTCCAGTGTTACAGTTGGGTGACTTCCACATAAATAGGTCTGTCTTTGTTTCTTGTTAACAATGGCTGTATAGATGTGGGGGTACTGTCTCCAATTTGAGGGTGGTGGATTGTAAAGTTTTTGTGTGTGTGTTGGCGTATATGTGCGTGTGTGGGTGTGTGTGTGTGTGTGTGTGGGCGTGTGTGTGTGTGTGTGTTTCTAGAACGCTTAAGTACAGTTTGCTCCAAATACTAAAATTCAGCATGTTAGCTCACTAATAGAAAAATGGTTGAACCATTGAACCAATCTAAGCCTTAAAAATCTCAAATGGTGAAGAAAACAATAGAGACAATGGGATGAGGGAGCCGTCTAAATTGCCTCAAAGGGAAAAGTGGACTGTAAAAGGTTTCCCCCCCACTCTTAACCCGTCAGCCTTCACAATCCATCTTGTCAGACAGTGACTGACGGTGGTAAACATGATACTTCAGCTGCCAAAAAGCGTGTACTGTAGCTGTAAAAAGTTGAACCTAAGAGAAATGTGAAAGTCTCCACTCATCACTTGTTTTTCTCACTTTACTTCCAAGCAGTCAGACTTTCAAGTAATCTCTTAAAATGATTTCTATCAATAGTTCTAAGAGATTTTGGTGCTTTTTCAGTCATTTTAGCCTGTTTTTTTTGCTCAAGCAATTTAAGTAACAGCACTTTATTTATATTGCACCTTTAAGGTGATAAAGAGCACAAAGTGCTTCACTAGTAACTCTAAAGAAACAAAAGTGGATTTAATAGTGGATTTAAAAAGGTTTTTAGCTGGCCTTAAAAGGAAGTCATAAAGTCCACTGCTCTGGTTCCAGATTCCTGTAGCCACCAAAAAATAGACTACATCTCCTTTTGTTTTTAAGGTCAGTAGACCCTGATCACAGGACCTCAGAGGACCTGATGGGGAAAAAAAATTTAGTCTTCTGACATAAACTGCTGCCTGTCCATGAAGAGCACTAACAGTCAGAACAAGAATATTGAAATGCTCTTTAAATTACACCAGGAGCCAGTTTAGTTTCATTACCTGTAGAGTTACATGTGAGAATTTAGATGATTTTGGCAGCAGCATTCTGAATGAAGTGCAGCTAGTCTAGAGAGGTTTGAGTTAAACATGTGGAAAGTTACATTTAGCCATCATCTGTGACCTAAAATTCCTGTGAATTACTCTCTTATAAAACTCCTAAATGAAAAGGATGAATCAATACTCTGTTTGCATAAACGTTAAAAGAGTCATTAATGAATAGGAATGATAATTATGTCATTATTTGGCCTTATATGAAATGTAATTCTCAGAATCATAACTATGAGCAATATACAGATTTAAATAATTATTCACAGACAGCCGAGGTTGTTTTTTGGGTTTCACTGAATGTTCTTGGACAGTTCAGCTAACAGATAAACAGCTTTTCAGCAAAAGGAAAACAACTTTCTTGTTTCCATTTATAGGTATTGTAAAGCTGTTGACACATAAGGAAACTTTATCGCAAGCAATCTAAGAAAAATGCAACAAAATATTATTGCTAGACTAAATGCTAGCATCCATGAAAAAATCACATTCATGCTAATTATAATCAATACAGCCCTTTAGCACGAATAAGCCTGTATTCGTACCATTCCAAAGCACTAAGATGGTTTCCACTGAATGTTTTAATTCATATGAATGTACAGTTGGTGTTGAACTATTATAATAGGCAGCTCTAAGCCGTTGTTTTAGAGGGGGTTTCTAGAATAGCCCTACTCAGAGGGCTTGGAGAAACTCTGTACTTTCATTGAGATTTTTTTCTTTTTCCAAACTTTCATTCCTGCCTTCCTGGTGAGAAAATAGCTTTTTGTCATAGAAAAACATACTGTATTTAGTCAGAGACTTCTTCCAATTTGCTGCAACACAGACTGCTAATCGAGATCTTTCCTGCCCGAATTTGAATTAATATGAGTTACAAAACATTTATTTTCCCTCAAGGATCAATAAAATATTTTTGAACTAGAATTTTTTGAGGTATTTTCAGATTTTAGTTAGGCAGATTGAGCTGACATATTTTCTTGTATAGTAAATCATTTTTATTATACAAATTACTTTTTATTTTGCAGAAACCCTTCAATTAATTTAAAATCATTAAGATGGTTTGTTGTAACGAAAAAGCCCAAAATGAATATGGCATTTTTGCTAAACAATCAATCAATCAATTTTATTTATGCAACACCTAAATGCATTAAAAGCAACTCAAAGTTCAACAATAAGTGTATGTAAACTTCTGACTGGAACTGTCTAACAATTTTGACTATTTAATCTCAATCTACAGTAATATAAATTAAGTTTTGAGTCTAAAGTTTGAAATGTTTATGCAGCTCTTTGGAGGGTTTTAATATTTTATTAACCATTTCCCACCCACCGTAAAATTTCAATTACAAAACTCATGAGTATTTACAAAGTCAGCCTGACATCGCTGCAGAACCCGTCATTTCCCCACTGTGAAACACTGAGCTGCTAACTGCTGCTGCTGTGCTACCAGCTGAGTAAAACATCAAGAGGGGACATCCTTATCTATCAGCACACACAGAGAAAAACAGGGAAGACATGGATGAAGGGACAAGATGAAAAAAGAAATTACAATAACAGAGTGTAAATGACACGTTCTGAAAGGAGGGAGGCAGGGAAGTGGTATGGGATGAAAGAGGCTTGCAGTTCGAGTTAGTTGTGGACAGGAAAGCTCAAAGTGGGAGACAGCAGCAAAACCTCAAAGTAAATAATGAAGTTGGCACAGGTGATATCTGTTGATACAAGGTTTAGGATGTCACTTTTTCATCCTTTATATACCTGAAATATGGAAACAGCTGGCAAATTTTACAATGAAAAACAAATCAAAGATCAAATCAAATCAAATTTTATTTGTATAGCACATTTCAGCAGCAAGGCATTTCAAAGTGCTTTACATCAAATCAAACACAAAAACACAATGCAACTAAAAAAAAAATAAAAAACTCAATCACTGAACCAAAGTGAACATGCATTAGATTTTAATCAGGATTTTATTGTATTATTGTGCGCTACCTGACCCACAGCACTGGGAAAAATAAAGAAAAAAATAAAAGTCCAGCTTAATCTGGAGTACTATACAAGACTTCTGGAATAAATGCATTATATACCAGCTCAGTCCATATAAGGGGTTATTGATTCTAATAGCTAAATTACTTCCTCACATTTTCCAGAGGCCTGGTAATTAACCAGTAATTTTACTGAGGTGTGTTAACCCAGGGTGACATCTAAAACATGAAAGACATTGGCCCTTGAGAGCCCAACTATGGACACTACCAGTATTGTATACCCTGGACAGGCGTACAGTCTATCACTGGGCCAACAGTGAGAAACACAAGTCAAACAACCATCCACATGACTGTCAGGAGGTAATTAAATTCTCCAGTCTAACTTTTGAACATGCAAGCTCCTCTCAAAAAGTTGCCTATCCAGCTGGGATTTGAACTCAGAATCTTCTTGCTGTCAGGTAAAGTTAATAAAAAAAGTGGAAATATTACTATACACAATAGGATTTTGTAATAAGAATTAAAAAGTTAGCCCTGTTTAAAGACTTCTAGCTCCCATAAGTTATAAAGGTTTAAACGTTATCTGTCTGAATTGGTATTTCATTATTCTTTATGGGTCTTCTACAATTTTTTTCTCATCACGGAAAGGTGTGCATAGTATACCGTAATAATATTCCACTTTCTCTTGTGAACCCGAAAAGCATATTTTTCTTAATTTTATTAACTTTATTATCATAGTTTCATCTTCACATGTACAGCATGTACATGAAAACAAAAGCAACTCTGCCTACGTTCAATCAGTGCATTATGAAAGAGAGCTTTGGATCATGTATTTTTCAATTAAATCCCCTTAGAGGAAATGCAGAGCACAAAACTTTAAATGTATTATTATTTTAGATATTTATTTCATTCAAAACTGAAATTGCATAATGCAATGTGAAGCTACCAGAAGGTTCTCTCACTTAATGATCAAGGAGGATTTTGATGTGACGTAGTTTTCAGGAATCACAACAGCACCATAATTTAGTAATTTGAGTCTCTTCTTCTTTTTCTTCTTGTAGATTTCTCTCTTTATATAAACTGACAATCAAATAAAGTATCTTTGAATTTTGTAATATGTGAAAATTTCACCCTTATCATAAATCTGAACAACTTAAAAACGACATAAGTTAGATTTGTAAGTAATTTAAGGCATAAGTTCTCAAAAGTTTCAAAAAGGGATTTTTAACATTTTCCCTTACGAATAACTTACCTTTCATAGTATTTGAATATTTGAATATCAACTAAAATGCAAAAGACTTTGAGCAATGATTCTCATATGAAACACACCATGCAGTGTTAAAAACTACTGAATTTTTGCTTCAACAAGGTTTTCTCTGCTTCAACACACCTGATTTAAATAAATGTGCTATTAGCTGACTTCTACAGGGCTTGATCAGCCTCTACGGGGACAATTAAATCATTAGAATCAAGTGTGTTGGGGCAGGGAAACATTTAAAAACATTCAGGGCAGCTCATGACAAGCAGCACTGTGTTAATCCATAATTAATATCTGTTCAGAAAAGTGTTACAGTGGTTTCAAACACCAAGGTCTGGCATTTCAAAGACGTTGGTCTTTCAAATCTATTTTAACCATTGCTGGTATATGAATGCAAATAATTTTGAAGCGTAAGTGAAGTATATGCATCCACTGTCCAAATAAGCCTTGGTTTTGGTGTGAATGATTTGATTTGCGTGATAATGAGAAGAGCAAAGAAGTTTTACCTGGTACATGAGGCTTACAGACTTCACGGCTGTGATGTTGGTAAATAACGGTACCCACACATCTCATAAACATTTCCAGTGACCCAAGACAAATGACACCAATGTATAATTATCATATTGTGTACCAGGCTTTATAGGACACCATGACATCTGTGCCATTTACCCTGACACAGGTTTTGGACCCCATCCAACACCCAGTGTCATCCCACACCACATGTGGACGACTGGCATCAGCTGCACTGTGGGTTAATTGTCCTCTGTGCGCTGCCATTAAAAACCGAGCAAAGAGAACTCTAGTTACAACAGAGGTAGAGACCGACTACAAAAAGAGTGGAAATGTTAAAGTTTTGTACTGTCTAAATACTTTTGTTTGGGTCCAATAAGATGCAACACTCTAATTGTTCAGTGTCCCTGGACTGCAGGCTTCTTTATCCATTTGAATGGATGTTGTAACGCTAAGGGTTTTATCCAGTTCACAAGATAAGATAATACCTGACATTGAATTCATTGGAATGAGGTAAAAATGTATCAAAATCCAACTGTCTTTTTACTTAAACCCGCTTATCCTTGCAGGGTCAGAGGGTGAGATAATTACTAACTCTAGCAGTCACTGGACAAGAGACAGAATTCATCTTGAGCAGGTAATTTTATCAAAAACATTTATTCATTTATTTTTGATTGTTTTAATAACTAAAGGTTTCACAAATTGTAATAAAGATTCTGAACTCAGTGTGCATGTTTATCTCAATAAATAAATAAAAAGAAACATTACAGGAAATTTTATTTATTTAAATTACTGGGATCTGCAAATAGCAGTATCAAAAACCTCTAAATTGTTGAGTCACAGTTTGTTACCTAGCAACCCCAAGCCAAGTCCAGACCCTCACCTGTCAATCCAAGCAGAGCTCCACCCACTCCAATGGCTGCTGGAGAAGCAAGCAAAACAGAAGGCTTTTAATGATTTGCTGATTTTCTTCCGCTTATAGCTTATGAAAATAGAACATTGCATTAGGTTATTACATACAAAATATAACATTATTAATACTGAAATTTTGGTTTAATAAAAGTGTATTTAATTAATCCCAGCCTCAATTCAGCTGCTGTGTGTGAGTGTAAGCTGTAATGGCTAAAATGTGAGATATGGCAATTACAGATGGTTTGTTTTGTCTTTTATGAAAAGGCGAACAACAAATTCCAGTTAAGGATGGGCATATCTTAGGTCTTAAAATCAAACTTTTCTCCTAAAATTTCCTCACACACTGATAGCCTATTGGGATCCCATAACACTGTGTCCAAACTGCATGCATTTGTGTGGGTGTGCTGTTGTGTATTTATTTGTCCTTTCCTGGCACTTCTGTGTCCTTGCTAATAGCTGAATTGACATCCTGCAGTCTCCACAGGCTGGACTGCTATTATCACTACTGAGCTCTATACCCACGCAGGCACAGAGACGATTATCTCTGAGTATGTCAGTGTAGCCAGTGTTAACCATTGACACTCATTTCCTGCGGTTTCCCTTGGAATGTGCTTTAGTAATAATGCTTATCGACGAGGCCTCACAAAGTGTGATTGTGTCTTGTGCATATTTGCATTTAGAATAGTTTACTTCCACTACTGAAGACAAGCTTATGTGGAAGAGATTCAGAAAGTGTTCACTTTGAATGGCACCAAGACCCCAAAAACACCATCTGCACAATCCCTGGAGCCTCACAAAGTCAACAGGTTACTGTGCACGCTGGCCCCCAAATAAAAAAGCATATCCAACACGCTGACGGCTTCCAACTATGCCCTGAAATTTTGTTTGACTTTGTGACACTCTACCACCTGCACAAACATTTATTCAAAGGCAGAAGCACAAATGAGGAGAGGATGATGGATGCAGAGCTGCTGGTTTCCCCTGAGATTGCAAACTTCTCCATGTTCTTTCCTTTTTCTTTCCTTTTCTGATTCCTAAAACTTAATGTTGTGTTGCAGTGTGATAGACTTAGAGAAGTCATCTTGTTTTACCTAAGATTCATGTCAATGTTTATTTAACTTCTGAATGTTTTTACATTTTGATTTCATAAGAATGTGTATAAGATTTGATGGAATAAGAAGCTTCAGTGGAGCTTTTATTTTTCTACTTTATGCAATTAGTGTTGAGTTTCACTCAAAGGGATTAATGTTACTGGAGTTTATTTTGGTCCCTCTGAAAAAACAGAGAACGGGACTTCTAAAAAAGTGGAACTGTTCACACATTGACGTCCTAGTAAAACTACTTCCCACAGTTAAACTCCCAAGTGAAATGTTCATTCAGGTCTTCATCTCTAAAGGAAAATAAATAAAATGTATATAAAATGTAAAAATCTGACAACCAAAACAGGCAACAATAGTCAGATGGAAGAGTTGAAAACAGAAATTATGAAAATGGAGATTTTAAATTAAGGGATCATTCATCGTGTGAGTCAAACCAGAGAGAACCAAATAGCTTCAGAGTGTCCTTAAGGTGTGGACAGAATCGGTCTTAGTTGATGAAAAGCCAACCAAGAAGTTCCTCCCTTGACGCAAAGCAGGGATCACTTTTCTCTCGCCTGGTTTCACAGCTCTGCTAAAAACACACCCTCACATGTTTTCATTAAGATGCCATAGGACTTCATATCTCTCTCCACCCTTTGCGGAAAGTTGAAGTTCAGCTAAATTAGTTTAACTTTAACAGAGTAAAGATGAATCAGAATCTTGATCACTATCTGAACTGATGTAAACCTTTTGTAATGATAACCAAGCAATATAAAGTTTAAATACAGGTGTTCTGAAGGCCATGTTGTAGTTCCGAGCTTCGCCACTAGGTGGCGCGGCCGTTTGTGAGTAGTATTTCTTTTTCATACCAAAACATTGTTTGAGAAGCCGTGCAGGCCAGTAGACGTGGTGTTTGAAGGTGGTTTTGGGATTTTGTTCGAGTGTGCGTCCATATGAATGGTAGGTTGCAGTGTATTTATGTTTTAGTGGCATTATATGTGTATTTTAGTACTTCGAACATTTTCTGTTGTAAGATTTTCTTTAGAATAAGCGAAGGCTAGTTTAAGCTAATTTATATTCTAAAATGGTAAACCATATTCTGTTTAGTTGCTTTCCTTTGCTTTACTTAACTTTAATATTAATGAAACAGACATATAATATGATTATAATATGTTTGTAAATGAGCATCTGTATTCATGGTGGATTGTAATTTGTATTTATTCTTTTCTTTGTAGAACCACACACACACACACTTATGCATACGCCTTCCTTCAATCCACATCCGGCCTGTAAACCAGTTTTAACCGGCTGATTAAAGAGTCAAACCATCACCTGGCTTCATTATTGGCTCGGGGTCATCTGGGCATCTAATCGGTGCACATTCTGCGATCACCATTTTCATTCTGAACCCGAGTAGTGTAAACAACACTACAGCACATGGTCCTTCGAGCCGGATTGGAGTGATTACAGTGTGAACATGGATTATGACCCCGAGCGAGCAGGTGCACGTCCACGGAGGGCTGTGCGACCACCAGGATGGATGGCTGAATATGATGGATATACACTGCCGTCAAACACTATGTCGGAACAGCGTCAGACTAGAGAGGGATATGCCGAGACGACACCCTTCACCCAGACTTCTGGTTTTGCTGGAGCTGTCAGACAGACGCCAGTGTTACCCAACATCCCGCATGAGTTCATGACCATTGTGCAGCAACTGCAAGAAGATAATAATCGACTTCAGTTGATGGTTAAAGACATGAGGAGGCAGATGGATCGTAATGTTGCCACGGTGAGATCAACTAGCTTACAATTTGCACAGCAACCAGATGGCTACATTTCAACTGATGACACCTGGCTCTCCACACGTCAAACTACGCAACCCTCTTCCCTGCAGCAGGAGCAGCTCAACGTATCATCTACACAAAATGCAGCAGAGGAGTGGCCTGTACCGCCACCTCCAATCTCCTTTCTGGGTGACTATCCAGATATTCAGGAAGTACAGTGGGCTCCACTCCTCCACCTCCACCAGCCATTGTACAAGAGCTTAGCCAGCGTTTACAAGAGCTACATGTACAACAACAAACGCAGCTGCTGTTAGCAGAGATCCTGACTTTCAAGTGCCACAGTCCACCCCTTATCTCAACCACGAGCTGGACTTAGCTTGGACACCAACATGCCCTCCCTGCCCAAACATTGGATCCCACCATGGCCATAGCTACAAGGGAGAAGATCTACAGGGGACCATTGCCTTCTATACCAGAGTTCACAAAGGATGATCCCAGGCAATTTGCTAGATTAAGACTCGCCCTTGATAATATTCTCCCAGCCGACGCAACAGAGAGGTTCAAATATCAGGTACTATGTGACCACCTTAAATTTGAAGAAGCTCTTTTAATTGCTGACTCATACAGTAATTCACTCTGCCTACTACTCTGATGGCTTCACTCACTAAACATTATGGCCAGCCTCACCAACTGTCACTTCAGAGAATAGCAGAGCTTATGGATGAGCCCAATATTCGTACAAGTGACACAACAGGATTCAGGAGATTTGCATTAAGAGTGCGTGCTTTGGTTGGCATGTTAGAGCAACTTGGGGAAGATGGACATAGAGCTACAATCACGGATCTCATGTAGCAAGACTCACACGAAAGCTACCCCAAGACTTGCGTGCTGCTTTCCGCCGCTACCTCTACCCACAGAAAAGTGGAATACCATCATTGAGAGACTTTGCAGAGTGGTTGGAGTATGAGTTGATCATTCAAGAGGGTGGAGATCGTTCTATTAAGGGGGAAGAGAGGCAGAGAGACCGAAATGGTATCAAAAGAGATAAGAGAGCCACTAAAGGGACTACTGTGCTACATGGCTCAACACACGATGCTACCCCTCAGAGGTCCTCAGCCACAACCCCCTCCACTTCTGAAGCCCAAGGCAAGCCCACAACCTTTTGCCCTTATTGTAATAACACTCTCCACTTCCTAGATCAATGTTCAAATTTCAAGCTGCTGACAAAGGAGCAGAAGTCCACCTGGATTAAATCCAACAATCGCTGCTGGCGTTGCGGGCGACACCACCAAGCGGCTCAGTGTCGACTTAAAGTACAGTGTAACACATGTAAGGGAAAACATCTAGAAGCCCTGCATGAAGTGAATATCAGAGCAGCTGTACCTACACCACCAATAGAACATGTCAGTGAACTGGGCAGTAAACCATCTACTGATGTGCTCTATCTGGACCGTCGTTCAGGGTGCAACCAAGTGCTTCTGAAGATAAGCAAAGTTTTGCTGCAAAATGGGAAACACACTCTGGAGACGTTTGCCATACTAGATGATGGTTCGGAGAGGACAATTCTTCTTCCAGAGGCCATTCAGAAGCTCCAGCTACAGGGCACTGCAGAGAGTCTTACTTTACGTACAGTAAGGCAAGGACTGAGAACACTGCATGGTGAATCAGTAACAGTTAAAGTCTCCTCTGCTAGTCAACCATCCAAAACATTTACCATCGAGAGAGCCTTCACAGCAGATGACCTGGGTTTGGCTCCACACTCATACCCAGTGAAAGCACTGCAGCAGAAGTATAGACATTTGAGAAAGCTTCCTTTGCAGTCATTTACCAATGCCCAGCTCATTCTGATTGGATCAGACTGTCCCCACCTAGTGACCCCCATCCAACCTGTGCGGCTGGGCCCACCTGGCGGTCCAGCTGCAGTCAAGACTGGTTGGGTATTACAAGGACCAGTTCCTCCCTCGACACTCTCAATCACAACAATGCCTCTTCCTTTCAGCTACCTCACCTAAATCAGACCTGTTAAGTCAAGTAGAAAGACTCTGGCAACTTGACATTATGCCGCAGAAGTGAGAAGCTAGTGACACGGTCACGGAGGGAAGAGCAAGCTATGAAGCTCCTGGAGGCAAAAACCAGACTGGATATTGAAGGTGTAAACCGATATGCAACTCCCCTTCTGCGTGTCAGTGATATGCCTACCCTCCAAGTACCACCTTCGGTAGTACTCCCCAGTCTACGTGGCACAGAGAAGCGCCTCAATCGAGATCCAGTGAAGGCTAAAGCTTATCAAGCAGAGATCACCAAGTTAGTAGCGGCCGGCTATGTGAGAGAAGTAAGTGAAGAGGAGATGAAGGCCTCTAGAGAATCGTGGTTCATCCCCCATCACATGGTGACACATAACGGTAAGAACCGTGTGGTTTTAATTGCTCATTCACTTACAGAGACCAGAACCTCAATGAGCTGCTGTTGCCAGGCCCAAACCTGGGGGCTTCTCTCCTTGGTGTGCTATTACGCTTCAGAGAACACTCCATTGCAGTTAGCAGCGACATCAAAGGAATGTTCCACCAGGTGAGACTGCTGCCAGAAGATCAACCACTGCTACGTTTTATCTGGCGTGATCTGCAAAGAGACACCTCTCCCAAAGTGTATGAATGGCAGGTGCTCCCGTTCGGAACAACATGTCCCCTTGCTGTGCCATCTCGCACTCCAGAGACATGTCCATGATCACAGCCACCAGGGAGAGGATGTTTGTGACGCCATTCAGAAGAACTTCTATGTTGATAATTGGTTACAAAGCTTTTCTTCTTCAGATGTGGCTAAAGAGGTGATGGAGAAATTACGGTCACTATTATCAGAAGCAGGGTTTGAGCTCAGGCAATGGGCCAGCAACACCCCAGATCTTATTGGCCATCTACCGAAGGAATTAAGATCAGAGAACAGTGAACAGTGGCTGAATCAAACTGATGTGGACCCTCAAGAACCAGCTCTAGGCTTGAGGTGGATGTGCTACTCTGACACTCTGCAGTATAAATGTAGGCCCTTAAACAGTAATCCACCTACTATGAGGAACATTTATCGGGTTCTGGCAAGTCAGTACGACCCACTAGGCTTTTTGGTCCCTTTCACGACAAGGGCTAAAGTACTAGTCCAGCGGTTATGGGACAGAAAGCGCGAGTGGGATGATCCGCTGTTACCAAGTGATTTGCTTTCTGCATGGAGAGAATGGGAGGAGGAGCTGCAAAATCTGGATAATATAAGTTTGCAGCGTTGCTATGTAAGCCCTGAGCTGGACAAATCTGACAGTCAGCATGAGGTTCACATCTTTTGTGATGCATCACAACAGGCATACGGAAGTGTTGCATATCTACGGACAGAAGATGCTGCTGGAAAGGTGGAAGTTGCCTTCCTGACCGCACGTTCCAGAGTGGCTCCTAAGCGCCAGCTGTCCATGCCACGTCTGGAACTATGTGCAGCCTTGACTGGAGCTCAGCTCGCCAGCCTGTTGACCAAAGAGCTCACCCTACCATTATTCAAAGTGGTGTTGTGGACAGACTCCACCACCGTCCTAACATGGATTCAGTCAGATTCCTGCCACTACAAGGTATTCGTAGGAACCCGAATAGCTGAAATCCAAGAACTGACAGATCGTTGGGCTTGGCAGTATGTGACAACATCTGACAACCCTGCAGATGATCTAACTAGAGGCAAAAGACTGCGAGACCTCACATGTCAGTCCCGGTGGGCATGTGGACCATCATTTCTGCAGTTACCGCAGGGCCAGTGGCCAGAGCACCCGATTACACCATGCACCAACTTCGCTGAGGAGCAGCGTAGATCAGCCACTTGCTTGGTTGTAACCTCTGAACCCTGTCCGCTCCCAGATGCCCAGAAATTTACCAGTTTTAATGACCTCTTAAAGGAAACTGCCAAATGTCTTCAGGGGTCAACTGGTGACAATCTCACAGCAGAGAACTACAAAGAGGCTGAACTTACTCTCCTGAAATCTGCTCAAAGAGACAGTTTCCCAGATGAGATCCAGTGGTTGACCACTGGGAAACCAGTTCATTCGTCCAGTCGTTTAGTCACCCTGGCACCAGAATATGACAAATCACTCCAACTCATCAGAGTAGGTGGCAGACTTAGACGTTGTAAAGATTTGGAACTTGCTTTGACTCATCCAGTAGTCATGGACCTGAAACATCCTGTCACTAAACTACTCATCCGACAGGCTGACAGAGATTTAAAGCACCCAGGAGCAGAGAGATTGTTTGCCGAGTTGAGAAGGAAATACTGGATTCTTAGGGGCCGTGAAGCCATAAGGAGTGAACAGCGCAATTGCCCAGAGTGCCAGAAATGGAGAGCTCAACCTGTCAATCCAAAGATGGCAGACCTTCCCATTGCACGCCTTCGATTGAATCAGCCAGCCTTCTTTTCAACGGGAATTGACTGTTTTGGTCCGATGCAAGTGAAGGTTGGTCGGCGAATTGAAAAACGCTGGGGCCTGCTCTTCAAATGTTTGACAACTCGTGCCATTCATATTGAGGTGCTGTCTGGCCTCAGTTCTGACTCCTTTCTCATGGCCTTAAGAAGATTTGTCTCTCGTCGTGGTAAACCAACTGAGATACTCTGCGACCAAGGAACTAATTTTCGCGGAGGAGAGAAAGAGCTGCAGGAATCCTTTAATGCTCTACACCCCTCCTTACAATCCCAATTAGCAGAATATCAAATCACGTTTCGATTTAATCCTCCAAGTGCTCCCCATTTTGGAGGATCCTGGGAGCGGGAAATCAGATCCATAAAGGCAGCCCTGAAATCTACAATAGGTTCGCAGGTTGTACAAGAGGAAATCTTGCAAACAGTGTTGATTGAGATTGAGGGAATACTCAACTCGAAACCTTTGGGGTACGTATCCTCAGATTTAGCTGACCCAGACCCGATTACCCCAAATTTGTTGCTGATGGGGCGGCTAGACCCTTCCCTACCCCAAGTGTTATATCACGACTCAGAGCTCATTGGCCAGCGACATTGGAGGACCTGTCAAGTGTTATCAGATCGCTTCTGGACACAGTTCATACGCCACTACCTGCCTACATTACAGACTCGGTCGAAGTGGCTAAAGGACACTTCTCCTATCAAGTTGGGCACTGTGGTGATGATAGTGGATCCCCAACTCCCCAGAGCCTCATGGCCTATTGGAGAGATCAGCAGAGTGTTCCCGGGAGCTGATGGCTTGATCCGGTCCGCAGAGGTCAAGGTGAAAGATCGCATGTACATACGACCAGTGAGTCGCCTTATCCGACTACCTGCAGTACCAGAATCAGATGGACAGTGAACTTTAAACTGCAAACTTGTGGTTACAAGTTTGGGGGCGGCTGTTCTGAAGGCCATGTTGTAGTTCCGAGCTTCGCCACTAGGTGGCGCGGCCGTTTGTGAGTAGTATTTCTTTTTCATACCAAAACATTGTTTGAGAAGCCGTGCAGGCCAGTACGTGGTGTTTGAAGGTGGTTTTGGGATTTTGTTCGAGTGTCGTCCATATGAATGGTAGGTTGCAGTGTATTTATGTTTTAGTGGCATTATATGTGTATTTTAGTACTTCGAACATTTTCTGTTGTAAGATTTTCTTTAGAATAAGCGAAGGCTAGGCTAAGCTAATTTATATTCTAAAATGGTAAACCATATTCTGTTTAGTTGCTTTCCTTTGCTTTACTTAACTTTAATATTAATGAAACAGACATATAATATGATTATAATATGTTTGTAAATGAGCATCTGTATTCATGGTGGATTGTAATTTGTATTTATTCTTTTCTTTGTAGAACCACACACACACACACTTATGCATACGCCTTCCTTCAATCCACATCCGGCCTGTAAACCAGTTTTAACCGGCTGATTAAAGAGTCAAACCATCACCTGGCTTCATTATTGGCTCGGGGTCATCTGGGCATCTAATCGGTGCACATTCTGCGATCACCATTTTCATTCTGAACCCGAGTAGTGTAAACAACACTACAGCACAACAGGGTCTTGCAGAGCTATTAATACCTCCTGGACTTTTCACTTTATAGTTGACCTGTATTATATGTCTTTTCATTGTTAGATGATGGATTAATCAGTTTTCTGTAAAATGTTCTCTTTCTCAAAAGTTGTATTTTACACGGATACATAGAGCTGATATGCCTTGCCATAATTTTTGTCCAGGTCTGGTTTGTTGATTTGTTTTTTAAATTATTCTGTTGAACCTCAATTCAAAAGCAAAGTCTGATTTTCATTGGTTGTCAGTACATTTTCCTGCATTGTTAATTGTGTCAGTTTCAGTTTTTTTCAGTTGTTTGTGTTAATGGCTTTTTTTTTTAAGTAAAAAGTTTAGGACATTTTATGGCCAAAACTCCCCACAACTTTATGCCTGAACGTTTTGGTGTTTTTCTTGTTCACTAAAATTCTCCAACTACCTCCTTAGGACTTTCACAAGTTATCCACAATTTGACTATTTACCAAATTAGGCAACGATTAACAACAACTGGAATCATTTGGGGTCACCAAAGTAAGAGGTACAGAAATTTAATTTATTTGAAAAGCATTTATCATTTTCCTTCTGAACTTTTTTCTATTGCTCCATCATGCAAAATCCCACCCAGAAAACCCCCAATAAAACAAGAGCTGCTTTACCTCCTTTAACTCCATAGAAAGAGTTAGGATGAAAAGAGCAGTTAGAGAAAACTAGTCTTGTAAAGCTAAATGAACTGTATTAAAATTTTAATTTCATTAAACATTAATCAGAATTTAGTTTTGATATTAGCAGCCATGTCTGTCAGCAGTTTTCACTAAAATGCAGAGCTGACAGCAAAGAGCAGCAGCAGCACTATGTGATAGCCTTAATTGGGATACTGATGATTTCACTAGTTAATTCTGGGAAAGCCTGCCCACTATTGCATGGAAAGAAGAAAATATGTCAATGACTGGAAAGTCTTGTTTCACAGCAGTTTTATAAGGTCAGCACTGAGTAAAGGAGTGGAAAGTAGAACTGCACAGTTTTGGACTACACTCAAACAACAATTTTAGGCAATTTTGATTATTTTATTTTAGCTCCACTGAAAATATTGTGTAATTTCAAAATCTGAAAACTCAATCAAAGGCAGAAACCAAAAAAGCAAGAAACTTCTCTTGTTTTAAACATTTCCTCAAAGTAAGACTGTGGCATCAGACATTACGTCAATCATGTGACTTCTGTGTGCTCTCATCACCTAACAGATTCCTACAGACCTGGTGGATTTAATTTCAGTGCAAAGAGGCAGGATGGAAGGCAGCAAGAAGGGCGAGAGTAAGAGAGAGCCTGGCTGCAGAGGTCACATGAGCAGAGACCCAAGGAATGAGTTAACAGCTACTCCAGTAATGTGTCAAAGAAAAATAGCTTCAGGGCCTCAAGATACTGGAAAATACCCGGCTGGTACATCACACATAGCTGTACCTTTTTAATACTGTAATGTAGTCCTGTAGTGGTAAAATCATCTGTCTTTCTGTGAGGACCATATCACATGTCACGGTCCACTCTGAAAATCTTGTGCCACAAAGTTCAAGAGACTATAAATAATCAGCACTCGATGTAAAAACAGTATCAGCTATCTTGAGATTATCTTCTCTGTCATAAAGAAGTTTGTAAGGGCTTTTCTTCCCACGAAATCTGGGTGCAGGTCTTGATTTTGTTTTACTGAGTGGTCAGTGGTGAGTTCAGCCGTGTCATTATGGCCTGTATGTGTGTACATCTGCGCATAGATGTGAGCAGGGTGTGCCCTGGGAAGGCAGAGCTAGGGCCGAGGCGGGTTGGGTTTGTCAGACCGCAGAGCTCTGGTGCTGCTAAAACACACCTCCCACTGACAGACTCCCTCCATTACACCACTGAGGAAACGGGAGCAGGCAGTGGGAAGGACACCAAGTGTATGAGCAGCTATAATGACAGAGGCAAACTCTGGATCTCTTTTGAATAAAAGAAAGAAATCTCATCACCTTATTATGTAGACCAAGTTTATTTTAACTCGCTGTGTATTCCTCCACCTCTTGTTCAGATCCGGTTTCCCACCAACTAATGTGTCCTTGGCAGAAAGCTTCTTTTTCTTTTTTTGCCTTACTGGCATGTGTTGTGTTTCCTTTATAAATGTGGCAAATTTCATATATATATATTTTATATATGACTGAAGAGCCACTATATCCTAGTGAAAAAGCTTTTTTTTTTGGGAAAAATTTATTTGTTTTTTTCATCGGTATGTTTCCAATGAACAAATTTAGTTTTGTAATTTCAATTCATTTTATGGTTCATAAACACTAACGTTATCATTATAAGAACTGTTATACATGACTGGTCAATTTGTCACTTCTAAGGAGAAGTCGTGTGTTTGTCCTCACTTTGTATGATAGATAATTGGCTACAATATCTGTGTTTCTTTTACAAATGTCTGCAAAATGTTGTTGATATTTTGTTATGTTGAAAAAAGCACTTTAACAATTGTGGTGTTTCCATTAAATAAGATTTTTAAAATTGCAATTAAAATCAGACGTGAATAAGTTCATGAGATAAGTCATTAAAAAATATGTCACGCCATCATCCTCCTTTCACTTCCTGTTGTGTTTCTGCCAGTAGGAACATCCAGTTTTTGCTCATGTGACTTGTGTGATGCAAACAAAGTGTTTCCATTGCATTTCTACATATTATATTGGGATTTTGTGTGATGGGAAAAGGTAGTGCTTTAGAAAAGGAAAGTGGGGAAAGTGAAGATATTTGTCTGAAGTTCAGTGTTGTTTTCCAGGCCTGAAATCTCCCTTACCTCCCCAAATGTATAAACTACAAAATGAGAAGTTGAGGCAATCTTCCAAAATGTAATTATTTCACAAATCCACCCCTTTACTTTGAGACCTCTAAGCAAGATATAGCTTTAAGCACACTTAGGATTTTTAACAATATCCCAAGCTTCTTTTGGAGCACTGTTCAGTACTTCCACATCTCCAAAATAACAGCTAAGGAGTTGTGGTGGCAGCATTGTGCTGTGTGGATGCTTTTTTTAAAGAAGGTACAGGAAAGCTGGTCAAAGCTGATTCAAAGATGACTGGTGCTGAATAAATTTTAATTTTAGAAGAAAAACTATTTGAGGTTGAGGCTGAAGCTTCAATGGAATGATTCAGATCAAAGTATATTTACGTATTTAAATGACCTAATCAAAACCTAC
The DNA here is from genome assembly GCF_019740435.1 of Gambusia affinis. NCBI lineage: Eukaryota > Metazoa > Chordata > Actinopteri > Cyprinodontiformes > Poeciliidae > Gambusia > Gambusia affinis. The sequence continues at coordinate 23,714,722 of NC_057878.1, forward strand.
ACCAGCCTAGATGTTTGACAAAACCTGAAAGCTGGTGTTCCTGCACATTCTATATGAACAAAGTGAGTTTGAGCTAATTGCAAAGAAGAAAGGGCAAAATGTGGGTCTCTGTATGTAGCAAAGACATTCCCAGTAGCTTCTGCAAAGCATCAACCCATATGGACAGAATCCCAATACACAAAGCATAAACATGTTTTGAAGTCATTTTTTTTACGTTATAGCCCAACTTCTTGTTGGAATCTGAATGAGATACAATAAAGTTTATGGCTATGAAGTAACAAAAAAATAATATAGTTCAAGGGGTATGAGTACGTTTGAAATACAGCATACAGAATGAAAATGCACAGTTTCTTAATATATAACACAGATCAAAACAGAAGGAAAAGTAAAGAGAAATAAAAAAACAATAGGGAAAAAAAGTAGGATGAAGGTATAAGGATGTGTAGGATGTTGAGAGGTGATCAGGCGCAAAAGAGACAAGAGGGAGATGAAGCTGCTCTTTAATCAGTGAGGGGCCACATGGAGGCGGGCCGAGGTGCCCATTGTAATCCGATACAAGCTCACGAGCGCACGGCGTGCACGCGCGCCTAAACAGGGTGAACTGAGTGAGCAGTCCCGTTCGCTGCCACAAACCCGGAGGAGACCGGTGGGGAAGGAGCGCACTGCCGGAACCAGCCTGCCGGGAGACAAACACACAGAGGCACACGAGCTGCTGCTGCTGCTACTGCGCGTAAAGGGGAGGAGCGGAGGGAGTGGACTGAAGAGCAGAGGGCTGCAGCGGAGAGACGCACAGCTTTCAAGGAGGAGGAGAAGTGGAGACGAACCACGTTTATTTTCTCCGGAGCAGTTTTACGCACGGCAACTGGATCTGCGCCTTATGAGAAATACATTTTTCATTGGCCTGAGAAATAACTGCTGTTGGGGCTGAACATAAAAAGGGAACATTAAAAAATGAGAACCTGCCCTTTTTCAGTAGAGTTGTAAAGGAAGACTTAAAGATATGTTTGAAGACCATTTTTTGTTTTAAATTTTCGTTCTTATTTTCTTACACTCCTTTTTGTTCGGCTTGATCACCAAATTAGATTTTTGTTTCTTTTTTTATTTTAATTTGTGTGTCTCTTCTGTCCAAGACCTGCTCCAACACACGTTTTGACACTCTGTGGGACACCCTTATCCGGACTGTGCGCACCAACATGGATTTCGCTGGAATAAAACCGTGTTTGCAGTTCAAATCTTACAGACTTTATGCTTTTGTGCTGCATTAACTGCGGTTTTCTGGCGAAAAGAAGCAGTGATAATAACTCACATGAACTGTGTAAAAGAGCCAAAACCGTATTTCTTGGAGAGCTGCAACCCGGCGTTTGGATTGTGATTGTCGCCCCTGAAGGAACTGTGGGAAAAGGACGGGAAAGTTTATTACCGGAACACTTTATTTTTAATACAAACCAAATAAACCAAAAAAAGAGAGAGTGTTTTTCATTTTTCTTCTGGTTTCTCGACACCTTGACGGAAAAGATGGATTCATGTTTATGGTTGTGTGGATGTATTCTGCCGCTTCTTTTACCTTCAGCTGTAAAAGCTGACGACGGAGGTAAGTTTGACACCTTTGTCTCCCGCGTAAATCCATGTGTCTCCCTCGGATTTACTTGATGATCTAACCGCTCTTTTGAAAGGGAGTCATGAGTTAAAAGAAACAAAGCAAAACAAAAAACTCTATTGCGATCTGTGAGGCATGAGAAAATGTATGAATTGAAAGTCTGTTGTGATTAAAATTTATTTCCTACAGGCTCCAACTCATCTAAAATATAGCTTTTGTAACAGAATTGCTTAAATAGTATTGAGTACAATTAAGAGAAAAGTCGTCTATTTTTTTTTTTAGATTTTTTTTCCCTTTCTGTTCCAGTGGAAACAGTGTACACCGCTACATCATGGAGACATAGACGTAAAATCTAAACAACATCATCTGTGATCCGTTATCTGAATAACCTGTAAGCCATGATGCAGGTTTAGTGGGAATCTGGTTGTTTCCGTCCGCTGCTGCTGTCGGTGCGTCCAGGAATGGATTGTGCGCTGATCTTGAATGACATCTTCTTCCATCTAATTTTTAACTTAAAGCCCTCTTTTTAGTCGGGTTTTACAATGTCTCCAATAATAAAAACCAAATCCACCATAATATAGCCTTAGGAGCGAGTGACGCTGTCAGTGTCTACATCCTGATCAGAGTTTTACGTCCCCATTTGTGCGAACGCGACCTTATTCCTCGAAAGTTATCCCAAGAGTCTGATAACTGAACGCAACTTTCAAAACTTATTTTTCAAATCTGGAGCCACTTTATTAATTTTCACAGCCAGGTCTGCAGAGAGGTGCTGGTGAAGCTGGCTGGTTTTACTGTCTCCTGCTGGCGGGGGTCAGCTGAGCTCCGACGCTGCTTGTCTGGTCTTCAAAGCTAGTTCGACTCTTGAATTTCACTTTTTTATGCATAGTCGTTTCTGAGAGGGACAACCCAACCCCTGCTTATCATACACTTATAGTACGTGCGTGTATTTACCGTGCCTCTTCACGTGTACATCGTTTTACGCACAATGAATTTTACGCACCAGATTTCCAGCTCCGAGCAGCTTTGCTGTCCACAGTAGCCACTTGTATTAGTCGCTCTGCTTCTACAGGTGTGAACTTTTTATGCGCTTTCAAGTAATGAAAAAAATTAATTCAGCGGGGAATTAAAAAAAGAATACTGCTTCATTTGAGATTACGTATGAGTATATTTTTATCTATTTGATGATAAATTTGAGTCTTTCAAAAGGGACTCTTTATGACAACGCTTTTAGGTTCATGTATGTAACTATGGAGACACACGTCGATTATTGTAGAGAAGAACCTTTCAGTGTTTGAAGGTTTTATTAGTTTAAAGCTCTGTCAGAGGGACTTTTAAGCATTTGAAAACTTTGGCACCCTGTCTGTCAGATGTTTTTTTGTTTTTTTTAAGTTAGTCAGAATTTACAGAATCGTTTAATATGTTTAAGGTATTAAAACTAATCTGTTTTGATATAAATTTCTTATTTTCTCACCATGCTTAGATATAAACCATTTTTACAACTTATTAGCAACCGACAAGAAAAACATATATTTTCTGTTTTTCGGTAAAGGACCTGTTGTTTAGAGCCTTTCTGACTGAATTAGAGAATTAGAGATGCACAAATCCTGCTTTACTTGCAGGTTCTGATTTTAGGTTTTGTCTCATGCCGATGCCCGATTTGGCGCGATTCAGATTTTGTCTTTTAAATACTATAGCACAAAAAAATTACAAATACAAATACTACACAATAGGGTTTTGAATCCGACTAGAGGGGGGTGGGAGGGGGGGACTTTCTAGGTAGTTTGTGACACTTATTACTCAGCATGCTTTTGACTGAGTTTGTGCTTGTTTTGGATACATTTAATAAATAGGGTGGGAAAAAATGATTTCTCGTCAGATGCCGATCATAAAGGTAACAATGGCCGATTTCTAGCACACTGACTGCATCTGGAAACAGAGTTTCTGCTGACATTAGATGAAACTTTTCCCTGAAGCTTCCCTCTAGCTCTCCCCCCGTGGCATTCAGTTGAGCATCCAGATCTTCTGCAGGATGAAGCTTCCTCAGCACCAAACTTTTAAAGTTGCCTTTCCTTTGCTGTTTCCCGAGAGATGAGCGAGGAAGGCACAGAAAGACGTAGAAGTGTATGTTTTATATATATTTATATGTAAATATAAAGCAAGAGTCAGGAGGAGATGGAAGTACAGAAAAGAGGAAGTAAGAGACGGAAACAGATACGGGGAAGCAGCAGTAAAGATGCGATCCTAACGGAAGAGAGATTTTCAGCCTCGCTGTTTGATCCTGTTTCTTCATTCCGTTTGATCGCAGCTGCGCCTGGAAGGGAGATAAACGGACATAATTGGCCACTCAAGACCAGCTGTCTGCCTCTATAGTGTCTCCACTGAAATATGCTGGATGATGAAACAGGATCACCGCCATACACAGTGTTAGAAGTGCTCCAGCAAATTGCCCACAGGTAGAACTCAGGCTTGAATTATGTTATTAATATAATTGATATGATTGCTCCCACCCAACTTAGGGCCATTTTATAAGTCTAAAGTGGACGGGGAGCAAGCAACTCCACATACATACATGAGCTCTTATATTGCAAATTGGATGTTCCATCTGTTTTGAGTTGTTTTCTTCTTGCTTTGTAAAATACCCAAGCAATTATTTACTGCCGCTTAGGCTTAAGGAAAACCTGTATGATCAGTGTTTAATATGACCTCAAGGTTTAAACCTACTTGTGGGTTCAGTTTGTTATAATTAATTATTACATCAGGCTGAGTCAGAGGGTTCTGTAAGCCATCAATAAAACAAATTATCCATTCCACTTGTTCGCCTAATGAGCTTTTGCCCATTTTATCGCCCTGCCACAAACATACAATGTTTTTCCAAAGACACCCTTTATGTAATTTGCCATTTTACATATGCCAACTGAAGTGACATTTAGTGGGTTTTTTAAGTCTTCCAGTGCCAAACTGGTGTTATTGCTCGATTTGGGCTTGGATTTGTCTTTGTTCTTTGCTGTGGTTCGTCTGGTTTGGGGTTATTTTTGTGTTTTATTCTGATTATTATCATAATTAACCAATGTTGTTGTCTTTTTAACTCATCTCTTCTCACAGCTTCTGAGAATTCAATATAACACACCTGACTATGGTCCAACTGATGGCCTCCCCAGCATTTAAAAATCCCTTTTTTTCAGTCAGTACTTTGCCAGTTCTCTGTTCTGTTACAATGCATCCTGTTCCTCTTTGTTTCTCACGGTTTTGATCTCTTCTTTGTGTTGTTCACATGTGCTAGTAAATTTGCTTTATTTTGTCATTCCCCTAAAGTTTCCCAACTGGAATGATTCATGACAAGTAGCATATAATTGTGAAGTGGAATGAAAAGGATGGTTTATAAAACTATGCAAAACAATCTCTCTTTTTTTGGATACCAATTTTGCACATCTAAAGACTGAGATTTCAAAATTATCTTTGGAAATAAAAACAAGCACAATTAGTGTGCATAAACAGCAGTGGGCCTTTTGAATGCATGACTAGTTTCAGATGTTTTGCACCCTAACAAGATTGCTTTAACCTGATTTAGCTCTGTCCAACTTCCAGTAAATTTTAACCAATTTCTGTGCACCTACTGCCTGATGCTGCCACCACTATGTGCCAAAGCATACTTGTACAATGTCAGTTTAGATGAGTGTATAGTTCTGTGAGGTATGTTCATGGCCTTAGGTATTGTTTCATAATCTACCCCTGCTTTAAAATTCAGTTCCACATTATCTCTGACCTGTTTTGTATGTCTATCAGTTTTCATGATGCTGTATTCCCAAAAGTGTTCTTTTTTTAAACTAAATGACAAAAGCAACAAGTTGCATTGAATTTTATTTAGAGTTATGACAATAAAACTAGCAAATTTTCTACCATTTATTCAAGTTTTATTTATAAATCACATTGAAGACCTTGACTAATTTTTCAAATTTTTGAGCTAATTTCCACTCAAAACTCCAGTAAAAACATTGACATTTGGAGATGTCATGTATAAAATGGGGGCTGCACAGTGGCGCAGTTGCTCTTGCCTTGCACCAAGAAGATCCTGGGTACGATTCCCAGCCTGGGGACTTTGTGCATGGAGTTGCATGTTCTCCCTGTGCATGCGTGGCTGGGTTCTCTCCAGGTATTCCGGCTTCCTCCCAGAGTCCATAAACATGACTGTTAGGTTAATTGGTCTCTCTAAATTCCCCCTAGGTGTGAGTGTGTGTGTGCATGGTTGTTTGTCCTGTCTGTTTCTGTGTCGCACCAGCACCCCTCCCCACCCCTCTAAGGGACAAGGGTGTACAGAAAATGGATGGATGGATGGATGTATAAAATAAGGAATAGTTCAAGGACATGAATGCTTTCGCACATCACTTCATCCCCTCAGAGTTTAGCTGAAAATATTGAAAACATTCCAGCTGTTTGAATTGAATTTGGATAAATAATTTTAATAACTTTGGATTTAAAGAGGGCACAGTAAATGAAAATATGTTCCAAATAGACAATTAGCAGGTGAAATTAGAAGGCGTTTCTGTATGCATTGCATATTTCCCTGGATATCTCGCAATTTTCTCTTGAGATGTTTTTCATTACGACTGCATTGTCAGACGTGTTGATTCACCGGTGCAGAGGGTAGAAAGGCATAAAATACAATCTATTTACAATGACTTACCAGGAGGAATTGTAAACTTTGCTCCCAGCAGAGCGCACTGAAACAATGGAGCAGTAAAAACAGAGCATGAGGGAGGTAGTAGAAAATATAAGTAGCGTGAAGAATCTTGAGTGTTTCAGGGCATAAAAGAGGGAGGTAAAGGGAAGAAATAGAGGCAGGGAGAGAGGAAGAGAGAGTGGGAGTATTATAGGGCGTTAGAGTAACAAGAGGAGAGCAGCTGGGTGTGAAGCAGTAGTTGAGTGGAGCCACCTGCAGTAAACCAATCCAGATTTATTCCTCTCCTCTGCTGAGCTCAGGAGGGTTTCTGGCCAAGGTAGGGCATTAAATACACTCTGATTATGATGTATGGAGGATGGAAGACTCAGATTTATGCCTAAACATAAGATTTAATTCACATTTTCATTCAATGGATCCTATTATTTACAGGACTACTCATCGTATTTCTACTGTTTACAGGCAGCATTATCTATATGTATAGTTTTGTCATTAAATATATTTTTTCAGAGTTGAGAAAAAAAATAAACATTTCTACATTTTAGTGAAAATTGGGTTCAGGTCATTCTCTGCTACAACTGAGTGAGCAGGTGACTCTTTGCTGGAGACTTTCCTTGGATTGTGGTTTAATTATCCTGTAGGAAGCAGGTGTTTTCCATCAGGTTTCAGGATTAGAAGTTATCGCCTTTCATCTGTTTTTCTCAAATGACAATTTTATGAAGATTTCTTTTCTCCTATTTTCCTGAAGTCACACTCAAGCAGTCTAAAACACTGAGAAAAGTCACATCATTTTGCCTAAACCATGTATCCATAGTATTTAGCTTTTATATATGGCTACATTCACATGACCAAAATCCAATTCTTTTTTACGCCCATATGTGAACAATATCCGACTTTTTCATTCTGAACGGCCCAGTCTTGATCTTCTTACCCCCAAAAATTTGATGTGTGTCACTTTCAAATGTGGTACTAAATTGAATACATATTTAATAGTAATAAAAAGGCCTGCAGTCTGAATGTCATTGCACCTTTTATCCAACTTGTATGGCATTGACGTGACGTGTCATGATTCTTCACTAGAAGAAGCCAGATGTGGTAAATCCAGAAGTAAACAAAGGGTGAAGCATCACTGATAGTTGTGCTTTCTTTTTCTGTCCTCCTGTTCTTTAGTTTTGATCTTGTGAGAACAATGTCGGCTTTCGTTGTGCAACAACTTCAAAATTGATCCTTAGACGATACTTCTAAACAGTGCACTGATGTGTGATGTCTACAATCTTCTGCCCATTTGGGTTGCTTTAAGGTCATAAATGGCTTTTGGATTCCAATAAAAAAGCAGAATTGACCATTGTACAAAACAACAAGTACAAGATGGAAACCCAAATGTCTCCAGTCACTCTGACTCTGATTAAAGGACTTTACGAATTGCCTTTGATGGGAAGAACCATCATTGACAGAGTTCTTCTTTATTTCTGAGCCCTCCACCCTATAAAGGGAGCTAATTTCAGTAACTTATATCTGAAATGCTGTTTACTCTTTTATGACCCAAGTTGAGGGCTAGAATGTAGTCTAACCTGTTAAATGGAGGGCATCACTTTGTGGCTCAGTTCTTTCTTCACCACCCACATTACTGCAGAGAAGGCATCAATCGTCCATCCATCTCCTACTATCGCCTGTGAACAAGACACCAACATACTTAAACTCTTCAATATGATGCAGTGACTGACCCTGGCAGGAGCATTCCTGCTCATTTCAGCTGCTTCACACCACTCTGCTGCTTGTTGAAGGTCATGGCAGGGTTTCACCTCATCACCAGTGGATGAGGTGAGATCTTGCGGTTCCCAACCGTGACCAGAGTCCATGCATGAACAGCACAAACAAAATTGCTGATTAAAGGGAACCAATCCACAGGACAAATGTCTTGCTTTAATAAGAGAAGAGTGCTCTTTCAATCTTCTGCAATATTATTGACTAATAATGTGGGGGGCTGGAATTAGGGGGGGTGTTTAGTAGTATCAACAACGTAGTTCACAAAGAGTGAATAAAATTTAAGCTAATTATCCTTTGGCACATTTCTCTCTGTGTTTCTCTCATGTAAAAAAAGAGAAAGGACAATTAGGGTGTCCAGCAGGATGTTATAATTACAGTTATCATGTCATTAGTAAACTGTTAGCATTCTCATCTGTTTATTGGCCATGTGTAATCACTATAGTAATTATAGAAAATGGGAAGAGCAGGGCGTCGAGTTGTGTTTGTCCACTTGTAAAGAAAAAATATCCTCAGATGGCAGCCGAGATCACGCAAATCCTTCAAATTGGGATATTTGCCTTTTCCTCGCTTCTTCAAAACCTTCGCACACAAAGAAGAATGTTTGTGTAATCAAGTCTGTGCACAAGCCAAGTCCCTGGAGAGTCGGCAGGGTGGTGGGAGGCCACAGGTTGTTTTCCTTTTTCTCTCTCTCTTCACGCTGAATCATCTTGTTGTTTTCCCCTCCTTTCACGCCACTTCACTTCGTCTCTAATAGTGCTCTCTGTCTCTTTTTCCACACATCCCTCTGTCAGTGTTTTCTCCCTCACCCCGGCTTAAGAAAGCTCCCTCACCTCCTGTTCTTCTCGCTCCGACACGGTGGGAAATCTCTTTACTGTTTCAGCCGCTCTTTGTGTTTTTCTCTTTCTGCCTATTTTCTCTGACTCTGTCAATCTATGTTTTCTCACACTTGTTGGAAATCCATTCACGCAATTTGTTAGACACCCTCATTCATACACTTCTGCAAAGCCTGATGTGGAGCATTAAGCACGCTGCCATGGATGTGATTCCAATCACTTAAAGGAGTACACCAGATAAACCGTCCGTTGATGTTTGCATATTCTTTCCATAATCAGGATCCCAGAAGAATAGGAAGGGGCTGTATGCTAATGATTGGAAATCAGAACTTGAATCTTCAAATAATATGACATCTAACTGAACCATGTTACTGTTAGGAGTTGGAAAACCTGTGGGATTGGCTATTTGTTGTCAATTATAAGTTGTCAATCTAATCTGTTGATTTTCTTCTCTAATGTCACAAAAGTGAACATTTTACACTTAGGTTCCATTCTTATCAGCCCTGTTTAGTCCACACTCATTGAACTCTACTGGAAAATTTGTTTGGGGATGTAAAACATTTCTATAAGTATAAATCTTTAATGGGTGCATGTAGAAAGATGTCCTGCAATGAATTCATTACCCATATAGGAAAGGAAAACATCCCAATACCTTAGCAAGAATGGCAGTAATAGAAATAAATACAATGTATACCTTAAAAGACAAATTAAGTAGTATTAAATGAACAAAGTCACACATTTAAGATGTAACTAAATGTGATATAAGACCTAGTACAGAAATTCTAGAGAAACTCCTTTTTAGTACCTTTTAATATCCGTGGTCACCATCTATAAAACATTAAAAGTAAAAAACCTGAGAATAATTTAAAAATAATGTGAGTCACCAAACACAGCGAGTTTTCGGTTTTATTTTTTTTAGTTGCTTTGCTATAAAATACCAGTATTCTTTGAAAATAAATTAGGAGTTCGAATTCAATTTTGGATCCAACTCTGATCCAAAATGTGACTTCAAGGTTGGCAAACCATTTATACTGCAGTCATTTGAACAATATTTACAATTTAATTTTAATGTCCAGTCTCTGGAGGCCATGACAGGACTGCTATGTTGTCAGGACCAATCATTGTGCAGTTGTGGAGACATCTAAAAACTTCTGTAATCACAGACTTTTTCATAATTTTTCACATGCAGACTGTTTTTTCCCCTCCAACCTTTCTAAGGACATTTTCTTAGCATGAGGGGCTCAAAACATTTTCTATGAGTTTTTGTTTAATCATGAAGTCTATTAGAGTACCGGTAATACAACCCTCTATTGTCTTTGGTAAAGTGTATATTACACAGGCAGCTCGAACATAAATGTTAGTGAGTAGAGTTGCTTTGTAGATTTTTATTAAGAGTCTGTTATCATTTAAGCAGACATGAACAAATTACCCATTACTAATCTGTGAGTTTGACTGTTCTAATAATCTCTATCACTTGTTTTCAAAGTAGTTTTGGCACTGAACTTGTATTTGTCACTGTTTTCTTCTCATTAGAGTGTCATTTTGGATTAGAAACCCCTGTAACTTGAAAGGCTTGGTCCTCTGTCAGTATTTTTTTCTCCATTACACACTCAGTTTTATTTTTTATGACTCATTTTGTCTCCCTTTCCCCCCTCGCTGTGTTTAGTCTCAGATCCTTTGTAGTTTTCTCCCTGTCATCATTCTCTGTCTTTAATCCACACTCACTCGGTAGGTTTCCACTGTGTGTTAAAGCAGAACACCTGGAGAACACAACCCCACCTGTTTGTGTGTGTTTGTGTCTGTGCCAATAGGTGTGTGTGTGTGTATGTTATTTTTTTGTCCAGTGAGCTTTTTTGACTTGCTGACTTTCTCCTTTTTGTTGATGAGAGACAGATGTTCTTGCATTACTTTCCCTTTCTGACATTCACCCTCCTTTGACTTCTTTTACTTATTTTTTAGCCTCTGTTTTTAATTTTTCTTCAAATTTTATATCAAACTTTTGTTATAAAAATAAACTTTTGAAAGAATTGAACTTTTTCAAATTTTCTGACTTTTTCTGATTAACTTGTATTGGCCTAAATTAAATGACTTTGAAGTTTGTGGTTGTAATATGTCAAATTTTGAAAAGGTTTAATGGTTATTAATAGTTTTAAGGCTTGTTTTTCATGTAGCAAAAGTTGTAGACCTCAACTGGTCTCCTGGGCACCAGTTAAGGTCAGGATAATGAGAATTTATGACTCAGTGTGGTGTTTGGATTATCGGGGTCAGAGCTGGTGGACAGTAGGTTTACAGCCTTCTTCTTAACTAGCTTGCTGGTGTGGTGGGGGAAAAACCTTTTTTTTTTGCACTTTCCTGAATTAACCACTGTTGATAATGCTTTCATTATGGGGTCAGGCTGAAGGAAATAAATGCAGATTTCGGCACATTTACTAAGTTCATGCAGGCTAGCGCATCGATTTCTGTGCTCTCAAAGTGTCTGTTTTGACTCAAATCGGGCAAAGCTGGAAGTGAGCTCAGAAACAAGGTCAGAGCATTTGCATTTGGTGCCAAAAAAACAAGGATCTACCTCATTTGAAAGAAGGAACGTCATGAGTTTATTTTCATATGACTTCCACAGAGAATATGCGACTTATTTCTGCAGAGAGATCTGTGTGCGTGTGCATGTGTGTGTGTTGAGGTTTGCACTTGTGGGGAAAAGTTGCTGAATAGGTGTTATCAGGATGCAATACCAAGCAAGGCAGAGAGCCATAAATAATGCAGTGACCTGTCTTATATCCCTGCTTGACTGCTTAGCACCATTTACCGCCACTTATCTTGCTTGCGTGTTTGCGTGTGTGGGTGTGTGTGTGTGTGTGTGTGTGTGTGCGCGTGTGTGTGTGTGGTCTGAATCCAGTGATGTCTAAGCCAGACGAGGATAAGCGATGTTCAGCGGTTTTTGTTTGCACATTTGTTGTGAATATGTGGTCTAAATACAAACCTCTCCCTGATGATCTCCACATGCTCCTGTGGTTTGGGAGGGAAAAAAGGCTGTGTTGTGTGAAAATGAGGGTCAACAGGAGGGAAGTGTTTATGGAAGGGACGGAAGCTGAAACAAAGAAGAATTTGGGGTTTTCATGTGGTTTTCTTGGCCTTATAAAAGTCATAGGATGCTGCACAAGTCTAAAAGCAGAGTTAAAGTGTGAGTACTTTTTTGCTGTTTGATCATTCTTGGCATGATCTGAGTATTTTCTTCTTTTTTTTTTTGCCTGATCAGCATCTCCTCCTTACAGCATGCAGATCACAGATCTTCAGTGTAGAATACAAATTAGAATTCCAATTGATTTTGTGTTGGAAGCTGTGCTTACATGCTTGATTCCTCATTTACTCTAACAAAACATGTCTCACTCTCCCCGTTCTCTTTGTATAGGATGCATAACAAAAGTATTCACACCCCTGAACTTGTATTTCATTGTCATTTTATGTGATAGACTGAGACAGAACAGCACATAGCAAAATGTAATTCCAGATTTTATTAGAAATCTGAAAAGTGTGGCATGCATTTACTGTATACCCGCAGTGAGTAAACCCATTTTTCTGATACATTTAATCTAGTGCAGCTAGTAGAAAACGTCTAGGTTTACTTGTAGAGCACCACTCACATACAGGGTCATTCTTTTGCATCATATCAAAGGAACTGAAAAGATGACAATTGTGTTAAAAACAAGCAATACTGGAAAAAAAGAACAAAAGTAAAATGTTGACAAATAAATAAAAAGTTTTAAAATGCAAGTTTTAAAATATATTACTTGAGTGGTAAACTACAAAATAATGGCTCATTGCTTATTTAGAGAGCCAGAAGTTCTCACTTATATCATGTTTTAGGGAGTTGGTTCCAGAGCCTTAGAGGATATAAACTAAAAACTTCCTCTTCTGGTCCTGGGAGGACAGAATACAGGTCACACATGAGTCCTTATATCACTGCAGTGGCTCTCTGTGTGTCAAAAAATTTAATAAAAAAATTTCTTGAAGGTATATAAGAGGTTCTGATGTGTATTATGAGAATAATATTATATTATGAGAATAAAGTCATAGTATTATGACTTGATTCTCAAAGTACTGACTTTATTCTCTTATTATTATGACTTATTCTTGCATTATTTCGACTTTGTTCTCAATATGATTTCTTGTAATACAAGTTTATTGTATTATTTTGACTTTATTCTCATACAACTTTATTCTCGCAAACTAATTTTTTTTGTTATTTTTATTATTACGGCCCTAATATTCTGTCATACTTTATGGACTTTACAGGCTTTAAAGTTTTAATTCTATCCTTGGATAACCAGAGAGTCGGCCCATTTTCCTGGTTTCATTCAGCATTTTGGCAGAAGTGTTTTAGACAACCAACAGCTGCATGCTTGATTTGATTTTTTTTTTCTCCTGTACAGGCAACATTACAATAATCTAACCTAGTGAAAATAAGAGCTGCAGGTTTCTGTTTCTTATTTTGACACAACATTCTTCTTTCTGACAATATTTATAAGGTTATAGTAGGATATGGTTTATATGTTATATGGTCTGAAAACTGTTAAAATTTAGACAAAAACTCTTACAGACACATAGGTTGTGTTTTTTTTGTTGTTGTTTTTTGCCTCCTCAAGTCTGGTAAGTTTTAGTATCGAACAATAACTTTTGGACATATAGAGCCACTAATTTTTGGTCAAGTTCTGACATATAAATTTGTATGTCATCAGCATAGGTGTTGTAAAAGTTTGTACTACTCAATGATCTTGGGGGTTCACGTAGATGCTGAATAAAAGTGACTTGAGGATGGAGCCTTGAGAAGCTCTACATGTAGCCTTTGTTCACTTGGATTTCTGATTAACACATAAAACAACATAGTGGGGGTTTGCCACAATAAGATATGAAATTAGCTCAATAACAGATGACATGCTTTCCTCTGTTTTAAAGAATGCCTAGCTCTCCCTCCTTGCAAATATCATTGCCTTTCCACTGCAAGACCTGACATTTCAATTCAGTGTGCATATATCTAAATGATTGAGTGTGCAGATGAGCGAACACAATCAAACCTGCTTTAAATGGCATCTAATGCAAGATGATGTCAGCTGTGAACTCTTGAGCTCAATTTATGTCACTTGCTGCCCTATTTGGATTCAGTAATTGTTTAATGACTTTGCGTGGATCTTTTGGGGTTGATAGTTTCTAAAAGAGAATCAGACACAATATTTCATACAAACCGATCAGTCTGATTCCTCAAATGCTTAGAGGTACTATCTTTATCAGCTATAGGTCAAAGGTGAGCGATGGGAGATGAGAGGGAGCCATAATGCTGAAAACTGAATTAACAGAGAAAAGATCTATGCTGCTCAGTCGGGTTTTGTGCAGGTGGTTGAATTGTTTTCTTCTCTAATTCTTCATCAAGAAGACAGTTGGTCTTCTTGATGACAGTCGGCTGTAAGAAAAAGATAAACAGTCTTGGTAAATTTTAAAGGCCTGTCTGAATCCGCAGCCTTTTTCTGTTATGATACACAGAAAATTTATGGTTTGATCAGTCTGTTCTACTAACAGCTTCCCATCTTTCAGATTTGCACTTTGCAAGTTGTTGTTGTTCTTTGCATAACAATTACAAGAACCACTGTTTATGTGCAGCAAATACCATTTATATAATATGGGATGGATGATTAGACTTTGCTTTTGCCTCAGTTGCTATTATTTTGGCTCAAAGAAAAGCATTGAGTGTGTTTTATTGTTTAGTATGTATGTTGAACATTAAGAGACATGAAAACAGTAAGACATGACGTGTCTAAATATTTATTTAAAAAACACAAGAAAACGTTGGATGTTTAATTTAATGCAAAATGGGTAATTTAAACTCTAGATCAAAAAATGTATTGTTTTTACTAATTGCTTAGTTTTATACAGATATTGTAGAGATACAAGACAATTCAAGCTAACTGAACCAAAGTCACTTCAACTCCAAGCCACCTAACTTTACAAAAGCATCTCTTAAATTAGGTTGAGTTTTGTTCAATTAAATTAAATTCAGTTTCATTCAATCTATTGCCAGTGACACTGCTCATTTGACTTTAAAATTTTTAAACAGCACTTCAGTTTGTGATGAAAGAGCAATCAAATCTAAATGAACGCAATTTTTCAATCAAATATCTTTGTAATCTATTAAAGTTTATGACTATTTCTCACACATCACCCCTTCTAAAGGTTTGATAAGACAGAGCTATCTAAGCAAAGCTTCTGTAACTGGTATTTGGTTGGTGCTGCCTTCAGATTCTGGAGTGGTTAAACACTAATCCAGGTGGTGCTGATACAAAATGTGCATGGCTGGGTTACACGGCTCTTGTAACTCTACTCCTGTATTTCTGTGTGTCACCAGGGAGATTGAAAAAAGATAGGAGATGGACGGGATTAGTTGGTTCTTAGAGTGAGGGAGAGGGAATTAGAGAGATCAGACTGCTGATCATTAATTGTTAGCAGACAGAGTGAGGCAGACACCAGGTACAAAAGCCAAAATGTCAGTCACGTTGTTTGCTGACTGCTGAAATCTGATCTTCTCTCTAAACTTATCTTGCTTGAGACTTAAACGGCTTATATGTATCAGATCTTGAGTTGGCCTGTTTTTTATTGCTACACATTAATCAAAATGAATCTAATCACTATTTCTTATTCATTTTAAACTGTAATAATTGCATGTAATGGTGATATCTGGTTATGTGTTTATGCTGCGCCTTATGTGTGCATGTCTTACTCTGCTCAGAGATGGTTTACAGTAGCCAGTCTATTAATAGCTTTAAACCATGTTGTATTCTGCTGAGCAGTTTGGCCTGGCTATGCTAGCCCTCGGAGCACAGTGGTAATAAATAAAACGTCATAGCACAGAAGGTCTGATGGTGGCTAACACAGCCTCCTCAGACAGACTCTGCTCTCTTCAACATTTCTCCTGGAGGCATGTCTCGTGATGCGTATTTAGCCGTGGCTCAGTAAATAATGAACTCTGTCAGGAGTCCAATTGTGAGTTTGTTCTCCCGTTCTCTGGAAAACAGGAAATTATTTTAGGGTGTTGCATACCAGCCAAGTATTTTCCCATCAATCAGCCAGCACTGGCAGATGCAGTTTTCATTTAAATAACCTAGTCCGTCGTGGCCATCGTTTTCCCCAAATATTTACAGAAAATCCATCTGCTTTTTTGCAGATACAGTGATTTTTTTTCTTATTATTATTTGTTACTGCTGACATAAGGCCATCTATTGTGGTTGCTTTTTCAAAACTGTAATCAAAAGATATTTTCCTTTTACTTCCTTGAGCAAGCACTGGTCACACTTTAAATCCTGAAATGACATTGTGATTATCTACACTGCTTTGTGAGAAGAGAGTCTGTTACTACAGTTTTCTGTTACTTTATTTGTGCTATTTCAATTTAAAATTAGAGGTTTAGATTAATATTTCCTAATGTATTTCAAAAGTTGACTCTCCAATCATTGTGTTGGGGGATGTGAGGTCAAATACCACACTGTCCAAATTTTAATTTGTAAAAAGAATGCACCGTTTTCACTTCAGAAGTATTTACTTTTTTTTGTCTATTACATAAAATCTTAATAAAATGAAGTTTGTTGTTGTAACATGACATATAAAAAATTTGACTTTCTTGTAAGAAATTGTAAGAAGGATGGAACAAGAAATTAGTAAAAGGTAAAGATTGTAAAAATAAAAACCTATAATTATATTTTAATTTACAATTCCTGAACAGTTAGATGTCCAGAGCTGAGAGTTTGTGCAGTCAATCAAAAAGAGCAGCCGTTTTAGTACAAAAGAGCCCATACATTTCATACAGTAGAGTTGTGTGTGCTATGCTGCTGGGTGAAAGAGATATGAATGTGTTGCCCATCTGTGTCAGATTGAATCTGCAGCAGTGAATAAGTGGCATTGTTTATGACATGAGACAGACATATGACTGCTGACAAGTGGATCCGCTCTGTGACAGTAACTGTGGCTTCTGGAGGGCTGAGTGTGTATGATGGCAGGTCTGTGTGTCATCATGAACCACAACAATGCCTCTGTTCATCAGGTTGTTGAGATTCTCAGTTTCTCATATCCTGTCTTTATGAACTGATCTCTTATTTTGATTGCTCGCCTGTTTTCTTTTTGTTTGTTTGTTTGTTTTACCCCAATTACAGATAAAATCAAAATGAAAAAAATGTATTTTTGATGATAATTGTGTTGATTCACAACAAATACATAACACTGACCTTGATGGCACTCTTATCTGCTGATGTCAACTTCAAAGTGTTATTGAGAGCTTCTTCTGATTTTTTTTTTCCTTTACTTTCAATTTCTTCATGATTTCTTCTAGTATCTGAAGTACATCTGTAAAAAAAACATTGAGATAATAAATTATTTAAAACTATTTTCATATTAGCACATTTTAGGAAAGGTTAAAATCTTTAATTAGAGATACAAACAGTTAATAGACATATGAATAATTGTCATTTAATGCTTCATTAGATTAAAATAATTCCAATCGATTAACTAACATCAGTCTTGTAGTTTGACCACCAACCAACAGATGACACCATCAGTCATCCTTAAATGAGCCAGAGACAGAAATAAATATGGCAGAGCCATACCAGAATGAGAAACTAAAATAAAGTCCATTGTGGGATGCAGAATGCACTTCATGCGTTTCTGTTTTTAAACATGAATACTCGGCAAACTCCTTTAATTTCACCTAAACAGTGCTCATTGAAGAAACTGTTAAAATATATTTTGTTTCTTGTTTTAAATTCAGCATATTATAAAAGGTTTAGCCTTTTATGTTGTGGAAAGATGATTTATTTCTTGAAAATGGCCGCTTGTCAATTACTGTATATTTCCGACTATAAACCGCTACTTTTTTCCGCTTTGAACAATGCTGCTTTTCTGTGGATTTTTCTTCAACCACCAGGGGGCCCTTTAGCAGGAAGTGAATTATTGGTAGTCAAAATTGGAAATCAAAGAAGAAAGTGCTGATTTTCTTTTAGAACAAGCACATGCTAGCAGCAGGCACAACGGGAGAAATGTTTTCAAACTCATAACCCTTCATCATGGAAACCACACGAAGAAGTTTATATGATGCAGTTTTTAAGTTGAAGGCTATCGATCTGGCAGTATAGGAGGGAAATAAAGCCGCTGCACGTAAGCTCAGCATGGAAGAAACCCTGGTTCGGTGTTGGAGACGCAGAGCTGAGTCCTTAATAAATCCAGCAGATTGAGCGGCAGAGATACCAGCGGCTTAAAGCCCAGTGTGTCTTATATATCTACGTTTCCAGTTTCAAAAAAATACATTTGTAGATGCCATATAGTAAGATGCGCTCTATAGTAGGTATGGTAATATAGTAATTTTGGTCACCAATGTTTAAAATAAGATCTTCTTATAAATCTAAATGAATTGAAAGATAAATCTCATATTCTTTCTGATGTCACTCATGCCTCGTCTGTTTCCATTCACCCAGCCTCTGAGCCATGCGGTGGCAACTTAGATGCCACGTATGCCGGCTACATCACCACCCCTGGCTACCCGCAGGAGTATCCACCCCACCAGAACTGTCAATGGGTTATCACAGCCCCGGAGCCATCGCAGCGCATCGTCCTCAACTTCAACCCACACTTTGAAATTGAGAAACTGGACTGCAGGTGAGCGAAAAACACACAGATGATCCTGATGACTGGCAGACAGGAGGGCTATAGAGAGAAATATTGAGAATGAATTGGTTCAATTAGTGGGGACATTTAAAGTTATATGAGAAGCTACAGTGAGTCTGGGTTTCTTCTTTCTGCCTGCAGCTTTGGGTCTCGCCTGTTTCTCAGTGAGAGTTGCTGGTGAACTTCAGCCCACTCTCCTTCTGTTTCTCTGGCTTTCACTTTGCCATAATAATCACTTTGGGACCTCCCTAGGTCCCCTGTCTCTAATTATCAAAGTCTAATTACGACACATTTACTGTTCCAGCAGGCTTTTTCACACTTTGGCTGCATTAAAACAGATTAGAGGATTTGGTGTTCGTCACGTTTTCGGCTGTTTGGCTTTGGTTGCACAACGAGGCCGACAGGAAGACGCCATTAAATCAAAATCAAGCAACCGGTAATAAAGGCAGGCTGAAGGATAAGTTGTGGAAAATTGCATTTTTGGATTAGAGTTTTAGGAGGCAATCAGAAATCATGTTAACTCAAAAGTCTATTTCTCCAATAAATAACTAATTTTCTCACTCACTGTATCATGTTCACCAAATAAAAGAACAATAACTGAATTTGGAGTATCCAGTTGATTTCACTTTTGTTACGCTTTCTTTTTTTTAATCATGTGTTGCACTATTTATCAATGAAAAAGAAAATCTTTTAACTTAGACTTCTTTTTTTGCACATTATAAAATAGTCTAAAAGGCAAGGACGTTAATGTTAGCAAGTCAATGTTGTCTAGAAAAGGAAGTTATTTAATTGCATTTAAACAGCGATATCCGTACCCATTTTTTTAAAACTTAGCCAATTCTTGTGAAGCTTACTCATATGTCTTGGTAAATTTCATGTTGCAGAGGCCAGTGTTGCTTCAGCTTTAATGTTATTACAGAAAATCTTTTTCAAGCAGCCTTTGATAAATTGAATGTCTGTTCAAAAGCTTTATTCCAGTAATTCTCATCCTTGTCTACATTCTCTCTGTTTTCTGGCCGATGTTTTTTTCCATGTCTCTTTCTGTCTGCACAGCCATGCACTTTTATATTAACAGTAGCAAAAATTGGCTGTAGGTTCTGTGACATTTTGTGGTTTTGTGAGATTTCTTTTAGCATCTTGTGGTTTGCTCTCAGGACAAAGCTGCTTGTGCTGCAAGGTCATGTTGGCATTTGATTATTGCAAGCCTTTTTTTCCATCAGTGCGACAGATGATTTAAAGTTATTTTAAGATAAGTAGAAATGGATTAGTCAGACTCATTACTTGCTACAATCAGAGATTTCTAATCTACACAAATTTTTGATCTGGTATTCAAGAGTTAGAAGCACACAATTTTAAATGTCTGAGATTTTATAATGGAAAGCCTCCTGCAAAATACAAAGAAATTATCTAATCATGTGTACCTGATGTGATAGGCCATTGTTTGATTTTAGTCATCTTAGATGGGATATAAATGGGGTTGTCTTAATATATTCCTCAACAAAAAAATTTATTATATTTTACAAAGGATTTTATTTTAAAATATATTCAGTTTTTATTATTTGACTGTTAGTTTTGTTCTAATTTATTTTACATTTTAAATTTCCACGTTTAAATCTCTTAAAATCACATGCACACTTCCATGCAGTGTCCTAACATTTTCACGTAACTGTACATTGTTGCTGTTGTTCATTTGGCAAATATCTCACTGCAAAAGCAAAAAAGCTTGCTGAGTAATTATTCTCTAATTTCTAGTGCAAATAAGACAAAACTTACTTACAAGTAACTTTTGAGCAAAATATAGGAGATTGTTTTGTCAATAATTTCTTAATATTCATGAAAAAGTAACATTGGCAGATTATTTAACTTGTTAGAAGACATTTTCCCATATTATAAGATAAACAAACTACGATCAGTGGAGGATTAATATGGTTTTTGTGACATATAAAACATATTTGTGGTTGGGAATTTTCAGGGAGTCTGAAACTTACAATAATTAGCTGAGTAAGTTAGCGTTCACTGCTCTTAGTTCAGTGTGATTTATTTTGACTAATATTTTGTACAACCTTTTCAAACTTCTCTACTACATCAGGTGGCAAACCTCCAAGTCAATACTGAAAGTAGAAGTTACTGCAGACATTTTAAACAATACAAAATTGCTGACTCACTATATAATGGACCTAGAGAGGACAAACTGAGCACAGCTGGTGACATTTACAAGATGTCTGTGGACCTAAAACATTGAAACTGGCTCGTGAAGTCTTAAGTGCCACAAGATCTACTGTCTGCAAGTTCCTATCTCTGTGGCTGCCACAAAATGGGTGAATGCTCCACATACACAGTAGAGAGAGACCTTTGGGAGGTAGTGTGTGTAAAAAATCTGGAGATTTAAACTTTCTGGCACAGATAGCAACAGAGAAAAATACACATACAGTAGTACACACACTTACTTTTCCAACCTCAGTCTGCATTTCAGTGCTTTTTCATCCACTTATTAACATTTCAGCCATATTAATTATACATAGGTGAATTCTCCCCACTCAGATGTACCAAAATCATTCAGACATTTCTTTCCTGGGATTGAAGCATCAATATTTTACTGGCTGTCTGTTTGTTAACAGCCAGGGAAGTAAAAAAATGCCCACTGTGCTTTGTTCTGGTTTGCTTTCCCACAGAGCTGTGAAAATGAAAAACATACTTCTCCCTTTGTCCCCGGGCTCTTGGTATTTCTTCAGCTATACTCACTGTCCAGTTATACAGGGGATTTCTCCATTTTCCTGTCTGGATGTTTCTCCATATCTCCCCTCACCACCTCCTCTCTCACCCTCTTGACTTATCTTGTGCCTCTCTCTTCTCAGATCCATTTAAGGTTCAGCCGTTTCCCACAAGAATGAAGTGTTGCAGGAATAAGAAATTACATGCTCTGATTTTTTAGTTTGTTTTTTTTTAAGACCTGATCTAGCCTGCAGAGTGAGATATTTGCAGTGTTGCTGGTGCCCTTTGGTGAGAAGCTATTTAGGTTTACAAGCTCCTGGCCCCGAGTGTGTCTTCATGAGTGTGTGTGTGCCTGAAACTGAGCCATTGGGTTCAGAGGGCACAAAGAAGTAGGAGCTGTTGGTGTTTGCTTCTATGTAGGATGTACATACATGGTCATCCACTGATTGTGAGCAACAACCACAACACATGTAACACATGCACACACACACACAGATCAGTGTGTTGATCTCTTTTTATGTCTCTGGCTGTCTCTTACATTTGATATGGCTATAAAAATGTTCCTTTTCTCAGCTTTGGTAAAAACAGATAAACTATTGTTAATCTCTTCAGAGAGTAAAAAACAAACTCCTCTAGGGACAAAAAAACAGACTGTCTGCAAACAAAGGCTGCTTTATGAACGGCCATATGATTCATCCTGTCTCTTTCTGTCATAAAAAAACAACCTCAAGATCTACTACCATCCACCAACAAACATGCAGTCATGCATTAACAACTGATACTACGTACTGTGATGAATATTATAATCTACTATGGTTTTGAGTTTTCTTTAGAGTGGTAATTTACTATGCAGTTTCTGCAAAATAAATAAATTAATAAATGGAGCCTCGTTTTAAAAAATGTGTATATTTTTAGGCGAAAAACGTGCTTGCCCCTTTAGATAAACTCACAGAAACTGAACGATGTAATGGAAACACTCAAAAAGTTTCCACTACATTCCTTTCAAAACATGTGATAAACAAGCAAACAGTTATTTGCCTTTCCAGGCTTTTATTAAATTCATAGTTGAAAAGGAATGGAAAGCACTGCTGATCATATGCTCCTGTGATTTTAGATCAATGTGAATTAATGCTTGGGTATTGTAGTTGTTCACAAACAGATATAAATGAAAGTTAAGGCCTTAGCACTAGCTTTCTTCTAAATACCATGGAATTCTTTAGTGTCAGCAGAACTAAAGTTTATGACTAGTGCTTCAGGGTTAGCACTACTAACTTTATAACTAACTACTAACTTTCCCACCAATGACTACTTATAATGGATCAAAAGAGAGACTGTATTGGGACCTGCATCTTCTTGTTTATTTGTAGCATCCTCCAACTCCACACTGGATCCAGACATCTCCAGCTAGATAAAAGATCACGGCTGAATTTTTTTACATTTATAAAGCAGGAGAGTAACTTTAAAATAAAGCCATATCAAATATTAGTCAATACAATAAATTGAGGCTGTAGAACACAAATTTTGGATTGGTAAATTACATTTTGCTAACAGAAAAAATGCATAAATCCAGTGATAGAGAGCAAATTTCATAATGTCATTCAAGCATAAGTGTATTACTGTTGAGATGTTATTTCACTTAACTTAATTACTTCTGAATTTTCAAGCATATTTTGCATTTGACACTCATTTTAATGAAAGACTTTAAAAAATTGTCTCTAAATGCCAGATACTAAATGACTCCTGATCAGGACATCTTTAAAAAATGATTATTAAGAGAAGAATAAATACTAAAGCATAGAATCAGTCAAAGCAAGCCTGCTTGTAATGAGTCATACTTTCTTCATTGTTGCCAGCTTTCTTGTCTGAGTTTTAGTTCCTCAGTAAATCCCACAGGCTCCTGCACCGTTCGATTAAAGTGATCCTTATACTGAGAGACCTGCTCACAAATTGCTTTGATTGAGCTTGTTCATTTTAAATATGCTCCATCTGCACAGCATCTGCCAAGTTTCAAAAACCAATAGGTGGTGCACCTGCCAGAAGAACACTACTTAGTAATTATAACTTCTGGTGTATGCTGGTATGTGCTGTGACAAAAGTATGAATTCCTGCAGTTTCTGTACACTGTTTCCACTTACCTTTCAAGACAGGTGAATGCTTAAATCTTAGCCACGCACACTACTGTAGTATGAGCTTTCTATGGTATAACCTTGTGTAAATATTGAGTATTATGGTATTTACACAAAAAAATTAAAATGTCACATTAAAGCACTCTATGAAAGTAAAAGTGTTGGAAAAATTATTCATACTGTTACATTAATTATCTTAACATATCAGTAATTTATTCCAGATATGCTAATGTTATTTGTAGCATTTACTTATTGTTAGCATGAATCGACCCATAGATTACAATTTCATTCACAATATTATATAACAAAAACACCTAATCTATTAGTCTGTATCTGGTTGTACTGTTTAAGTAATAGTGGTTGTTATGCAGATTATTATCACATTTTCTTATTTTGTTCACATTTTATGCAAATGTCAACTGTGATGGACAACATGTTTGAATGTGTGACTATAGAAATACTCGTGGAAAAAAGGAAAAATGTCTTAGTGAGTTGCATTTATAGAGCCCCTGGATCAAACATTGAAGTATTCAACAACTGGATAGAAGAAAAATTTATAACAATTAATCAAAAAATAATATTTTTCTGTGGGGATTTCAATATTGACCTTCTCAATCCAAATAAACATAGAATGACTGAAGAATTTATTAACACCATGTTCAGTTTAAGCCTGTATCCTAAAATCACCAGGCCCAGTCGCATTACATCGCACTGCGCTACCTTAATTGATAATATTTTTACAAATGTGCTGGAAAATAATTTAACTAGTGGAATATTAATGAATGACATAACCGATCACTTACCAGTGTTCATAGTCTACGACTGTAAGTGCAAAACAGACGATCAAAAAATAGAGACGCATTACAGACGGGTTACGTCTGAAGAGACACTAAAAGCTCTAGAAGCTGAGTTGTTGGCCTATGATTGGAGATTAATATATAAAATGAATGATGTGAATTTAGCATATGAAGAATTTCTAAAAATATTTAAAATATTATATAACAAGCACTGCCCAATCAAACAATATAACAGGAAAAGCAATCAAAAAAATGAACAGTGGATCACAAAAGGAATACAAAAGGCATGTAAAAAGAAAAACAAACTTTATAGAGAATTTCTAAAACATAGAACGTCTGAATCAGAAAACAAATATAAGAAATATAAAAATAAGTTAACTAATATTATAAAAACATGTAAAAAGGACTATTATCATAAATTACTGGATAGGAATAAAAACAACATTAAGGAAACATGGAATATTTTAAATAGAGTTATTAGAAAAGCTAACAATAACAAATATCCAGACTATTTTATAGATAATGAACAGAATATTACTGATTTGAAAAGTGTCGTCAATAAATTCAATAGATTTTTTGTTAATATAGGACCTCAATTAGCAGAAAAAATACCGACTACAAAAACTGCAACTCAGCAATATCTAATTGAGAATAATCCCAGCTCCTTATATCTCAAGCCTGTACTAGAAGAAGAAATCATAAACATTGTGAATAACTGTAAAAATAAGACTTCCACTGACTGTGATGATCTGGACATGAAAACTATTAAAATAGTAATTAAAGGAATCTCTAAACCACTAACTTATATTTGCAATTTATCATTTCAAACAGGATCATTTCCCAACAAAATGAAAATAGCGAAGGTCAAACCAATGTATAAAACTGGCAACAAACACCTCTTCACTAACTACAGGCCTGTTTCTCTTCTCCCACAATTTTCTAAAATCCTGGAAAAACTCTTTAAGAAAAGACTGGAACAATTCATAGAAAAACATTCGCTACTTATCAGCAGTCAATATGGATTCAGAGCAAACCGGTCAAAATCGCTGGTCAGAACTGACTTAATAGAAGAAATAACCAACGCAACAGATAGTAAGAAACTGGCAGTAGGGATATTTATAGATTTAAAGAAAGCTTTTGATACAATAAATCATGAAATCCTACTTAAAAAATTAGAACGCTATGGAATTAGGGGAGTAGTTTCTGACTGGATGAGGAGTTATTTAAAGAGCCGGAAACAATTTGTGAAATTGGGAGATGTGGAATCTGATTGGCAGGAGACTGTCTGTGGAGTACCACAAGGATCAGTATTGGGACCAGTTTTATTTAATCTTTATATAAATGATATCAGTAAAGTGTCCAATGTATTAAAATTTATCTTATTCGCTGATGACACAAATATTCTAGCCTCAGGAGACAATTTAGAGCATCTTCTCTCAACAGTCACTTCAGAGATTAGTAAGTTAAAGATATGGTTTGACCATAACAAATTATCCTAAATTTGGACAAGACGAAATTCATGGTCTTTGGGAACTGTTATAAAAATACTGAAATCCAAGTTCAAATAGAGGACGTAACTCTAGAAAGGGTTTTTGCTAATAAGTTCCTCGGTTTAATAATAGATGACAAAATCAGTTGGAAACCTCATATTCAACATTTACAGAGTAAACTCAGTAGAAGTATATCCATATTGGCTAGAGCTAGACATGTATTGAATGCTAAATCACTTCATATTCTATATAACTCTCTGATTTTACCATATCTATCATATTGCTGTGAAGTGTGGGGAGTTAATTACAAGAGCTCTTTACATCCGGTAACCGTCCTACAGAAACGAGCCATTAGAATCATCCATAATGTTGGTT
This sequence comes from Gambusia affinis, assembly GCF_019740435.1. Lineage (NCBI taxonomy): Eukaryota > Metazoa > Chordata > Actinopteri > Cyprinodontiformes > Poeciliidae > Gambusia > Gambusia affinis. Next base: position 23,740,787 of record NC_057878.1, read on the forward strand.
ATTATGAGCATACAAACCCGCTCTTCATAATATCCAGAATTCTCAAATTTGACGAGCTTGTAGAATTTAAAATGGCTCAATTTATGTTCAAGGTATCTAAAAGTTGTTACCTGAGCACATACAGAGCACGTTTTCTGAAAGAGAAGGGGTATAACTTAAGGGGTCACTCAAACTTCAAGATCCGCAATTTTAGAACAACAAGAAAAAGCTTCTGTATTTCAATTAAAGGTGTAAAGTTATGGAATAAGTTACATGAAGATTTAAAACAAAGCAATAGTTTAACTCAATTCAAAAGAAAGTACAAAGAGGTAATTTTCAATAGATACACACATGGGGACAGAAAGCAATAAGGTGTGTATTGAAGATAACAACTTGGTGTCAGGGTTTAGAAAGATAAACCAGCATAAAATGGGAAAATGTATAGGTAAATATTAGTAACTGTTACTTCTGACTGCCACTTTGATTTTGATTTTTTTTAATGACAGTAGGACTCTAAAGTCTCAAGTGTTTAGGGGTAGGAGTTTATAAGTTCTCACTTCTTCCTACCCCATTTTGAGCATGATATGTTAACTGAAACAAAAAATCTGTATTTTCTCTTCTTTCTTATGCACTTCTTGTTACTGTGCACTATTTTATTTTTATATTTGTATCATGTTCGAATAAATTTCATTTCATTTCATTTCAAATACATAACAAGGGGATAATAGTTAGTAGGGCAACCTGCTCATGCATCCAGTCTGTTGTAAGTGACTGCAGTTTTCAAACCTTATTTTTGTAATAGGAGCAACAGGACCACTCCTTTTCTTTTTCAAACCATGACTGTTTGTTTAAATGTGATAGGTAATATTTCAAAGAGCAAAATATTTTTTTCTTGTAACCTAGAAAACAAGTGTTATAACAATCAATCAGCCATCTACCCGGCAGTGTGCAGCAAAGATGAAGAGGAGGGCCATTGTTGTGATACTCTGTATGTTATGCCCTTTATCCAGCATTTAGTTGTTGGGACTTTAAGCTAAAGGAGCAGTATGATGTTTAAGGTTTTCAAAAAAGACATTTTCCACAGTTAATTTAACATCGCTGAATTAGTGAGTGATGACTTCACATTTTACAGTTATTTGGCTCATAAACCGTCTTAAGCTAGGTTAATTCCTGCTTACCAAAAGTCCAGTATCCGTCTCCATGTAAGCAAACGACTGTTGTTGATCATCACTTTTGGGCAATGCACCTTTTAGTATTTTTCCAAGTAAAAATGTCAGAGATGTGTTCTTTCAGTTTTAGTGCTTTCCATTTGTTTTGAAGTATAGTTTCTTGCTGAGGTGAAACATTTCTATAAATGATGGCAGAACTTTTGGGACTTCTGAGGTAGACATACGCAATCTTCCTTTCAGTGTACAGAATGAGAATTTACAGCTTTGACTCATTGGTTCAGTTGTTTAGCTCACATGTTCCCCTGTACCTCGCTGCACTGCTCCGTCTCTGAAAACAAGATCTCAATTTGGAGTATTTGGAAATTGCTCACACACAAACACAGATGCACACACAGCTCCTCGGAGAAAAGTGCAGAGTCAGGGTCCGCTGAGGGCAAGCACAAATTATCCTGACAGATACCTCCTGTCGCTCTGTCTCCTCTCCTCTTTCCTGCTGGCTCTTTCTCCTGTTCTCGCCCCTAGATTCATGTCCCTGCTCCCACCCTCGTCGCCGTTGCCCAATGGATTCCATCTATCATCTTTCATCTGCTCTTGCAACTTTTCCCATCTCACCTCCTTCGATCTTTCTCCCCTGCCAACTTCCTTCCTTCTCTATCACCTTTGCTCTCCTGTTTTTGACATATTTTTGTTCAATTTACTATGTGTGATATAGTCTAATTTATCTCCTTCTTTCCATCCCTCTCCAATCTGTCGGTCTCTACTATCAGCTGGTCTTTGATGAATCAAAGTCAGCAGTTTCAGAAATTAAGGACTACTAAATACCTTTTCTAAGTCACATCTCTCTTTTTTCTTTCTAGTATTTCTATTTGCATTTCTTTATATTACATCTGGCCTTTTTTACCTCTATCTTCCTCTTCAAAAACAGGAAATGATACGTAATGTCATGATGGCTAACCATAAAATAATCACATGCAATCAAGTCCAATGATATTTTTGGTACCAAAGCCAAATCATGCTTTCTACAAGCAACATATGCACCCTTTTGTGAAGTATGGGGAGTAAAAACAATATTAAGTAGTGGTATGACAACTACTTTCCACATTGGTTACAACTGCAAACATGCTTTCCAATAAACACAGAATAGTTCCAAATTTGCAAAGTGAAAGAAAGACATGCTTTCCTTTCATAAAAGGAAAGCTTGGGACCTTTTTTACATTTTAGTTTTATTTTTTGCCAATTTTCCAACATTTTCCTTTGCCAAGCAGCTGAAGCTCAGTCATATTGGATGAAGAGTCTTTGTGAACATCTTAAGTTTTATCAAAGATTTTTTCTATACGTGACTTAATCTAAATAAATTATTTGCATCTCTGGCTGTATTTTTGGAGCTCTTGTCTTACTAGAAAGTAAACCTTCAACCTGGTCTTAAGTCATTTTCAGTCTCTAAAGAAATTCTGCAAACGTTTCCTGTAAATACATATGCTAACCACACTTTTCAGATTTGTAAAAACAAACAAAACAAAAAAACTATGTGTCATTATCTTTCCACCCCACTACTTTGTGTTGGTCTCTTAAATAAAATCCTAATAGAACTTAGTAAAGTTTGTGGTTGGAATGGGACAAAATAACATAAAAAGGTTTGATGGTGATGAACATCCTTAAGTCACTGTAAAAAGAGGTTCACATGCAGTCAGCAAAAAAAAAAAAAAAATTCAGCATAACCTTGGAGGTTGTTTTTCGCTCTGCCTCAATCAGTCATTTAACTTTATGCCAGATTTACTCTCTCTTCTGTGTGTCTCGTGTAATATGAGTCACATATCAAATGTGAACACTGTTGTCTGCAAATGTAGAATTATTTTATCACACATGCAGACACATCTGGCTGGCAGGCGGAAGCCGTGCAGACTTGACCAAGAGAAGAGTGAGAAGATGGAGTGATGTGATGTGACACTGGCCTCCGGGCAGAGAGGAGAAAGGTGGAGGGAAGAGAATGCATAACAGAGGGAGGAGGAGAGAGGAGCAGCATGTGGAGTGACAGTTCGATTACCAGCTGTGGGCATTTAGCAGCTGCCTGCATGTTTGGATTAACATCACTGTGACTCTACCAGCAGGAGAGTCAAACATCCAGACAAAAGTTCAAACAAAGAGGCAAAGACGGTGTTATCACTGTTTTAGGATGGAAAAAGTAGGAGATCACTACAGAAAATGAACAGTGATCTACAGAAAAGGAGATCACTACAGTATCACTTTCTTCTGTAGGAGAAAAGCAGTGATTGGTCTGTTTACCTGCTTTTGAGGTTAAAGCGGTGTTATTGGTAAACTATGCAGTGACTGCAACAAGTGCTCACAGAGAAATGTCAGCTGTTTGTTTTGTACAGTTGGGGTCAAAGTCTAATTGGTGTGGTATTTGTAGAGACAGGTGTATTCATACAAAAAATATAATGGATCAACTAAAAAAACATTAGTCATATGTTCAACACATTCAATGAAACAGCTAAAAACAAACGAGACATAAAACATGGAAAAATAAATCTACATCAAGAATTACAATAGACTGCAACAAAAATTTAATACAGTAATCCCTCGTTTATCGCGGGGGTTACGTTCCGAAAATGACCCGCGATAAGTGAAATCCGCGAAATAGAAAACTTTTTTTTTTTACAATTAGCAACTATTACATGTACTGTATACAAATACAGTGACTCACGTGTAGGCCGTTTCACTGCTCTTCAGACTGGGCCGCTGCATCCTGACTGCGCTCTGCAGTGTTCTCTTCTTCGAAATTACAAGATAATTTGGCCAACTTAATGTAAATTTGCCAAGCTGTTTTATGTACGTACATATAACTGCACGACAAATGATAGCACAATTAAGTAGCATGTTTTGATACAAGAAGCGGGAGTGAGTTTTACCGAATCAGAATGCAGAGCACAATGCACCAAAAAAAAAAAGCATTATGAAAATCCATGAAATAAGCTTTGATATTCATCCATCTGTCTGTTCAAAACAAACGAAAAAATCCCATAAATGTTTGCACTTGTTGATACAAGTGATGTCTTGGTGTGAAATCTGAATTTTAAAGTAAGGAACAAAATTTCTGGAATATAAATAAAGAAGATTTTAGTACTGGATGGTAAAAACTCTCAATCTTTAAGCCTTAAAACTGCAAAGATGTGTGGTGATTTATGGATGCTGTAAATTAGTGCAGTTACAGGTCTACCTGATCAATGTCTGCTACTTTAACTACTGACTACTATGTTATGTGAGAAAATATGTTTGGTCAGTGTTGCCAAAAATGTGGTCAAATCTAAACGTTTTGAACATGATTCGATTTAAATTAATGGATAATAGAGTCCATCTTTGATATTCATCCATCTGTCTGTTCAAAACAAACGAAAAAATCCCAACCACTTCGCACTTGTTGATACAAGTGATGTCATGTTGCAAAATAGATTTGATGATATATTAACCGGTAATGTAGTGACTTTAAATTATGCATTCATACATAACCTCCTTCAGGTATTGTTGGCAATAATGATAATACCTCTGTGGTGATTTATGGATGCTGCCTGGAGCCCTGAAGGTCTACCTGATCAATGTCTGCTACTAAGTGAGAGCATAATTTCATATTTGGGGCTTTGACTTTCAGAAATAAGAGACTGTGGACTCTTGCTACATAAATAAAAATCTACTCTGGTAGACTCAATTTGTGTATTGGATCTAATCTTCACAATCTGCTACTGAAAATTGCTTGAACACAATCAGATGTGATTTGTAACACATCGTTAAATTCCTCATGGGTTGTTTTTGCTCACAGAAGCGTCTGGAAATGTTTTCTTTCCATCTTGTCCTGTGCAGTCCCCTCCCTCAAAAGTTCCAGCAGAGAGTTTTCAGAATCAGTCCATGAGCTGTCCTTCTCTGTACTTTGCTTTTAGCAGCATTGTCCAAGTGGAAATCTGTTTGAAAACAAGGTTTGGATCTCATTAACAAAGAAACAAACTTTTTTTCCCCATCTTTTTAAAATCAATCTGGAAATAATGGGCCTGTAGTATGAACAAAGCCTTCAAATCTCCTGATTTTTTTTTTTTCTTGGATTGCATCCATGGTAAAATAACAAGCATGCATAAGTGAATGAAGAAAAAAAGAGGAAGAACTGCAGAATTACAGTTTGTTGTGGCTTACAGGCATCGTCGCTTTTGCAAGAAGCATCTGTTAGCGGTCAGAGGGCTTGGCGGAAACTAGCAGATCTATAATTTCTTTCCTTTTTCTGACAGCGAGCCAACAGTGCAGTTTTGCTTCTCTAAGAACAGTCTTAGAATATCCCTTATGGCTAAATTTGCACTCTGACACTCACATGACTAAAGCAGAAGCAGTACATACACTATGATTTACCCCAGATGTTCTGTTTTAGGTAGTCTGAAATTCCATATTTAACCTGCTTTTGTTATAACCAGTATTGTTAGGATGTGTATCAGCTGATTTATTCAACCTTTTATGTTTTTCTGAATTTATGAAATTGATTATGAATTATGAAATTGATCTCAAACGGTTAAGCCCTTACTGCCAAACAATGTCCTTAGCTGAAGGACATTTTTGAATTTAGACGCAGAGTAATTATGTAGTAAAGATGTGTTTGAAAGCTTAAAATAACAGGGTTTATTTTGCCAGCAGCATAATTTTACACTGAAAATTTTAGAAAGCAACCTATAATTTGAGTGAAGAACAGCCATTGGAAATTTTGCTTTCAAGAAAATCATAAGTTGTGTAATGTAATTATTTAATATACCATTATTTAAAACAAATGTGAGTGAAGCATTTGTATCTTCATTTATCTACTTTTTAAAGTTGATTTGAGTGTCCTTGAACATATAATCAATAGTCCATGACTTTCTGTTTCCCAGACAACATGCAGTTGCCCATTTCTTTCAGCCACTGACCGATGTGTAGGAATCACTAAAAACTTTGCTACTTGTTTTCAGTAGATTCATTTTAGAGGAAACAAGGTGGGAGAATCAAATTTGAAGGTCTTTGTTGCACTTTGGTGAGTCTCTGTACATCAGGAATTGGCTACAGTTGAGTATATTTGGGGAAATAAGAGCCAAAAACAGGAGTGATGATGGGATTTAACAGTTTGTTAGAAGCGGTGTACCTCTCACACATGCATGGATTGGAAACCTCAAACTCCTCTGAAGAACCTTTTGTTAAACCACAAGCTTTGTTTGCATCAGCATGAGCACGCTGTGTGAATGGGGGTCTTAGAAGTTGTTGGGTTTATTTATTCTTAAAGGCATAAATCTAAAGGTGAGCATGATACTTGTCCTTCTCCAAGATGTGGAGAAGGCAGTGTGGAAACAGTTGTGTGCCCTCTCTCTGATTCAATGTGGAGAGTGAAAGATAAATTGTAAAGGGGACACATTAGGCAAAATTCACATTGTTGTACTTTCATGTGGATCTCTACTGCTTCTACAAACAATCCAACCGCTTAAAAAAAGTTATTAATTTTTGGTGTCTAGAAAATGTTCTATTTCAAAAGCCTTTGGGATGTAATGTCACAAATCAGCAGAAACTGCCACTAACCTAGCAACCCCATTGAAGTCCAGCTCGTCACCTAGCTCCTCAAATTGAGCTCCGGCATATTTGTTAAGCTGGTTTTTACCTCTGTATGCGATGTACAATGGCTGCTGGAAAAGACAAGTGTTTTGTGGTTGACTTACCATCCAGAAACCTCTTGCTGCATTCCTGTTGATTGTGCAGGAGGCTTCACGTCTGCTTTTCAAAGATGTAGGAGTCTATGATTGTGCATCTGTTTGCAGCCATTTTCATGTATGAGTGTAAACATTGAGTTGAGCAGCAGACTGTTTGGAGTTATAGTGACAAGAGGATCTAAACATTTTATTCTGAAATGAGTCGCAAACAGGCAGAACTGATCAGATTACAATCAAATTTTCTGAGGATGATTTTGTCCAAAAATGTTATGAACATGTTTTATAGATCCATCCTAAGCTGTTCAAGGAAGCACAATAGATCACCTTTAAAGGTTGTTGGCTATAAGTTTTGCCTTTGCACCTTTAGACGGAGATAATTGTATGTGTTAAACAACTCGAGATTAATTTACAGAAAAACTAGAATAAAAGTAACAAGAACCACACTGAAGAATAATTAGAGAAGGAGTTGTCATTGCACAAAAGAGGTGTAGGTAGCTGTCACCACAATGAGACGTTGTTTTAGGAAATATATGACAGGAGCTGTGACACACTCCCTCACTCACGCACCCTCAGTTGGCTGCAGAAACACACACATGCGTGCACAGTGACAGTCTGCACCATAAATCTGGTGGTGATGGGGGGGTTTCTGCCTGAAACATGGTGGGAGGGAAAGAGGTGTGTGACCCTTATCATGTTGGGAGGCTGCTCACCTGTCAGATCAGACACAAACAGGAGGATGATAACAAACAGAAACTCACGCACAGGTAGAGGCACAGCTAAAACATCTATTCTTGGCTACATTTTAGAAAGCAATCAGTGATCTGGTGGGTTTTTAGTTCATGTACTGTTTTTGTGATATGACAGGAATAATCACTTTATCCATGCGAAAATGTGAATTTACCTGTCATTAATAAAAGAAATACTGCTTGATCAGAAAAAACAACAACATAACCATGTATTGCTTTTAGTGTTTTCTTTCCCAGGCATATATAATAGAATAGAATAGAAGTACTTTATTCATCCCAGCAGGGTAATTACTTCGCAGTTGCAGCATAGAGACAAGACACAGTAACAGTAACTACCACAGAGTAGTAGTTGTAGATAAAATATAAAATGCTATAAATTGTAAAATTGTAAAGTGCTGTAAAATATAAAATGCATCTTAAGAGCAGTTCTTGCAGAGATTCAAAAAATGCAGATATGTATATGTAAATATATGTACAGCAAGTGTGCCACAGTGCAGTTGTGCAAAATTGGGCTGATTAGTGCATATTAACGTCAATAAAGGTAAAGCTGCATAAAATACCTCCGTTTCAGTCACACTTCAGGGATTATCTTATGTTCTTGTCTTAGTAAAATATATTGTTTACTGAAATTATTTAAGTTCAATCTTAAAAGTGAACAAATACAGAAAAGTTTCTGCCATGTAGTAATGTAATTGAAGAAAATAGTATTGAAATGGAAAAGCTGGGTGAATACACCTTTGCTTATTTCATAAGATTTAAGAAAGTCTTTTTGTCTGTGTCTGTGAATGTCTATAAAAGGATCACTTTGGGAAGTGTGCTTATCTTGAGCAAACAGGTCAGTGAGACCCAGTTAGTATGTGAAATATTATAATTCAGGAGAAGACAGTTGGAAAAAGACATTCCTGCACTTCAGTGTGGTTTGGAGTTGAGTCCTGTGCTTTTATATCAAAAACTTCAGTCTTTCATGCATTCTTACATGTTGGTTTCTTATTTTTTCTGCAGATAATTTGTTATTTTTTCCATTTGCCTAGTTTCTGTGTTCTTGCAACAAAAATTTGCTCAATATATACATTTTAAAAGTACAGTTGAATGATATTAAACACTGTGTATGTTTAGTTTACCCAGTTTTTGTATTCAGTCAGTATTTTTGCTCAGTGCTTCAGATTGCTGTTCTCTTTCTGCAGTTCCACATCTAGCCTTCGGTATCAAGTCAACCTACGCACCCAGGTTGAATTCAATCAGATTCTTGTCCTAATATTCACTTCTCCACTTGTCAAAACAGAACAAGTTGTTTTTAAGAAGTTCTGTCAGGTGAAAAACTCTTCTCTCTTGGAAGCATGGCAACAAGACTTCAGCATACAATGTTGTATTTGAAAAAACTACTCAACTTTTTTGGCTCTATTAGACCAAAGTACAGAGGTTTACATAGGTTTAACTTTGTACTCGCATTATAACTCCAGCTAAAACATGTTTGCTTCTAAAAAAGGGGAGGTGTAACAAACGCCCGTTAACAAATAGTGAAAAGATTAACACCCTTTTCATATTTGTGTATTTTTAATATGTGTGCAATGTGGCAGCAGCTTACCATGAGCTTAAATTTTATTATGCAGAGGCACACGATACCTTCATATGGTGAGTCACTTTAATGACCAGAGTTGCTGGTGGATGATATTTTTAACAGCAATAAAGTCATAAGTAGCTCTTTAACTGCACAGGAATTCAAGGGTGCACAAGCGTCAGTAAAATGCATGAAGATCAGAGTGGGAAAAATTATTCAGCACTGATATGGTCAGGAGTGATCGGTATGCTGTAAACAAGCATGCAGGTAAAGTTCACCCGAAACTTTTTGCTTTAGTTTAAGAAAAACCATTAATTGTGGAGGAACGTGTTTCAGTTAAAATCAAATGTTAAAGCCTTCCTTTATAACTCCCTCCAGGATTTTATTCCCATGAAGCTATTTTAGAGGCAGGCAGGTGTGCCTTTGGTATCCAGACACAGAGGCAGCACTCCTGCTGTGAGTCCACAGATAGACCTTAACATTTGTTGTCAAAAAACATGAAAGAAACAAGAATAGAAATAGATTTCTTGTCAGTAAAGTCCTTTTATAGTAGAAAACAATTCCCAGCATCCTGTCTGCTAGCATTTATTGAGAGTTCATCTTTCATGGTTTTTTAGAATGTACTTTTAAATGATAAGCATTTTTTCCCCAACAAAAGAGCACCTAATGTTTTAGGCATGAGCAATGATATTTTGGAGTTAAATCTGAAACTTGATCCATCCATCTCCTACTTTTAGTAGAGAGTCCTCTTCATGGTAACAGCCCAGTTATTCCATCTTAATAGATCTGATTTATCAGGACACATTTGTCTTTGGCAGGTATGACTATGTAGAGATCCATGATGGGAACTCGGAGTCAGCAGACCTTCTGGGAAAGCACTGCAGCAACATCGCCCCTGCACCAATCATATCGTCTGGCCCATCTCTTCACATCAAGTTTGTGTCGGACTACGCCCAGCAGGGGGCAGGTTTCTCACTTCGCTATGAAATACACAAAACAGGTAAGTCAAAGCTACCTAAGGTTTTTTTTTTGAAGCAGTAGTCCAGGGCCCCAATTTTTAATTTTTTTACAGCAAACTTTTACAAATGTACTGTAATCTGCATTAGTAAAGATATTTTTTTCTTAGTGGATAAGGCACCAAAACTGGCTTCAGCCCAGGGCCCTATATCCTTGTAAATCCGGCTCTGCCCACCTCTCCCAAAACATGTTAGGCATTAATCATAAGAATGGTATTATAACACATTTATTTGACCTTAAAGTGATTAGACACAGAAATTTTATTTTTGTGGAAAATAAACAAGGAAATGTGTCATAAATTGTGACAAAATATTAGATTTTTTTTTACATTTCAATTTTTCAGTCAGAAGAAATGAAGAATTTTTACAGTAAATTAATGAATATAATGCAACTTACAAGAGGTTATCATAAAAAACTACAAGAGGACTAAACATGCTTCATTAGGTGATCAGGCCTTGTTTATCTCCCTGGTGTAAATGGAGTCAGAGGGAAGGCATCAGGAGACACAGCGGAGGACCCCTGAGGGCCCTCCAGCATGTCCAGGCAGGTCATTTCTTCACATCATGACACTTAGTGTGTGTATATAAGTGTATGTGTCTGACATGGCTCCCCTTCACGCCGCCATGGGTCAGCTGAAGCGAGACCAATTGAGATCAAGGGCAAGTGAGACACAGAGGCGAGCAGTGGCGGCCTCACAGCCATCTTGTCCCGTTCCTTCTGAAAGCATTCCTCACATACCGGCCTAATTGAGTCCTGAGCTCCCGTTCCCCTGAGACCCACCCACACACACAAACACACACACACACACACACACACACACACAGAGGGCTGAGGTTACTAACACAACACGTGTGGTTGTTGGTGTTTCTCACATGCTGGCACCAACCTTTTGGGATTTCTTGAGCGCATTTGTATAAGTGTGATTGTTGTTTATTTGTAAATTCAGACCTGATGGACTTTAAAACAAGCCTGGTATCAATATTCACACGCCAGCACCCCAAGAAAAAAAAGAACTGAAAGAAGAAAGAAAGGACAACTTGTAAATCATCTCATTTAATTTGAAGTAAAATAGAAATTTTATTGTAAATATTTGCTGCTTTGTTTCTAGGATGTTTGGTTCAGATTGCTTGTCTAAGCATATTTAGTTTGTCTATTTATTATTTAGATCATTAGCTTTATTGCTGTAGATTACAATCATATGCAGAGAAGATTGTCATTCTCTTTTCATAAATAGGTATAATAAGATTTGGAACAAGTTTGCCTGCCGCTTTCTAGTGTCTTGCTTGAAAGTACATTCATTTAAATAATATTCCATATTTTTAGCTCGCCATCAGCAGAGGAAACATGGTGTTTACAGGATCACTGTTTATTCGTTTCTAACTGTAGAGCTTTGTGTTGGTGTCCGACCCTCACTGGCACTGATGATGGAGCCATTTGGAACATTCAAGCTGTTGTCGCACTGCTAACAGGATCTTGTTTTTCTGGAAGGTGCAGCCGAACGTCTGGTTGTGTGGGTGAATTTTGTTGGAAATGTATGCCAGTCGCAAATATTGTCCAGCCTCACCGTGAACCATTTAAATATAAAATATGTTGTTGTGTCTTAGTCCACTGTGGATTTATTTTAATATTTTGCTTCCAAGAAGCCAGCTCTTAAAATAAAGCTGTATTTGTCAATAGTTATTGTCTTTCAGAAGGTTTTGGTGGGCTTCCAATGGGATTTCAGCACTAACAGTGCATAACTGTGTAGTAGAAAGCCTGCAAAGTCTGACTTGCATTATTTATTCATCCTAGGGGTGAACTTTTGAACTTTTAAGTTTTAGCACAATATTTTGTGGTAACAATAAAAGTGATACAAACTATTTATTGCTACATTAGTTTCATAGAGGAGTCTGATTCATGGAACTCTTTAATCATACTTTCAAATTTAACTAGAAGGAATGATGCTCTCATTGAAAAAACAACTGTGGAAAAAGTAGTCAAGGTAACAATCCCGACAATACAGCTTTGTGTGGTTTTAAGCATCATTAATTTGAATTTATTGTGACAAAGATAAATCAGAATTATTTTGACAAGAAACAATACAATAAATTCCTAATTCAGCCTCCTATACTCTGATATCCAAAAAAAATCCAGGTGACAAATCAGGCAAGATCAGGCATTAATGCAGATCACTGCATTAATCAGAGAAGTAGTGAAGAGGCACTTGGTAACTCAGGAAGAACTGTTCAGGTGGGAGAATGTTTTGATAGGACAACTTTTAGTCACACACTCAACAAACATGGTCTTTGTGGAAGCATAGAAACAAGAAACCAATTGTTTAGAGAAATCCAAAAGAAGTCCTGTTTGCAGTTTGCCACAAGCCATCTCGGGAACAAAGCAAACGTGAAAGAAGGTGCTCTGGTTGGATCTGACCAGACATTGAAATTCTGGCCTACATTCAAAATGTGACTGGCCCTGACAAAACCATGAACAAGTCTCGCCATGGCGTTTTGAGTTGTTTACAGATTCCAAAAGCGTGGAAGAAAATACTGCCCTTTCAATTTTAGCACTCCCCAATTTTTTTGGAGGGGGGGTTCAGTGACAACCCAAAAAGTGTTGGTAATATTAATGAGCCATGTGTTTACACCAGTCTTGCAAATTATTGGCTAAAACAAAAACAAAAGCGGATGAATTGCCAAGAAAGCCTGGAATATTAATCATCTTTGAGTTCCCCACCACACCCACCGAAACGGCACAGATTTAGTTTAACACAACTCTGAAGATTCACCTTCCAGCAGGGCAATAACTATAAACATACAACCAGAGCTAAATTTATATAATTATGATCATACCACATTAATGTTTAGGAATGGCCCATTCAAAGTCCAGACATAGTGTGGTGGGAAACTAACATCCGCACCTTGGGCAAGTCTTGTGCAAAGAGTAGAAACAGACTGTTTGAAACAAAAAAAGCTTCTGCAAAATATTGAATCAAAGGGTCTAAATGCAAATGAATATCCTACAGCTTGGAGATTTAATTGTTAAGCTTTTATTATTATTCTTTTTTTTTTCTTTTGGATATTTTCTCTTTTATGAAACACTGGTGAGAAGTGTCTTTCCCAGAAAGCTGTTTACTGGATAAAAAGTGGTCTCTGTAGCCAAAAACAGGAACTCTTGTAAACATAAATCAGCGTGAAAACCATTAAACTGATCTGTCCGATTTCCACTGCACTTGAGCTGGAAATAATGAGTCGTTACTGTAACAAAGTCACTCTGTTTCAGCATCATGTGTTGCGATGTTGTTATTTCAGTTAATGGCTTTGTTGTTTTTTTGTTTTTTTTTGTTCCCTTCATCCCCTCCAGTGAATTTTCTTCTTTGTCTTTGTCACAACTCCTGTCTGTTACTGGGAGGACTGGGAAGGTTTGCCAGTTTGGGTTAGGGCTTGCAAATATACAGTGTAGTAGTTATGCAGCAGACTTATAGTTACACGCACACAAATAAAAAATTATGTGTAACAAAATCACAAACATACACATAAACAATGGTAAATCAAATAGACATGCCTTTCTTGTTGATGTTTACAATCCTGTTACTATAGAAACAGTAGTAAATTTTCAGCCAATATGAAGGCAGGCATCAGAACGTGATAGCCAATCAAATTTCACTGTATGGGCATGGTTCCCCCAGCTGTTATTGTGACCCAGAACTCGACACATGCATGCGCGCACGCACGTACGCATACATGCACACTTGAATGCACTGATGCAGGCTGGATGGTTACTGACAAATGCGGGGCAGCTTGCATGTCTGCACGCAAATGTTAGTTCACACATGCAAACGTGCAAGGTTTATTTTTTCACTCACAAGGGGACATTGCAGGGACATATTCTAATTTTACTTTTATTCCTGCAAATTAAACTTGAACTCAAAGTGACCCAGAACTCTTGGATACTCAAATATTTAAACTAAAATTAATACTGCACCCTGTGGGTGACCTGAATGAGATATGAATCAGTTCAGTTGAGTGAAGAGATTTTTTTATTATTTTGTATTTCCCATCTACACCAAATCTCACCTCCACACAGAAACTCAGTGGGCTGTGTAGTGGAGCAGTTATCGTGACAACCCTTTCCAATAACTGGTTTTGTTTACATTCTATCCAGTGCCTTTAGGCGCTTCCTAGCCGCTTCTGTCCCACTACTCATCAGCTCAGTTTATTAGTAAGTCTGACCAATCATATTGCTGCCTCCTCCCACCTCCAGCTCCCATTGAGGAAAGTGGTTCCAGATCTGACCCAGCAACCAGCCAAAGGTTGAAATAACGATGAGATGCTTGACGAAACAGAACAAGCATTTATAGCAGAATTACTTCCTCTGCATCACAGCGCGTTGTGGCCTTTTAAAACTTAGACATTTAAATTACTGTACAATGGTGTGTGGGAGAAAATGTCATCTTTTCATGTTAGAAAAATTAACCGTTTTCATCAGTTTAATATGTGCCACTGTTCAATAACCTGACTGTTAGATTCAGTAGAAAGATTTGTATTTTTCTACTGATGTAGCAGTTTTCTGTTCCATCAGACACAGTTTTCTTGCTAAGACTTGCTAAGACTTGCTGTGTGGGTAAAACCAGCTCCACTAGTCAAACTTTGTGCATAATTAACCAGACACCGTGCTTGGCAGATTTTGTAGTGCTTATAGGTTTCCAAACATCAAGTCTTTTTTTCTTCCACACAATTTAATCAGGCTGATGTCAGGACTGATTGGCTTTCAAAAAACCCACGAAAACATTTTTAGTCAAATATAGATCCATTTGACAGGAAATAAACAGACGGTAATTCCAAGAAGCATAACTAAAATGAAGGAAATACATGACAAAACGCAAATTTCATTATTTTTTGGTAGACGTGCTGGGTAGATTAGATACAATTCAAAATGAATTTAGATTAGAGCACCTGATGTTTATGTTTAGTATTATTCAAGTACCGTATTTTTCGGACGATAAAGCGCACTGGATTATAAGACAGAGTATCAGTGAACAGATCTGTTTTCATATATAAGACGTACAGGATTATAAGGCGCATAAAGCAAAACAAAATACGGTAGTCGGATAGGTCAGATTTTATTCAAATCATTAACAATAACTGTCAATATTACACAAAAAGGTACACTCACTTTTTCAACCATTCATCTTCTACGAATCCATCAAATTCCTTGTCTTCGGTTTCGGAATTTAACATTTAGGCGAAAGCGGCATCCATCAAGCCCAGATCCCTCTCGTCATCATCCAATTCAGTCTCATTGCTGTTGTTTGGCTGTTCATTGATGATTCTGGCCCTCGTGAAAGCTCGGACGACAGTTGAGAAGTGGTTCGCCACCCCAAAACAAGTCTGTTTAGACCAGAGGTCTCAAACTCCAGTCCTTGAGGGCCACAGTCCTGCAACTTTTAAATTTCCCTCTGTTGCACCACACCTGAATAGAATAATTAAGTCATTAGCAAGGATCTAGAGAACTGATCTACACAAGGAGGAGGCAATTAAGCCATTTCATTCCAGTGTTTTGTACCTGTGGCACATCTAAAAACTGCAGGACAGTGGCCCTCGAAGATTGGAGTTTGAGACCCCTGATCTAGACAGCATAGAAAGCTGACTCCACCAGGTTTCTGACCAGCAGCGATTATGCTTTGACAATCAAGGGGAGTGGCTTCGTCGCTTACCAAAGTCGTGATAAAACATACAGTACACTGTTCATACATATAAGGCACACCGGAGTATAAGGAGTACATTGCTGATTTTTTTTACAAATATAGGGATTTTATAGTCTAAAAAATTCGTTAGTTTGTTGTACGGTCAAAAAGTAAAACGAATCATCCACGTAAATCATTCAAAGCTTCAAATTGTTATGGGATTCCTTCTCCTAGGAATTGTAAGTATACGTCTGACTGGAACTGTGTCTTTTCTCTTTGCTTTGTGCTGCTGATTCAAGCTATTCACAAACATTAAATCATTCATGAAATTTACTTCCAAGTCGTTCTTTAATCCACACCTCTTAGCTTCTTTTATCTGGTTATTCTGTTCAGAACACAGTCTTTTAGAGGAAATTAACGCCTTGAATTTTTGTCTAGCTGAAGCTGAGATGTCTGGTAGTTTATAGAAGTAGACACAGTCTTTGGAAAGAGTCAGGGAAATCCTCAATTTTATCTAAATTTTTGTATTTCAAAACAGCTTCATGAATTACATCAGTGAGATATTGCTGGATTTAAACTTTTGGTAAATTGAAGGGAGATTATTTTGCTGTTAATTGTCTTATGGCAACTTGGTTGGAGTTTAGCTGCAAAGGCAGTTTTTTAAAAGAAAAAAATAAATGTGGTGCCATAATAAATGCTGAAAGGTAGTTTCTGGCAAGTTTAAAAGCCTATACTTCAAACTTAAATAACAACCAGGTGGAATCCCAACCTCTGAAATGTTGTGGGTTTTCACGCTGGTTTCAGTGAACTGTGTGTGGTCGCCTGTAATGCATTTCTTTCAGTGGGTGTCTTACAGTAAATAACCTCTGCATGTGCTCTTGTGTGGGCGTGCGTGTGTGTGTGTGTGTGTGAAGATGGGTTGTAAATTTGGATTTTATCTTGCAAAGAACCTATAAGTGGATGTGTGCATTTCAGCTCACAGCATACACACAAACCTGCAAACTAACACATGGCGCAGAAACAAAAACTCTAGTTTCAATGTCAGGATTTTTATGATGAAAATTAATGAGACTGTTACAAATAACTTAAAAATTTATTAGACATTTAACATAACTTTTGCACTTTTTCCAAACATCGTTTAACATAGAATCAACCAAACCTGTTTGAAGGAAAATAGCATTACCGGTAAACATTTTAAGGCAACACAATACACACAACCCTTCCTTGTATTATGTGATGATGAGAACAGCGAAAATATCAGGAGGAAAATTCTGGATATTCACAAATCTGGTTCATTGCTGAGGCTTCAAGATTTCTCATTCATCTGTTCTGTGACTTGAACAGATTAAACAAATATATGCAAGCAGAAACAACTTCGCAATATCCAGCAATCAAACCATTTTAGGAAGAAAACCTCTTCTGTGTCCCAAAGGTAAAAGTATTTTGGTTTAAGATGTGTGTATCAACCCCAGAATAACAGTAAAAGCATTTTAGGATGAGTCCATAATTTGTAACAAGATTTTAATTTGTGGAGACATGTTCTGTGGTCCAATTAATCTAGAATTGAGTTATCTGACCTTCATGAACATAAGCCCATTTGAAGAGAGAAGAGGGAGCCTGGAAACTGTGAGGATAGAAAACTATGAAGTACAGGGTTGGCATCATGTTGTATGGGTGTTTTGCTGCATGGGAAATTGATGAACACTGTACAATATAGATGATATCATGACGAATGAACAATATGTGGAAATACTTAAGCAACATCTCAAAATATCAGCCAAGAAGATAAAGCTTGGGCACAAACAGGACTTCCAAATAGAAACTGGCCTCAACCACATCACAAAACTAGTTACAAAGTGGCTTAAGAAGAACACAATTTCTATTTTCGAGTAGATATCAGAAAGCCCTGATTTCAATGTCATTGAAAATTTGACTTGGAAAGATCAGTGTAAGCAACATATCTTGCAAATCTAAGTTAGTTTCATTTGTTCTTCCAGTAAGAATGGGCCGAATATTCCTGCAAGCTATGATGTAAACGATGTAAATAACCAAATATTA
Source organism: Gambusia affinis (assembly GCF_019740435.1). NCBI lineage: Eukaryota > Metazoa > Chordata > Actinopteri > Cyprinodontiformes > Poeciliidae > Gambusia > Gambusia affinis. The sequence continues at coordinate 23,758,681 of NC_057878.1, forward strand.
TGAAAAGCAGAGTGCATATAAGGTTGGTAAAATTATCTAGACTTGATAATATGTGCCTTAAAACTGTGTGCCAAACTGACTGCTGCTACTGGACCAAAAGGTCCTCAGGCAAAGCTTTAATTTAAGGATGTGCATACTTGTACATATTATTGCAACTTATTTATTTATTTATTTATTTATTTATTTATTTATTACATAGTTCCTTCAAACAGACTCACAAATGATTTATTGGGGATATATATTTTATTAGATATGGAAAATGTTTTGAACAGATTGATCTTAATTTTGTTGTATAACAAAAACTAGCCATTCAAAGCCATATATATATATATATATATATATATATATATATATATATATATATATATATATATATATATATATATATATATATATATAACTTTATTTTTGTCTCAATATTGTATCCTTTGAACTTTAATAAATAAAAGTGGTTGCATGCCAACTCATCATTTAAAGACATGCTGACAATCCCCGTCCTGAATCCCAGAGATCAACAAGACATAAGCATCAGATCTCCCCAGCAACACATACAGCAACAAGCTGTCAGCATGCTCCTTTCACAGTAATCCTGTTCAAACAGATACAATATAAGTAAAGCACAATAGGAAATAAGATGAGGTAGTGATAGGTGTTACTTTCAACGCAAAGAAGGGACGGATCAGAACAAGACGGGAGAAAGGAGGGCATAAGTAAGTGTGTTTTTTCCAGGCTCTATGAACATGAAGTAATGAGAGGGGAATAAAATTGCTGCCGGCTACAAAACTGGTCAGGCGTGCACTTTCCACATACACACACGCACCTACTCACAGTCACGCAGCCCCCTAGCTATGCAGCGACTGCCTCTGCAGGGGGGCCAGACGCAGAAGAAACAGTGTGTTTATGTGTGAGCGTGTGTTTGTCTGCCACTGGGGTCACACCACTGCCAAGAAGATCATAGTAACTACAAGTCTGTCCAGAAAGTGCAACAAAATATTATTTAATTCATTTGAATGGTGGAAAAGCCATCTCTGATATTATCAGATGTCAATATGTAGTTAAGACTGATGCAAATGAGACAAGTGATAATATCAGCCTGAAAACATCAATATTTTTAGTTACAACCACAGAAGACTGAATTACCAAGATGTTCAAAATTAAGTAAATCAGACACATATGGTTATCGCTTATAGCGTCTGTCAGTCTGTACTTGTGGTGTAAAAATCTAGTTTCCATGGAGATCTCCAAGCAACCTTATCAAATTAAAGTCTTTAACTTTCGAGCTTTACTTCCACAGACATGCTGTGACTCCAACTGCCTTGTCGCTTACAATGAAAAATCAATGTGATCATTTGCATTTGAAAGAGAGAGTCTGAGCTCTTTTTGAGTTTGAATCTCAAGCCCTTAATCAGCAAGTGGACATTTTGTTGCTCAAAATAAAATTAAAAAAAACCCTCCTCATCCACTGCTACGATAAACACTATTTTGTGATGTATTCATGCTTCTCTTCATTTATGGAAGCATGTAAGTACAATAGCAGACACCCAAACAGACTGGGGAGAAATGGGTTACAATAAGAGGCTTAGACAGTGTCTGTGCGTGGGGGCGTGTGTGAGAGAGCAAGGGTTTGGTCACACATGGTTGGCTAAGCTGGTATAATGGTCCAATTGGTGCGACTGTTCAGTCTATAGTGTGTGTGAATCTGAGTGTTAATAAGGGGGGTACATCTAGAAGGTCCCATGAACTGCTGTACTCCACATGCATGATACAGTCTGCAGATTATCCATTTCTTTGTCTGGTATTTATTATTTTTGAATATTAAAAGAGGGTGATGTAAAATTCATTCCATACATGCTACACCAATTTCTGCAGGCCAACTCTCTCAGAACTTAAGCTACTTTTCTGGTGGTGGGCACCGTTAACTAAAATGTCAGTTGCGCTAACCCTAAAATACTAATTATAGTCATTAATTCAGTAAATATCTTGTTTTCTGTTGTGTGTGTTTTATATTGTTTCTGTATGTTTCTTGTTTGAAATACATTTTTTAGGAGAAAGAAAGAGAGTATCTGAGGAGAGGAAATGGAACTGCTGCCTAAAACTGCTATTTTTACCCTCTTCAAAATAAGAGCATTAATATAAATGTCTAGCTATGTGACAATTGATAACCAAAACAAAGATGTTTACTTTTATTCAAATGAATATTTAAAAACAGCCAAGTAAATTAGCATGTCAGAATTTATCTGACACATTCATTTAGACAAAGCTATGCATGCAAAGTTTTTTCAAAGTTAGCAAACCTTAGCTAAAGTGCTAAGGAAAAATTAGCACACTAATAGCACATTAGCAGATTAGCAAAAGTGTTCCGACTACTGTACTTTCCTATTGCCTTAGGTGATTTTCTGCAAAGCAAAAGTTTCTTTTAGAAGCTATTTGTAGCTTTATGGAAAGTAACTGCTACTTTCACAATCTGGATACAAAAAGTGACCTGTATGTCCGAGAATGCGACTTGTGGGTTTTGAATAAAAAATATTACGTTTCAGTAAGTTTTGAATTTTGTACTTGTATGTTTCAAAAAATAGTGAGTTCCAAATGGCGACTGTTGCATCCAGGAAGAAAATTAATAATTTCTTGATAGTAATATGCAAGTCTTGAATAATACCTTGTTACTTCCAGAGTTCTGGAGAATAGTTAATCGGTTCTGAAACTGGTCAAACTGTGTACAAAAAGTAAGTTCTGTATAGTGCCTAATAAGAGTATTCCCCAAGTAAAAAAAAAAAAAATCTTTTATAACATCACACTAAAACACCAGAATCATGTTCATGTCAAATCTTCTCTTTTATTTCAAATGACATCACTCAATATTTACCCACAAGCTTGCAAATAAAGAAAGACACTTCACACATGAGAAATTCACAGTATTCAATTTCTTGAAAAAAGTGACATTATTTCACATATTTTATAATTTAATCTGATGTTTCTTTGCCACTAAGATACATCTCCCTTTCTGCTTTGTCTCATTTTTCTAGGCTCAGACTGTTCTCGTAATTTCACAAGTCCCTCAGGCCTCATTGAGTCCCCAGGCTTCCCCGACAAGTACCCCCATAACCTGGAGTGCTCTTTCATTATCATTGTGCCACCCAGCATGGATGTCACCCTCACCTTCCTCACCTTTGACCTGGAGAATGATCCCCTGCCAGGGAGCGACGGAGACTGCAAATACGACTGGCTGGAAGTCTGGGATGGACTCCCAGCAGGTACAGCATGACTTTAACTGATAAACCAACAAATTATCAAGTTGTTTTGTAGTGGCAGGAAAATGATTCATGGTTTTATTCTATTTTGTTAAATAAATAGAAAAAAAAAGCATCTCTATCCCTGTCCTGAAGTTTGACTTCTATTAAGTAACTTTTTACTGCTCTTGTAGCAAAAAGTCAGACACTAGCTTCATCCGCTTAAGTAAAAAAAGAAAATCTAAATCTGCAAGTAGAATTTGTACTTTCATCAATATTCAATAATTACTCAAACAAGCTCTTATTTCATGCTGAAAAGTTACTTGTAAGTTAGTTTTGTCGTTCAAGTGCACTAAGCCATTTGCATTAGACACTAAACCAAAAATAGTTTGTAAGATTGTGTTTATGAAGTGTATAACTTAATCATGCTGCCACCACCATGCTTGATGTAAGCAACAAACAAACTTCAGAAGTGTTCAAAGAACTATCTTTTTTGTACTCAGATTAAATTACACTCAAGTAATTAAATTCTAAAGGCTCTTTGTTGACTTTATCTAGGTAGATCAGTGTCAATGCAGGTCACATTTTTAGGACACATGTATCCTTCTGTTTTCACTTCACAGTAGTGAAATTTGCTATTTTTTGTTTATTACACAAAATCACATTAAAATATATCAAAGTTTATGGTTGCTGGATGGTAAAAAGACTGCAAAAGTTAAAGGACAGTGGATACTTTTGTGAGATACTGTATATTTGTACTATTTTTGGTAAATCCATTGAATATTGTTCATGGAGATGTTCAGCACTACCTCACCTGCCTTCTGAGTCAGTACAGTGAAAAAGCGCCCTGCCTACATCCTTATTGACTGCAGTAGAGCCGAGACTATTTTAGCAGCTATGTGTTGGTAGATAAAAGCTAAGCTTACAGGCAGGATGCTGGCACCTGTTGTGGAAAAAAAATTTAAAGGGGAAAATAAAATAGAAGATGTTAAGCAGAGGGACAAAAGGGATTGGAGGTGAGAAGGAGAATGGGAGATGGTGAAGATATTTCTGGTGTAGCTGCTTGAAAAATTGGGAGATTTCACAGGGAGTAATCCATAAGGTGCAAAGACCTTGTGTCTTCTTTCAAGCAATGGAATGAAAAGAACGAGCTGGAAGCGTTTGTGGAAAGGCAGCGAAAAAAATCCTCTGCAGCTGGAAATACAGGAACAAAGCAAGAGATGTTGGACTGAGGATCAAGGTCGGAAGATTTGTGGCCTGACTTCAGGAAAGGATAAACAGGATTTCTGAAAGCGGGACCGAAGAGTGGGAAAGGTGATTTACCCCAAGATCTTTTTTATTCAAGCTACTTCTGTCCTCATGAATAACTTCTAATTTCCTCTATTCTAAAAATGTACAGTTCTGATCAAAAAGATTAACAGCTGCCAAGTCAGGAGAGGTTAAACAATTGATCGCCAAAAAGGAATCGAACATCTCGGAAAGGAGAACCTACGGCTGCCTGCAATGAGCCTTAGTGTAGCGATGAATTCAGCCTGCAGGGCACTGGCAAGGCAGGGCAGAGAAGAAATGCTGCTTACAAGGATGAAGGAATAAAAAGAAGCTGCTTCTTTCCAACGTTTTAAGAAAAAGGAATAGAAGAATAGAAGGAGAAATAAATGCTGTGGCAAACAGTAATGGAAAAAGACTCCAAAACAAGATGAAAGGGGAGGAAATTTAATGGTAAGAGAAAAAAATGAAGGACTTTTGGTTCGTTCATAGAAAGTAAATGCTGCGTATCAAGTGACATTTGGTTTCAAAACCACAAATATTTTATGCAACACTCTTTCTACGATTTAAAATGTTTTTAGTTAAATTCTGGGCAGTGACCAGAATTTTAGAGCTGCCCTACATCACTTCTTGCTGTGAACTGGTGGTTAGCTGGCTAATGAAAGCCAGATTTTCCAAAAAGAGAAAATCATCTGCCTGGAAACATTTATTTTGTACTTACTCAAGTTATTCTTGTTTTGATGTTTAAATTTGGTTGATTTGAAACAACTAAATGTTACAAAATCTATAAGGGGACAAATACTTTTGCACAGCAATAATATTCTGCAAAATATGCATCTGAAATCTATTTGAAGATTTTGTAATGTTTTCTAGTCTTTTTCTCTGATTAATGTCTAACTGCATTCAAAGTTAGAAAATGGTGAAACTCATTTTGGCTCTTAGGAGGAAGAGTGAGTGGGAAAAATCAGTTTATTCAGTTAATAGGAGCAGAGATAAACAGCCTCAGAAGTCAGTTTTCACTCGATTAAACAACAAATCAAATAAGGGAAGAGGGAGAAAACTGAAAGATAAGCTTAAACTGTTCCTATATTTACTTCAGTGTACACACAAGCATGGATATGCTTAGATTTTATCTCCTCAGATGAACTGACTAGTCAACTGTTTGCTTTCAGGCTCATCTATCAACCTTGGGGATGGAATGGAAATGAGATGAGCCCTGTCTGTAAAGCAAGCTGTAAATACACAAAATCTTGTTAGAGAAATGTAATTGCGCTGTATTTTACTTTCGCTTTGTTTTGCTTGTCTTTTTTTCCTTGTTTTCCCCGCTCCTCGCCACCAACAAGAAAAGAGTTATTCCCGTTGTCAGGAGACGTATTTCAAATATCCAACAATTCCAAAAGGGAAGGGAAAAAAATCAATAGTGCTGTTCGATCGCCAGCTATTTTTTCTCCTCCTCCTGCTCTTCATGTGTATATCTCTGGAGCCGGGAGTTTGCAGGATGAATGTTGTACTATCTCATCACACACCCTCCCCTTTTCACACACACACACACACCTCTGGCCTTTGAATCACAATCATCTGTTTACGTTGAGGCATTGACATTTTGTGGTACGGTAGTCTGCTAGAGAGGAAAAAAACAGCACAGGGAATCACTTAGATCTTTGGATTAACACGTAAATTCTGTGTACATTTTCAGTGCATGTTGTAAAACCGTGTTTAGTCCAGAGATGGAGATGATAGATGAAGGGAAGAGGGGTGATGACACCAGGAGGATGAGCAGACGTCGCTGCTGGAGGGAGTGATAGAGATGAGTGATAAAACAGTGGAAGTAACAGCGGATAGAGACAAATTTGAGGGTTAAGGGATGAAGGGATTTGAAGATAGATCTCTATCTCAACACGAGAGGGATCTTGTGTGACTGACATGGTTAAAAGTTTCTGTCAAAAGTCTGAGGTCTACAATGTTTTTCAGAAGTATTTACAGCCACAAACTTCAGTCTACCTTATTTTTACAAAATGATGTTATATACACAACAATGTGGTGCATAATTGTGAATAAAAAAATTTGCAATTACCCCATTAAAGCTGGTAGCTCTCAACATTGTTCAATAAAGCTAAATAGAAGATACAAAATCATTGAAAAGGACCCCGTGTGTGAAATTTACCCTCAGCATGAATTCAGTTGTTCTGTGAAGACTTCAGTATTTTGTTAGAGAACATTTTGTTAGTCGTGCACCACACAAATCTGGTTTTAAAGAAAAGAGTAGCAAACATGAAAGGGTGTGGCATGCTTAGCTTCAAATATATTAAACATTTTGGCATAGAGCTCTTTGTGGTTTAAAACCAATACTGCGAATCACCAGGAGTACATCCTGGTGGTGGCCAGGACGTATTCCTCCTTAAGGACAGCTCTGGATATGCTGTCTTTAAGGAGGAACTGGAACAATGTAGAATCTGCAGGTAATTTGAGACTGGGTTGAATGCTTAGCTCCAGCCAGAAAATCGGTCTCAACATACAGCCAAAGTAACAATGAAGTGGTTGAACACAAAATTATATTCACATGTTGGCCCAGACTTGAAAATTTATATTCACTGATGCTCTCCATCCTATGTGACTTAACTTGAGCTTTTTTGCAAAACTTAATTGGTGAATAGTAGTTGCTAGATGTACCAAGCTCACAGAGACAAAGCCTAAAAAGAGTTCCAGCTGCAACTAAAGTGAATCCAGAGAGGTTGATCAAATGCATGCCTCAGTTTCAGATTTTACATCCAAAATTCTTTGAAAATTTTATGTTCTTTTCCTGCCACTTCAGAATCTTGCTCCACTTAAAATCAGGACTAAATCCAGATGTTTGTGTTTGCAATATAAAATGTAAAATAATCAAGGAACACTGTAAACACTGTAATTAATCTGTCTATGTTAATATTTTGGCATTGCACGATCCAAAATAAGATAGCAGGGGGAATCACATAGATATGTGAATTAATACCAAATACTTACATTTATGGTGCATGTTGTAAAAAATATTTTAGTCTAGAAGTGAAGATGATAGATAGAAGACAGATATAAGGACAGGAGGAGGATAAGCAGACTTCCCTGCTGGAGGGCGTGATGGAGATGAGTGATAAAACAGTGGAAGTAACAACAGATAGAGAAAAATGTGTGGGTTAAAGGATGAAAGGATTTGAAAATGTTTCTGAGGAGGAGTGATATCTAGTGTGACTAACTCAGTCAGAGGATTTGGTTAAGTGTCTGTCTAATATTTAAAGGAAAATTGGCAAACAGTGACCAATTTTCTGGCAAATTACATTTTTAATGGCAAAATTGGTTAATCTACGGATTCTTATTGGATTAACAGTGGGCCCTCTGATTGGTCGATACTGTGGGACCAGAGTGCCTCCTGAAATCCAATCATCCACTGGGATCCTCTCACTGGTTTTCCACACTGACATGGCTGTGGCTAAAGATGGCTTCTCTGCTCGATACAACATGACGCACAAGGAAGTCAGCGAGAGTAAGTTTGAAGTCTTCAGTTGTGCTTCCGAAGTAAACCATGAGTTTTGGTCTTAATCATTTCCTCCCATCATCTCTCCCACCCATCTTTAGTTTTCCACTGCAGTAACGCCTTAGGAATGGAGTCAGGAAAGATCACAGACGAGCAGATCATGGCTTCTTCAAGTTTCCATGATGGAAATTGGCTGCCACGTCAAGCCCGACTCAATTATAAAGAAAATGGGTGGACGCCTGCTGAAGACAACAACAGGGAGTACATACAGGTATGAGTTTGCTGTTAACTCTGGTCATGAAAAAATTAAGTAGTACCTCTTTTAAGGCCAATATCTTGAAATTCTTTTAACATAAAAAAAAAAACTATACATTTTGCAAATTTGCCTGGTCTAAAAGTGTTGTAAGCTTAGATGTAGTTAAAAATTCACAAGTCTGATGAAATTAATGCACAAATTCCAAATAACATAAGCCTAAACTGAATAATTTTGTATTTATGGACAGTTTCATTCTTTTCTCAGTTAACTGGCCACCTTTTTTGCACTGGGCACTTTTGGGTAAAACAGACATACACTTAGACATCTGAAAAACATGTAAAACCAATTCTAGATGCCAAAAATATTTTAATTTTTAAACCAAATGATTAACAGAAGAGGCTTTTTCCTAGCAACCCTGACAATAAAAGCAAGGCTTTTCTGATCTTGCTCTTATTGTTGTCAAATCTAAATGAGGTTTGTAGAGTCTGTCGTACAGCTCTTGTGTTTTTCATAATTTCCCTGAACGTTGTGCTGTCTGCCCTTGGGGTGATTTTTCTGGGACATTAACTCCTGGGAAGATTGGCGTCTTTCTACACTTAAATTGTTTTTAAATGGCCTTATAATCCTCCCCTGATTGATGGGCACCAGATAATTTTCTTTTCTCTTTGTTCGTTGGTGATATATTTTATCTGTGCCATTGTGTAACAACTGCAAAACCTCCTGAACTTAGAGCTGGTCAGGTTTGCGTATGTTCAAATAATCAAGTAAAGTTGATCAGGACAGCTGTACGTAGTCTTTCCTTCATGTTGGAAGGAAGAGTAATTCAGTAAAATATATCACAAGGGTTTTCTTTTAAGTCATCACGTCAGAACTTTAGCTTCTTGGATTAGATTGTGGCACTAATTTGAAACGTTATGCCTCAAACTCATAACATGTCTAAAAACCTTCCAGTACCTAACCTAAAAACAGATGGTGCGCCAACTTTTACATCATCTTTCATCCACAGTTGACATAATAACTCTATCACTGATATATTTGTGTCAAGGTTTGAGGGAGAGATAGCTGTGAGTGGGAGGGAGGCATAGTGGTGTTTGGGTTTAGCTGCACGGGTGTGTGAGGCATTGTTTCCGGCGTTCTGTCACAGTGCCAGCTTTGTTCTGTCCCTGAGCTAAGCTTGAGTTATGAGGCTGTCTGGCTCAGAGAGAGAAAGTGAAGGTGAGGTTTAGTCCGGGCAGCCAGAGAGGGGACTTTTTGAATAGGCGCACACTGTAAACAACAGATTATGCTGCTGGTTGGCACCTTTGGATAGTCTTCCAAAGCCTGCCTAAAGCTTCAGGTTTGTCAGAGGCCAGCACACCAAAAGACAGGTTGGTTTAGTTTCACATGGGTTATCTTTTGTGGTTTATGATCTTTACAAGCACACCTGTAATCATGATGCAGGAGGCTTTACTAATGCTTTCAAAAACCCAGTTGTATGATTGCGTATTTTTTCTCGTCATTTTCATTTGTGATTATAAACTCTTATTTGGATTTAAAGTGTCAAAAGTGCCCAAAACAGCTCAGAACTGAGCAGACTAAAAATAATTGAACATTTTGAGCGATAAATGTAATGGAGATGTTTTGTATTGCCCTTAAAGACCTACCCTAACCTTTTCAAGGAAACATAATAGGTCACCTGCCAGAATGTATGTTGATGCCAGACCTGGCATCAACAGGGCCAGAGACTTTTAGCTACTTTACCACTTTTAGCTATTTTATTTTGCCACTGAACAAACAGTGACAGAACCTTGATGAGTGCATATTCTTCACATTCAGCAGGTTTCTTCTAATTATATCGCACCACTTATGGTGTCTGAGACCTCAGAGTGTATGTGTTATTTTGCTGCGAGAAATTTCTATTCCATTCTTTTCTATTGCTTTGTACGCTCACTGAGGTGCAGTACAGATTGATGGCGGAGTTCTTGTGGCTCCGTTATTCTAACAGCTCTGTGATTGATGAGGAACCCTCCCTGGGAAAGCTCACTTAGCATTTCTCCCTCTTTCATTTGTTCTTCACCTCTGTTCTTTCCTTTCTTATTCTCCCTCTCTTTCTACCTTTCTCCTTACTTCTCCATCTCCTCTCCCCTCATCCTCTGCCCTGAACTATTGATTAGTTGTCTTGCTGTATCTTGTTCTTGCCCTACCAGTGCAGAAATGCATGTGTGTGTGTTGGAAGTAATCTAAAACACCTGTCTTCTTGACAGATAACAAACGCAGCATTTTCCCTCCCCCGGTGTTTTGTACTTTACCCATGTGGGACATAACAGTGCACATTCACACAGCAGCCTCAGATTAATCAGCAGGTTTCAACAGCTCCTTTGGAGGAGAATAAATGTTTTGACCAACAGTAGGACCTTTCTCATCTTTTCCTCTCTATTTGTCTGTCTTAAATTGAGATAGCTAAAGCCTGAAGCTGATGTGTTTTCGTAAGAAATCTTCAAGTGCAGCAGCTCTAACGTTTTAGTATCCGTTGTGATTCATTTGTACTGAATTTTTAAATTGGGATATGAGTTTTGTAAATGTAACTTCAAGTTTTAACTGTAATCAGATGCACTCGCAGTACACCTAATTATCAGTAGCAGTAGAATTTATTTCTTAAAAAGAAGCAAACCATATATTTTTTTTATCTTTAATGAACAAAACATCTAGATTTTTTTAAGCTAATGACCTTTATAGTCTGCTTTATCGATTGAAATCCACTCAAATTTAGAAAAATGGAAAATTCTAACATGAAAATGTGTAACAATGTACAGTTTCTTATGATTTAAATAATATCTGATATACGTTTTTAGATCATGTTTACCAAGTTTTTGTGACCTTCCATAGTGTCAGAGAAAACAATTAGAGCACTGTTCAAATTTGAGAATTAGCTTTTAAAAGCAAGACCATAAATAACTTGTGAAGTCGCAAAGAATCAAGACAAGAGTAATTATTTCCCAAAATCTAATTTTAATATAAAAAAATTGTGAATCCTTACACATGATGATGGAAATGCTGCTCCATTATAAAAGCCTTGTTTTTAGAGTGGTATTATGGTTTATATCCAGTGTGCTACATATGTAACTAGACAAGTTTGATTTTTTGATCAAACAATGAATTCGACACAAAGGGAATAATTCTTTCTAAAACTCTAAAAACATTGAGTATTATTGCAGAATGGCATAAAATAGGCTTATTTACATACCCATGCCATTCATCTGGATATAGTTTTTCTGTTAATAAATAAGCAGTTGTTTTCTATATTTATGATCTCCAAGAAAATTTGTGAAAATGTTATCTTTATGTTGAATTTATGAATAGATTTTATGAAATGTTCAGCTACTTTCAAACATTGTTGCAGCATTGCTCACATCACTGCTTTAGCGACAAAAAAATCTGTTGCACCACTGTATATTTAATACAACACAGCCAGTAGAAAAGCAGACACACAACTTAACATCTACGATTATCACGGGAGGTGATTATTCTTATTGTATGTGAGGAAATTAAAAAGAGCTGCGGGTCATAACCATTGATTTGCTGAGAGAAAGTCTCAGGAGTGCAAGAAGCACAAAGAAGCAGAGAAGGAGGAGGAAGAAAAAAGCAGAAAGATGCAAAATGCTGGAGAACAAGTCAACTTCCTAAGGCTAAATCCATCTTCTTTTACCAACAGGTGGACCTCCATACTCTAAAGGTCCTCACAGGGATCGCCACTCAGGGCGCCATCTCAAAGGAAACTAAGAATATTTATTACGTTTCCTCCTTCAAGCTGGAAGTGAGTACTAATGGAGAAGACTGGATGATCTACAGGCATGGGAAGAATCACAAGGTGAGCAGAACATCTGGTTACAACTGGAAAACATTTGTGATTGTGTACTTCATCTACTCTTTTTCACATATTGCAACATTACAAACACAAATTATGTATTTTGCATAGATTTTAAATGATAGGCACCCACTAAGTGAAATCTAGTTCATCCAATCACATTAAGAAATCACCTAATTGCTAAATTCAAAGTGTGTCCATGGTGCAGTTTATTTCTACTGGAAACACAGCTGTTCTGTGAAGGTATCAGTGTCTTGTTTGAGAATATCAGTTTGCAAAAAGCTGGAGTAATGAACACAGCAAACAGGCCATGGACGATGTTGTGCAGAAGTTGAAAACAGGGCTTAGAGTGAAAATATTGAAATATTGAATATAATAGTGAAAATACCAAAATATTTTTTGAAAGAATGGAGAGAAGAAAATTAAATCATGGAGTAGTCATCCAACTTTGAATCTGTGGCAAGACCTGACAACTGATGCACTTCCTTATAGTACTGAGCTTGCATTGGCAAAAAAAAAAAAAAAAGAATTCTGTCTACAGATGTGAACAGCTGGTAAACACATTACCTCAAATGTCCTGCAGTTTTAACTACAAAAGGTTGTCCTAAAAAGTATTGAATCAGGAATAGAAAAACTACTTCACACTGTTTGAAATTTTATTTTTGAAATATTTTGCATCATTTGTCCTTTTCCTTCCACTTTACAGTGGAATGCGGACGTCTTGCATCACTTGCAAGGCACCGTACGCAGCTGTAACTGACCACAAACCAAAATTTTAACCAGTGTCTCTAATTAAACTGTTCAACTGGCATTCAGCTGGAGCCCTTTAAAGGTTTACAACCAAGTATAAAAGAGAGAACTGGTATCTCCAAGCCTGAAGCTGACTCGACTGTAAATACATTTGTACTTTCTTCAATTCTGTTTTTCACATCACATCTGTTTTGTGTTACTTTCTGGTCAGAGCTCTGCTGAATGGAAACATGGCTGAGCAAGTCCCTGAGTTGTTTCTGCCAGAGGTGTAAAATCATGATATATCTTCAGTGAGCATGCTGCAGTTTTGTGGTTTCAAGGTAGAAACAAACCAGGCAGCTTTTTGGGTCTTAATGGGTAAAAACGTAATCCAATTAGAAGAGTAGTTCAGTGGCTGTGGGTGTTTTTTTTCCATTGCACCCATTCTTCCCATGTCTGTGGTCACACTGTGGTCTATCGCCACGTCTAGCCTTGTGCTGTAAACGCTTATTCCTTAACGAACGCTAATGAAGGCACATGCTAGCAGATGCATGTGTTTTGCTTAGTGTGACCATCTGGGGTCTCTTTGTGGACTAAAGATCCCATAAGACTCCCAGAGAAATGATAAATGGATAAAACAGTGAAGGAAATGAAACATATGGGAATGACTAAGTGAAAAGAACCTAAGGAAATTCAGTCTCCTGTTAATGTGTTCAGCAGCTTTAAAGAGGAACAGAAGATTCCACCTTTTATCGTCTCAATTAACATGAAAATTAGCAAAACTTGCAAGATTTGTATTGCAATTAGGATTTTCATAAACTGTTATGCAGTTTTAATGTATTTTATTCAGCAACTGCAGTTTAATGGCATGCTGACACCAGATTTGAAACAATAGTAATAATTTTAAAAATCCAACACGGAAAACAGATTAATGACCAGTGCTTCCAGATTAGTTGCTGGTGTTACCACCCATAATCCTCTTTGATTCCCCAATAACACTAGAAATACGCACAAGCTGAATACCAACAGATACACAGAATGGGTGTGTGTGTGTAGTGAGAATGTGTCTAAAATAAATCAACACCAGCTTGTGGTAGAAAACATTTGGTGTTGGTAAGGATGTTTTAACTCTTTTTGCTCCCTGGTGCATACTGCCGTTAAGATGGTGAGGATTTTCAGTCACTTCATTAAATCTAGGTCTGAAAATCATTATCTCATTGTGAAAGAATGGATGCAAACCAAATATTTAGAATTACAGAACTGTTTGCAGGTTTGATTTAAACTTAATTACCAGTTTGTGTAACAAGTTGGCCTTTTGTGACTAAAAACAAATTAAGATGTATGTCAAAAGAGTTTGAATTTCTCTAAATTATGGGACTGAACTGACTTGATATTTGTACGAGTTAATGTGCGTTGAGATATTTACTGTAAGCTATGCTACATTGATAAATTGAGTGAATGTCAACTAATCCACCTAAATTACCCTTTTCCTCTGTGAAAATGGCTTAACGAGCCTTTGCAATTGTTCTGCATCCTTGGTTTTCAGTAATTTTGTTTACAAATGTTCAGACTGTGTTTTTAATGATGTATTTATCCATCAGTGTTTTTGTTAAACTTTTTATCTTCTACTCTCCTTATCTGTTTCTCTATCTAACTTTACATTTATTTAATATTCGTCTTCCCCTTCTTGTTGCACCTTCTCCATCCCTCTTTCCTTCCGTCCCTCAGCACGCCATATTTTATGCTTTCTTTCGCTGCTTTGTGTCTGAGAAAATCATCAGCATTTACTGTTCAACTATGATACAATGATTCTTAGAGGTGTTCCGAAATAACTAGTAAAAGTAAAATTATTCAATAAATGGGAGACACAATGATTAAAAGTTTCTAAATAAAGCTATTAAGTGTGCATCAAGTGTGCAATTTTCTTGTAAATGCAATTCTTACAGAAATTAGACATGCATACTCATAGATGGGTTTTTTTTCCAACCTCATTTTTCTTGCATGTTTAACATTTGTCTCAGATGAGTGGCTCTTAATAAACCATCCAGTTCACTCCAGTCAGTCACTAAAACATCTGGGAGGCAGCCCATAGGGGTGGTGCTGCTGTCACACAACATCCTGATGATTTGTGTGATCTTTAATGGTTTTGATAATGTCATTTAATGCCTGTTTTGAACCAAAAGGGACTCAAAGTGACTTTAACACAAAGGATAATGTTCAGATATATTTTGCCCCTATTTGGAAATGCTGTACTGTGAGGAAAAGCACAGATCTTCAGAGAACGAAGCATTGAAAATTAAATTAAAAATGTTGGCTAAAATGCACAACATTTATTAAAAATAATTAAAAAAAATTATAGTTGCACCAAAGACCTAAGACAACATAGAAAAACAAAGCAGCAGGACCAAAAATGTTGAGAAACATTATCAACATTTCAAGGCTACTACATAATTCTTACACCATTATGGCAGTACTAGTGGATAAAATAAAGGCAGTTTTTAATATGGAAAACATGTTAGACTGTCCAGGACAGCATGATCCTGGGGTTAGAGCAAATTTCCAAAAGACTAAAAAGGAAAATATAATTTTTTCCTGTCTTTTTTTGCACATCTCTCGTGTGCAATGTACAGTGCAAGCACAGTAAAAAAAAAAAATGCTTGCTGTACAACTAAAGTGGTAAATTTGAGGTTTGGTGTTTGATATGCACCAAAAAAAACCCAAAAAAACTCATACTGGTCCAACCTGAGCTGGATAATACTGAACACAAAGTCTTGAAAACATTTTTTAAGCAGGAACCGGTTCTGAATGCAGTATTGCTCTTAGTTGCTTTTACAAGAAGCAATGATACAAAAACATTTTTTAAAACTTTTTATGTATTTACATTATTTATTTATGATTGGTGCAATTGGTAGCACTGTTGCCTTGCGGCAAGACAGTCTTGGGTTTGAATCCTGACTTTCTGCAAGATGTCTTCATGCTCTCCATGTGCAGACTCCCTCCATCTGGCTTCCTCCCATAGTCCACACATATAACTTTTTGGTAAATTGGTTTCTCTAAATTATTCTCAGATGTGAGTGTGGAGAGAGTAATATTCATTGTTTTAAGAATCATCAGAAATCCTCAATATCATGAAACAGAAAAGCAGTCAGATTTGGCTATTGCATTTTGTTCACAAAGTTAGAAAACATGATAAGGTCTTACTCTGAAACATACAGCTTGCATCTTAAATACATTGAGACATTCTGCTGACTTTCTTTTTAATAAATGTAAAAGCAATCCAGTTGTAATCATGTAGTCCTCAGAAATGCTGGCAGACTTCTCTGTGGTCATTGCACCACTGGAACCAAGCCAAGTCATATATAAAAAAAAAAAAAAGCTTTATTCAAGAGGAACAAAAGTGGATGAAGGAATGCAACATGAGAAAGGAGCAGGAGGTACTCTGAAATGAAAAACATGAACAATATTTGGAAAACAGAAAGGAAACAAAGTGCAAAATGTTAGGTTGTCAAGCATTAAACTGATAGAAAGAATGAGCTGTGAAGAGGGCGGAAGAGAGCTGGAAGCCAGAGGGAGAAAAACGAGGTTCAGAGGGGAAGAGGTGAGTGAAGGGAACAGGCTGACAGCGGGAAGAAGTGTTCATAAGGGAATCACAGAGCAAAAGAGAGAGAGATGGATGGATGAATTGAGGCAAGAAGGAGAGCGGGAATAATGAGAATAGCAGACAGGGGTGTTGACCACAAATCCCTCAGGATAAATTGGAGGTCTCAGCAAGCAACACAGCCTGGAAGCATGTCAGGAGGAGGAAAGAAAATAAAACGACAGAGTGAAGGGAGGAAGGTTGGGAGGTGAGGGAGAAGCAGAAAGAAGTGAAGAGATGAATCAGTGACAAATGAAGACAGAAAAGCTGAGACCAGAAGAGAGAAACAAGACAAAGGGAGATATTACAAAGGTGCCAACTGTAATTTTGACTTGGAGACTTGTCACACACACACACACACACACCCCAACCCCCCCACACACACCTGGATGTAGCTGTCACAGAGGTAACCTCCATGAAGTCCCTGAAGTGCATATTTGTCCTGGTGTGAGGAAATGGGAGGAGATGTGGGAGGCATTTTACTATTTTATAACTTGATGCGCTCACACACATACACACACACGCCTACGTAGAGAGCAGAGTCAGCACGGACATTTGCATAATTCAGCAGGTCTCTGTGGGTCGACTCTGGCAGAATGACTGTGGCCCTACAGGCTCCTGACACACACATTCACCTGTAATTCAGTATAGCCTAGATGAACATATCCATTTCTCACTTTAGTTTCCTCCACTTAATCTAATTAGTTTGCAAAATACAATTAAATATCCTGAACATACAGCACCTTGCAAGTCTTCACACATCTTAATGTTACTCATGTTTTGTCTCAAACTTCAATGTTTTTTTTACTCTGATTTTTTAAAGTTTGAATAGATATATGTAGGTTTTTAGATTTGTTAAATAAAAATTCATCACGTGATCATTCATTTGTATTACATCTTGTATTGATACTTTGTCTTAACACCCATATGTTTTTAGGTGTATGTTTGTAAGCTTTGCACAAAAATACTGAAATTTTTGCCCATTTATCTTTGAAAAATTGCTTATGGTGAGTATCTGTGACCAGCAAATTCTCAATTACACTTAGGGCCATTTGAAAACATGGCATGAGCCATTCTTAAGCACAACATTTTGCCTGTAGGTCAGAAAAAAATCTATTTTGTTCTTATCCGACTAAAACACCTTCTTCCATGTGTTTACTCTGAATGCTGAATGGCTTGTTGAAACAAGCTGCCTTGTAAAGCTTTCCTTAAACTATTTTTTTCCCCATTCTTCCATAAAGACCAGGCTGCGATGTGAACCACAAATAGTTTTTCTTGTTGCAGAGCTTCTCTCCTTCTCGGCCTTTAGGTAGATTGAAATGTTTTGGTAGTTTTGCCGTTGTGCCATACTTTCACATTTTGAATGATGAATGGAACAATTCTAAGTGAGATGTTTAAGGATTGTCATATTGTTTGATAATCTAGCCTAGCTTTCTTTCTGACCTGTCATTTGTTTCTTATGTTTCCAAGATTCTGTTTGCACTGATTGTACCAATTTGTTTTGGTACAACGTAAATTTTCAATAAGATAAATTAGATTTTGTGAATTTGACTGGATTTTGTGGATTTGACTGGAAGTAAAAGTACAAGTTAAGTTGGTGTTGATAAATATGCAAGGTTTGGTAGGTTAGCATCTGCTTACCTTCCAGGTGTCAGCTTACCTCGCCCCTTTTTTTCAAAACATGGATACTTAACAAATGCAGACAGACGTGCACAGGCAGTTAACAACCAGAGCCAGGTCACAGGTGCAGTTCATCAGCTAATTGTTACAGATGCCTTCTAGGAAGAACCTCTTAAAAGTGAATTTAGGAGTTAAGACCCCCAGGGATGCTCCATATCTTATTACATCTCCTCTCTGTGGATTCTAAATCCAACCTGGGAGTTAGCACAGAAAAAAACTGTTTTTTTTCCTTTTAGTGAGCAAAGATAAACACCTGTAGTAAATCTCACAGCAGCGTAACATATGACATATGCAACTGGATTTCTTAAGTTTTACAACAAATTAAAATATAATTTCCATCTTACTGAATTATTTTCATCATATCACTTTTACTATATAGTTGCATTTGAGTTTCTGGTAGTTGCTCTGAACATTTTGCAGAATCTAATATTGCTTTGTTTTTGACATTGAAGTTCAGTTCTAATTGTGAGACGTATTAAAACTCCTGGGTCCCACTTCTGTGCATTAAATTAATTTAAAAAAATCAACATTTTATTATCCCCTTTGAGGCCCAATTAATAGTTCATTGTTTTCCCATATGGATCCCATAGACAGATGTTATCTGATTTCTCTTTACTCGTGGATTTTTTGTCCTGATACACTTATTACATTATATGTATCAAATATTTTAAAAATAATAATTGTTGCAGTAAATCTCCCTGGACTGATGGAGGGCCAACCCAGGTAGAACCCTTGCACTTAAGCTGATTAGCAGATGTAGATATGAACAAGCCTGAGATAGCCAATGTTTCTCCAGGTATTTGTTGCAGCCACTTTTATTGTTGCTTCCTTGTCATGCTGTCTTTAGCTATACTCTGAGTCTTTGGTTTACTCCACTTTCTCATGCTTGTTTTTCTTGGTGTTGATGGTCCCATCCCAACATCATTTCAGTAGTGTAGCAAGGGTAGGTTAGGGTGGAGGGTCTGTGCCAGTAGTGGGCAATTACCTAACTCCAACTTTCACTGCTGGTTCCATTCAATCAATTCCAGATGCACAATTTGGTTTACGTGTTTTTTAATATGCCATGTTAAATAGTACACAGTGTGACTGCAGCTCTAAGCTTCAGGAATGGCCCTAAATTCAACCAGTTAGTTATTTTTAAGACCTGAGAACTAACCAGTATAGAGAAATTCTATCAGTGCTGCCAAGAACAACAGTTAAAGGGCAAGTGTTACGTATTTTCCAGGCACATTGTGGCATTTATAACGCAGTCAAGTAAGTATTTTACCTTCAATTGTTATAAAATGCTTTATCCAAAATGACCGAAAAGAAATTTGACTTTGCAAGTTGATGCCTTAAAATTGGGCTTCTGTCTCTTTAAGAAGCTCCTGCTCTGTCTGACACTCCGCCTTCAGCATGTCATAACAACACTGCTCCTCTGTTATGCCACTTACAACCATTCTTAGGAGCATAGGACTGAGGAGTAATTTGTGCCAGTTGCTGCTGCTACCACTAGTTTGAAGGAGTTTTATGAAAATATGTTGGCCTTTGTGAGAGCAAGCGTTTAGTCACCTCAAATGGCAGCCAAATGGCAGGAAACGCAAGGATTTCTCAAACATGCATGACTCAAAGCTACACTCCAGCTATGTTTTTGTGAGGGATTGACATTATAACATGATGTAAAATACAAAAAAGCCAATTTTACAAATTACTGCCTGTTCAAACATGCAGCCTGTGGTTGAGGTGCAACTCTCTTAAGGACATTTAACTAAATTATAGTGGAGATACATGTATACATGTGTGCATGTGTAAGAATGTGTGTAATTTTGCTCCCATGAAAGTTGGAGAAAAAAAGCTGTTATCTCAGAGTTAGTGGTATTAAATAAAACAGAGTTGCAGATTTGCTTGCAACCTTGTTTGTTGACCCTGAACACAACAAATAATTTAGAAAAAAGGGACTTCAGAATCTTGTCAAAGCAAAGCGTGTATACAGCACTTAGGGGTCCGTCACGCTCACTGATACTCCCACACTTCACTTGAAAGTTGAGCCTGTAAAGGACACCAACAAGGATAGATTTTCACATGAACATGCAAGTGCACAATGGCTCAATACAGTATATAAGTGTGTGAGCCTGTGTACACGTGCTGAGGAAATGTATCTTTGTGCACCAAGGGAAATCAGAAAGCACCCAGCAGCTCTAAACTCCTCAGAGTGAGACCTCATAATTACACTTTTACACATTGACACACAAACCGACACACTCACATTTGTAATTACAGCTTGTACCACAATCCCATTAATTCTTGTATGGCCTTTAGGCGATTTTCCATCATTTAGGTGGTCACGGTTTCCGGTATGAAGGCCTTTGTAGGGACATGAGGTCACAGGGGCCGATTTTGCAGCATTCACCCAGTGGGTCACGGGTTCAGTACCCAGCTGGCCCAGTGGCTCCATTCCAGTCATAGACTCCCTTCATCCATGTCTTCCTTTCTCCCCCCCAATGGGTCCCATTGTGTAACTGATGGAGAACAGGAGGAAAATAATAACTCTGGAACACAGAGACAGGCATATACACCTAAAAACAAAACACCTATAAATGTGTAACCAAGCAAGTAATTAAATGCCCTTTGGCTCAGTTAAATAAAGCTCAGCTTTCTCTGTATTAATCACATTGAGTTGAATCATCAGCTCAATTGAACAGCATCTTTTAAGATCAAATGACTTGCATGTTTTTGCATTTTGTCACGTTAGAACCACAAACTTAAAAGGGTTTTATTTGGATTCCATATGATTTATCCCAAAACTGAATTGGAAAAAACTATTCATAGTTTTTAAGGTTTTCTGCAAATAAAAATAAAACTGTGGAATGCTTTTTTTCCTGGATTACTTTGATTCCCCTAAGTGCAACCAGCATTATTTCAGCAGTTAAGAGAGTCTACCTGTTTGTTGTTTAATTGATAACATGACAGCTATTTTACATCAAACTCACCAATTTGGTGAGCATAAAGAAGAAAGCCACTGTTGAAAGAAAGTAGTTTTCCACAATGGAACACATAAATATAGCAAAAGTAGGTGCTCTCATCAGATGAGATGGAAACTAAAGTTTGTGCAATAGAAAACTAAGACTTTGCCTTAACCTGAACACCCTGTAAAACATGGTGCTGGCAGCATGATGGTGCAGAAAGTTGGTCAGAGCGTATAGGAAGAGCGATCCTGGAAGAACGGTCCAATTCAAATCTTTTCATCACCCCAAAGGAAAATCTGATATCTGCCCTTCCAGATGAGGTACTAGATCAAACACATATCAAATAGTTAATGGTCATGTAATTTGACTTTTGTCTCTAATATGAAACATGCATCATAGTTCGGCACCAGAGGAAGCCAGATGCAATAAATCTGGACATAACCAATGACTGATAATTACAATTATGAACTTATGAAAGTAGTCTTTTCACTGAAGCGCATCAAATGACAATCACTTCTGGCTCTGACTACACATCCAAACGGACTTCCCTACTGAAGTTGCAGTCAATGTTCTGCAAAAAGCCATCAGTATTAGTTGTGCTTTCATTTTATTAGCTTCCTTTGTGTTGCTATGATCTTGTGACAACACCATTGGCTGTCATTGCTCAATAAACTTTAAAACTGACCTATAAAGTTCTCCATCTGTTATTACTTATCTGAACAGTTTGGGGTTGCTAGTCATTCGCACAGAAGTCCGATTGTAGTTGCATTGAACTATTTGTATAAACTACTACCCAAAAAATTTTGATTTCAGCAAAAATTCTGAATTAAACATCAAAACCTGCTGTGAGAATGTAGCCACAGATCACAGCATATGATTGATCCTGTAAAAGGTAAAAGCCTAAATTAAACTGCAGGCCACACTTTTCAGATTTTTGCTGCATAGTTGAAAACGTGTCTGATAGTTTATCGTAAACATTCCCGGTAAAATATGCCAAAGTTTGTGTAATGTGACAAAATGTGAAATGCTTCAATGGATTTGAATACTTTACAAAAGCAGTGCAACATTGCAAAGAAGAGGCTTTCTTTTCCACTTAAATTTACAGTAGTAAATCATCTAAGCATGGAGGAAGATAGAGTTGTCAAAGAGACAGACAGAGCAGAGGGCAGGAAAGCAGAAGCCCAGCTGTGTTTTCCAGCGGAGATGGCTGCCAGAGAGAGAGAGAAGGAGAGAGGGGAAAGACTTGACACTTTGTCAGATTGACAAAGATATGAAGTCGAGATGTCAAGAGACAAAAAAGGGTGCTTCTGGTCATGTGCACTTGCATTCAATTTCCTTTTTATCTGTATATGTGCACAGTTTCAGAGGAAATCGTTTTCAGCATGTTTTTCTGTGTGCTGAGACTCTGAGGGCAACATGTAAGGAAAGGGAAAGCCGTCTGTGTGTGAGCAGTGACCATTGTGTCTGGATGTAGCGCGGCAATGTGTGTTTGTGCACTGAAGGGTGACAGAGGGCGTTTATCTCTGCACTGTGTGTGTGAGGATTTAAACATGTTTTCCTGCGTGTGTGTGGTTGAGTCAAGAGGACGTGAGAAGAGGCTTCCTCTCCACATACTTACATCTTTGATTTATCACACACTGCGTGCCCTTAGACTGTGCACAGGAGTGTGGAAGTAAACCTTTGAGCTCAATCCTCCCTTTGTCAACAGACTCCATTCATTTTATGTATTTACTATACAGAGTGTGTTTAATAAAAGGAAAAGAAACACTGTAACTCATGGAAAATTATGTTTTCTTTAGCTCTGTAATTTTTTTGTTGGGTTCTGATCTCATGGCTCTCACTTTTATATCAACTCATGAGAACTATATTGGTGTTATGCTGCCAAGCTTGAAAAAAAGTGCAAATAATTCTGGTCCCCAAGATGGTGAACTTTCACTATGGGTCACAGTTTTTTTTTTTGTTAGCACTCATTGCTGTCCTGAATATTAACGATTTGTGGATTGCTGGTAATATTTTAGGATACGAAAACACAACAATGTTCTAAAGAATACAGTTACATGCCAAAGGCAAAGTATAATAAAATGAAAACATCATCATTCAAAATGTAAATACATAAGTAGATGATGCGGTTCAGTTGCCGTATTCAAGCCTCCATAGTCTCCAGATGTTCACAGTCAACTGTGCAAAAGCTAAGAGTTTGGGTATGTATGGATGGAAAGATGGCATAAATTACTAATGACTTAGATCTCTAAAATCTCAAAACTGAACAGGAAACATTTCATTTCCTTGTCCAGTTAAACCCAGAACAATTCTTACTCCTGGCAGATTCATATTTTTATTTGTTTTTTCATTCAACCGTAAAGTTTCCTCTGACATCAGATGAGACGAGCTCTTCTTAAAAGATAATAAAACAATGTAAATGAGTTATCGGTTAACAATATTATAATCTGAATCAATGCCATGTTATTTGCCATCTATGTTTGGAAAACATCCAAAAGCATGTAGTAAAAATGTGTAATAGACAGACACTTTCCTTCAGTGGATTTGATCGAACTAATCAATCCTGGACCCTAAACCTGAGTGGAAATGAAGAAAATACAGGGGGGAAATAATCTTTCAGCTCGCTTGAAAAAAGTCCCCGGAGATTAAAGTTCTCTCTGCTTTTGGTTGAAATACGACTCAGGCCACTCCCTCATCCCCACCCCTTTCTTAATTAAAACAACTCCTAATTAAGAAGTGCAGTCATAAACTGGAAATGAGACTCCAAGAACTATCACAATAGCACATGTTTTTGCTTTATTACAGTGTAATATTGATATCAACTTATACAACTGTTATTGTCTTTCCAAACAGGTATTCCATGCCAACACAGATGCCACAGACGTGGTTCTTAACCGAATCCCTCAGCCGGTTCTGACACGCTTCATTCGAATCAGACCTCAGACTTGGAAGAATGGCATCGCACTGCGGTTCGAGCTCTACGGCTGTCAGATTACAGGTAATGCACGACTGCATATCTGTTGTAGTAATTTTGCCATGTCAGTTGAAATGACTCAAATGCTACTCAAATGTCACATTACTGAACCAGTAACAACATTACCATACTTAATAGCATGTTATGCTACACAGATGCTGTCTGCAACAATGATGGTGTACTTAACTCTAAATTTGATATTTTCTTCTGAAGGTTTGGAACAGTTTATATATTTAGATTTGAAATACTTATCTTAATTTGCCATATCATTGAGTGAGTTTTTGGTAAACTCATTGATGGTTTTGGTTTTGAGTTTCTGACTGAGAACAAGCAATGCACTGTGACATCAAGCTCCACATCATTGCTTTTTTGGTCCCTCGACTCTTAAATCAAAGATATAAACTTGACACATTGTATTGTTTAATCATTAAACAAATATAATTATTATTATAACCCTATAAGCCTACTTATAGGGTTTTGAATCTTATAAACGTCTTGAATCTTATAAAAACTACTTCTAAAAAAAAATAATTTAAAGTCTGGATAAGAAATGAAAGTGTGTTATAACCCTGGGGTTATTCTTTGTCCACTGAGCCTCAATCACAGACTGTGCTTACAGCACTGAAAGATGGTTGCTCAATGATTTAAAAAGAGAGATAGTGACATCATGGGAAAAAGTAACTTACTATGTCAAAAAAGAGCAGCACACAATTTTCATAATTATTTTCAATACAAATTCAGCATGTGTAGCGATTCATGAGATGCTCATGCGTTGCACTGCAAAAACACAAAATCTAGTATATTTGCTCTAGTTTATAGTCCAAATATCTCAGCACACTTGAAATAAAACACAAATATCTTGCAAGAAAGACACAGGAGGTTGTTGTAAGTAAATAATTCCTTAATCTTGATAAAAGTAAGTTCTAGTTCAACTAGCAGATTAATGTCTTGTTATAAGTGAAAAGATCTGCCACTGGAAATAGTTCTTTTATACAAAACAAGCTTGTACATCTTGTTATATATATATATATTTTTTTTGTGAGATTCATGTAAAAACACGAGTCACAGTTTGGGTGAGAGGGTTTGGTCAGACCAGAAATACCTTTCCCCGAAAAAATTCCCTGGGAAAGAACAAGTAAAATGGAAGAAATTCTTCTCATGAGTGTAATCTAATGAAAATTCAGTTCGTACTTTTATCTCTTTTTCTCTTCCACAACACACCCACTCTTGTGCACTCACACTCTTGCCCTCGCTCTTTCATATCCATATCCCCCTTCTCTGACTCCCACTCACGGATCTCTCTCACACACACAAAGAGACACACTTGGTCCTAATAGAATAATACTAGAGTGTCATGTGTGGGTGATAACATCAGAGAGTAACAGGCTCTCAGCTTTCATCTGCAGCCCTGGCAAACAAACACGATTTCAACCAGCATAATCAGCTCAATACTATAAATAGATAAACTTAATTATACTGTCTGTGTTTGTGTGTGTCGAGAAACTGTGAAAGATAGGATTTTAAGTCATCTGACTGGGTCCATCTGGGTGTGTGTGCGTGTGTGTCTGCTCCGCTGTATCATTATTAAGTTAGGGCCTCTCCCTGGTGCCATTGTTGCGGCCATTGAGGGGGACAGATATGCTTTTATCCAGGAGGGCTATTTCAGCACCCACACAAATCACAATCACACCAAAACAATATGACAGACAAGGATGGTGGAATATATATCTATAAATATCCATCTATCAACCATCCTGCCTGCACTCTTGTCTACTGTGTACTATATTTTAACGTCTCAAATTGCATGATATATCACCTTATAGATTGCACCATTTTTGAGCTGCGAGATTACATCCAACACACTTTTTTCAGGTTATTTTCATGCGCCCATTTCCCATTTCTGTGGCTTTTGGCAGTCAATCATGGAGCTAAGCAGCTGAGTCCTGCAAAATTTTCCACACACCTTCAACCTTTTCCACTTAGTTTTCCATTAAAAACACAGAACTCAATAGATTGCACTTGAATTTCATAGAAAAGCACAAAGTTGTACAAAATTGTATGAAACAAAAATATATATTGCATACTCTGTATAATTTATTGCAGCTGTTCTCCAAAGCCTTATGATTTTATTAGAGAACATTAGAGGATTGACAGCATCAGCAAATGACTTGGGTAGGTAGTTGTTAAGTTGTAAAAAACCAGCCTAAACTAAAGGTGAGAGTAGGTTCACCTTCCAGCAGGACAGTGACCCTAAACACATAGACAGTTTAGATCAAAGCAAATCTGTGTGTTGAAATGGCCCAGTTAAAGTCCAAACTTAAATCCAAATGAACATCTGCGGCAGGACTTAATCATTTCTGTTCACAGATGTTCTTCATCCATTGCGACTAAGCCTGGAGTATTTTATAAAGTGAAATGGGCAAACATTCAGTCTCTAGAAACATTGGCAGAAAAATGCCCTTAAAACACTTGCAGATGCAAAAGCACCATCAGGCGGGTTGAAAATAAATTGTCCCAGGGCTGCTGAAAACAAATGCACACCAAATAAAATACGTCAGTTTGTTGTTTTAATGTGACAAAATGTGAAAAAAGTTTAAAAGTTATAAATAAGTTTGCTGAGCACTAAATGCAACATCTTGACAGCTTAACCCTAGCTGTGCTTTTGTAATGAGTGACAGGGTTTGATAGTTGGGAGGTACACATCTGCAAAACAGCCTGTTCTGCTGCAGTAAGATGTATTTTTCTCTACTTTTATAACCTAACATATCTGCTAGCAGACATTATGTTTCTGCTCATAGACATGCAGAGAAGCACACACTTGAACACACTTCCACTATGTGATAATGCCCTACACAGGCCTATAAAGACAGAAATAAAGCAGTCAGTCAGTGACATGTCATTAACTTAAATCACACTTTTATGTCTCCTGCTCTGCTTCTCTCTCACCCATCTCTCTTCAATGTCTCTGTGTTTTTTTTTTCCCTACCTCCTCATTCTGGCTTCCCTCCCTCTGTCCTTCTTTTGCCTTTGCTGACAGCTTCCATTCCCGTTTTTCTCCAGCCCTCTCTCATTTGCTTCTCTCCGCCTCGCCTTCCTTAAATCTTTCTGATGCCTGCCTCCTTCAGTGGCTCTTTCCTCACCTTAATCCCATTTTATTTCAGCACCGCAGCTCTTTATCAATCACTTCTTTTCAGTACCGGTTATTATTTCTCTCACCAGGCCTGCAAGGCGCTCGTGTCCAGTCAGGTAGAGCTCCGTTGGCTGTAGCAGTAGCTGGTTATCAGGGAACAAAGCTCCATGTGTGGGTGAAACATCAGAGCATATGTTGGTTGCCTGTGTGAGACCTTGACTGTTTTTTGCTGTTGTGTGCGTATTGGTTTGTGTAAGTGTGTGAATTTAAGAGCTCTCATACTGGTGTGTTACATCTGCCTGTTTTTGCTGGGATGAGAGGAGATGATATTCTTGTCGACTCCCACTGCACTCCTGATTTAAAAAAGGACCAGCGGCTGAGGCTCAGAAACAGCACATATAAAACTACACGATAATAAACCTACGGCTAATAAGCTTTGCTGAATGTTGCAGAGCTTCAGGAAGCCTGTCGCTGTTTGTTGTTGATGAATTATTTACCATATAGAGGCACTGTCGCAAACGTCACTGCATTAAACATTCATTTCCTCAAAGACTTGAAGAATGTCACCATCAATCACTGTCACCCCTTTCTTTCTCTTCGTCTCCATCCCTCTCTACTTTTCTATTCACTCACTGGTCTGTCATTTCATCCCTCTTCTTGACCTTTTGTCCATTTATTTCTCCTTTGTCCTATATTTTCCTCTTATAGTTGTTTAAATCTCTCCTTTTTTGTTATGAGCCCATATTCTCCTAGTATATCTTCAAACAGAAGTGGTCACATTGTTTGGTTCACTTTGTTTTCTATCATTATTCATCACAGTGCTATATTTTTGAGGCTTATTAGATTAAAACTCATTTGTCTCAGTAATAAACAGCACCGCTTTGATCTGCAGCATGCTTTCATTTAGCTTTTCTTTCCATTTTGGAGAGCTCCGGCTCAATTCCCCACACAGGATCCCTTTTTGACTGCTCAGTTAAAGTTATGTCAACTTTTCAGCCGCAGGATGGGAAAATAATGAAACAGGGTGAAGGGAAAACAGTAGGAAGAGGCACTGGTGTGTAACACATCAGCTGATGTCGTAACAAATCCTTTCAGGATCAAACAAGATATGTTTTCTCCTACATTGCCCTAACATTGACTCTTAATTACCTCAGGTCCATAATTATGATTAGGTGGAAGCTCTTTAGAATGTTATTATGAGGACTTTGACCATTAACAGGGTCAGGATCACCTAATATTATACAATCATCACAATATTTTGCACCCCCATGTATTTTTACCTTCACTTTACTCTGCTGTTCATTGATTTATGCTACACATCTGCACCACTTCTGCTGAACTGATGAAACTGCAGTGTAATTATCGCTGTAATGACCCAGTTACAACGTTGTTTGATATCACATTATACTATTCTGTATAGTCTTTACTGATGAAGTTCCCGATGCTTCAAACTAAAAGTGAAACTGATGCATGACCTGTTTTTTGATTAGTTCAACTGATAACTATCATTGCATTGAACTTTTTTAAGGCAGTTAATGAATGCTTAATTATAAAAAGTAAAAGAAATGGTGAAAAGCTGTATTTCATCAACAAAAGTAAAAGTAAATAGATGTTTAACATTTTTATTTGCTCATAAAAAGAATATGTCACCGAAATCCAGATGTCAAAATCCACTATCACTAATCTAAGTGGAAGGGAACAATGGCAATCTATTAAGTATGATAGACATGCAAAATTAGGCAGGTTGATTTATTTTACTCTGAGCTTCTTGAGAAGCTAACTACCAGCACTGCTACAAATGTTATATTATATTATAGATCACTGATGTAGTTGATAAAAACCAAAATCACATCCTTTTCTTATCAACAAGTGTACCTCCCAGGGGTGTAAATATTTGTTATAGTATTCCTGAGAATTACCATAAGCAGGGAAAAGCTTGCAAAGCTGGAGGTATTTTATAAAATTTTCTCCATTGTCTCCTAAAAACAAAAGGTTTTGTGTAAAATCAAACCTAGCCAGAACAATCTGGCTACTATTGCTGTCGGTGTCCCAGCCTCTATTCTAAAGCACATCGTATTATGGAAAAGAATAGAGAGGAAAAGACTTTAAGCAGCTGGCCAGCAGTTTGCCCAGCACATTTCCAAACCTCAGCTTTCAGCAGATGGACCTTCCAGTCTATGTCTCATGTGTCCTCATCACTACTCATCAAATTTCCAAATCTGCATGACAGTCTGACTTAGTGCTTCAATGAGACTTGTTCTCACTGTCTGGTTTTTTTGGATGCAGTGTTGCTATTGTACTCAACTCTGTCATCAGCTGTAGGTAAACCTAAGTTCATGTTCAAGTTTTAGTTTTTTCATTTGTTTTACAAAAATGGGGACCTATTGCTCAACATTACAGAATATTATATTGCAGGTAGACAATAACAAAATTTCATCCCTTAAAATAATGGTGTAATACATTTTTTGCCAAAAGATTATTTAGGGAAAAAATTTTTTTGGCAAAAAAAATTACTTGGGTCAGTATTTTAGGAAGGTGGTGAAATGCTTTCTATTTGAAAGGGTGCATAGCGATGAGATCTAGACTTTGAAACCATAAAATCTATCAGCATTTTATTTCCTCTCAGTGCTTAAACTCTGGCCAGTCTTCAGGCCTGACTTTACAAGCTAACTAATTGGTGGATCATGTTGTCTATTTAAAGTTTTCATTAAGCAACTATTTCTATTGTAAATCACTCTGCATAGTGAAAAATAAACAGCTACAAGTTTACAGTACCTTGAAATGTGACTCCATCTTGAATGTTGTGTAATTATTGACAGATTTTTTTATGACTCCAGCAATAGCTTCATTACTGCTAAACATTAAGTTCATCTGGCCCTCTGGAACAAAATATACTTTTCTGACTGTCAAAATGTGGGTTTTATACTTAAGATATTCTGTCTCTCTGTTTCCTGTTCAGATGCTCCCTGCTCAGAGCTGCAGGGCATGCTGTCTGGGCTTCTCCCTGACTCCCAGATTTCGGCATCCTCCATGAGGGACATCCACGGCTCAATGGGGGCGGCCAGACTGGTCGCCAGCAGGTCGGGTTGGTTTCCTAACCCGACACAACCCATAGCTGGAGAGGAGTGGCTACAGGTTTGTGACTTTAACTTTGAAGAACAATGCATGTATGCAAGAACAAGCGCTTTCACTCACTAATTTTTGATTCAGTCCACAGTTTTGCTCCTCAGTTTGTCAGTAGACGTGATGCTGCCGAGCTAATTTGTAAAATATCTTTTAAAATGGAATCCTTTTCAGGTGAATTCTGACATGATGTTTAATTGACATTGTTTTAACTTTTAGTTTAGACTTTAAAAATACATTAATAATGCATGAAATAGTCTAATAAGGCAGATAACAAAATGTTCTGGTGTTATAAAGCTACACCTGATAATACCCCCACACATAAACAGTGTAATGCAATATAATATTTGGCAATATTCCAAATTTTGGACACCATTTTGTTTTTGTGTTTTTCTTTTTTACCTTTTCCACTTCCTAAGAAATAAAGTGTGTCCTGAATTTGTTTTAAATCAGGATGTTTCTTGCATATTTTGTGTGGAAATCACTGTGTCATCCACATACATTTACATTCAAAAATAACATTTGACAATAACATAAAGTTTTCACAAAAAACAGCAAATGTCCTGGATGAATACCACCTAAAAAGGAAGTTGTGGCTCTCCTGGTTGTCTTTTTTGGCTGTTCTGATATCTCTGAATATACATTTTTATATGTAAAATACTACGCATATGAAAGTAGGTTAAAACCAAACATTTTGATCATATTTTCATTTGTACTTACACCTTCTTTAAGTTACTGATCTATCCAGTGGGCACCATCTGTTTTTACTAATATCATGAAAATGATTAATGATGTCCACTAAATAAACTGATGAGACATCTTACTTTGTTTGTATTGCAGGTGGATCTAGGTGTGCTCAAGACGGTCCGAGGCATAATAACTCAGGGGGCAAGAGGCCTGGAGGGCAGCACAAGCGCTGACAACAGAGCTTTCGTGAGGAAGTACAAGCTAGCTCACAGCTTGAATGGCAAAGACTGGAGCTACGTCATTGACAGCAAAACTGGCTTTGCTAAGGTAAATAAAAATGCACATTATCATGCACAGATGCATGCAAAATTAATGATCTTTCTTCTGCGGTCACTTTCTTTCCCCATCCCTCATAAATCTCCCACAGATTCTCCTCTTCTTTTTCCTTTCTGTCCGCTTTCTCATTATTGTTTTTTTTGTTCAGCAGGGAAAAAAAACAGTTTTATTCCAGCATCCCCTCTGAAAATAATTGCATTTAATCACCTCAGCCCTCTTGTTTCTGTCTCTGCCTCTATGCCTTTTTTCCTTCACTCTTTCTGTCTCTCATCCACTTGTTCGCTCATTCCCTATTTGTCTCTCATGGGTGTTAATTAAAAATGTCTTTTCTGCATCACTACTCAACACTGCTGGCAGTCTAACGCACCGTGAGACAGGGCTCTTCATTCTCCTTTCTGAGTCTGTCTTAAAACGCTTTAATAGCACTACTGAGTGTCGGGATTTTCTACTGATGTTAAAAATCCTGTTCTCTCTCATCTGCCTGTCGTTTTAAATGAGCATCCTGGGAAAATCATCAGAGGGTTTTTTTTCTTTTAGTTTAGAAATCTTAAAGACAGAATATACAGCTTAATCCATGAAACCATTCTTAGTCTTGTCTAGTCTCGTCTAGCTCTAGGTTTGTAATAAATCCTCATCTTTTTTCTTTTCTTTTCCTTTGCCAGAGGCTGCTGCCTCAAAGAATATTTGAAAATCCAAAGCAACACACTTGTTATTTTCTATGACACATGTCACATTGAGAAGAGAAACAATGCTGATTAGCTGTGCTGCATGACTTCAGACAGTCTTACTCTTTCTTTGACAGTGAGACTTAAAAAAGAGATGGTAATTTACTGCCATCCACTTTAGTTTTTTGTGAGTATTGTCAGAAATTGGCACCCCTTGGGGCGTGCCGTGGTGTCGTAGGGGATAGAGCGACCCATGTTTGGAGGCCTTGAGTCTTCGACGTGGCTGCCGCAGGTTCGACTCCTGGACCTGACGATATTTGCTGCATGTCTTATCCCCTCTCCTTCCCCCTTTCCTGTCAGCCTACTTTCATATAAGAGACACTAGAGCCCACAAAAGAACCCCTGGAGGGTTAAAAAAAAAAAAAAAAACTAAATTGGTGCCCCCAAACACAATCTGATTTGATACTTCTTTGGACAATAACGTTTCTAATCTACTATAAAAATTTAATGACTTTCCATCTGCTTAATCAGATATTTGAAGGGAACAGCCACTACGATACTCCAGAAGTTCGGCGGTTTGACGAGATTGTTGCACAGCACATCAGAGTTTTTCCAGAGCGATGGTCACCTGCTGGGATCGGCATGAGGATGGAGGTTCTCGGATGTGACCTGCCGGGTAAGAGTTCACACACAGAGCATGATTTACAGCCCTTTACTGTTTAGGTCAGGCTTCAGTCCTCCGTGGCCTGTTTCCTGCAACTTCTATATGAAGTGCACCTATACTTACAATACACAGGACCTCAGGGACTGAAATTTGAGACCCTTAGTTTGGGGTCTGGTTGCAGCTCAGAATTAGCACCTGTCAGTGCCCAGATTTGTAGGAGAAACTTGAAAATAGTGCCAATATCCAAACTGCAGAAATATATATTTTTAACAAAGTAGTCACAATTAGATGAGTTGTATTTTATTTGACCAGGTTTTTTTTCAAATAGCCATTCATTTTTTGATGAACTTGTCAATGAGTAAAAATAAAGTTCAGCAAAATCATTTATATGTGTCTCAACTGTGGGTTAAACACAATCTTTTAACTTTGCTAGCATGTTTTTTCTGCCTTGAGGTCACATTAATCTTTTGGAGTTGCCCCGTCAGAGTCCGACTTGAATCCTGTAGAGCAGGGGTGCCGAAGTCCAGTCATTTCTCTAATGAACCTAAATCAAATGAATGGCTCGGTACCAGGCCTCTGCAGCACTAAATGACATGCTGATGAGGGAATTCAGCAATTTTATTCAGATGTGTCGGAGATACGATGCATCTCTACATTGCAAAATAGTAACTCTTGAAGTCTGAGCTTGGGCACCCTAGCAATAGAAAATATGAAGAATGAATAATGATCAGGGTGATGGCCAGAACTTTTCTAACCTGACAGACTTGGATCTCATCACTAAAGATAAATCAACATGACACTAGTGGGAACATAAAAGCTGGTTAGCAATCTTTAGAGGGGTTTGATTTCTTTAGTGCCAATAAAGATATTTACACAGACTGTAAATGTAAATAACAGATTATATTCCAAAAAAAAGATTTAATTCTTTTACTGTAACTGCTTGAGTGTAATGACCATTAATTTGATCTAAAAGATGAAGATGGCGGTTATGTTTCTGACTTGTACAGACTAACCGTGAAGAGTAATTAGATCCTTTGCAAGTGTTGGAAATACTCCATTTTGAATTTATCATCTTTAATCTTTATTAAAGTGTAAGATTAGACAAGCTCCATTTAAAGAACAGCAGACTGTATTTCAAAACATTTATTTTCATTTTCCATTGTGTGAAGTGTTGCATCTGTTACTTTATGGCACAAAGGATCAGTCATTAGTACAGGTCTCTGTCTCCCATTCATCTTCTATATATTTTGTGGTTAAAGTTAATAATCTAACTCCATAGGAGGCTTTTCAACATGTCTGGACAGGGATTAAAGCGTCTAGGTCAGAGGACATTTACTCACTGCTGCCAGCTGCGTAATTCATTGTGCTCACAGCCCATTTGGTTGGTAACATGTTCCTATGTGTAGCAATGGATTTGGTGCAGTAAAGTTGCTGAGCTATACTATTCAGTCCATAATCAGAGCTGTTTGAACTAAAAAAAAAATCTGGATTTTTCTTACTTAGCTTAAAATATTCTTCTACTTTAGGATTAGTGTGGAAGGAGAGGTGATTTAGCACAGTGATGAATGTGTGCCATCAATCTACATGTTACTTTACTGAGCTGTGAAAGTACAATTTATTATAATGCACCAATGCTGTATGGACCACTTTAGCTGTGGCAAGCAATACTTCTCCCGGCTGCACAATCATTTTAAGAAATAAAGCAAGCCATTGTACCAATGCTCCTACATTTATGGACTAACTTGCACAATAGCAATGTGCTACATAAATTCTTCAGCAAATGAACCAGAGACAATGGATAGTTTATCAGTAAATCTGTAAAAAATTTTTCTTCTTAATGTCCTGTGCTGTTGTATAAAATAGTCAGAGATTAACTTGCCATCCATTGCTCCTCTAAAAATGCTGTTGGTGTGACTTGCCTCTGGTTTTTGTTGCCTCTGATTATACTACTTTAGTCCCGTTGTGACATGTGACAGGTGAAGACATGAACAGAAAACCACACGTACCTGCTCCCAGTGGACACGATTGGGGCTGTTGGTTTCAGCAGACGGATACAGTTGTGTATTTCTGAACTTGTGTGTGTATGCTGAGTGAGAGAAAGTGCCCAAAGGGAGCAATATATCCCAGATGTGTCAGACCCAACCAGTAGGCTGCTTGTGATGGGGACACTGGAAGAACAGGAGAACACTCTGCTTGTTTTGCAGACAACATGGTTCTGGTCACATTTATTGTGTAAAAATCATTTTTAAAGGTTCATGAGTTATTACAGGACCATGATTTAACTAACAATTTCAGAAGAATCCAACTAGATTAAGTACTTATTTTTCACACATTTTTATCAGTTGTATCAATAAATAGCATCTGATGACATTGCCAGTGAGAGAAAAACACCTAAAAATAATAATAAAGGCATTCGCAGATATTTTATTTGCTATTAGTGAGGACATAATTGTAGGTTTCCCATTTCACTGGGAAATTAAAACCAATCAATTCTGCTTTTAACTATTATAGCCATTTCTTTCTTTTTCAACACTAATTTTCCTTAATTTCTAGTGAATAAATTCCTTAAAGTGCAAACAGATAAGCTCACATTAAAAAACAATTATAAAAATTGTTTTTTTAAGAAAACATTATGCCTTTTGTGAAAATACAAGAAGTCAAACAGCCTATTTTTGTCCATATGTCTTGTTTACGATTGCATCTGATGCAAATCATAAGCAATCAGCAGCCATTTCTGCAAAGATCAACATCTTTACTGCTCTATGGCTGCAGTGATTGTCTGCTGGTCTTACTGTCTGTGTCTGCTTGCCAGATGTTCGCCCTCTGGATGTAATCTGTGCATTAGACATAACAGTTCATTCCCACTTCACTTGAACACCATAGCAACTGCCCCTGCTACCAGCATATAAATAAAGCCACACAGCGAGATAAGTGGACTTCTTAACTTTAACTTTCACCATCTGTTTTTGGCGATGGAAAACAACATTACATATGAAGTCAAAGTCATTTTCCTAGAGCTATAAGTGACAACAGAAGTACACATTTCCTTCCTGTTTGTGTTTATTTTGTTCTAGAAGAAAAGATGAATTTAGCTGCGCATCTTCCTCAGTCCACTGAGCACAGCTGTTTACACAGAAGAAACGGCTTGCAAAAAAAGGCAGAGACATTCAACTCCAGTGGGCTTAAGTGGGCTTCTCCTATAAATTCACTCATACACACAGACGGGGATGCAGATTGGAAGAGATCTGCAGAGCTCAACCAGAGGAGGGCCACAACATTTGATCTCCATGCTATTTGTTTCTCTTGCTCCTTTTGATGCAGCTTGGGTCATACACTCATCAAGTACATAAAATGTTTTTATTATGGCAGATATTCCTTTTACAGGGTGGAATACAACATAAAACTTGAATGATTTTGAAAAACAAGACATTTGAATTTAGCCCGAATAATATTTAATCCTCATAGCACCAAAGTTATTCTCAGATATTTATCACAATTTTTGGGTTAAACGTCCGTCAGAAAGCAGAACCTCAAAGACAGACATCTAAACCATCAACAAGCTTGTTACATGAACATCTGATAATTGTTCCTGGCAAACCGGGTGGAGTTCATTTGAATTGAAAATTTTTTCCAGAACCTTGTTGATGACCACAAAAATGTGGTTTCTTTGCAATTTTCTAATTTACTTACATTTAACCAAATATTAAAGGGGGTATCTGTATATATATGAGCTTTTATTGCATACATAGTTTACACTCCTCCTGTACTAAAGAAAATCTACAAAATTAAAGTTGTGCAGATAATACTTGCTTTTAAAAAAGTCATTATAACAGGACTTTTTACATGCACCATGTTATGGGGTACAAAAAAATACACATTTTTTTTCTTGTTTTAAATACGGACAATGGGAGTTTTTTTTATGGAAAGAATAAAAATTATGCAAAATTTCCAATCCTGGTTAGTGTTTAGGCTTCTTATCAATGTAACAAATGTGAAATAATAGAGAAGTTTCCTTCCAGCTTGACTTTGGCACAAATAAGAAACAACCTATTCTCCCGAATTACTGATCTACTTTTAAAAAAACAACCAAAGTAGTTACTTATGTTGTTTACTTTATTTACTATTCAAATATACAGGCAAAGAAATTGCTTTTCCATTACCAGCCTTGTATTGTTTTCATTTTCTACAATCAAGTGCACTGACCTAACAATTTCCTCACATGAGCGAAACAATCCCAGCTCCAAAAATCCAATACAAAAATAAAGAAAGAACAGATTCATGGGTTCTTCAGGGATACACAATAAAATGTAGTTTAGCATCTCATTATTGTGTAAAAACCTTCGGTGCAAACACAGAAACAAAAGCCAAAAGATTACTGCTCATTTCCAATCATCCACGCTAGCTACGGAGGGAACGTGTAATTTAGGTGCTGTAACCTCAACTATTGGATGTGAACCGAAAGCTTATGAGCTGCCAGTTCCTATCATGTTTTTAAAAGAGTGAGCTATCAGAACATCTGCTGCGCTCACGTCTCTTTCACTCCACACCTAGCTGTTGGCAGCCACGCAGGCGTCACAGATGTACACACAAATACACACTCACACCTGTTTGGCATAAAGGTTTTAAAGGGTTAGCTCTTATTTGTGTCAATACATGCTTCATTTCTCATCGGTAGAGTTATTGAGGAAAGTAACTGAGAGATGGCAACAAATAAAGACTGAGAGTGAAAGCGCCTTGCATTCTGAATCCCAATGAAGCTAATAGTTTTGTTTTTATTCATCAGCTACTTCTGCTCCTAGAATCATGGAAAATCTGGGTGCTGGCAGCTGAGAATGTCTTTTTTGCCTCATTCGTCCAGCAAAACCACGATGACGTGGCAAAAGGAACCCTATGGTTATACAGCTATTAGTTTGCGTGACTCAGGGCTGATGGATTGTTTCTGATCACTTTCAAGTGAAAAATACCAGAATAAGGCAGTGATACATAGACAGAAAATCTCTGTAAATCAAGCTTCATCCACAATTACCCCTAGTATTGAGGTGTAGCCTTAGATTAAACAGGTTTCTGTTAAAGCAGTACAATTTCTCACATCAACTACCGTAAGTCACAATTACCCTCAAGAAATTATATAAAACAAGTTTGTTTGGTATAAGTTATAAAGTAATTTTAACTTAGCAGTCAATAACTTTTTGTTTACCTAATATATAACAATAGCATAAATGGACTTGTTTCTCTTTGCTGCTCTTTAAAATTGGTAATACAAGAGAACATGCCATTGAAGTGCAGCATACTTTGTTTGCAGTCAGATCACTAATTAAAAGTTAAAATAATTTAAATTTTAGGATGAACCTAGACTTAGTTGCTTGGACTCAAAACTAGAAGCTTCTGAACTTTTCCTGAACTTTCTTAAGATACTTTCAATAAAATCCCTAGGTACTTACCAAACCCTGTCCCAAAACTCTTTGGGTTCATTCTTGAATGTGTACTGGATACTTTTAAGGACTTAAATGGTACTTTTTGGAGCTAATCAGTCATTAGTTAAATTTTTATTAAACTTATTGGCTGTTTACTCTAACTTTACAAGGGACTAAATTATGCAAAGCTGCCACAAAAATCTATAAAGTTCAATATTTACCACAGTTCTCTGTGTGAACCATTTATTTTGCCATTTTCACACCAGGAGGGCCAAAAAGCCTCAGAGACTTTTGTACATAAGAAAATTACTAGAGAAAATACAAATTTTACAGTTTGTTTAATTTTAGCAGATTGAAATATAAATGTAATTATATGAGGTGAAGGAAATGGCATGTTTATACTGCATGATTGAAAATGTGTGAAAGAAAAAACAAACATCTTTACTTTGTTGGGTTTTTTCTCTGGACAAATGAGTCCAGAAAAACCCAGGTCTTTACAGCAGCCTTGAGGACGTGCTGCAGATAGTTTGAGAACATTTTAGAGTTGTTTTGCTGTTCCAGGTTTCCAGCCAATCATATCGACTCTTGCCAACTGCGTGTTTGTGCGTGTGTGTTGGCAAGTGTCAGGTCCAGCTTTGCTTATTACTATCACATGTGAGTTGTGGCTCCGGTTCAGACATTCTCATGTGATCAGGGGGATGTGTCCTCAGTTACACCCACTCACTCATTCCTTTCATGCCCTTTTCACTTGCCAATAATGTTTAAAGCGCAATTTCTGGAAAAGCACAACACAGGTATTTAAAAAAACAAATGGAAGCTTATTATATTACAAAGAAATATTGGTGTCAACACTAAAATTGAATGAGGAAATGATTGGCTTTGTGGACAGCATTGTTCAGTTTTTCTTTTAATTATTTGTAATAATCAATAGTTTTAGGTTTTCTGTGTACATTGGCTGCTTTTTCACTCATTTGTTTCTTACTGCAAACAGTATTTTACTAAAAAGAAGGGCTACTTTTACATTTAATTGTTTTTGTGGAAGATTGTCACTAATAAAGGGGAAAGAAATCCGACTAAAAACTGGTTCTTTGAGATTTCTGTTGATTCAACAACACTGATTTATCTCTAGTGTAGGAGATTTATGCCTGCAAGTTTCACCAGTTAAAGTTTAGTGGCTTCACAGGGAAAACAACATTCTTTGGTACGTGTTCAAAAAAAAGACATGAGAAATAAGGGAAAGAGCAGATAGAGTTCAAAAATGTTTTTGAAAGACCTTATGAAAGTGCAAAGAAATTGTTTTCAAGATTTTAATGGCTGTAATTGTACATTAGTGCATTGTATTTTAGTTTATTTTTTTCTGTCAGCGCTCCATGTTTGGTTTTGATTGTGTTTGGGTTACTTTACTTTGATGCTATGTGATGTATTAAGACCATTGACCAAATGAAAATAACTCTAAGAGACTTCATGATGAAAGAGATTCATTGGAGCCATAGAACCAATATTTCCTTACAGCAGACTACGAAAAAGAAAATAGCTTTAAATCAGTTTCTTAAGCATGTCCAAAACATCCCTGATTGATGTTACAAATTGAGCCATCGTCGGTACAAAAGGCAAATAGAAACACACAACAGACACCCATTAGACATATCGGAACAAATTAAGTAAAATCAATACTGATTTAAAAAACATACTAGTATAATTTGTGAATTTAGTATTGTGCAATAATAGCCAGTGTGCAAAAATGTGGATTACGCAAAACAGCATATATGTAACTCTTGTCAAGTAACTGTGGTCAGATGAATATTTCCCAAAGACTGAGACGTTATGCTGTTAGAATCTGTTTTCGTTTTTCATTTGGTTTGTTTGGAGCAATGCTGGCTACCAGTCTAACAGCTGCAGGGAAGAAAGATCTATGTTAGCTCTCCTTTGTGCATTGAGGATCCTGTGGTCTGGCTCTAAAGGAGCTTCCCAGTGCCTTAAGTGTTGTATATTTAGCTGGAGATATTTTCTTATTTATAATACAAAGAGAGCAGTGCTGTAAAAGCAGATATTTTAGAGAATTTACCTTTTGGACAAAAGACTTAAACAAAGATCTCAATGAAGGATTTATTTTTTAATATAAATCTGGGTAAAAGTTAACATGCTTCCAATTTTCTGGACTGAAAAATAATATCCACACAAGTTAAAGTCATCCAAGGCTGCTGCCAGGCTCTCATGAAGTATGTTCATTCCAAAAAAATGAGAATAGATAATAGAGATTCAAAGATCCAGGTCACACCACATCATCCCAGTACAGTGACAAAAGACAGCTGCGTTCTGCCCCTGGCTTAGATTTGTTTTCCAGCAGTGACACAGCAGCAGGATGTTTTGGTGCTGAGTGAATGAAATTTAAACCAGCAAGCGCAGATAAGCTTTTCGAGTTGTTTCTAACAATTTTGGATTTACTTCAGGACAGTCCAGCA
Source organism: Gambusia affinis (assembly GCF_019740435.1). NCBI lineage: Eukaryota > Metazoa > Chordata > Actinopteri > Cyprinodontiformes > Poeciliidae > Gambusia > Gambusia affinis. The sequence continues at coordinate 23,799,225 of NC_057878.1, forward strand.
GATCTGTTGCTTCTCTTCCCCTCGTGTGATACTACACATGGAAGCACTTAGAGTTGGGCTAAGGTTCATTGTGGTTACCTCTGTTTATACATGTCTGTGTGCAAAAAAGATCAAACTTTTCCAAAATAAATATTTCGCTTTGAGTCGCCGTGCCTTTATGGAATTTCCCAGATATTTGCCTATTTTCTCCATTTTCCATCCTTCAATGCAGCCATCTATGATCTTTTTAATATCTCATGAAAAAATTAACTCACATACAATGTGTTCTTACGGGACTTTCCCTGATTTGGAGAGGAAATTACGTAAATGAATTATGGAAACTTTCTGTTAAGCTTCTATGCCTTTCAATCGAGCTGTACTGTGAAGAAAGTTAAACAAAACTGAAATGTCTTTGTGTAGCCTAAACAATGCCTATACTTATGCTTTGAACACAATGTGTGTATGATGGTGGCTTCTTCATAGCATGCACATATGAAGTGACAAAATTAAACAAAAAATTGAAGACATCCACATTTGTGATAATGTGTTCAACATAGCTGAACACAGCCTGAAAGGTAAAGTGTCTATGCTGACAACAGACTTGTATTTGTAAGTTCCAAGAAGAGATTTTAGTTTTTAGAAGACTTTTTCCATCCTTAATAAGGCCCTTTAAAAAGTTGTTTATTCTTGACCAACAGGCATGTTCACTGACATCTGAATATAAATCTTAGATATATGGACTGAGACATTTTCAGTCTGTAAACTGAAAGCTTGTAAGCTTAGGTGACTTAAATTTACAATTTCTCAGAGTTTGAAATAAGCTTTAGATCAGTGGTCCCCAACCTGTTTGTCATTGCGGACCAGTCAAGGCTTGGCAATTTTACTGCGGTCCAGGGGCGAGGGGGAGGAGGGGATGTCTTGTTGCACAACTTTAAATATTTTGCGGCCATTTTTCCCTTGTGAAGATCTTCGAGCGTTCCGAGTTCTAAGATTGTCGCTTGTGATAATGGTAACTGATCCTCCTGTAGTGTCACGACGGATCTGGTCCAGTCAGTAGAACATTGGGACCACTCTCATCTAAAATCAGGCGTATTCAACATTGTCTTGGCCCCAGCCTGTGGGGTTTTCCCTGAATGAGAGTGAAAATGCAACCTTTTGAATGTGACAGGTAGCCAATCAGAAAGCGCCGTGACGTGAGCACGGAGGGGAATCCCAAACAGCTGACATTGTGCAACTGAGAGCCTGGTTTAGTGCACAGTGCAGCAAATAGAGCAGCTCCACTGTCATTTTATCCTACTTTTTTTTTTAATGGGAGCCCTGAGCTTGTTTCTCTGCAGCGACACGGTCCCATCTGGGAGTGATGAGAGACAATGACACCCGAGGTGCGTTGCTTATGCACAGGGTGCTTGATCTTCTATTCATGTAAATGTGTTAACAGAAATGGAACAAAAATTTCATTTTCGTTGGATCATTGTCATGTAAACAGGGCCTAAGTGGGAAAGCAGTTTGAAGGCTTCAGTCCCTCATTAGCCAACCGATCACATCATATCATGCAAACCTACCGGGATAAATCTATTCTCCTGTCTCTTCGCTGGGCCTTTTGCACTTCACAAAGAAACTTTCCAAAGACATCTGATCTGTTTCTTACTCATTTTGCTGCTTGTGGGCTCAATGTTGGCGCGCAAGACGTAACCGAGAGAATCTGGTTAAAGGATTTTCAAAATAAAAGATCCTTCAGACTCCGATAATAATTAAAACTGAAATATTTAATCATTTCTTGTGCGCCCAGTACCAATTGGTCTGCTTTAGATAATGAAAGACTCATTTTATTGTACTGAAGGCAAGCTGCAGCTGACAAAGAGCCACGTTGGATGTGGATCTAGAACTAACCTAACTATGTCATCAGGATAAAAATGCACATTTTTAATGGTGATATCACTGTCCACATTATTAATATGGAGAATTATAGGGAGAGATCCTATGAGCAGTCCACGAGGGACACCATTAGCTTCAGTAATGGAAGTTCAAGTGAAACCATCTGCAAGCCGGCCTGCACTGATGTCAAGCCAACCTACATTATGATCAGAGAGGCCAATTCTGGTCAGTGTGTGAATCAAATACCTCTCCAAAATATTGCTTTTTTTATTACATTACTTTTAAGACTGCTATAATTCTGATAGTTTTATGGGGGGGTGGGTGTTCTGAAACTAAGTAACATTGCGTTTACAATTTGAACCAGAACCTAAATTACTTTACATGTTGTAAGTTTACTACACAGTCAAAGATGTTTCAGGATTTCAGAAACATACTTTTTTATTAAAATATGTTGTGGGAAGACCTTGGAAAAACTCTGTTACTTTAAATAATTATTAGTGTGATAAAAAAACATTGTTTTCTTCACGGTATCCTGACGACACTCTTAACTCACTTTTTTTTCCACACTTAAGCTCATTTCCTTTGTAGCTAAGATGATTTTCTTTGCTATTCATTGCCAGAATCCTCGTTTTTATCAACTCTCATCTGCTGACACTTAAGGCTACAATTACAATCACAGACTTTGTGAGCTAATGAGCAATTCACTGCCAGTAGTTTCCTGACATAAACAGCGTTCTCACTTTTAGCATCTCTGCTGTCAAGATCACGGCTTTTTGCCTTTAGCCACACTTAAAGCTTCATTATTGCTGCTTTTTGAACTACTGTCACATGCTTATTATTAGGTTAGATACAGAAATTGTTCTTGCAACTAAACACAGAATACTGTGGTCCAGTGCAGCTTTGATTTCTCATTGTCTTTTTGTTCTACAATAAGGTACTTTGGAAATTAGCCTTTTAAAAACATTTCCCATGAAGAACTCATTTTCTCAACCACTCAACCACCAAAGCAGGAGTCATGATTATGTCTGGCACTTTAAGCTTCATATGAATCAAACTTGCAGATCTGCTTTTTAGGAGCAGTTTTCTGATTTGCCATTTAGACTACCACCATGATTTTCATCCAGAATAACACTCAGGTTTTCCACCATCACCTCGCATTTAAAGTAATACTTTAACACTTAAATGCTCTGCTCCCTGTAGTGCCATAACTATAAATGTTCTCACTATTTTCCAAGTTTCCTGTCTCTATAAAGCTAATGATCTGCCTTTGTGTGCTTCCAAATGTGGCACAAAGTTTAACTGTACACACATTTTTCAAAGTTTGTAAAACTACAAATCTATTTTTAGCATAGCTACTGCACTCTTCCTAAGATTTTGATTTTGCGCTTCCCCATTTTTGCCATGATTTCTTTAACAGGCCACCATAAAGAGGGAACATATCTTTCACCATTTCTCTTTGGAAAATTTCTAAATCTTAGTTGTGAATGTTTTCTCAACATCTCTCCTCTTCAGCTGATCCCACAAGTTTTCTTATATTTTATATGATATTATCTCTGGGGAATAACATACCTTGGAAGACATATTATTTTGTGTGTAGGGACCATTTCTCTTCATTTGGCTGTATGTTTCTCATTAATATCTGGTTGTTAGATGGAGTGATCAGTTTCAGTTTTCAGAAAAAATCGGAGTTTGCAAGATTTTCAAAACCAGTGCATAATGCAACCAGAAACAGAAGCAGGCCCACACCATCACAGATTCTTTGCCACACTAAACAGTGGAGCTTTGTTTTACTTCAAACCCATTTATTGCCAAATAGCTCAATCTCATTTAACCAAAGCACACAATTCCAATAAAATACAGAAAATTATTTTTGTTGCATCCTTCCAGAAATAACTGCCTGGCTTGTCCTATCTGCAGTAAACTTAGAAGTTGTTTTTTTTGGGTTGTTTTTTTTTTTTTGCTCATTGGGTACAAAATAAGTTAGTTTTTTTATTAAGCTATAGATCCAGTTGTTTAAAACAACTTCAGAAGTTGGTAAAAAGTCGTGTAAAAGTTGTTACTCTAGCTGTAAAATAGAAAAATTTAGGTCAACATGTGTTTTCCTATTATTTTCTGAGTAATGAAGAGAAACACACATCTCACACACATGACCTCCACATGAATAGTATGTTCTTTTGCCAATGCCAAGCGTGGTTTACAGCTCATTCTGAAAGGAGCTCAAAGTCGGCAGAACTGATCGGACTAATGGATTGTCTAAGAACGATTTTGTACAAAAAAAAATGTAATAAAATTATTGTTTATTACATAGACTTGCCCTAACCTGAAGCATAATATGTCACCTTTACAGTAAAAACAACACATTCAATTTTTTGGTGCTTGAGTCTTAATGTGGCCAAATATGGTGAGACAACTACTGCATTGCTTGGTAAGCTATCCACTGCTGCTAATGAACACAATTATCAGTGAAGTGATTTAGATCTGTAGCCACTAATAATGTAATAATGGCTGCGAATGCTTTTGGTAAATATTACTATGTTGAAAGTAATTGAGTAGCAAGAACGTTCTCCATCTTCCCCACAAACACACAGTCACTCGGTGCTCCACCAGTTGTTATTTAGGCTGACACAGGTAGATTTACACCCAGAGCTCTTTCCATAATTGAACAGATTTTTCTGTTTCCGTTTCACCCTGCTCAGTCAGCAGCTTCACAGTGAGCCAATGTGCCTGTGACACTTTATGCTTCTTAGGGTTTAGTGTGTGTGTTTGTTTTCCATACGCAAGTGAGTCAAACACTAAAGGCACATTGCTGTAGCTGATCACACTGACCCATTTAAACATTTCTTCTTTTTTTCTCATGCATCAATAAGTAATTCCTGGTAGTAGTTTCAGAAAAAATTAAGACTACCAAAATTTTATTTCATATAATAGCCTGGCTAATAATGCTAAAAAAATATTGAAGTCACTTCTGAAAATGACTTGGTTGACCTTTACAGTAATTACATAGAGGATGCTGATGGATAGAAAGAAGGTGAGGGGATAGATGATGGAGCCAGTGAGCAATAGAGGAAGTAAAAGGGCGGATAGTTCAAAACTGGATTTGACAGGTGAAAGAAAGATGGAAGCGGATAGAGGAGCCTTCCGGAAGCTGTGTGTGGTCACTAATTAGGAAAATGGTTCCATGAGGTGAAATGGGTCACATATCCATTTCTTAAGCCTTCCTGTCTCCTAACGGGGGAGGGGCTAATTACAGCAAGTAAAGGGCACATGATTAAAACAGCTTCATGTCAGCAGATAAGACCCAGTCTTTAAATATACATGTTTTATCTGTGCAGCATTGTTCTTACTTATTGTGCCTTACAATAGTATTTATGTCTCTCAAACATTTTAGCTAATGTTTTTTTATTGGGAATTGTCAGTCTGACTAAAGTGTGTGCAACTGTGATGCGGATGGAAAATTATGTGTGCTTTTCAAAAGTTTTAGTAAAGTAAAAGTGTGACATACATTTTTTATTTAGTCCCATTTATGCTAATTACCCAAAATACCACAAATTGCTGTCAGATTTCTAGTACTCAAGAGCCAGTTTCCTGCATGTTTGGATCATTTACCTGCACCAACAGCACTCAACTACTTCCTGAGTATATCACTGAATTGTGATGCAAACTCATAAAGGTCCCTTCATTTCAAAATCTCAAAATTGAGGCTTGGCCTGCAAAGCACAGTTGTTTCCAGAAGTGAACAAGAGATGGCGGAAAAAAAAGAAATGAGAAACACAAGAGAAAGAGATTTGTGGGTATATGAAAGCAAAGCAGGCAGTGGAAATCAAAATATAACTCAAGGAGAGGTGGCAGGAGGAGAGTGAAAGAAGGAGTTATGAAGAAGAAAATTGCAGCTGTAGTAAAACAGAAACGACACTTAGATGGGATTTAACTTCTATAGTTTGATGGCAGAGAGGCAAAAATGCCTTCATTCAGTGTGTGTACGTGCATGTATGTATGGCAAAATCTTTGTTTATGTGAGCAGAAGCAACTATTTTTCAGGGGGTTTAGCGATGTTTTTATTTGTAGAGACAGATTAGGTGTTCTCAGCAGAAAGTTTGAGGAGTCGAAGGGAGGGATGAAACAACGTAAAAGGCAGGAGCAGATTCAGAGACTAATTTGGTGAGAAGCTTCTGGTGTTTTCGCCACACAAGCCAGAAATCTTCTGTACCATTACGTCAATAAAAAGACACTGACTTCTTGCTCTGTGGTTTGAGTTTAAGTGTGCATAGGGGAAAGATGCCTGAGCATTCAAGGAAGTTTTAAGACTCATAGGTAACAGTAAAAAAATGGTTTATTAGAACCTGAGGTTTGGAGGGGTTTAAAATGATCAATTATTTAGAAGAAATCAATCCAGCCTGACTTTATGTGTGAAACTAACGACTCCTTAAACCCTGACTAGTCATGCCACTGTTGGCGGCAACAATTGCCATCAGCCTGGTAGGTTTGGAGAGTTATTTTCCTATAATAAATGAGTTATCGTTAACATATGTTTGTTCTGAAACACGCCAATGTGAGAAAAACAAAAGTAGAAGACAATTGTCAGCACTGCAAGTTAAAACATCAGCTCACATAGAGTGATAGTGTTATAGTTTTGAAGTCTTTCCTTCGTGTTTTTGTGTCTATATTACTAAATCTATCATTTCCTGACAGAAATCACCACTGTTACGGTGAGCACCACCACGCCAAGACTGGAGGAGACGACTCCTACAATGAGATCAGGTGAGCACACCATGTTCCTCATAAGCATCACTGCATCGACAAATTCAGATTTCCTACACGTGTTTAGTTTTGACTGTGTCACATCCACACCCATAAAAACACACACTTACTCTCTTAAGGTCACAGCTACGATGTCACTGTGCACCACAGAGCCTCTGGGCTTTGAAGTCAGAATCCCACAGGTAGCTCTGAGGGGAAATAAGCTCCCACCACCAGACTCACACTAGTGTATCATTTCACAGCTATAGGTCAACTGACTATCAAGCAAGTAGCCTCTCTGGAGTTTATCTGCAGCAGTTGTCGTTTAGTTGGAATAATTTATCATCTCATTTTCTTTCTTTCAATCTTTTTTATACTTTTTTGCCACTCACCTTTTACTTTATTGCCTTCTTTCATTTTATGAGTGTTAGATTAGTAGTCCCTGACTGAATTATGTTGTCTTCTGTTTACATTTTTACTCTCTTCTGTCCTTTACCATTTCTTTTGTATTTGTGAAGATAATTTTTTTAGATGGCAAAACAAATAAAGACAATGAATCTCTAAGCTTAATCAAAACAGAAGAAAGAGCAAAGTTTCATTTTAAACTCTCCCAAGAGAAATCCAATAGTACTGAATAAAAGAGATTATGGTGCACTTAATTTCTAACACACGGCCATGCAAAAAAAAAAAGAATACATTCTCAAATTGTGAAGATTATGTATTTTATTTACATAGGAAAAGATTGGTTAGACAGACAGATAGATAGATCAATTTTTCTTTTTGTGTTGTTTCTTTCATCAAATAGATAATCAGCCTTTTTAGTCTTGCTACCTATATCTAAGAATAAATAATTACACCAAGAAAATAAAACTTTCTTGGGTAACTTCGTCTTTCTTTCCTTCTTTCTGTCTTTGTCTCCTTCTTTCTTCCTTCCTTCCTTTCTTCCTTAAAAGAAAAAAGAAAATTGTTTTTGTTTCTTTTTGTGTCTCTTTCTTTTCTTTATGCACTACTAAAAACACAAAATCTTGCCAAGTATTTTTGGTCTTATTCCTAGTGCATATGTCTTAGTTTTGTCTCATTTCAAGTATACTAAATTAGTAGATGTAGTAGCTTGTTTTAAGATTATAAATCCTTTAAATTGATAAAAAAAAAATGTACTAGTTGCAGTGACAGATTATTTCACTTAAAACATGTTAGTTTTCATATATTATATGAGTGGAACGAGAGATTGCTGACTTAAAACAAGCTTTTAAATCTTTATACAAAGTTATTTATAAGTTTTGTCTTATTTCAAGTGTACTAAGACATTTGCATTAGAAATACCAAAAATGCTTGATGACGTTTGGTGATTTTGCACTGTGCGTATTTATTCATGATTCGTCTTTCCTTTTCAACTCACAGTCACGACGCCATCCCTGTCGGCCGTGTGTGACTTTGAGAAGAGTTTGTGCGGCTGGTCGGCTGATCCGCACTCAGGTGTGAGCTGGACGCTGCACGGAGCCAGCGGCGGCTTAAATGGACATAACACTCATGGGACATGGCAGGACCTGTCGCTGGGATCAGACAGTAAGAACAGCGACACCTCTGAAGAATATCAACATGAAAAGCAAAGCGCAGCAATCATTCACTGAGATGATACCAAAACAGGAATCATTTCGAGCAGGTTTAGATTTGTGAAACTGACTTTTTGCTTATGATTACTTTTAATTTAGAGCATCCCTGCTATGGCTAATGCATGAGGTTTAAATTAAGCTTCTTTTTCATCACTGCTGCTCATGGCTTTGAATATGAGCACACAACTTCACCAATCAATCTCTGTGAATACTTGTGACAGCTAATAAGTCAAAAAAAGAAAACAGCAGACTCGCTTTGAGGGATTAAAGTGAGAGAAATTAGTAGGGGTTAAGCCTATCTGCTGACTTTCAGTTTAAAGTACAATACAGTAAAGAAAACTAAATGCCTTAAAATAAGTGAAAGTAAATCTCTTACAAAGGCAAGAAATGCTTAGGTTTTTCATCGCTTAATTTTAGTATCTCAATGCAAATTCTTTTAAAGCATCAGAAAAAGCTTTTGTATTTGTACATTTGGGATGCAGGTGCCTGTATAGGGGCAATAGGCGTTAATAAATTATCCATGTTTAGCTAAGGTTCGTGTTTTGGAGATCTGAGTGGGAAATCTGAATGAGAATGACATCTGAGGAGAAATTTTCAACTTGGAAACCAACTTAAACCAACCAAAATAAATTTAGTATGGCTGCCTTCACATGTAAAACATACATAGTGACTCAGTCATACACTGTTTTTTACATTTCTGACTTTTTCTGCTACACACAAAGTGATATCTCTATTTATGACTCTGCTTTGTCCATGTTTAAATGCATAGACTTGACTTAAACATGTTACCAGCAGTGAATGCCATTCTTTCTTTTGTTTTGTGTCTACTTGCAACCAGATCTGGCTTAAGGCAACACAGCTCAACTGTGTTGCCTTAAGCATATTGGGAACACTCTGGAGCCCTGTTGTTTACCCTAATCACAGTGTTTCTACTGTGATTAGAAAGATGACTGGCAAAATTGTATTTGATATTATAATACAACATCTACCCATTTCATGTTTATAGGGGGGGTTCAACAAAAAAAGATAATTACTACAAGAGGAAATCTTTTCATGTAACTTATAACAGGCAACAGGTTGATTTAGCAATTGTTTAACCCTATGCAGGTTTAAAACTTAAAAATGAATAGTACTCAACTCTACTGAAATATTCAAGAAACTCTTTAAGCTGTTTGCAAGCAGCTTCAAGAAATGTCTTATTTTTCAGGCAATTTCTAAACAAGTCTTAAACCTTTCTTAGAACAAAGCTTTTTTGAGCTAATTAACAACAAAGTGTTTGTCTGGTGGAGAAAAATCACACATCCCAATGCTGTGAGGAACCACTGGAAGCAACCATGATGCAAGGCTTTCTCTCTTGATTTCCTGAAAGTGTGTACAGAGCCTTAATTAAAATTTGGAGAAAAATGCTAGCTTACAGAGTTTCCTCTTCTATAACCTAGTTTACTGAGTTGTCTGTATTGTTATTTTTTCCTCTTTTTGTCAAAAATATAACACTCACACAACTGTTTTATTTTCCATTTTAGTTTTGCTCTTTGCACAGATTTTATCTCTTTGTGTATTGACTCTTTAATGCACCTTCTGGCCACTTTATTAGGTACACATGTTCAATTGCTGGTTAGCAAAGATAGCCTTTCAAGTATTTGCAGCAGAAACTTGTTGCATTTTGTTATCTGGAATCCGTAAAGGAGACATTTTGAAGTTGGAACTGAGCACAGTGATGGAATAATGGACAGCTCCAATAAATTACATGTGGTTTCACAGACATGACGATGACTTCAGTGTACTTCAATGGTCTCCACAGTCAAATAATATTAGTCAACTCTCAGTCACTTTTGTTTGTTGTAAAGTGAGATACCAGCATAAAAATTTGCCACAAGTGCATGATTCTGTAATGTCAATATCGACCAAAATATCGCTGTGTTTAAAGCACCTTCAAATACCCATGTCATGAAGAACTAAAGAAGCTCTGGAAGAAAATTAGTTCAGTCAAATACTGATAAAGCTTTGTTAATAAAGTGGCTGATATGGGCATATCTTTGTTCCTTACACTCATCTGGGTTTCCTGCTGTTTTTTTTCGCCTGTTAGCTATCATATATTTTTCTTTCCTCTAATGTTCTTACAAAACTGTCTCTGTTCTCAGTCCTTGTTTCATTTTTCTTTGTTCCCCTTACGGCACCATGCCTCCTTCAATCCATCCCTTTGTTATAAGCTCTTCACCTCCATTTCAACTCACTTTGCTTTGTATAATTTTAGCATTTTCCACCTCCAGCCCTCTTTCTCCATCAGTCAGATTGCCTTCTTCTCTCCTCGCTGACCTCTCTTCCATTTCCCTCAGTGGTGCTTTCCTTTTCTCCACATCTGTGCATCTTTAATAAGAGCAGGAGGATAACTAAGACTGTTTTATCAATCACACTTATACGTTATCATAAAGCTTACACATCTATAAGGTGCATGCACATTGCCCAGGGCAGTTAGATGAGTTGATAGCTTTGACAGAAGAGTCACTGTTACTCTTCAGCTGTATGCACTGCAAAAACACAAAATATTGCCAAGTATTTTTGTCTTCTTTCTAGTGCAAATATCTTAGTACACTTGGAATAAGACAAAACTAACTTGCAAGAAATAGGAGCTTATTCAAGTTAATAATCCCTTAATATTGATGAAAAACTAGTTGTAGTGAAATAATCTGCCAATAGAAAAAGACATTTTTAAAACAAGGTTTTATGTCTTTATAGAACGTTATTTGTAAGTTTTGTTTTATTTCAAGTGCACAAAGATATTTTCTCTAGAAACTAGACCAAAAATACTTGGTAGGATTTTGGGTTTTTGCAGTGCTCAATGCTCCACACACCTCTCCACACCATAACTTTAACCTGACTAAACACTTAAAGTTTGTGGGTTCACTTCCTTCCCACACATTTATGACCTTGCTACATAGCAAGGTTTTAATCGTATCTGTTGAAACCATCAAGTTCACGGTTGACTGGACAGCTCCTTCATAAAAATGCTGAACCGTGACACAAGGCAAAGCTCGAACGCCTGACTCTCTGGGCTGCGCTCTGTGTTTGTGTGCTTCCCAGTACGTTTATGTGATGATGTGAAATTGACTTAGCAGCGCCCCTGTCTCCTTGTTTGACAGCAACATGACATTAAGTCTTGTTCTACAGCAACATTAGCGTGGCACCCCGTCTGCAAGCTGTCTGCGTATGCAAATCTGATCGGCAGCCCCTGCCATTAAGTGTCCTTCTTTTGGGGATTTAAAAGAGAAAAGCCAACCAGAACAGAGCTCATAAGTTATTTTATTTCTTTTATAAAATTTCTCAAATGGGGTATACACATAGAGAAAATGCTCCTTTTTTAGTGGCATTATGTTGAAGTAGTACGTTGTTCAAAAAACATAATCTGAATGACCCAAGACACTGCAGTCAAGGCAATTTCAACCTCCAACATGTTTGCAACTTTTAGATGCGTCTCTGACCAACACATCTGAGTCAAATGGCTGAAATACCTCTCTGGTAATGACGTGATTATTTGGCTTAGAATATTTTCAACCCCAAAATGCTTTAAAAAGAAAGATTACAAGAAGTTTACACCAACATTATTTCATTAAAGACAAGGTGGAGAATTTTCCATCACTGTGCCAAGAAGTAAAATGTTAGTCTATGATCTTGTCTTATTGAAGACGCAGCCTTGTGCAGAAATGTATGCACATCTTATAGCAGCAATAACTGCTTTTAGCTTAGAGCTCAGAACAAGTCAGTGATTGATGGACAAACCTCGAAACACACAAACAAAGATGTAAACATAAACAAGGAGACTGAAAGTGGGACCAACGCTCATGTACAAAGATAGCATCGAGAGATGCAGGATTTTTTTCCTCTTTCCCTCAGAGCCAGTTCTACATCTCTGTTTCTCCCATGGAGAGTTTTTAATTAATTCCTTCCCTTTGTACGTCAGCCAAGATCAAACGAGGAACGACAGAAAAAACACTGCAACTTTTCCCTAAGTGTACTTAATGAGCAATGGTAATTTAGGTCCCCCTTTTCTCAATGCCTCCAAGTAAAGAGCTGAGCTACCTCAAATCTAATGCATTATGTATTGAGCACAGAGTGCTGCAAAAGCTGCTCAACATTTCTTGTAATTCTGAGAAATGGATGGACAGAATGACTGTTATAAAGCATTGTGTTTGTGATTAGGCTTCATTTAAAGGAGACCTATGATGCAGAATAAGTTTTTTGCATGCTTTTAAACATCCATTAGGGTCTCAAACTGTTCTTTGGCATTAAGTTAATGGGTTTTTTTGTGTCTAGAAAATGAGCCATTTCTAAAAACGTCCTGATTGTTGAGACAAGCTTTGTCGTTACCCAGCAACCCAATCCACAACCAGCCTGTCACCTAGCAACTTAATCAGAGCTCCAGCATGTTTGGTCAGCTGGTTATGCACTGTACAACGGCTGCTGTAAAAGACATGTGTTTCACTCTAGACTCAATATTCACAAATCACTTGGTGTATTCTTGTTGGTTGTGCAGGAGGCTCCACTTCTGCTTTTCAAAGATGTGCAGTTGTATAGTTGAGCATCTGTTTGGAGGCATTTTCACATGCAAGTGTAAATGTTTTGGGGCGTGGCCAGCAGCTTATTTAGATTTAAAGTGACAAGAAGCCGTAAAACATCTCATTCTGAAAGGAGCTCAAACTATACAGAACTGAGCAGACTAAAATCTCATTACCTAAGAATGAGTTTGTGCACAAAATGTAATGATCATATTTCATATTGCATGATTATGTAATATGAAACATGCATGGTTAGGATAGGATTTATTGCACCTATCCTAACCTGTTCAAAGAAGCATAAGCATAAATTTCCCAGTGGTAGTAATTTCTTGAATTATATGATTTCACTTGCTACAAGACTCCAGGATGTCACATTGTAAAATATTGTCAAAAAAAATTTGAATTACACCAATACAATTAGTAACACTGTGCATTTTTAAAAGTAGAGCCCATTAAAATAAAACAATTTTCAATATTAGAAACTACAATTTTATTGAAGCTACAATTTAACTAAAACTCTCTGTTGAAGAAGGCAATAAAATGTCTTCTTATGGTCATTGACGAGTCAAACAAGGGCTTAACCTCATATTTACTTTTATTTATTTTACTAAAATTCAACTAATCTACAGGATTAAAGTCACTGTGTAAAACTAAAACCATCTATTTCTCTCCTTCCAGATTTTTCAGGGAACTACCTCCACCTGGATGCAGGCAGCCACACCCAGCGCAAGAAGGCCAGACTGCTGAGCCCCGAAGTAGGGCCAGAACGAGGTCCTCTCTGCCTTCTCTTCTACTACCAGCTCCAGGGGGAGGCGGAGGGGTCTCTACGGGTCCTCCTGAGGGACAGCGACCAGGAGGAGTCCCTCCTATGGGTGCTAAAAGGCGAGCAGGGGCCTCACTGGAAAGAGGGCCGGACCGTCCTTCCCCAAAGCCCCAGAGAGTATCAGGTAGGCGGATGCTGAAAATTTTCCAGTCATTATAAGCTTTGGATAAAAAAAATTTACACGATGACTCTTTTTATTATGTTTCTTGGAAATAATAAACAAGACCATTTTTTCTGGCGCAGGTGGTGTTTGAAGGTTTTTTTGATCACCCAACTAGAGGCCACATCAGGATAGACAACATCCACATGAGCAACAGCATCGAACTAGAGCAATGTGGACGTAAGTCACAAATCTGTCCCATATGGCGGTATTTGTTTGTTCTGTGTTTACCTGGAATCTGGATGAAAAAGAGTAAATGTTAATAAAACTGATCTAATTTGCACTTGCATGTGTCAAAACAAAAAAAAATGCATATAAATAAGAAATGAATGTAGCAGCAAACGACCTTTGGGCATGGATTTTAATCAATTTTTCATTATTTCTCCCTCTACCTTTTCCTGTGCCATCCCATCCTGCTGTGTCTTCCTTCCTTCCTTCTCACCCTCATTGTCTACATTTTTATCCACCCCTAACATCTGAAGTAATGTTCCCCAACTTGTCAGACATCATGCAGCATAATTAAGTTTGTGCTTACAGTTTGTGTAACCATAGACATTTCAGAGAAATAACTAGAAATAATGCAAAATTGCATGCATACAGACAGAAGCCAATCTGTGACTGTTACCACATTCCATTCACTTTTTCCAAATTATATATATATATATATACGATCCCACATTTTTTGGAGTGAATCTTACAGTGTCACCTGATCTATATTTTTTCCGATTCCTTTCAATTTTCTCACTTTCATAACCTCAAGGAAATAATAAACAGCAGCAAATTTCAGGTCATCTTCCCATGAACCTTTGACCATCCTTACTTCCCACTCTTCCTTTCTATTCACACTGTCCCGTAACCTTTTCACCCCATCTTCATCCATTTCCTCTCTTCTACTTGACAGCATGCTTGCTGACACTAAAACTGTGTTTAGGAAACAGTAAGAAATGAGGTCATGAGATAGAAGGAACTAGGAAGAGCGAGTTTGGTGAGAAAATAGAAAAAGTAGCTGCAGTTTCTCAACTTTTTACGAGAAAAACGTCTTGTAAGACGGGCACATTAGGCCCATTGTAGATAGAAAGTAAATCTCAGAAATTTTCCCGAAAAAAAGACTAAGAAATTAGTTTGTTTTTTTTCTCAAATATCTCAATATTTCTGAAATTAATGTAAAAAATTTGGGGTATTTTCTAGCAAATTATTGACTTTTCAAACTGAGAAAATTATATATTTTTTCTAGAAAAAGATTCCTGAGATTATTCTAAAATTTTCTAAATTTTTCTGTCAGAAATTTACCCCTTTTTCCAGTCTACAGTGACCCTCATACACTGCTGTACCTTTTCTTCTACAGTTCCTATTTTAATAAAAAGTTCAAATCTAATTTGCAGTAAGAGAGCCCTAAATTATGAGCTATACATTCACATATTTGAAATCCATGTTGCAAAGGAAAGTTTTAGATAAAATATTTTAAACAAATGGATATACATGACATTTGGTATTTAGTTTTTATTAATATTTCTAATAACGTTTCTTCTGTTTCTTTCTTTCTCTTTTGCAGAGCCTCTCCATGCTGTACGTCCAGGCATTCCCAGTAAGTTCTGCTTCTTGTGCATTTGTACATCCTTCTGCCGACATGTCTGTGCTTCCTGCTTGATGCTAAGCTCAGCCTGTAGCATTGCACTGGCCCAGAGCAACATTTTTAAACCATGGGGAATCTCACTGCACAAGTCTCAACAGCTCCACTCAATTCCCAAGAGTTTGTAGGATTTTTATTTCTTAAGATGGTGTGAATTGAGTACTAATGTGTAGTTGCCTGCAGAAGACAGCAGTCAGCACATTTTTAGTAGTTTAATGAGAGATTTCTGATGAATGAGCTGCTCAGAATGGAGCTTGGAGAAAAGAGAACCAAACAACATTAATTTGGTCATTAACTTTCTTCCAAGTACTTTTTCGGTGATGTGCTCAACTGTTTAAGTAACTTACTGTCATACACTATCCAATGCGTTAAAAGAAAGTACATTTCTGTATTTATTTTCTGTGATTAAAAAGGTAAGTTGCACAAATCTGAAGTAAGAATGTCTGCTATCTAAGTCCAGTTTGGAAAGTCAGAGGTCCCTGATAAATCCTGATTTGAAAATCCAATAGCGCTATGGCTTCCACATGATAAAAGCAATAATATCCTGTTGAAGTTGGACAAAATCATCCTGTTGGGCTTGTACTGCAGTAGTAACTAGTTGATTTTCTGACTTTCAAATAAAATATGGTTACGCTATGGTAAGGTAAAATCAAGTTCTGACTACCGAGTACATAGCATTTGCCTTAAATAATGCAAATTTGCTGAGGATAAACATTTTAATGCTGTTTTGATTGTCTTAGTTCCTGCCAGAACTGAGTCATGCAGGAGTAGTAATTTCCCACTGTGAGTCAACTCTGTGCTAGCAACTTAAATTAGATGCCAACACATGCAATCAGCGCATGTTATGGACCACAACCACCACCAACTAGCTAAAACACCCTCTAAAAATGCTCATAACTCCTCAAACACCAAATACACCTTAAAATATCATAAAACAGAAAGCACAATTTAAAAAAAAAACATATTCAAAGATGTAGAGGATACGGAAAGAGGATAGCATGCAGTGAAACCCTTGAACAGCAAAAGTCTGGTCTTGGTGGGGATGTGGGAGGTACAGGCAGTCAATGCTAAAGAAAATGAATTGTGCTCCTAGATTGGCTGATTTGCAAATGCCAGCCAATAGCATGTCCAGTTATTTTATGTTCCCAAGCTGTATTTTTTGTCCTGGGTGAAATAAATCTGCAAATATAGTATAACTTGGAGTTATGGTCCTCTGACAAATCCACAAACATGCTATGGTGGACTGTTTTTGAGCATTTGTAATAAAGAAATAAAAACCTTAGCATTAGTTCAACTGTTATTTGCACAAACAAAAACTATTTGTTTATATGGATTTTTTTCCAACCAAATCTGAGAAAAAAAAACTATTTTTGTGCCGTAATTGTCGCAATATATGTAACATAATTGATATAATAAGCCCTTTTAAAAGGAGTTGGTGATGTTTGACAGCTGGATTTTGACATATTGATATGATCATCATAAAGAAAGAGTGATGAAGGTTGATTGAATGGATCTATTGCATGAGGCCCTGCATGTTGGGGTGATGCTCTTGGTGATGCACAGTTTTTATTATGACAACAGAATAACATAAAGGCGTGTTTGCGGTCTCGTTCAATATATCAGTATTCTGTGCTGCTAAGTGGGTTTCCTCAAAGAAACGCGTTAACTTTCAAGACCTCACATTATAAATTACTTTTGAATGAAGATTTAAGCTTGTGAGGTCAGTGGAATTAAGAGAAGTGACTTTATTTACACCCAAATATCTGCATAAAGCTTATTTTATGGTCACAGAGGAAGTAAGATTTTTTTTCACACCATCAGCTTCACTTCTACTTTTTTGCTCTCCCTGTCTTATCACTCATTTTATATTAATTCCCTCATCTTTTTCTTTCTATGCTCTCTAATTTCTTTCTCCTAAAGGTCTTGCTTTGTGGCTGGCCTTAAAAAAGTCCCTGATCTCACCTGCATAAAATGCAGAGCTGTTCACTGTCCAACTTCTCTTTTTCTCCTTTTTTTTCCCCTTGTTTTTTTCTCTTTGAGTGTTGCTCCTTCATCCTCAAATAGCCCAGCCTGAGAGGAGATAAAAGGCTTAGGCAGATTATGCTCCCGGATTTCTTGTTTTCAAAGTCTGGGTTTGGGACGTGATCCACTGGCTTTGCGTGTTCGATTGTTTAGAGAGCTGATCGTGATGTTAAAACATATCCGAACCCTCTGAGAAGAATGTCAGAACTGGCACTCAGTTGTACATTTTGTATATTCAAGGGTAAAATACACATTCAAAGTCAGAGTATTTGGCCTGTGTAAGCAGAACCGACTCGCGTTTCCTACATCCAGATACAATCCCAAAAATAGTAAAAACCAAAAGACAGCTCAAGTCAGCTGAGTCATAGCACAAGTATTTCACCTAATCCTCGCTGAGCTTTTTACACAGTTAATTCCTGGACAGTGATCATATGACTCCTGTTTTAATGGCAGTGCAGGTTCTACGTTGTAGTTCTTATGGGAATAAATGCCAGAAACAAGGATTAACAGTCTCCCTTGAAATGCTTGTTAAAATGTGACCCATCCATTATTGTAAATCTTTGCAATGTGTCAGTTTTTTTCCATTGATACTCATTACTGTGTCGGTATTAGTGAGGCTTAAATTATTTCTGATGCATTTACAGTCAGCTCCATCAAGACATTGTGCTTTGTAAATGAAATATAGTTTCTGCTGTTAACTATATTACAACTATTTTCATTTTTAGAAATGGGATTCGAAGTACATTTTTTAATTAAAAATACTAATTAAGCATTGTCAATAGGCATGTTCCTATCAGGATTTTTTAAATACAGATCCAATTCATTAAGGAATAGTATCAGCACCAAATGCAAATTGGATGAAAATCATGACTATATACAAAAAAGTAGCATAAAAGTAAACTAGGATAAACTACATTTTATCAATAGTATTAGATTGAGATTGTTGGTCGCCAAACCAAACGTGTTTAATGTTACAGTGTCCATTGTTTCCAGAGTGAGGTTTGGTGAAACATTTTTTTGTTGTTGTTGTTTCTAGAGATGTATGTGATCCATCAATATTCAGTAAACTAGCATGTTTCCCCTAGCTTAAACCATTTTAACCTGAAACTGTTGCCTATATCAGAGTAAACATGTTAACCATAGCCTAGCTAAACGCAAGGTGAGCTAGGCTTGTTTACTCAGGTTTTGTATGACTTGCTCATGATCAAAAATTTAGAGCAATTACAGATAATCAAACACACAAAACCTGCAGAAGAAGTGATTTTTCTGCTTTATAAACTTACTAATTTAATGGCTATTTGTCTGGGTTACTATGGTTACTATATATCTGCAGTGTGTCTGAGCCCGAGCACAGAGCTGGAATAGCCAATACAGTCTTTCAATTTGAATATCATTTTAAAGAGTAAAAAATGTGCATAGATTCTAATATAGCTTTTCTACTTGTATCCACATAAATAAACCTTCTTTTAAAAACCCAGACTGTGTAAAATGTCACTACTGTTTGTGCTTGACATAAAAATCACAGACAATACACTGAGAATAGGTATCAGGACTTCAGTTTAGTCTAGGACTCCGATACCAAAACAGACTTTTCTTTTCTCCCCTTAAAATTGTCTCTTTGTTCACCACAAAGCAATTTTGAGTCCAGACCTCACTGAGAGCAGCTTTACTATCAAAGTAAACTCTTAAATAGCGTATCTGAACTTTAAGATAAACTCTAAGTGAAGTCGACTGGTTTCCTTGTGATTCTCTATCCCACTCCATCTTTTCATTATTTCTCTTTCCTTTCTGATCCCTGGCTAGTTGTTGCTTGTCTGGGCTCTCTTTCTCTTTTTTTTCCTGCTCATGTGCTTCCTTTCTCTCTGTTTCTTTCTGTCGCTCCCTATTTCTCTCCACAACAACTTTGCTCTCACAGCAGGTTCCTCTCACAGTGAGTTGACAGAGTATTGAAGTTTCAGTCAAGCCCTTTAATGCAGGATTAAAGATATCATGGCAGGATTAGCTCTTTCCCTCCACTTCTTTACCCTCCCACCCTTCTACCGTCTCACTTTCTTCCTACCTCTCTCTGTTTCTCTCCATTCTCTCCTCCAATAATACCTTCTCTCTTATCCTTTCCTAACCCTGCAATTTTGTTCTCTATTTCTCGTCACCCGAATGTAGTTACTCTTGACCCCTCAAAACAGAACAAAACAACTTCATCAAGGCTTAGCGTTCCACATTTTTTGCTTAGGCTGTCCAAAATAAATTGTTTGCATTCTCTGGTTCAGTTTGAGCGCATGGCATGGGCCTTTGCGTGTCAATATGCAGCAGATGCTTGTGATGTTTGCATCAATCAAAATAAAATGTTTCTGGCTGTGTAGATCTTAGACAATGCAGCTGAAATTTAAAGATGAGAGTGTTTCTGCCTGATTTTGAGCGATATTCAGTGAAAACCAGAAAAGGTTTTACCCTTTCTGACCAACACTGCTCCTAGGGATGTCAAGCTTTCAGTACTCATGCATATTTATGTTGCTTGTAGGAGTATTAGACTTTGGCTATGTAAAGTATGCATGAGTAGTCAGTGTTTCACTAGCAGGTAGAGTGCACTCAGTGAAACAGAGCACATGGGTGAGGCAGTCTGAACAATGATTTGAGCAAAATGAAGAAAACGTGCATTTTAACATCTGGAAAATCAAAAATCTACTGTTTCAGTGTCTTTCTTCTATTTTTTTTTTCTTTTACTTGAATCTATTTTGCTCTGGATATTTTAGTAGATTAAGGGACACCAATAAAAACAACAACATCAGTTGGCAATAAAATCCAACATGAGAAAATAAACCATTTAGTTTTTAAAAAACTGCAACTCAGTTGTACTCTTGGGAATTTAAGTTTAATTAGCTCTGCTTTGTTATTTTAAATTTTACTTTATTTAATTTTGTAACATTTTATGTAATTTTATAAAAACAATATAAAATGATAATTAATTATATTATATTATATTATATTATATTATATTATGTTATATTATATTATATTATATTTGTTGTGTAATACTATGATTCTAATCATTCCAAGGAAAGAACATCTATGCCTCTTCTTAGTAGGTTTATCTAACATTATAATTTTATGAACTTCAGACCACAAAGAAGTCTAGACATATTTAATTTTTAAATAGATTTTTTTTGTTGTTGTTATGGTATCGATTTTGTTTGAGTTTCCAAATTTATGCTAAAGTAAAATTAAATGATTTGTTCTGTAAACTAGTGGCAAGTCTACCAAATAAAAATACAGTGATTGATCTTTTTTTTTTTTTGTTTTGTTTGTTTTTTTTGCAAATAAACAGAAATTGCTCAAGGAGACAAGAAGGTAGTGTTTCCAAAGAATAAAGTAAAAAATATATATCATGTTTAAACAAAACAGCGTATTGATATTTAAACATTACAAGAGCTTAGAAATCAATATCTAGTGAAATCAGAGTGTTTTCTGCACCTTGGCATGCGCTTTTAGATTGCTGTTGGATTCAGGTGATCAATCCTTTTAAGCAGAATGATGTGTGCCTATGCTGGATTTGTGGAAATAATATTTAGCTTTTCCAGAGCTATGCATCTTATAATATTGATACTGCATTATAGGAGATGCATCCAGCTGAAAGCATGCAGAAAAATTAAAAGCTTGTCAGATCTGCCATGTCCAGATAAACGGACAATCTCCAGCTTTAAACTCTTCAATGCAGTCTGCATGCCTGCCTCACTCCTCCACTGAGCCAATCAGTAATGTTTCCTCCTGCCCTCCAGGGGGTGCCATATCTGGAATGAGGCCCACTGTAGACGCAGTGAAGGTGCATCCGATCCCTGCCTACTGGTACTATGTGTTGATGGGAGGCAGCGCCTTCCTGCTGTTGATAGGTCTGACTGTGGTTATGATTCTCTGCTGCCAACGCCGCCACTGGATGAGCAGGAAGTCCAACAGTGGCCACCACCACCATCATCATCACCACCATTCGGTGATGTACCACAACAACCAACCAGCCTTTCAGCAAGATCCAGAGAGCTACAACCAGAGTCAAAGTCCCAGCTGTAACATGTTCTGCAGCTCCAACCAGAACCACCTTTACCTGGGAACGGATTCCAGCCTGGAACCCAAACTCATCATAACGCTGGAGAAAGACGACAGCTACGGCTCCCGCTGCTGAAATGACTGGACCCTAGTGAGTCATACGGTTTCAATAGGACAATATGGTCAAATGAAGAGCTAAAACAGTCTGATCCTTTTCTTCAAAGAACAAGGAACTCAGCAACAACAGCTCTGATCAGCAATGGTGGAAGTGCTTCAGCTCTTCTTGTCGATAATGGATCAGTGCACACCTCTGGGTTGGTGCCTGACAAGGAAGTCCTGTCCTTGAAGATGGAGAAGCTTCCGTTTTCTGTTCTACTGTTTCAGCATAATGATTTTTGATGTCCTTCATAGTGTTAAGTGTAAATCAGACTAGATATCAATTGGATCTTCAATTAAGCATAAGCAAACTTGCATCGATCACCTAAGAAATTGTTGGAAAGCCTGCATGGATATGCAATTAGCAATGCCAGTTTTCCTCTATTCTCAGAGATTCACACACAGGTTTGGAGGATGCATTTTGTTTCAGCACGTCTTTGAGTCTTAACGAGGAAAGTCTATTTGTCAGAGAAGGGAAAAGGACAGAAAATGATGAGAGTATTGGTGTGACATGAGCAGAGGGTTAAGGAGATGAATCCCGCAATAAAAATGAAAAGTGATAAATGCACGGACAGTCTTAAAAACTTTTCAAGCCTCACATGTTACTTTGGGTGTTTTTTGTTCATCAAACCTTGGATATGCCTTTGATAAAAATGTGCTTTAAAACTTTCACCTCCTTCCCACCATAGTTTGAGATTGTGCTTCAGCGTCAAATTAAATGTGGATGATTGCCAAATGTTGCCTGGATCTTCTGCCTGTTGGTTAATGTTTCAAACTAAAACTCGATGTCAGTCTTACATTTGAGTGACTGAATGAAAAAAAAATCTTTGAGTTCAAAAGGAATGTTTCATTCTGTTTTCTGTGCAACTACATGCAGCAAACTTTTATTCACTTTTGTGGAATGGAAGTTTCACTTTGGATGCATACTCACCACAGTTTCCAGGTCTGCTTTAAGTCAAGAAATGAGACCAAACATGCTGTGATGAAAATGACTCTTATTTGTTTAGGCTGAGTGTCCTTTTTTAAAAAGCATTTGTAGTAATGCTTATATCAGCATTCTGCTGAAGAAGCTTTTGGTTTAATTGTGTTGTGCAGCAACTAAGTGTTTAAAGGCAACCAATCACATGAGCAAAGATATCAACAGAAGCTTTAATAGAGTTGCTTTGATATAGAAGAAATGTTTGAGCAGTTATGCTTGTATTTATATATGTTTGTCCATCCATGAGAGAAGTTTCTTAATATTTAAAGATTGTCACCAACCTGCCTTTTTCTCTCAGATTAAAGGAATTTGGATAAATTCCTTTTAATAAAGCTTTGGAGAATGTTTATATGTACAATCTTTTTTTATTATTGTTTACATGTACATGTATGGATATAGCAGATCTCAAAAGTGTACACTGTTAAAATGTGAGGAGTTTTGTGAAGTATAAGTCAGATAAATCTTGTACAATTTAACTGAAAAATTAACGTATCTGCAGTGGACAAAACGTTAAAGGTTTAAATCTTTTACATTTCTTCATCCTGTCTGCAAAAAATCGATTTATCCAAGGGATGCAATCTGAAAAATCTTTTAAAGCTGAACTGTTGCGCAAAAAGTGATTCTACAAAGTATTCATACTTAGCAACCAGGTAACCATTTTTTACATGTTCCGCCTGATGCATTTGTTTGTTTTTCAGTTTAATTGACCAGGATTTTCAGTTCAAATTCGAAAACTCCATTGATCCCACAGGGATATTAAATGTTGTAATAATTCATATTATTTCAAAACTCTTCAAATAGTTAGAGATGCTGTGGGCAGGGAAGATTTCCTGTAGCAGTCTGGATTACAGCGAATTTGAAGAAGCCTCTGACATATATCTCACATTTAAGGTGGGAACAATTCGAAATGATTTATTGTTGTTTATACAACTTACTATTTTAATGGGGATGTGTACACTTTTTAGATTCAGTGTTTAAATTTATATTTATTTAAGAGTGCCTAACTGTGTATGGATTTACATATTTTACTGCATATACTTTTACACTTTAAATGCATTTTGAGATAAATATTACGCAAAAGGTTTTAGCCTTTTTCCTGATAAGTTGTTAAACTTTATTTGCAATGTTGAGATTGAGAACTTTTCTTTCAATTTTGCAAGCTGTGGGTCGTTTGTAAATTTTGCTGCGATTATGTTCTACACTTAAATCCATTTTATACACACCACGTTTTCTGTAGGGCTGCATAATCTTTTACGGCAGATCTGAGAGAATATTTTTGTTGATTTTCATTTATTATTTTATGTTACTGCTTACAGTTGAAGCCACCTGGATCCAGGTGTTCAATTGGATGAAGCAAATCAACACAATAGCAGTTTAATTTGCTTGTTAAAATGTCTGTACTTGCAATCAGCATCCCGCCATCTTCTATCTTCTGCTACACACCTACGTCACTTTGTTCATTTCTAAATCCCCCCCATCCTTTCTTGAATCAAAACCTCCCTGTTTCAATATCTTCTCCCTTTCTTTTCTGCAAATCCTCCCAGAAAAAAAGAGAAAACACAAGAGAGTAAATGAGAGGCAGTGATGGAGGGGAGCAGAATCTCTCTGAGGAGAACGGCCCATTAAGCGAGCCCCCTTTTTTCCTTCTCAGAATGCTCCCCGAGATGGAAGGAGATGAAAGAAGGGAGGACAAAAAAGGATAGCTGTCCATACTTTCTAAAGATAGATTTTTCTTTTTACTCTGAGAGAGAGGCTAACGGGAAGGCAGCTTGGGAGATTGGATTGAAGATGGAGGGCAGGTCGTTTCAAACACATGAGCAAATGAAAGAAGTCTTTTGGGAAAACCGACAGAATGACGAAGGCAGGCATGACACAAAAAGTATTCATACCCCTTGACTTTTTGACATTCTGTCACTTTATAATCACAAACTTTAGTATGGAAGTTTATGATAGGTCAACACAAAATAACAATTGATTGTCAAGTGGAAACTAGAAATTAGAATTCAGCCTCCTTTAATCTGGTATCCATTAGTGCAAGCAAATGCCTTCATGAGTCACCTTGTTAGTGAACAGTGTGATTCTGTGTGATTTACGTTGACTAACGCATCGAGGTCCACTCATCAGGTGGGGGAATCGGTTGAGAGGACAACCATTAGTCATATACTCCATAAATCTTGCGTTATGAAAGAGCTGAGAGAAGAGAAAAAACATTGTCGCAGTTTATTTCAAGGCATGCTGAGGACACAACACATGGGACAAAGAGGCTCTGGATAGATGATGACATAAAAAAAATGGTTTAATGGAAGCAGAAAATGATGTAAAATTAAATTGCCATCACCAGAAACACACCATACCCAAAGTAATGGTCAGCATCATGCTGTAAGGATACATTATATCATCAGAGGTTACATATTTTTTTCTGTTTAACAGCTTTAGCCAAATAGTTATGGGTTTTTTTTTAGAATTATGTGTTTTGAGTTAGGTGATTAGTACTTTACATTACTAATCAGTCCATCACATAACATTTCCATCAAATAATTTTAATGTTTGTGGTTATAGCATGACGACATGTGAAAAATCTAAAGGGGTACTAATACTTTTGCAAGGCACTGCATGCAAACCAAATGAAGCAATATGCACCAGTGTGAGGTAATTATTCAGATTTGCACTGAGCTCCCATAAAGTCAGTTAAATCATTATTTTATGGAATAGTTGTTCTCTGCATTGACTTATTTCATCATAATGCAGCTCACAGAATGCAGTTTTGTGCTTCGGTCAACAAGTATTTCAGTTATTTTGTGCTTGCATATCCATTCTGTGCCTTCCCCAGCTCCTCTTTCTTCAATTTCAATCAACTTGTGCAAGATTTACACATTAGATGACTCATTCCAGCAGCCTGGTGCCATAATCCAATCAATGTGAGTCCGAATTCAAACCGAGGAATGATATATGACCGTATTTATGCTGTGCTACTCATGCACTTTTCTGTTTTCATTCGTCCTCAGTCTATCAAACTTTTTAAAAGATTTGGAAAACATTTCACCGGGAGCTTTTAAATCAGCCTCACTTCCCTCCATCATGGACTACTTTGAAGCCATTTAATATTCCTAATTAGTTAATGGAGGCGATTGCGTCCATAAAACCCTGCAGTAAGCATTTTTATCCTCCTAGGCATCCATATTTTTTTCATCTCTTTTCTTCTCCTCCTCTTTTTTTTTTTTCCTGGAGAAATATTATCAGTGTGAGCACTCTAACAGGTCCTCGGGCTCCTACACAACCAAAAGTGGCAAAGAGCCATCCCCATCTCTGCCTGAATGAAAAAAGGCCTCTTTTTTTATTCCTCTCTTTACTAATTGGAGAGAGGAGAAAAATGGGTCTAGAGGGAGTTTTAATCCCTCTTCAGATCCATGTGATAATTCTTCTCAGGATTTTAGCCTGGAGGATTTAAGCCAGCATCATTAAACATTGTTCAATGGTCATCTAAAGACTGTCCAAGCTCTTTTTTCCCTTACTTTGTTTTTGCCATCTCCCCGTAAGTGATTTGATGTTTTGTCGAGGCCCACAGTGGCTTTATTTGATCAAAGACAACCGAACAGGAGCTCAGATACTGCTGCGAAGGGGAGCTTTTACATATTTACAAGTCAGAACTTTAGTTTTACAGCAAAAACAGATTGGAGGAAGACATCATAAAGGTTTCTAACTTGCAAAACTAATGTTGTAGTTACTGAAATAATCAAGGTGTTAATGATTTTTCTTGATGTAATGCTTTTTTTCTCCTTGTTGGAACAAATAACTGCGAAAAAACAAAGTAATCTTTATTTTTTTCCTCCTCTCTGTGAAATGCACCAATAGCATAGACAGTGAAAAAAATCCCACAGCCTGATGCTTCCACCTCTTTGTTTTTGCCTAGTAAATTTCAGACCAGTCTGAAGGTGCTAATTTTGAAGCAGAAGCTTTTATTTCTTTGGTCAGATGATGTAAAACTGGTTTTATTGTTGACAGTGAGACTGGTGTTTTGGTTTTTGGGTTGCTTTTGGGTTGTTCTAGAAATATACTTTTTTTTTTTTTTTATTAGCTGGGGACTAAAAGACAGTTCAGTGTTCCAGTGGTACAATAATCCCAAATTTTGGTTGGATATTGAAAAGGTTTCCAGTTTAAATTCATGTTTAAAGAAAAAAGAATTAATATCTCAGTTGTTCATAGGTCTGATCCTGTCTTCAACGACAGCAGAGTCATATTAGCTGTAAAAAAACTTTCTGCCTCACTGGAGCATAAGTGATCCTTCCTGTTGTTTTAATTACTGGTTACATTTTGCAGCTTCATTTCTTTCCTTCTAAGCTGTTTATTCAGACATCTATATTCTCTTTTTGTCAGAAGTTTACAGTAACTCACTTGCATGGTTGTCATGGTAATTTTAGGCTTTTAATCATTTATTTTAATAATTATTTTCTCATGATGCAATATACCTAAACTCCCATCTTATACTTGACCACATACACATAAAACACAGTCATTAGTTACAAACAATGTTTATTTGCACATTTTGCTGTTATTCTTGTGAGAAAGGAAATAAATTGTTTTTGATTTGTGTTGGACTTCGCTGATATGAAATATTGATGCATGACACAGAAAATGTTCATACTCTGATTGAATATGCAATGGTACATTTTTGTTAATACAGGCTTTGTTTCTTCTTTTTCTTCAGCTGTGTATGTCCATGTTAACTTTTAACTTTCTATAATAGAAACCTCAAATTTTACAGCAGATGTCCTTTAAAAGTTTTAATCTCACTGTTATTTACAGTTAACGGAGAACGTGCAGCTTGGAGTTTATTGAATCTATAAAATTGAAGATGCCAAACTTGTCTCATGGATGAATGACCTTATCTAACAGAGGAAATGAGTCTCCATATCTTTTTTTTTTTTCCTGCACACCCTAAATTAAGTTTTCACCTCCTATCTTCTGAATATCTATTACAGTTTCTGGTTATAAAGTGCTTTTGGTTCCTAATAAATGATTGCCAGCTCCACAGATATTGCTCCATTTTTATTTTTTATTCTCATATTGAACTGAACAAGAACTGAGCCTATAACAAAGTCTTCAAAGCCTTGCACTCAGCAGTTTAAATATGGTATTTTAGCTTGTTGAATTTCTCTGGCTTGGTATGTAAAAATGGTTGTGGTGAACGTGAAAGTAATAAAAGTAATATTTTTCTATCAAAATACAAAGTTTTGTGTCTTTATCTGTCTTTCTCCTCCATATCTTCACACTCTCTTTCAATCTCCCAACTTATTTTAATTTATAAGCAAACAATAGTAATAAAGAAAAAACACTGATTCTTATCACCCTATGAAACTGTTGGGGAGCTTTGCTGAAGAGAACAGCGTTATATTTTTCCCTCGACAGACACTGCAAAACGTTTGTGTGATATTTGTTGTTTGATCTCTTTAGAAAACTTTAAACAAGATCGAGGCCATTGTACTGAGCGATTTCCATCTACAAATGCAGCTGCTGAGTGCTGACAGCATCAGAGATAGACTGATGTCATCACAACATGATCTAACTCTGGAGTGAGTGAGTGGACAGGGGAGATTAATGCAGCCTTTCTTTCTGTCTCTCCAACAGATCAGAATCCTAAAGATTTCGGAAACGATCCTGTTTTCAATCACAACCAGCGCTTCAATGGAGGTAAGGTCCTCTCCTCCAGCAGCCAGAGGCTACACTGTCTGTCTCACCCACACACTTTCATGGAAATACTGTTAGCAGAGGCATGCCTGTAGCTCTTCTTTATACATGCAGTTCCATAAGAAATAAGCCTGTGGCAGCAGTCTGACAGAGTTTGCACAGAAAGAAGAAGAATGTTAGTGAGCATTCAAACGTTTCTTTTTTCTCTTTTTTTTTTTTTTTGCATGTAGTCTCTTTTTTTGTCTTTGTTTTTCATGACCCATAAAGCACGACAGACAGTTCACTCCTGTGCACACAGAAAATCATGACTGTAGCAATCACAGTCTACAGAATTTTATTTTATTTTTTTTTGCTTTTTACAGCCCCTAGGCGTTTACAAGAAAATACTTGCAATTTGTCTTCTAAAATGTGTTTACTGTCTGTCTGGAGCCATTTTCTGTGTGGGCTTCTCATAAAATGCTAAAAATGATACATTTGCATCACTTTTTTACCACATAGATAAACGGGCATTATTCTGAACCAGTGAAAGCAGCTCAGACAGTGAAACACACTTTAACACATCTGCATTCTACGTTTTGCAGATGTAGAATGCAAAACACTGTATTTTTGTAATATACAAAGTTTTTAATTATAAAGACAATAAAAAAGGTGGGTTTAACAGTTCTTAATGTTTTTATGCAATATATATGTAGGAAATTTTCAACAAAGTGGCAGCAATGGTACGAGACTTACAAAAGTAATTTTGAGGTTTTGATTTATGGCTACCATTTACATTGTTTTTCAATTGGTAAAAAATTGATGATTAATTTCTTCTAAATATAAATACGTATTCTAGTTTAATTTCACTGGCTTTTCAATTAAATCAAGCATGTTTTTGTACTTAAAGCAGCCAGAACATAATAATAAGTTAATGTTTTTTGGTGTCTGGAAAATGAGCCATTTTAAAATCCTTCAGAATGTAATGTCACAAATCAGCAAGCACCGCCTATCACCTAGCAACCCCAGTCAAGTCCAGCCCGTTACCTGGCAACCTGAGCTGAGCTTCAGCGCTGGATCAGCTGGCTTCACTTGTGTACAATGGCTGCTGGAGAAGACAAGTGTTTAGTTGTTGGCTTGCCATTTAGAAACCCCTTGCTGCGTTCTTGTTGGTTATGCATGACGTTCCTCTTTTGTTTGTCAAAGATGCACAGTTCTATAATTGTGCATCTATTTGCAGCGATTTTCACATGCAAGTGTAAATGTTGAGTTGGGGAGCATGGTTGGCAGCAGTTTATTTGGATTTAAAGTGGCAGTACGCCTTAAAAAAGCTCATTCTGAAAGGACCTCAAAATGGCAGAACTGAACAGACTCAAAGCTCACGATCAAGAAAAGCTTGGTGGAAAAATGTAATGAACATGTTGACCTATCTGCTCAAAGAAGCATAACAGGTCCCCTTTAAGGATAAGAATTTGCCAACCCTGCTTTAGATCAAACCACATCCATACGTTAGAATGGCCCAGTGAAATTGAAAATTTGTTGCAAAACTTCCAAGATGGACAGAAACTTTAGCCTCTAGATTTTTATTATGTGTAAAAGTCTTTTTTCCTAAATTTCTTGTGTTTTCTCCAGATTCTGTCTTCTCCGGCTGGCCGTCCTCCTTCTCCACCCCGTCCTCCAACATGGACCCATCCTCAGTGACGCTGGTGTCGGAAAAGGACAAGGACAACGCCTGGCTGTACACGCTGGACCCCATCCTGCTCACCATCATCGTGATGAGCTCACTGGGCGTCCTGCTGGGAGCCGTTTGCGCCGGCCTGCTCCTGTACTGCACTTGCTCGTACAGCGGGCTCTCCTCGCGTTCCTCCACGACGCTGGAGAACTACAACTTTGAGCTGTATGACGGGATCAAGCACAAAGTGAAGATAAACCAGCAGAGGTGCTGCTCGGAGGCATGAGGAATGACGGACATCCCTTGAAGATTTTCCTTCCTTCTTATTTGGACATAGACATGAAAAAGACGCACTATCTGAAATTTCAACCCTCGTCCCTGCCTGAAATCTTGCTACTCCTTTGCTCTGATGTCAAACGGGGGTAACACTGAACTCTCTGTGCTGGCAGTGGGGGGTCTAAAGCGAAGGAACGTCTGATCCCTGATTCCCTTAAGCAACTGAGTCC
Organism: Gambusia affinis; assembly: GCF_019740435.1. Lineage (NCBI taxonomy): Eukaryota > Metazoa > Chordata > Actinopteri > Cyprinodontiformes > Poeciliidae > Gambusia > Gambusia affinis. Next base: position 23,829,626 of record NC_057878.1, read on the forward strand.
CTTTTCTCCTCTGCCTGCAGGAGAAACCTGCTTGATTCTAAAAGCCTGTGAATGAATGATTGAATGAAGGAATGAAATAAAAGAATATAAATGACTGAAGTACCATAAAATACAGCCCACCAACCACTGGAATGAAGTGGACTTCAGCACCCATGACAATCTGGACATTTAGACGTCAAATGGCAGCACAGTCTGGGGTGTTCTAGTTATGAATTTCTGAACGGTACTTCGCAGAACTTTAGATGTTTTTCCTCATCTTCCAAAAGAAGATGGGGTGAAAAAAATCTGTCTTTGCATCCGATTGCTTGTGAAGACTTCTCCTCCAGTGGTCCATTTTAATCTGGGTACTTTTGACTCAAATCAACACATATCAAGTGAATGCCTACCATTCTAAATAGCTTAAAAAGGAAACGACTTAAAAGAACCTAGACTTTTTTTTCCAGTGAAAAAGGAAAAGGAGGCAAATATTTTCTTTCCCTTCCGTTTTGTTTCTGAAAGTTTCTGGTATGAGTTCTGTGAGTTTTAAACGTCAATAAGCCTGCCATGCAGCGCGCGCTAGCTCCTTTGTCTGCCTTTGGTCTGCGCTTTGTGAAACCAGTGGCATAGAGAAGTAATGGTGACTGTTTTTGTTCTGTTTTAGACTTGTGTCCACTTGGATGAAAAAAAAGGTGAAGAAAAAGCAAGCTTCAGTTCATAGCAGCCCTGTAGAGCTTTTTATGCCATTTTTAGACCTTTTCTTTAGGGTTTTGTTGAACTCCATGGTCTTAGCTGTTACTTTAGTCCTTTTTTCTATTTTACACTTCCCATTACAGATTATCAGTCTAAGAGTAGGAAAAAGTTATGCTCAAGACAGAAAATCAGAGTTTTATCAACAAAAAAAAAAAAAAAATCTAACATGCTGTTATGGAGTTGTGCTTTAGATTCAGTATTCTAGAGTTTTGGTTTTTTGGTATATATAAATATATATCTATATTTTTTTGCTTTTCAGACTGTATGATGCCCAAATGATGGACAGACACTGTGTAAACAAAATGTCAGTAATTATTTTATTGCAACCTATGGATTGCCAAAGAGCTGTGTATGTGCTCAGTGGGTCTGAACAAGTGTTAAATGAGGCTGGGTGGACTGGGAGTGATGAATCAACTAGATGTTGTAGCATCGCTCTCAATCCTAAGAAGCCCGTTTGTGGGGAAGAAATACAGAAAGATGACTGAAGGTGAGGATTGCGAATCATACCGTTGACTTCTTTAGACACACAATCGAGCCTTAAGCAAATTACAGTATACGCTGTATTGGAGGACAGCCATTATGGAGGGCCAGTGCTGCTGGAGAGACTGATGCTTCAAATGAGACACACATTCACATCTACACACACATGCAAACATCTACGCTCCTCTGTTTTCAGAACTTCACGTAATCCTCAGGCCCACACCTCAACTTTAAAGGTGGAGTTTGGTTTGTTTGACGTTATGCAGAATAGCTCTGAGCTGTGAGTATCTTACCTGCAGCAGGAATCCCAGTTTGGAGAACCAAAAAGAAATCACATTTTTATTTTTCAAGTAACATCATGTTTCTATTGCAGTTTCCCAATGTCAACATGTTGTACCTAAATAACTTGAAATATTTACTAAAACATATTTGAGAGTTTTGCCTAAATCAAAAAATGTGATTTAGGCCAAACAAATGTAATAATTCCAAATGAGAACTTAACCGCTCAGCTAAAATTCACTTTGTGTATTTCACTCCTTTTTTATTTTCTATTCTTGCAGTATTAGTCGTTTTGTAAGTAACTTTTTTGGGGTACAAAATGATACAAGGACACATTTTCTACCAGCTATAAAATCAATTTCTACCACCAGTTGTTTGAAAGTGTATTTCTGTAATCTAATCTTAGTCTATTGTAAGGAAATGTGGCTACTTAACTATAAAAATATTGTCAACTCGGCTCAACTCAGTTATTTTAATTTTATCTTGGGTCATAATCAGCTAGATTATATAAGAAAACATAAAATGCAATACAAAGTTCTTACTAAAACTTCACTGAATAATATGCAAATCACATTAGATTTCAGCTTTTTCAATGGCCATTAATCATAATAATTCATAAACTCAAAGGTACAAAGAATATACAGATTTACGATGGTTTATCAATGGAAATGGGTTTTGTTTCTTTATCTGGGTAATTGTAATATTTTCAATGCAATTGTAATATTTTTTGTGGCCATTAACCATTATTGAACATGTCGTGATTGAGAAAATAAAAAAAAAAAAAAGGCAAAATTATTTTATGTGCAAATAACTGTTAGTTCAACCAAATTGTTTTTTGGCTTTAGTTGTTTCGTAGATGGACAATTTTCTTTTTGAGTGGAACTTTAGTTAGCTTAGCTCTCCTTTGAAAATTCATCTCTGATTCTCCAAACTGAGATTACTCTGACTGCTTTCTAATGCAAAGAAAACTCCACTATTACTCCACGCATTCCCACTTAAAAAAACACACAAATCATGTATTTATCGTAAACTGAAGATCAAACCCCAAACTTATCCATTTAAATTTCTATGGCTAGCATTTTGGTTCCCATGTTGCATATCATACAATTTATTTCAGTTCTGATACCTAACAAATTGCTCAACAAAAGACCCAGAGGAGGTCAAAAAGAAAAATCATATGGCAATGATTATGTTTACTTGTCAGGAAAAAAAAAAATCTAAATAGGTCAAGACTTTTTCAGTAGGAATAATTAGACTTAAACACATAAGCATAATAACTTTTCAGACTCATTTTCCAGTTTTATTAAGAAGAGCACATACAAAATCAGAGTTAAGTGAAAATGTTAGTTTTTCTTGTGGCCTTGTGCTGTTGAGCTGGTGACAGAAAATTCAGATGAGGTGCCTTTAATGCTTCATATAGTGCAAAATATCAACTAAATATTTACAGTAAAAAATAATCGCATCTGTCCTGTAATATGTCATTTATAATGTTTTAAAAAGTTTGTGCAAATCATGAAGGATAGAGAAGAATGTTGTGCAGCTAGTCTGAGTTTCTGAGGTTAGTATTGACTGATTTTCATAAAGCATTAGTTCAGATACCCAACATGTGTTGCAACATATAGTATATCGCCCTAAGTAGGGTCAAATTTGTTATTTCACATCCATATGTGTGGTTTAACTTTAGGAAGTGATTCTTCTAACACGGTTTATTTCAGTCTAATAATTGTTGAGTATTGCTAATTCTGTGTTGATTTTCCCTAATTGTCCATTTCTGGCTTCAGTCAGCAGATTTTCAATTGTTTGCCAGTTCTACAGCGATGCTTTCCGGGTGCAGAATAATCATCATTTGCTTCATCGCAACAAAAGATTGGGAAGGAAAACGTGAGGCGAGGAAATGCCTTGAACTGCACGTGTAACCAGTCTTCAAAATAAGAGCATGAACATATAAATATCTAACTGCCTGAAGAGTTCTCAACAGTCAATACCCAAAACGTCAACACAGATGTTAAACTTAAAGTAAAAAAAAACTGCCAGGTACATTAGAATTACTTTAGAATTTATCTGAAAAAATAATTTAGGAAAAACTAAGTGTGCTTAACATTTTCAAAGTTAGCAAAAACATTAAGGCGCTTAAAGAAAGATTAGCTCTGCTGTTAGCGCTGATCTGCTGATTAATAGTAAAAGTATTTATGAACAGATGACTAAAAGTAAGAAACACCCTGTTGGAAAACCTTCTCTTACTGTATTTAAAGCACTGAATGGACATTTTATAGGGATTTCTAAAGCAAAAGAAAATGAGAAGCCATGAAAGTTAAAAAAATATATATTACCAGAAAACAGGGCATGTTATTCACATTCTATCTATTAAAACTTGGTCCTCTGAAGAAATAATAAAACAAACACGAGGCTGGTGGTGGTGAGGAGTGACAACTTCATCTTCAGAATCCGACACAGACCTCTGCCTGTTTTTCACTCTCTCTATGTTCATGTTTCACTGTGCTAGATGATCAGATTTTGTCAGATCCTTCTGAGTCTCTCTGTTCCCTATGAATCCGATAGCATTTGGGTCACACTTGTCAGAAAAGTGGAAGTAAAGGAGAGAAACGAGTTGCATCTTTGCCTGGAGCCCATTTGTTCTCTGTCTTCGATTTCCTCTTTCGTCTCTCGACTGTCACAGGCGTGCATTAATGTAGCCATAAAATGCACACCGAGAGTAAACGCATCATCAGAAGTTGTTAAATGATGGCCAAAAATGAGAGAGAGAATAAGGAAACAAAAGAAAGAGATGAAGAAATTTCTCTCCATTATTTTTTATTATTATTTGGACTGTTTTCCAAGTGCCTTGGAGCTTTCTATCTTTTTGGATCTCTGACTCTTTCTCTTTCCCTACTGATGTCTCACTCTGACTCTTTTCTTACACACAATGCAACCAAAACATCATTGAGTGAGCAGTGAGTACATGTGCAAGGTTAACCTGTTCTGTCTCCCGCTTGGCTTTGCTTCATTTCCCTCTGAACACCCAGATAGTATTACCTCTTCTGTCTTTGAAGGCTACACACAGGCACACATATTGACTTATGCACAACTGACTGACACAAACACAAACATTATGACACACCGACGGCACTGGCCAGAAAACTCAAACTGTTGTTTGTAGACTTTGTACAGAAGAATTTCTTTTTTTAATGTTATTATTATTTAATAAAGGCTAAATAACAAGTAATCTCTCTGTGTGTGCTTTTCTTGTTGTTTATGTTTAAGATGTTAATGTCATGCAACCCTAGAATGACGAATAATTTTCATAATCAATGTGCAAATAGTCTCCAGACTCCAAGACATCAAAGACTAGAAAAATCTACCTTTGAAATAGCTTATGTCCTTTTGAATGTTCAGTAATGATATACAGCACACTATAGTAGTTGTTTATCAATTTAATTGAATTCAGTCACCAATTCACAACAAATACCATCTTAAGGCAGCAGATTAATTTCATATACAATTATACTATTTATCAATTTCATCATGCTGCATTCCTGGCAGGATATCATATCAATGTATAGCATGCTTTGCATTGATGGATGACTTCAACCTAGCAGAGAGTGGAAAGAGACTTTATAAATCTCTCCCTTGTAGTTCAGAAAGATGGAAATGAGTGGAGGTGTGATGATTGTTGGTCATCCAAACTTCCACAACTCATATGCATCGCCTGTAGCCACATATAATAAAGTCTGTATTGTTTGTATCAGCCCTCTAATTATCTATGGTACCAACACCACTGCCAACCTGCATCAGCATTTCTTCACTGTTTTCTTCTTCTTGTTTCATTTCTCCCTCATTTATCTGTCCATCATCCCACTGCTCCTCTTCTCCCCTGGAGACTGACCTGATTCTCACGCTTCTTCTGACATAAAACAGCCAATTGCACACAGAAGATGTCTATGCCAAGCACAAGTGTCAAACATTTCTGCACACTCTGAGTTGAACAGAGGCTTACACAACAAACTGGAGCACGGGCGGCGCAAAGCCCATGGATGCACACGAGCACTTCAGACAGGTCTCTTGTGGTTGGCATTTGCTGAGAGTGTAACCTACTAACACAGATTTTCTTCACTCTGCTTAGCAGCACAAATCACTGATCAAACACACATGTACACAACAAACTTCAGCTACTTCAGCTTGTTATTTTTATTTGAAGAGAGAAAATAAGATGAGATTTCCTGCTATACTGATGATTAAAATTTTTAAAATAAACGATTACAAATATTTATGTTGTTTTATGTTGTATTAAAATGTTCTGACTAATTCAATTTAAATTAATGAGCACTTTGAGATAGAACGTTTTTTTTATAGAAAAACATCCTTTTCGCTGTCGGTGCAGTTTATTGGGGTCCAAACGTTGGAGGCGTCAAAACAGATGGACAAGAATCTTTCTCCATTGTGACCCCCTGAAGCTTGTCCTCCTCAGGGAAACTGAAGTGTTTCCATGCCAACCAAATAACACATTTTCTCCAGAGTATCTTGAGTTTGCCCTGGGCTCTTCTTAAGGCAGGAAAATATCCAAAATGTCTCGCTTGGGAGAATGCCATGAGACAAAACACAGTTTCAATATTTTAGCTTCTACTCACATTATGAGACAATGACAGAAGTCAACAGCCACCAGTAAAGTTCAACAAAAATATAAATGATGGGGATGCCAGGAGTTTAAGTGACATCTCTAACTCCAACATTTTTTAGGGTTAATGCGATAAAATATTTTACTTCTCAGTGGACATTAGAATAACTTTTCAACATAATGCAGGGTGTATTCTGAAGGAGAGGGTGGACAGGTAGCTACATGTAAGGTACCGTAATTGGCTTATATCTAGCTAGCTTCAGAATAGCTCTGTATTCAAAAGTTATCCTAATCCTAATCTCCACTAAATTGTCTTTCTATCTTTCTAGCTAGCTGATATCTATCTAGGCATACATGGATGGACGGACAGACGGACAGAGGATAGATCAGCATCAACAGCTAAAGTCCTGTTTGTCTGTAAACTGCCCTGGAGCTCCTTATAAATCAGAAAATGAATTTAAAAAGCTGAAAAAGAAGTATACATAATTCTGCCACTTTAGCTGCTGAGTTATCCTTTGGAGAATCATTTTTCTTAACCTGGTATCCTTTACAAATATTACATTTGCATAAGAAGCATCAATGCACTACCAACAAACCCAGATAAACAAAATTTATTGAAGTAAAAACTCACAATTTACATCACGTAGATCAATATTTCTGCTTCACTGAGGCTCCACTCAGCATGCTGAGGAACACTATCTGCTTTTTTTTTTTTTTCATGTGGGCATTTTATTATTATAACCCACACAGTGCAACTAGTAGATGTGATTTTTCTGTTATTTTTCTGTAATTTCATTGAAGATGTAATTATAGAAAAGGTGTAATGAACAGTCTCCACCATGCTAATGACTCATCCAACATTAAATGTTCATATATTTTTTTCTTCTGAATATAACGTCACTTTCTTATAGCTGCACTAATAATGGGTTAAATAATCAGGACTGAAAAACCGTTTCAAAATAATGAGTTTCAAATTTGGTTTCTGAGATCCAGCTGAATTCTTTATTTGCAAAGTGGATGTAGGCTAAGCTCACATGTCTCCTTCAGTGTTTATAATTCACATCCTTGTTTTATCTTCTCCACTTTTGTGGGTTTCTTCGGGAAGAGAGCCTGTTCGTTGTCTTGGCAGCTTCCAGCATCCTGCGCTGCTAAAGTCCCACACTCACCGGCTGCACGCTATGAAATCAAATTACATTTCATCAAACAAAAGCTTTTTATTTCTCGATACACATGTTCAAGTTGGATTGTTGTAAATCTCATCACAGCATAAGGTTTATTGCATTTGCCTCTTTGGCTTTTCATGTGTTTGGCTGTTGGCCAGATACTTGCAGCAGTCCCTGAAAAATTTGGCAAATCAATAATTTACACTAAAGCTGTGACACTCACTGAAGAGGAAAAAATAATTATTCACTTCTTATCATTCAGGATTTGGTTCCCTGTCTTTATTTTACACCCATCAGTGTTCTCATTCATGTTTTAAACTTATTCTTCATTTCCTTCATACGTACAGTGCTGTGAAATGTTGTTTGCTCCTTACATATTTATTTTTTCTTAAGCGTTTCATTAACAGTAATTACAAAGATAAAATAGCTTAGTCGATATGATTAGTTAATATTTTTTAAAAAGGTTAATCAGATACATCTTGTTACATCTGTAGTAAAACTGATGGCACTTCAGAAATAAAGACGTATATTCAAGGATTTTGAAAAGGTCTAGTCAAAGTTGAGACTTAAATCCAATTAAGATGGTATCATATATCTTTCGATTCGCTGTTTATTATCACTATTCTACGCGACTGCTTTAAAGTAAATTATAAAGAAAAGAAAGGTTGCTCCATAGTGATCATTATGATTCGTCACACACACTTAGTGACAGTTGTTTCAGAGGCAGTTACTTTTTCACATAGATACGGGTTGTTTTGAGTAGTTTTTTTTTCTATTAATAAATTAAACAATCATTTGAAAACTACTTTTTATTAGCAATTAGGAAACTTTTGGTCTGAAATTAACATTTATCTGATGATGTATAGGAGATTTAAAATGCACAAAAAAAGCAACAAGAGCAGAAATATTTTATGGTCAGACTTATTCACTGTATTGAACTTTAAATGTTTATTTGCTTCTAGAGCAATTTTTTGTCTCCCACAGTTTGTGATCTTTCTCACTGTTTAATATTCAGTCATTAAATCTGTGAAACATCTCTGTCAGTGCAGACTCATTCTGTTATGATGATATCAGTCTTTCCACTCAGAAGCCTCTAGTTTAGACTAAGCTTTTTGCTTGGCCATTGACATTTGAGCTTTTAGAGGCGGCTGTTGAAAAGTAGGTGGTTTTCCTCTCTTAAAGGACTTAGTGCAGGAATCCGTGTGTGAGTGTGTGTTTTGGTTTATGACAATTAAGGTGGGAGCAAAATCAGACACATAAATAAATATCAAAATGATCCTATTTTTTCAAAAAATAAAAAATAAAACATAAAAATCCAACATATATAACAAGTAAGACAACACATGACATGGTATGACTACTGACTTAGTTCCCCATAAATGGCAACAATAGTCCTCAACAGGCCCTCTTGGGAAGCTGCAGAGTGGTCTGCCATGGAGCCAAGTCTTTCATCTGGGTAGGTGGCGCAAGTGTTTAAAGGGGTGTTGCTGGCACTGGCAGTAAAATGCCTGTGTTTAGCACTCGCTGTTCTACCACACACAGCTGACTAACTTCACTTAACTGCAACTGTACCCACACACACCTGTCAATATGTGTTGGATCAAACACAGCCAGCCTACAGAGCTGCCTCTCACTCTGTAAGCTGTTCGCAGTGGATTTATCTCTTCTTTTTAAACTTGGTTTGAGATTGTTGTTTTGTTTTTTTTTTGGTGCCTTCAGGTGTCAAGGAAAGAGGTGGGTTTTTTGTGTTTTTTTATGTGAAGGATTGATGGTATTCTGACATTGTTTTTGAAAATGAATTTTTGAAAAAACTCAGAACAGCTTTGCATTGCATAAGTTGTCCAAGCACAGGGAACTAATTTATTGAGTTCATCCAAGTTTAGAGTATGGTTTATTTCACTGACGTTACTTGAAAGCTTCACTGTCCTAGTGTTCAAGTCCAATCAGTGCAAGCTGATTGTTACTGCACTGTGTGGTATAGTACGATTCAATGGGACACCGTCCTATGAGTGAAAATAAATTTTCTCTGTATATGAAAATATCTGTTGTATATCTAACTAAAAAAGAAACATCTGTGACTATTTTCTTGAGCTGTGTCATCTCAGTACGAATTAGGGGATTGTGTTTGTGCCACAGTGTTACCTCTTTCTTTTTGCTGTTGCCTGGCAACTCCACGCTCACATTGTTTGCACCAGAAAGACCAGCTGATTACATTGATTCTTACCAGTATGGTGACGAGAGTGGCTGTGAACATCCACCAGTAGAACAGAGACGGAAACGTAGAATCCAAAGAGAGCAGAATAACAGGGCCAGTGCAGACAGCAGTATCTGATTCATTGGAAAAAATATTCTGTGCTTCATTTTTCCCTATTGTGTTCTCTTTAAAAGCCTTAGATTTATGCTTTATATTTGTATTTGCAATGAATTAACAAAAAGATGGTACATAGGATTCTGTAATAGAAAAAGGAAATATTTTTGGAGTGTTTTCTGCAACAACTAAAAATAGAGGACAAAAAAACTGTAACTCTTTGGTATGACCATCCAACTGATCTCTGGTGATTAATCCTACTTCTTGGGATGGTTTTACAACTTGACTACTTCTATATTTACTCATTGGCCTATTTGGGTGTAAGTCAGAGGACAAGACTTTAAATGAAATGTCCATGAGTAAACAACAATCTGTTCATTGCCAAACCTAGAACAATGTCAGATTTATGCATAGTATGGAGAGACTTACAGAAAGCCAGTCATCGGCACAAAGTTATACCTTTTTGGAGTGGCTGAAAGACTCAAGTCTCCAAAACAAAGAATGTAAACAAAAATGAAATTGGTCCATATTTAGCAATTGTAGTATTTCTCTTTTGCCTTTGACAATAGACCTGCTACTACTAGACTATGGGTTTATTTTGATTGTATGTACCCAGAATGCCCTGCTCTATAGCTTGCTTCTTGCTTTTGGAGCAGTATTTGGTCTGCTTGGCACTCACATATGCATTCGCCAGACTTCATGTCAATCAAACCGATTGAACACTCTAGTCCACCTAAGTTTTTAGGCGGAGTTTGCTTTTAGAACTGCATCAGAGTTTGATGATGCATTCACAACTCCCCAAACGAACTGAACCTTCATCCATCCATCCATCCATTTTCTGTTCACCCTTTTCCCTAATGGGGTCAGGAGGGTTGCTGGTGCCTATCTCCAGCTACGTTCCGGGCGAGAGGCGGGGTACTGAACCTTCAAAGCAAATGAATTAGAGTTTTATTAAAGCGGACTACACAGCGCTGGTGTGAATGCACCCTAAATTAACCTAACTAGTTACCACAGCCACAGTATAATAGTGTTAAAGGCAGATGTTAGGATGCACTTGATAAGATTTTTTTTCCCTTTTGTTAGTTATTGTACTTGAAATTAGAGTAAAAGTTTTAAGACCTGACTTTGACTTAACGCTTAGATAATTAAGGCTTAACTTGAATTAGAGAAAAATTACATGTAAACATGTTTGACCAACTCCCACGAGACAATTCAATGGCTCTGGTGTGTCTTTTTGCATTCTATCATATTTTGTTAAGGGCAAAGTAATAAGACAATTTGAGCTTACAAATGAAGATTTCTATAAAGGAATGGCCTCTCTGAGCTCATAAATCCACAAAAGTGTTTTTTTCTTAAAGAAAATGTTCATTTTAATGATAAGCATTAAATTATCTAGTTTCACATGCTTTGTTTTCCATTACATCTGGTGTCTATACATTTTTTCTTGATGATGTGTTGAGATTAAATAAATATGTGACTTTTACTGAAAGTCACATATTTATGTGGCTTTAAAAGGAGAAATATAATTTCTCCTTTTAAAAAGTTTGAATTTACACAGACTACTTCTAATAAATTCAAGTTAGAGAGAAAGGGGACACTTAAAATACAGAGCTTGAGGTCACTCTACAATGTGGGATTTAGCCTAAATCTTGGCAAAGTCCCCTGGATCTGGAATATACACAACTTTTATTGTTCCCAACATGGGCTTTTAAGTTAATGCAGTCTTTACTAACAACAAATGATTGCATGTTAGAAATGAACACCTTCCATTTGATGGTGAGGGACAAATAGATCGGTTGTCTGAATAGGAAACTTACTGTGCATCTAACTTTTGGAGATTTCCTGGGTATGTCTAGCTTGGAGGAAACCCCAGGGCAGATTCAATACTTACTGGAAGGACTGTACATCCCCTTCAGGCTCAGGATTGCCTGGGGATCTTTTGTGAATAACTAAAGAGGATCTCTTGGGCAAGGGAATGTCTAGGATTCCTTTCATCCTTAACTTGTTATTTCTGCGATTCTAACTCAGCCAAGTGGAAGAAAAGAATGATTACGTCACATATCATTATTCTGTCAACATGTGTAGGTGGGCCACATTTGCTCACCCTAGATGTGGGCCAACTGTGGCTAAAATGGTTTCTGACCTCCTAACCTTATTTTTGTTACTCATTCCTCTAGTCGTCCCTTGCAGAGAATTTGTTCTGGATTTCTTCAATAGTAATTCTTCAATTTCCTCATAAAGTCTTGACAAGTAGGAAATACTCCACAATATCTGGTGAAGCAGTTTTTGTGTTGCATTGTAGTGAAGGGTATAAAAACCAGAAGAATGACCTTTTAGGAATCCCACCCAGTACCTCGAACAGTAAAAATCAGACATTCTCATTACTTTCAGAGATAGCATCAAAGACAGACTGTAGAACCATTGTAACCCAAAAACCTCCTGCTACTGAACAAAAAAGGTGCCAGAAGGTGATGAAGGGATTTAAAACTGTCCTCATTTGTCTGAGAAGACATTTTTTATTCTCTCTTTGTGTCATTAAGTAATGGTAATTACTTAAAAATGTGTTCCTAATGAACTCCTAAAGGTATTTTAAACAATTTGCATACAAGCCATGAAATTACTATTCCTACCTGACAGCGAGAATTTGCAGTAATAGCCGTCTTTGTTCCCATTGTTTCATTTCACTTCATTCTTTCCAAATGAAAAAAGAGGCTTGTGGTGTTCTGTGATGTTTTTTAATGAAAAAAATGACACATATCCAAACTGAAGAAAAAAAATTATCAATGATGTATGAGACCAGATCTGCCATCATGCATAAAGGTTGGAATAATGCTACTGTTTTCCTGTGCATCAGTGTGTGTTTTCTATACCTGGAAGGGATGTAAGGCCACTATCAATTATTTTCTTAAAATGCCCCCATGGTTAAAAATGTGAACAAAGCTCAGAAGCATCAATCACCGTTCAGAGCGTGCACTGGTGTACTGTAAGTGGTGCTTTGTCTGTGCATGTGCAGCGAGGTTGTTTGTACTTACTTGTGTGGTTTTCTTTGTGTGTTTCTGGGTGTGTTTTTTAGTTTCTCCATGCTGTGCATTTACAAGCAGCTCAAGGCGATGTGCTTATTGGATTGGTGACAGATTGGTGCATTATTCATCACCTGATGGAGAGTGACAGATGATTCCCTTTAAGAGTGTGTGCGTGCGTGTGTGTGTGGGTGTGTGTATTTCGACCTGTTCATTTAAGAAATACATAATGGAAAAGTTGTGTTGTTATTCCAGCTGTATTTACAAATAGCTTGGACATTAAATATGTGTGTGAACATGTTTTTTGTCTTTGTTTCTGCCCATTGCAAGAATACAATGACTAATTATTAAGTGAGGAAAGACCAAGGTCTTTTTAAAAAAGTTGGTTAGTGGCTCTTTTTCAGTCAAACTAAACAAGTCAGAATAAATACCTTTATTCTTTAATCTCCAAAGGATTTTCACAAAAAATGCAAATATATAAGGAACTGTACAGATTAATCATTCAGTTTCTTCTTTAACATTTCATTTATAGTAGTTTTAATGTTTCAGAGTCTCTGATTGGCTTCAATTCCCTTTAATCTCTGTGTAGACACAATGTTTGTCTGATCTGTAATAAGTTGATGACGGTATGTTGCTGAAATGCATCCTATTTAAAACGCCCCAAATTAAAACCTAAGAATATTTTGAAAACCTGAAAATGTTTTGGAGTGTTGGTTATTTTTTTATTTACATAAGGCTAAAGGAACTCTTGTACCATCTCAAAGACCATCAGGTCCAATCACGTCAAATTATATTGAATCAAATTCCTTTTAGCAGGATCTAATTCATATAGTCAGATTTATATTCAAATCCAATGAAGTACAAATCAGTGAGATCCAATGAAATATTTACAACCACAAATTCTTGGACAATCAAATCAACAAAAACACTCAAAATGTTTTTTTTTTGTTTTTTTTGTAACATCCTTCAATAATGAAAAACATCCAAAAATGTACCAAGAACTGACTTTATACTAAATACTTACACTCTTGTGTGTCTAAAATAAACCATGACCTCTTCAAATCAAAACCAAAAACATGCATTTTTAATTCAAAAATGACCTTATAGTGCTGCTTAGTACTGTATTAAAAATGCTAATATGTTTTATTTTCAAGACCACAATGAAGAATTAGGAGAAGTTGTAAAGCAATGGCTTTCTTTAGTCAGAATATTTCTGACTAAGCCAGAAATATTGATAAAAAACCTCTAACATATTTCACAAAATATTTACAGAGTTAAGTAATTGATACACTGCTTGTACTCAGCACCAGACTGGCTTGAATCATCCATCAACCTGCTAAAGTGAATAGAGTCAGCAATACTAGGCAAGGTTCCTCTGTTTCCTGCTGAGTTAAGAGAAGGTTACTTACCCCAAACACCTTCTGCACAGCGTGATGTGTCCTTGTGTGTGCGACAAATAATGCATTTTGTACGCTTTCATGCTTGCTTTAATACGTGTGCCTTTGTGTGTCCTTTTCTGGTCTCCTCTCAGCGTGTAGTGAATGACAGCTGGTGATTTTCTGCAACAACTGTTCAGACTTGAGGAACCCCAGTGTTCAGCTGTAAATAAAAAGCTTGTTCTGATTTAAACACTGGAACCCCGCCAGTTTGGCCCTAATACATAACTTACGTCCTGCCTACAGCTCAGCAGGTAGATGTTTTCAGTGGGAAAGTTTTGATAAACCCACTGTACGCTCAAAAACCAGCAACACACAACAACAAAGTGAGTCATTGCCAAAGCTGCTGCAGCAAAAACATAGCAAGACATTTCACAGAGGAGTTGTGCTCTGCAGGAATAAAAAGAAGCTGTCAAAATGCCAAAATCTTGCTTTATCTTAATAGCAAAAAGAAAATGGGACTGATGGGTAATGAAAACAGAAAGTCGTTTTAATTACAACATGGAGTCCGTAAGTGCCATTCTCTACCTGGAGTATTGTTGGCTCATTATGTTGCACCTGAATATAATTAAAGGAGGAACATCCAACAAATATACCACCTGAGGCTGCAATGCACATGCAAAGCCTGCAAATTTCCAATGCTGCTAACTGGTAAAAACATAGAAATTTTATTTGTATATGTAAAAGAATGGTCTTTGGACCTCTGAGCAACATGACAAGTTTTTTTTATTGCATTTGAACTCTCTTTTTCTAGAGTGTCTTAATTAAAAAAATTAAAAAATTAAAAAAACATGCAAAAGTTGTAGCCCATGTCCAGGATACATCTGTGTGTGATGGATCTGAAAGCAATGACACCATCTGCAGTGCCTGACATTTGACTCTCCCCCACACTCTTGGGTGGCTTTGCATCACAGTCCTTTGGTTATCCATATTTCGAGTGCACATTTCTCAATGTAGGGAACCTTTAATACAACAACACCCTTTAGTGATGTAATTCCTATGTCAAGTTTGGTTCAGTTGAAGGTTGCAGAGATTCTGATGTTAACTGATTTTTAATGACTTCTCACATGAACAGGCTTGTTCATGTCTGATTTTAATTGCATTTCTTATTTAATGGACACATTGCAATTGCAAAAAATTATTATTTTTGTTTGTTTGTTTGTTTGTTTGTTTGTTTTGGACTTTGTTATTAAAGTTTGGCAAACATTTGTAATGGAAACACAATCCAGTCCAAGCTAACTTACTCCAATCCAAAACAATCAAGTCTTGTTTGAATCTGACTATAGTCTTCAAATTTTACAAAAATGTAAAACTTTATCTTTTCCACCTCTTGAAGGAAATCCTATGTCAGCTGTCAGCAGTTACAGCTCTTTTGACAGTAAATAAATTCTTTATCAAAAAACTCTGTTCTCTATTTGCCTAAGATTCTTTATTTTTCTTCCAATGATATATATAATTTATATGATGGTTTTATGGTTCCCTTTTTCTCACAGCCAGATTGGTGTCTCACCATATTTGTGTTTGGCCCCACCATTTTAATTTTATTTAGAGTTTGCATAAACATCAAAAATACAGTGTTTCTCCCATCTATTATCAATTGATTATAGATGGGAGAAACATTGTATTTTTGGCAAGGATATTTTGCCTTTGTCACGTTTGGCAAAGGCAAAATATCCTTTGAACATAAAACCTGAAGAAATTGCTCTCAGCTTCTCAGCTTTTCTGTAAAAATCTATTTAAAAGAAATACTGTCATTTTACACTACGCCATTTTTCTGTTCAGGTTTGCAGAGTTCTGTGTTGGCTATATTGGCTTTGCATCATAGAGATAAATTATCCAGGTTTATTTTCATTTATCAAAGATCCTAAATTATTCACAATAAGAGTCACCAGTGTGTTTTATTTCTGCCAGCTACCCTTGCTTTTGCTCAATAAATTCTTCATCTTTCTCGTGTTTTCTTCATATTTGCTTTCGTACACATCTGTCCTCTTCCTCTCCTCTCCGTGATTCACTCCCTACAGGCAATGGCGGCCCTTCTCTTATGAGAACCCTAGATCTCAGTCGCAACTTTTACAGAGGCTCAATATTGTACAATCTATCACTCTGTACTGAGCTGCAGGCAGCATCAGCCTCAGAGGACGGGGAACAAGATTTACAACAGAGGATGACGCCCTGAGTAGGTGGTGGGAGGACAGACAAAGGGAGATGGAGATGCTATTGGACATACTGAGACAGAGAGGAATCCATGCTGGAAAGTATTCAAAGGGGGGAGTGAGGGTGAAGGAAAGGTGTTCTTTAGAGATGGAGGAAGGGGAGAGATGGATGTGAAAAAGAAAAGTAAGCAGAAACATAGATGTATGGGAAGAGAGCGCTAATGAGGAAGAGGGATTGAAAGTATAATGATGGTGTGCAAGTGTGCGTATGTGTGCATGACAGATGTGGTGCTTAAAGACCAATGCAGGGCTGTGTGTTCATTAGGCGTTTAGTGAAAAGTGTGTCTGTGAAACTATTAGTGTATTCACTATAACCATCTGTGTTAGAGTTGTTGATGATTGACTGTAGCTGCTACATTATATTCCCTCAGACACATGGAATTGAGTGACATTTATCCATAGGGTTTAATATGATTTTGGCCCACCCTAAACAAATATGATACCTTAAACTTTTCCTGGAGTATTTTCAGCAAGGTTTAGGACAGTGTTTAGAGTAGTTTTTGTGAGGTGAGAGACTGATAGCGACGAGAAGATCTGGCTCTGGGTCTCTTCTGTAATTGCGTGAACTGTGTTCAGCTGGAGGTCAACACTGTGTGAAGGCAGTCATATGTTTCCACGCCTAACTCATTCGTTCATGTCTTTATGGAACTTCTTTTATGAATGGTGAGAAGAAATGTTACAACATGAAGTAATCATCACAAAACTCTTCTCTCACATCTAGGAGCCTGAAATTGACCAAACTGTCTTGGTATACTGAAGCAATAAATGTTGCACACTGCAACTAAGGGCAAATTCCTTCCTATGCAGTTTTGTTTGATTCTCATCTCCCTTTAGTCTCCTATCTGGGATTTCTCCCAGTGACCAGGTTGAATTTCAACCAGGCCAATCAGAGAGCAGAAAGAGGAACGATGACGTTGAGCTTCTGTTTGAATTGTAGTCTGCTTGTGGTTGTAGTTTGGCAATAGCAGTGGAGGAAGTGAACAAGGTCATTCAGTCCTTGTTGGCTATGCTTCCAAATATAAAGTCGACGCAAGAGGAATGTATATGATATTTTATTGCTAGATAATATGTCATAACAGAGTTGTTTACAGTACACGCAATTTCCAGCAAGCTCAAAGCCTACAGGAATTACCAAAATTCTTGTATTTTGGTCCTCAAGACCAAACGTTGGCGATTGGGTAAAATCAGACCCAGTCATTTATAAATTCAACAAAGTCCATGCCTCCATCAAGCAATTGTTTCTCAATATCCGAGGGTCCAGACTCTCTGTGCAAAGCAACAAGCACAAGAGGCAGATTTTTACTAGACTAATTCAGATTCAAAAATCCTTTATTAATCCCAACTGGAAATTAAATGTCATAATAACTAACTTTATCCAATGTTCTTCAAAGAAGAGTTGCAGATGCTGATTGCTGAAGGCATTAGGAATCTGTTGAATCTGCCCCTTTCTCAAGATGGGTCAGATCTTAACATTGTCTCTACATCAATGCTTCTAATTACTGTTGGATGTACTTCTCATACTGGCATTAGTGAAAGAGTTGGGGAATGCTGCATGTTTCAACCTGTACATCAAGTGGTTACTGTAGACATTTTGGATGCAGGCTATTGGAGAGACATTGCTGTCTAAGGAGTTATACAGATTACCAAGAATGACAAGTTCTTCTTCTGGTGTAACTCTCCTCTATGTCACAGATAATTAAGAATCATGCTGAAATTGACTCAGGAAACATTCTCTTCCCTACTCAAGTCATATTGAGCCCAAATACTTTTTCTGGGGTTTATTGGTATGGAAACACAGGACAAGAATAGATTTTACAATTGGCTGAGACCACATTGATAAAAAGGAGTAATCAAGTCAAGAGTTATATTTGCCGTTCTTTATCAGTTGTAACATTACAACAAATTACATGTTTCATAGATCACTTTCAAGGAAAATGGTCTTAGTTGCAATTGCTACAGAGACTAATGTACCCAACCTTTCCATTTTGCCAGGGACTTATTATATCTCTGATCCTGCAGTTACCATGATATCTTCCATAAGCAGGTCTATTAATTGCAATTTTTCTTGAGAAATTTAAAACATTTGGTAAATACGAGACATTACACAAAAGGCAAATAAGTGTGACACATCTAAGTTGATGTAATCTAATGTGTCCTGCACATCACATTAGTTCTCGCAGCTAGCTGCGTTCTTCATCGACGCATGAGCCGAGTTAAGAGTGGTCTGTTTGAGTTTTGTGTTGGACAAGTTCAGAGAATGGGGGGTTTGACAAACTGAAAGAAAGAAGAGAATCCTACGTGTTCATAAAAGGCAACTGGACTTCTTCTCTTGTTTCTTGAAGACATTTCATCTCTACAAAAGGCTTCTTCAGTTCTACAGATGGGTTGAAATCAATGCCTATGTACAATGAAGAGAGGTCACTCATTAAGAAGGAATAAAGGATGTAAAAGTTCCCATGAATGACAGATGAGTTTGAAAAAAAAAATACATAGAAAGTAACAACATGAAGAACAGTGGAAACAAAAAGGAACTAGACAACCATATTGGTGTGTGAGTATGAGAGAGTGCAAGTAAACCAACCTCAGACAGACAATCACCCCACTCCAACAGTCTGGATGCTCAACTGTTCTCAGCCTTTCCGATATAATTCACCCGTTCCGCCATGTCAAGTTTCCTATCATGGCTCTGTAGGGCCCACCACGCCTCCCTTTCTCCTCGCTTCCAAATATGGGTATCCTGTCCCCCCATGGAGCTCAAAGGGATTATTATGTTTATGTCTGTGCTGCTCCAGTGACTCTGTGACAGAAAAGAAGAGAGATTGGCCTTGCCATTTCCACCCAGCTTTCTGTGATGGCAAGTCGTCTCCAAGACTTCAGTGTGGTGCTTGTGAGACTTTGCGAATGAATATACAGAGAAAATGTGAAGAACATCAAACCTTTGTGCATTTGTACCATAATTTACTCAAAAAATAAAAGTTCAAAATGTATTGATAACACATGCTTGAAATGTGTTATCAATTTCAAGCATGTAAAAAACATTACTATCGTTTTTTGCATAGTAATGTATCCTTTCCCTTCTTGTCAAGTTGTAGCATTGTATTGTTCATTTGTTAATTTGTAATATTTGCTTTTAGTGTTCTTTTTCAACACATAATATATATTATAATGCATTTATTTTATGCTTTTTGTTTACTGATAAAATAATACATGAATAAACATGGGATATGGTGTTTCTTTGGTGTTTGTTGTTTAGTTTGTACTTATATTGTTAATATGCATTTTCCATAAATCCTTTTTGCCATATTATTAAAATATTCAAGATATTTAATGCTTTTAATCTTTTAATGTTCACCGAAACATTTCATAATGATATTGCATAATGACATTAGCGAATGTCCACCAAAACGTTTTATTATAGTGTTGTTGTTATCCTAATAAAGAGGCCTACCATGTTTTGGTCGACTGCTAAGGCCTGTGACAAATACAAAATGTTTACACATTCCTTGATTCTTTTTGAGAAAGCAAACAGTTTCTTACTTAACAGTCAATTGCCATTATATAGAAATTGACACTGATCTGTTTGTGCATGCTAAAATGCTGAATTGTTTTCCTTTAATGTAATTTGACTGTCCAATGTAAAAGCTGCAGCTTAGAGTGTGTTTTTTAATGTAGAATCTTGTTTGCCAAGTTACTAAACTGAATCCCAGAGAGGATGAAACCGAGACAAAGAAAAAGCCTGTAGAAATAAATCCCTCCAGCACTCCAAAAAACAAAAAGATAAAAACGGGTCTTTAAAAGAGTGTGTGGAAAAGTTGCCTGGCATTGAAACAGACACGCCCCATCACACAATGTTTGAGACATTAACTTCTCTGCTCTGTTTTTTCCACTTTGCCATCATTCTTTCTCTCCCTCCCGCTTTGTATCTCTCCATCTGCTCTGCCACAGCACCTGGCCTCTTCACTTTCTGTCACTCCGTTTCCCCTCTTTTGCTTCTTTTTTTCTTTTCAAGTCCTTCCTCTTTCTTTTCAGCTTTTCCTATTTTACCCGCCTTCTCTTTCTCTATTTTCTTTTAGCAAATGAACCATTTTTCTTTTCCTCTTCTGTGTTGTTTTTCCATCTGTATCTTTACTGTTGCTGTCTCCTTCCCGTCTTGGCTGATTTTGCAATTTACAGCTTCAGACTTTATCACCAAATCTGCTTCTTTCTGTGCGTCCTGTGCCGTTTGGTTCTTTTCAAGACAAATTGCTCTTTTAAAACCAGCTTTTCTATCCACTCTATTCATCTCCATTCTGTGGCATTGTTTTCCAGTCTTGACCTAGCATGAGTGGGCCATGTGTGGGCACAGAGTGTTAGGAGTTTCCTGAAAATTCCCGAAACAGTGGCCATATGGCGGAGCATTGAGCGAAAAGCTCTAAACATTCAGACAGACACAACACACAGTCTAACAGACGCCCAGTGTGATGGAATAAAATGTGTCCTCTGTGGCCAGTGGGCATGTCCACCACTCATTAGTTTCCCATGGAGAATTGATATTATTCTGTGAACTGCTTAGCTTACCACAGAGCATAACCCTGACCTCATGAATAGGTGGATGACATGGGTGCGAGGGAATGACTGTTCAGGGTGCAGAACGATAAAAGAGGTTAGTGAAGCATTTCAAATTTAATGTCAGTCTCATTAAAGAACAACTTAGTTTCAGCTTGAATGAGAATATATCATACTGTGTCACAGATGTAAAAATGTTCAATCCAAGCTGAAATTTAGACCTGAAATTTGTTCAAGAGGTATTTGTTGGTGTCAGATCCTGAGGCAGCAATGTTAGACACCAAAAATAAAGACTTTTTTTACCATTAAGGTAAATTAAAGATCCGTTGAGCTAATTAGTCATTGTTAACTCAAAGCTTAGTTTGAGCAAATGCTCCTTGTAGGACAGCAATAAAAAACACTGATCCAGACCAAAGTCCAGAGGGAATACAAAAATCATTTGTTATAACTTAACAAAAGGCACTTCAAGTGCAATAATCAAAGGGAAAGAAATCCAAGGACATTGCTAAAAAAAGGACAGTTCAACCTCTGAAAAGACAATCATAATCAAATTGATTAAAATAATTAGATATGTGTTTAAATTATGGAGTTTTACATAAGTTTTCTGTCTAGCCCCTGATGGATTCTGCATATGCTTAGTAGTTTTTATTTATTTTGTTTTTTTTCCAACATTTGTTCTGATGCAAATGGTATTCAGCTTGGATACGTCATGTATCTGTGTCATGTAGGAAATCTTTTTTTATAATTTCCTTTATGTTAATTTTTTTATATTTTTTCAGTCCCTGATGTAGAAATCCTTTTAAAGTGTGATTTTTCAATGTTCAGTCTTTGAGTAGAGCTGAGCAATATAGCTGAAAAATGTTTAACAATGCAAGCATTTTGTATCAGTCAATATAAAAAATTACTGATTAGTTTTTAGTTTTCCATATCTGAAATATTACCAAACTAGTGAAATAACCCTTCCTGTTTTATCCACAGTTTTCACTCTGCAATGTTGTTTTTCATTTTTAAGTAGTTATGAGGCACTGTGGAAAAATCTTAAACTGCTCCTGTGCAAGTTACTCAACACACTGTTGCTAGGTAACCAAAGAGTGAGTGACTTAGTAAGTTATTCTACAGGTTGTTGCTAGGTAACAAAACAGCGAGTGAGTTAGTTGCCACCAACCTGAGTGGTTGAGTGGCTAAAGCCTTTCCTCTTCCTACATCCCCCAGTCTGCTGTGCGGTTCAGGATCGCAATTCAATGAAATTATTGATCATGTGTCCATGACTTTGATTTAATTTTTCTAGGTTATCTGTGACGTAGCAGGTATCATTCATTTTCATAGTGGTACATTAACCTCTATTATGCATGTCTTGATGATGTGCATGCAGTAGAGGTTGTTGTTAATGTCACTGAAATATGAATCATGATGTTGGGGGTCATGTAAAGCTCAGGAGTGTTCTCATATTGGCTCTTTTTCTAATAAGATAATTTTTTATGCTTCTGATTCAGCCCTATGCAGTGCGTTCCTCATCATTACACACATACCGACTAAATTAAAAAGATTACTCACTTTTGACAATTTCAGTGTTCCTTTTTACGGCTGGCCCATCTCAGCCACAGTTTGTGCAAATTAAAAATGCCAGCGTGGAGCAGAAATCTTGTTTGTCTTTGTGTTTTGTGGTGTTTTGGTGTCTGTTGTGGTGGCTGAGAATTGGCTCAGCCTTGTGATAAAAGAGTCATCAGAGCACATTAAACAGAAATCAGGGAAAGGGAAGAGCAAACAGTACTCAAAAGTTCAAAAGCATTTTAAGCCTGCCATGTTTTGGCTAAGACAAGTCTGGAATTGGCTTTTGCTGTTGTTATTACCATTGGAAATTTGAGATTTTGTAGGTTTCATCTTCTTTTAAGCTTACAGTGTCCTGCAAAAGTGTTCCCAACTCTTGAACATTTTGGGATTGTGTTAAATTCCTCAGTCTCCAAATTAATCATGTCAGATTTTTTATTAAATGTATTTTTTGTATCATCCTTATTGGCTGCAGTGAGTCAACTAACTCCCTGATTATGTATGCATGGTCTAATATTTGCATATGTAAAATTTGTTTGTACGAGTGTCAATTTTAGGCTAATATTAGCTTGAAGAACAAAGCGGCAAGTTTTAACTGGGGCATCTGAACATAAAAACAAACACTCGGCAAGGACAACAACTCTGCGTTCAAAAATAAGCAAACTCATCAACTCCATCCTCTGTGTTCAGCCATCAAAGCACAGAGAGGCACAAAGAAGAAGCTGAAAACTGAGTCATTCACAATCAGTCTTTATTTAAAACACTTTAATAATTATTAATGTCTGCTCTTCTTCTCTTTGTGCACTACCATTGAGTGTATTAATTATTATATTAATCCTACAAATGTGTGGACTACTAAGTATTTATTTTGTGTTAAAAAAAAAACTAAGCTTTATAATGTGTATGAGCATTTACACAACTGGTTTCACAGAAGAAAATAAAAACTGCTTTTAAATGGTGACATTTTCACATTTCTAAAATATATTGCAGTAATAACCCTTATTTTTTACAGATAAATTCAAGCTTCTGACGTACTTACACTCTCCTGACATCAATGATCCAGCTTCCCTTTTCATTGGACATCGCCTTCATTCATGGTCACTGATTGGAAATGCATATTAGGGATAAAATGTTCATAATTTGCAAATATTATATATTTACAGTTTATACTTTTTTATTATGTGGTAGTTGCAATTTGTAAATAAATTATAAATTTTTGGTGACCAGAATATAATAATTTTCAACCTGATTGGTCCCGATCAATAACAAAAAAATTATTAATGATAGCATCATATCCAGTTGGTAACACAACACTCTTCAGTGCAGATGGTGTTACAACAGGAAGTTATTTTCAGTATCAGTGAGGTGTTTAAAAACAAAGTCAGATGATGAACACAAAGTGTAGGAAGTTCTTTGAAAGGAAACTGTATTTTTATACAATAACATGTTGGTTATTCAGTCAGGCTGCTGTAGCAGAGAGACAGATTTTGGGGAGTGCTGTTTGGACTTGTACCAACATAGAAGTTCCTCTTTCTGTCATAGAATATCCAAGTTTTAAAATGGCATTAATTATTTAATACACTAGAGAAGTCACACTGTAGCTGATATTTAAAGTTAAGAATTAGTAAAATCCTGTTTTACAGCGACTCTGAAGAGGCCTGAACTCTCTACAGACTTCAGTCCCCTTTTTCAGTGATGGTTGTTGTGGAAACAATGTTTTGTGTGACAGATGCGTTCATGCCAACCAGGGGTGCAGCGAGCCACGAGGGACACTCATAGACTGAGACGGTGCTGGGGAGAGATAGCTGAACAATAAGACAATCACAATGGCCCCTGTGATTCATAAAAAGGGATAATAAATGCCAGCATGCTGGCAGGAATGTCTCAATCTGTGATATTTTTCCACCTGAGTAAAGATGTAAAGACTTAATTAAGTGTTAAATTATTAATCATATCATTCCTGATGCACAATAAGAGGAAGTTTCAGCCATACAATGTGACTCAGTCTTTGTTTTGTCATTTTACAGTGTTTGCTGTTAGTGAGACATGCTAATTAGACCTTAATAATTATATATTGTTATGTTGTTCTATTTTTTGAAATAGAATAGTATTTTCTATTCAGTTATTCAGTGATTTTATTTGGTAGTTAGATTGTTTTTACACAAGAGGGCAGTGTAAACCCAGAAGCAATAAATGTGGTTCAGGTAGAAAGAAGTTGGATGTGAGTAAGCTCTGTTTGTTCAGTGTTTGGGAACCTTTGTGATGCTTCCAGTATGAATGTTTACTTCATTTTTCTAGGGTGCATTCGCACCAGCCCAGTTTGGCTTTAGTTATTTAGTTGTTTGTCTAGAAAGTCGGCTTCGTTCGGGGAGATGTGAATGCATAATCGAACTTTGGTCCACC
The DNA here is from genome assembly GCF_019740435.1 of Gambusia affinis. NCBI lineage: Eukaryota > Metazoa > Chordata > Actinopteri > Cyprinodontiformes > Poeciliidae > Gambusia > Gambusia affinis. Next base: position 23,854,362 of record NC_057878.1, read on the forward strand.
TAAAGTCTTGGTTTGGTTGAAATGGTGTGCAACATATTACTGATGCATATGTGAACGTCAGGCAGACCAGAAAACATTTCAAAAGCAAGAAGAGGACTATAGCACAGGGTATTCTGAATAAATACAACCTAAAAAAAACACATTGCTAATTCTGGCGCAAGAAATGGCTCATGGTCTTTTACCAAAGACAAAAGAGAAATCCTACAACCGCTAAAATCTGACACCCTTTTTGTTTCCATTTTGTGAAGTTATCTTCTGAGGTTTTCATGTCCTTTTCTTCAGAAGTTCTTTGCGCCACAACAGGTGATCTGGTGAGCAGGTTTTTCAATTATCTTGGATCATTTCAAAAAATGCATTGTGAAAGCCAAATGTAATAAATGTTGCAATTTTGGTCCCCAGTCTAACAACGTCTACCATATTATCCATATTATCAGGTGGAAAACAAAGATGATTATGTGCTTAAGCATTTGTTACATTAGGATGGATATTAGTGTGTCCTCTGTGTCTAGTTAAGAGAAACTAACTCAACAACTGCAGTTGTAATAGAGCATACATTTTAAGAAACCTATGTAAGAAAAAAAAAAAAAGAATCACTAGCTTAACTAATTTTTAAATACACAAAGTGTGTTTCTGTCACTTTACAAAGAGCAATTAGATTCATTACCAAACTTTTGGGGAGCAGAACAACAAAACAAAAACACCAGCACAGAGTTTCAAACGTTTCTTGTTTCTGCCTATTAGCTGAGTTGCTGAAGAGTCGCTTCTGCCAACAACATGCATTTGGGCCACTTTAAATTCAAAAATCCACCATTATTTCTGACACTCTGTCACGCACCTGTTTGAGTTGAGAACGCTGATGTTCTGAATGTATTCTGTTCTGTTTGCAGTTATAAGAAAATGGCCTAATAAGGGCCAATGTGAGGTAAACAGGTTCTCATTATTTGGTGCTGCTTGACATTTGTCCAATATCTTGACCATTAAAATCTACTGAGAGCCTGCTGCTATTTGAACATTTTATCCCGGCATTTTTGAAAATGTGCATGTGGATACTGCTGCAGATGTTGCACCAGGTGTGTATACTCTTGTGTGCCTTGATAGGTCAGTGTGTGGTCTCTCTGGCACTCGAGATGCCTGGGACTACCAGTTTGGGTCCGAAAGATAACACACAGGAGAACAACCTCCTCAAAGGAGATCTGTCAAGCTGTCTGTTCCACAGAAATGCTCTCTCTGCCTCTCTTTCTTGCCTACACACAACCCTAAAACTCAGTGTGTTTTACTTTGACTCTTGTTTTACCCACAGAAAATCTTTCAGGTTTTGAAAAAGAAAAAAACACACACATGCACCACAGCATGTGAATCCCCTCTGGATTGCCTGTCAGCCTTCATGGTGGCCAGACAATAGATTTGGCTCACCGATAACAAACAACCCTGTCTCCTGTAAAAACCAAATATTTGCCTAACTCTAAATTATTTCTTTTACATTTTCTGATTTCATGAAGAATATTTTTTTAAACTTTCTTCAAATAAGTTAGTTTGCATATTATGTGTTTTTTTTTTTTTTTTTTTTAGTATTTGGAGAACTTGCTGTTTAAATTTGGGTTAAACAGTTTAAGTGTCATTACAAAATGGGTGGACTTTTTTTTGGAAAACATCTTTTGAGCTCTTCCAAAGACTTTTCTAAAGGATTAAGATCAGATTCTTTGTGATGGCTGCTCCAAAATATTGACTTGCCTTCAAGTTACTTTGTAACAAATTTGGCAGTATTCTTTGGGTCACTATCGATTTGAAAGACCCATTTCTGTCCAAGCTTCAACTTCCTAGTGTGTCAAGAGGTTCCAATTTCCAACCCCTTTAAGTTTAGCTCCAATATGCCACACGCCTAGCCTGGTACAAAACCAGCCCCTTGATCTACGCTTTGCTTCATGCAGAGAGTCTGGACTCTTGACTAGTTAGAAAACCTGAAAGTGTGGACTGTGCCGAAGTTTTAAAACTTACCTAATTGCTAATGTTTGCACCAATTCAGTGCTATGAAGCGTACTGGAAATTGTGTGTGCTGTAAACAACCATCCCTCAATGGGAAGAGAGTAAACTGTGTTTTTGTTGTTGACTTTACAGCAATCCTTCATACCGAGTATGCATGTGAGACAGTGTAGAGAAAAAACTGTCCTCCAACATGAAGAAACCTCCAGCAGAACCAAAACCTGGATCCTTCTGACATAACTGAGTGGGGGGTTTGAGAAGACAGGGCACATACACAAAAATACCCAACTGGTTAACTAAATATCTTGGCTGATTTCTTTCAATTTTCCAAAAATCTCTCTCCATCTCTCCAAACTTTACTACAAGTAAGATACTGAGTACTGAATAGGACTTTGTGGAGCCCCACTGCAAAGTACTCAAAGCATCCCTTTAACAAATAACACTCAACACATGACAAATAAATACTAATATTTTCCTAAAGAGACACAAAGTGCTGACATAAAAACTGCTAATTAAAGCCTGTTTGGTGCGATTCAGTTCTTGTGTGGATAATGAGGCTTTTCACTGAATCTGGCACATCAACGTCTCACCTGACAGACTCACACAAGCAGATGGCACACACTCTCTGGCACAATGCAGCCCTTTAGAAATCAATTACCACTCAGTACTCACGTCTTTATCATCTTACTGTGAATATGAATGCTTTCCCCACACTGACCGGAGACACAAACACAAAGGATATAAACCTGCTTTGAAAAGGAAGATGTGCAAGCTCATTTTGAAAATGCCAAATCTCACAAAGCTGTCTCCAAACAGCACAATAGTCATTATTGCAATAATGCACAAAGAATCACATTTGTGTCTGTTTTTTTTCCTTCCTGTTTACAGAGTTTACCTGTGGATATTGCAGAACATCTGGAGGCAGAAACTCTCTGAAAAAAGAAAAAAAGGGAAAAGGAGAAGGAATTTCAGCTCTTCTCTGTGCAGATGCATCAAGTCTAATCAAGCTCTGTTCTTTTTTTAATCTGCTATAGAAACAGATGCGTGGCTGTCTCATTACATTCACACAAAATGTAAACATTTATTTTAGCCAGTAATGGAAAATTAAAGAGCATTTGATTTTGCTCGTTATGTGGCGGAACAAAATATTACACCCCGGCAGTTTCTTAACAAAATAAGTCAACAGACCTACTGACTATTTTTATTTGAATTTATCAGAACAATGCACAGGTTTCTCTACATTTCTGTTTTCATTTAAACTAGAAAGATGTAGTGTTGATTTCCCAACTTTCTTTAATGGAATAAACTCAGTTTTAAATATAAGTTTTAAATGTAAGTTTCTTGTTTAATCTGCAGGACTGGGATGCATGAAGCGTTGTACAAAACCAAAGATTTGCTGCAGATCTTTTTTCTAAATTAACAGGCAGTTATAAGTGTTTGTAGAAGAGTCTTTGTAGAAGTGTCTCAAGTACTTCACCATTTTCAGATAAAACATCAAAAGCAATAACATTGTACAACGCTATCTTTCAGAGTTGTCTACATTATAAGGCAGAAATCTGTTATCAGTTGCTTTCCAGGGGATTAAATGTTCTTTGTCATTAAGAATATGTGCACTTGGAGGTCCAGCACTATTTTTGAAAATCTAAATTGGATAATAATGGCTACACTGAGCTAAAACTCCAGAGCCACTTTTCAGGAGTTCAGATCCCCTGAAACATTTGTAGACCTTGAAGTCTGCTATGTAAGAAACAAGAAATCAAATAATCAAAATTACAGGAGAATTATTTCAAATGTTTATGATAAAACACTCCCCCCCCCTTTCACTTAATATAAACTTGCTAAAATAACACAGCTAGAAAATTAGGCACATGGTTAACCCTTTAACTGTCACCCCAAACACTGTCATAGACAGGTCAATGGGTCAATGGGGACACCGGTGTCCTCATGGCAGTTAAAGGATTAAAACCCATAGTGCTGATTTCTTTGGCATATTAACATTTTTAGAGATAACAGATTTCTGCTTGGTATCACCACCAGGGCCCATGCTTGTGCCAAAATTCTGATCATGCTTAAGTGATTGTGACCTGGCATAAGGTCTGTGTCTAAAATCAATTATTCATCTGGAAGGTGGAAGGGGGGCAGCCCATCTGCTGAGGGGAGCAGTCCTGGTTGACTTATTGAGCTGTGGGACGTTCTGCTGCCTCATAATCATCCAGCTATGCTCCGCTCTGGAACTTGGGCCAGTCGATAAAAAGTAAAGTCCCAGCAAAGACTCTGCTGTTTGCTACAAAGATTTTCTAATGTGTCACTTTCCATTTACTCACTTTAATTTAAAAATGTTTACCAAAAAACCCTAAAACTCGAAAAGAGGTTTCTCCTCTTGGGATAGGGTTTGAGGATGGATTTGTCAAAATAAGATTTCCAAACTACTCAAAAATGCATTATTCTCATCAAAGAGACCATCACAATGATTAATAGGACTGATTAACAACATCCTCCTGTTTTGTGTGGCACATTGGGTCTGAGTTGTGGTGTAAAGTTCTACAAATCCAATAGAAAATAATAAAGTAGGACCAATTTACATACTTGATAAAGTGAGAAATCCAAGAAGAGAAATTAGCTGCAATCTCAGCTAAAGGCTTAAATGTTTAAAATTTGATGACTGGTGTCATACACAGAAACAAATTCTCTGTACTGAAAAACAGGTTATTCTGAGGCCGCCTGGTCAATTCAGGAGCTACACTACCTCCTAGAGTTGAAAATAAGTACTGCATTTCCCCCAAACTAAAAGCTTTTTTAACTCTTACCTGTTTCATAAAGATTCAAAAACAAAATATTTTTAAAATCACCAGACCATAGCTTAATGATTCTGTTTATAAGTCCATATTACAACCATATACACGTGTTTTAAAAGCTTTTACAGCCTAAAGTTTTAGTACAGTAAATTGTCAATTGAATATTGAACGTAATGTTGGAATTCTCATAATCTTGGCATAAAACACATATTTTCATCCATGTGTAGACATTTTCTAAAGATAATTAAAAGCACAACGGAATAAAAGCAGGGGTGGAAATTAGTACCCACCACTAGTAAAAGTATAAAGTGGCGCGTAAATTGGAGCAATGTACCCACCACTGTGGCAGGTTGACAATTTGAACAGAAAAATCAAAGCTATATTCACTTTGAACTTCTGTCCAGGGGAGGACTGACTGTCTGGAGTCCAGACTGATGGATTTACTGTCCATATCTAGTGGCCCTACACTGTCATAATTTAACAAACATATATATATATATATATATGTGTGTGTGTGTGTGTGTGAGGGGGAAGCTAATGCTGAGCTCCAGGTAGTCAGAAAAACTGGAGTAACACAAGAATGATGATGGCCTGTGGAATTAATAACGAACAAGTTCGAAGATATTTTAGTAATAATTGTATTAAGTAAGGGAAAACAAATAAAACAGAAAACAGCTATTGATACAATTTAAAAATATTTTGAAAAATGACTAGACACATCTTTAATAAATACTATCAGGTAGAGTTGTTGCCAAAATTTGGAAATGTTCAACATGTGATTGCAAGAATGTTAGGGTTGTGTAGTTAAAGTTTGCCGTTAGTAATTACTTCAAATTAACTTATTGCACTACAACCCTGTTAAGATGTCCATGCTTTATGTTAAATTATTCTGTATATCTACATCTGTATGGTAAACCTATTGTCAGAAAATTGGTTTTCATAGAGTTAAGAATAAATCATACATTTTCTATAACTTGCTTGTACTTGTGGGGTTTGCAATCGAAAGAAAAAAAAAACAGTGGCTGGTGAAATGTCTGAGTGGCCCGTAAAAAAAAATTCTCTACCAACCACTGTAGCTGGTGGAGAAATTTTTTTAATTTCCTCCCCTGAATAAAAGTAGCCGTTCTCACAAAGTGTAAATATTGAGTTGCAGTCCCATCTAGTGGCAGCAAAGCCAACATGCAACATGAATCTGATTAACGACATAAAACAAAACAGATCTGTTAGATCATTATATTGTTATACATTTTTGTGTTTTATCTTTAAAGTCATTCTTTGTTTATTTATATACACGCAGTTTTGCTTGGATTTGGAAGCACCTCCTCAATTTAAAATTGGTATAAAGTTGGCTGGAGGTCAAAAGTGTAAAAATTGCAATTTAAACCAAAATTAGAAAACCAGTATTTTTCAAAATCACTAAGCAAAAATAAATATTTTCATATTTTTCAGAAACAAAGGAACCAATACTACCCAATCTCAAAATGTGAAAAAAGTTAAGCAATTCATTTCAGATTTGGCATGGTGGTTAAAGTCAAGACATTTTTTTAAAGAATGGGATACATCATGTAGGTGTACACCATAAAATGAGGGTGCACTTACAACTGGTAAAAAAGCATGAAGAGGAACTGTTTTCAAATGTAACAACTGTGAAGCATGGTGGTGGTTGCATCATGAAAGAATGAGCGACAGTCGTTTTCTACTGTAACAAGGTTTTACTGAATCATGATCCAATAATACTGAACAGGTTTGTAGTATTTGAGATGTCACGGGTTGTTTTTCCAGTTTTGTACGTCTGCTACTACTTTTTAGTTAGAAACACCAAAGATCTGTAGCAACTGTACTGTATGTAGTTTCAAAAAATATATACACTTTATATGATTCTACTTTATATCTACAGCCATAACCATTTGCTACGACATTTCTTAGATAACACAAAGTTTGAAAAGTTGCTGAGTATAAATTATCTACAGCTGCTAGAGTAAAACAATATAAAACATTTGTCTGTTTTATCATCTGGATAATTACTATACATCACTGGAGTGAGTTACTAAAGTAAAAAAGAAAAAAAAAGAATCAGTGTCAATACTTTGCAGGGTGTAGCAGTACATGTATCTGAAATACATTAGCATATGGAAGGATCAGTCAGTTACAGGTGACTTCTACTTTCAGGTAGAAACAGATGCAGCCATTTGTTTTTATTGCTTTAAATGCAAAAACAGAAAGTCAAGAAATTTGGCAAGCATCTAAAGCAAGTCACACCAAACCAATGGAAGAATGGCTAAACACAAAACTACTTTGTTTTGTGTACTGCAGCAGTGAGAAGTAAGTGTTGGAAATATGGCAAGTCATATTTACAACACTATGGTGATAATGGTGTCATATGGTCATAATTGTGCATTTACTTTGTGGGCCATTAAACCACTTTTATGTCAAGAAATTTAATTTATAATACGCAAGGAGAATCTAAAAAGTGGTAAGTTCATTTCTGATTAAAAGACAAAATGGCTTGCCGTATATTAATGACCCAGCCATATCTGTTTTCTTTTGCACAAATAAGTCTTCAGAAAGATTTGTTGGATATTTGTAAAAATAGATACTCATCAGGGTACCTACACATCATCATTTTAAAAAAAAAAGTCTGAGGCTTTAAATTCTTAAAGGATTTTTGAGCAGAAAACATTTACTTTTTGGGGTTTAATATTATAATATTTATTGTTGAACTCAAGAAGCAACTTAAACTAAAGTTGGCCATTAATTCAACAGTGAGGTAAAGGGATAAATCACTCTTTTTTTGTCAGATTAATCTTTTTTCACCACCCAGATTAGACCTTAAAAAGAAGAATAGGATTATTTTATGGTAAACAGATATTCTCTAAAGTGCCGTTATTCTTTTTGTAAGTATTCGTAAAGTAACAGCTTTAGTGCCATCTTTGGCATCTAAATGTTATAAGAGCCATTTAATGAGCCACAAGGCCATTTTAAAACCCTAATCAGCAAAAGAAGCAACAAAATTACCCCAATTTGACCTTTTAAATTATTGTGTATTTATTAGTGAGTTCTCAGGAAGCAAAATGGCCAATGAGTTTGAAAAAACACTCAAGTTGTGATGCATAAAATTTAAATCCTTAGATAATAAAAGGAATGAAGTATGGAAAAAATGGTTTTATCCATACTCATCTAGACAAAAAAAGAAAAAAGAAAAAAGATGACTTTAGCAAATTTCACACTGTCTGGGACGAGATATGAACACCCCGTTAGTATATTAGATGTTAACTTAAGGCATGACCTTTTAGCATTTACTGTAATTCAAACTGAATTTCTAAAGAAAGTGTATCTTTGTATTTTAGAAATTTATCAGTAAGCAAAAGATGCCTTGTTGCTAATCTATGGTTATTTTTTTCTCTCTTTGTTTGCAAGATAGTTGTTTATCATTTCTAAGAAGCGAAAGTATGTATTTTTTTCCAGTACAACCAAAAACCAAAGAGCTCTGATCTATGTATTGCTACACCCCGAAACCTTGTGACTCCAACGGTCCAACTTTCTCCGTATACATAATCAGCCTTAATAAATTTCACACTTTGTTTCTCCTTAGCACACTACTTTAGCTTTTGTGGATTTAAACGACATCAGACAGAAACATACTTGAACTGCGGGATTTCCAGCATTCTTAGATCACGTGTCGAATACATTCATTTTACATAAGGCATCAGAGAAGCTACAACATGTTAAGACAGAGGTCAAGTCCACGCAGTCCCATCGTCACAGCTTGTCAACAGCTTTCACTTTTGGCATTTCGATGCCCAATTTAGAAGCTAAAATAAGCGTGCCTGATGTATGAAAAATGTGAAAATTGTGGATTAAAAAAGATGGGGAAGAAACTTTAATTCAAAACAATAAAATAAAACTTAATATTAGTGGTTCTGATGAAGCTTACTAAACTGGATCCAAAAAAAATGATGCAGAGCTATTTTCTACGCCACTGAAACATCCTGGAATGGGCATTTTAAAACAAAACAACAAGACAGTAAAACATTTATAAAACCAACTTTCTCTGAAAAGTCCAGTGTTGCAATGAAAATCCAGTGAAGCTTTAGTATCCAGTGCTAGAGAAACTCAAAAGTGGACTTTCAAGGTTCAGGTCGGCGTCCTGGAGCAGCTCAGAGATCTAGCGGTCCCAAACGCCACGGCTACAATGAAAACTTAGTATCTAACACTTTGTGTCTCTTTTGTTTTCAGGTTATAGCTCCACCTTCACGAACACAACTTGAAGATACTGATGTCGCTAGAGGAGAACTGATCAGCTTGGATGGATTCAGTTAAGCGGCAGGCAGATCAAGCCCCTCCTAAAAAAAACAAAATAATCACATGTGGTTGAGATGATAATGCTGCATATGTTTACAAAAAATGGAATTCATCCTATGGTGAAAGGGATTGTAGTTCATGTGAATCATGTTGCTTTGAAGCTGCCACAGTTTGTGGGAAAACAGTCTGGAAGAGGAGTGACTTCATCAGAGTTCAGTGGTCAGGAGGCCTCTGGGTTTGGCTCCGTCCTCCATGACGGGCGGCTGAATGTCGGCGCTGTAGGGAAACATGGCCAGTTATATGACTACCTCACAAAAGTAAGACAACTCGCTTCGCTACATTTGGGTGTCAGAATAAAATGGATCATAACGACATTTCAAATTTCTTTTAAATTCTGCCTGGAGATTTAGATTTTATCTCCTGGTCAAGATTATTCCATAAACTTACACCTTTATTTTTAAAATGTATTTTCCTTCTCAACACTAACATTCAAATAGAATGGATACTTTTAGAGAAATAAAAGGATTTTATTTTAAATTATGAGAGTTAGGCACCTAAATATATTTAGTAAACCTTTTATATTTCCTGTTTTCTGACGTTTCAACACTCAGAATTGCAGATCACAACCACATAGCTTTGAAATTACATTTCAGTTTTGGTACTCAGGATTTAAAAAGAAAATAAATGTACCTTGAAGAGAGAGCGTTATGTGGATGAGCGAGGTGAGCAGGTGCTGATGGGAGAACTGCTCCCCCATCAGCCGGGGGGAGGAGAGGAACCACCTTAGACGACGGCTCCATGTCGATCAGCCCGTTTGTAAAGAGGCCAGCAGGCTGCTTTAGGAAAGAAGCATGCAGGTCAGTTCCTAAAACAAAGCTTATGAAATCGGTTTCATGATTTTCAATCCCAGATGAACTTTATTTGACTCACGGCTGATGCAGGAATGATCCAGCGAGGTGTGATGAGAGGTTTGGGATGTTGCAGAGGTGGCAGCTGGAACACAACAAAAAGACTACTGTTACGTCTCTAATACAGAAATAAATAGACAATTTGTCATCTAGTAACGAGCCTTTGGCCTGACACTTGTGTTGGGCTCTAGTTTCTAAGCACACATGGCCAGGTGAAAGATATAACTATAATTCATTTTGTGCAAGTGACCTCATAAAGAAATAAAAATGTCTGTTTCATGTACCATGAATGAAGGGGGAAAAAAAGCATTGAAACTCACTAGAGGAGTTGGATCAGTGAAATCAATCAGGTTCTCGGAGAGAACACCAACGTTCTGAATATCAAATTCCTCTGCTTTAACCTGAATGGAAATAAAAAGTTGTCACCATAAGAAAAAATCCAACAGAACTAAGACTGGCTTCAGATTGGCTCTATGATCCAATCAGCACCAGAACCTGGACTAAAACAAGTAGTGATGGACACGGTGAATCTTTTCCAAACTACTGAAAATGACTTCAAATGAAACTATGGTTTTGTTTTATATTTTTATTTTATTATTTTGCAATCTGCATATTTCTAGACACTCCCAGCAGATTAAAAGTTCCCATTTTAAACAAGGCCGACTTACCTTTGGTGCCAAGCCTTCACTGACGGCAGGAATCTTGGGAACAGAAGGGTTCGAGTCCTCCGCCAACCTCTCTGCACTGGAGTGGAACAAGAGCGTACAAAAGCACTAAGGATTTCCCACGACGGTTAAGAAAGAAAATAAATAATCATAATTGCAACCAGATGAGCATCGTAATAATACAGTGGTAGATTAAAACACTTCCACTGCAGTTTAAATTGCACCAGTGAACCTGGAGTCATTAACAGTTTGTGAATCTTTTGATCAAAAGTGCATCCGTGTCGGATTTTTGGTGCGACTCTGCCAGCAGTTTCCAGGCAGAAACCAGGTCATGTGACTCACCTATAGCACACATACAGGCACTACACAAACAAACCAGCAGATGTCAGTGGAGACTACAAAGAAGATTATGAATCACTGAGTTAAGGCTGTGATGTTTGGCTTTCCATACCAAACATAAAAAAAACTTTATTTTTTTCCAACCAGAAATAATTTTTTCTACACTTCAATTATCTTCAGCCAATCCCAGGCATGCTTTCAATAGAGATGTCTTTAAATAAGTCATTTAGGTTCAGTGAACAGAGTTTCCATGCGTTTTTCAGGTCCTTTTCCCAGAGTTCCCAGTATTTACTACAAAGGCAATAAAGAAGTCCCATTGAATGCAATAATATTTTTATTAAGTATGAAACACAAACCACAGGATGGATAAATAAAAAAAGATAATGGAAGGAAAAAAGAAAAAGAAAACTTAAACAAAATTGCTCTTCAAAAATTATTATTCAACAGAATGAAATTAATCAAATTCATTTTGACTTATGCAAAAAATTGATTAATTCCTTATTGAGACAGGCTAAGTTGATGAATTAAAACAAAAGATAGCGATAAATACAAAGACAACTAACCTGAAAGAAAGAAAATCACCAATAAATAAAAACTCAAATCTCTTCCAGGGGATAAATAAGCACATACCTGACAGCTGCAGAGGTGACTAGTGAGGCCGGCTTCAGCAGGTCCCAGGAGTCTTGGGGGTCTGGCCGGCTGCTAACAGAAAGAGACGAATTACTGCCCATTCGGCCCGTACGAACCCTCAACCTGGCAAACACACAACACACAACACACACCGTTGTAGCAGCGAGCAGCCATGTGTTTCTCACATCTAGTCTACTTTACAGAAACAAAACAAACCATGTTTATTAAAGGAAGGGATGAAACTGATTCTTCTGCAGTGGGAAATTCTCAGCATAAACAGATCATTTGTTTTGAACCAAAAAAACAGCAAACGTGTAAATCAATTTAACGTTGTAAAAACATTTTAAAAAGTTTATGAAACATCTAAGATAGTTTAAACACAAAACCATTTACAATCGTTTATGTCCACTATTTATATACCCTAAAAATGTTTGCAAACATACAGAATGAGCACAACTTTTGTTCATTAATTGGACTGATTTTATGACACACACTTTCCTCCCTATAATGTTACAACACTCATGTAGAGTTTGCTTTATATCCAGTTTGTTTATTTCAAAACACACAACATTCAGTTATTCCTTTTTGATTGCGGTCAAAAAGCTCCTTAAAAAGTAACAAAGGAGAAACTTTGTTAATGTCCTGAGTGGAAATGAGAAGTTCTGTTAATAGTCACTGAAAGTGACATAATTCTTTGAGCTTTGCTGGGAATATTTATGAACATTTAGGAGGTTAATCTGTTCTGGAAACCAGAGTGTTGCGATCGGCTGAGAATGCAGAGAATGACTCAGTTCAAGACTCAGTAGAAGGAAAGATGAGATATTTCGACAGAGAAATTTTGAGGGTTTCAGCTGTGTACATTTTCAAGTTAATATGCTTTACTGTCAGTTTTATTTAAAGCATGTCATTTTTGGACAATATTTGTGACATTAAAATCCTCATGTCTTCCATGAGATAATTTTTGTTATCTAATATTTTTATGAAACTCATACCTCACAGAGGCTTCCTGCAAGTTACAGTTCTTGTCACCAGCCATCAAGAGAAGTTCCTCCTGATGCCCCTGCGCAAAAAACATAGATGTGCACCAGTAAATGCAAATGAAGTAAGATTCAATTTAGCATTATCTATTATTTTTCAGATCAAACATTAGAGTATTGATGCTGCTGGGTTTGGTGAGTTAGTAAAGTCTGGTTCTTGCCTTCAGAGCAGCAGCTTCAGCTTGAGCTTTCAGGATGTTGCTCTTGAGATCCTCCGAGGTGTGCAGCGGAGTGACAATTGGACTACTTCCTGCACTGTTCAGAACGCATTTCTCTGTGAGCTTCACCACGTCGTCCTGAAATTGGGATCAGAGCATTTACAAAAAAAAAAGACAACATGCAAACAAAATGGCTCAGCGTTAGCAGAAATGGATGCCCACCTGGTTGTTCATGGCCACATTAATGTTGACATTATTTCTTGGGGTAGCAGGAAGTGGGCTGCTCTCCAACTCCAGCTGTTTCAAACGAGCCGCTGCTTCTGAAAAGTTAATAACTCACATAAATAAACCCAACTCAATTTTATCAGTAAGTTCCACTACCTTTAAAATGCTCAATTTTACATGACTGTCTGTGTGCAAAATGGGAATATATACTTAATCTGTTCCAGGGCATCTGCAGTTTTTAGAAAGTTAAGTTGAAGACTTTTTCAATGCCACCTTTAATAAAATGGAAGACTGAAAAACTCTAAATATCAAAGTTGGATATAATCATCAGCGCAAAAAAAAGCTAGTTAACTAGCAAGAGTATATCAGCAGCACAAATAGGTAGCATGTTATTAATTAAGGGTAGCCTCAACCACCTCGAGTCACAGAATGCAATGACGTCTGACAGAAAAGTCCCACAAGAAAAAAAGGTTAAGTAGTTCTGCCACCACAAAAGACCTATGAGTAATGTACTTAACACCAACTCACATTTAAAAAAAAAATTATTTAAGACACTACAAGGCCTTAGTTTTAGTTTTAGAAATGTAATAAATTTCAGATTTTTTAAGGATAACCTGTATTAACTTTTTGGCCATTTGCTTTGTGCATTTTGTTTATTCATATGGTCTTTTTCTTGGTTAACGCTGATGGGAAATTTCCATTTTCTGCACATTAATGGACTAAAGCATCCTAAGTAAAGGCAAACCAAAAAGATATTACAATAAAACTAAAAATATTTGTTCATAGGTCTTGATAGATTTATGGCTAAAACTGCAAAAGCTTTTAAATAAATTCAGCTTAAATATTTGGAGCATTTCCAGTGCCTTCTTAAATTATTACTTTTGTTATTAAGAGTCAAATGTAAAAATGCATTTTCCCACCAATCCAGTTGGGAGTACGGCTTTTCCAACTTTACCAGCAAGACTGAGTGGATCTTCTGCAGGTACGCTGGCAGCGGCGTAGGCAGCACAGGGTCCAACCTCTTCTGCAGCTGTGATGGGAGGAACTGTGGAAGCCCTGAGGACGTCATCAATGCACGTCTCCATCAGGTCAGCAACTACAGGCAAGCTGCAGGTACAAGGACAGGGACATAGCTAAAAGGATCTGCCATAAAAGCACTAAATTTAGCAATAGATTACAAAAAAATATAATAGTTATTTTTTTAAACAAAAATACCCGGGATCACAAAGCTTACCTCTGTTATCCACAATGAACTCATCATTGATGGTAAAACAGCTCCATTTATCAGAAGACAACAGAATGTGAAAAGGACTCCAACATCCCCAAAAACCAAACTCCAGTAACAAAAGTGGATACAACACACATAACTAGCTGAAAAACCATTTAATGAAGTCAAGCTGCTGCGTGAACACAAATATTCAAGGCAAGCAATAACTTCTATGGGGGAACAAAAAAAAAAACAAAAAAAAAGCAAAGCAATATTCTCAGAATTATCAGAGCTTTAAGCAAAACATTTGATACGCAGACTTTGTTACAAAAGCTCCAGTAGAGGCCTGGTATCTACCTCATATTTATGTTGCCTGGAGAGGAAACTTAACTCAAACTATGATGCATATTGCTGTCCACTGCCCAGAGTAGATGGGAATTAAAGGATAAATATTCCCAAAGACAGAAAATCCAAGTAGAAAACTGTAAACAGCGAGGAAAACATTGCAAGTTATGAAGCGAAACAGAGAGCCTTACACCCACCCCTTGAATGTTTTCTCTTGTAAAATAACAACAAATAAAGGTGCTTCACTGGGACATTATGAAGAGGTAAAATGACACAGTTTTAAAATAATTTTGCCAGTGAAAAACTGAATGTGGTCGGCGTTTGAATCCCTGAAATTTTACTCTGATGTTTAAATAAAATTCAGTTTAACAAAACCACCAATGGAGCTTTAGATCAGCTCAAATCCTGCAAAAACAGCATGATTATTTCCAAGAAGTTACACAAGCATCTGTTTCCATGCATTAGTTTATTCTTTGAAATTATTTCAAAGCATTTTAGACAGATACATAATTTGGTTGCAGTCATGTAAACATGTTCCTAATGACTAAGATTGTTAAATCACCTTCATTATTTGCTTTGTGCAACAAAGAATCGGTCTACTAGACTAGCCATACTAAGCATTACAATGAATTTGAATTCCTTCCATGAAACAAATACTATTGATGTTATTACAAATAGCATAATTGTAGGACTTACTTATTATTCAGCATAATAAATATTTATTTAATTGTGGGAGAAGTTGGATGAGATGGCGCCTACAAAAAAAAAAAAAGATCTGACACTGGAGACAGAGACAAGAAGCCGGTTTCAAGCAGGAGATAAAAAAAAAAAAAATCTTCCTGCATTTCTGTCAGTGAGGATACGGACCTGATTGGGAATTTTTGGAATGTACCTCTGACAGAGGGAATGTGGTTCTGTTCTGTGGCTCCAGTGTGTTCACGCTTTGATGCCCTCTTATCCGACTCCCTTTTACAACAAACAGATTTGTGAACTGTTAGAACAGATTAAAAATAAAAAAAAAATTAAGACAAAGAAAAAAAACAAGATAAAAATAAAAAGCAAATCAAACTACTGTAGCTCAGAGAGTTTGTATAACAGTTGGGTCCATCTGATTCTTGTTTATTCTTGAGACTGAAATTAAATTCTTGCACCTCAAACTGATACCTGATGATAATTTCTTCATTATGTGGGGAGGAGAGGTCAAGGAAGCACTTTAGGAAATAGAAAAGTGGTGAGAAATGGGACATAAAAAGAACCGCATGCTGGACTCTGGGAAAAGTCAGTGTTTTACCCCATTAGTCTTACAAGCAGTCTCACTCAGGAGGTTCCTTCATAAATGCCAGCGACTTCAAAAAGAGAGTCACTTCAGTGCAGAGCCTCTCATCATTTAGTAGGTAACAGAGTCATCAGAACACAAAGTGAGAGGATTCTCAGTTGGGCTTTGATGAGACGGAGGCAGGAAGGATGGATGGATGTGTGGATGGGAGGATGAACAGAGGGAGATGGAGACCTGATGAAACATGTAGAAAGAATAGGTGAAGGACAAGGGAACATACAGGAGATGGGAATAAAAATAAAAGCAGGAAGTGAATGTGCTCTTAGGTTAGTGGCACACGAAAAATCAGGAAGCAGGAAAAATGGGAATTTAAACCTTAAAAGTATTTGGTGAAATCACTTATTTTCAATTCAACATAAGAACGCTCCAGTACATGGGTATGAAACTATAATAATGGGTGGGGTTAAGATAAATATGGGTGTATTGCGCAAATTGCGTATATTTTCGGTTCCTTTGCTGAGATAGATTTGACTACAAGAGTTTGCACATTTATGCATCACAGAAATTCCACTTTACAGCAATTATTATTGTATTATCTAGATGTATGTGGATACATATAGAAATTTTTCTTTTGGGAGAAATTAGTGTTTTCCAAGAAATTTATGCTTGCACATTGACTGAATATGATCAAGACAAACAAGCAGCTTCAGATTTTCTTCTTCATTGCTCCCAGCATTTAAAACATCCTCTGAATATTAGAAGTCCAATAATTATTTTTTTTCTTCACAGGCAGGTTTTACAGGAAAGAAAGATCAGGAACCTCTCCTGTAGTGAATGGTTTATGGGAGCATGCTGCACGTCTGGGATGATTGGGTTTAATATGTTCAAATCAAACAAAAAAATCTGAAGTTTTATTCATTGCAGCACTAAGAGTTTAGAAGAGAACATTCAGCTTAAAATTATCCTTGTCGATAATCATTCAATGACTTCATAATTTCATATCCATATCTTAAATCCAAGAGATACATTTGAATAAATTTGGCTGTTATTTGTACATAAGAGGAGTATTATTTTGTTTACATGCCAACTTTGTGAACTCTGACTTTATGAAATTGTTTAGTTTTGTGATTTTGCTATGCGAGTACTAGATGTTTTAGGGTTGTTTTTAAAACTAATCTAAGAGGAGGAATTGGTTAAAACCCTTATGAGACCTTAGTCCGATTTGTCTTGATTCTAAAGAACAGGCTAATTAGCTTTTTGTGTATGCTGAGATATTTATGCAAAAGCATACAACTTTAAGAGTCTAACAGGAATGAGCAAAATCAGAAAGACGACAGATCGCTTCATGAGACAAAAGTAACTAAATCTGGTTGATATTTTAATTAGTGAAGTTTGGTTTTTATTAAAGCAGGTTTGATTTATTTACATATCTGAAAAGCAAATAAGGACACACCTTCCTACTGATTTTGCATAAGTGGAAGTGTCAGGGTCTGTGTCAGCATAAACTGTAATAGGATTATGATCTCATCAAGAGTGGCTGCTCATGTTATAAGAGCAGTTACAGGCTGCGGCACTGCATACAAAAATCAGTGACATCAAGCAAGAGAAAAAAAACATAAGGAAAAGTAAAACAGATTAGAGAGTAATATTAGTAATTTAACATTGTCACACTGATTGTCATCTTGCTTACTTAAACTGATTTAGTTGTAGTATCTTTTGGTTAATTTAATTGTAATGCTGAGCTCATCCTGTTATTTAGACAGAACACATTGGGACCTTTAAATGCTGGTAAAGCCTTGACAGCTCTGCCTTGTGAAGACAGCAACATGTTTGCTACTTGTGTGATTTTATTTTTGGCACCATGTAAGAATCTTTTTGAACTTTCTTAAATTCAGTAATATGAAATTGTATCAAGTATAAGGTTTTGTGTATACACGTCTGTCAAAGGAAACCATTTTAGTTTGTTTCTCTTAATATTTTCTTCCTCTGATGTATAGTTAAAATAATTTCAAGAGAGGTGTTTTAGTAAAGTTTGCATTGGAGAAGGCGGACAAGATGCACAGATGACCAGAAAAAAAAGGAAATAGAACAGATAAAAAGAAGCTGAAATCAAATCCCATCCCTGATTCAAGCCACCAAAAACATGATCCCAGCAGAGGCTCCCAAATCATCCCAATTACCTCCACCAATCAAGTTGGCACTTCATGCTGATTCAAAAGTGGGCAAACAGCAGATCACCATGAACTGCAGGAAAACATTAATCCAAAGCCAAAAATCAGGATGCCTGCCGCTGCGCTGCGACTGATTGGTTAAAGCCAGAGCCGAGTTTCAGAGTTTGGTTGTACCTACCAGCCTGCTGCCAGACCAGGACAATTTATCCTCAGTACATGTTAATACTGGAACACACAGGGGGACAATGTGGGTTTATGACAAATAAAGTTACTTATATGCATATGCACAGGATTCTTATTATCACAAACTCATATAAGTCTATAAATTCTTAATTACAGGGTTTGGAATTTTTTCACACAGTAAAATTTAAGCACTTCTCAAGCATTTTCAAGGCAAGTTTTCAAACTTTTCCAGCATCGCACTTTGGAGATTCAAAAATAAATGAGTAAATAAAAACACAAATGAAATGAAGACAGTTTCAAATCACTATGATTTATTACTGTTAATAATATTTTGTAATAGTATTCCTACATTATACAGCAGGAATAAGGTAAAGACAAAGAACATTCTGTCTGATTTAAATACTGACAGCAAGAAAAGAATGTGTACGAGTCATTTTTAAATATCTGGTTTTAACTGTAAATAACAAATTCCTAATTTAGGCTTTTAATTAAATAAGAAATTACACTTTATTGAAAAATTGTGCAGTTTGAATATCAAGCACTTACAAGGACTTAATACAGAAATCAAGCATTTCCAAACCTAAAAAACACCTTTTTGAAATTCAGGCATTTTAAAGGATTTCAAGTACTCATGTGAATCCTGTCACCAAAACCTGTGATAAAGTAAGCGCATCTATATTTGATAGCAAGATTTAAAAAGTCTAGCAGTATGGATATTTAGATGAAAATATATATATATATATATACATATATATACATACACACACACACACACATATATATATATGTATATATACGCAGTTGAATTTCAATAAGAGATTAACCTGAATGCTGTATTAAGCAACTACCATCCAGTGAAAATCCTTATGCAATGACAAAACATGCATCTTATGTACTGCTCACTTGCAACACTTCTGAAACTTGAATATTTCAGTGTGGTCAAGTAGCTAAAAAGTTACACAATTATTCCTTTTTCTTTCTTCTTCCATCCTTTCACTGCTCCCAACAAGACAGGGTCAGCGGATAAGCCATGCTAAACCACTCACAGGGCATTACACCATGAAAAACACACCTAGCTATCTGCTCAATTCTATCAGCTCTCGGCAGGAAGCAGCCAGCCTGGCCCAGCCACTCCTAATCTGACTTTGTTTTCATTATCATTAGTGAGGAATCAAGCCAAAGCCACTTGTAAAAAATCCCATGTTTGTTGTATTTTCTTATACGGGTAAAATAATTACAAGTTGATTTTAAAGACTCAATGGATTCTGAAGATACTAACCCTCGTTTTTCTCCGCCAGGACTTCTGGGTAAAGCTTCGATTTCCATTGGCCCAAAGGTTGACGCTGCTACCGGGCTCACCACAGGCATGCCGGACCAGGCACCTCTGCTAGAAGAAACCTGAAAAGAAAATAAATACAAAATTATTTAAAAAAACATCAACATTAGGATCACACTTTGAACACCCTTGGTCTAAATAAATGAAGACAGCTTGAAAAAAAAACTTACCCTGACAAACACAGAGGAATATTTAAGTTTTGAATGCTAACTGTTTTCAGTGGGTTAACATTTGGAATTCAACATTTTGCTCCACATTTCTGATAGAAACATACTTGAGTTGCTCACCTTGTTGTCTTTGTTGAAGCTCACACCATTACCTGAAGAAAGAACACTGAGAAAAGAGACAAAATAGACTTCAATAAATGACAAACAGAAAAGCTGACTTTAATTTCAGTCAGTCAATTACTCTGAAATATACTATATTGCATTAACTAGGTCTTCTGAGAGCATTTCTTCATATTACTATATTCATTTGCAATCTGTTATAAACTAATTTGCAGAACAATTTGTTATTTTACAATTGAACTGATGTCAGAGCTGTAGTAAAAAAATAAAAAATAAATAAATAAAAAAAACTTTAAAGCCAAACCTTTATGATTTTAGCAACCTGTGGGGAACTTTACCTGTTGAATCTACATACAATTTAATTTTATAACCCACAACAAACAGGAGTTGCTACAAGAACTGAACACTCACAATACACAGCTGTTTTGAGAAAATGTATAACAGCACAGAGAGGATGCAACAAATCTTTCTAAAACAAATAGAACAAAAATATTTATACTTACTCCTGGGGGTTGAAATGTCCTGCAAAATATAAACAGTTCATTGTGAGAATAGAAGATTTTTCCCCACCAAAGCATTCAAAGATTCAGAAAAAGGAAACATGAATTCTCAACTCTGGACATTTTTTTTTCCTCACAAAATAATTTAAGCAATTTCATTCAGGGGAAAGTAAAATTGTCCATAGTTGTTGAGAATTATGTAAGAAAAACTAGTCAGTGGTTACATACATTTACTCTCACTTTCAGCCGCCAAGAAGTGCCCCATGTCATGTTATGGGCAATGTGATTTTAAATCAAAGAGATTGTGGCTCTGTGTGACTCAAGCCTGTGTGCCGCACAAAAATGTTATGGCACACAGGCTAATTTCCCGTCACTCTTTGAAGAGAAAATGATAAGAGAACATTCTGCTCAAACAAGTCACAGTAGTGACAAGTAAATATTTTGCAAGACTTTATCATGTACACAGTCAGAGCATTAATTAAATGTTTCAAAACAACTGCAGCTTTAACAAACAAGACTGCAGATGAGCCTTATGGTCTAAAAGTCTCCGTAATAATTTATTAAAAGGTTTGTGTTCATGTCTTTGCAAGGGGTGTCGATAATTGATTGTGTTCACCAATAATGGCAAAGAACTCTCTGAAACACTTTTTGTTCTTAGATTATTTCTTATTGTCTTCCATCCTTGCCTTTGGAGTAAAACAAAGAAATATTTGGAAAGACTGAGACTAACGGCTTTTTAAAGCCATTTGCTCAACTGTTAGACTGTATTTATAGAGTTCCAATTCTACAAAGCGCTCTAAAAAAAAGCAATAATTAGATAGAGCAGATTAAACTCAAAGTTACATTCAGTTTATAATATCCTCAAATACAGTGTTGGTTTATTTCAGATCGATAAGCCTTAGTTTACATTACCTCTGCTTTGCATGGTTCTTCTGGAGTATCGCCGACTGGGTCTCCTCTCAAACGAGGTTGACCGCCTCGTTTTACTGGCCTTGGTTGTCTGATACTCTGTCTTTCCACTGGTCAGAAAATTAAAGCGGAAAAATTTTATTTTTATCTTCACCGTTCCTAACAAACTCCAAATCTACAGTGAATTTCAATTTTACTACAATAACTAACAGAGCAATGACCCCTGCTGAACTCTGTAACCATCCAGGCGATAACCTCTTTCTAACAACAAAACCCTGCAACCCCTGTGTTAAATCAACACCACCACAAATGCTTATCTTACTGGATACCTTTTAAACACACAGAGTGGAGCAAGCTGACTTCTGCAGTATGTTGACACCGAGTACCAGTGGTGTACTAATTTTGGTATGTATGGATACAAAGTGGAATATTTTGCACACTGAAAGTGAGTTTTTAACTTTCCAAATTCTTCACTGTATACACAAAGGCCTGGAGAGCAAACTATTACCTTTTTCTTTCACAAGTACCTGCAGGTTTTAGTAGTGACGACATCACTGCTACAATTCAAACTCCAATGCTTTTTTCCTTTGGTATTATTGGTGCATTTGTTACCTGTATCTGAAGCGAGAGCCCATCCGTATGAATCCAGAGCGCGCAGAGTTTTTCTGTACTGGCCCTCTGAGCCTGAAGAATGCATGGTGCTCCACTGCACACTTCCACAAATGCTTACAAGCTTTGGGGTGGTCCATCCTGAAGACAAAAGTGTGTTCCTGCTCTTTACCCTAAAGAGGGATTTAGGATAAAATAAAAGGTTTTTAGAGAACTAACACGCCATAAAAACATTTTCTAATTCAAATGCTGCTGTTCAAGTTCAAATAAAAATTAAAAGAAGACGTCTCTGTTCCCAGTTGGAGTTCCAGTTGTTGCATGAGTCTTACTGTTTCATATGTTCCTAACAGAGAGGTTTAACCGCAGAATGCAGGATTACTGGTGATTTCTGGAATTTATAAAACTGGAATGGGAAGCAGATCTTTCAGTTTTTAGGATCCTGTCCTGTGGAAGCAGCTCACAGTTGTAGTCGGCGAGGCAGACACTGCCTACTTTTAAGACCAGGCTTAACCTGTCTTTTTTTCAGTAGGTTATCTTGACCTATCTCTGAGGAAAACTTGTCTGTTTATCCTCCAGCAGGATAAGCCTATAACTTCAGACATTATCTCCTACTTTCTATTTATGCATCATTTCAGTCCATCCATATAATCTAATCTCTACTTTCACTTTATTATTTTACTATACTAGATAAACATAGTATAAAATATATAGGTATATACTATAAGATTATGTTTTCTATATAATGAGTATATTGACCATATATTGAATATTTTTATGAAAACTGATGGCAAACAAAAAAATCTATACTATATAATTAAGAAATAATTGTAATATTTTTATTAAAGATGAGAATGTTATCATACATCATAGCACTTTAAGGCAAATAGTATATTTGCACCAACTGAAAATAGAATATTTTAATTCTGAAACAATATTAATTTTATTGTGCTGTTATTTAAGCACAGCGAATACTCCTTTATTTCTATGTATGTCACTTAAAAGTAAGGCAAACGTTTTTTATCCTCCCCCTACTTGGTAGAAATAACTGGCACATTACTTGCTTTCGGTATGAACCTGCTGAACAATGGGTTAGGGCTAACAATGAGCTGGGATTCAGCCTCACTCAGACAGAAATCACAAGATTTATGGTGAGTCAGAATGCTGACTCACCATGTAAAGACATCTGAGAAACACAACCAGATTAAAAACTGATTAAGTAAAAAAATCAACATACTTATGAATTTACCAATATTCTTGAAAAACAACAAAGTTTGAAGAAAATATTTGATTTTTTTATATGTAAAGCTTTGTTAACTTTAGCATTATATAATCTGATTTGGAAAGCAAAACCAACAATATGAATGCCATCCTTCGATATTTCACCAAAAGGTGAATAGCTGAACAAGGTAGTGTGACAATATTGTTTAATTTGCTCATCAGGCAGAAAGAAGGAGGTTTTCAAGCTGAAATTGAACTTCTGTGTGATGTGGGTGTGCGTGTGTTTGTGTGTGTGTGTGACAGAGAACGAGGTGGGGGCGACTGTGCATACCAGAAATACCAGAGAAGGCAGGTTTCTTTATTAACATCACTCAAAGACCCCCTGGACGGACATAAACAGACTCTTTGTCTCTCTTTTACAGTATTATTACAGTAGTTTTTTTTCCCCTTCCATAACATTGTAACACGTTTTAAAGCTCATATATTCCAGAACATATTTACAGAGAAAAAGCTTTCCCAACGGGAAAAAAAATATCTGTAAATTAAGATGAACACAATTTTTTGGAAGCACCTGAAATTTGGTAAAATTTTAAGATTTATGCAAAATTATGAAACAGTTTCTGGATTATTGTGCAAAACAAAATAAAATTAGGTCAGTTTTGTTCCAGTTGAACGACCAAAACATTTTGCATTTTAAGCGCCCAATAGATGCCAACATAAAATTGTGCAATTTTTTGTTAAAAAGAGATAACCAGGGAAGGCTTTGCTATCAGAAAAAAGGCCTGTGATTGGTTGGTTGGTTGGTTGGGACCTTTGGATGGAGTTTTGTGGAGAAAGTGCTAGACCCTTAAAATTGGTTTCTCTTTCTTCAAAATGATAATTCAGCTTTTGATATGTTTGAAATAGTTAATATCTGTGGGTTTTACAAACTTTCTCTCCATATGAAGTGGCATCTTAAATGATCAGAGGTTTTTAGCTAGAACAGCAGGTTTTAATCCCATCTGTATCCACTTCTCTTCTTTTCTCGCCAAAAAACGAGAAAATAGGTCCTATTGTCGCGACACGCCTTGTGTGACTGACCATAACTGACTGTTGGTTTGGCACTTGACAAATGTGTAGATAGATGTACATTTCTGTCATCTAGGTGATAGTGTGAGAGTTTTGGTTCACCTGGTCATCGTCCTCCACCACTACCAGGGTCAGTTTGCTCTTCTTGAAATCCAGACGAGTTATCTTGGGCCTACAACAGGGAAAACACCTCATTCAGCTGAATATAATATCAGATTTAGAACTTGTCAAAAAAATGAGCAAAACAAAAGAATATATATACACTATATGATAACTAAACATACCAGAAGAAGAGTCCGATCTTAGTTTGACCTTCAAACACCAGAACTCCAGTAGGAGTTAAACCCAGGCTGTACTCATTACCATCTCTTGCCTAAACAGACCATGGATGACTATTAATGTTTCTTCTGCACAATTAATTGCTTAGATATCCTTAGTCAAGCCAAATATTATTCACCTTGACCATATGCATGTCCACTCCGTACATTTCCAACCACTTTGCTTTATTTAGGTAGTTAATTTCAGCCTGTGCTGGCGTCTGACCTCTGAAAAAGAAAGCATGAAAATGGATGAGCCACAAAAGAAATGAAAAAAAAAAAAAAGCTTACAAAGAAAGTGTAAAAGTACAGAATGAGGGAAATTTAATTCTGAAAAAGATATTTATACTGTTTACAGATCTCTTTTTATTCTAAATTCAGTGTCAGTTAAACGAATACCTGCACTCCTTCCAAGTATTGTAGATTGCAAGCTCCATATCCTCTGTCTGCTCTGGAATGAAGCGAAATTCTGACACCAACTCCAGATTATGTTCCAGTGGGTCACAGTCACCTAATTCAGCTGAAAAAACAAACAAACAAAAAAAATAGACAAGCACTTGAGATTTAAGAAGACACAAAGCAAAACAAAGCACACTAATTGACAGGCATATCCAATATAGTCCTTCAAACTTTTGGCCCTGACCAACACTGAGGGGGAAAAACTGAAAAAAGGTAGAAAAAAAGACTGACTGAGGGAAAGAGCGAAAGCAGAGAGGGTGTTGGATTAGGGGGCCTCTGAAGAGGATTGAACACTAATGAGCTGGCACTTAACCCAGAACTAGCTATGTATGTGTAAGCACGTCCATCCAAGAGTTTGCGCACGCAATGCCATTCCATAAATGTCTCCAGTGATTGACTTTTTTCTTAATGGCTTCTGAAATCACTTTTTTAGGTGAAAGAATGAAGGCTGGTTTACTCTTAAAGGAATTTGAAAAAAAAAGAGAAAAAGGTTGGATTCAAGGAACATTGTCGCTGTTGTACATACGGTATTATTTGGATATTCAGGTAAGAACCCTGATGAGACAAAATTTTACTGAAACAACAAGCCCTTAGCGCTAAGAATCTAAATCTAAGAATATCTAAGAAAAACATTAGAATTACTTTTCCTTATCATATGGTTGAAAATTACTTACTTTTTTCTTTTTTTCTTACATTATTTTTTCCAAACATATTTTTTGGAAAAGTTTTATGTTTGTTTTTTTCTTCATTATAAAAACAAAAAACAGAAAAATTATGTTTCTTTTAAAATGACATCAACTTTCTTAGAGTGGATATTTACTAGGAATTGTCTTTTTCCTACAGGTCAGGTAACATTTTTGGCTCTAAATGAGTTCTACTCAGCTGGACTGAGGCTGCTTAGTTGGCAGAGGCTGGAACAAAAATCTGAGCATAGTTACTTCTCTTTGGTAAGCAGTTGTACATAAAACTTATTTATGTGATGAAAAGCAGTCTTTTGCATTTGCGATCTTACACACACTGGTATTGCGATGATGAATACAATTCATTATACAGCAGTCCTACTTTTTAACCACAAAGATCAAGAGTTTACTATAAAGAACAAAAGCGGAGCTGTACTTACCCTGTAAAGAGAAAGCAGCCAACTCCACCGCTGTGTCAAATGGACATTCAAGCCTAAAAATAAAATATTGGAGAGGGTTTACTGTAAAAGTCTAGTAACGGTACAAACTGCTAAAATAGCTCTGCTCCGAGCCAATTTTACATTGCTCTGCTGCTTTACAGTTATAAGGCCAAAAAGGACTTTGAGGAACTCGTAATCCAAAAAGTCAAATATATTTCTCTCATCAGTAACAGTGAGGAATAATTTTGACTTGTAACACTGTAAAATGGACATGGCTGAAAAAAAATCCCAGATAAACAAAGGTTAGAAAAGTTTAAAGTCTTTTATTTTTTTCAGGTTTAAATTTTTTTTTAAATAAATTTCCAGTTTTTACAATTGGAGATAATTTGGAAGCAGCTAAAAACTGGAAACTTTTTCCAGTTTATAGCTGCTTCCTTTGAGTTTTGGGTTTGAATTTTTAAGTGCACCTTTACGGCTTAACAGCTTATTTTTGGCTTGTGAACCATCAGGACAACCAAGTGAAACATCCAAAATAATTAAGAGACAGAGTAGAACAAGCCACTACAATAAAGTTCTTTAAAATAAAAGCGAAGTGATTTAAATCTTCTTTCGTCTCATTTCGTTCTTCGTTATTGTCAAAAAAATAAAAAATTAAATAAATAAATCACATACTTGCCACTGAGGAGGTCTTGCTTCAACTGTAACACAAAAAGGTATCTGAAAGAAGGACAACATAAAGACAGTTGGAATAATTTTACCCAAAATGATAGCTGGGAAAACAGAATCAACAAGTACTTTATGTTTGGATGAGGAACTTGTTAAATAAGACTAGAATACAACTAGGAGTCACTGATCTCTGGCAAATCTATTGACTAATACTTATGTCTGACTAATACAGATTACAAACATAAAGAAAAAACCTAATTGGTGTACTATTTCGGTTTAAAATAACTTTTCCTTGTGGAATGCTACATTAAGTTTCCGGTGACTGACTGTTTTACACAACTTATAAAATAGAACACAATGAACCAAATGATAAAAGAGTGGTGAAAATATTTTGACAAATAGTGTAACAAGTGGTTATGTTACTGAGGAACAAAGGATTAAGAAACCTAACAGTAATGAAGAAAGAAAGAACAAAATGAAAATGACACATTTTCATGGTTTTGGATATGAATATATAGGTAAAACACATTTTTTAAATCAAATTATCCCTGTAATTATACTTAATTAATCTGGCATTAGTTTTTTTTTTTAACTGCTTCAATTTACTTACCTGGTGAGTTCTTCATGTAGGTTGTTCGGTTCCGAAGAGTAGAATTTGACTCTCAAGTGAAGGCAGTATGGTGGACCAACTAAGTTCAAATGGAACAAAACATCAGCTTAGTGACAGTCATGACATGATGTTTAACAGTTAAATCAATTGTTGATTAATATAAACAATTATATAATAATTGTTTATGTTAACATTGTGAATGGTACAACAATACTTACTTTTTACTTGCTTTTTGATACTTTTTGTGACGTCGAGCCAATGCTGAAACAACAAAGAAAACAATTGAAAAGAAAATATTTGCAACAAGGAAAAAGACAGCTTCAAAAATTCACAAATTTCCAACCATTTTATAGTCAGGGCTATTTGAAGGCCATTGTTTAAGAAACACTCTAAAAACAATGTTGATGGTATTTGGGATCACTGCAATGTTACAATACTTAGTCGTTTTCATGTTTCAAACTCTAGCTGTTGATTTACAGTTCCCTAATACATTTGGAGATTTCTTCCACCGTGTGCAATGCACTAATAGCAGCAAAAGAGGTTCTCCATTTTGCAGAGAGCTTCTTTCCAAGTCTGCTCATTGTCAGTTCAGTTAATGACAAGCTTGAACTAAAGTAGTTCCTCATTTGTAATCACCAAGAGACCCATCATATGGAGTTTTGGACTAGATACAGAAGATTATATGAGAAGATGTTTATAGAAAGCTCCTGATTAAAGATCTAATAAAAATTTAAGGAGTAGAGCTAAAAGATTGGTTGGTTCCAGAAAGCAAACCACTATACCGTAAATGAGCTCAACCAAATTCCAGCAGGAAGAATTGGCAAAAATCCAAACACAATTTTGTCCAAAATGTGTTGATGGGTTTTAAAGGTGTGTGGCATTTCAGCAATGTGTTAAGGGACTGCTTTTCAAATGTTAGTTTTTTTGTACACATTTTAACCTCTATGTACATATTTTATCCATTTTATCATGTGTCCAAAACTAAAAATCCACATTTTCAAACTTCTGCACTAAATTTTTGTTTCTAAACCTCATTAAGGTTGTCTGCTGAGATAAATTGGAACTGTAACAGCTTTAATTTATACATGTAAATTTTTTAAAGATTCTATACACATCCCCAGCAACTACATGTTGAGGAACTGTCAACACGTTTAACAATGCCAAACAAAAAGGAGAAGGTCATAAAATGTTTTAGGAAGCAACATCCTCATTCACTAACGCAGATCAAAAAGAGATGATGTGGTGGAAGGCAACATGAAGTCTGAAAAATGCAGCTGCAGCTCAAACGCTAAAATAAAAACTGCTACAAAAATAAAGCTGTCAGTAACAGTTTAATCATGTTACCAGTAACATTTACATAATTTCCATTAGAAAACATGCAACTTTGATAGCAACGCCACGTGATGTCCTAACCACTAACTAGGCCCTAGCATCCAGTTCATTAAAATCTGCATAAATCAGGGCAGACAGAGTGGAACTCCACTAGCCAGATGTTTTAATACCATATGCATGTTGAAATATGCCTCCCAATTATTGCAGTCCTTTACAAATGTTACTTAGCACATTCTGATTGAATTACTAATAGCCTTTTAATAGATTGTGCAGCTCTAATTCTCATTTACTTTAGTTTCTACACCAAGACTGTCCCTGTTTTTCACAATCAGATATATGTGAAGATTGAAAGCAGATTCTAAAACCATAGGAATTGTGTCATAAATAATTAAAGACTTGAAATTCTAACTTTTTCTACACTTGGTATAAAAGCTGATAACTATGTGACAACTATTTTATTAGAAATAAAAATTTAAATTAATAAACTTATTGAAAAGTGACCTAATATTCAGGCTGGATGAGACACAAACAGTGAAGCAGACGGAGTCGTGGCTTCGTGAAAATGGAGGCAGACAGATCGACGGGTTAAGATAGATAACAGAGGAACTTGCAGCACTTTCTAGTTTCCTCTCCCCCACATTCCTCATCCCTCCCTCTCCCACACTCACAACTTAAACATGCTCTCCGCCCTTCTCCTGCATTCATCTCTCCCTCTGCTGGCTCCCACTAATTCAGTGGCTTTGCAAAGTTTCTGTGAAAGGAACAGGGTCACTGACTTAAAACAGTTTGTGTAACAGGACAGCATAACGGCCAGCGCTGACAAATCTCCCTTAACCAATCCCTTTAACCCGTTCACTGAAAGGGAAGAGGATTAGACCTTTGTACAGATGAGCGAATGATTTGGAAAGAAATCAAACGTTTGACCAAGAAATACAACAATGATAATACTGCTAGTATGTATTAGATCAGTCCTGAATTGATGTTTTTCTTGTCCTAGTTGCTCCACTAAGGAAGACAGTATCACAGTTCTTACCGGAACCTGTGCAGAGTCCATGAAGCGCAGTCCAAAATAATCTTTCTCTGCAATGTCCAAATGGTACATGATCTGCTCAAACAGTTCTTCACCTTTGGCTTTTTTCTGGTGGGAAAAACAACAACAACAAAAAACAGAACATTTTAGCAACTATGTGTCAGATGAGATTAAGTCAATAAGAGTTATAAACTCAACAAGAGTTATAAACTCAAATATGGCAAAAGAACCAAAACCCCTCCTCTTGTTTTTATTAAATTACATAAATAACTTTTTTTTGTCTCAGTAGGCTGTTTCCTGGATGAAGGTTGGACTTCTCCATAAGACAAGGAGACATTCTGTAAATCAGGTGTTGGCCTATCTGATCAGCCCGTACCAGTTACAGCCTGTGTTCGGCCTGGAACTGGGAAATCTCTTTTCAAATGCTCTCAGTCACATGCACTGATTCAAACCACCTCTAAATTCTTCCCACAGAATATTCCTTACTTCTGAATATATTTTTATCTATACTTTCTTCTCAACTATAACTATTTTTTAGCAGTTTCTTAACTTTAGGATCACCAGAGAGAAGCATAAAAAATACTCTTGTTATTTTGAATATTTACAATTTATGCTTTTGAAATTAAATCCCTGTTATACTCATTTCCTTCAGATGAGTATAACATCATCTAAACGTATACAAGCGTCTAAATTAAGAATCAGTGTAAATTCTTGAGAATTAAAGCAAATTCTTCCTTTTTCTCTAATTCTTTAGTAAATAATGACATGGTGTGTTGTTCATTCACTGCATTTTTTCTGCAGAGACAGTAAGTCAATGATGCTGTCAAACAGACAAAATGCTGGAAAAGATCCATATATTCAGCCTTCTTTATCCAGAAACCCCTAAATAAACACACCCATTAACTTTAAGGCCATAGTGACTGTAAAACATGGCAATGACAGCATCATGCCATCACTGCTGTGAGGAGGCTTTCCTTCAACACACTCAGGCAAACTGGAGTTGATGGGAACATGGATGGAGCTTCAACATAAAATCTTAATTTTTTTCATATCAGACCCAATTTTTAATTTTAATGTTTTTTTGCTCGCTTTTTCTTTTTTAAAGAAATTACAGAAAATGTATTTAAAATGTAGATTTTTTGTCCCCCCCCAATCATCTCTAGTTAGGGTATTAGGCCAGGGAATAAGATTATTTGATTAATTATAAGAATAGAAACATAATACCGGTACTAGCGAAAAACAACAATTTTACCAGAAAAATGTCTTAAACGAGATGGTGGCCCTGGGCATGCTGACATCCCAATAAAATATGGAAACCCATCAAGTTCATTGGTGAAAAAAAAAATAAAAATCAATAAATAAAATCTTCAAAAGGCAAAAGTTTGATTAATAGCAAAAAACAATTCATTGGCCAGCCAAAGCTACAAAGCAACAGTTTATATCAAAATCATTTGAGTGACCCAGTCAAAGCCCAAATCTAAATCCAACTGAGAATCTGGACTGAGCGTGACAATTGAGATGTCATCCATCTAGTTTCAATGAATCTGATCTATGGTACTTTACAAACTATTTTTAAAAAAGGGGCCAAAACGAAAAGACGCAAATCAAGAGAAACAGTTGGAAAGAAATGGATTGTAGCGGATCTCATCCCAAGAGACTCTGCAGCCAGCTTAGGGGGCCAGGCCCCATGCTAGCTGGCATAGTTAACAAGGCATACCGCACCCTACAGTACCCATGGAAAGACAGCACAAAGGACTTATTGTGTGTGTG
Organism: Gambusia affinis; assembly: GCF_019740435.1. Classification (NCBI taxonomy): domain Eukaryota; kingdom Metazoa; phylum Chordata; class Actinopteri; order Cyprinodontiformes; family Poeciliidae; genus Gambusia; species Gambusia affinis. Next base: position 23,885,814 of record NC_057878.1, read on the forward strand.
TACTGCACCCAAGGTCCTGCTAAAGTCCCTGCACTGCTGTCTACTTTTTTGTATTCTTTCTTCCTGCCTCCGAGGACAACTTTCTCTCTGAGACACCATGTCAAGTATTTTACTCATGAGCTAAACAACTGACAACTGACAACAGGTCCAAGAATCCATCTTGGTTTCATCTGGACAGAACACAAACAGTAGAACAAGAAGCAATGGCACATTGCAAAACTAAAGAATGTTCCTCACTTGGTAGAAAACTATAACTTTTGAATCATTTATTGGGAGACAGTTAAAGCATTTGGGAGATCGACTTTTCCTCTGTGCTACAAATAAAGAGAGTAAAAAAGTGACGAGGGGTGATAGGGTAAGAGGGCTAATAAGTTATGGATGAGTGAGATATGAAGGAGTGTAAGTGGGGCTGGTCTGTAACAAAACCTTTAGTTCAGTTTCTACAGGTGAATGTTACACAACTGTGCAGAAAAGAAACAAAGGTATATTGAATACAACATGAAGGCAGAAAACTACAATTAGAACCTAAAAATAATACAGGATATCTTCCTAATTTCTTTTCAACATTTGTCTCAGTTCACTAGCGATAACTATAGATCTAATCTACATCTGTGTGGCAGAGTGAAGAAGAAATAATTGAACAGCGAATGGTGGACAAACTCAGAAATTGATGGATAAATGGATAGAAACAAATGGATACTTAGACAAAAACATTCACACAAATAGACAGAGATTCAACTCCGGAGGTACAAATATTTTCTTCAAGTTTTGTTGTGTTTTTCATCCAAAATACATCTCAGTCCAATTCACCTAAGAACGGTTATAAACGGATTAATGGAGTAACATTGTTGTGATGACAAGCTGAACACAGTGTTGGATAGAGTGGGAATGACAGAGCCTGTCAACAGAGTCTTTTCTTAAGTTGGTTTCAATGCAGTAGAAGGACAAGAAAGCTGAGGTGGACAGGAAAACAGTAAAAGTACTGACAGTAAACGAAGCAGAACAGCAACCTTCAATGATGAGCAAACAGTCTTACTACTCATGAACAAAACATTCAATGCCTCCAATTCAAGATGAATAGAAACATAAAAAATACACTGCATAAATTTAAATTATACATTAGTCAACAAGTATAATTTTGACTAAAGTCAACTTCAAGCTTCTAAACTTATCAGTAGAGATTTAAAGAACTTTGTAACAACACCAGAGGAAAGAAACACTTAACACTTCCATTAAGAACCAATGGTGGGGATTCTTATGAGTTATGGTGACATTTTATTTGTTTTTACTTGGATGTTAAAAGTTCAGCTCCCTTTAGGTTTCAACCAGTATTTGTTTTTATTATCTTTCCAACTATAGCTCATACAAACTTCTATTTATTAAAGCTGTCAAAGACAAAACATGATGTGGGCAGAAGAAGCAAAGCAGTGTAATTGTGTAACAGCAACGATCAACAATGAACATTTGAAAAACCAGCCTTTAATTTGAAGGAGACTACCATTGTTTCTGTGCCTGACTAAGCACCTTCATGTTTGTGCTAGCTGACACTGTTCAGAGAAAACTCACTAACGAGTAATTTAAAAAACATATATGTATATTGAATTAAAAAAATTAATTGTGGACATTGTTTGAGGAAAGCAGACGGTCATTTCTTTTAATAACTTAAATTAGCATAATCTGACTAAGCCTGTATTGAAATATAGTATGTTATATAAAGGGTTTGAAATGTAAATTAGGGAAAATGTTGTGCAATGGTGATATTACTGTTATACATCTGTCTGAATATATTATTGATATGCAAAGTGTGCATCTACTATATGTTCCTGAAATATTTAAGCCAACAAAATCTCCTATGCAGTATTTTGCAGTTCGTATTGTCTAAACTGATAGTTATTAAAATATATTTTTTGTACTTCCTACAACAATCAGTCATCTGGAAAAACGTTTGCTTAGTCTGTTCAGTCTTTAAGCATTTGCTGATTTTATTCTGGCAATAATAATTCTCTTTATAGGTCAGCTGTCCAGTTTCTCAGCTGAAAGAACAAAAACAGGATGACGAGGCAGGAGAGACAAATGGGAGTGCTTTCATGATCATTAGTTGCAAAGGGAGGCCAGTGGGTATAAAAAAAATAACCACAAAAGAGAAGCAGGAGCTGGTGGTTAAAAAAAAAAAACAACAAAAGGATGGAATTGGAATTGGATGGAATAACTATTTTTAAATGCAAAATAAAGAGAATTAAAGAGAATCAAAATTTCTCATTTCTCTGCTACTCACCAAACTCATTAATAACAGTCACACCCAAGCATTATCACATTTTATTCACACAATGCTAAATGAAAAAGGACCTGAGACAATAGAGAAGCACAAATATATTAGGGAACAACATTAAAGTTTTTGAATAAAGCATTATCTGCAAGAGCACCATGAATTAAACTGGTAAAAATGAACAACAATAAACTGATGGAAAAGCCTTGTAAAAATTCCATCAACAATTCATGCCAAACAAGAAAACAAGAGAGGAGAAGAAAACAGGAGCAACAGAGAGGAACAGAGAGAAAGAGTCCAGGCTGATAACATTCCACTAGAAAGAAAAAAACTCACTAAGAGTACAATACAACCTCTCTGTGCAAACTATAATGAGCTGATAGGATAAGAATTTGGCCAGTCTCACACTTGACATCATTTGTGACATATAGGTAATAAAAAGCAGTTTTACACTGCTAAGGATTTCAGCATGACTGAGAGTTTTGGGGCTTTTGTACCAGAGAGGAATCCACACATTGTTTCCAACAGTCTGTCACAAATACAAATTGTTTCTTTTTCCGTACATTAGGAAAAATTGCTAAAGATAACAGGTTGAAGATATCTTCGAAATTCTAAAACTAGTTTTGAATGCTAAAAAGCAAAACTATTGTTCCTAAACTCAATCTGTTTTTGAATCCTCCATTTGTAAACACTCTTCACACTAAGTGTCTAAATTCAAGTATATAAACATTTTTATTCATTCTCCCTGTTCAATAAAAATACCAACACAACTTTGCAATCTGCTTCAGAATAAAAAATTGTCTTTAAAAGCACATATTAAACATGAATCTGCTATTATTAAGTCTTTGCTTGATAAAAATTTATATCAGGGGTTCAATGAGGTTCTTAGACTGCACATGATGTTCTTAGAACATTTTGAGCTAAACTGTTAGCTAACAACATAAAGTTGTCCAAAGAAATGTATAAATAAACAAAAAATATGTATGCTTTAGTTTTATTTCTGAAGATCACTATTAAATTTGAAAGAAAGTTTGGCCCTTCATAGCAAAACAAATATATGAGGGAAGACTCAAAATGCCTGCACAGACCTATACTTCAGTTCATACAGAGAAAAGGAAAAAACTAATTTGGTACAAGATGGAAATAAAGAACAAGAAGGAGAGTTATGGGATGGGATGATGAGTCCAACATGTCATGTGATGCTGTCATGTGCTCTTAGGAGAGGATCATGGAATTACAGGTGATCAGCAGTGCTTCAACACACACACACACACACACGCACACGCACGCACGCACACACACACACACACACTCCAAAGGCTTAACTGGAATACTCTACTGACATAGGTACACATCGGTCACCAGTACACTGCTGACATTTTTCCCAGGAATAACTTTGTCTCATATCAGCTTGAGAACGTCTTTTGTAAGAGTTTTATTGAATAACTCAGCCTTAACTGACTGTGTAGGAAACAAAAACAGCAGACAAACAAACAGGGAAAGATGGAAATTAACCCAATATATCAGCTTTTAGAACAAAGTCTAATTTTATTATTTATCTGCACCACACATGAATGCCTCACTATCTGGGGACAACTTGGAGCAAACTCCTTACCGGCAGGTCAACGCTGACATCCGTCCCGTCCAGTAAGGAAACCCGGCAGGTGATGATAGACGTTGCATCTTCGGCTGCAGGGATGTGTGTCGTGGCCCGCTGTGCTTCTCGTAAACGGGTTTTCTCGGCGTGTTTGCGGATGGAACGCCGGCCTAAAGTCCTGCGCAGGAAACTCAGCATGATGGTGAGGAGCAGGACAACAGGACCACACCTGTTCATGAAGAATGAAATTAGTAAGAGAGTAGCTGGAAACAGTGGAAAGTTGCAGATTTCAGGGTCCAGAAATACAATTTCTCAGGCTGGATTTTATTTTCTACATGTTCTACTAATCATAAAACAACACTGTACTGAAGACTGATAAGCCTGTTGCGAATTCACAATAAGCAATAAATCAATTAACAGCAGGATTAAATGAAATGAGATCAATGATTTACGGTTAGACAAAAATTGTTAAACAGATGGTTCTCTTTTTAACATTTTTTTGTTTTGCCTGTCTAAACTGAATGATTATTGTTTTATGAAATGCAATGTTGGTTACATAATCTATTTTAATTATTGTAATTTTTTTTGGTCATTTGGACATTTAAAATGTTTCACAGTTCCAGTGTTAAAAGTGCTGGACGTTTATTTTTTAGCATTTGAAACCTTTAGGGGCTGAAAAATACAGCAGACTGGGGCAGGGATTTGTTTGTCCCACTAGCCAGTGGGACAAACACACTAAATCAAACAGAGCAACAATTAAGTAGTTTACATGAAATCATAGCCAAAGTCCAGATCTCAAGAACTGAGAATGTTTGACAAGACATATTTGCTCTTTCAAGTCTTGTAAAAACTGGACTGAACAATTGAGTATCCTCTTCATGAGATTAACAGTGTCTTCAGTCAGAGGCTTTTTCAGAGTCACTGTAATACAGACCACCACAGGAGAGCCTTCCTCCACAGACATAAGCATCTACAACAACTTTGAAGAAAAGTATGAGTTACAGCAACATTTAACTTGCTTCTCGGATTAATTAAGTATTATGAATTTGAATTGATAGAATAAATATCAGTCAAAGGCATTTTATAGGAATCTGTAATATACAACAATTGATTCTAGGGTGAAATGTCTAAATATTTTAAATGTGGCCTGGAGCCTGTAGTCCAGATTCCTTCAAAGAAAAAAAAAAGGCTGAATATCCTTTTACTCAAGTGCTGAATGAGCTGTTGTGCCTCGGTTGCTAACTTCAGCGTCAAAATCCAAAACCCAACGGAATAAATATATCTTTAAATTCAGGGTTTATTACGTTTTCAAAAGTATTTGAATAAGCCCCTGGCAAATAAACGCAGATTTAATTACGTATTGTCCATCTCAAGTTCGCAATCACCAAATGTCCGCCGCTTTATTCCCCCCCGAACAACCGAGCTCTTCTTCAAAAAGTCTGGAACATTCTCTCACATTTTAATCTTAAACTGAAACAACGATTGGGAAGTAACCGTTTAATCCTAGCGACACCTGTAACGGTCGGGGCCTGAAGTACCTGAATATAAGCAACAGGTGGGCACTTGTTTTATCACACCGGCTGACGGCTGCAGATAGAACTAATCGAATATAAGAGACTCCGAACGTGCTCCGCTACAACAAAACAAACACCACCGTTAGCTCCCGGAGCTCACTGACTGAAACACACTTGGATACTTACAAAAAAGCGTCCTAGTAAGGAATTCACGGGGAAAGCACGTCCGCCTGCATTGTACTCCGCTAAAGTTGAAGTTTGTGTAGTCCCATACTCTATAACTTAGCTTAACTCTGTCAATTTCTCCGCTTTTTTTTTCAAACCGCCGTCCTCCCTCCACAGAATAATTTTCCTCACAGTCCCAACAAAAAGTAGGAGTCGAGCTCTCCTCAGGAAGTGACGTCATGACAAATCCAGAACGAAAAATATCTAATTAGCATATTTAAAGAGACCAACCCTTTCCCCGCTTTCGGACGTTTTTAGTATTTTATTATCTAACTACAAATAATTCTAAAATAATACTAATAGTAATATCTGTATTTGGATTAATTTCTGCGCAAGAGATTATGATGATATTCTTTCAGCACACCGTCACTGAGCAGGATCAATAAAATGAAAAGCTCTTACTATAGCCATGATTAAAATATTTACAAAATAGAAAGGCAATGCTTCAATTGCATTGAAAAGGCATTTCCTTTCTATTTATTCAATTTTAGCCAGAAATTATGTGCATCAGCTTCATGTGGCAGCAGCACCTTCTACTGATCAACTGAAGGAATCACTCATTAGACATCTCTGGATGGTTTCTGAAGGTTGATGTCCGCATTGTTATTATTTATTTAAATCATTGCTCTTGACCCAAGATTATAAAACTGTTCTACAAGTGCCTCTAACTCTACAGGCACTCAGAAGATATTTTTATTAGTTATTTATAAGATTAAAATGAAATATATATATATATATATATATATATATATATATATATATATATATATATATATATATATATATATATATATATTATGTTTAGTAACTACTTGCCTAGGTAATAGTAAGTGCGAGTACTTGCTCTAGATCTAGACAATTTATACCTTGATTATTTTGCACGCCTTGCTTGAAATGACTTAGACTTCTTTAATTTAATAACAATTTGGAAACTAATTGCATAAGAGTATTAAATAATATAATTCCTGGGTTGTTAGGTTAATCATTACTTGAAAGGACTGATAGGTCAGATATGCCTTTTGTAGATGCAGAATCAAAATTTTTGGCCAAAAATAGTAATAACAATAATGAAAAAATGATAAAACCTGAGATTATACCAAGCAATCAAAACATCAGAACTCCAAACAGATAAAGTTTGGATTCTTAATGGAGTCCTGTTTGGAGAACATGTATCCTGACACTTACCTGACTGCTCCCAAAGTAATTTCTTTAAACAAAATTCCCAAGTCAAAATTGACAGAGGAGTATGAATCAGTTAAAAAAACAATAATTAGTCTAACCCATTTGGGACCCTAATGGTGTATTTTCCTCATCGGTCCTCTTTTCTGTTAATTTGAAACACCTTTCTTCAAATATTTTATATTTCTGAGGTTGTGTGATTTATCCCTCTAAAATATCTAAATATACTGTTCAACCACAGATATTTGCTTTGTAAATCATGGGATCCATGTTTCTTTGTAATTAATTGAAGTCTTCAGTTGTGATCCAATCTTTCTCATGAGCTGATGGATGTTGCCTAATCTGATTTTCATAGTCTGGAAAAGCAATGTGATCTGAAGCCACATCTCCATGCTTTGACAGACAAGCTTTAATTGTTCAGAATCAAGCTTATAGACATGTCCAAAGCACCGTAAAACCATAATACCAGATAAAAAACGAGCAACTGAGGACAAAAGCATCTTTTTATGACACAGGTAGGAAATAAACCAAAGGTTATAATACGGTAAAACACTTTGTGGTTCCTTAAATATATACACTCGCTGTTTTAGATTGAAATAAAACAAACAAAACTTTGAATTACACAGCATTTGTGTCACATTTGGAATCATCCAAATAAAAATAAAACCATTTTTCTGCTCACAAATGATTTTCCCTTTTATTTTAAAGTTTTTTTTCATATACAACATTGTATTTACATGGTCTAGTAATATTTACACAAAATGAACAAGTGGCACTGTGTCATTAGGAGTTCTCTTCTTTGTTCTTTACAGGTGTCTCATTTTCAAAGAAAAACGATAAATTAAGAATAAAAGTACTTATTTTAACAATGCTTTATGTCTCTTAGATCTGCTTTTTATGTTCAGTAGCACTACCTGCCCACCCAGCCTCTCTACAAAGTGCTGTCCCCTTCTCCTAACCAATCAAAACTGATATTAGTTTTTTACAAAAATACAACAAACTGAAACCCTCCCCACATCCTGTCTCTTCTCGCGACTTCTATCAATCAGCGCCTTAAACCCCCACTTAAATTATAAAATTCCCAACAAATTATGGAAATTTTCTGCTTTTGTTTAGTTTCTTTTTAAGCTGATTTGCAGCTTTAAGCTCTCTCTCACACATACACGCACACCAACAAAAACAGTTAAAACCAGTTCTTTAGCAAGGCATTGATTAGCTGGTTTAAAACTGAGCTGTGCTTCTGGACCCGGCGTACTCTGCTCAGATGTGTCGTCTTGCTTCAGGCCATGCAGAGAGAGTGGGATCTGTGTACAATGAACCGAAAACAGAGGCATCTGGGTGGAAAGAATGAGGAGAATGGATGCTGTGTGGGCTACACAGAGATGACTGAAGGATGCTGGGCTGAATTTGGGAGGGTGACACACTAGAGGGAAAGCTTAAGCAATAAATAAAAAGTGGAAGAGGATGGCAGCTCTTTGTTCATCCTTAAAATTATGATTCATCTCTCTGAAAAAGGAGGATTCAAACACTGTGTAAATATTTTCTCAAGCAAGACTCGGGTGGATTCGGATGCATTTTTCCAATTTTGTGCAAAGAGGAGGTGGAGTACCTTGTAAAAATGTTCAAAGGTTTATGAATATTTTAAGTTTTAAAATGTTTTGGTTCAATTTACAACCAAGGAACTCAATGTAATTGATATTTCTAAACAATATGCCAATACAAAGTTGTGCATAATTGACAAGAAGAAGATAAATGATTCATGGTTAGAGTGATTAAAGGTGATCAGAAAATAAGAGAAAGTTAGAGACTTTCTTTAAGTAGAGTCCACTTGGGTTAGTTCAGCAGAGTATAATTTCTGTCTTTATTCAGGTCTCTGGGGTTTATGTAAGAATGCTCAAGAACAAACTGGAGGCAAGAAGAAAGTCATCCCATCTGCAGTTTGGAAACAAGTGGAAGAAGGTGAGCCAGTTTAAGCTGAATATTTTAGCTTATGTGTGAAAAAAATCTTAATACTGTTAATATAGTAAACCTGGGTGGTGAAAGCGTTATGCTGTGGGCATGCTTTTCTTAAAGCTGGTTGTGGCTGATTGGAAAATAGATGGAGCTGTTTAAATCCTGTTCAAAAATAGCCTCGTCAAAGTCTAGACCTAATTTACAATTGAGAAAATTCTTTTCTTCTAGGTCTAAGGTCTAAAAATTTATCTTCACAGAGCCTCCCATCCCTCTTTTTGAGCTTCAGTTGATTTGAAAAGAAGAATTTACTCCCCATTTTTGCAGTCGGTAAAAAATACCCTAAAATACTAGTAGCAGTAACTGACGGGAGAGTGAGTTGTAGTATTTACTAAGATGCATACAAATAAACACCACAGTTATCTTTTTTAATAAATGAAACCCATGCATCCTTTTACTTCAACTTTAAACCTGTGCATTTCTAATCCAAAAAACAAACTGACATTTCTGATTTTAAAAGGGGAAAATAATGTAAATAATTTATATTTTGCAAGTCCTCCAAAGGAAGGAAACAGAGCAACACAAATAAGACTTCACGCACACATACACACACCCCAAAGCAACGCAGAGCTGCAGGGGTTTCCAGAAAAATCCATTAGTTAATCAGATCAAAAAATAACTTACCAAACTCTCAAAAAAATCTAGTGAGGTAAAATCAATCATTCTTGTTTTTCATCACTCAAACATAATTGATGTAAAACACTCTGGAGAAGATCAGATGGAAAAAAATGATCATGTGTAATGTTTGTCCTGCCTCTGAAGTCTTTCCTGACAACTAAGATCCTGTTTGCCACAGCCCAGTTCAAAACAGGTAGTTTCACTCACCTTTTTATTTTTAAAGGCTGAGATCAGCTGACTGTAACTACTTCGGTGGATGCACCTCAAAAATAAACAAATACTGATTGCATAAAACTTGTAGCAGCTTTTCAACCGCCTCTGAAACAAAAAAAGAAAAATGCATGAAATACCTGGAAATATCTGTGTTGCAAAACTCATTTTGATCAGACAGGAGATTTTCTTCTGGAATGATGCAGGGCTTTCCTGTTGGTGTCTGGCTCAAGGACACTTCAGCAGGAACACTGACAGGATAAAAACGAGAAGTGATCCCAGTTGTTGAGTTCAAATTTTAGCTCAGGTAGCTATTTCTCTTTCTGCCTGAATACTGCTATGAATATTTGCAAAAATTAAATAAAGATCTCCACTAAACAGAGGCCCTGAGGACTGCAAACTATGAATGCGTGTGTGTGTCTGTGTGCGTCCAAGCTCAAAAACACAGAGCAGGAAGAAGTACCCAACATGCCACAGCATTGAGTAAGAGGCAAAAAAGTAGACAAGAAAAGCAGAGGAAGATTTCAAACCAAATACAATAAATTAAATCACTGTGTTTTTCCCCCTTGAAAAGCCCCAAAACTAAAAAAAAAAATAAAAAAAATAAAAAAATATTCAAACAAAACAGAACAGGGGGCGTAACACAATTTCACTAGCTACGATTTAATCAGGAAAGCATGAAGCTCTAGACTCGTACAAACAAACAGAACATACAGCTATTTTTTGTTCAGTGGACAGGGTTTGACACAAACTAAAACACAATAAATACTCTGTCTGAGGAACAAAAGATAAGATTTCTTTCTTTATCAGCTAAAAGGACTTTAAAAAAAGGCAGATCCGTCTGGCAGACTCGCTTAGAAGGGGACAGGATGACCCCTTTGGGTTAAAAAAGAAGAAAAGAAAAAATAACAAAAATGAAAGTTGGGAGAGCTTTTCATCCATGGGGATGCTCCTCCCCTTCGGACTTATGGCACTACAGCGATTTTCCAATCCAAACTTTATTTTTTTGTACTTTTTTAATTCTTTGTACACTTGTCTTCTAACCCTGATCATAAAACACCCCGTCACTGTACCTATTCAACACAGCTGGATTTCTGTTTTTTTGTTGATGTTTCAGTTCAGCGTTTTCATGTTTGTCCTTTTTTTCCGTTTTTGTCAGCATAAAGTGCAACAGTGCTTCTGTTTTCTCCTCCTCCTGGAGACTTCCACGCTGAGGTTAGGGGTCAGCAGGAACGGGATCCGGATCCGGGTTCGCGCTGGTCTCGCTCGTCACGCTGGTGCAGCTCGCGACGCTTGGCTCCTCCTCCTCCTCTTCCGTCACTTCCCCCACGTCCAACACCTCCACTTCCTCGTCGTCGTCTTCGTCCTCCTCGTCCAGGCCTCCCTCCAGAAGCTCCACCACAGCCGCCTCTGCTTCCTCTTCCACTTTCTCCGGCTCTCCTCTGTCCTCTTTCTTTGCTTCCTTCTTTGTTTCCTCCTCAGCCTTTTCCTCCCTTGGCTTCTCCTTCAGCTGGTAGACGGCTGCTGCTTGGGGCTTGAACAGACCTTCATCGTACACTTTCAAGATGGCCTCGCACACAAAGCGGTACTGGCTCTGAGTAGAAAAAAAGCACAAAAACAGAAGAGAACATTAAAAGCACTGATCTGTTTCCAAGGGTCCATTATTTAGGTTCATGTTTTTAATATGAAATACTACATTACATTGTCAATTTATGGCAAATATTTTCACAGCAGGAAAGATTTAAATATGGAACCTGCAAAATTCAGAAACTGGGATGGATAGATGGACATAAAAAAAGAAAGAATTATCTATAAAAGGAAAGAGGAAGGAGACACAAAAGGAAGGGAGCAAGTAAGGAAAGACATAAAAGACCTAAGAAAGAAAAAAAAAGAAAGAATTCAAAAGGAAAAACACAAGGAAAAAAGAGAGGTAGGATCCAAGTAAAGGGAGGAATGTTGCAAAGAAGGAAGAAAGGAAGGATGCAATAAAGGCAATATATAAAGAAGAGAAAAAAGGAATGAAATAAGGAAGGGTATAAGAAAAGTAAAAAGGAAGAACATGAGGATGGAAAAGAGGTACAACAAAGAGGGAAAGAAACAAAAGACCCAAGGAAGAAAATAAAAAAAGACAAGAAGGACACAAAAAGAAGACAATAAAAGAAGAGAGAGGTAGGACCCAAGGAAAGGGAGGAAGGTCACAAAGAAGAAAATATGTGAAGGAAAGACAAGGAAAAAAATAAGGAAGGACATAAAATAGTTACAAAGGAAGAACACAAGGATGAAAGAGGAGTATAACATAAGGAAGGAATACAGAAGGAAATGAAGAAATAAATGAAGAAACAAAGGACACAAGGGAGGAAAAACGGGAAAAAACAAAGGAAACACAGAAGGATGCACTTCAGGAGGAAGCAGCTGCGCGATCACAATGGCCAGTCTACTTACTGGTGTTTGTATCATCATGGCCCTCTGATCTCTCATTGTTCTGACAATATCCAGAGGATACACAGGCTGGCCACACTCCATCAGACACAATGCCGTCTCCATGGTGATCAGAACCCCTGTTCGACCAATCCCGGCGCTGAAAAAAAAAAAAATAAAACAGAAGAATGGAAAGAAATTTAATTCTCTTTAACCTCATGGGTGGCTAAATATCAGGTTATGATCTTTTTAATAAAATGACGTTTAAATGTTCATTTTGACCAAATGTGCTTTGAGTTAAAGTCGATTTGTTGTGATTTTAAAATGTCTTGATTTCTAACTAACAAACTAACAAACCCTCTAGCGTTTTTGAAAGTATTTTTTTAAGTCCGCTGAGATCATGAGGCTGTGTGAGCTTTCAAATCATGCAGTTGGGATTGTGGAATCAAAGGGGTGTGGCTTATGACTTGCTGCCTTAATCTGTGGGGGATTTCCCACTGTGCTTGATATCTGCTGTAAAGTGTTAAAGCTGTTTGGTTTTTGGTTGTCATGGCTTATCTTGCTCCAACATCATCACTCTGTTAACTTAAACATTTTAGAGAAAATTGTTCCAAAATGTCCTGTGGTTCATTTAAAAGCAATGTTGCAGTCCTGGTTTTTTACCACCATGTTATAAGAACTCTTCCAAAATGCCATAATTAGTCAATATTTTTTGCTTAAACTAACATTTAATATGCTCTTCTAGAATAATGACCACTTGATGGTATATACTGACATTCCTTGCCATATTTTTTTAGGATTGCACATTCTCCTTAGGATGAATTAGCAGGTCTTTATAACTTTGTCTTTGCAAAACAGTGGATTTTGATTGTTTGTAATGAATCTTATAACACCTTCCCTGATTGATGGGCACCAACAGTTGCATAACTTTCCCCTGGCATTGTGTTAACCCACATCTATGCTCCAGACCAGCAAACTACTACTATGTCATAGTTGATAGAAATCCAACAAGGACATTGCATGCATTTCAAGTGTTGTACCTTAATTGAGGTTTCTTTTACCAATATATGCCAAATTATGTCATGTTCCATAAAATTTTATTTTTAAACAAGGGTAGTGCTTGAAGATGAAGGATATCTAAGCACAATACATGACTGATTTCCTACTGTCATAATTCAGAGATTGTCTACCTGCAGTGCACCACCATGGGCTGGTCCTGTCCGGCCCGTTTGCTTCGTACCAGAGCCACAAAGTCCAGGAAATCGGTAGAGTCATCAGGAACGCCATGGTCCGGCCAAGCCAGGTACTGGAGCTGAGTGAGCTCTCTCTGCTGCTCACTCTGGAAAAAAAAAAAAAAAAAAGCACCACATAAAGAAATAAAAATGTTTTTCAGTATATGTTCTATTGAGATGTGAGTAGATACGGCAGATACAGTCTAAAGTTCAGAGTCGCAACATCAAATGCACAGAACCGTTAAAACGCCCATGTGTGGCAATAAATCCAACTTTTCATTTACATATTCCCTCTTTTGTAAACAAAAAATTATTCATCCCACTCTTCGTTCCTCCAGTTAGTTCATCTTTTCTCTCTCTCTCTTCCTGCAGCGTGACCGACTGTGGTGGTTGTGTTGTCATGGCAACCAGTTCCCACAGCATGAGACTGATGCTCAGCAGTGGGATCCAGAAAAAGAACAGCCCACACTGGTCACTATGGCAACACACCTCTTCGGGGTTCTCAGCGGGCTGAATGCACCTCGGTTCTAAGTCTGTTTGGTTCAATAAGTGTGTGTGTGTGTGTGTGTGTGTGTGTTGTGTTGTGTTACCTGTGTGTGAGTGAGAGTCATCTCCCGCACCAGGAAGGCAGAGTTGCCCTCTTCATTGTGGCACGTGACTTTAAAGTCTCCGTAGGTGGCGCTGCTGTCTGGGTTGGGCCAGTACTGGTGACACTTCACCTGTAAACACAGACGGAAGGTTCCAGTCAGATCTGTGCGCCGAACAGATCACTGATCTGCGTTTATTCTGAGAGCCTGCAGGTGTCAACACTGCTTCTGGAGCGTTCGTTGTTGTTACATAACGCCGGTTTCACTCTTTCATGAGTTTGTTCCATGGAAACTGAATGAATGAAGAGATGCAGCAAAGACAAAACTGCAGTCTCCAACTAAATATTTTGGAAAAGGAAGAAAATAAATGAGGCAGTCAATTCATACGAGACAGGCATGAGAAGTTTAGACTTTTGGAAATGGACAATTAAATCCACTGAGCACAAAGAAAGGATGGATGGACAACAGAAAAAGAGATTAACAGATGACAGAAAATGAATGGATGGATGGATGAATAAAAAAGAGATGGATGGATGGATGCATCCCATCTATAAACATTTATCTTTTTAAACTCTCTGGTATTAACTCACTTCACACAGAAACAAACCCTGAAAGCTGAAATCAAATCTCCAGTAGAAGCGTCATGGTGTTTTGGTATAAAGGTGTCACATACCCTGCCCCTCTCCACCTGAGTGGTCAGCATGACCACCATCGACGAGCTCTGCTCCCAGGTCATCCGCCAGAAGTCAGGGCAGGTGTTGGGCAGTGGGCCCTGGCACGCTATGTAGCGGTTTATCAGGCTGGACGCAGGAATCTCCATCTGCACAGAGGAAAACATCATGCAGCAGAAAACGTCAGAAAGAATGTTAACGTATCGCTTTATCACAGGTGAGCTACAATAAAAACAGATGAAAGATACTTACATTAATGTAGTTTGCATTGATGTAGTCGTCTGTGCTTTTCAGTACGACCCGTGTGGCATCATCTGTTAGAGAAAAAAGGAGTGAGGCTACACAGTTAGCAGGGCTGAAATTATTAATTGTGATTACTCGATTATTGAAATAATGCTCAACTAATTTAGTAGTCCATCAATTATTAACTGGAGGATGAGACCAAAAAAACCTCATTTTCTGAAAAAATAATGAGAGCAGTAATAAAGCAAAACTGTACAAAAATATATACATTTAAAATTTCTGTGTGTTGTATTTGCTACTGCCTTTAGCCCTTGAAAAGTAGATTTTAATCTCAATGGATTTTTACTCTGGCAAAATGAAAGATGAATAAAAACAAAAAACAAGATAAAAAATCTTTACCTCTAAACTCATATTAGGCATCTTTTGTTAATAAACTATTAATTTGTTAATCCCAAAAATATTCACCAGATTATTCCTATAGTGTACTAATGCCAAGTCGAGCAGAAAGCTTTTCATTTTCTTGGCTGATGAAAAATCCTTTGCTGCATTCACTGAAGTAATGCTGTTATTGGACTTTAGGCAATAAAATATTTATTTTCTTATTTAAAAAAAGAAATGAAATTATTTATTATTCATTCAAATCCTTTTATTTTATTTTTAATATTGTGTAAAAAAGGTTTTTGTGGTGAAATGAAAAATCTGCAGCATGTGGATTTGTTTACCCCTTCAATTTGATTAGTTGCAGCTCTGAAATTTCAGATGAAAACAAGCAGAGAAAGGAGCGAGTGTGAGGGGAGGAAGTACACAAACACGTACATGGGGAGATGTCTCTGTAGCGATTTTTGGAAACGTTCTGAGGTAATTTGGCACACAGCATGGTCATCCCCGGCCTCTTCCTGTACAGTTGCTGTGGGATCAAAGATGGAGATTATCAGCAGGATAAGCCTTTCCCTCTCTCCGATGCATGTGGCCAGTCTGACTGTGTGAACCTGCTCTTCTTACATCAAACTGAGCCAGAATGGCTCCACTACTCAGGCCTTCCTTCAGAGCCATCATGGAGTCCCTCAAGGCATGTTGGTCGAGCTGGGTGGGATCCTGCAGGGACTTCTCTGGGATGTACTGAAATTCCGGCTCGGAGTCGACCTTCTCTTCCACTACTTCGTAGATGGCTGGAAGACAGGGAAACAAGTCACACAACTTTTTCTGGAGCTCAAGATGAGAAAAGGAAAAGCATTTTGTCCTACAATTTGTTTATATATAGTCAACAAATTGTTTACTATAAACAACAATTTATACTCATAAATTGTTGACTATAAATTGTCAACAATATAACAATAAAAAAACAATAGTTTTTTAATTGTTTCAAAAACAATTGTATTTGTTTGTTAATACAACCAACAAATAAATGTTGGTTGTATTAACAGACATATATACTTTGTTAATACAACAATATATTGTTGTATTAACAAAGTACCAGATTTTTTTCTGTATCAGGATATAATTTTCAAAAGATACTGTTTGAAAAAATCCATACATTTTAGGTTTCAAGTTGAGATGTCAGAGGAACCTCACTTGCACACACCATATTAAATCCTTTCAGTTCAATTTTCTGATTGATCAAAACAGACTGACTGATACCTGGGCTTTGTGATGGCCACTGCAAAACATAGACTTTGTTGTCCTTAAGTATTCTAACAATATGGCTGATTTCTTAAAATGATGCTACAATTTTCCCCTGTAATGTGTTTTTTCTCTTGATGCCATTTATTTTGTGCAACAAAACACCCTGCACAACATGATCTTGCCACCACCGTGCTTCGTATTTGAAAAGGTGCAGTCTCATGGATAAATCGTTCAATTTTTGTCGTTTTCAATCATATATTTGCAGTTTTATGATTCCATAGATATAATAGAAATTATGCAGTCATCATGGTGTGCAGTACTCTTTCAACAACCGTAGCTTAGCCCCAAACAGCCAAGTATGGCTGATGTTTCTGATGCTACCATCCCTTTTTAACCTCTTTTATAAACTACTTTAAGCATACAGAAAAATAGGATTGGTGCTTTCTAATTAAAAGCAGAACTACAGCATAAAACCTTTAACTTCTCTGTATTTTTTTGGGAGTATTTGAATTCAAAAGCTTTGTTTTTACTGTAAAAAAAAATTTACCGTTTGGTCTGACCAGTAGGATGAGTTCTCCAGAGTGGCTTTCACAGCTGGCCTTGATGAACATCACCACCTGGTCATGGGTGTGGTCGGAGATGTCCCGCCCATTTATTAGAACCACCTGGTCCCCTTCGTTAAGGCGAGGCACGCAGAGGTCGGCCTGAAAAGGCAGAAACAGGTGAGAAAATGATCTTTTGTCGTCCTGAAAGGTTTCTGCTCAGATGTTTCAGTCGTTAACTTACTGAGGTTCCCGGGGCCACTCTAGACACAATGATGGGCATCTTCTGGTCAGCTCCACCCTGGAGATAAACACACATGTTAAAAATCCAATAATTTGTACACCAAAGACTGCAGACTAATAAATGATCCAGTAAACCACAGGATTAAAACTAACCTTGACATTGAAGCCGAAACGTCCGTGTTCATCGGGCCTCATCTTGATCAGGACTAGATTATCATGTGGGACGACTCCGTTCAGCTGAAAGCACCCATTAAAAACACAACAGAGTTAGACTTGTATCCACACACAGACCTGCATTTGTTATAAATACTGAAGTTGTAAGGGAGATCAAAGACATGAATGTGTCTAATTCAACCACCAGGGGGCAAAAAATGACAAAGCTGCATGACTGTTTTATAGCAGTAAACATTTTCATTTTTATTTTAGCATTAAAATCTTTTGAAGTGTACTCTACGAGGCATTATTGTTAGATCAAAGGTAATTTTAAGCTATAAACAAGCTCTCTTTCTGCCATTGTCTTATAGACAAAGCAGAAAATATGTTGGAAAAAAAAATATTTTGGCATTGCACAAAAACAATAAGTCTTTTTTGGAATATATTAGTCATATTGTTACATAACAACCATATAACAATAACTGCTCTGCTGATGGGGGAAGATTTTATGAATTAGTAAAAAGTTACTTCATTGTTTATGGTGAAAAACCTTCTGATAAATAAATCTTTTAGCCAAACTCAACCTTTAATTTGAGCACATTTTCAAAAATTTCTTGAAAGTCAATGCAACTGACAGATTTTTTAAATTTAACTTTTGTTTTTACGAATTTATCAAAGTGACAGTGATTACTAATTAATAATCTATAACATTCTTGGTTTTTGTTTTCTGAATATGACACAGAAACCCATTTCTCTGAGCAACTCTTCAAACAAACAAAGAAAGGAAAATAAGAAAGTCAGATCTGCACTGATTTGTTTTCGTAAAATGTCTTCTAGAAGTAGGTACTAAAGATGCCCATATCTACAGTCAGGGAAAGTAAAGGTAAGAAAAACTGGAAATGTCACAAATCAGGCAAAAACAAGTAGATATTTATCTTGTCTAAATAGACAGAAAGCAGGGTGGTGTGGGAGGTCAAGCAACAAAACAATCTGTGATACCAGGAAAATAAAACCTGCCCCGCATGTTCACAAATGTAAACAAGAATTAATTTTCTTCAAAAAAAAACAAAAAAAACCCCAGCTGGTTCTGGTGGGAGACAAATGATGAACATGTGGGAAAGTACTTCTTCTCCACTTTGGACTACGGTGTAGAATCTGTGATGCTGTGGGCCCGTTTTTCTTTTACAGGCCTTTTTAGAGCACATGCCACCATAAACTGTGATACACCAGGAGATTTTAAATAGAAAAGTGCTGTTCTTTGCTACAGAGTTGAAAAAGAATCACCACTAGATCTCTTAGTGGAATAATGATCCATCACAAACCGCCAAAATAATAAATAAATGGTTCGTTAGACAAGAAATCAACCTGGTTTAAAGTTGGCTTCTTGTCAACCTAAATCAGGTTGACAAGAAACCTGGTTAAGGTTTCTTGTCAATATTTAGCAGAGATGCTAAATATTGTAGCATCCCTGCTACAATATTTACCAGAGATGCTAAATATTGTAGTATTTTTTAAAGCTCAAATTAAAGATTTAATTTTTCAGTCTTTTCATGTGTCTATACGAGGTTGTGATACAAAAGTTACATTTATTTGTAATACTTTTTTCTCATGTGTCAACGAACAACCCCATTATCGATGTGCAGATAAACAATGTTCTGCGAGGCTTTAAGAGTGCCTCCATCGGGCCCACTCACCGTGGTTTTGTCGGCGTTGACAGGAACGTCGTACATCTCATTGAGGTGGTTGTCCAAGAGACTCTGCTGCGAATGCGCCTGAATAATCTGGCTCAGTGTTTTCCTGCTCAGCTGCTTCGGGGGCAGAGCTGGAGGTTGACCATCTACCCCATCGGGAGACCTGAAGAAGAAGAAAAAGATGTTTATATCGCAGTAGAACAAGGGTCCTTCCACAATAGCTCTTAATAACTGGCTAAAAATGAAGAAGAACGAGCAGATGTTTTTAAATTTAGAAATAACAAACACAAGTTTTTAACAGTTATACAGAAGTCAATATTTGACTTGAATTTCCATAAGGAATTACACTAAAGTCACAAGGTTTCATTTTTTACATAATTTTCCATCCCACAAAAAAAAAAAAAAAAAAAAGAAATTCAGCCTCTTTTTGCTCAATTTGATGTTTACCTTTATTTCATATCCTAAAAATTGAAGTAAAACTATCAAATTTCCTATAGCAGATATTTGTCTAAGACTGTAAGTTGTTTTCAAAAAGTCGTGCAAGATTTGCGGCTCTAAACGAGTTTTATTTGGCTGGCCTGTAAGAAAAAATGGCTCTTTAGGTTGTAAAAGTTGCAGACCTTTGCAATAAAAAAGTAGATACAAAGGAAAAACTGAAGCATTTTCAAGGCGTCTGCTGACGTTTCTTTTGCATGATATGGTAGAGCCTGTCTTTACTATACAAATTTATTTCCAAACATACTGTAAATTTAAAGGAAAGGAAAAAGAAGTATAAATGAGCATAAGGAAAAAATAGACAGAAAAGAGGTAATAACTGTTTGTCCCAGTGCATTAACCTCAATAAAAAGGCAGCAAAGGGAAGGAAAACAAGCACCCCTCACGCTCCGTCTCCATCAAGCAGACAGTAAAAGACCGTTAGTGCGCAGGGGGAAACAACATGGTCAGTCAGTTAAAGCTTTCAGCAGCACTCCTTTGTGGGTTAAAAAGCCAGTCGTTTCACTCTGTGTGCGTTTCTGTGTGAGGGGAAAAAGGCTGCGAACCGGCATTCCTTGGGGGAAGGGAGCATCAGTCAAAAAGCATCGCATTTGTTTTGGCTGCTGCAACTGGTGCCACTTTGTGTCTTAAACAGACGCACACAGGCTGACATTTACTACGGGTCAAAACCAGGTCAGGCTGAGACGGTGCACAGCAGGACGGAGCCGAGATGGCACATCCACCTCCTTTACTGTGATTGCACAGACAAGAGGCAGACACACGTAATGGATCTGCAAACATCTGAACGCCTTATGTAAAACTAGTCATTTACGTTTCACATTTAATGATTCAGATTCAATTCAATTCCCAAAGGGAAATTAAATGTCGTAACTCAAATTATCCAAGTATTCATAATAAATGACACACTGCATTCATTAAAATGTAATTTTCATTACTGGTTTTCTTAATTGTGGACTGTATGGTGTCTATTATGATTTTGTATTTTGTGATGTAAAGCACTTTGAAGTGCTTGTTGCTGAAATGTGCTGTACAAATAAACTTGACTGATTGATTGAACTATCTTCAAAGAATCGATATTGATGATGATGCTGTTAGCAGGAAGGATTTGTAGAAGGGTTTCTGCAGGTTTCAAATTTAACTCAAATTTAAGACTTACAGCCTTTTTAAGATCTATGTTACAATAGAAATGTACAAAAGATGGTAAACTGTAAATAGCTCTGCCACAACAAAATTTAAGACTTGTGATTAAGGCCAAAATATATTTTTTAATAAGTTTAAGACATTTTGCAGCCTTAATTTTATAGGCACCAATTCGTTCTTTAATTTTGAGTTGTTTAAATATGTGTTAGTTTTCTAGGTTTTCTACATCATGTTGACATACAGGTTCTGTTGTAGATATTTATTGACTCTACAAGTCTGGAATCATCTGTATCATTGTTTAATACTAAAATTTTATCTGAAACATTGAAAAATGTGAGAATACGCAAAGAAAGAAGAAATCATATCTGTGTAGAGGATTGTTAAGCAGACTGAGTTAAAACTAATCAGACACCAGATTAAGAAACCGAGCACTAAGCTTTTTTTTATTTTTTTAAAAAAAACACAATTTCAAATGTTTAAGCAAAATAACTTGAGAAACAATCCCACCCAAAGCACGATTCAACTAAAACACAGTGTTGTATTTAGATTTTTGCGTTGCTGAGTGAATCGCAGAGTGAGTAACTACTTCTCCTGCAGAGGAAATATAGACTCTCAGCAAAGAAAATCAGGGAAAAACATTGGGAAGATCAGGATTATAGGCTTGAGTAAAGTGGTGAACCAGGAAATCAGTCAGGATGGCAAATCTGCAGTTGCATTTTTAGTCTTTTCCATCAGGAACATAAATTGTAAGAGAGGAAAAAAATGCAGCATTATAATCTGCAGCAATCAGATGGTTATTGCGAAGGAAGTGGATTGGGACCAAATCTTTTCCACAGACGCTATAATGGAGCTGGTGAAAGATAGACATTAGAGCCACCGAAGCTTTAAAAACTTCAAACTCCTGGGAAGTTTGCAGAAATATCTGATATTAGAAAGAGCCAAAGTGGATATGAACGGATTAAAAAAGCATCCTTTGTCACGGTTACCGTGCCAAAAAGTGAAAATACCTAACATAGACTGCTTATATGAAGGTCAATCCACTCTAAATTTACCATCAACAGTGTAATATAGTGCATTGCATGAACACCAGTAAGATAATAAGACTATGCTCAAAAGATTATCTTTAATGCAGAAAAATATAAATTATAAGATCATAAAACCTAGCACAGTTGGTAGAGTTGTTGCCTTGCAGCAACAAGGTCCTGGGTTCGATTCCTGGCCTGGGGTCTTTATGTATGGAGTTTACATGTTCTCCCCGAGCGGAATCTCTCCGGGTATTCCGGCTTCCTCCCACAGTCCAAAAACATGTATGAGTGTGTGTATGCATGGTTGTTTGTCCTGTCTGCCTCTATGTTGCCCTGGCGACCTGTCCAGGGTGTACCCCACCTCTCGCCCAAAACGTTCGCTGGAGATAGGCACCAGCACCTCTCCCCCTAACCTCACTAGGGAGAAGGGTGTACAGAAAATGGATGGATGAAAAAACTGGGGAATTTGATCAAAAATGCAGTGTGATGCAATGCCACGCAAGGTTAGTTGACCCCTGTTAAAGATGGTCAAATAAGTCTTTAAATAAATATTTTTTAGTGAGATTAACATAATTTCACACATTGCTTTCAAAAATATTTAACAAGATTGGAAAATACAGAGAGAGATATCTTTGACACATGATAACCATTTCTATTTTAAACATCTCGGTCTGAGGACTAAAATGATCATGGAAATAGCTTGATTTTGTATCTAATCATTCCATTGTTACTCCGGTCATTTAGACAACTTATTTGTAGTTTTCTGGAAGACAGCAACAGTTTGGTTTTTTCCAAAAGTGAAGTATCTGACTGATTTTCAAGCACTCAACGCGTACATACGTATGTTTTAATAAATACATTTAGGGCAAATAAAATAAGGCTAAAGAATACATATTAACATGTTTTTGCAGCCAAATAGTTTCTTTTAAGAGGAAGACAGAAAAAAAGAAGGTGCAAATATGTTTTTTTTGTTTAGTTTTTTTCACAGCCCAGGAGCTGAGTACTCCGGCTGTTGGGTGCTGGAAGAAACTGTCTCTGTAGTGGCTGGTTTCTGCAAATGACGCTGACCTGATGGTAGACATTTGTACATTTGTGTCCAGGATGTGTGGAGTCTGCAGAGATGTCAGCTGCCATGTTCCTGACTCTAGATCTGTACAAGTCTGTGATGCCATTTGCCATTACAAGTTTTCCAGGGCCTTGGGAAGAAAAATAGGGCCACACTATCACAGATCCTCCACCCTGCTCAGCAGTGGGCCTGAGTTACTTTTCCACTTTACTATTAATACTTTGTTTAGCAACTGATCCCCCTAGAGCGTTCGTAGCTAAGAAGCTCAATCTTTGGCTGTTTTGACAACACAGCTGTGCTTCAAACAGATCAGAGTTTTCTTCCTCAAATTGTCTCCTTCAAAAAAACTTTGCAGGACACTATGGTCAACTTGAGAAAGGAAAGTATTAAGAAAATAATGTTTCTTGTAAGTTTATTTTATCCTAAATACAATAGGATAACCGGTAGGAGAACAATAACTGTGGCTCTGGCTTTGGACAATTAGTGACACTTTGATTCAACTTCATCGCTCTGAAAACTGTTGCAGCTCTTTAATTCTTTACTTTCCCTGTAAGACTTTAGAAACAGCAATTTGGGGCCTTAAAGAACTTTACCAGATATTTTATAGGGCATGAGCAGTTTGAGGATGAACCCAGATCTACTTAAGTTTTGTTGTTCAATCTCCTCCACCCTGCTCTGCTGCTATAAACACATTTTACGGGCTGTTTTTCAAAGGGCTCATCTTTCCAGCAGGGCAAGCTAAGTGACACTGGGAGAGGGTGTGAACTGCTGGGAGAAGCCACAGACACCGAAAGACGTTTAAAGGGACAAAAATAAACCCGTCAGCGCAGCAAAACAGAGAGACTAGCGCTGATGAGGAAAATGTAACTGCTAAATTAAAGGCTGGCTGTTCTGAGAAGATGTTTTATTTATGAAGCAGTGAAATTATGATCTAACTAATGCTCTGCCAAGTCAAAGCTGATGGTTTCCCTGAGGAGGAAGACATTGTTTTGAAAAGAAGAAGAAAGGAAGATGGAAGGAATGGAAATATTCAAATGAGGATGATGATTAGCAAAAATGTTCGACTGACGGTGTCGAGTCCAGGCTGATGCTGTTGGCCTGCGTGGACGACGCTGACTTGTGATTGGATGAGAAGACAGGTAGGCTGGGCGAAGCGTGGATCACATGATCAACCAGGTGGCCAACCGACGACGGGCGTAGCCGTGTGCCGTCTTGGACAAACAGCGAGTTCCTGGCAAAAACAAACAAAAGGGGTTTAATTTCAACATAAAATCAGTGTTGGTGCGTCACAGATATTACATTTGCCATATTTAGATTTCTATTCTATTGGCTTTGAATTTTAAACGTATTGTATCGTGTTTATGGCACTATTGTTGCACTTTCTAGTTTACAAGTATATCTCCGTTTTCATTACAAATGTGCACAAAACTTTGTCAATGCTCCACTAATATCAAAAATACACAATTTTGCAATTGTGGTGTTTCCATTAAATAAGAAATGCAATTACACGTGAATAGGTTTATTCATGCAAAATGATTAAAAAACCTGCCATGCCACCACCCTCCTACCACTTCCTGTCGTCTTCTTCATTTCTTCTGCCAGTTTCAACATCTGGCTGTTGATCATATGACTCATGCATAGCGAAAAGGTGTTTCAATACACCTCATCTTAGCACAAAAACTTTTTAATCAAAAAACAAGAGCTGTTTTTCAAAACTAGTGAGTTTCAATTAAGCAAATTTATTTTTGTAATTCCAATTTGCACAGGGATATGGTCAATGGAAACGGAGCTTATAGAAGTAGGCTTTTCAAAACTAATCACACAACTTGAATGTTTCCACAAATATCTTTATATTCCATCAGGGTTTATGTGCTAAACCAGAGACCTGCAACCTTCACAAAACAAAGAGCCATTTTTACCTCAGTCCAGGTAAATAAAACTAGTTCAAAGCTGCAAATGTTACATAACCTTTCATAAAAAAAAAACAAATTAAAATTAGGAATGAACATATACTATTATTATACTAAATATACCATTATTTCTGTGTTTAGGTTTAAAAAATATACAACATTTGCAAAAATTGATTAATAATGTTTTTCTATGGGTTGCTCATGTTTGTAGAAGATAATTTTCCCAAAAAAAGCAGAATTTTCAATGTAATGTTATTCTGTTGTGGAAATTTGATACAAAACGTATTCCATTCAACAAAAAAACGCATCCATTACATCGATATTTAAAAAAAATTTGTTGGTTCTAAATATTAAAATAATAATAAAATGCATTAAAATGGGGTAAACATCTGCAAATCACTGTATATGCAAGCCTAATTCATTCCGACATCTAAAACATATGCAACAACCTGTAAGGTGGCTGAGGCATATTATTATGGAACATCTTTATAAAAGAAATCATGAAGGACTAAAATCTGTTACAACTCACTGGTTCGGCGTTCCAGGTGGCGAACGTGTGGGCAGGCTTTGGGTTTCCAGTCTCTCGTCTGATAGGCTGTTCCTGCTTACCGACTCCCAGTCGGTCCCGCCCATCAACTTCCTCGCCAATGGCTTGCTGGGAGACCTGCTCAGAAAATGTCGATTTCCAGTTAAAGCAAAACTAAATATGAAAGTCTCAGTGCATTTATGTCACATTTAAACACAACTTAGCTTGCCTCCACTTTATTCACGACAGCTA
Source organism: Gambusia affinis (assembly GCF_019740435.1). Taxonomy (NCBI): domain Eukaryota; kingdom Metazoa; phylum Chordata; class Actinopteri; order Cyprinodontiformes; family Poeciliidae; genus Gambusia; species Gambusia affinis. The sequence continues at coordinate 23,911,250 of NC_057878.1, forward strand.
CCAGTTAGTTTGCTTTATGTTTTCTGTACTGTGTCCTTGGTGTAGGCAGGATGCTGTAACCGCCATTTAAAGAAACAAAAGAGTAAAAAAGCAGGCACCTCACAGAATGAAGAATGAAGAGGGTTGAAGATGTTTTAATGTAAGAATAGCAGCTAGCACCTAGCTCTTTTAGTTTCAGAATCAAAACCTCTTTTTCTAATCTGGCATTAGTCTGATCAACCACATCAGTCCATACGTTGATGTCATATTTTTAGTCATAGTTCTTGTGAGTCACACATTCATTTACTGAACTTTGGTCACACATATATGCATAATCTTAGTCTGACAGGAAGAAAGAAAGAAATAAAGGCCAGTTTGAGGTTTACATGCAGAAATAGGAAAATGCAACTTAAACTGATTAAAATAATTCTGGACCATTTGTGAAATAGGACAATGTTTCAGAGTTTGTTGCATCTGACACCGAGTATATAACTAAAAAGTTAATTTAATGTAGTCATTGAAATCAAAACATGAAAGTCATATTTTGTCAAACCCCCCATTCTCTGAACTGGTCCTCACCAAAACTCAAACCGACAACTCTTAGCACAGGATCACTCGGCTCGTGCATCGATGAAGAACGCAGCTAGCTGAAAGAACTAATGTGATTTGCAGGACACATGTGATCTGCAGTGACTATTCAGTGGAATAGAGTCACTGCAGATAGAGAGACATAGTTCATTCTTTATTTCTCCAAAAACCCAAACCCAGTTTTGTTTCTCCAAACATTACCAATAAAAAGGGATTTTTAAAACAGAAATGTTGTTTTATGACCACATTATGGTGAAGACTGCTGACTTGACAGTCACTGGTACTTTATAAAAAAATGGTTAAACCACAAAAGCCTATTGCTAAAGAAGGAGCCTGTTCATGGCATGCTGCTTCTAAGCTGAGATGCATATGTAAAGCTGGCTGTAGCTAATTTATTTGGGAAATTGTATCATGACACACTTCTGAGAAGTTTGACACATTAAGGAGTTCAATGCCCTCAAACTTCCCAAAAATTTCAACACAACTGCATCTTTAAAAGCTAGAAAAGTAGAACAAGGCCTCACAATTTCCAGGAACTGATGGACTGAAACATTTATCTCGGACTCAGTCTGTACCTAAATGTGCTGATGTTGTTAGACTAGAGATGGAAAATACTAGGAAGCAATATTAGAGAGATGATTGGTATATTTTTTTTTTAAAAATCTGATGAATCACAAACAGGTATCTAAGTGAAAGGTGTGGTGGTTAAAGTCTTAGCACATTAAGGCACCAGGTTTTCAAACTGATGCCCTTTTGGCTGAAACACAAACACCGATCAATCGAGTCATTTTGATTATTGAGTGGATTGATGAGCCGTTAATAAATGCAGGCTATCAGAATTTGCCCACAAAGCAAAAGTGAGTACAGTGGAGTCAAGTTGAGTCAAAACGGAAGAGGAAATTAGGCTGCTTCCATCTAACCACAAAGGACAGAAGGTTTTTAACTACCTGGCAAAAACTCTGTCCTTGATCCCTTTCTCCTTTCCATACTGCACAGATTGCACTTCTGTCCGCCCACTAAAGAGAAAAACGAGAAAAACAACAGTTAATAACTGTTAACTGTTATTAATACTTAATATGGGTATTGTTCACTTTTCCCACAGTGAAATTTAAGCACTTTTCAACCATTTTCAAGATAAGTTATCAAACTTTTCCAGTTCCACACTTTGGAGTTAAAAACAATACAGAAGAACTTAAAAAAAAAATTATTGCTGTTATCAATAATGTGGTTTTATTGTACAGCTAATATAAAAACAAAAAGAAAAAAAAAACTAATTTAACAAAAAAACACCCCAATTTTAGTAATTTTAGTAACTAACCTAAAAGTAGAAAAGTTTGATCTGATTTAACTTCAGTCGGTGGAAAAAAATGAATCTGTATCTTTTTAGTTTGTGTGAAAAAAATATCTGCTTAGAACTGCAAATGTTTTTCCAAATTTAGGCCTTTAATAAAGTGTTAGATTGAACACTGTTTAAAAGCTGTGCACTTTCTATGACTCCATACACAAATCTGGCCACTTTCACACATTGAAAGCATTTTCAAGGATTTCAAGTACCCAGTTACTCTTAAGAACTGTTTAACAAGGTTTAAGAATATTAAAACAAAAGAGAATTTAGTTTAGCAAGTCCTAATGCCTCAGTTTTAAAATCTGTTTTAAACCAAAGTCACATCATAACTGCAATACAGAAATGATTCCAAAAATGATCTTTATAGGAAAGTGTGGAGATATCTCGAGGGCAAAAACACATTTGAGCCAAACATCAGACAAGGCTCGCTCACGTTGCATCACTGCTACTCAATAATACATCACAGGGCTCCCTTCATTTTTCACAGCCGCCTTTCATAGAAAAGGGAACTGAAAAAGGTTAGCTGGGAATGAAAAGGAGTTCACATGGGGTGAATTTACTGTGGGGATAAAAGACACATTTCAAATGAGTTCTATCCGAAGGGAGCAGAGGCATCATTGTTAGTCTGTAAACTTTATCACAAGTCAAAAATTTTTAAAGAAAATTGAGAACAATGTCTGGACCAAAGAGAAATGACAGGGCAAAATTGCTCCTCTAGGAGAACATGTTGGAATGATCTTCTTACCAGTATCTAAACTTTGAGCCCAGGCTGAAGTAGTGAGCGAAGAAGTTTTTCTGTGGGGGGATGGGCCGCTCGAGCCTGAAAAAGGTGTGGTGCTCCACGCAGGCCTTCCACAAGTTCTTACAGGCCCGGTAGTTGACCATGTTGAAGCCCAGCAGTGTCTCCCGAGTCTCTGCCTGCATGCAGGAAGAAACATTGCAGCTTATGGAGGGCTAAGTCAAATTAATGGATGGATGGCCTAGCAAAAGCCAGATGGATGAGTGGAGTACCAAATAGCCAAACAGATTGAAGATGGATGGAAGAATTGACTAATAGATAAGCAAACAGAGGGCCAGATGGATTGATGATGGATGCAAGATGAATCGATGTAAGATGGATGGATGACAAATAGATGATGGATGCAACATGGATGGATGATGAATGCCTAATGAATGGACGACTAATTGGTTTAGATGGATAGATAATTGGACAAAGACAGAAATTCCAAATATTTTTCATCCTCCATTTTATTACCCAGAAAAAACTTAAAACAAATTCTACACATTTAAAACTGCCTATTAACTTTGTTAAGAAAACCATACCACATGAATATCTAATAAATTTATCTGAACAGATTTTCTTTTTAAAGTTCACATGCTTCCAAGGCAACATCAGACTTTGGACAGACAGAGAAACCAGTGACAGAACAGTAAACTTTACAACATTAGCAGTTAGCAGCACACGGTGTTTAATTTTTTTCTAATCTTAACCTCTAATTTTTCCAACTCCAGATAATAGCCTGAAACGCAACATGTGCAAAAGACTTTTAATCTTTTTCTTCAGCTGTGCTAAAACTTGTTTTTGTTGTAAAACTCTGCTGTTCTATATTGTCCATATATGGAAGCACAGATGCATAACATCACAACACTTTTAAAATTAGAAACTGTTTTAAAAATATTTAGAAGCCACATAGTGAGTTATTTATGTTGCTACTATTAAGCTTTGTAAGTTTTCAGCCACCAAAATATTATTAAAATGGTCTTTTAACATAGAATTGGTTTAAAAAACATGAAAAATTGTTGTACAGTGAGAAAAAGGATGAAAGAAAACAAACAGATTTAAATGTGAAACAAAAGATTTACACAGGGAATTAATGCATGTTAGGACAAAGTCAGCAGGGGGTTAATCTGACAACTGATTACACAAACGGATACAGACGCAGCACAGCTGAAATGCTGCACCTGTATAAAGGTAGGTTCATACAGCTGACCCAATAAAAAACAGTGTCTGAACTCCAGCTGTTTTGTTACTGAGCAGTGGGTAGGAAAAGACAGTGTATATGTTGTGTATGTGTTGGCGTGAGGGCGTGAGCATGTTTGTGTGTGTACACCCACCGCCTCTCTTCTCAGCTGGATGAAAAACTGTTTGCACTTGAAGGAGATTTTCACTATTTTCAACCTAGAAATTGGAAAAGGGAACAATATAAAGTCAGCTGTTGCCTTTTATCACATAAATGTCACATTTTTAAACCTGCCAAAAATACCTCTGCAGCAATACAGAACTGTGTGGCAATAAATGTCTGACCTTGTTTGTACTTTCTCTTTCTGGAATCTAAATAGATAAAACTAAAGACTTAAATGAATGGATCTACTCTTAATCATCTCACCCAAAAGATCTAAGTTTCTGAAATCTGAAGTTTGACTACCTTGCTGCAAACACTTTTTTCTGAAAGCTTTCAACAGGATATAGAAGTTTGTTCATTTGTGAGGTCAGACACTGATGTTGGACGAGAAGGCCTGGCTCGCTGTCTTCGTTCTAACTTATTCCAAACGTGCTCCATCAGGTAGGGATCAGACCTACCAAGTTCTTTCACACCAAACTCCCTCATTCAGGTGATTGTGGACCTTACAATGGTCCATAATCATCCTGGAACAACAGGAGATAAATCCCTAACCCATATGGTTGACAGTATGAAATTAGCCCAAATGACTCGGGATAATGAAATACAAGAGTTTATTTTCTTAAAACCATAATTTTCTCAGCACCAGACATTACACCATCCTTTTGGCAGCTCCCAAATCCAAACTCATCCACTGAGATGTAAGACAGAGAGGCACGATTCATCACTCCAAAGAACATGTCTCTATAGATCTAGAGTGCAGTGGTGTAACAATATATTGACAGTAATATTTATGGAAATATTACTTCCCATAAGTATTTCCATTATTTATGGAGAAGGACTTTCCATTATTTATGGAAATATTTATTTTCTGCATATATTGGAAGTAATATAATGGAACAATACTGTTCTGTAATCTCAAGAACTGTGAGCTACTCTCACTGTTCTTGAGCTAATCTGAAAGCCACATGAAGCATGGAGAGTTGTGAGTACCGTTTCCCTTCAGCATCCACTGACTGCCCCAACAGAAGGAAGACCAAGGCAAGACAAGAAAAACAGTAATATAGATACCATCTGTCCAATTTTAATTAACAAGTTGATGGATTAAAAGACTTCAATAAATAATTGAAGCCTACCACTCTTATTGCCCTTATCTTCCTTTTTGCACCATCAATTTTCCATACGCTCTGTTTCAGTTGGTTAATTCATGGGTGTAGTGAAAGTGGAACGGGAAATTGGTGGTGTGAAAAGGTCAACCAATAAAGTATTTGGTTCAAGATGATGAGTACAAGAACGGCGATAAGGGGGTTGATGAGGGTGATACGGGAGTGAGGCTTAATCCATGGGGTATGATAAAGGTTATAAGGGGGTTGATTAGGGTGATAAGAGGGTGGAATTAGCATCATAAGGAATGGGGCTCAATATCACAAGTACAATAATGGGGATAAGGAGGCCAATAAGGGTGATAAGGGGTCGGATTCAATCTGTGCAGTATGATAAGGGAGATGAGGAAGTCGATAAGGGTGATAAGGGTGTGGGGTTCAATCTGTGGAGCATTCTAAGATTTTTGGGGGTTTAACCTGGACTGTATGATAAAGGTAATAGGTGCTGGATTTCAATAATTTATCTGGATAATGTCATCTTGTCAATAAAAACTTGACAGATGGTATATATATTAGGTTTCTGCAAGGCAAAGCAAGGTTGAAAAAATAAGGTGACTAAAGGCCTGACTTTAAAGCCCAGTGAAAAAAGTCCAGACTTAACCAGTACCATCTATGCTTATTTCACCAAGAAAATCCTGAAATCAATTTTATCACACCCTCATAGTGTGTAAGAATCCCGTGACTTCCTCTGCGATCTCTCCTCATGTTCTCGGACCTCAGAGTGCCTACTTTGCAAATGACATGGAGAGACGTTTGAGGAAAACCTCATAGCACAATTTTCTCAGAGATTGCAGTCTTTCCACAAAACCAAACACAGGAACAGCCAGTGAGCAGAATAAAGTCTGGTTATTGTGAGACATAGTTGTAATATATGTCTTTTAAAGATAATGCTCAAACGAAAGTAGATTTCAATAAACAACTTCTAGCAATTCTATACATAAGTCATGTTATATAACAAAGATGAGAACTATTGTGTCATGTTACACAGCCATAACATTCGAATAGCCTCCTGCCTTTCTTGATAGCTGCAGGGTTAGAAGCTTATCAGAACAGTGGAATCTTGAAGCGGTACGGCGGTACGTATTTTCCAATCTCACGTAGGAGTGAGGGCATAAATTATGCTAAAATCAGAGGACCACACATGAGGCAGCAGTAAGACGGCTGCTGATGAGCGGCAGCAGCAGGGTAACATAATCCCTTCCCAGAGTTCTGCTGCTGCTGCTGCTGTGACTCATCGCTCTCTGCTAAATATATTTTACACACTCACTCGCGCGCACACACTTGCATTGGCAACAGCAGCACACACACTTAAGCAGAGCGTGAGTCATGCCCCATCCAAATGTGGCTAATTTGTCAGGGTGTTGCAAACAGAAATGGGAAACAGGCAAAAATCTAAATGTCTTTCTGCTGCTGTCTTGCTTCCTATTTTTACTCTCAACTTTTAAATGAGAAGGAAAGACATTAGAAAAATAAAGAAGTAACAGGACATTAGCAGTGACATAATAAGAAGGTAAAAAAAGAATGAGTTACAGAAAGTCAGTCAGAGTAAAGCTGCGAGACAGTGACTGTGATTATGTTTTGCTGTTTCTGTCTTAAGGACATGGTGCTGAACAGCTGCTGAGGACGCCACTGTTGGTCTCTAAATTTAACTCATCTGGGGGGGGGGGGGGGGGAGATAAACTCAGGAGGCCTCGGCTTTGACTTAAACCTTTTGCATTTAAATGTCGTCACTACAATAAAAAAGAAATGCTGAAATTAGAATACAGGTGCATTGCAATTTACGCTATCATTGAATCGCTGATTTATTTTGGCAATTCAATTCCAAATCTGAAACTTATAGTATTAGACACTCATGAATTTATTTCTGTTACGGTTCAGTTTAGAAAAATTATTTTAAATATAGACTTCTTCTATTAAGGACTACACTATTTTGGAGATGGCTGCTGACTTCAGTCAATGACGCCCTCCGCATAGAGGGGGAGTCACAAAAGGTCATCGCTAATGAAGCTGATGAATCCAACTATATTAATGGAAACACAGTTTCAAATCTAAGTCTTTTTAAGGCCTTTCAGGACATTTATGAAAGACATTTAAGACCAGTATTATGACAAAAATGTACAAAAGAAAGCTGCATATTTAATACAGCAGTAGTACCACTAAGCTTTTTGGTGCAGACATAACATAATATGGATTAGCAGCAGACATGAGCCAGTGGTACAGACAAATGTCATCCAGCTAAATTTATAATTACCCATGATAGATGCAAAAAAAACATGAACTAGCTAGCTAGCAAGGGTATAGTAGCTTTAAATGCCTGAAGTCGTAGAACAGAATGAAAAATTTTGCCTCGCAAGAAACAAAGATTACACTTAGTGTGAGGTAAGAAATAGTCTTGCCATAACAAAATTTAAGCCCTGTATTTAAAACTAAGTTACATTTTTTAAAATTTAGTTTAAGAAATATTGTGTTACTTTTAGATGCACAAATTTAAGACTTTTTAAGGATGCACAGGCACCCTGGCACAGTTGAGTAGAAGGAAGAAGAATGGTAGAAACAGATGCACAAGAAACACTATTAACTACAGTCTTGAGACAATTCTGAAGAAATTTTGGAGGAGAATCGCTTTAGGTGAAGTCTGCCAAACACACAGACAAATCCAGGAAATAGGCTACAGCAATTTCTTAGAAAAATTAAAGAAAAAAATAAGTAGAGGGAAATGATATTTTGCCATAGATAGCACCGTCGAGAGGAAGATATATCAACATTTCAGAAGAAACATGGGCTGATATGCTCCATACTACGCTGCATTAATGCACAAATCTATGCAAAGGTAGCGCCAAGTGTTGAGTGTGTATAGTACATACAGGCTGACAGGCTCATATCATAATTTTTTATTTGTGTACACCTCTGAGATACAGAAGTTTAGACTTCAATAAACTATAATGATCAAATTTAACAAAATAAAAGGCTTGAAACAAAGATTTCTGTGTAACTAATTACTAAGATATGACAAATTCACCTTCTCAACTGAATAAACTTCTCAATGATATATTACAACTCATTCATAGACACAAGAGTTTGCATAACCTTTCAGAGTGAATAATGTTTCTCTTTATCTTCTGCACACAGTAACATCTACTCTCTTCAACATGCACCAGCAGATTTCCAAGTACTGATTCACCAAACAGAGAACAAGACATAACGAGTGATAAGAGGAACTAACAGCAGAAAAGAGGTCAGTGAGGGCAAACAGATTTGATGGCTGTAATGTTTCCAGGAAGCACAGTTTAACACCAGGACACTGCCATGAAAAAAAAAGAGCTAAAGTTGGAGTGAACTGCATTATTCTGCAGAAGCTCAAGAGAGGCTTAGATATAAACATTCACTGTCAAAACCATGTGAGAGATTTTGAAATACTATGCCAGCCAGTTCTCTGTAAAACTTCTTCTGGACACAGCTCAACTGAAGCTGGCAGCAGGCCGATTAGGGGCAGGTTTATAACAAGGACATCCACAGTTTGAACTTCCACTTCAGTGGAAATGACAAAGAACATAAATATAAACAAAGAACTCTTGTTTCAACAGCAAAAGAGCTTCTCAGCTGTGTTTCCTGTCCACAAAAATCCACTCACTTCCACCTGAGAGCTGCCAGGTTTTCTGTTGGCCAACGAGGACACACGCTTTTAAGCACTTGGCTTTGGACAAGCGGGATATTGGCCTCTGAGCAGTTGGAATTGAAATCTCTGATCATAAAACGTCTGAACAGAGTCTCTGTAACATATGTTTGCTTTCAGGTACAGAGGCTAGTTGAAAAAAAAAAGAGTTAAAACGGGGATTAGTAGTTCTTCTTCCTGATTACACACCTACCAAAAAATCTAGGATCAGTCTAATTAGTCGCTTTTCTAACAGGATGCAAGTCACAAAGACATTATGCTTTTTTTTGGCTCAGCTTTGCTCAACTGACTCTTATTTAACCAGCTTCAGTTTCACTTTTGAAGAATATTATCTTAATTGGTAATTAAGAGTAGTCTATTAGGATTTTTGAATAGTAGGATTACTATTTGGTTAGAATATCTACCAATATCTGTGTCTCCTAGAGTTTATAAATCTTTTTGTCAGATTCTCTAAAGACTGCCAACATTTCCAAACCCAGCATGTTTCTTGACAGAGGGGATAAATGATTGGCTCCTTCAAGATTTCGAAGGGACCTTAAGAGCATGTGACATGACAGGTGGCTTTTGTTGAATCCATAATAGTCAGACATGAAGAACAACATGGTACGCAGTGAAATAAACCAGGATTTTATGAGTCTAGCTCTGTGTTTAAGCCACCTGAATGAATGGATGGCCTAACATGCCTCTGTAGAAAAACAGGTTTACTTTCTAAGCTCCCATCTATTGTGCTCCTCCTTAACACCTAAAAGGCAGTAAAACTAACCAAGATTGAATCTTCTCTCACACTTAGCTTTTAGTCATTAAAGATAAATTCATGAGAAAAATTCAGGCAATGAGATTACAGGTTAGCGATGAGCAAGTTGAAAAATGTACAATTTGCCACTGCACCAAACCTGCAGGTTATAAAGAAAACCCAAGAAAGAATCAGATCACAAGCAGAAAAGAAAAAAACAATTAAGTTGTTCTTTTTTAAAAAAACAACAACAATTGTTTCAATAGTTTATCTCTCAGTTACCACAAATTTACAAAAACTGCACAGAGAAATGCCTTATTCTCTCTTTTTTGCTTATTTTCTTCTTCTCCTCTGAGCAGACGATAAACCAGCACGTTGTCACCCTCTGTGGGGTTGCAGTGAAACGATGTGGTCCAACTGACCCAGATATAACATGAAAACATGTCATCTGGATCCAAACAGAATTGCATCCAAGTTGTGCACAACTACATCTGATATGAATGTACCTCATTGATGATTATAGAAATTAAACAGAGAGAAGGCTGTGGCACTTAAGGCCACTTCATTTAGTGAATATTTCAGTATTGCTCGGCGGTTTTTCATTTTAAAATCTGATGCTTTCTAGATTCAAATTTCCAACTTCATTTTTGGTAATTTTTAACATCCAAATACAAACTTTACAGCAGATATTTCCAGTAGTCAGCTTTAATTATACACTGTCTGCATTAAAGTAGTTGGTCACACCGGCTAACATCTGCTGACTTCAGGTGTTTCACTCAGACCCATAGTGACAAGAGGGTGAAATCATAATCACGTTGTGCTTCCAGATTTCTGACGACACAATGAGAATGTGAAGAATGTAAAGACAAGCTTTGATAAGTCCAGTGTGGCACGCACCAAGCCTTGACCTCAAACTCAGTCAGGACCTTTGGAATGAAAACCAGCAGGAAAAGCGAGCCAGACCGTCTCATCTCTAAATGACCTCATGAAGACTCAACAGCATAAACAGGAAACATATTCATGCTCCAAAATCCTGTGAAAAGCTATAATACTAGAGGAAATGTATTATGTATCTAGACGGAAAGTTGTAGGGATTTGCACCCTGATAAGGTAATGAATGTTAAACACAAAATAACTAGTGTTTCATTTTTAAGTGACTTATTTTTTGTGCGTCTTCAGTGCTTACTGTTTTGCTAGGGCCACACAAAAAATATTTTTTTCTTTTTTGGAATTACGATATTACAAGACACAATATCACCAGAAAAAATGTTGCTAAAATACTAAGAAAAAGTTTTTATGAGTGCAAAGCTTCGATAATTACCCAGCTCTAATTTGCTCTCATTATAGTTTCATTTAATTCTCTTAATTCTTTTTTCTTTTTCTTTTAATATTATGACATTTCATCAGTTTTGTTCTTAGTCTGGCCCTAATAATGCGTCATAGTTTTCTATGTGTTTGGAAGCTAAATAAATATGCTGACCATGTAGCAACATATAAATGCACTCATATCAATGTCACTGTGGTATGTAACTTCACAGGCATGTGTTCAGTTTGGGTTTCACTCACCATGGGAAGTAGTTGATCCGTACCCTGTTCTTGTAAACCACAATGCCAGCAGACATCACCCCAATCAGTATCTCTGCGTTGCTCTGGTCCTAAACAGAGAAGAAGAGGCAACATTTGCATGATGAAGAGAGGGAATAATAAAGCCAGAGCTGAACCAGAGAAAGGAAATATTGTTTTTAACGTCAAATCCATGTTCAAATTCACGGGTCAGATTTTCCAAATCATTTTGGTAATGTGAAGATGCAAACGCTTATATATTATTTATTTTAAAAAAATTGAAAAACCATGTACAATTTTATTTTAATTTCACAATAACTTTGTGTCACTGAAATCCAAATAAACTAAATTGATGTTTGTGGAGGCAGCACGACAAAATGCAAAAAAGTTCAATGGTATTCATCAACTGAACCTACACATTTACCCAGAACAGAAAACACATTAAAAAAACTGACAAAGAGAAAGAAACCCGATGGTTTCAACTCGAAGGTAATGAAAAGGTTTGTGGGCAACAAACAGAACAAATGAACCCATTCCTGATCGCTTTCAGAGCCCACAGGGACAGCTAGCTAAAAATGGATTCCATTAGCTCACTTGCTTTCAACTGAAGCTTAAAACTAAGACTAAAAATGTTATATTTTCCTCTATAACGTTTTATAGAGGAAAACGTTATATTTAGAGTTTTTGAAAATCAGAAGAGATGGACTCAAAACAAAGAAAGCTGATTTCTATAAAAAGGAAATCCCAGACAAAAGAAACGCTGATTTTGTGGTTCTACAGAAGATCATCAAGATGGGAGAAACTATATTCTTAAATATTCTTGACACGGACTAAACTCTACATGTAGTCAGATCAGTTATTATGGATAACACAAGTGGTGCAAATGACTCCTACTAAAAATGAAATTAATCTATACCGTTTCTCCTACTAAATGAGTAAAATCATGTAAAAAGAGACACATTTGATTCAATTTTTAAGATGGATGCTAAACATGTCTGTTGAGAGCACTTGATCATATTTTTTTATCTCAGCACTGTTCAGCTGAATCCATACGGTTTACCCAACAGCTTATCTCTTCATATTTCCACCCCATCGTGACATTATGGCTGCTGGTACATTGCTCTAATTTCCGTCTTGTGGATTCACTCTATAGAATGAGCAGGAAATGACAAGATGAAAGCACCATTCATCCTTAGAGTGGGGGTTACGTAACAAATCTTTAATCTTTTTTCTTTTTATCATTCTACATCTATCCAGCGGATGTGAAAAGAACGACGGTTTCAGGATTCTGCTTTTAAGATGGGAAGGTATCAATGTAAACAACGAAACTAATGGTTTCATTTCCAGTTGCAGAGCTGCTCGCCTCTGCAACTGGTGGCAATATTTAAGCTACACAAATATTAAGTTGCCATAAGCATATAGAAACATATGCAGGAAATAACAGACATGGAATTAAACCTTACTCACCCTTGCATAGTGCAGCTCCACCCCGTAGAGCTCCAGCGAGCGTGCTGTGTTCAGATAATTAAACTCCGACTGGGCAGGAGATAGACCGCTGTGAGAGGGAGGAGGGGACAGAGACAGATGGGGACGAGAGCATAGAGGTGAGTGCAAAGGGAGCGTCGATGATAGGGTGGCAGAGAGGGAGAAGGAGATAAAAGAAAAATAAATCGTCAGCTCCAGATGAATTGAAGTAATTGCAAGAAAAGGGGTCAAGTAAAGGGCAGCGCAAAAGGTGTGTTGGTGTGTGAATCTGTGAATGTCGGAACAGATTGGACTATGCTACTGTAGGTGTGGATATTTCTAAAGATTACCAGCAGATCAAAATGTGATACACATGAAAGGGGGAAATTATTTATGGCTGATCTGTTTGTTACACACATTTTAAAATTCCAGTCAAATTTCAAGAGCATAGATGGATGGATGGATGAATGAATGGAAATATTTGTCAATATTCCAATCATTTTTCCAGAACTGTGAAGTGCTAAAACAAAAATATTTAAGACATTTCCATGTAACATAGAAACTTTAATCTAATCTGGATTTGAAAACTCTTCTTTCCCACCAGAGTCTGTTCCCTCTGTCTTTCCCTGTTTGCATATAATCCAGTCTGATGGCGGCCAGCAGCCCTGCAGCGAGCGGCTCGGCATACCTGTGCTGCTGGTGATGTTTGGAGACCTCTTTGTGGAAGTCTTGTGGGGGGTTGAGGATGAAGCAGAAGTCGGACAGGTAGCCGGAAGAATGCTCCGCTTCATTGTAGTCCCCCAACTCGGCTGCAGAAAGAGAAAAAGGGAAAAAAAGACCAATATACAACTTAAATAAAATAAATCCAGAATGACTGCTGACAAATTACCTTCATCTTATTTGCTAGTTGGAAAATTGCTGGTTCATTTTCTCTGGAAAAACATTGCCTAATTTTAGACAAGGCAGTTTCCTTTTTCCTTTTAGATGATGGCACTACTTCAATAATCAAACATGGACAAAGAGATTTCCACTTCAAATAAGTTTTTTTACAGTGAGTTATAAACTCATTTCATACCTGATCCTGTTTCTAAGCTGTGGTTGAATAATGATTAGCCCAAGATGTTACAACCACTACACCTCATCATGTTCCACCTTTTGTTTGTACTGGTAAGAAAACATAAATCATGATAGGAAAATCATAATTTATGTTCCGTTTTATATTATTTTCAACTGAAAATAGTCTTTACATAAATAAAAACAATTTATCAACTGATAAAAACCAATCAAATTGACAGGCTGGCACCTTATTTGTTGGAAAAAAACAACCTCTAATCTTCAATGTCGCTTAAAGTGAAGCAATTTCAGCCAGAGTACAATATAAAAACTATCGCTATGGCTTTTTAAAATTTTTACATCAGCACCAAACCACAGCTGAACTTTGTTGCAACATCTGTGAATCTTTCTGTAATCCGTTCTGTGGTGTCAGCAGTTTACACAGAAACAGTGCACAGATAAAGAAGAAGTCCTTGTATACCTTCACCCCACATTTTCTGAGAATATGGCCTGCACTACCAAAAAGGGAACTGCATGTGTCATTAAAACCACAATGCAAGTATGATTAAGGCAGTGTGATAGCATCAAATGATTAAAATCTTACACAGCTATGATCAGACGCTTTTGAACTTTCAAGTGAATCTTATCTAAGGTGTAACAGGGGTGTTCAAAACGTGGCATCCGGGCCATTTGTAGCCCTTGAACAGATTTTGCTTGGCCTCTGACTGCAAGTCAAACCTAATAAAAATTTGGCCAAGAAAATAGGAAACAATTCATAACCCCAAAAATTTGGAAATCATCTGCTTTTGTTTTAAAAAGACAATAGTCCTGAATCTTTCTTTGTTTTAGATCTTTAATAATATACATATTTTGTACAACAATTTGTTAATTGATTAACGGGTTAAACTAAAAAGAAAATAAAAATCACAAACTAATTTTTAAATGAATGCATTTTGTGGCCCGCCACTAATTTAAACAAATCAGTTTTGGCCCATTTTGGACTGTGGTAATGTAAGACGCACACATGTAACAAAAAGTCATGAGGAGCCATTTCTAAACAACTAGAAATTCCCCAATCGTTAGTCGAAACAATTAGACATTTCATTACTTTGTGAACTTTAGCAGTTAAAATTACACAGTTTTTTGTTTAATTTTAACTGCTAAGGCCAATTAAGGTCTATAAAGACCACAAACGTGTTCTAATGCATTGTCTTTCCTCTCAACAAACCAATGAGAACACACTTCTATGTACGTATAATGTATTTTTTTTTTCTCCGAAGAGTTTTTGCAGCGCTAGTGGCTCGTATTTTTGCGACAGTAGACAGACAGGAAAGAGGGTGAGGAGAGAAGGGAAGACATGCAGCAAAGGTCGCCGAGACCGGGAGTCGAACCCAAGACATCCATGTCGAGGACTAAGGCCTCCAAACGTGGGGCGTGCCAACACCCTGTGCCACCACAGCACGAACATAAGAATTTTTTTCTTTTAATAAAATTGTTTTATTAAAGAAACACAATTTAACTGTCTCAGACGAAGAGAAGGAAACCTGATGGTTTCAAGTCAAAGGTAATGAAAAGGTTTGCGGGCAACCAACAGAACGAATTAAAAGACTCCTGGTAGCTTTCAGAACCCTCAGGGTTTACAAGCCAAAAGTGGAACCCATTACCTCACTTGCTTTCACCTGAAGCTTAAAAACATCAATTCGCTCAAGTAGTCCCTTGACTGACCTGCAGGCTGGTAGCCTAAGCATATTGACCAACAAATCAATGGCAGCTCAAACGCTCACTGATGCGCACACACCAGCAGGGCTCTGCACAGTTCAGCGTCAACGTTAAAACACATAACAGGGAAGGAGAACAACACTGTGGTCGTGATGGCATCCGCCAAAAGACTTGGATTTAACATGCGAGTTTTTTGTTAAAGTAGTAGGTTTTTTTCTTGCTGTTTTAACTGTTATTTTTTGAATGAAAGGGGCTGGGGAAGGTTTAAGGCTACTTGCAATGATGGGAAAAAGCTGAAAGAAAAAACAAATGCAAAAGAAGAGAAAAATTAAGATAATTGAGGAATTGGCTTGTAACCAGAATCAGTTATTTCCCAGTATCTGCTGAATACTCTCAGTCTGTTTTAATGTTTTAAAAAAAATTTTTTTTGGTAAATGTGAGCAGATGTGAGTAGGAGTAAGGATGTTACGAGTGACTTTTTGCATGCTGTTGGATTGTTTAACTGATGCTGTTTAAATTATGAATTATATTTATTGAATAGCGTCCAGCTGTTTTTATGCATTCTCTTTTTAAATAAAAAAATTACCAGCTGAGTCAGGGCCTACAGCTGGAAATTTGTACCAGAGATACAACCTGACATGATGCATCTTTCCTCCAAGGGTAATTTCTACTGTACATTGTCTCTGTTTTAGATAAATAAATCATAAAATTTAAAAGCAAACACCGCATCAACAGCATTTCTGCGGTTTATTCCAGTTGAGAGAGGCAGACTGCAAACTATAGTAAAGTTGTTCTTTATTCATTTAAGGTTCAAACTTATGTCTACAAATATTAATTTTAAAACTTCACACTTTTTCAGACTCAGATTTCCATAGCTCCTTCACTATTTTACAAATTCTTAAAATGTAAATACAAAAGTTTACTATAAAGACAATGCACATATTTCTACGTTGGCCAGACCGTATATATAAAATTACGTAGCAAAAAAACAGAATGAATGATGTATGAAAATCAATTAAAGTCGATACTGGAAGGTCTAAATGTTAAAAACCTTAAATCAGAAATTGAAAAACGGGACATCTGAATTTTGTACATACATATGAAAATAAATCAAAATCAAATTTTGCACGCATCAGTAAGTAGTATACAAATATATTCTATCTGCTTCAACCACTGTTAGAATACACCGGACAGTGAACCCAATGAAAACAGCCGTTTCAAGTGTAAGCTTGAAATAAAATACAGAAACAGGAGGGGATAAAACACAGCTAAACCGTATTTTATTCCCCTTCACCAAGATATTTACAATGTTGAGAGAAGGTGCATTTTTTCTACAGCTTTTCAGTCAATCATAAAACAGAAACTTAGGACTACCAGGAGAGACTTCAGATCTTTTGAGAATGCAGGCTACAGTGTGGGATTTGGAGTCAGCAGAGTTGGCAGTCGAGCTGAATTAGCAGCATAGCAGCTGCTTCAAGCCATTTTTTTCCTCCCCAAAGCAAACATTTATCTCCATAATCTGTGCTGGCACTGTGAAGAGTGACAGCATGGACCCAGCAACACAGTATGTGTGTGTCAGTGTAGAAGCCGTAGGGTCAGAGCCACGAAGGTCTAGGTCAAATCTCTTGTTTGACCTATATACTGAGGCTGTGCAGATTCCTGGCTAAATATGCCATAGAGGGGGAGAGCAGAGGGACTGGCGGGGGGAGGAGTTACCAGTGCTGAAATGACAAATGAAACAAGGCAGCAGGCAAAAGGCATCAATACAATAAGTAAAAATTTAAGAAATGTGTTGGGATTCAATAAGATTAGCTCTGGAAATCTATTGGTATGAACTAATTTCTAGGTTCACACTGACATTTCCAATAATAAGATTTCAACATTGTGAACAAGCTTTGTAAAGAGATTCATTTTTGACATTTTAACTATTCGTGAGCTACTGAAAAATAAAAAATTAATTTTTTGAAGAAATGTTTTGTGTAGAAGAAACAAAACACTTAATTTCAATCAAAAGACATGTTTAAAAAATAGTAAATATGGCAAATGTAATAAACTGTAAAATCAAAGAAAAATGTTAGAGTGGTCCCTGAATTTTGTCTCTATACCAGTGACTAGGTTTTTCAGACATACTGTACAGTTAAGCTCAAAATTATTCATTATTTGGAGTTAGAGGAATCTATGTTCCTTCTGACTGGAAGTAATATTAACATTTTGGAGTGGTGCAGCCAGCTAAACATTAGGGTGATGGCAAGGAGACCTTCCAACATGGGGCTCATCACCAAAGATAAATAAATGTCAACGAGTCAAAATTGTAATTTATCTGCTCTGGCTGTTTATCAAAAAACAAAAAGAAATGCACATTAAGCTGGAAATATGAAGAGAGACTGAACATCAACTCAGCAGTTAGCCAAACTACTCGCCTATCGATCTGCTTCTGTACATCAATCTATTATTAAAGGTCGACTTTAGGGAAAATCGGTATCGCATGCAATATTTATGTAACCAATGGTAATATAGAAACCCATCCCACCACATGGTTTTAAAGACAATCTCCATGGCTTCAGAGCAGCAGTTGTAAAAGCACTCCAGCAACCACAGTCATTACATTTAACAGTGTGTGTAGCTAAGGAGAGCCCTAATGAATCGCCTTTTCATTGTTACGTGTAATGGGTGTACCCAGGGAGCAATGCTTACACTGAACAGCATAGGATGCCAGCAGCGCAGCTGTGTTGTGAGGACAGGGCAATCTGAAAATAGAAAGAAAAATAAAACGCATTAACTCAAACACACAAAACTTCAAAGATTTCTGCACTGGGTAATATTTAAGATGCAGCTGTTTTCAGAGAACATAATATTAGGATTTGATAACTGGAATTAAAAATGATTTAAAAAAAAAGAAAACTAATTAGCACACCATGCATGAAGCCAGAGGTTCACTCCCATAAAGCCACATTTCATGACTCACTCCACTTTTATAAACAACAGATCCCTAAAGTACGACATGCTCACCTTCCAGTTAATATATCCTGCTTGATCTGAAGGAAATACTGGTACCTTATGGGGGAAAAACACAATATAATGACAAGAGATGAGCAAACTGTGCAGTTGGATTTGAAAATTAAACATAATAGGCAGTGAATGCATTCCAGAAAGGCTGCATTTTGATTATCAACCACAATAAACTAAGGGAACTGAGGAACTGTTCGAGAACTACTCTAAAACTATATGTAAAGCCGACAAGTGGCAAATCTTTTACATTTGAACTGTTCTGAGAATTCATATCTTCTCTGGTGTCACAGTGAAATGCCTATATGTGCAATATAGAAGTGTGTGCACTTTTCCCTAGCTGACAATATTAGATCACAAAGGATTCAGTGTATGTAAAAGCAAAAATTGTGGGATCATCTATTCTTTTATTTATGTGTCAGTTCTATGTTCTTACTCAAATGCACCAGTTCTATTTTCCTCCTTCAGTTTCATAAAATCGCTAATATTAGCTATACATGGAATGTTACTGATTTTATTGATGAACATAGTAAAATAAATTAACAAGCATTACCAGTTTCAATTAAAATTTATATTAAAACTGTCTTTATTTTCCAAATTATTAAAACACCAAGTGTGAAATGTCGCTGCATGCTCAACTTTTTAATCACATTAAAACAGATGCTGACGATGTTTTTGTCCAACTTCTATGGAGATGAAAATGATTATGGTCCTCATAATCCAGCATGTTTGAACTACATAGCAATTAATGCAAAGTAAGTTAACATTTAGGTGTTTTGGGTTTGCCTTCATGGAAATCCAGTATTGTAGCAGAAGATTTTAGGTTCAACATAAAGTATTTGTCTTCTATTTACTAAGCTTTTGCTTTCATTTTAATTTCATAAAAACACCAGCAAAAGCAACACTGGCAGCAGTTTTACTAAAAAGCAGATGTGGTTCCATATATTAAACTTAGCTAAATTTGTATCACACATTTTCTACAAAGCGTGACACATTTGTAGTTCTTGATGGCGTAAATATGCCTTTTTCAAAGGCAAACCTGTCCTGTCATATTTTGTATTTCCGTGATTTATAGACCTCTACTCTGCAAAAATCGGGTTATTGATTTGTTGCATGAAAAATGCATGCTTAGTTTATTATTTGGCAGGTACAAAAAAAGATTGTACATTTTGTTGCCTGAGAGAGTTTTCAACTTGATCATTCTTTCCACGTGGGAAAAAGTGTGGACGCCTCTTTAATGTGGATATACTAGTTTGCATCTTAAAGTGAAGTTGTGAAGATGTGGATCTTTACATATTTAAGTGTTGCTAGAAAGTGTTTAAATAAAATACCTAAAAGTAGCTTTACTTTGCATCCTGCTAAAATTCAAAAAAAGAAATAAGAAATACATGAACTCTGTCTCAAATTCCAGTTAATAATGTGGATGAAACGATGTAAAACCTGTAACATAATGACGCTGTGGTGTTGACGTCCGGACTTACCGTGTGTAGTCTTCCTGAAGTTTACTCGGATCAGCCACAAAGAATTTGACTCTGAAGCTCAGGTTATGTGGAGACCCTCCTTAAGGAGATTAGGAGAAACATCAAGCATTTCAATTATATCAGTAGCTCATGAATGTATACTATTTATAAAATTGACTTTTTCTGCACATCATTTTTCATTCACAAAACTCTGCACAAAGAAAAAGCGAGTGGTGTCTTCAGCCGGTGAGTCAATCAACCGAAATAAAAACAAGAGTTGAAGTACAGTTCAATTATTGCTGCAGGACGACTGCCGGCTCCACTTGAGCTACTCCTTAATTGTCCTGCATGTTACAAATTCTATTACTCATTATCAAAAAAAAAAGAGCAGAGTTGAAATGGAGTTTAATCATTGCTCCAGGTGTTTTCAGAATGGTAAATGACATCATGGACTTTTGCTGGAGGCAAGGTGTGCGTTGTTCAGTGTTACTGAGACTAAACTGTGGATAGGAACACACTGAAAAGTGATCAAGTTGGAGTAGGTTGAACTTTTCAGATGGTTTGGTTAAGAGCTCAGGTGGTGTGTGGTGGATTTCACCTACTTTTTAACTGTTTCCTGATGGGCTTATTGGGATCCAGCCAGCGCTGTAAAATATTGATAAGAACAGACTTAGAGTCACTCTGCACAAAACTGGACCACATCGTTTCAATTATTCACTGGTGGCCGTCAACACAAACACAGAAACCTGCCAAAGGCTCACACAGATAAAAACAAAACAATCAAACAATCAAGATAATAAAACGGAAAAAAAGAAGGCTTGCGCTGAAACAATTAGTCACATTAATCGTATTAACTCATTTATTTAAATAATCGGCAACTAATTCAGTAAAAAATTACTCAGTAATTGGAGTATACAGACTCTAAAAAGGCTATTTGCTGAAAAACAACACAAAGCACTAATTAAGGCAAAACTGCACAAAAATATATACATTTTGCAAATTATAAACCGTCTGTGACATAAACATAGACAAATGATATGTTTATATCATAAATATATCATCTGTCGTGGACATTTATTAATGTAAATTAATGTATTAATTTATTAATGTCTATGACTGTCGTGGTAGAGTGTCATTCAGTAAATAATGACACTTTTAATTCAAAGTTGCTCTAAAAGTTGCATTGAAAGTCCATTAAAAGTGGCAACTTTGCATCAGTAACAAGATAATAACACTTTAATGCAAAGTTGCCACTTTTAATGGACTTTCAATGCAACTTTTAGCGCAACTTGCATTAAAAGTGTCATTATTTACTGAATGAGATTCATAAATGCTCCTTCATGTTCATGACAGATATTACGTCATGTTTAAATAAATTAAGTGTTACCAAATAAATCAACAAATTGGTGAACAGTATCTTTTTATTTAGCTTCAGATGCATATTTTGCCTTTGCTTCAAATAATCAACTGCACACTAAATGAATGCTATGGTAGTGCATTATATGGGACACTTTTACTAATTTTTTTTTAAAAAGTAATTGAATTATTAGCTTTAATGTATTGTTTAAAGTATTTTTAATATTAAGTAGTTCAATGAAATTTGAAAAATGTGCCAATTTCTTAATCTGATTAATAGATTTATCTATTGGAGGTCAACACAGAGATGCACGCTCACACTTAAGGGCAGTTTTAGAGAGATCAATTAACCTAACAGTTGTGTTTTTGGATTGTGTGAGGAAGTGGGAATACCCAGAGAGAACCCACGCAAGAATGTGGAGAACTAACCAAGATTGTATTTTCTTCAATGTATATAACATTTCAGATGCATTATTGTGCATCTATTCCTCAATGGGAGCAATCCCATAATTTAAAAACCTATTAAGCACCAGATGAGTTTTTGTTAGAATGTAAAACATTCGAAATAATTGCCTTTTTACACTCAAGTGTGGTAGATATTAAGTTAGACAAGTGAAACAGTATAAAGTCAGTTTTATAGAAGAATTAGAATCCCACAGAACTTTACTACATAAATCCACAATTGATGACACTACAATAACTTTCCACCAGCACACACACACACACACACACACACACTGCAGACTGAGAGCAGAATACTAACTGGTGTATCTGAGCCATCATCAGCCAGGTGCAGACCAAAGTAGTCTCTCTCGGTCAGCGCCAGGTGCTTAAACACGGCGTCCAGCAGCACCTGGCCGTGATCCGACTTCTGCGGAGAAGAAAAGAAAAACAACGAATAAGCTTGCTGCTCATTGTGTTGCTTGGCAAGCAAGTCTGCGAATCCCATCTTGCAGCTCCCCACTGAAAGGTCAGGGAAGGAACAGCGAGCGAGCCGAATCCCCTTTTCCCACCACAGACATCTAAATTATTTAAAAACACCCTCGCTGCTACAGAAACATTCCATCCATTTAAAATTTATCTGCAACTAGTCTGTGTTGAGCCTCATTTAATATGGTTCCAACCGCATTGGGGAGTGACATGTTTAAGGAATTAAGCTGATGAACTCCTGTGGGCTGCTCTTTTTTTAAATTTATATCCATTTTGAGCAGAAATATATTACCACAAACACTTAATGATGGTATTTTCACATTAATGAATGGTATCGATCTGCTAAAACAACTTAATTCAAATCCAGCTGACTTAAAAATCATCCAAACAGAAGTTAGACCTGACCGTGCATTCAAAAGAGAGAAAATAATTTGACTTTTGGATGGACTGTGGTGAATTGGATGAGAGCCAGACAGCGAAATGTCACACTAATGGAAGCGGGAAAAACGTAAACAAGGGGAAGCACATCAAAGAGTGAACAAAGTGCCACTTAGAAAAGAAAGAAGGGCTGGAAAAAGCGAGGAATAATCGATCGAATCCATCATTAAAACCTCATCGTTCTGAGAGAGCGTAGGACGGGCGAGAGGATAAACTGTGGGAACACAAGTGGAGCAGAAATTCACACCTGATCCTGTAACTTTGAGAGCAAGAGGGAGAAGCCGAGTGTGGAACGCCATCAGCGCTCCCATGGGAGAAAAATTACACACATACACATGCAGAGACACAGTTTGTGCTTTCGTCCACTTCTCCTGTTTGCCCTGGTGACACAGTTACACAGTTTTACAGTGCAGAGTGTGTGAGCGAATGATAGCTGACAGTTGACATGTTGACATGGCAGCCCTCTAGGAGAGCTGGCAGTGTGCGTGCGTGCCTGTGCGTGTATGTCTAGTTGACGTCTGTCAAAGCTCCATTAAATGTTATTGCCTGGGTGCCCCTCTGTTCTTTTTCAGCATTTGAACTTGTGAAGTGGTGTAAAACAACTGCTGGAAATAATTAACATAACAGCAATCGGTTTACAATAAGGCCGTTAGGGCAATTGAAGTGGTTTTGCTCGTCTTGTTGGCAAAACAAAAGTCCTATTAGATCAGGGGTCTCAAACTCCAGTCCTCGAGAGCCACAGTCCTGCAACTTTTAGATGTGCCTCTGCTGCACCACACCTGAATAGAATAATTAGGTCATTAGCAAGACTCTGGAGAACTGATCTACACAAGGAGGAGGTAATTAAGTCATTTCATTCCAGTCTTTTGTACATGTGGCACATCTAAAAACTGCAGGACAGCAGCCCTCGAGGACTGGAGTTTGAAACCCCTCTATTAGATGGAGAACATGTGCGAAGATCAATATTTAAGTGTTACCACAGATTCTCACTTAGATCTAGGTCTGGACTTTGACTAGGCCATTGTAACGTGTTTACACACCTGTTTTGTTGTGAAAAGGGCATTTTCACACCCTCTTCACTGATTGATGTAACTCTGATTACATCTAATTGGCCAAACTCTACTGATATGTAGAAAGAAAATGAGAGTCCCTTTCAAATAAAATAGCCTACACACAAAGCGATGATAAATTCTCATGATCTAGTTGCATCCCACTTATAGAGATAGGCAGGTACTTTACCAGCACATATGGCCATTATTTAGAACAATCAAATAACTATGTTACCTTTAGTTGCTATAAAAATGCCAAATATGACTTAAAAGAAATTTGACTTTGTAATTTAACACCTTGAAATTCGGCCTCTGTCTCTTTAAGGAATTCCTGCACTTTCTGAAACGTTGCCTTCCGAAAGTCTTTGCAACGATTTTACCAGCGTTCCACTGAGAAGTTGGTATAATGAGCTCAGCAGATGTTTCACCAGGTGTTTACTAACTGCTGCTGGCTAGTCTTAAGGAGCTGATTGGGATTTCATTCTCGAAGGCGGCGCTCGGTCCACTCCGGCATTTTGTACAGCTGACTGGCTGCCATGGGTTATTGAATAATTTCTCAAAAATGCATGAAGGAACATTTCAACATGTTGTGGAGACATTATAACATGGTCTAAAGCTCAGAAATGTCAATTGTACATAATACTGTCCTATTAAAAGAAAAATAGAAGTGAAAAACATTTCTGCTTGTATCCCTCTGCTATGAAGACACATTTATCCTCTCTACATGAGAACTCTAGAGCTTTTCCAGTGGTTCTCCTTTGTATGATGCAGCTTTTCAGATGGATGTGTGAACCCTCTGTGAGTCTCACTGCGCTCCCTGAAAGCGTGCACACCGAATGTGAGCCAGTGCAACAGCAAACAGCCGTATGTTGTTGAAATAAAAACGGAGTCACACAGGCAAACAGGTCCGCGTGCGGTCCTTTTCAGTTGTCTTACCGAACAAAAATTTTAAGAGTAGCTGATGGTTCGAACTCACGGAGAATGTGTCACGAAGTGTCACACAATGTAAACTACTGGAGACTTTCAAAGGGGGGAAAAAAACGAGCAAAAGAATGCAAATAAAAGTAAAAAGAGACACTGAGGGAGACAAGAGAAAGCATGGAAGAAAAGAGGTGATTGACGATGCGACCGGGTGAGACAAACACTCTTTGTGCCGACTGAAAAAGTGTCTGTGTGCATGAGAGTGAGGAGAGAGGAAGGAGACATGGTGATAGAGAGCAATCACGAGAGACTGGCTGAGAGCGGGAGAGAAAAGGGGAGTGAAGGGGGAAGATGTGATGATAAGTTTTATACCCTTGGGGTTTATCTTTGGCATCAAAGTGAAAAAAAAAGACCCACAGACAGCGGCTGGAGTGACACTGAAGGGGAAATCCCAGTGTCTGTGTGCCTAGTGACACATGGACTTCCCTTTTGCAACAGAAAGCAAGACTGAACATGGAGGATGAGGTTGTATTTGAGGAGAAGGGAAATTCAGGAACATTACAGGAAGACTGTCCAGACAGAAAAGCATGCTCATAAAATAAAATTTTATACTTACATGCATCAAACCAAAAACAAATCATGTCTTCAGTACTTTCTAAATTACTTTCTCTTCTACCTATAGATTTTTGGCCCAGACTCCTGGTTAAACACTTAATTAGTTGCTTGCAAAATAAATTCTTATCTCAACATTTAAACCACAATAATGGTCCTAACTCCAGCCACCTTTAAAGAATTTAATGGTTTAAATGCAACTTGACAGATGAGTAAAAGAAAGAACATTCTCTGCAAAGCCCTTTTTATGTCTGGATTTTAACTGGATTATTCAATGCAACTCTGGATAGGTTTATAGCTGTATGACGAACCTCTGACTAGGGGTGGGCATTTATCGTATCATTTATCATTATCGTGATACATTTCTGAGGGTAATCATTTCAATTTATTGTTCTTACAATAAATTCCAATAAATGATTAAAACTCCCAAAACTGTTCATATTAGTGGGATCATTAGTTTTACTAGGTTTTGCAACATTTGTTCATATAAAAAATATCAATAAACTTGAAAATATGATTAAATGCAGTTACTGTGTGCAATAACTTGTTCATCACACTTGTTTATGTGACTGGTGAATGCGTATTGCAAACGGGATTGTTTTTCAAGAGCAGTAGTTCTGTTTGTGAGGCTATGATTGCTGTGAAACAAAGCCATAGTTACCTAAGAAATACCAGTTAATAGTTCTAATCATCACTTTTACCGTTATCATGACAGTACCACAATATATTACCACAAAACAGTGTGATTAGAAGATAGGTGTCACGTACAGCAAACTAATCAGCTAATTTGAATTGTCTTCATTATCTTTGGACCAGCAATGAATTTGAATGAGATCAAATAAAGTCTCTGGATTTACACATTCCTGCCCAAATTCACTCTCACTACAGTAAGGAACAGATACCTATGAACATGCTCCAAGCTGGACAATAAATACATTTTATCTGTGATCATATTTTCTATTTTTTGAGGATTTAATTTTTGGAAAACTTGAATTTTCTTTTTTTTTTTTTCCACCAATGCACTTCTTGCGTTTTTATGATTCAAAGTAATGTTACTCCACCCAAAAACTGCCTTTTTTTTTGACAGCATGTTTTAAAGCTTCGACCTATTTTGACTTTGATTTCAGGTGAACTCAGAAAGAATGTCTGAGCTATAAAGCCTTTTATTTTTGAGATATTTTCTGTCGTTTGAGAAAAGCTCTGGAAATAAAGAAGAATAAAACAATAGGAGATTTTATTTTTAAGCTATATCGCCCATCCTTAACTAGAATCAAACCAGACATTCGCCTGTTATAGTGACACTTGAAAATGGAGAAGTGGCTCTGCATTTAGCTCTAAATACTCTGTATTTAGTTCCAACCATGCTCCCATCAACTCTTACCAGCTTTTTTGTCTCGTTATGGGTAACCAGACTTTCTCTTTCTCTTTTTATTGGTGAGAAAGTTAGTGTTTCCTGGAAATGGCAAGAAACTTACCAGCACTGGTTTTTTACTGGTGGCATAAAAAGCCCCACAGTGATATCATGCTGAGCTGGTCTCCATTCAACCAGTTTGATTTAGTAAAGAGGAACAGCAACTGCGTCATGTTCCCCAATCACTGTGTGAAATTGAGATTGTAGATTTTACTGAGAATTATGACCTCAGTGAACGACTAAATCAAATGCAATACGCAAAAAGTTGAAGTGTTGTAATCACAAAACAACTAAAGATAGATTAAAGGACATTTTGTGTAATTTTATAAGGAACTATAAGGTTACGTTTGGAAATTGATTCAGACATGTTGGTAATAAGAGAAATTATGCATTTATTTCCACATCTGGTAATATTAATGTGGTCTGTAAAGCAAAGTGATGCTGCTTTTAGCTCTGCTGCATACTTTATGACCAAATACCTCTTCCAGGCAGCTGAATGTTTACATGGAGAGCAGTGGTTACTATGGTAAACTCTGCAATGCATCTAAATAAATTATCCCTCTGACCTTTTTCTCTATTATTTGAAAGAATCATCCATCAACCTGAGCTTTTAAGCTACTCCTCAAGCTTTCTATCTACTACTGATTCTATCTGATGTTAATTATAATTTCCATCTATCAGAGATCACCCATGCAGCCTCTCGCATGCACATAAGCTCGCTGGTTTCCATGACAGTAAGTGACTGCTTCTGGATTTTCACTCTCCACTAGAATCACTGGCGGGCGGCCAGAAAGAGGATCAATGGAAGTATTGTTGCTTGGAGGATGGCTCGTCTTTCCAGGAAGTTGCTGCGGCTGTAGGCTTCTGATCAATGACTCCGACAGAGACCGAGTCGTTTCATTCAGCGTCACGCGGGGAGGACTGAGTAGTGCTGACGGAGCCGAGGACGAAAGCTCCCAGAAAAAGAAGACAATTTGATAAGTTTCAAAGAGATGTTTCTGGCACTTTTAATAAATAGTCAAAAGTTATAGTTTTTATAAATTAATTTAAAATGGATAGATCTTTTATTGTTCCCAAAAATTCTGGTTAAGAAAGAGTGTTTATAGAAATTTTCCATGACTAAGATCAATTTTTAAAAAAAACTGCAATAAAAATAAAAAAATTAAAAAGACAACTTCTTCTTGTAAATGATATCTTCATACAGCAACCGTCTTCCGTCAGAGGCCTCTTTCATTCACTGCAAGACCAACTGCTACTGGAGATACTTCCTGCCCACAGCATCCTCCTCCATTACAGCTCTTTGAAGATATGGATCATATGAGTAACAACAAGTACGGTTGGACTGAACTGAAAACTTGCTAGAAGCACCAGAAGTCTTAAGACTGGACTGGATGTTCATCTTCCAGTAAAGCAGGAAGCTTAAACACATGGACAAAACTACAAGAGAACAGTTTGGACCAAAGCATATGCTACTGTGAGAATAGCATAGTCAAATTTCAGCAACAGATTTTTAATAGACTTGTTTACCACAGACACTCTCAATTCAATCTGACTGACAAAGACAAACTTAAGAGACAGAACAAATTTGCATTTTTAATAAAAACTTCAAACTTCTCTTTTTCTTTACCACTTTGTGTTGACCAATCATATAAAATATGTTTTCTGACTGAAGCAGTGTTTGATCCATATATCTTTCGGTTTTCCTTCTTGGTCCCTCCTCCCTGCTCCAAATTAATTTCACTTTTAAATCACCTTAATTTTGACCTTATTTATTTTGAATATTCAAAATTTTGTCATATTTAGCGTTAAACAACCATTTTAAATAACTTGAGAATTTGTGTATTCCTTTATAGGGTCTATTTCTCATGTCAAGCATTTAGTTTTTCAGACCAACAATTTAATATTTTATTCCGAGGGGGTTGTCTATGATCCCAGCTCAGAATCCGCAGCAGTAAACCACACATAAAGAAGATTAGAAAGCACAATCACCAAGCAGCAGACACAGAACGGCTTTGTTAAGTATGCATTTCATACTTTTATGAATAATATGGCTCCACACACATGTGCTGTTTTCAACACAATAAGGATATAGTCTGTCAAAAAGAAGCAATTTTTGACTCAAAGGGAATTTCCAGACTCATGCCAACATACATTTGATCAAACACATGACAAAGAGCCTCATGGAGCCAGAAAGACAAATGACTGTAAATCATGAGCTTGTTTGTCACTTCCATTTCTGGTTCATCCATGTGTTTCTAAAAGCGACGACTCGTGATGAGACACTTGGGCCAATGAACTTAATTATTGCTGTGGAAAAGAAAATGGACATAAACAGTGTGGGTTGGGTTTTATTTACATGTATTCCAACAATGGTGTACAGATATATGAAACCTCTAAGCCAGATTAAGATGAGGAGGTGAGGAAGAGAAAGGAGAACTGTGAGTGGAAATGGGGAGAAACATGAGAAGATATAGGGGTATTTTTAGTGTAGTACGTATATTTGGTAAGAGATGCTAATACATCCAGAAATTTTTTTTTTATATTTTTTAAAGAACATAATTAAATTGAGTCATACAGAAGCAAGTACAATAAATCTGATAATCATCCAAAAAAGTATTTATTTGAGTAAAAAAAATATATATATGTATATTTTAAATGCAGAAATTATATATCAAGGCCTTATTGTGATTATGGGAAAGACTGCTAACTTGATATGTGAGCAGTCACTGAATTTTGAGGGGACAACAGAAAAGGTCTATGCTGACTGTTCATTGAGGACTGTCTTTGGAAAGTTGAGGGAAAGGAAAAAGTGTGGCAGAAAAGCAACAGGGATAGCCCCAGTCTTGAGAGAAGTGCAAAGTAAGAATGTTGTGGTGTGCAATTATGCAATTATTTAACTATTTCATGCAATTAACTGCATGAAAAAGTTAAATAAGCTTGATCATTTTCATTCTGATCGTAATTTATTGTTTTGTTTTTTACAGAGATGTCATTATCCATTTTATTTATGTTTTATTTTGGATATTTAAAATATCTTCCATGTCTCATATTAAGTATAGTTTACAAAATTGAAGCTTATTGGTCTTTGAGAGGGCAAACATGTATGATTATGGTACAATCAATATATTACTTAAATCAGGGGTGTCCTCTTTCCAAATTAGAGAAACTTTTCCTTTTGACGTGGAAATCAAGCTCTCAGAATGTTGGGACATGCACAGAGATGCAGATTTAATTTTCCAGCAGCTCAAACAGAATCTATGAAGGACTATCAAAAGGAAGATGAGAGAAACACCAGAGGAAATAATAATTCAGAAGAGCTGAAAGCTGCTATTAAAGCAAGTTGACCTTACTTAACCCCACAGCAGGCAGGCTGATCACCTTTCATGCCACACTCTACTGGTGCAGTAATTCAAGCAAAACGAGTCCCAACCAAATATTGAGTGCATACAGAAACCAGTAAATGTCTGACATGTCTGTTTTAATTTGGTTTCATGTAATATCCTCTTCTAAAAACTGAACTTAGGGTTTCCATTAGCTGGTAGTCATAAAATAAAAAGAAATTAAGGCCTGCCATATGCACTCTGCATAATGAATCTATATAAACCCAGTTTCACTTATTGAACTCAATTACTGAGATTAATTACCTCTTAAATGACAGTCTAAATTATTAACAAGCACCTGTACACGGCTTTACCACTTACATAAAAACCAGGTGGCAATGTGTGAATGATAAATAGCTCATGGTGCTTTTATCCCTTTAATGCACTGGGATACTTACGTTGACTTTGAACGCCTGCACAGTGTTGTCCAGCAGCAGCACGTTGCACACAACCTGTGTGTGCTGCCTGTCTCGCTCCAGCTCCGTCGCCCGGACATTGTAGGATCTGCCAGCAGGCAAGCGGAAGCGCGCGCTCATCACGCTCCTACCAGGCTCTGCAACAAGCAAATACAAGGCACAAAATGAAGACGATGTGTTAGAAAAAAAAAGAAAAATTGCTTGATTATTAAGCTTTGCTCAAACCTGTAACATTTAGGCTGCAAATAGATTGCTAACAATGCAAAACCTCCTGTTGCAAAGCAAACGAGAAATGCGGGAGAGTAAAAGATATAGCCGATGTATGTACAGTGTGTTGTAGTTTTATACAAAAGACTCAGTGAAGGCAGCCAGTGAGCAATGCAAGCCTGTGCAGGTACAGTGAGGCAGCAGAGAATGTGTTTCATCAGAAAAGAATGTATATCAGAGGGCAAGCTCAAACCTTCATAAGTTTTGAAAAAAATGAAAATAAACATATAGTAGGTAAAACATGGGTTAAAATCAATCAATCAAGATTATCTGCATAGCACATTTCAGTAACAATTCAGTGCTTTACATAATAAAAATACAAAAATACAGTCATAAAAAACACAAAACAGTTCTCACAACTACAATTAGGCAGGAATAATTATTCTAATGATTTGTATGTTTTGACAAAAAAAAAAACACCCTTCAAATGCCAACTTTTATTGGTTAAAAATGTCCCTGATGTTTTTGTTTACCAGATGATTTTAACAGTGACACAAGCTTTTAGTTTAAGTCGTATGTTAAATCTAGCAAACCATAATGAAAATATTATGAAATTATTGCAATAAACAATAATATTATCATTTGGAACCATTTGAACTAATGTATTGATAATGGCATAATAATGCAAATAAACCTGTGAATGTCAGAATAACAAACTTAATCGGATGATAAATTGTTCCCATAATTATTGCAATAAATGACAATATTGCTGTTTTGAAACACTTTTGCAGTAATATATTGATAATGATGTAATAATGCAAGCTCAACATCTCAAAGACTAACTAACCCCACACTGCAACCGGAAGACATTTAAATATTCAAAATAAAACTACAACCAAAAACAATAAAGAGGAAATAAAATCCATAAACAATTATCAGAATAGAAATGATCAAACTCAATTTAATTTATCATGTAATTAATTGACATGCTTAATTTTTTATTTTTGGACTGTTTTAAATTTAGCTTGACTGTAGTTGTATATGATTAAACGAGATTCAAGTATTTTTAAAACATTCAGTAAAATTTAGGAAAGTAACCAAAACCAACTAATGTCAACTAGTCATTCAAATTTGAATACATCTATCTCATATTCTAGGTAAATCCTATACCACACTGAATAATATCTCCTCCTATGATTGTGAGTGGCTGGTAGATGATGGCAGCTGTGTCTCATTTTCTCATTATTACAGGATTAACAAATCAAAATTACTTTGTTTCACACATTGTGACGCTTACTGCCTCCATGTCTGACTAAATGACTCAAGACAAGTCAAGACCAGGCCAAGAACTAAACTCCAGTTTATGTAGTTCAGAACAACGTTTTTGCATTTTGCTGAATATTATAAGCTTGCGAAATGGGAGCTGCTATATGAATACCAATAGCCTGGTGAGTGAATGCTTCACTTTTAATAATCTGTGCATCTTGAGGGTTTGCTGTGCATGCCAATGGCTTGTCATAACAGATTATCTCAAAGCTCAGAGACCACTAGCATATGGTGAGAATGAATACTCACTAATAGCTACAGAACAATCCACCACCACCACCCTTACGGAAACATCATACATCTGTACAGAGCGTGCTTTCTTGCACACTTTCTGTTACTTCATCTTTTTACCATCCATAATGGCTCATAACCAAAGCAGGTAAATGAAGTGCTTTTCACAAGTGACCTTCCATGTACCATAATAACATCATTCCATTTAGTTATTGTATTAAAGGCTTGCTGGCCTTGGACCCAGGAAAGGAAAACATGAAAACATAAACAAAAAGGACTATATCACAGAGATCTTTCTGCTGTAAAATGTTAAAGCAAAGAAATGTGTATACATGATGGAAAATTTCTTCCCTTATTCAGTTGCATTTCTCCACTACACTGTCTTATAAAATAAAGTGAGAAATCTGGTTTGAGGGTTTTTTCCCCGTTTGGTTTATAATATGGCTGATGTAAACAATTATTTTAATTTTCAAGTAATATATCGATTGTTCTAACTATTAATCAAGTAAAGAATTGTCCCGTTCTGTAGAAGCTACTTAAGCTAGTAAAAGAAATATATGAAAGTGAAAATGCACGTAATAAACAATTATTTTCTTTTTCTTTTAAATAAGGAAACATTTTATATGATTCGAACATCACTTAGTCTCAAGCTTGAAGTATAAAAGAATTTTGAAAATACATAGTCCTCATAATCTATTTATTTTCACGTCATTACTTTTCTTGATCAGAAAGTACCTGTAATATTAGCCTAAATAAGTTTTTGATTCTGTACTAACAATCATAGATGAAAGTTTGAGTCTTTTGCAAAGGGAACAAAAATGTCATCTGCTAGCAGCCACAAATGAGCTTGATGCATGTAATGGATGTTTCCTGCTGACGCGTTTTGGCATCAAGCCCTTGATGCCAAAACGTTAATTGAAACTAACAGAAACGTTAATTAAATTTTTTTAGTACACAAACCAAAAGGTTTTCTTTTTTATATAGTTAGAGTGATCCCACACTTTTGACAATTTTTGTCTGTTTCTTGGTTGCGCTTCTTTCTGTCCCTTGAATCCCGCTTCATAGCTGCTAAAGCCCTTAGCATTCATCAACATCTCATTGGCAGAAGAGGATGTTGCGCAACACAAATACTTACACTGCCGGAACACAGCATGCTAAATAGTAAAACATAGTTTAACATAGTCACAAAGAATTTTAAAAATTGAGTTCTTCGAATCATTCAATGGATTGCTACAGCTCTAGTTTATAACAAATAATTCAGTTTTAGACACACCTGTCCAAAGAATATTATTTCAGAATTCTTGGTCTGTGTCTACATTTTCTGTGTTAAACTTCAGTTTGACCTTTGTGATTTTCCTCATTGTAAATCTCCCATGAAAGTTTAACTTGTGCAAGTTCTTTCCGACTGTGGAGGAATGTAATTTCATGCTAGGTCATGCTGTGATGTTTTTGGTTTTAGGAAACATCTTTGGATCTTGCAGTCAGCTTAGGAAGTGAACTTGCTTGGATGGCCAGAGTAACTCAGAAAAATACAGGACAACACTGGCATTTCATAACATTTTTTCAAATTTGGCTAAGGGTTCTTTCAGACTAGCCCTTTTAGTTCAATTGCCTAGAAAGTCTGGTTTAATGGGGAGGAGTGAATGCACAATCAAACTGATGTGGACAGTTTTAGCCGTACTTGGTGCAGCATCATCACAGACAAAGCGGTGAACAAGTTGCTCAGATAGTTTGGTTCATTTAACAGAGCACTGTGAAAGAGAACAGATGAATATATAACAAATGCTGTAGTTCTGGACCCCAATTGAACCGAGTCTACAGGACTATCAGGTGTGAAAACACCCTAAAAGACAAAATGCAAAGTGATCAGAGAGGCTGCCAAGGGTTTGACAACCGCACTAAAGGTGCTGCAAGAATTTTCAATGAGCGTCCAAGACTGATTAATCAATTAATCTTCAGAACAAACAACAAATGAATCCATTGTAAAATAATTGTTAGTTGAAGTCCTGGTTATTACTTTGTCATTATTACCACTATATACCATCTTTTTTCCAATGGAATGAGTTCTATGAGCTACACTTTCCCCAGGAAGTAGACACTGGGCTATTTGTCTGAAAACCACACATTCTTTAAATTTCACATGCTAAAATACACAAACATGGCTCATCTGAATATGGAAAATGCCATTTCTGTGAGTAGCAGTTGTACAAAACACCTCTGCTGCTCTCAGAGGAAATTCTCACACAGCTAAGAATCCCACACAGGAAAAGAGCAAATGTCTTTTACAGAATGTGCGTGTCATGCACACAATAATATTACTATGATGTAATCAAGTGACAAATAGATGAAAGGATGAGATTCATCACTATCCATCTGATTCATAACAGCAGGCGACAGAGCTTCCCACCTCCACTTGGAGTGGGTATATAATATTGGCTCGTGTCATGTTATGCGTCTGTGATTGGCAAGATGTGCAGGTTTAATGTCGCTCTTCTGCCCGCCAACAGAACAACCACAAATAAATAATCTGGCACGCACAAATGCAGAAGTAGAGGCACGAACCCACAAACATGTGCAAGCGTACCAACAAAGGCAGGCAGGCACAGTGACGCTGTCAGCAGGATGGTCAGCCCGGCAGAAGCGGATGCTGAGATGAAGCCATGCAGAAAGAAAAACAGAGTGAGCCTCGCAATGACGAATAGGACTCATGGATGGTGAAGATGGACTTTATCCACGTGGTGCATCATCTTTTTTCACAACAGCTCCTCCACTCATCATTTTATCTAATCACAAAATGTGATCCAAAATCAAAGTAATGATCTTTTCTTTTTTAGCTGTGGGAAAGCAAGCAGCAGACAGTCTCTGCTTGTCATATTGTTTACTTTTATTTGTTAACGCTTAGTGGTCTGACTGCTTCCTGCTCTCTCACAGTAATCAGCCTGTCTCATCTCAAGCCCCCGCTGTAAATGTCGCCAGAGCACAAACAGCATCTGAGCACAATGAAGTGGAGTGTCACATCAACTTTGGGTTAGGAGAGGTCAACACATTGCTTCACTTTAATCAGACAAGTTGCCCCGGAAAAAATGTTCACACTGCTTAACAGCATCTTCAAATTAAAAGGTTAAATACCGAAACATTTTAAAAAATTAATTCAGTACTTGAATAAGGGTGTTTTCACACCTGACAGTCTGGGAGACTCTGTTTGATTGAGGGACAAGATTGCAACATTCACATTGCAAACAATCCAAACCCTTTAGAAAACCTGTGGTGACATTGCACCAAGAACCACTGAAGGAAAAGACACAATAACTGCTCAAGACATGAGCGCAACTTCCTTCTTCACCAAATGTAAATCAAAATGGAGTAGCATCTGATTTTAAAAGTTGTAGGATTTCTGTTTTGTTTTTGCCAAAAGATGGCATGTTTGATTAGGTTGCATTTATCCAAGCTATTGCCTGCTTCCTGTTCTTGAAACGCTCTCCAGTCTGCTTGGCATTCAGATACGGATTTGAGAGAGTTCACTTCAACCAAATTGAGACAGAGGTTTTTAGGCAGACGATAATGCCCTTTTTGGTTCACATCAGAGTTTGATAACACATTCACATCTATGCAAATGGATTGGACTTTCCAGGCAAATAAACTAAAGTTCGATTAAAGCAGACTAAACAGGACTGGAATGTATCATCATATATTTTACCATGTCATCACTGAGCAGTTGAACTGCATGAATATCACAAACATTGTTTTCTTTAGCCCAGGATGAGCCATTTATATCCAAAGTTGCCACAGGCCAATTCTGCCAAGTTGCATCATTGTGTGTCTGAAGTGGTACAAAAGAAATGGGACAAACTAGCAACAGGGGTTGTGCATTAGAAGTAGAGGGGGATGTGGATGTTATTCATAAATGTGTCTGGGTCACAGTTTTTAATGTAAAACAAACTGTCTAAATTGTAAAAAAAAAAAAAAAATAAATAAAAAAAATAGCAGGATAATAATTCTAACATTAGAAGAGGATGGCTGTTTTTAACAGGGTTGCTACATATTTGTCATGTCAAAGTCCTGTACTTTTCCAGCCATTTCTTCCTGGCACAGACTTTAAATATGGAACCAGCAGGAAGAAAAGAGTGTTGGCTGGTTGGCCTAATAATGGATTAACATATTAATGGATGGATAAAATGAACAAACAGAAGGGTGGATAAGTGGGAATGGAAAGAGATGGTTAGTTGGGTCAGGGACAGATGGAAAATGGACAAAATTATTGAAGGAAACCTGGATGGGAGGACAAATAGATGAAAGAACACAAAAACACAGGATTAGATAAATGGACTATGGGAAAACGAATGGATAAATATATAGGTATTAGAATATTTTGTATTTGTTCAAGAGGGGCAAAAGTGACAATATGTTTTTAAAAATTAATTACTTGGTCTTTTATTTTCATCCCTGAAAAATATTGCTTTAAATACAACACAAACATTATTAAACAGGCTACTTCAATTCATTTGTTACATTAGGTAACAGGTGACTTACTCGAAACAGAATAATTCCATTTAATCATATTTCAATTATGTGGGTATTTATTGATGCTCTCATCTAGCTAAGCTTGAAAGCATAATCAGTTAGTCTGCCATAATGATACAGTACAAATCTTATAAAGATAACTTTTCCCCTGGTAACATTAAAATTGTCCATCTCTAATGATTCATCAGTGAAAG
The DNA here is from genome assembly GCF_019740435.1 of Gambusia affinis. Classification (NCBI taxonomy): domain Eukaryota; kingdom Metazoa; phylum Chordata; class Actinopteri; order Cyprinodontiformes; family Poeciliidae; genus Gambusia; species Gambusia affinis. The sequence continues at coordinate 23,948,108 of NC_057878.1, forward strand.
GACAGACAGTTGGAAAGATAATGGATATTAGGATGGAAGGAGATAAAGTCTGGAATACAAATATTTTCCAGAACATATCTAGACTGTGCAAGACTCTTGATGTTAGGTAAATTAAACTGATGTAAAAAAAAAAAAAAAGCAATGATAGAGGCAACATGCTTTTATAAAACTTGAAAAGATCCATTTATGTGGATTTTGTTTGATTAGATGTGTGCAGGTACGCCCCACCTTCAAAAAAAGGAACGGTCTCATACAGGTTTTGGTGCTCTACTAAAAAACTGTAACAGCTTTCTTAAGACTTTGTGTCAAATGGAACATGACACTGGATACTGTGTGCCTTTTAAAAGCCTGAAGGAAAAATAATGGATGGTAACAAATCAACTAACATTTGGGTGTTTCTTTCTTTGTGCAAACAATTGCTTACTGCAACTATTTCAGTTGTGTTTTTTTTTGTTGTTGTTTTTTTAAACTGTTCCAGTTCCGTCGTATTGTACCATTCTCAATTGTACTCTATTCTATTGACAATGTTCCATAATTTTCTGCACCGCTGTGTTCTTTTCAGCGTTGCTCTGCTGAGCTGGACAGGACGGCTTCGCTCCCCTGAGAGAAGCCTCCGGAACTCCGGAAGCATGCTGCCATTATTGCTTTCTGCAGTCAGCAGAGCTTACAAACATGCGGCAGAGCATCTGCGTACGTCCGAATCTGTGTGTTTGCACTATAAGAGCCCGTGACCCTGAAGCTTCTCTCCCCGGTGGGCTTCTCTCAACTTATGGCAATCGCAGACAGCCCTGCAGCATTCCTGTCGGCTCTGCATCAAACATTCTTACTTTAGCAGATAATGTAAACATACATTTGCATTATTTAACTTTAAGGTCAGGCATGCAAAAAGCCAAGCCAAACAACAATCTTGGTACAGATGTAGACTGACAACAAATGAACTTATTTGTCCCATACAATTCTATTAATGCTCTAATTTCTTCAAAGTAACTCAAAGGCATGCATACAAATGCTCTGATGCTTTGAAACAATTGAAATATATTTAAATAGACTCTAGCTTTAAAAAAAAACAACACACATGCACACACACGCACAGTAGTTGTGCATAAAAACACTCTACAGTGTTTCACAAAGCAAAAACTAGGCCAGAAACAAACAGGTGGTCAATTACAGATGGTACTACTTGGTCAGCAACAAGAATAAAATGCATTTATTCAGACATAAAACAATGTTTATATGTAGAATAATTATAGATCTGTGTGGAAACAGAAAACACCCAAAAAGAATGAACTAACTTTTCTTATGTATTCCTGTGGTAAAGTGTACTTTACCAACAGAGTCACACAATGTTGGTTGATGGTAGATTCAAAAGATAAAAATATCTGCTTTTTTCTGACCATCTTTATTCACCTACGACATACCAATCTGAAACAAAAATTCTCACTAAGATTAAAGTTCTGAGTCAAACGCTCATGATACCAAATTACACTTGTTAGCATCACACACTGGGACCTATAGAAGGGGTTCAGGTGTGGCTACTATATGTCAAATGAATAAAAACAGTTGTAAAACAGCTTGTATGCATGCTTAGGTTTCAGAAACTGCACTTCACTTTCAGTTCTCTCTGTAAAACACCCATACGACCAAAACAAAGGAACTGGGAGTAATAGTACCCTGGCTGAGGTGGCCACATTCAAACCCAGTCATTTATTATTGACAAAACAAAACAGCATTAATATTAAGCATCGTCAGATGAAATAATAATGCTGACTGAGCAAACAGCCAAGGAACCACCGTAAAAAGCCCCAGCCTCTACTAAACTTCAGCATGCATTAATGCCAAAAGGTGACATCACATTTTCTACACACTTCAGTTGAACTTGAAGTGAGTTTGTTTTTATATTAAGACCAGCTTTTACTTAAACAAAAATATGCATTCTGATAAGAGGTTACCCAAACACAATAAGTATAATTTTAAATAACCAACCCATCAGTTGGTCAAGGTAAAAAACCAACGAAGCAGACTTAACTGCTGGTATGGTTTGTAGGCCGATTATGCAAATTGTAGCCATCAGTGCCAAGAAGCAGGCATTTGCTTGTGCACGCAAACACACACAGCTATTCATGAAACCTAACACCTGTCACAGAGGATTCTGCTGAATCAACGATGCAGATGATTGAGGCTTGTAGCAGCTTCCGTTCAGCTCATTCTGGAAGCAGCCCTGTGTTCGCCTCCTTTAGATGCAACCCGCAACTTCTCGCCTCTGACCATCACAACAGGTTTATTATGTCATCCAGGTCATATTAGTTTTTTATTCCCTTCCCCTGCCCTTGTTATTGTCAACATACCTTTGCTTCCCAGGCTTCTTTCTGATCTTTGACATCTTTTGATATTCCACACATTCTTTGCTTCCATCTCACCTTTTCTTCTTGGCTAGTCTATCACAATAATACCCCTAAAGCTAAGTCAAATTCATTTGCCCTTTTTCTGAAATTATTATCGCACTGAATATTTTAAGTGACTGCGTGGAGTAAACTCAAGCTGCAAAGTAATGATAGTGTTTGGAAAAAAATATGCTTTTCTGTTTCTGTAATGCTTCTTGAAAGCAGTATAGCAATTATATTGGATCATTCCAACAGTTTATAGCATCTTAAGCGCCCACAAATGAAAGATGCTTTCATGCAGTGGGTATCAACTGTTGGATCTCGAAACTGGATAGAACCCTCTTAAATTGTCCATGTGGCATAGAAAATTAGACCGTGACAACTCCTTTCAAAATTGTTTACATCTGTAGTGAAAACAAGTCTGCTGGATCAATGTAAAGATGAAAAATAAAAAAATCCTTCTGCGATTGGAATGGTTTATAACACTGGATAAAAACAGAAATCCAGCTTGAACATAGGCCTGTCTCGATAAAACGATAAATCAATTAATCGTACGATAAATTAAAACTATCTACGTCATTTTAATTATCGGCATTATCGTCTCTATAACTCATAACTCTCATAACTATCTCCTCATGGTGTGTAAACGCCTCCACTCCTTTCACTTTTTTTGAATTTACATACAGCACAAAGGTCACAGCGGTGGCTGGGTAAAAGCCCTCTTTTTGAGGTTTCCTGCTTTCAGCTAACATAGCAAGAAACATGCCTAAAAGTGCTCTAAATTAATTAGCACAACTTTTGCATTTACATTTGTTTGAGCAAACAAGCAAGAAATACATAAAAATACAAGTTTTCTTTACAGCAAATCCATTTTAGTTGAGAGCTTCTGTATGAAAAACCTTTTGTAAACTACAAGATTTTTCTTAAATAAACAGAAAATAACTTAAAAGATGATACTTGGTTGGCACATTCTGCAGCGTAGAAATATAAAAGAGAAAACCTACACAGAATCTTCAGATTAGAAACATGAGCAGGGTGTGACAGTGCTCTTTTAATTATAAAACAAGACGCCCTCCTTCGTACAGTATGCAGCGCATGTGCACAAACACACATTCTTGTATCACAGCTCCCAGCATGCGCAAAGAGAAACTGAAAAGCATGTAGACAGAAAAGCAGGTCTGATTAAAGCAAAGCAGCACATTCCCCTGATTTTTTGTTGCTTTCCCGCTGACGCTGGCACCTTTAAATGTTACCGGGGTCGAGTTCTGAGCACTTGGCAGATTTCTACCTGCACCCACCCCAACCTTGCACATTCCTGCCCCGCCAGCAGGGAGGCCAGGTGTTCTGCAGCAAAAAAAAGAACAAAAAACATACACCCTTCTGCTGATAGGCGCTACACTGCCAGATCTAGGCAGCCACAATCACACATCATTTTATTAAAACCTCACACCAAGATGTCAGACTGAGATATTTCTCTTAATTAAAGTAAGTTTAAAAGTAAGCAAATGACTTATATTTGATTTAACTTCAACCTTTAAGTGAAAAGATTTTAAAATTGATTCAATCAGTAATGGAAAGTTCAAACCTCACTTTGTCACCTTAAACCTCGCCAGGAAACATTTCCTTTGTGTCGTCTTTAAATCAAAAAACTGGAGCACACAAACTGGAAATATGAACTGAATTATTTGCCTCGGGCTCCTTCGCACTGAATCCAAGTTTGGCACAGTTAAAGCATGAAAGTTTTTAAACAATTAAACGGCACAATTTTTATTGGGGCTGAGAACATTCAACATATTTTGGAAAAGACAAAGGCATACTAATTGAAAAGGCCACTGAATGCAACATGAACCATGGTTTAATGCAAAACAACTTGCACATACAAGCCAAATAATATTTTAGCACATGGCTAACCAAAACCCCAAACACCAAGCCTCTCCCTTTAGCTTGTAAATAGGGTAATCGCTTAACTCAGGGGGGAAAGGGTGTGTCTGAATGTCGTCTTCCAGATAAATATGGCAGCCTGGTGGAACAGCGATTACAGCCGTGATACCACGCCAAAAGTTTCCACAATCGAACTTGATGCCTTGCATGAGCATTTCTTCATGCTGCTTGCTTTTTGTCTGCATGACTACATGGCTTTTTGCTGGTATTGCTGTTTCCTTTAACATCGCACTGATAAATCAAGAGATTTCTGTCTGTGCAGGCTGTTTCGCATAGGTAATATCTTTTTAAGCCGTTTGCCAAATTTGTTGAACAGTTTTAAGTGGATTGTAAATGAGACATTTAAATTCATTTTTGAAAGGTTTTCTACAGTTGATGCTTGCTCCATGACTCAATCAGTGAGTAAGAAATGCTTAAAAAGTGTGATAGCAACAACAAATTAGGGTTAGGTTGTTGGATTAATACGATAGTCTTTAGTAAATACAAAAATAAAAGTAAGACATGATCTAATTGTTTTTATTTCTAACAGAAAATTAACAATTACTGTGATTATTGAAAAAAATGACCTTGAATTTTGCAGTATTAATTAGAGCTGCTCAACATGTTGAATCGGAACTGTCATCATAATATCAATCTGGGCAATACTGCAGCCACTAAGAACATTTATTTTTGGCTGGAATAATAAATGACATCTGTCTTATATAGCACTTTCTTACGGGCACTCAAAGATGTTTTAATATTAGGTACGATATTTTCCATCCCAACAACATATCTAGTCATTTGGATAACCTTTGGCTGCCCTCAACACAAACCCTAGATATACATGGTTAGTGGTTGGGCTGCTACATCTCATAAAGGATGCTAGGGTTGTGGTGAAGGAAAGGTGGGTAAATCTCCATTGATATTGTTATGCAGCAACAGCATAGCAATTGTAAGTAATTGCTATGCAAGTAATGTTAACTGATATTTGACTAAATTTGGTTTGGTCTTTCATTACAGTGTCTCCTCTGGTTTGAGTTAAAGGTTTTATTGCATTATTTTTGTTTTCTCTGATTGAAGTAATTTAATAGTGGTGAACAGTGACTTTTAAAACCTCAAACACAAGCGAAATGGTCATGAAAGGTTGATGTCTTTCAAAGTTCAAAATGTAAAGTAGTATGTCATGTGTGAAAATATTAAATTATTTTACGCAAGATTTTTAGCATGTTCTTTAAAGTTGAGATTGCAGTCAAAGACTACAACTCAATTCTCATAAAAAATACCATCTTATGTAAGTATGGACCAGTGGTAAATTTTCCATAGTATGACAGAAACTTAAAACAGAAAATGAGTCCCATGGCCTATTTTCTTATTGCGGCAAACAGCAGTGTTAGGCCTCATCCACTTAGAAACAGCTACACTGTAATATGAGTGACGGGTTTCATATTTTTTGTGTCCAAAACACAGGTAAGTGTTTTTTGCTAACAAAATGGTTTCCATCAAGCTGAATGTCTACCTTTTCAGCAATGCACAGCAACAGGTTTGAGAGGGGCAGCACTATGTTAATCTAAACTCCGCACATGAGAGAAAATTTAGGTCATTTTAGTACTTTTTCTGACTCACACCCAGATTGAAAGACGACAATCTGTCACAATCTGAGAGAACAGCATTCACATAAAATGTGTCATTAATTATCTGAACTGTAAAATCAAGTCTAGAAACTTGCAGAAACCAGAGGTCACTACGAGGATCCAGTGATCAAGAGCTATCAACCTTCCTCCCAGCTCTTAATCATCGGTCTGTCATCCTACTCAAACCTGACAGAAAGAATTAGTCAGGCGTTGACATTTAAACAGAAACAATAGATATTTACAGAAACTCTTTAGAGGAATCATGTCCTTTTTCTGGAAACCTAGTGTCAGATTGCTTTACTACACAGTTGCATTGTCCGGTACACTTAAGGTTTTCTCCGTGCCACAATTTATAAAATGTTAATACTAATAATAGACCAATTTTGATTAAGTGAAGTCAATCATCAGATTCTCCACTTTGTATGCCTGAACTGTAACGTCATGACAGGTAGAAAGAAAATAATTATAAAATAATACACCATTACCTTGACTAAATGAAAAAGTGTATTATATTTGTCAACCAGTACTTGGACTATTGGATAAGTTTAAGTAATATGCACTCTTTATGTATTTTATGCTCATATTTCAAAATGCAACCTGTTACCTTGACATATTCTCTCTCTGTTGTATGCTTATTTGGGAGGTGACTTATTATTTCATGTAGGTATTCAACAAATCAAAAAATGAATAATAGACCAAACATTTCTCTCTGATAAGACGATTCTCTGTTTGCTGCTTACAAGGCCATAAGGGTCTCAATTCTGTGGTCCCAGTCACAAATGGCTCTTAATAACTTTGATAAAAAAAAATTAAAAAGAACCAGTGAATGTTTTAAAAATAGATACATCAAATGCTAGTTTTTAACCGTTTTAAAAAAATTTCCTAAAATATTTGCAACGAATTTCCACACAAAATGACACTGAAAATACCTCAAATAAGTTTTCAAATCAAATTTTCTTCTATTTAGTTTGTTTATGTTTATGTTGATTATGTTTATGTGGTATATTTTACATAATTTTCCATCCGACAAGAAAAAGAACTATCCATATTTCTTTCGAAAAATTTTATTTTTGTAATTATTTTAAATCCTAAAAATTTAGATAAAGTGGTGGTTCTTTAAGAAGAACTACTTTAGCAAATTTCCTAAAGTACACATTTATTTAAATTTACAAGACATCTTTTTTCAAAAAGTCACAAAACATTTGCTGCTCTAAGTTTTTTGGGGCTAGCTTGAGAGAAAATGTCTCTTTCGTTCAAAAAGGCTGAAGATCACTGCATTAGCTCTAGCATCTTATTAAAATAAGGTGTAGCTCCAGTTATTTATGGTGGCTGCTCTACACTCAGGTATTTTGCAACATCTCTTTAGAATTTTAACTCTTCAAGAACTCGTGTAAAAATCTACCTAAAAATATTATTAGCTGCCATGTTTTTAAGATGGATTTCATATGAACTTCTGCAGATCCAGAGACTTTTGCAAGAACACACACCATTCAAGAGGAACATGTAACTCAAGAAGCTGATTCAACAACCTGTTTGAACGTATCATGCAACTCCTATAACAAGAAACGTGTGTAGGGAAGGTGTAAGGGGATCTTTTTGCCACTGAGTGTGCGACGAGGTGAGGATGAGAAGACGGAGGAGGGTGGAACACATTGTGGTTGGTAAACAGGGCCAAAACAGGAAAGCGTGGGCCTACCTGACATTCACCTCAGGGCCTGTACTCTGCTGCCACGCTGTAGAAAATAAGGTTAGCCGAAGGTAAGATGAACTGAGACAGCAATTTATTGCTGTTCCCCATCCCACTCACGCTTAGAGGTTTAAAGGTATGAAAAAACTCTCCTGAGCAGTAATAATAGTGTTATAAAATGGATGTTGTTCATGCCTTTCTGCTAAACTGGAACAGGTGAACCAATTCTGGAAGCAACATGCTTCTTCAGTACAGCTTCAATGTTTTTCAATGGAGAGCACACACACATCCGGGATACACAGCACTTTTCACGCTTACTTTTTAAAAATTAGTATTACAGTAGCACTATCTTGTACTGAAAAAGAGCTGATAAAACCTTTCATTTTCAGCATAGAGAGATGAATTTTTGACCATTTCTCCTTGCAAAGTCTCTCTGTAATATTATGGGTTATTTCTTATAATCTCTTCTCCCTAAAGGTTTTCAACAGGACCTATTGAAGATGGTTGCATTTGTGTCTGGTGAACCGTGTCTGCACTGATTTAGCCATTTGTTCTGGATCCTAATCCAACTAAAGGATTCAACAGCAACCATGTGTAAGTCTTCTGGCAGATGCCACCAGATTTTCATTCAAAATATCCTAGTACTATACGTTTCTATGTAAAGGTAAAGAAACGAGCCCACATCGTCGCATTCCTCCGTCATAGAAAACAGTGGTCATTAGTTTATAGAGACAAACTTGGGTCATACTACAATTTTCTTACAGTTCAATTTGCCTAATTTTTCTGGCTCTAAATATTGGGAAGTTTTGGTAAGAAGCCATTGCCTAATCACTAACACACATTGTCTCCATTTTGAAGAGTGTCTAAGTAAAATATTCCCCTGTGATATAATTGTACCATAGAAAAAAGTTTCTGGGTGCTCTAATCTACTTGAGACCTTAAATATATGTTTAAAAATATGCAATAGTTATGTTTATCTCATAAGCGTTGTGATGAGTAGTAAAAATGGTGACACCTCTAAATTTATTTCTGACAAAATTACAGTATTTTCCACCACACTCAATAATTATATAGAAGTTAGAGGTTGGATTTGCAGGAATTTTCTTTGCAAGATAATAATTCTGCAATTAAAGATGAATTAATTTCCAGTTATTATTTAGCATTTATACCAGGGATCTGCAACCTGCGGCTCTGGAGCTGCAAGTTGCTCTTTGGATCTTCCACAGTCAGTCTTACTAACAAACCATTTAATATATTTAAATTAAGATATAACAAATGCAGATTTTAGCAGATTGTGATGGAATAATTGCACCATATATCTACAAAACAATGACTCCAAAACCACCAGTAATATAACTTAGGTCTTTTTTCGTTATTAGGTCAGAAACTATGTGCTTTTTCAGAATCTGAATCAACTTTATAGAATAAGATTGTGTTCCCAATTTTGACTGTTTTCAAAGGCTCAAAGATTATAGACATTTGGTATAAATATATACAGCTTATATATATTACACAAATATCAGTATCCCATAGAAGAAAATGTATTTTTATTACTAAGAAAGTAATGTTTTTTTCACAATTTCTATAGTAGATATTTATCAAAACTTATAAGCAGACTTTTGACCCAAACAAGTTTTTTTTAGCCAGACTTGGGGTAAATTAAAAGTTGCAGAGCCCTGATCTATACCAACAAACCTAAGCATATAGGCCACAGCAGAACGTAATGTGTGACAACAGAGCAGCTCAAACCGGTGCTGCTTAAAATAATTATAAGCATGTTGAGCTGATGAAAATAGACTTTCATCTGCAGCCTTGATCTGACACACACAAAGACACGTTCAAACCAGGTTTCACACACACACACACACACACACACACACACACACACACACACACACACACAATTCTGCTTCATTTATTCTGTTCTTTAATAAGACAAAAGAAGAGTCAAGCAGTTCTGTATCCAGGAAACTGCTCCGTTATTCAATGAGTCGTTTGACTCTTCAAACTTGTAGCAACACTATTAATCAGAGCAAAAATACAAAAGCTACAAAACATGTTGCCTTGACTGCATACATGTTATTGTTGCATTGAATGTGCAGAAACATTGAACCTTTTAGCTGTGCCAGTTGGAATGCTGATGCATCAGGTGACAAACAGCCTTGAAAGCTGCTGTTTAGACTGCCGACGGGTCACCAATCTGGTGTCTGCACCAAACATAGAGCTACCCCACTTTTGGCTCTTCAAATGGAAAAGCCCCCCCACCATATCCTGAACCCAATCACACCACAGGTTCATATTTTTGACCATTTTAACTGTCCTGTCATCAACGAGTCTCGGATTAAAGCGCCCAAAAGATGCCCAGTCCTGTCCTCTTGGTAATAGCCTCCATGCTGGCACAGAGGCTGACGGAGAGAGAAAACAGGCAGAGCGGCCATGAGTCAGCCAGAGCCGGCCCCCTGCCTCATGTTGAAATCAGAGAAACCACAAGAATGTAACAGCTTCTGTTATTATCCCTCCCTGCTGCCTCACAGCCTGATGGCCTGCCCCAGAAAATAGCAGCCAGCCTGCCTGTTTCTCCCTCTCACACACACTTGTTCCCCGTGTTATCCCTGTCCTCGTCTCAGATATACCGATTTCTCTCAGGGTAGAGCTGTACGTTTTGTTTGTGTTTGTTTCTGCACAAGTGAATACTTCAGGTGAACGTGTTGCAGAAATGCTGTAGATGTGAAATTCAGGAAACAGCTTCCAAAATTTTAAAATAAAGTTGATGCTGTCAGCACAATAAGTCAGCAGTTTCTGTCCAAATTTTTAAAAACTTAATATTTAAAGATTATAAAGAACAGCAAACTGAAATGGATTTGCAACTTTTTCACTTCTGATATGATACCGAAATTGTAGCTTTATGTATTGGCCAATACCAATATTGACCTGATGCTGTCACAAATCCCACATATTTTTTAATACTTTATAGTTTGGAATATTAGAAAACATTTTGATTAAGTGATATTACTCAAACAGAGAACAATAGTCAACAACAATTGACTCAACTATTATTTACCAATGGGTCTGCGTGTGGAACACAAGAGATGATGGATAGAAATGTGAGGCCGGACTAAACGCTGGAGCAGAGCGATTCTATCATACATACATCGGAGATTTTAGATGCGGGCAATATAATCCAATACTCCTTTTTTTTGTCTGATAACAGACCGATTTCCAATATCAATATTGAATCAGGACACACCTAGTAAGTCTTTATTTATTTATGAAACAAGTTTGTAAACAAAAAAACCCTCAAAGTTCACAGGAAAAGGAGCATGTTGGATTAAAGTCAAGCAACTGAAAGATGTCAAAGTTGTATTTACTTTTGCACACTTGTGCCGTCTCTAGATGTCTACTTTGGCTGGACTTTAAGTATTAAAAAAAAAGCCAACATGAAGTTTGACCACACATTATCAAATCAAAACTGGAAATAAAAAGGGTTTTTTTCTATTCAGATTTTCAGCAAGTTGAATTAAAAATGTTAATTGATTTTAAAATATAAATATACCTGAATTAGATAAATTATCTCAATATTTTATAACTGAGACTAACTTTTGTAAGTTCATTAACTTACAAAAGTTAAAGAACTTTTGTAAGGAAACTGAAGTATAAGTCAGGGAAGCTTGTTTTTATGTTATGAAGCAAAGTGGGTGTTTTTCATCTATGACGCTTTTGCACCCAGATTACATAATTTAAATGCTTTTAAGACAATTCAAAGTAAACATTTATTAGTTATTGACTTCAATGACTGCATTCAATGTGGAGCACTCATCAAATAATTGGCTCCACAGCAATTCAAGTTAAAGAAGAAGGTACCAAAGGAACAGATTTATACATTTAAGTCACAAATGACACAAATTATTAATGAAAAATTTACATATTTAATAGGCAAAAATCCTTGGGTATTTCTGCAGGGAGTAGGCATGTTTGCCCTGGGACTGAATTTGACTTCCTCCCACATTCCAAAATCATGACTTAGGTTAATTGGTTAATCTCACTAAATTGTCTGTAGGTGTGAGAGTGCGTGCATTTGTGGCCTCTGATGGACTGGTGATGGACAGGCTGTAAGAATCTATCTTAGTCCTGATAACTCTGTCAAAACTCAACTTTTTAGCTTGTAGACAAAAGCATACTCTTTTATTTATGTTGTTTTGAGTTCAGAAAAATCAGATAAAAATTCCTTCACTGAGTATTGAAGAACATCTGCAGTTCAATTTTGTATCTTTTAACTGTTGAAATAAAACTAAGTTAAGACAAAACAATATTCTGAGAAAGAGAAAATCAGAATTGGATGACAGGACCATAAAAATGAGAGAAGTCTGTGTTGCACAATAAAAGCCTAAATGTTGCATCTCCTCTTCATTTCACTTAACTATTTTTTGTGGCGATCGTTGCACTCTGGTCTTGTTTCTGTGACTGACTAATACAGGATCTGTCGCAATTTATAAATACCCGTCTAAAGCCTTCAGCTTCAATATAACAGAGATTAGATTTGTCCCTATTTGACTTCCAAACCAATTATACTCCCGTTGCCTGGGTACCACAGCAACAGAAGTAAACTACTGTTGATTCACAAAGATGAGTTGATTTTTCTTTTTCATCATCAAGGTTACTACAGCAGTTCAGCCTCCTTACATCCATTCTTTTATTATTGATGTGACATTACATTATCAAGTTCTGAAGTATTTTTATTTTTACCATTCATGTACCAATTCAACAATATACATGTTTTCCTATAATGGGCCTTTGAATCTTCTTTTACATGAAAAAAAAACTTTTTGACAGCAATTGCCTTTAATCTAATGGTTAAATTGAAACGACCAATGGGCCAGAGATCTGATTTATACCATTTTCTTTCAATTGGATTCAAGTTGAAAACAGAACAAAACCTTTTCAAAATTTATCACAATGAATGAAAAATAGGGACTCCCTAATTCTCCATTAATAACAGATCAATCAACATGATTTAGTTAGTTAGAACCAGCCCACCTTTCCTACATAATCCTCTTCATGCAAAGATCTTCAACAAGACCAAAATGTGAACTGTTTAATAAGTTTTTCTGTAGATATTTGTATTGACTTAATTAAATTTTTAAGTGAAATTTTTCTTTTGAAAAAAAAAAAAGAGTAAAATATGAGAAATTAACCTATTAATTAACCAGACATCAGAATTGATGAACGTTCCCTTGATCACTTCAGATCAAATACTGAAAATAATCTCTTTTTTTTTATTGAATGTATTCAAATTAATTACTCCTTCCTGCCATTTATGGTCTCTAAACACCTCAACCAACTGCATATTGATTGATGTACTTTATTTTAGTATAATAGGAATTAGATAAGCTGATTTGATGCATAAGTTAGAGAAAAATTGTAGTTCTTCAAATATTGGATTCCAAAGTACTGTTTTAATAACAGAACGTGCAGAACATGATTTTCTCTTTTATCATAATCTTAAGGAAAGAAAACATAATTAAAGTCGCATGTCAGAGCTTCAAAAAAATATTTCTAAAAAATATGCCAAGAAAAGTCCAACTGAAAATGCAGGGCACTAATACATAATAAATTCAATTTTGGGTATTTTTTGTGTAAACCTCTTAAAATTTCATTTACCAACATCAAAGCTATGGGAACTTTTCATGTTTATGAATGTGTGAATGTGAAACATATCGATAAAGAAATCAAATGGATTTCAAAGGCTCCTAAACGTGAAAATATTTTCATAGCCTGAAGCTACACTTGGCACATGTCTGTTGGCTCAACAGGATGGAGAGGAGGAATCTACAAACAGCTCTGGCTCAGTCACTTGCAATATGATTCATCAACAATACAGATTGATTAAAAAATTATGTAAAAAAAGAGATGGATAAAAACAGAAAAACGCCTTTCAGAAATTGCAGGAAGCAGTGTGGGGTAAGGCGAGAAGTAATAAGCTCCTGTGCTCTTCATGTTTGAGTTGGATATGGAATCGCTTTGCTTTTCCTCCACAGATCTCCAAGCAAAACAAGCAGGGGGGGGATAAAATTCAGTTTTACTAAGTAAACTGTTGATGTTCCAGTAAAACCTCTGTCAAGTGCTGCAGCAAAATACACAGAAAAACCAAACAAGAAGCAAGGACACTGTAGAGTTTAGAGACGGCAGTGAAATTAGGACTTTACACTTCTTGTTATATAACCGAATAAAAGCACAACCACGGGCCCTCATAATACATTCAATGCAATATTCATAACAGAAACTGAACAAAGTAGGGAGAGCTGCCCATTCTAGGCTCTAACCCAGTTTGCTTGAGCAACTGTGTCCTTTGCCTTGCTAAGGTATTCAAAGCTCTTTAAGCAGCTGTTTCATGGGCAGACCTGACCCACATACACACACAGCTCAGTTTAGCCAAGTGGCAGAAGGTTATAATGAGCATGTGGCAATGGGTCGACAAACTCTCCGTTAGGCACAAGTCAATACACGAGGCATGAAAATGTTGGGAAAGTGGGGGAAGGATTATAAATGTTGGTGTGTGTGGGTGGGTGTGTGTGTGTATGGGAGGACGGTGGGGGCGTAAGATGGTTGATAGAAAAGTAGGGGGACAAGACAAAACATGTCCTGAAGAATGATTACTGAGTGAAGAGCCAGGAAGCAGCTGTACTTGCATACCTGGAGATCGTAAAGAAGGAGCTGCAAACTTCTCCTGCTTGGCTCGAATTTGCAAAGAAACTGCAAACAAGCCTGAGCCACAGTCGCACTGCAAAAGTCAAGCTATCCTGCGTCTAAGCGTGTTGCAATAAGCAATTACTCAATTAAGCACATGATAAATTAAATCAAGCTTGATCATTTCTATTTGGATGATTGATTGTTTTCTTTGTCTCTCTTTCTACCAAAGACTGGAGGGCTTTGGTCTCAACTACCGTAGTTTCTTTTTTGAAGAACAACTTCATTAGCCATTTTATTTGTTTTGTTCAATTATTTTGAAGATTTAAAAAATTATCTTCCAGTTCCTGTGTTAAATTCATATTAGAAATTAAAATTTATTTATCTTTTACAGGGTGTACTTGCATTATTTTGCTGCCATCATTATGATACTTGAAAGTGATCTCAATACCGCAGTATTATCACCACAAATCTGGGACAATTTCTTGTTCAGCAAAATTTATTAGTAAAGTTTTTCGAAAATTTATATTGTGGAATCTAACTAAATTATTCAGAGAAAATCTGTTTATTCACAGATTTTTCCAAAGAGCATATCTAAAATATTTGAAAGAAAATGCAGTTTGGAAAACTGAAATACCTAGCTTAAACGTTCTGTGCTGAGTAGACTGAAGATATTTAAAACAAAAATTGACATTTTGACAAATCAGTAACTGATTTCATGAGATTTGTCACTTTAAAACAGGCTAAACCCAGCAGTGTGTCATCCATCTTGTTTCAGGTCAAGTAAAAACAGACAATTTGAATTAAAAAAACAGCTTTCCTAACCTGCAAATTTTGCGCGTACATATCAAAGAACAGCAGCTCAAACTTTAAATGTCACAAATTACGAGAGTAAACCTTTGTCAGTTCTGTTTACCAGTAGTAGAGTGATTTATATTGGTGGTGTATCTATTTCATATAAATCAATGACAGTGTAATGCTGCTGTTGGTACAACTGAGCAGTGTGTTTTCCAGAAACTAGGTTGGAACTCATCAGTGGCTCATAATAAGGACGATAATAGATGATTAATTACAACAGCTGCTTTCTGGAGCCTCTCTTTACAAAACCAAGGTCGGCAGACGGGGAGGTAAAAAGCAAACCCCACAAATTCCTCTTTAAATTTGAAAAAAGAAACTTTAATATAACACATTTTTCAAACTTTTCACTCAGTATTTTACACCTTATTTAGTGTAATTTCTTCTTCCATCCCCCAAATAGTGTCTTTTCTACTCTAGCTACTGTGTGAGACTTAAGAAATATATTGTCTCCAACATTATCTTAGTCCAGTGTGATAGGAAAGAGGGTTGGTCATGATACAGCCTGTTGGGCACACAATATATAGGAATGAATACACATGGACTAAAAACCTTCAGACATTTTTAAGCCAACCTAAAAATATTAATTGACAAATCGCTTTAACGCTTAATCTCTCTAAACGCCAGCAATTTTTTTTATTATTATTATTTTTCAGGAGGATTTATTATTATTATTAGTAAGCCCTTGTGATAGGAGAAATGTTTTTCTGGTAAAGGATTCTGTTGGCTTTGTATGTTTGTGGTTCAGATGTTTTTAATCTAAAAGCCAGGCTCAGAATAAACGGCCCAGTAGCCTTCAGCACTCTGAATGAAATGCAGAAGTTACTGCAGTAAATCTTTTAGCAGCAGCACCTCTAACATTTTATTTAAACAAAAGTTAGAAGAACTTATGTTGAAAGCTGACAGTAGCAGAAGGACAGATGACACAATATTTACCAATGTTTCCCAGACCCATCGCAAGCTTTTCATCAAATCAAAAAAATCTAATCAAATTTTATTTGTCTAGCACATTTCAGCAGCAAGGCATTTCAAAGTACTTTACATCAAATCAAACACAAAAACACAATGCAACATTTCATATACATCGAACAGCCCTAGTTTTAAAAGACATCAAGTCCTGTTAATGTCCATTCCAACCTGTTTTATTCTCAACTTTTCTGTGGTACTATTTATCCCAGTAACCCTGTAATTTACTAAGCAGAATTTACAGCAGGATTTACCAAAATTGCCTGATCATAATGAAAGACCAGTAGTTTACTGAAGATTAAATCTTCAATTAGGTAATCTGCAGACTATGCATTAGTTGATCTTTGTGGAGGTTTCCATCTAGCTCCTCCATGGCCAGATAATATGCAGTATCAGCTCATATTAAGGTATGAAGGATCATTAACATAATTTGCAGTTCCATCTCATTGGTTATGCAAAACCCAAAGGCCATAAAAATAATATAAAAATACAATAGAAACAATACCATTACCTGCATTTCAATGTATATGAAGAAAGAACTATAATATGTAATTCTTCTGTACTTTATCTACAGGGCCAATGTTATTTTTAACCCAGTGTTCACAGGCAGAAAATAATATTTAAATCTGAGCTTCAGATGTTAAAACCTGCAACATTTAATGAGAGAAAGCAGCCGCTTCCTAAAAACTAATTCAGAAATTTTTTCCTCACAACAAACAAAAATAAAAGCTTCACTGTCAATATGGCATTACATGCTTTCCATTTCCAAAGTCACGATCTGCTTAGACACTTTCATCCTGGCGTTCTGTAGTTGTGGCAACTTGCAGCAAATAAACACAGCTGTGTTTGGAGTTTAGGAGACAGTTTTTGCTAATGTCTGGTTGCCATATCCTCTCTGGCGACAACCCACTAACTA
Organism: Gambusia affinis; assembly: GCF_019740435.1. NCBI lineage: Eukaryota > Metazoa > Chordata > Actinopteri > Cyprinodontiformes > Poeciliidae > Gambusia > Gambusia affinis. The sequence goes on from NC_057878.1 coordinate 23,965,148, forward strand.
ACTAGCTGCCTTTTTCAGACTTATCTGGTTAGATATTTGCCTGCATGGATGGTTGTTTAGGTGGTTCACTTAGACACTGGCAGGCACAGATTAACAACTCAAGCTCACGAAGAGTGTTGCAATGTTGCCTAAATCTTCTCTAGCATACTTGATAACTAAGCTCTTAATTTGTGTGCTGAGGTAAAATTATCCATATAATTCAATGGGATTGTCAGAAAAACAACTGCATACATGGCATAGTTATGCAAACCTCTGGCAATACCCCAAGTGGTCTAATGTAAGAAGGAAATGCTCACATCTTTCATGCCTGATAATTTATCTTGCTCACAGCACCCTGCCAATACCCCTCTTACCAAAGCTGTCAGTTGAGACCCATTTTAACCTCTCTGTATTACTGAGCAAAAAGTGAAGAGGAACGGTGTGCCTCTAAAATTTTGAGACTCACAAAAAATAAGCTGCTGGTCAAAGAAAGAGTGGAAAGACACAAGTATAATTAAATAGTTTTACAGAGAAAGGGAGTAATAATAAGTATTTTGGACAGCTAAATATTAAAGAATAGATCCAAAGTATCTGCTTTTAAGGGTACAGTAAAATAAAGAAACTTCCTTACTTCAATATTTAGCACATTCTCCAATTGATACACATAAAGCCCACCCCACAGCATAAACTCAGTCTTTCACATAACAAAGTCTTTCCTTACCAAGCTTTAACAAGGAAACATTATGCATCAGCGTCAACAGATTAGGCCTGTGGTTCCAAATTATTTTCCGTCATGCCCCCCCAGGAAACATAAAATTTTTCACGCACCATCTTGAATTGAATACTATTGAAAATCTGATACTACTTGGCTATTATCTATGCAAACCACTGGAACCAATGTTCTGCACCCAATCACCCGAATATGAAAACAGATTAATAAAATGATCTGAAACAACATCAATTTTAAGTTGTTCCAGCTCATCTTATTGCTTAAAGTCACAAAACAATTTCCGAGATCAGTTTATTAACTCAATTTGTAACATTTAATCAAAACTGGTCAGCCTGAAAAGAAAAAAAGTGCAAATGATTCAAAGGGATGTTAATTTCTTTAAACACAGCAACAATCAAAACTTTTCTAAACTGTAAACTTTGGTTACTTTTCAGCCTATTCAGCTTGTTCTTCAAAAAGGTATGTCACTTTTTAACATTTTTTTGTTCAAAACTAACAAAAATATTGTTTACATTTTAGCCTCATCCTTTTTTCTTTTAACAGTCAAACTCCTCCATGTCTCCTGCTCCTCTGTTAGCACTGTACACCGCCTGTGATGGCTACTTCTTCTACTGGGTAGAAAAGGCAGCCTGTTGATTAGTTTGAGCACTGCCACCTAGTGACTGGAGGCTTGTTTATTGTTCAAGCAAGAATAAACCTTAGTTGATTAGTCAAATAGTTCAATTCACTTCTGACTTCTGTGGGCACACCTGTTCCTACTAGCGGTACATGTTTGACTCCATGTTTGATCTGCGGAACATCATAAATTAAATAATAACTTGTAGAATGATGATTTTGAAGTAGTTTCATTTTTAAAATACTTAAAAACCCAATCCTCTGCATTCTTCAATCATTACAGAACCATCAACACTGTTACTGATTTGGTGAACCATTCTCCAAATCATTTTAGATTTGAGTAAAGCACAGAAGCCACAATAAGACTAATTAAGTCCTAATCACCTGACCAAGGGTAGTCCTTAGTTATTAAAAACAGCAAAGTGCTGAATAGGAAAAACAAAATTACTGTCATCCTACTTATGTGCAATGGCTCCTAACGGGTTAGCAAACAGAAATGAAATAGTATTTGCTTAGCAGTCATCATCTTTCAGGCTTTGTTTAAATTTTCACAAACACTATTGTGGAACAAGTACTGTTACATTAAAAGTTGTAACAACTCTAAATGTTTACTTGTAATTGCAATTTTTATAGTTACCAACTATCACTTCAAACAATTACAGTGACAAATCCCAACTGTAACACTGGCAAAATGATAAAACAGGCAGCAGAGAGCTTTATGCAATACGTATTTGTTCCATAATACATGTATCTTCGTCCTCAGCCTAATGTCAGCTTACAGTAGTGAACTACCTGTTTTTCAAACTGCATGAAATGGACTATGTTGTTTCTAATATAAATACACCTTTGGAGTGGCAAAATAAAACAATAATAAAACCAACGTGGTTTAACGGTTGGCCACAAGCAGAACTGAATGGGCCTTTCCAATTAATATGCGATCTGCTCTCCCACAGCTCCTGCACTGATAAAGAGATTTTCATCTGGTTGATTGTAGAAACAAGAAACAATTGACTGCCCTGCATCCAATTCCGCTGAAAGTTTTTGTCTTCTTCCTTCCCATTCATATAATTGGTGCATTTTATTTATACAGGAAGAAATTGGTTTCAAAATGATACACTATCCACATATTTCTGGATAAAAGGCCATGACTGCTGACAGCTGGCAAAACAATATGAATATCTATTTTAATTGACCAATTTTTAAATTTAACTTCAAACAAATGGTTGAAATGATCACAAAACATTGTACATCAGAACTCACTTCTAAATGCTTAGATGGATGCAAGAAACTTTCAATAAGTGGTTTTTGGTAATTATTCTGCTTGTTTGGTGTTTAAAATAGGTGCATTAAATCAACTGTAATAGTATTTAAATCAAGTCCATCACTTTAGATTATGCCATATTTTTGCCATTAACAATGAAATTGTGGTGTTCAATGACACTGTACTGAGTAGGTTACTTTACTTCACAGCCAGAGTTAGGTAATTCTCAGAAACATCTAGTGGTAATACCCGAACTGCTCCAAAGTGGGTTACCCCCTGCTCTCTGCTAACAGGTATAGTTTATTCCTATTTTATCACATCTGTGGCTCCTCCTGCTCCCACACAGGTTCAAGTGTGGTTCTCAAGAAAAGCATGGCTCCTGCCATGGGAAGCTTAATCATCCCCAGCTGAGCCACCTTCACTTCTAAAACACAGAACTTAACCAGAGTTAAAGGAACACACAGAGTTCAGACCGGAGTTCTGATCAGCCCACAAGTGAGAAATGTATTTTTTATTTCATAATACGAATCTGGGTTGCTTTTATTTAGTTCAACTTCAAAACTAATGTATGCCTAGCAGTAATTTATGAATTAGACCTGAAAGAAAACATGGATTCATGGTCACCTTATCTCTACTCTTATGAAACCAAACAAACATCGTCAGAAGTTAATTTTGCAGAAATACAGCGAGTTTCAATTTTGAATAAAAAGAGGAATGTTAACTATGGTTTAATTTTCAATCTGTTGCTGGGCATGACTGTGAGAGAAAACCAGACCACACAAAGCAAAGCAACATAACATATCCATGGGGTTAATATTGCAAAAGACCAAAACAAGCAGTCGGGAATAAGTCTTTCTTTAATAAGTTGAAAAACTTAACAGCTTTATTTATGTTACTTTTCTTGTTTTTATATTTTTCACATGAATTCAAGACTAATTTTGTAGCACGCTCTAATTATACAACATTTGTTTATTAGCACTAAGCATTTCTCTGAAGCCTCAAACTTCTATCAAGCCTCACATGTCAACATGTTATAGAAGACGGTCTCCTTTCAAATAGATTCTTATGTTTCCTTTGAGTTTAGTTTTAAACACATCATATAAAATGGGTGCCTTTGAGTCTTCTTCACTGAGTAACAACCTCCACACTGAAGAATGTTTTTGTCAGTGCACCTACTAGTGATTATATACGATTTGAGTTTTTGACCAATCTTTCAAACAGAAAATTGGAAAAATATATACCTATATATATATATATATATATATATATATATATATATATATATATATATATATATATATATATATATATATATATATATACCTATATATATATATATATATATATATTTCATATGTATATTAAATACATATATTTAAGATACCTGATTTAAAGTCATGCTTATTTTTTAATTAAGCATTTCACTTCCAGAAGTGATATAAGGAATATTTAGAAAAGTGCAAATATAATTTCAGAAAAATAAAAATATATAAACATGGAGTGCAAACCCTGAATTTGATGTGAGGCTAAAATTAGAGCTTATAGCTTGATTGTCTGCTAAAAGGTTATAAGTACTTCATATTTTAAATTTGTGCTCTGCAACTTCCTTTGGTATAAACCCAGATTAGACAAGCTAAGGGGTTAAAGCTAACTGCTAATCCAAGAATGTCCAAGACCAACAACAAGTTATTTGGTCTTATTAGGGGTATTGGATTTTATTTTTTTACAAAAAGAATTATTCAATTATTATCTAATTTTTCATTAGAATATCAACATTTATTTGATGATCTGAAGCTTGAAAAGCAAACAGGCCAAAATAAACACAGGCAAGGGGACACCACATCTACTGCAGGTAAGATGTTATCTGCTCACAACTTTTTAACAGAGCTGCATTTCAAAAATCCTAAATTATCCCTTTAACTATTATGTTATTGGGGGAGAAAAAAACTGTTGTGGCCCAGGGGCCCATATTCTCCTGAATCCGGCCCTGGACAGAACCTCTGCCTCTGGATTTCATTCATAACTCTCTGGTCCCGATGAGGTGCTCCATTCAAAGTGAAATGCGATGCAAATTTACAGTCATTCATGCACTTCAACTGGGCCACGGATAGAGAGACGGGTGAGACAAACTGGACTGAGCACGGTCCATATGATTCTAGCAGCAGGCGGCGGAGGAACCAACTGCGACCCGAAAGATGTGGCACGGATGGTAGAGGATTACGTCATCGTAGGAAAAAAAGGAGGACGCCTCATCACAGCAGACCTTTACCATCCATAATAAAACAACCTCCCATCCAGCAGGCCGATTCAACCAAAAATAACGATTATTAATGCAAAGCCACACTGAAAGCAGGCTCTCTGTAAGCAGATTATCCACGCAAGCTGAGTGGTGTGACGTTTCTACAATGTGAAGCCTTGCTTCATCAGTTTGTCACCAACAAGCAACCAAACTCTGTTTCGCATTTTCTGACAGACGGTAAAATAAAAACGTTGCAATGGTGGCGAATAAGCCGCACTGAAAGCTAACTGGACTCGTCATTAAAGGGGTTTATTGTACACACCCCAATGAATGAGTTGACTCCTTTATAGGATAAAAACAAATAAATAAATAGGCATGTCAACAGAATGGTGCATGAACGGGTTTTAACGCTTTAATGCATGTTTCAAATGCAACGCACATTTCTATAGCTACTGTTTTTAAACAAAAAAATATTGAATGGGCTAAAAAAAAGAGCAGCTAGCTAACAAGGAGGCAGCATAACAGTCACAGCTTGCGTTAAATTTTCTTCACATTTTCCTATTTTAAAAAAGGGGTTAAAATAGAAAAAGCCTTTTCTGAACTGTTACCCCAATGTTATGTAGCATTATTAGCAATTTCAGCTGCACGGTGTGTTAAAGTGACAGAGCTAAGCTAGTTTGCTAACGTCAACTGTTAGGAGAAAAATATAAAGCGTCCTCATTCTTACCGTCATAAACTGCTCCAGGGGCGTCCAGTTTTTAAGGAATTAAAGTGTTGCTGTGGGAGAAAATGGTTCGTGTAGGGGGGGCGATGTAGCCCGGACATCCAAGATCAGTTGACCCAATGCCGATGAAAGCCGAGCAGCAGCATCATTATCACCGCGCCGCCTCACACACATCCATCCAGCAGAGCGGGGCCTCCTCCGGGCTCGACTGTACGACTTGCTCGGCGACGACGACGACGGATAATCCACAAGACAGAAGCCCCTGCAGCAAGCATTGGCTAGACGCGGTACCTATCCAGTCATTTCAGGCCGTCGGAATGAGAAATGCAGTCCCAAAGTGAGTGAAGAAAACATACAGTGTGCTTGTCAGAAAGAGAATAAGATTGGAGTTGAAAACTGTCGGATCACAGAGAGAAAATGTTGCGTTTCTGACTTTTCCAGCATGAGCCAGCCCGTTGTTGTCAGCGATCCCTGATCGCTCGCTCGCTCGCTCTCGCTCTCTCTCTCTTTCTCGCTCGCTCTCGCTCTCTCTCTCTTTCTCGCTCGCTCTCGCTCTCTCTCTCTTTCTCGCTCGCTCTCGCTCTCTCTCTCTTTCTCGCTCGCTCTCGCTCTCTCTCTCTTTCTCGCTCGCTCTCGCTCTCTCTCTCTTTCTCTCTCTCTCTCTCTGCAGCTGCTCTCTTGCCTTGCAGCAGCACAGCAGCGAGCTGTGCAGCGACGTAATTGCGCAACTGCAAAGGGGCACTGGGGCGTGGCCGTGGAGTGGGAGGCGCGGTGTTTGATTTCAAACGCACCAAGGTAAACATACCTAATCCAAGCATAATTTTAGAGAAACTATTAGTTTTTAAAATAGGTACGGATTTTAAAAACTGATAGTTTTTAAACTATTAGTTTGTTATGTTTTGCCCAACAACCAGGCAACTAGCATCACCAACTTCTCCCTACAATATTCATATCATAGTAAGCAGTGTAGAGTATTTAAGCCTTTAAAAATATTACTTTCATAACTAAAGTTACAACTAAAGTTAAAATTATACTATTTCCTACCCATTTCTAAAGTTTCTGTATATTATGCCGACTACAAGTAACTTGAATGAATGAAGATCAATTAATATTTTAACTAAATATATGCCAGACACAAACACACCTACAGTTTGTTAAAATGAGACTTCTTGTTTGTCTGTAAGCTTCATTGTTCTAATTTTATTTTCTGTCTGCTGAGCTTGAGGTGCCATTTGAAGATCAGTAGTAAACAATAGACTTTGTCACTAAAAGTTACACATAAATACTAAGTATTCATGTTGAAAGTTTTATGTTGAAAAACTGCAGAAGAAAAGTGTTTCTTCTGCATGAATTTGTTATTTTGTAATCATGTTTTTTAATTTGTATTATTCTTTTAAATTTTAGTATTTAAAATACCAGAATTTGCACAAAACTTTATGTTTTTGTCTGTCAGATTACACAACTTTATCCAAAACCTAAACATTTAGCATTTGTTCTCCTTAATTTTGGCTTATTTAAAAATAAAAGGTAAATTATTTAAAGAATAAAGCATTGACAAAGATACAGCGACCAAAAAAGCCCAGACAACAAACGAGCTGTCTTTTTGTCTGCTCACATCTCAAATATTGCACCAGTTTGCATGAGTGATTCCTGTTGACTGTGACCGTATTTAAATGGGGGGGAGGATCATACACCATCTGCTGTGAAGTAGAGCAAAAGCAGTAAGACCTTAAGGAGATTTGTGAAATATTCAGAGTTTGAAAATGGCTACAGGACAGAAGAAAATGTTGTTGATTAGATAACAATGGCTTAGTGTGTGAGGACTGCTAATAAATAAAGATATTTTAATAACTTCTAATTTGTTCTTCAATTGTTACTGTTTCTATATCTTTGTGCTGAATAATAAAACATAGAGATGTGTGTAAGCAACTGACTTTTTTCTATCTAGTTCTCAACATTAGTGTTTTGCTTTAAAAAATGTTTTAAGTAGGGATAAAATAGGTTAAATTAAAATTATGTATTTCAGTGTATGATAGCATAAAGGTCTAAGTGTATAGTCATTAAAGGTATCAATTAATTGCAATATTTTTGGACTAGCAATACAGAATTTTGACATTTATAGTACAGTAAGCTGATGCAAATAGGATTGATTTTTATTTATAAAAACTTCTGTTGCTAAATTACAGAATCCATTGTGTCATAATAAATCAGTATTTGAGACAATACACATATATTTTTTTCAAATCTCTTTGAAAGTTACTTCATTCATTTTTTATGTATTTTATGCTCTTGACCGTCTATTGAAAGACAACCAGCAGCACAGTCATTCATGAACATTGCAAATCTATGCTGCTGGGTGCTGTGAGAATGGTAATGTGGGTTGTACTGACCTCAAGTGGCATGAAAAGACAAGCTCCATGTTCCACTACAGCAAACAATGGAGCCATTGTACAGAGAGCTCTGTCTGGCATACAATAAAGTGCACTAATGAAGCGGGGTGGCGAGAACAAAACAATGAATCCAGTGTTGTTGATCTGCGCTGCCCAAAGGACACTTTGTAGTCAGAGAAATGATAAAGTGAACATGACAGTTCAACTACTGCTCAATTCAGCTACTGCTCTATTTTAATTTTTTTCCGCACTTCATCCCACACCAAAACAATAAGTTGGAGCAAAAACATCAAACAATAAATGAATAAAACATTTATTGTTTTATTCACAACAATAAATGTTTTGAAAAGTTGGTGGCTTTTTTTTAATGAACAGCAAAATATTCATACGTCTTGGTCTTTTTACACATTTTGTCACATGTAATGTATTTTGTTGTGATTTCAAATTGTAGTGCATAATTGTGAAGTGGAATGAAAAGTGAATTTCTGTGCTGTTGTCTTTGTGCCACCAAGAATGTGCAGTGAAAGTGATGCGATGTGTATGTCTATGTAAACAAACAACAATAATTTGTGGTGATGAGTGTTTATATCTCACTCTAGAACTCTATATAGATGTCTGACACGCACTCCACTCTGACGTTCCTGCTCCTCCTTTAGGGCAAAAAAAGGTGGGAAATTTTATGTGTCTTTCACACATTGGCAGATTGTTGTCATCCAATTGCTGCTTGGGTAGTAAAGAATCGATCATTACCAACAAGTCTAAATACTATTGGGATTTAAGAAAAACATAAGAGAACATAATATATTTGAATATTTTATATATATTTATATAGTTGAGCATATAAATAAGCTCACTCTGTGGATTTCAGTAACATTTCTTGATCTAATATATCTAATACAAATCAAATCCATTGCTGGTTCTGATCTTTGAAAAAGTTCCTGAGATTTGAACAAACAGTATATATAAAAACACACAGTCTGGATCTGCACTTCATTTGTCTTGACTCCAAAAAGCAGTGGGGTAAAAATACAGTTTCTATCTGCAACCTAATTATGCGTGTCTATATATAGTTCAGTCTACAGGGAGTTGGATTGAAGATGTAATTAAACAGCATATCTGAACCTTGTTAATGTGCAGACAGATGACCTGGAGGAAATACAAGTGCTGGATGAAGAGATCTGAGTCACTGAGCTAAAGATTACAACAGTTTAATTAGGTTGTACAAAATTAGAGATTCTTCGTGTGTTCTGTTTTCTTTTCTTTTTTCACTTGACCTGCAGGGAATACAGACATATCAGTTTTCTATGCAACTGGAAAAGATGAGTAATTATTATGGCATCACAGATATCTGATTCTGAATAAATCCAATATTTTTTTTCCTCACTTGAAAAAGGTTTTCTTTTGCCTTTCACTGAATATGTACACAGCATACAAGATACTGTAAACACAGATGAGGCTGTTTTACATTTTTTACCAGCACTTAGCAACAAGCTGTTGTTTTCCCTGTAGGATCCTGTGAAAATTAAGACTGAGTCTAGATTTTGCACAATTCTGCCTTGTTAAAATGATTGTTTTATAAAAAGGCTACAAATGGTGAGTATTCCCAGGTGTATAACTATAATTTTTTGTGTAGTTCAGTGATCAAAACAGTATAAAAAATGGTTTTACTTTGCTAATGCTATTAAATTAAAAAAGCCAGTTAAAAAATCATGCTTACAGCATGATTTTTTTGTAGTTTAATACATCTGCAAAATCTAGCAGCAGCAGATACATAATAAAAAAAAATACTGGACAATAGATTAAGTTCAATGAGTCCAGTTTTATGTTAAATAACACCGTAAGCTCTCGGCTACGACATGCAAAATACTCACCTTTCTATAGGTAGCTGTTTTGGTTAAATCCGGCCAGCAGAGGGCGCTATTTATCTAAAACCTGCACTATTCTAAGTTATTCCATCAAAAATATCAGTCTAAACTCAACAATTTAAGGTTTTCACACTCGCATACCACATTCCTGACAAATTTATTTATTTTTGGTTAACCTGCCTTCAATTTAGTATGTGCTTGCGTCGTTGTTTGCCCGGTCAGCCTCTATGATGGCCCTCTGATGCACTGATTGGCACAAACAACCTGGAATTCAGCAAGCATATAAGGTGCTCTGATTAGATGAGACTAAAATTAAACTTTTTGGCCAACATATAAAATATTATTTGTGGTAGCCAAACAACATAACACATCATTTTCACATTAATACATGGTGGAGTACGCATTGTAGGGAAGTTCAGATATGAAGAATTTGTGGCAAAACTTTGTCACATTTCTGTTCACAGATGCTCTCCACCCAAACTGAAGGGGGTCAAAATAGCTATTCAAACTTCTCAGATATTTCATTGGAAAACCAACTAAATTAGAAATGTACAATTTCTCTTCAATTTCACGATGATTTATTTGCTTTCTGCTGGTTAACATTAAATCCCATCTAAATATACAGAAGTTTTTGGTCAAAATGTGAAAAAGTCCAAGGGTTGTTGATATTTTTCACATTAAAGCAGTAAATGTCAGCTGAATTCAGAATCAACCACATCTTTTTATTGGATAAAAGTTACATATCTGACACCTTGAATTCTATCTTAATGCCAAAAAAATAAATATTCAACAGATGCAGAAAGGCATATTTCTATTAGAAATATCAGCCTGATGGTAACAGCTTTGTCGCTTTATGCTTTCTCTTCTTTTATCAGAGCGAGTATGCCTTCTCTCCTGGAGGTGTAAGGCGTGTGCTTCAGCTGAAGGACGTGAGCAGGAAACAGGTTCCCACTGGGCGCATACATCTCCTCGCCTTTCTGTCCCATCAGTGAGCGCAGCGTCTTGTTTCTGGACAGGATTTTATCATAAAACTCCACTCCTCCTCTGGCGTACTCCTGAGACACTCCCGCTGCGTGTTGGTCTGAGCTGTAGTCAATCCACTGGCTGAGAGCGTCAGAGGTGAGGAAGTAAGAAACGGCCCCGATTCCCAGCGCCAGAATGTTCACTGCCAAACGCATCAGCACGGGGCCGCCATGCAGGCTGAACACCTGCTTCAGCACCACGCTGTACACCCAAACCCCGCCCAGGCAGAATGGAGCGACTGCGGCTGTCAGGACCGGACCCCCGGATTGTAAGCGGGCCACCTCCCGAGCAATGGCGAACTTCTGTGCCTCTGCAGAGAACACTAGCGCCTCCTTCAGAGCAGAGCCGGCCTCGCTGCTCCAGTTCACTGTTTTCCCGTTGATGAAGATGTTGCGGTTGGTTATTCCACTCGGATCGTCTGTGGTGCTGTTAAAGTTGGCTGGGATGCCGATTTGGGCGCCAGCAGGAAGCCATGGAACACCAGCACCAACCGGGTGGAATCCGAAGGAGGCAAAGGCAGAGAAGTTCTTGACTGAGCTGACACCGAAGTCCTTCAGGACCTAAAAATGACAAAATTATGAAAAACAACTACAGTCAGAGCCGCAAAAAGTAGGTTTGAACAATGCAAGGCATAGGGGCGCTGTGCTAGGAGGGGCGATAAATGGTGGAAAAATTATTTTTAGTTGAGAATTCACTGGGAGACAAGTGTTTCAATGCAAAAACACAAAATCTTACCAAGTAATTGTGGTCTAGTTTCTCATGCAAACGTCACCTGAAATAAGAAAGCTAACTTGCAAATAACATTTCAGCAAGAGATATGAGCTTTTAAAAGTCAATCATTTCTTAATATTGATTTAAAAAGTTCATGTTCCATAATGGCATATTATTTCACTTATAATAAGACATGCTGTAAGTGAAATAATCTGCCAATGTAGCAAGTTTTTTTTTTCAATGTTAAGGAATTGACTTAAAACAAGCTTCTATATCTTGCAGAAAAGTTACTTGTAAGTTGCTTGGTAAGAGTTTGTGTTTTTGCAGTATTTTAATTTGAATCGTGTTGTTGTCTGGTGACAGGGAGCTAAAGATGGAGAGGCAGAAAATAAAAAAATGGAAGAGGGACAAAAAAGCTTTTCAACGTGGTTGACAGACAGTAAGTAAGACATTTCAATCTATCAAGAGAAGGCTTATAAATATTTAGATTAGTTTAAGTTACTACTAAAATGACAGGTGACTGTTGTCTTACAACTGTGTTCTGTAGTTACAAGTGTACAGAGATGCTATTGATGTGTCCACATATACCTGAGAAAGTATGTAGCTGCACCCCTGACTACAGTAACCCCATGACAGAGTTACTGTTTGATTTTTTGTTTAATAGCAAATCTGATTCAAACAACAGAAATCAAGCAAAACTACCTGCTGAAAGACACTTTCCAGCTTTTCCGACAGCACCACTGGGTGTCCTTTATGCCAAGCTTGATAGAGCTGACGGTAGGTCAAATCGGGGAAAACATGGTAGAACATGTTGGCTGCAAAGACTCCTCCACAGCTCGCAAGGAGCAACGGAGCCCGGTACTTCTGGAGAAGCACAGAGAACTTGAGGAAACGAGATGCCATCGTGTGGTCTTAATGCAGATGTTTCAGCCTGGAGCAGCAACTTTCAGTACATGATATCTGTGAAAGGAGCAAAATCTTTCATCAGCCTCCACATAGGACAAATAGATTCTCTCTATGCTGTCCCCTTGTGGTCATCTAACAAAGAATGTAGCATGCAGAAACTGGATGTTGCATAAAATGATGCGTTGAGAATCTTTCTTAAAATACCCAGAGGCGCCAGTGCTAATGAGATGTTTGTGACAGCAGGTGTTTTGACTTTTAAAGCACTGTGGAGAAAGTTAATGTTGACTTTTATGAAACGCCTGAATGTTTCAGCGAACAGCTTGTTTTAGCACCCAAACCTTACTGGGAGTAGTTTCTGCTTTGCATTCAGTCTAAAGGTGTCCGTTTGCGAACTGATTCCTTCAGTGACTGTAGATTTTATTTTTATTTTGTTTTAATATGCTAAGTATATTTAGCATACATGTTGTATGTATTATTTTCTCTGATAATCTGTCATTGCGGATTTGTCTCTCAAGTTTAAACAGAACTGAAACTCACAGGGAAGTTGTAAAAATACAACCTTTAAGTGCGTTTATTTAGTTGTTTTTTTTTACTTTAACAATTCCACTAAAAGATATAGCGCTGATAGCAGATTACATCAAGTCCTCACAGCGTAACTTCTTTACGCTTCTTAGTCAGTAATGTTACCACAATTATGCAAGTCTGTAGAAGGAAAAGCAAATAATAGTGTTTTAATATTATATTTTAAGAAACTAATGCTTGAAATCCCAAAGTATACTTAGCAGTAAGTTGTATTGAAGCTACACGTAGCTTCAAGGCTGCTATGGTAGTCCTGTAAATAATATATTTTAAACAATTATCCAGACAAAACAGTTATTACACATCCAATCATAATTTATTGGACGTGCCTTCGCTTTTATTTAGAGGAAAATACCACATAACACTCACAGGTTCGGTGCATCTTTACAAGGACAATTACATACTTCAAAATACTGCCGGTGGTGTCCGTAAAGCGATTCGACCTGCCGTGATTATGAAAGCGTTTACGACAAAATAACGACAGCGTGAGAATGGGGAGATTCGGGGGTTTCCAGATATTTATTTAAAAATAATTGGTAATGAAACACTAAAGCAAATAAAATGTAGACTATGTATTATAGCATAATTGAAAAAAAAATGCATGTAAAATTAAAAAGAAACAAAAAGGACAAAATGAAATAGTTTAAATGGATATTAGAGTATATAAAGATTGCTATTACTTAACCGCAGCAAGTTAAAGCATTTACTTTCCGCTGTCAATATGTGTACAGATTTGACAAACTTTGTATAATAATTTCCTTGGTTCATAAATCAGGAAAAAAATATGGACACTTGCTTATTATTATTATTATTATTATTATTATTATTATTATTATTATTATTATTATTATTATTATTATTATTATTATTATTATTATTATTATTATTATTATTATTATCATCATCATCATCATCAAGCAACGTTCTGGTATATATTGACTAGAACGTTAATCACCATTTATCCCTTCTTTCCAAGTTCAGATTATCTTTGAACGTATCAAACATAAGAATGTAAGATCACAACATAACAACTACCTGTGGCTAAGCTGTTGAGGAATAATTATTTTATAAAGGGAGTTGATCCGACCCATGCTCTATAATGTGCTCTTTTCTTAAAAATGTTTGCAGAATCTGCAAGAAGCAAAGCATTTCCCTGCCAAATTAAAATCTTTTGAACTTTCTGTCCATTCTGGTGACCTGTCAATAAATAAACAAATCAATACCCTACTAGGCAATCAGTTCTCTTCTTCTTGATTGCTTGTCCAAAGGCTAAGTCAATGTGTTCTTGTAAATGGACAAGCTTCTACTACTTAGGTGCAGATTAGAGAGCAATTCTAGTTACGGTATTTGTGACCTAAGGGATTTTTTACACATTAGTGAATTCTTTGACTGCAATAGATTCTTTTTTTAAAAATATGTTTTTGCTTTGTATCAGCAAAAACTTCACAAAAATGTATTCTCTAAGGTTATTACAACTGTACAAAATAATGCTTGAATGTTTCGAAGAAACTGGTGTACTAAGCAGAACAGGAGATGTGGAAAAGAAGGATATAAATCCATGCATAGGTGTCAGGGTGCTTTTAAATGTACCATGATTTTGTAGAAATGCTGCAGAGAACTGCATCATTCCACATTATTCATTTACAGTCACTGAACTGAAACAGGCATTATAAAATACTTGATGCCAAATATTTTTGGCATTGCTCCTATGTCGCCGCCTTCTCATTACTTTCATGACCATATTAAAAACTTGCCATTTGTGATAAATTAAACATATGTCAGTGTATGATTTGTTACACTATATCTTCTCCCTTTTTACTTATGCCATGAATGTATTTATAAATGACTGAGTAAACATTTCCTAGCCACCTAAAGTTGTCTTAAATAATGTATCAGCAGAGGCATTTTGATGGAATAATTATACATTCCTGAGTGTTTTCCTTGTGTCATCTGTGGCTTGAAGGAACCATTCAGAGTTCCTGCTGACAAACAACCTCGTAACTACCAAGGTTTCGGGGAAGCATTTCTTTTAAGTGGCTACTAGCAGGTATTGTGACTAACTTCTCAGTCACTCAGAAGGCATCTGTTGGCATCTGCAAAGCTTAACTTCCAAAACCATATGGATTCAAATTCCTGGTGTTTGTAACATGTTTTCAATATGAAAGCACGAGGGTGCTTTCCAACTAGATTTTATGTTCTATAAAACACAGTAAAATCCTGATGTTGTGAGGAAAATCTAACACACAAACTCTTAATATGTTAGCCTACATAGTAAATGTTCATCTGCATCATTGCACAAATTTTTATATTTTAAGGTAAAACTGAAAGCAGGTATAGAAACTCTGAAATTATGAATTAATGTATGCAACTGAAATAAGATACATTCACTCCAATAAATGCATTCATTCTTTTTTTTCTATTATTATCTACCATTAAATCAGACTACGTACATGTTTCCTCTTTTTTAGTCGGTGAAAATAAACAAAATAATTTATACAAGTAAATATCAGAACTTGATTTTTTTATATTCAGAAGTTCACTTTAAAAAATTTATTAAAACCCAGATGTTGCTGTCATAACACTGTAAGCTTCTGATAGGCTGAGAGCATTCAAGTCAAAATAAGGCACACCTTCAGATGCATTTAAAAGTAAAATCTCAATTTTTTTTTTCCTTATGTGTCATCATGGAGAATCTAAACTGATTATTCAAGATGTCCAGTTAAAACATCCATCCACCCATCCATCCATCCATCCATCCATTTTCTTACACCCTTCTTCCCTAATGGGGTCGGGAGGGTTGCTGGTGCCTATCTCCAGCTGCGTACCGGGCGAGAGGCGGGGTACACCCTGGACAGGTCGCCAGTCTGTCGCAGGGCTCAGTTAAAACAACATTTTGCAAATCTAAAGATCAAAGTGTGAAATTTGTATATTAACCTGATTACAAAAATAAAATATCATATGCAGATTGTGGCTGAAGCTGCCAAGAGAGCATAGCCTAAGTCACATTCACATTGCATGGTTTCAGAGAAGACACTCAGACAAGAAGCCACAACTCCAAAAGCAAAGCCAGGTTGCTGGTTGCAAAAGCCTTTGGAGACATTTATTGTGGTCTGATAAAACTAAAATTGTACTATTTGACCATCGTGATTCATAGCGTTTGGAGAAAAACATGGGGAAACAATGTTCTCCAACCCATGGATGGAGCTTTTACAGAACTGGCTCCTCCAGTGACAGACTGCTACATCACAGCTGCACAAAGGAGTGGTATCACAGATCCTTCCTCCCAGTAGCTGTAAAACTTTATCACTATCAAATACAAGCAGGTATGTACCTCCCTGCAGTTATCTGCACAGTTTTTCCATTTCTTGCAAGTAGTGTGTTGTTTTTTTATTTACAAATATGTGCAAATGAACTTTTTAAATTTATCCTCTTCAATTGCACATTTCGTTCAATATATATGCTATTTTAAATATCCGTTCAGTATTTTTTCTTATGCTGTAGTTACATTAGCCCTTACTGAACACTCTCTTATTGTTTTACCAGCAAATTTTAGATTCAGAACTGGTCCAACAGAATCAAATGGCTGAATTACATTAGCTTGCAGTCAGGTTCTGAAGAGTCCAGCTAATATGTGTGTTTAATAAGATTCAGGTGAAAGACTTGTGGGAAACTGACCGTGAATGGCTTAATTGTCCACTGCATAGTGCTATTGTTGTGTTGTAAGTATGTGATCAGAGTACTTTGTTTATGGCTTTTTCATATTTCTTAAAACTACTTCATGTAGATCTGTGCAGTGTAAGGAAATTAAAATAATATTGTGAGAAAAATATCAGAGAGAAGCGATTGATATAATGAGACATAAATACAAAGTGTTTCCCCTTTTCCAACGTAGTAGCAGAAGTTTTTGTAGTTGGGTTGTTCGGAATCTTAATTATCCGGAAGACCCCTTTAAAGAAGTCCACTATAGAAGGGAGCGGACCATTTCGTCATAAAAAAGGGGAACTATGTAAGCGCTTTGGTAGATTTCACTTAAGCAGCTGAAAATAACCGTCGCAACAAGCAACAACCAGAAACTTTACGACTGTCGAGGAACGTCGAAATGATTTTACCCAGAAAAATCTACATCAACGACATTTAGTATCATCCAAAATCCTCGTCCACCCCTCCGGGCATTTCTATTTATAGCATCAGCTGTTGCAATACAAAGATTGGCTGCTGAGCGTATTGTTTCGCAGATTGTGGGGCAGCTCTGAGCCTGTGGATGTTAAAGGACGGCGCGGCGGCGGCGGCGGTGTGAAAAACGGCGGAGATGAGGAGGAACATGTCGGCGTGAGGACGGCGGTCGTGTCGGTGTCAGGGAGGGAGCTCGTTTCGGTGAGTGGCAGGTCGTGTTCGGGTGTCCGTTGACGAAAAATGTTCGGTTTATGTGAAAAAAAATAAATAAAGAAAAAGAACCCGATGTGAGGAGCTCATTAAAGCTCAGACTGATGACAGCCAGCTAAGCATTCGGTGAGCTGCTTTTAATTAGGGCGTTTGTTTGTTGCTAAACGGATTATATTTGTTATATTCCGGGGCGGCTGCTGTCTGTTTGCATCTAACTCCTGCTCACAGAGACAGACAGAAGGACGGGGCCTTGACTCTTGTTTTTTCCAATGTAGCAGATTTCCCCCAGTGAATACGTAAGAAAAACACGGCGTTTTTCACAAGTGATGAGGGAAAACCCTGCTGCAGTGTTTATGTATTTCACGACGGGCCCCTTTCTCGTTTTTCCACGCACACACACCCACAGCAGCAGCTCTGAAGCGGGATTAGTGAGAACATTTAAGTGCTGGACACGGAGAGAACAGAGGGATTCTTCTAGTATCAGATCATAGCATGAGATCATTCAGAAGCAGCAGTCAGTCTGGAGCAGGAAGCACACTTTAATCACTATTAATAGGGTTGTGAAATCATCACATCATCTGGTTGTCTGTCTGGGGAGGAAAAGCCTTGGTATTCTGCTAAAACCTTACAGGAATGCTAAACCAGGATTATCTGCCATTAAGTCTTGAATCAGTATACAAACGTAAATTATGCCTATTTGATTGAATTGTTGCAAGCAAATTATGTTCCGATTATAACATAAATCTCAAACATTTTCAGGTTTTACAAATTTAGTGTATCTTGTAATTTTTTTTTATGCGATAGAACCAAGTAAATGTGAAAAAAAAATTGTGAATAAAACAAATTCGAAGTATGTTGCATACATTTGCATTTGGGCAGCCTTTTTACTCATTGCATAAAATTTGATCTCCTTATGGATTAGGAATGTCCCATTCTGATATGAATATCGGATATAGCCGCGATATCTGTCAAGAAAAACCCCCTGAGTATCGAATTATATCGGCCTGCATATGAATTCTCCGATAGAAGCATTCTGCTCCAGCATTCCTAACCGAGTGGTTATTCATAAATGGGTCTGTGTGTCTTATACATATTGTTTTTGACTGTTCTTTGTTTGGGGAGTATCACTTTATCAAACTTTTTTCAACAGTACAAAATAAGCTACAAGTGTGTATGATCTGTGCTGATGTCCTGTCGGGTCAATATCCGTGTAGACGAATCCAAAACTGCAATATCGGTATTGTATCAGAAGTGAAACTGTTCTGCTAAGCACTCAGACGTTTATTTGTGAATATTAGGAATCAAATCGTTTCCTACAAACTAAAGCACACATCGTAAAGTTGAGGGATAAACTCGCAGCAACCTTTTTTATTCAAAGATTCACTTTTGCACTTGCTGCTGCAAAATCAAACTCTGAGGTTTAAAAAATTATTTTCTAGATATGTTTTCTAAAATGCTTCGTCGTAGAATTAAACACATTTTTTTATTTTCAGATCATAAAACAAAATGAATCCTCTACAAAAACTGTAAAATGAAGGGAGCCTTTTTTTATATCTACATGTGTAAAATGAAGAAGGATGGGTAGCATAGTTTGAAGCTAGTTACGTTTAAAATTCTGTTGTAAGTATTAGATGCAAATTTTGCATAATAACTTAGAAAAAAATACCTCCTAAAACAACAATTTTGTATTGCAAACATAATCAAAAACATTTCCTTTATGGTTTTGTAAAAGTCACAAGAGGCAGACCCCTGACCTGAACTAACGAAACAAGCTGCACAGGTGTTGACAGAAAAATTAGCTGTGCCATTCAGAATTGTGGCCTTAACAAAGTTGAAAAGAATGGAAGAGAGAAAGTCATTGGACATCCCTTTTGCAGTTTGCCTCAAACTTATTAGGGAAAACAGAAGAAAATTCCCTTATCAGAAAACTAGAACTACAAGCAAAACACAATCATGATACCACCGCCATCAGTTCTGCAGAAGCTTGTAAATCAGTGAGTCAACAGGTGTGTCAGCAGGGAATCCCTCACAACATGAAGGACGGAACATAATGAAGATCACTGGGTTAGAGGCTGCTAAAGACTTTTGACCTGGGTAAAGGTTCACCTTCCCAAACGAACAGCCAGATTTACAGCGTTATGTATTAGAGGCAAGTGGTAGAAATACCTAAATCCAATCAAGAATCTCCTTAGATGCTACCCATTCAATTAGATTGATGTTGAGCTGTTTTACAAAGATTTCAGTCTATGGTTCTGTAAAGGTGATGGATGAAATACCCCAAAAGACTTGCAGTGACAAATTGTTCTTCGACGATTTCAGAGGGCCTGACTGTAAATAATGTCACAAGTTTTTATTTGTGAGAAGATTTGGACATTGTATCACTTTCCTCCCACTTCACAATTTAGCACTACCTTCTGTTGTGTCATCGCATAAAATCGAAATAAAATGTCTTGTGGGTTTTGAATGACAAAATGTGAAATGTGATAAGAATAAGTTTGCAAGGCACTGCAAAGTTATAGAAGTTTATTTAATTTGGACTGTACTGCATTTAAGTACTGTTCAGCTGGACAATAAAAGTAAGAAAATAGATGTAGCTTCTTTGATGTTCTTTTAAGGAAGTGTTTTCTTTTTCTGACCAGAAATGAGGGGAAAACAGGATTATTTCAGTATATGCGTCAAACAAAAAAAGCATTGCTAGGTTGTTAAGTAAATACCAGCATAGTTTTTTTCATCTATACACTAATCTACTCATCAATCTGGGACAGTGGAAATGTGCAAAATATTACTTAATAAGTAACTTTTCTTTTTTCTTAAATTGAACTGAGTTTTAGTTTTGATTTGTGAATGCTTTGACTATATGACCATATGCTTGGATGACATCTTTAAGCACAGTACATGTAGATGCACTTTCAGCAAAATGTATTACTTAATGATGATGAGTCAGTGACGCGGTAGGCATTTCTTAAGCCACATTTATTAATCTAATCTCCATAGTTACATAGTTTTCTTTATGTGGACCAAAATTATGACCCTTGTGATAAAATATTAATAGTGTTTTCTAGTACGTTGGGGAATGAAGAAACCAAAAACAAAGAAAAACCATGTTGCCATAACTACAGTACATGTTAAATTTGTTTTTGTCTCGGCAATGCATATACTCCCCAACGTGTGGGGCATATTGGAGTTGGATTTAAAAAAGATAACAGAGTTTGTTTACACAATCTTACGTTTATGTGGTTTATTCTTGTGGTGAGTTCAGAAGACTCACCACAAAAATTTACAGAATAGGCTCAGTAAAAAAAAAATGGAAGTATGTCATTCACAAAATTGTACTCTATGCTTTTGCTGCATAGGGACTGACTGCCTTGAAAGTGTGTAATATACATTTTATAATTTGTGACTTAAACTTTAACTTTTAAAAATGTTTTTCATATTACTGTAGTCCATCCATCCATCCATTTTCTGTTCACCCTTGTCCCTAATGGAGTCGGGAGGGTTGCTGGTTCCTATCTCCAGCTACGTTCTGGGCGAGATGCGGAGTCACCCTGGACAGGTCGCCAGTCTGTCGCAGGACTATTACTGTAGTCATTGCCCAGTATTGACTATAGACAGTACAGACATTTGTGTTAAGGACAATACCTTGGTATCATGGTTCTTTTTTTGGTTACTTTTAATACAGAAAATCAACCGTTTATTCCTATTGCTGCAATGATTATTATACCTTGACATTTATTTACTAATTTGATATAAAATACACTAAATTTAGTAGTTTATATGTGCTTGCATACTATCCCTTGCCAATTATCACTTTGCAGAATTGCACAAGTTTAACAGTCTAATATTAGCTGGTAAATTAATCAGGCAATCTGTTCCAGTGGAGTTTGTCTTTGTTTTTAAGACTGGACATTTTTCCTAACAGAAATTTTTTTTATTTCTTCTAAGAAAAAGACTACATGACAAAGTACGAGGGCCATGGTAAGAAACTATTATGACTTTATTCTGGCAATATGATAACCTCTTGTTTTATTTTGACCTTATTCTTGTAATGTTCCAACTTTATTCTTGTAATTTTATTTTTGATTTTTATTTTCTCTTGGCAAATTAAGTAGGTGCCTTCATTTATCTAGATTATTAAATAGCAATTAAGCAACAAGTTGGGGAGGGGCACTGCTGTCTTACTCTTTATTCTGCATAGTTTGAGGAAACATTCCAAAGGTTTCTTTGGTATCTGATTTTTTTTTTATTTGCTTTTCTGAACCTTTTAATGGACAGCCTGGTTATGCCTCAGTATTGGTAATTTACCCAGGTCTTGTCTTTATTGTTTAAAATAAATTGTGATTTACACCCAAATTGCACCCAACTATACCACACACTGTATAGTTGGTGTGTGGTAACGGGTTTCCGTCATGAAATCCAGACATTCCTTGAAAGCCACTAAGAGAAAACAAACTTGTCATTAAATGTTGACAAAGGTCAGAGCAGGACGTGGCTCTTGCCAACTACAGGAACTTCTCCAAGTGTTTAGACTGTGCAAGGTGTAACATGTGTATGTGTCAGATCTGTTCCCACATGCTCAAAAAAATTGTAAGTTTAAACCCACAGACTTCTTTTTTAAGTTGGATGGATCCAGGTCTGTGTTACTTCCAACAGGAAAGAAGTGTCTATGGCTGGCATCCTTATTCATTGAAATTTGTGAGACACTGTTGAAGTGAGGCAGAGTTATTAAAAAATATAAAGCTTCTGTAGCAATGGGCTTAGTGCTGCCTTGCAACCAAATATTGTAGTGACCACTTAAAAATGTTCTTGCTAGACTTTCACTGTCACTTTAGATCTGGCCATAACTAACTCTCAGAATCGTCAATGTTAAGAACTTCCTTTGGCGGTCGTAGTTAATATGCCAAAGAGTCCACTTAAATATGGGTAATGTAATCTTTATAACTTCAAATTCAAACAGCTTTTTAAGTAACCCATTTGTCACTATAATTTAAATGCAGATTATTGCATTAGAAACTCCACATGTAAACCTTTTGTTTTATAGAATGACTACAGTTGGAATGTGAGAGACTGATCTGGCTGGTGACGGATGGTATTTTATCTGTGACCATTTAAAGAATGAAGTTGGCCAACATAGCAGAGCCGATCTTTCTGATTAGATGTCTAATGCAACACACATTTCCCCAAATCCTCTTCCTACTAGTTAACTGGGTTGCGACGTCTGGTTCCCAGGACGCAGCAGAGCTGCTGGGGTATATATGCTGACCTACACTCCAAAGAAAAACAGCCCTGTTGAATCAAAATCAAGCCTGGTCAGCTTGTTCCTGCAAATTTTTATTTTGCTTCCTTACTGCTTTGTTCCATTCAACATCACTTAGTGGCTTTTTATTCTTCTACATAATTATTCTGGTTCTGAATGTCCAAAAAGTGAGAAACCACCAACATTTCTCAAGCATCTGAGCCAGAGGCCAGTACATGCTGAAAGTTAATTTCCCTCCAGCTGAGAAATGGAGATGAGCAGAGACCCAAGTTGGTTCTGAGAGAATAAATGGGCTTGTCTGATCCAAAGTAAGGTACGCTTAACAGATTAATCTTTACAAAGGTTCTGGTGCATTTTAAGCTGATGAACTCAAAACATTTATGATTTTCTTTTCTCTTAAGCTTTCAACCCAATATTGAGCATTAGAACTCAAACCTCAAGATTTGACATAACATTTATTCCCAATCAGACAAATTGCTAAGTAGTTAGTGTCCATTTTTGTTGCTTAATGTGTTTGTTACTTTTCTAAATGACTAATTAGAGATTGGACTTCAGTGTAATTACAATGAAATGTCTTCCTTAATATCATCCAATGTCTTAAAAGAAAATAAATCTTATTTAAAACATCTCCCCATTCCTTTTTGAATGTATTCAATAAGATTGCTCTTAATTTTCATTATTTTTTTATTTTTGAACTCCTTCAAACTCTCATGCCTAACATACATGTTTGTTTTGTACTCCCTTAGAGATAAACTTCACTCAACCCCAAAATGTAACTGGAATGCTAGAGAACAAAAAGTTTTTTACATAATTTTAATTTATACATGCATTAGTATTTCTTCTTTTTAAATAGTACTGGAGGTAAACAAATGCCTCCAGTACAAATGCTACATCTTGGGATTTAGTGCATGAGAAATGCCTGCTAAAGATATTCTTTAAAGCTTTTTATGTTGTATTTAAAAGATGACAAATTCTTAAATACTAAATGTGGTTTCTTGATTTTTTTTTTTTCAGGAGTTTGGAGATCGATGAGTGTTGGTAAAAGTATGGCTTTGTAGGCTGGGGTGTGTTCTTCCTAATTTGTGTTGTGTGAGTTGAGCTGCTGCTCCGTTTCCACGTGAACATGAGATCTCTTTATCCTTTCTCAAGAAGGCAATCGGCGATTTCTCCAAGAAGCCCCTGAGAGGCTTCTCAAAGCCATTGTGAGAGAAAATATTAGCTGCTGACACACAAACGTCCCCTGTAAATGTTCCCCTTGCTGCTAGCGTCATATGTCAACAGCAGCAGATGTGTCTGAAATTTACAGACTTTGTGACATAGCAGCATTTTTTTGCTACTTCCCTAAATGGAGGAAGTTATATCCTTTATGGTTTGGCAGATTAAGCATGCATGCTTTTATAACAGAATGCTGTCAAGACGTCAAACGGAAGCCCTCATGTGGATAGTACTGCGAACACCAAGCATGACCCTGTCCATTGTTGGACAGATTAGCGATCAGGTCTTATTCTCACCTCTTATTGCACTTATTGGGCGTTTCAGAGGAGTGCTCACCTCACTAGAGGGAAATCCCTCTAGTGAGGGTCTGACTTGCAGCAAAGACTCCCTGTGTTTAACAAGCTTGAAACCCAAAACTGGTACCAAGAATTCTTGTTAATTAGAAATTTATGAAAGTCTGTCTTTGGCACTGCTGGATTATTGTAGTAGAGCTATTTAACCTAACCAAGTCAACAACTGCTGAGCCTTTTTTTTGTGTTAGGAACGCAAGTCTTTTTGCTCAGCCTGGGCAAATGAGTGGTTAGCTCGGGAAAGGAAGGAAACATCTTCCTTCCCTCTATTGTGCCGAGCAGGAAAGGATGGACTCTGGCCAGCTGACAGCTGTTTCCTGGTGGATGGAGGAGGAATGGGTGCGTGGGTGGGGGTGTTGTGCTAGTGGTTGGTGAATGTGTGGCTTTTTTGTGCGCTTCAGCCGAGAAGCTTTAAAGTAAGACAGAGAGGAGTTGTTATATTGAACTTGCATACTTGTGTGAAAAGTGAGGGATTCAGAGTTTAACCCATTCACTGCTTAGACTGAAATGCCTCTAAATAAAATCTTTTTTTAATATAATAGAAATCAAACACATTCTAAAGTTTATTTTATTGATTTACTTATGATTAATTGATAAGTGGCCACTTTCTGAAAAAATTGAGTTTTCTCTTATATCCGTAGGGTTAACCATCTTTCTGTAATTGAGGTACGTTTTTCACAATATAGAAAAATTAAAGATGAAAAGAATAAAATGTGTGAAACATTTATTCCTGCTGAATGGAGATGTTCATACAGAAGTCTGTTGTTGCTTTTGAATGTTGCAATTTCTCCACAATAAGCATTAACTCACCACAGCCCTCAAAATCAACAACATGTTGACGCTGGCATCATGTTTCAGTTTTTCTGCATTATCTCTCCACTCTCCTGTCATCACATCCTCTCCATTGTAGAGCATCAATTTGTAGTAAAGATAATAACATTTTTATATTCCAAAACAGAACCGTATAAAATGCATTTTGCATCCCACACTAGACTCTGTTTAGACCATTTCGCTTTCCCATTGTGGTATGGTTCTGCCATCTTTGTTTCTGTATCAACTATCAATGGCCGCTGGTCATTCCTCCAATTAGTATGAAATCTCAGAGCAAAATATCAACATTATGGACAATAGGGAGATTTTTGATTTTATTTAAAGAATTAAAGTATTTTATGCCTCCTTATTGTATTAAAACCATCCTTAAAATGTATAAAATAAAATCATGTTTATCTAGATGTGTATGTATATTGAATCTAAAAGCAGAACATTATTTGGAGTTCTCTAAAACTGAAAAGCAGAACTAGGTTGCTAATGTAAATTCATGCAAATTCAAAACATTTCGGTACAAATTTGTTTAACCAGGCTAATGCTAGAATAGCAGCACAAAACATTGTGCAAGATCCTTATCAATGCATTCTCTACACCTTTTTTAATTGCTCCATGCTATAGCCTCAAATATATTTATTGGATTTTTAGTAGGAAACAAGTCAAGCTGTAGTTTGTGTGTCATAAACTGGAACAACTGAGCTGGTTGACTCTAAATATGTCTTTACTCAAAAAAGGAAGCAAACCATGAAAAGGTGGTGCCCGTTGTGGTGACTCAGGCCTAATTCGAACTGTTTGGCTCTGTCCTCGTGTGCCCCTGCTTCCTCAGCCTCTTTCTTCTGTTTATGAATAATCTCATTATCCTGTTTCTCTTGTGTCTCCTGCTCTCCCCACTTGTCCCGATCTTTTAGTGCCGGTCTTATTGCGGGTGGATTCCATGTCGAACTGCACTCTGACTTCAGCCGAACAGAAAAACACTCTTGTGCTGATTCTTGTACTTTTACAAAAAGTTTATTTTAACTTGGTGGGGATTTATAATTACAAGTTACAGTTATCCGTCTTTGAGTTGTCATATTTCTGCTGGATCTGGACATACTGGACCATCTGGTATGTCATTCTGAATGAAACTATTCAGGCTGTTGTGGGTTTTCCTTTTACTTAGATTTAGGGCATTCTTGTATTTATAGAGCAGCTTTCACCACAATGGTGGGCTGAGAGACTGGTGACAAATGCTGCTTCATTTTTTAGAGGCTTTTTGTAGTTTTCCATTGGAATGCAACTAATTCAGTTTGTCTGACATTAAAGCAGATTTACTGTTGTTTTTCTATATAAAACTTTCTGAACTTTAATAAAATGTCTGACTTTGTTTTTCTTAGCGTACACTAATGTTTGATCCCTGTTTCTTAAACCATTACTTTAGTGTTCTTCAGAGAAGCCATTGTGGAATGATTTCCCAAGTTTCTCTTCACACTAAACACTCCAAAAATATAGGAAAAGAAATACAATTTAATTCTTAAATACTTTGGTTTTACTTACTTGCTGCTCCACCATTAACAGCACTGAACTCTCACAGTTTCTTTTCATGCTGTATGCCTCAGACCTTTGGCACATTATAGTCATTGGGTGTGTCTGATATGGCCAAAAAGCTGGATGGACAACCTTGAGCATCCTTTATAACTTCAGTCAGAAGTTTCTTAAAAAGTGCTGCGACTACAGTGATAATTCCTACTGATAGCCATAACCATCTACATCAATAAAAAAAAAAACTTGGATAGTATGAATCAGAACATTTTCCATTGGGATTAATGAACTATTTTTCAAATTTCTTCAGAAAATTGCCTAGAAATGTTATAAATCAACACAACTTTCACCACAGCTAGCGGACTATCTGCACCATGTTTTGATAACAAGATCTTTCTGTCTTTTACAAAACATCGAGAGTAAAAGCAGCAAAAATATGACTTGCAACAACACAGAACCATAAATTTATTGCTAGCTGACTGGTCGATGTTCGCCTTAACTAATAGCTCACTGATACAATTTATTTATTTGCAATTTTCTTTTGTATGTTTGTGCTGTGACATGTCAGGTCTGAAATTGTATGGTCTTAAGAAGTTTTTAAATTTGAGTTGGTGGAAGTTTTTAAATATTATAACCTCCTGCCATTTGGTTGACAATATCAAGTCTTGTACTGCAAATGCCATCAGTTTAAGAACTTTATTATTCTCACCTTCATCCAGTTAAATAACACTGCTTAAGCATGAAGGACTGTGAAATAACACAAGGTGTTTAGTGTGTGTGGGTGTGTGCATGTAATGTTCATTGTTAACTGATGTGTGGTGAGATTAAGTTAAACTCTGTTTAGGTGACAAGTATTGTTTCTTTTTGCTGTGAAGCAAAAGGATTACAGAGTTCAGCTTGAAGTGAACTATAATGCCTTTCCCAACCTGGACATTAAGATTTTCTCTATCCTGTTTTATTCTACTTTATTTCTAACAATAAATCATATCTTCACATAGAAAATGGAAAATGAATGGAAATGGTGGCTTAGACTTTATTTATCTCAACATGTTGGAGCTCTTGCAGGTTTTAACAGTGATATGAACCTCTAAGCCATGGAAAATATATCTTCTAATCTTCCAAAATTGAACCCGGGTAAACAATTCTTACATTGCCTAGTTGCTTAAATTTTCATTCTCCTGTTCTGTGAAGTTTTAAATTTTAAATTAATGCCCCTCAGCTCTAGGTAAAAGTAATTTTAAATGCAATGTCTCATTTTGTAGTTAGTTCATCTGCCCCCCTTTCCTTCTACTTTTATCTCCAACCCTTAGCTATGATCTGTCGTCTCCATGGCGACGAGAAACCAGCTGCAACAAAAAAGCCTTAACATCTCTCTCCTGTTCTCCTTTGTTGTCAATCCCCTTTTATTTTCCTTCACCCCCCTTCCTTTCTTTTCTGTCCTCCATTTCAAACAGGTGTGTCTCACCAGCCACCTTCTAGCCTTCTTCCCACCACTGTCGAGGTAGCCATGGCGACCAGCGCCGTGCCGAGCGACAACCTGCCAACCTACAAGCTGGTGGTGGTGGGGGACGGTGGCGTTGGGAAAAGCGCTCTAACCATCCAGTTTTTCCAGAAGATCTTTGTGCCAGACTACGATCCCACTATAGAAGACTCGTACCTTAAACACACTGAAATAGATGGGCAGTGGGCGATACTGGACGGTGAGTTAGAATTATTTTATAGAAGACGTTTGCTGCCTTGGGTTGCTAGTTTTGTTTACACACATGGGTAATTAGCAGTTCTCTGACAGCTGTAATAACATACTGGGGGTTTACACGTGGAAGAAATTATGTAACATCAAACAGCTCATTGTTTCTGCAGCAAAGTGTCCCGTTTATTTGGGAAAACAATCTTCATCGCTGAAAAAGAAAAAAGTGTCATACTTTAACTGTATGCATCAGAGGCCTTAACCTGTTAAGATTTAACCAGCGTAAGGCCTCTTCTCTCTAAAATTAAAGCAGCACGACTTTGTTTTGAATTTCCCCCAGTCTGGATGTAAGACACAGCAGCATTTTTGAAGAGAACCTATGATAATTTTGGGTTTTTATTTGTTTATTTTATTCAGCCACAGAATCTAGGAAAGTATTGGAGAGTCAAAAATGAGGACACAGACTGACTTGAGGAATAAATCACTAATTACCATGCAAAAAATAAATGGCTTTGCAAATGCATTCATTTTCAGTTAGTTCTTCTAATTGTTACTTTCTAATGTTAAAAATGAGTATTGATTTGAACAAAGACAGCAAAGTTATAGGATTAGAAACTGATTAGGACCAGATAATTGTATTATGCTGTGATATGCAAAACATTATAGGAGGTTTTAGCTTCTTTTTACCAAGACTGTAAATGAATTACTCCACTATTTCATTAGCACATGATGGTAAAAGGCCTGAAGTTTCAATTGAAAGAATGCTCATGGTCAAACATTTTCTGTTTCCTGGAAAGCAGGGAACTTTTTTATTTTTTTTGTGTAATTTGTGAAGTCTGAAGTGTTATTTTTGCTGGTTGATTAAGGGAGTTCATGCTTTCATTTCCCCAGTACTGGACACAGCAGGCCAGGAGGAGTTTAGCGCGATGAGGGAGCAGTACATGAGGACAGGAGATGGTTTCCTCATCGTCTTCTCCGTCACAGACAAGGCCAGCTTCGAACATGTGGACCGATTCCATCAACTCATACTACGGGTCAAAGACAGGTGAGATGGAGATGCTTGGGCGGTAACTCTTAAGTTCATTTTCACAACTTTAGTGTCTGAAAATATCCTAAGTTGATAGAAAAGGGTCTCCTTTTTATGTGAGTAACTGTTTGGAAACCAGTTCTATGCAAGTCAATGTGTTTCTTTTTCTTATTTAAGATTAACTGTCATCATAAATGTGAGAGAAAAGACAGACTGCAGTCATAATGTGACGAATCATGGGCCCCTGAAGAATGTATGCACAGCAATGTTAAATATAGCAAGGCTAAGATAAGCGGAACTAACGCTCTTAAATGAAACAGACATTTACATCGCAGTTAAACGGTGTGTGTTTATCACACTAGTTACCAATGTAGTAACTAGTTTTTACTGCACTAGTTAAATTGTTTTTAAACATGTCTGCAGGACACAGAGCACCTGATTAAAAAAAACAACAACAACATCATCAAGTTGGATTTCTGTGATCTGACGTTTTGGTGTGGTATCATCACGCCTCTATCAGATTGTTTTTATAGCTTTTGTTGAATCAGCAGGCCTGGGTCTCTATACAAAAAGGAAATATGGGCTATTAGAAATATTTTGGAGATTTCCTTAAATCAGTCTCCTACTGAGATGTTGAAGAAGGCAGAATAAAGGCACGCGTTCTCTGACTGCAGGAACTGCAAATGACAGAAAAAAATAGAAGATAGGATTGAACACACTGCTGTCCGTCTATATTGGGTATTGAGAATGTAAACTTTTGTTGTTGTTTTTTTTTTTTTCTAGAGTATTGAAGTGTTGCAGAAATCAGACACCTCTCAAATAGTACTGAGCTGTTGTGCTATAACAGCTTGGACAAATAAGATGCATACAAGCATATTTAATGTTGTATAATGCCACATTCTGCCATTTAGTCAGTTGGATAATGGGTTTACTTTCAACATGCTTCAGATCATAACATTTTTTTTCAGCGTTTTTTTTTTTCTGTTTACCATCAGGGAGGCCTTCCCAATGGTGCTTGTTGCTAACAAAGTGGATTTGGTTCATCTAAGGAAGGTGACATCAGACCAGGGCCAGGAGATGGCTGCCAAACATAATGTGAGTCCTAA
The DNA here is from genome assembly GCF_019740435.1 of Gambusia affinis. Lineage (NCBI taxonomy): Eukaryota > Metazoa > Chordata > Actinopteri > Cyprinodontiformes > Poeciliidae > Gambusia > Gambusia affinis. The sequence goes on from NC_057878.1 coordinate 23,995,535, forward strand.
AGTGCTGATCTCAGTTTTCTTTTTTAACTAAACACACGCAGCATTAATTTGTCAGGCTATTTTATTGGTTTGTCTGAACTGTGAACACAAAAAGACCAAAGACCAGAGAGAAAGAGGAAGAAACCATCATAGAATTTATAGTACGCCATCAGAAATGAAGAATTAAAGTTGATAGAAAAAAAAAGAAGAGATGATACAGTTTATACAAATCAAGCCTTTTGTCCCCTGTTGAGTATGATTGAATTTAATGAAAGGTCCTAGCTCACATCCCTCTTTTCTAAATACTGTCAGCATTGATTTAAAATGTGTTATTATTGTGTTTCCTCAGATAACGTATATTGAAACCAGTGCCAAGGATCCTCCAATGAATGTGGACAAAGCCTTTCATGAACTGGTCCGAGTTATAAGGTAACTTCATTAACTCTTTTGATTTTTAGGAGATGTGGCGTGTTTATCAAGAAGAAGTAATGGTAGTAAAAGATGGAACTAAAATGTCTTTTGGGAGGTTGCAACAAAAAATGACCTTTAGTTATTTTATGCCACTTTGTTGTGATTTATATGTGATTTCAGAAGTATTGGTTTGTATTTCATGCATTTTCATTGTGGCCATTTAGTTTGATTGTTGCTGTTTGGACTGACCTGCTGAAACAAAAGTAGACAGTTTGTGTCCTGCATGCTGCAGATGAGTCCCTACTAGGTGAATCAACAGTGCCCTCTTGTGGTAACAGTGTGGTGTTGAAGTCAGAGAAAGGGGTCTTAGCTATGGGGAAAACTTTATTTGGTTTTAAAATTCAATCTTACTAGTGGTAATCCTTTTGATTGACAAAAAATAAACTCTCCCTTTAAATCAACCATTTCGTTCTTCTAATTCAGTCTGAATGATGGTTCTATCTGCTATGAACACTTTTCCCCAACAAAATGTGCCAGTGTGGAGATGAATTTAAAAATCTTTTTGTTAATTTTAATACATTTTTACTAAGTTTTCTGTGTCTCAATATATTTGGCTGCAATTGTAGTTGAAGGGAACAATTTTTTTTAGGTGTTTACAGGGTCTCAGCACTAAAAGAACTGGCTGCAAGGTTGAACAGCTGGATGAACCAGCGTTACCATCTTGAGTTGAAAGTGTAGTACTACAGTAATATAAAGGGCGTCGGCAAAAATCAAAAGCAATATAGTTATCATTATTTCCTATTTCAGTTGGTCTGTGTAATCTCACTTTTTTTTGAGTGTAGTGGTAAAACTTTTTGACATTAAACACATCAACAGGTTAATTTACTAAAGCAATAGAAAATGATGAACAACTGGCCAAAAGCAAAAACAAATTTCTTAAAACAAACGAACAAATAAAAATACATATTTAACTCATCAATGTGGTAGTGCTTCAGAATTTACCAGAAATATTTATTTATGGGAAGCTAATGCCGTCAAACATTTTCAAAGTTGGCAAAAGCGATAAGCAACTTCATTTTTGGAAGTGTGCCCACCACTATCCAGTGGTTTTGTATCAATGTATAAATACAGGTGTGTTAGGGATGCATATTTTATGATATGAAAGAAAGCAACGTCTCTTCATACTAGTTGCTTACAAGCTTAAATATCAAAAGAAAAACTGTCATAAAACCAATTCATCATTATAATGGACAAAATCCTGGCTTTTTAAAAAAAATAAAAAATTCTTTACATTTATGTGCAGAAAAACAAATTTTTGTTCAATCATTCCAGTCAAATTTGAACTCTGAAATATTAATTTTTGCCTAAAATGTTCTTTTTTACCCCCATATGCAGACAACAAGTCCCAGAGCGAAACCAAAAGAAGAAAAAGAAGATGAAGTGGAGAGCAGAACGTTCCACTGGTTCCCACAGGTTCCACTGCGCCATATTGTGACCGCCCTTCTCCTCGGCATCATTCATCGCATAAACACACAGATGGACAGGAAAACATACACATCTTTGGATGTCAGGGAACTCCCCAGCAGTGTATAACTACTGGAGCACAAAAGCCAGACGGAGGTAGATGTGTCACTGAACAGCTTCATGGATCCTGAGAGACTGACGGCTGAACTGACAGGCGTTCCCTCAGCCCTTCGAGGTGCATCGGAAAGACTGTGTTACCTTCCTCTTCTAACCTTTAGTCTTTTCTTTTTTTACCCCCAACCTCACTCCTCTTTTTGTAATGAACACTGAAACAGAACAACTGCAGAGTAGCTATCTACGGCACAAGATTTCAAACGATTTTGGAGGAGAATACAGAGAAAGAAATAGTTTGAGAGAGGAAAGGAAAAGGGAGTACCTGGCTCAAAGTGGCGCTTGTTTTTTTTTTTTTTAAACAAGTATTATCTCACTACAACAACTTTGGGGGGGGGGATTTAAGCCACAGTTGTTTTGCAGTGGGCTTCTTTTATTGGAGAGTGAAGGTAGGACTGAATGTGGAAGTGGTGATGGGTATTTTGGTGGCGTTGCAGCAGATTTTGGTGCAACACCCACCAAGAGGTCATGTTACGGATTGGTAATGTTAGAAGGAATGGTGGAAATAAAACAGAAATGCGTTGAATAGATGGTGGCCATGTCAGCTATGGAGTATGTTTATTTCTTATGATCATTAAAAAAAAATTAAGAATTATGTATTGAGATCAAGTAGGAGCCATGTTTACAGATATTTCAGGATTTTATTTCCCCACTCCAAAAGCCACTTTGTTATATCTATTTTAAACAAATGTGGGTTTGTTCCCTCTTATATGCTTGTAAGTGGTGATCAATTCTGTATGAGCATTACATTTTGTTTTTCTCATTCTGATCATATCTTTCCATCTTTTTTTTTTTTACTTTTATTTTGAAGTGTACAAATGACAGATGTGATATACAAAAATATGTAATTATATGTGACAATGTAGACAAATTCACTGCTGTTTCACAGAAAATAAAGTCTATGAATTTGTTAGTAAAATATAATATATGAGGGAGAAATGAGTGGGCGATGGGGCTAGAGAAGCTGATTTGCACTGGCCACAAACCAAAATAATGTGATGTCACTTTATCTCAATCCAGGGGCTTTTCCCGCCTCCCCCATCGACTTCAGGACTACGATATTTGATGATCAGCACTCAGTGAAGGTGGAGGATGAAATCCTGTAGCTTTAGGAATCTGTCAGTACTAGGAAACCTGCCTGAAGAGGCCAGTGTTGCGCTCTTCTGGCTCAAAGCCATGTCCTACAGTAGCTACAGACCAGATCGGTGGAACGTTGCAGACTAATCTATGAAAAATGGCTCGTACTGTTATTGGACTAAAGTTTTGGTGGGCGATTTCCTCTTCAGGATGCGCACCAACTCTTGGAGGAATATGTTTTTTGCACTTTGAAAACAATCTCTGACTTTTTCCTATTGGCATGTTGTTTTCTTTTTAAATCTATAGGTGAGCTGAAAGGCACGGTTAATATAAAATATAAATATGTGTATATCTGAATGTAAAATGATGATGTAAGCAAACGGCTGATTGGAGTGGTAGCCTTGTGTGCCTGCGTTTGCCTCTTGCCTTGGCCATGATTGTAAAACCAATCAACTAATTTGAGATGTAATCATTTAAAATTGTATTGGAAGCAAAAGTTGCATTATTACCCAGTTTTAAATTAAGGTGCTTATATATGATGTTTGACTGAATGACCGACACCTGGAAGTGGAACCTCAGCAGAAACAACTCTGCATTTATCAGCATCTACTGCTAAAAGGGACATTTTCCAGAGAAAGATAAAAAAAACAAAAAAAAAAAACTCACTTTTGAGCAAACAGACTGGATGGAAGGGGAGCAAAAATATAATGAATGTGTTATAAAAGTTATTGCATCATGTGTGTTTGATACCATTTTTATATTATTGATATGATTATTGGAAAGTGTTTTTAAGCAACTGAATAATTTATTTCTGTCTGTTACCTCACTGTGTCCCAGACCTGGACAAAAAAAAAATAAAAAAAACAGAAAAAAAAGGTATAATTTTTTTCTTTTTGCCTTTGAGTATCTGTACTGTATATTGTGGACCAAGATGAAAATTAAAAGAAACAAATTTTGGTCCTGAAATAAAAATAAATCTGCTTTACTGGAATCTGTGTGGCGTAATTGATAGTGAAAATAAGTTCAGTTGAAAATTTCCTGCATTTGTGTAACTCTTTCTCAAGTCCAAGGACTCCAGAAAATTTTAGTACTTTGGGCCTTTATAGATAGAAAAAAAGTGTAAATTTATGCCAAAAAATTCTGAAATTTTGAGGTTAATCTCAGAAACGTTCAAGAAAAAACTAATAAATTCCTAAGTTTCAAAAGTTTATCTCAACTCTACATTTCATGAGGTTTTTTTCCTTGCAAATCTTTTACTTTCAGAGCTTGGAAATTTTCTTCTTTCTAGAAAATTTCTGACATGAATCTCAAAAGTTTTTTTGCGGACATTTACCTTTCTTAGATTGTCTTAGGGAAAAGTCTTAGTTTTAGGTGTCATTTGTTTAGTTTTATGAATTAAGATGCATGCACAAAGAAGCAGGTATAGAAAAGGAATGGGTATAAAATAAGATTCCCTACCAAAAAAAAAAAAAAAAAAAAAAAAAATTAAAATAAGCAGACCCATTTATGCAAGTTTAAAACTGCACTCTCAATTTCAAAGAATAATTCCAAAATGTTAATTTCTTTGGTGCATTTAGAAACTTTAGTCATTTTATAAGAATCAGGACAAACTTTGACTTGCAGTAAAAAAAAAAAACTTTTAAATCTGTTTACTGTTGTTTTCCCCAAAAAAACTGTTGCACAAATAGCTTAACCAGGCTCTAACAGTGACCTTTATATTTAGCTTCAGGGAACAAAATTATTTCAGTTTTTTAAAAATGTATTATTTTTTCTACGTGGCAGGTAGGTAAACACGTCAACGGGACTAACTTTGCTGAACACATTTGTGCTCCTCAGCCACGGCGAACTCAACTATGTGAGTCATTTGAGAGACAACGTGCTTGTTCAGCAGAAGCTCCTCTCATTAATCATCCGAGTCGTCAGGGTCCGTCGGTTTCAGCTCCTTCAGGACGCTTAAAGCTCCATTTTTGCCTCATTGATTCCAGAGCCCGGAGGAAGTGAAGTCGGCCGGTCCACAGAACCAGCATAACTGGAATCGATTTACATTCATGTTCTTGTCAGGGTGAAATTGGTAAAGAGCTGTGGCTCAGCATGAGTTAGGGGTACAAAATGATATTCTGGGCTATTAAGAACGTGGAAATTTTTTCTTCCCTCAAGCGCTACTTTTAGAAAAAAAAAGAAAGTTTTCGACCTAAAAGATATAGACCTAATTTTGAAAGATAAGGCACCAAGTAATGTACACTTGAGGAGGCTTAACCTGCTATTGCCAGATGGATATTTTACCGTAAGGGGGCAGCATTTTACTGTTTATACTGAATTTGGATGTGAACATTTTTAAATTAATCCTCTTAAGATGTGTAAAGATATTTAGAATCACCAAAACTTAAATGTGAAAAAGCGAACAGGCATTTTGCAGCTAAAATAAATGGTTTATGGTTCATTTATTTCTATGTAAATAGGTCATTTAAATGGAAATAAGCAGTGTGGAAGAGGAGCTGGTTGGGAAACCCACTGAATGTAATTACATGGGACACAGAAAAATTACGCTCAGACTGTCAATTTTAGTGAAGCGCACTCTTTGTACAACTTTCTGAATCTTCACTTCATGGCGTCGTTATGTGCATAAAAATGTCATAGTTGCTCCTCTTAGGTAAAAAGTTATGCTTCTCCACAACCTCTTTAAGTTCATGCATGCTATAAGTGTCACACTGTAAGATTACTACATTTTAACATGTTTCTTTTTTTTAAGTTTAGTACCAGAATCCATCATCCAAACAGCTCCCACATATGCTTTTTAATATAAAGAGTTGTTTTCAATTTCCTGAAGACATCGTATGCCTGTTCTTAATAATGTAGATGTCAGGATCCTTCATCTGAACTTGTTGCTTGATTTTGCAGCAATCTGCTTGCATTTGTATTCCACTGGACACCAACCTGCAGCTGCACCCCCTCATTCTGTCTTTCTCCTTTGAGCTGCATTTTAATGTAAATGTGTTTTCAGTGGAAGGAGCATAAATGTCAATCTTAAAGTTGATGGTTTCTACATTGAAAATGTGTGATTGAATGAACTAAATAGTATTTATAGCAAAATGTTTGTGGAGATGAAAGTTGCTTATAAGACAGAAAGCATTGACATTTAAATGAGTAACGATGTGGTGAAATAATGCGCAGTGATCTTCTGGCATATTTTAACACTTTGTGGTTTTGCTAAATGTCCCAGTTTCAAACATAACGAAACAAATCAAACAACCAGACATATTTTATTGTGAAAATTTATAAATAAGAAAGGAAAACAGCCTGACACAATAATTCATGAGAAAATGTAACCGCTATGTAAGAAATTATGGGCAATTGTAGAGTGGTGACAACAAGCCACACTAAGTATAAAAATGGGCACCACATTATTTGTTTCCATTTCTATCCTTAATATCTCGTTGTAATAAATTATTTTGTCTTATTTCACTTATTCGGTAAGATTCCACATACAACCGCTAGGTGCCGCCTGCTATGGAGAAGGTTGAGCACACAGAAGAAGAATAAAGCTTCCTGATAAATGCTAATGGTAGCTCAACTTTTGTGTCTTGTCTTTTATATAGCACAGGTCAGTAAAAATTATTTTGATGCATATATATTAGTTACATGTAAGAGTTGAAGAGATTAGTTAATCGAGAGTCAATTAGTGAGTCACGTTATACAGTTTGTGATTGTTGTGTAGAAAACGGGACATATTTCTGGAGGCTACTTAATGCTAATCCTAGTTGACAGTGTATATGTTGAGCTAGCTGAGAAATAGCTGAAGGAGTACTGGATTCACTTTTAACTTATTGTATTGTACCCTTTTTGAAACGGTTCCCAAATAAAAAGGACATAATTTTGGTCTTTTTATTTGTAAAATTTATACTTCTCTATGGGCTATTGCAAAAGCCAGAGAAACCATATTGTTATGACATTCGGTGAGTAAGCAATGGCTTCCTTTGTGTGAAGCTCGATGAAGAGACACAACAATAAAGGAACATTACACTGTTTTCAGTTTTGTAGTAAGTTTTTATGTAAAAGACATAATAATGTTTTGTTAAAACAATAACAGAACTTCAAACCCTCTGATCCTCTGCTGTGCTAAAAAACAACATTATCAGCGGCAAGAAACAAAGAAAAGAGTCCATCATCTTGTTAATTTCCCTGAGCATCTGGGCATTAGAGGTGGACAGATCGAACCAAAATATTGGTAGTATTAATATCAAGTCAGTATCAGAATCTGATTGATGCTAATGTGGTAAGATTAATATGTTTGTTTCAAATTCCTTCATGAAATTTTACATTCTACAGTTTCTCAGATATACCTCAAAGAAGGTTTGGCTTTGATCAGGTCGTAAATAATTCTTTTGCTTTTAATTAGAAAATTGCACACAGATTTGTTTCTCTGTTGATTTTGTTTATCATGTTAATATATTATTAAAGTATTTTGCAGACAACCTTTGCCCCAGGCTTTAACAAAAATAATTCAAAAGAAAAAGCACAAAAAACACCTTAAGATCAGGAGTTTGATGATATATCAAACCTAAAAAATGAAGTATCAGTATCAGAATCCATATCAGTATTAATATTGATGTCTTTTGCCATGTTTCTACTTGATATTGGACCAAGCCAAAAACATGCAGTGTCATAGATTTATCTGTCTGATTAATATTTTTGTGGAAGAAAACATCATTCTATGTTTCCAGGTGAAAGATGAAAAGTTCAAACTCCAGTCCAGGCTAGAGTTGTCCAGAATGGAAATCATTTTTTTAGATTGTGTTCGTGCATTAATCAAAAAGCCAGTTTTAAGCCACACCCTCCACATATTATATGGTTCATTGTAGAAAAAGAAAACAAGCATGAAAATCTCCAGGTCATATTCAGACTGAGTAATAATCAAAGTAAATTGTATCACATTCCAACATTTTCTGTTTTTTTTCTTTAGTCGTGATAATCACAACTGAGTCAGAATCGCCATAAAGAAGCTGAAGTGAGACTTTAAGAGTGTCTCCCAGACACTAAATGTCATCAGTTTCTAACTCCTTTGAGTTTTGAGGGATTAAAGGCTAGCGGCGTTGACAGTTAGAAAATGGCATGCAAGAAGGAAGAGGTACAAGTGCTAACACAAAGAGACAGATCAAAAAGGTGGAAACATTAAAAGAATTCCTCTTTTCATTTCTGACAGAACAATCTTATGTGCAAGTTTTCCATCTGAGGCACAGCCACTTCTTCATTTGTTCTGTTTTCATTCAAATAAGTACCGGTGTGTCCTGAATTTCAACAAGGCAGATTTAGGTACACAGTGTACCTCAATCAGCAGGGACAAGAAATTATCTTGGAAAACTTGAATTGTGCACCAAAAACAGCGAGAAGTCAAATAAAGAGAAAGAAATCTGATGAAAAGTTATGATGTTCAGTTCATTTATCAAACCTGGAGCGATTTGATAAAAGATGCTAAAAAGTGTTTAAGGCAAGAAAGATTGGTAGCAAATACACTACCTGGCCAAAATATTAATATTAGCAATAATAATATCTGAATTAAACTGAGTATACAACTACAAGCCTCCTATTGGATAATTACTGCATTGGTTATTATCTTCCAGCTGGGAAAAAAGTTTTTTAACCCCAACTGATGCAATAAGTAGCTTTTCATTTCTTAAACAACCATATGGAAATATCTTGTGGTCATGGCTAACTTGTTAGTCTCTTTAAGAAGGGTCAAAGCAAGCAGATAAAACATCTAAGGAGATTACAGGAATGAGTTTGAGTAAAGAACTGGTTAATGCATTACTAAACACAAAAAGGAAAGTGGGGAATTAACATCTTAGAAGAAGAAATCAAGAAAGAACTAAAACAACTTAATGTGCATAGTGGGAAATTTTCTTTCCATTGCAGCAATGAAAGTCTTATAATTGCTGATCAGAGTTTTGCACATTTCCAGCTGTAAATTGATGATTTTTTCCTGAACTAAAGCTATTTGAAGTTGGAAGGGCTCCTTGCCATCACTCTTTTATATTAGTCCCTTAACATATGCTCGATCAAATTTGAGTTAGGACTCTGCCTGCCAATTAAAAAAAAAAAAACGTCCCCAGAGTCATGTTGGTAAAATAAAAAGATTGCATTAAATCTAAAAGTGTCAGCTGCTTGAATAACTAGGGTTTAATTGGATTTAAAAAGCTTTCCATTGTGACAATTCAGTTGAACTAAGCTTTTAGGGTTTCATTGGATTTAGGTTTAATTAGATTTAGGAGATTTAAATCTAGACTGGTTGACAACATCTTCAGATATCTTAAAAACTGTCTGTGATTCTTTAAATATCACCCAGTTAATTAACTACCCCACCCAACCTAATAACAAATGCCCTCTAAAATCATCACTCCTTGATTTAATTATAACAAATGCTCAGAAATAAATATACAGGGATAGGAGTTTTTGCAAACAACTTTAGTGATCATTGTGCTTTAGGTGCAGTTAGAAATCTCAAGTTACCAAACCTAAGCCACATATCTTGACCAAAAGAGATTTAAAACACCTAAATGAGCAAGCTTTTGTTCATGACTTATTACATTTTAACTAGAATAGGGTCTCTCTTTTTGATAACGTAGACCTTGCTTGGCAGGTCTACGTTATCAAATTTTGTCGGAAAAAAAAGTAAAATGGTGTCTGATAAATTAGCAGTTTGAAATTATTTTAATGAGCATTTTATTTCTGTAGACACTTTGTTTGATGATTTAAATTTATTCGTCCTAAATGTAAATATCAGCATTTGTTTAGCCTCTATTCAAGGGTGGGGAATCATCACAGGTAAACAATTACAGACCAATTTCTAAACTGTATCCTAACCCAAAAATTTTTGAAAAATTAGTTGCAAATCAATTGAAGATTTTTTTTAGATTCAAATTGTGTTTTCTATAATTTACAGACTGATTTTAGAAAAAAAAAAACTGTACTGCCACTTTAAAGGTTTTAAATGATCTTACCCAGGCTGGTATTATGAAGATGTTTTATATATGAATGGTTCGACCAAATGCCTTCAACCATTGAATACTGTTTATCATTGTGCTTTAAGATTTGTAACCGGTAGCAGACGTTTTATACCACATTGTGAGTTGTATGCAAAAGCTGAATTGCCTTCTTTAAGCGTACAGAGAAACAATCACCTGATGATCCTGATTATGGCTTGGTTCCAGCATACTTAAGCTCTCTCTTACATAGATCTGTTATTTTCCACTCTTTATGCTCTAATAAAATTTTTCTTTTGAATGTTCCACATGGTCGAAGTCAAAAAGAGGGAGCAAGCATTCAGTCTGATGGCTTCTACAGCCTGGAATCAGCTCCAGTCTGAACTCAAGATGTCAGAATTGATTTCATTGGATTTATTTTGAGCGGTTCTTAAAAACAGGCAACGAGATTGTGTTAAACAGTGTCTGCTTTTAAATTGTTTTCTATTGTTTTGCACATGTGCATATGTATTAATTAGTTTTATTCTGTAACCAGGTTACTGTGTATTGCAGACTTCTGCCCAGGTCCCTCTTGAAAATGAGATCTAGATCTCAACAGGGTTTTCCTGGTTAAATAAAGGAAATAATAATAATAATACATTTTATTCCACAGACTGTACTCTTAAAATTGTCCAAATATAATGTGTTTGATCATGAAGCTGCTTTTATAAATTGTTTATTCTACACATATATGTCGGATAATGATGATATTATCATGATTGGACGACTTCTTTGAGCTTTCATTTCTGTGTTTGGGCAAAGAAAAGTGTGAAAAGCCTGGGAAAGAAAATAGACTACATAGACAAGGCTTTCTCTCTTATTCTAAAGCAAATCTTTCTTTCTTGTAAATTTGTTTGTTTATTCTTTCATGCAATTGAAACAGAGATAATCCACCAAGAAAGTTTTCTTTTAATTGCTCACAATTCAGTTCTGGATCACAAAAAGTGCAGCTGCCTGACATCCAACAGCCTCCCAGCCTCAGAGGGTCAGAGCAGCTCTGAAGCCAAGGCTGACATTTCCTCCAGCTGAAAGAGGAAGACATGAGCCATACTGAACCCAGAGCAGCAGCTCAAGTTGTTGCAAAAAAAGTAAGCAACCACCTGACCCAACTGTAGAAACTACTGTCCTGTCCTGTAATTAAGGCAGTTTCTGGACCTCGAAAGCTGCTTAAAGGTATTCCTCTGTTTAAATATTCTTCAGAACTCCAGAATCCTCCTTTTAGAACTTAAATTTCATATTTGTTTATATTTTTTGATTACTGGTAAGATTGTTTTGTACTCTTACTGTCAAATATGAATCATTAAATTTCGATTGTCAACATTGCAGTTTATAATTTTGAATTCATTCAATATTTTTTAATTGATATGTGGACAAATTGTATAAATTTTAATACATAGACATAGTTAAGTTTATTGTAGTGTATTCCTAATTTCCTTACTTATGTGTAAACAACACTGGCTCATTTTAGGGCTTCTCAACGCTTGATTGGTTATGTGAAATCTGATTGGCTGAAATGTAAAACAAAAACAAGTTATAAAACAGTAAGAAGGAACATGACAAGAAAGCAAAGTATTTAACAGAAAACTCCAGCAAAATACAATAACATTGATAAGCTTATATACTGTGGCAGAGGCTAAAATGACAAAAAATAATTAGGAAACTTAGTGAAAGACTAATTAACACAGACACATGAATAAGATGCAAAAAATAACAAACCAAGGGACAAAAGGTCTGACAATAATCTAAGAAAAATAAATACAAATGTACAAATGTTCTGTTAGCCAAAGCACTATACACTAAAAACACATACAGGCAAATTTATAATAATGAAAACAACAAACAAAACTTTAAAACCAGCATCTCAAAAAGAGAAAATATAATACATGTTTATATTAGGAACTATTTGTGTGCATTTGTTTGCAGGATGCAGATTCAGTACTGGCATGCTTCAGTGTTTTTCTGTATGTGAACATGAGTCTATACAAGAGTAAGAAAGGGTGGATGTGGCCCAGGGTCATGATGCTCACAGCTGTTTGAAGCAGAGCTATCACATATTATTCACAGCATTGGTCACAGGCAGGAGCTCAGCCTCTTGGATACGTTGGGAGCGATGATCCAGTGACGGGGTCACCTGAGTCTCCTTTGAGGTCGGAAAAGCAACAGGCTAAAACGAAGGATTAAAGGTGGAAGGTGTAGATGAAAGGTCAGGAAGATGTATATATATATTTTTAAGAATCATCCACATTGAATTATAACAGCGTTACATAATAGTTATACACAACCTCATGGTGATGAGTTGGGAAAAAATGAAGACTGGAGCAACAGCTGCAGGTCTGATCAGAACTGACTGACCTGTCAAAACTTTGGTCTGAAATGCTCACTGCAGTGCAATGGCTGACTAGCTAGCACAAAAACCTTCCCTTCTGACAGCTGCTTCCCGTAGGTTTTCTTAGCTCTCCATCTTCTGGAAACCTGCATCAGTCAGAGCAGTTACTTCGGGTCAAATTAGGTAAATGTGAGCGATTTCTTGGTTGATTTGTGGCTATTTTGATCTCAGAAATTAAAAATGTTTTGTGTACTCAGTTGAATTTTGCTCTTAAAATGACGTTAACAGACAAAGAATCACAAATCTGCTTTCATTTTTACCTGTTGAGGTAATGCTAGTGGATCTGGTTTTTACCCTAGAACGGATACTTGAATTGAGGCATTTTCTCCAATTGTATCACTTTGTTACATCAAAAATGGCAGCAACATAGGATTCAGTGCTCGGTAGTTGTGTTTGCATTGACCATTAAATTGTGCAAATTGGAGTTACAAAAATAAATGTACTTGTTGGACACATAGCAATTTTGAAAAGACACATTTTTTGTAAAAAAAAAAAAGTTAGGATGAGGTGTGTTTTTGGCTATATCATAGTTAGTATATATCACAAAATTGCAATGGAAACACTTTCCCATCACATAAGTCACGTGATCAGCAACCAGATGTAACTATTGGTGGAAAAGATGAAGAAGACAAGAGGAAGTGGTAGAAGGATGTTGGTACAGCATGTTTTCTTATTGAACCTCAACTGTGAAGTTGTGTTTTTGGCATTAGGGTAATATCAACATTTTTCTCACACATTTGTAATAGAAACACAGTGAGGTGTCTTTTTGCCACTGAAAATCTACCCCAGTGACCCCATTCTTTTCAGAATCTTAGTACCAAAACCTTAAGCAAATGTTTCGTTTATTTCAGCTCCATTTTTTATGTGGAAAAAGTTTGTTTTCCGACAATCTAACAATAATCAACTTCCGTCTACTTGAAAAGGACACAGACTTTTCTTCAAACTAGAACCTTTGAAGTTTTAAGCTTAATGTTCTTACAAAAGCATGTAACTCTCTGAGTGCATGAACTGAATATTTCAAGGAGAGACTGTAGACAGAGACTTCATTCAGTCAGTTGTGTTTAAATGAAATGATCTGCAAGAGCCTTCAGGACATTTATGACTAATCTTTCCTCCAATACTTTTTTCATTTCCCACCAGCACAGACTTGTATCTAAACTATAAACTCGCACACAGAATGTAAAATAACCTTCAAAGTTTCCCTCTCTGACTGGAAACTTTTTTCTGATGCATTGTAGGATTACAGTAGCAGATAAAACTGAAATGGTACAAGAAAAAAGACATTCTTAAAAGAAAATTGCAAGAAATTCCTTTTGGAGTTTGCATGCAACTACTAGATCAAACCAAAGCAAAAATTTTTTTTTGGAGGAAAACTAACACCGTCAACACAGATAAAGAGAACATGGAAGAAGTTTCTGGGGTTTAGTTAAAATGCCAGCAGCACAACAGCTCTTAAAATTCACCAAAATTGTCCTTCCACTTCACCAGAATGCCTTAATTGATATCGGGCAGATCAAAATCCCAATAAAAGATACAAAAAATTTTAAATGAATCAAAATCTAAAAATGTTAGTGGGATATGAACACTTTTGTAAGGTTTACTGAAATTGTTGCGTCTGCTTGTTGTTTTTCCTTTTCACTGTGTAGACAGACTAATTCTGCAATTTCTGGATCTGAAGTAAATTTCATGCCCTACGATGTACGTCATTACTGTAGCTTTGGGAAGCCACAGTTTAATGAGTCGTGCAAAGAGAGCCCAGGCTGCAGGCAAGCAGCCTGGCCTGATAATCAGTTGAGAGCATTCATCCCGACGTTCCGCTTCTGCTTCCTCCTCCTGCATGTCTGTTGTTTAGATTGTCACCCAATCTAGCACTTCTTTTCCAAGCTTAGATCATGATGAGTTCTCCCTTATTAAAAATCAGACATGAACCTTAACACCAGCCATCTGTCTTGTACAATATTGAAAATCATTTTCTGTTCTGCATGCTCGAGATGTGGGCTTGGAAGCTAATTGCTCTCAGAAAAACCAAAACACTCCAACTTGTATATCTCTCTTTTACTTACTTTGAAGCTGACGTTTGTGTAAAACTCATGTCACTACAGCAAGAAGCACCACACAATTTAATATTAATGCCTTTTTAGGTTTGTGAGATTGACAGAAAGTTTCCAAAGGTTCAAAATAATCTTGACATGGATTTATGAAACCTACAAGAACAATAAAGGACAAGGATTAAACTTTATTTTATTGCATGTTATTCTGTTTTGCTGCAGGTTTCTTTTGGAATCATTGGTTTTACCCTAGAGATTAAAGGAATGTACAAGAAAATGTACACTAAGGATCTAGATTATTTTGCAAACCTTTAAAGGGATGGGTTCGAACAGTATTTCAATTCAATTAAATAAAAAAAACCTTTTAGTCCCATAAAAAAAATAAATATTGTCATAATAACTCAAATGATCCAAATAAGATTAGTTGTGGATGGTGTTGCTCCTGTAGCAATCAGTCTTGCAGTTAATCGAAAGAGATCTTTGACTGAAGATTTAATACAGCTCCTAGTTGATGGCTAATACTGCTAATCAACCTCCTGTGGTTTTCTCGCTCGTCTTTAAATCCCTGACTCAAAACAGATTTCCGGGTAATCTACTACTTCCTGTTTTCAGATAATCGCCTGTTTGGTTTGCCAACCACTCACCTTTCTGAACAAACAAGAATCAGCCCACTGCTTCAGTTATTACAGCTAGAAACCAGTGATCAGATCAGAGGTGGTGATGGACTCAGACCTGAACCTTTAGAGACACATGCAGACAATCACAAAGTTGGACTTCCATCACCTGACGAACATTTCCAGGCTTAAAGGACTAATGTACCAAGAAGATCTAGAGAAACTCATCCATGCATTCATCTTTAGTCACTTTGATTACGGCAACAGCTGCAGCTGATCTAGAACGCTGTTGCTCATGTTCTCACTAAAACCAGAAAGACGAGATCACATCATTTTGATGATGGCACTTGACAAAATGTAATATTAGTTATTGGTTTCACAGTTAGTGACTATATTAAGTTTTAGTGATTTAAATCTCTTTGAACAACCTTGTTGCTGAAATTATTGTCTTGATTGACTGATTTTATCTTTTATCCCCAAAAAACAAAACAAAGTTACCAACTAGATAACAAGCTACACTTGATCAGCATCACAGTGTCTACACTGGTGTTGTGATCCTTTAAACCTTGTGAACCAGTTAATATGAAAAAACCTTGAATTCAGCATTATTTTCTGCTCCTCCATAGCTTTCGCAGAAAGCTTTGGAAACATGAAGATGAATACCTGTTGGGTAGCGAAATGTTCGGGTTCTGTCAGTGTTACAGGATTTTCACCCGAGCTTCTTCTTATTTGTCCCCAGTATTGTTCCTGACACTTCTGTTGTTCTCAGGTTGGCCAGCTCATTTTAAGCACCTATTGCACAACATGAAGTCAACCTTTCCGCAGTGATGCATGTTGGGGTAATAGGTAATTTTAGAGACAGGGTTGAACATGAATGGTTGTGCCATGTACAGTAATAGACTGGTGATGCTACCAGGCTCTGCCTTGCTGTTGTTTACTGTTGGCTGTGATCATCTCCACCTCACCAGTAATCTTTGCACAGGAAAAACAAGCATAATGGATGGACCTAGATATGAGTAAATGGACAAAGAAATCGCTTTCAGCACGTTTTTGCCTTTATGTCGCATTGCGGCTTTTAGAGGCATGACTTTCTTTTCTGTTGCATCACTTTCACGTCAGCTTTTGACTAATGTTTTGCTTAGTGTTAATAAATCATTTAAAGTGCAATCTTTTCTTGGCCAAATGTGTAGGTGTCATGAACTACAAGGGAGAGGAGAAAATCTTCTTCTTTCTGATCAGCTCTGATTAGATATTGATTTCTGCTACAGAGATTATGGTGCTCGTACACCTTTGATCCCACCTTGTTCTTTTTGTGGACACTGCAGCAGCTAACCAACATGACCACCTGTATAAAACAGTAACTCTTTAAAGAATGGTTGTCCTAATAAGCAATGCGATCAAGTTTTAATGTCTTCCATCTATAACACTCACTGGTGTAATATGGTAATGATTCTGGGAGATGGCAATCAGTGTCTGACAGTAACAAAGCAGCAATCAACCACACTATTTGACTCATTAGATTTCTGAATAGCCATCATCATCATCACACATTGGTCCAAAATACAAAGGCTAGCTGGGGCCAAACCAGACCATTAAGTGGGATCAGGAAGCTCTTAAACTGGACACTTTTTGTAGCCATGGAAACACGGAGGTGGCTCTGGCCTGCATAAATTTCTGTAATTATAACTATGTGATTGTTTTTAGAAGTACAAGTTGTTCTCATTTGAATAACTCCATTGAGACTTTTTTTATTATTATTCTTTACAAATAATAATAGTAATGTTCTTATTTTGTATCGATAAAATATATTTATTATTATTATTATTGTTATTATTATTATTATTATTATTATTATTATTATTATTATTATTATTATTATTATTATTATTAGTAGTAGTAGTAGTAGTAGTAGTAGTAGTAGTAATGCAATTAATCATTTATCACTGTTTCTATTATCTTTATTTATTTTTATTGGCAGTTTTATTTATTTGTTGCGCATTTAATAATCTTTGCTTACAAACACACACACACACACACACACACACACACACACACACACACATACACACACACACACACACACCCACACACCCCCCCACACACACACACACATAATAGGTCTTTCTATCTTCATAAGGACTTTGCATTGACTTCTTTTCATTTTTTATTCATTTCTTATTACCTAAGCCTGAAACTTGCTCTAAACCAAGCCATTATCAGTTCAAGCCTGACTCTCATCTAAACCTAAAATCAATTCACACCGTCTCCTAATGCTAAAACTGCATGTTTTTCTTATGGGGCACAGAATTTGCCCACATAAAGAACAGTGGATCCTGACAATATTTTTTGGAAAAATATATTTTTCCAACTAATGTTTTTTTTTTCTTTTTTCTTTTTAACTAATGTAGCTGGTGTATAGTGGAAAAATAAAATAAAAGAAGAAATTAAATGAAATCCCACTCACAACAGCCACAATCATCCAGCATTTAGTAATTTCTGGCTCACTTTTTAAAGAAAAACCTACCGGTGCTAGTTGTGTATTTGTTTCAAATTTCTCACAGCATAATTCAAGGAACAAAAAACTGCTTTGAAAATGAATTCAAATTGCAACGCCGCCGAAAAAACACTGCATTGGAGTTTCATGTGAAAAGATAGAACTCCTAAATGGCCTCACCAACATCACAGCAAAGAAAACGCACACAAAACACTGTTTCTACGCTGGAATAGGTACACACAGCAACAATGCTAGCAAATTACAACCCTCTACATAAATTGTTGAATGATAAATAGGCTCTTCTTTCATATGGCTTTTATAAACTTAGCAGATGGTAAAAGCTTCACAGTGCTGTTGCCTTGTCCACCCACTCACACACCAATTACAAGACAAGGCCTGCTACCAGGAAGCAGCTTAAGGTTTAGAGTCCTGCCCAAGGACTATGGCACAGTGTGATTTTTCTTAAAAAAAAAAAAAAAGCTTTTCTGACAGTAGCAGCCTTTACTGATCAGAATATGAGCAAGACATGCAGCAGATGGTTTAGGACTGAGAGTTGAACTGGGAACAAATACACCAAGTACTGTAGCTTCACCGCTGAGCCTGAACATTTGGATTTCGAATGGCAGTAAATGCTTATTTTCTCTCTGTATTCCCTCTTAGCAATTTTATTCATCTGCATTTATGAAAATACAATGTTGATAAGTCAAAGGAGTTCTTTTTCCCACATGTGTGAAACTCTG
Organism: Gambusia affinis; assembly: GCF_019740435.1. NCBI lineage: Eukaryota > Metazoa > Chordata > Actinopteri > Cyprinodontiformes > Poeciliidae > Gambusia > Gambusia affinis. The sequence goes on from NC_057878.1 coordinate 24,013,935, forward strand.
AGGGATGCAGATAACAGATAAGTCTGCCAAACATCAAATGGCAGAGCAGTGATGTTTCTTGCTGTTTCTGCCGTTTTGCTCATGATGAACTCTTGATTGCTAAAGATGGCTCGTACAACTGGGTCTGATCTTGTCCTGAATTTTAAAAAAGTCTTTGGAACTGATAATTAATGCAAAACACTGCATATATGGAGACTTTTTAGTAACCAGCAGGGTTCAACGTTGACCTCTCTGTGGCTGGAAGTTCGGCATGGACATCTCAGAAAAAAAACAAAAAACAAAAAAAAAAAAGAATGATTGAAATTCCCATCACATATTAAGTGACCAAAGTAATTTTCTTTAGGGAGGTGCTGTGTTGCATTCATAAAGTGCTTTTGCCAGCTTGTCCCAATCAGGAAGCAATCCTCCACGTCTCCGTCTTCTCTTCCAACACTAGACCTGAGTGTTGATGTTAAATGTGAATTTCTCACACAGGTGGAGAGATTTTAATAGTGTGGAATATTCAAGCTGCCCTGGCTGCATGTTCTGATCCAGAGCTGAAGCATTTTTAAAATAACACTCTTGTCATGCGCAGACTCTGTTACCTCATTTAGATCTGACCCAGCTCATGCAGGCTTATGATTTTTTAAGCCTGATGTGACTTGAGGACGCTTCAGTATTTGCAAGTCACAGTTAGCTTGCTAAACAGCTGCTTCTGGCACTTTATACTCAGCTTGTTTCTGATATTTTTTTCTAATTACTGTTTCAAAATGAAAAGCAGAAATTTATCAAATCTTTTTTGAGCATTTAATCAAAAGAAATATGCTTGAAAGGATTGTTCACTTATTTAAAACTAGGTTCAGTGTTGTGATTGACAACAAATTCTCCAAATGGAAATTTAAGATGGGGGCCAGGAAGATTGGACATTTCAACCATCCTATAGCAACTTAAACTTGATAAAGAAATCATTTTATAAGCCTCCTCATTTTAATTGCCGTCACTTTCAGCCTTAAATAGAAGTTTATGGGTTTCACTATTAAAACAGAGTTGGTCCCTGATCTGCTGTCATCCATTTTTCATGACAAATATAATTTGGAAAATAGAATTAACTGCAAACCAGGCAGAATTACTGCCTATTAAATTACTCCTGCATTTTGCAAAGCTCACTTGCTCAAGTAAGTATAACTCCATACTTACGCTATTCTAATTCAAATTTTCACTTTTGACTACTAGTCCTATGCATATTTATGCATGAAGCGTTATCAGCAAGCATTGAAATTACAAGACCTACATACACAAACATGTAAAATAAAATGACATTAATAGCAAAGAGGTTTGCTTGCTCAGTAATTTGCGATACCTCACTTTACCTGTTGATGCTCAAAATCTGAGCAGAGATCCAAGCCTTAGCTGGGAAAATCTTCCAAAAAATGGGCATTAGAGGCTTTGTGTGCAGTCAGCAGCTTGGAGCAATCCTTGAAGAAGACACACGAAACACTGCAAAAACACAAAATGCCACCAAGTTTTTCTGGTCTGGTTTCTAGCAAATAGCTTATTAAACTTGAAGCAAGACAAAACTAACTTTCAAGTAACATTTCAGCAAGATAAAAGAGCTTGTTTTAAGTCAACAATTCCTTAAAATTGGTTTTAAAAAAGTACCTGTGCCATTGGAAGATTATTTCACTTAAAACATTTTCCCCATGTTATAAGTAAAATAATCTGCCAATGGTACCAATAGTTCTTCATCAATATTAAGAAATTATTGACTTAAAGCAATCTCCCATGTATTGCTGAAAATTAACTTGAAAGTTAGTTTTGTCTTATCTTAAGTTTAATAAAAATATTTGCACTATATCCCAGACCAGAAATACTTTGTAAGATTTTATGTTTTTGCAGTGAACATGTTAACAAAATGCTCTGTAAGGACAACAAAAAAAAAAAGCACTGTACATCAATAAGCCAAACATCCCCACAGTAAAACATGATAGTGGAAACAACAGGCATTGCTACTTCAGTGCCAGGCTTAGTGGTCTATTGAAGTCCTGCTACTAAGTGAATGAAATAGTGAGTGCTTCAGCTTTGCTTCCAATCAACAGCTAGAAACCTAGACACATCATTCCAGGTAGCATCATTCTGTGAGGTAGTTTTTTATTTTATTTATTTTTTTTTATTTTTTTACTTGGGGTACATTGCATAAGGTGGACAGAATAATTCAGGAAATTGTGGATCTTTAGTAAACAACTGCACATCTGGACACAAACAGGGCAAACTGGTTTTGAACTGGGTACACAGGTTGTGGTTTTGGCCTTCCCAAAGGCCCAACAAAATCTCCATTGACAATTTGTGAACTTAAACGACAGTTTTGCAGATTTCCACTATTTTTTTTAAAATTTGTTTTACATAATATACTTTTCATGCTGATGTTTGATCAAAGGGATGTCTAATCACTCTGCAAGTTGAGTGGAGGCTAATTTATAATCTTATCTTCAACTGTGTGCTTTTAGACCTCCTGCTCTCCACTTCAATCAGCTCCTCTCTCTTCACTGAACACTCACAGTCTCTGGATTCACTGTCACTTTTGTAAACCATCAGCAGCTCAAACAAGAGTTTGTTCCCAAACTTTTTTCTTTTTGATAATAACTACACCCTTCTTGTCTGTGCTTGCTTCTGCTACAAGGCAGCAAGGGAAGGTTTAGTGTAGCAGTGACATTTAATTTACTGCTACAGAAAACAGCTCTACAGGTGCAGCTTTGATTTTTTCGCCAGCAGTAATTTGTGGAGGGGTGGAAAAAGGCTTTGTAGGCATAATCTATATCTACTTCTGGTAGATAATGAGGAAGTGGTAATGGCAAGCTGGGCCAAAGCAGGAACTTATCTCTAACACCAGCATGCTGTTAAAACAGCCTCAAAAGGCATAAACAGTGGTTGAATTTTTTATATATTTTGCCCTATTAAATTTGCAAAAGTTTGATGGATTTTATTGGGATATTATTTGACAGATCAACAAAAAGTAGTGCATATCAATGTAGTGGGAGGAAAGTGATGCATTCCTCATTTTTTAAATAGGGAATTATTTATATTCAGCCCCCTTGATTCAATGCTTTGTAAAATCACCTTTCACTACATAAAACATGATGTTGCTTGGCATAACCTTTAGGTGTTTGAGTTTGTTAATCTGTGTTTTATTAGTTTAGTTTTATTTACTATTTTAGTGTTGAATAATGCTTACCATGTTTGTTAGTTTATTGATTTAAATTTTTCCTTGTGTAATATTTGGCTCTTTCCAGTTTGCTCCTCCCACGAACATTCAGTTAATTAAGCTCATGGGTTCCTCACTCCCACAATCGATCTTTCTCAGTATTTAAGTTTTTATTGTTACTTTGCTGAACTCTTCTGCATAGTTTAAGAGTTCCCCTGTTGTTTCCTCTGCTTGTTTTTAAGATGCTATCTATTTATTAAATAAATAAATCAATGTTTTTGTATTTTTATTTTTTTTAAGGTTCCCTATCTCCTGCCTGCTTTTGGGTCCAATAACATCACTAATTGTGCCCTGACTATCTTCACACATCCAGAGATATTTATGACTATTCTTTAATCCCAAACTGCTCATACTCAGTCAGATTAAGTGTGGAGTATCTGAGAAGATTATTTTCAAGTCTTAGCTCTGATTCTCAGTAGAATGGCCTGAACAGACCCAAGTAGGACCAACAAAGCTTGATATAGTATTTATTTTATATTAACCCTGGTTTAAGCTTCTTCATAATTATCTATCTGACTTATCTTCTGTAAATTTATAAGGCTGTTTGTTCTCTATTGTTCTCAAACCACAGAGACTATCACGTACATTTATCTAATATTAGTAGTAAACTATTTTACACTTAAATGAACACAAGTGGACTGTTGATTATAAATCTCACTGAATTTATTTATGTTACTAGAGTAAAGGGCTAAATAAACACGCACTTCCAACATTTCAGATTTTACTGTTTAAAATTTGCAACGTTTTATTTATCTATCCCAAAAAATAATAAATCCATTGAGGTGTGTGATTGCAATATGACAAAATGTGGAAAGGTTTAAAGTACATAAATCCTTTTTCAAGTCACTGTACTTATTGGAACTACGAGATCAAGGAACCCTGAAAACATCATTTATTTTTAAGCTACTTACTCACCCTGACATGTGAAGTGTTACCAAAAAATGTTTTGTCAGATGTGCAAAAATAGCTGTTCATTTCAAAGATACCAACAGAGTTCGTAGCATTCATGGTGCGCATAGAAGAAATTACATTTGGAATTAATTGAAAACCTGCGACAGACTGGCGACCTGTCCAGGGTGTACCCCGCCTCTCGCCCATAACGTTAGCTGGGGATTGGCACCAGCAACCCTCCCGACCCCATTAGGGACAAAGGGTGAATAGAAAATGGATGGATGGATGGATTAATTGAAAACCTTATTTTGGTTTTAACTAAATATTTATCATGTTAGAAATATGGAAAAACTGAGATGCATTTTTGTGTTTGTTTCCTGTTCAGATGCAAAAGCAGGTCTCTACGGTTACAATGGTCTCTGCAGGACCTGGACCCGAAATATTAAAGAGGAATAGTCAGTGGGCGACAACAAAACAAGCCACAGGACTGGAAGCTGATTTTGTTGGAGGCCATTAGTGTGCATGGAAAAGGGACAATAGCAGAAATTATTGTGATATTTTTGACATCAAAATTAAACTCCTTTGACATTTTTTCTTGTTTCTGGCTGGTTCCCTGAGTCATATGTCTCTTTCACATCTAAAATATGAAAGACAGGAGCCCTTTGAGTTAGACTGGCCTTAGACATGAAGAATGATGTGAACTGATTAGGATGAAGAGCATGAGACAGTATGTCACACAAAGTAAAACAAAGAAGTCTCTTAGGCTTAACATAAAGCCCATTTTATTGATTAGGCTCTTTTTTTCACAAGATGACACAATTTTCCTAGGCCGGGGTGAAATTTGATGAAAATGGTTGGATAAATAGAATTACGGCACCATAACTCTCACATAGAGACTTTTTCAATGCTACTTTCTTCAGAACTGATGTCACTAGGATTGGAAGTCATTTGGCTTTATTTGTCTGCCATGTCTTGCAAATCATTTCATATGTTTTGTAAGTTTATTTCATTAATTACCACTAAATCTTTAATCTGTCATACCTGTCACAACATGTATGTTGTATTTTTTGTTTTAGTGAGTAAAGAAAATGCTCACTAAAGTGAGTAGTTTGACTGATTAGTTTTACAGTAAACAATGTAATAAATAAATACAGATTTTTTTTTTTGGGTATTATTTTTTGTTAGCTGAGTCTTTGATGCCACAACTTTAACTTAGTCATAATTTAATGTAAACATTCAATTTAAACTCGACTGTGTCAAACCTGTTCCCCTCCTGGCTTGTGGTGGTGCAGCACCAGGACTACCAAAAGAAACAACACAAAAAACTGCTGAAGAAGACACTGAGAGCGTCTTTATTCAAAAAAAAAAAACATAAAAAAAAACATAAAAAAAAACAACAGAAAAGGGTGGCATCAGATTTAAGGGGTTGTAGAATTTCTCTTTTGCCTTTGGTAAAAGACCACAAGCCATTTCTCCCACTAGCGCTAAACTCGCTTGTTTGCGTTTGTTGTATTTACCCAGAATGCCCTGCGCTGCAGTACACCAGAGTTTCCAGGTCCTGATACAGTCCTTAAGTTCTGCGAAAGAACTGGTTTGGTTTTCAATTGCCTGAAAGGCAAGTTGGAGTCATGCCATTATAAATATCCCATTTAGTTAGTGTTTGGTCCTCCACCTGTTTACTGTAATTTGTTTAGGATTGAAGGATTGAAGTGCATAGAGGCAATTTATCCACAATAATATTAGTCATCCCAGTATCCCTGCAAACAAACGCCCTAATATAACCACCGTAATTTATTACCAACATGTTTAACAACCAAATGTGCTTCTATTAGAGCTAGATTTATTAACTCCAGGTGGTGATATTAAAAGACCATCAGTGATAAAGAACATAGTCGGAAATAACCTTTTACTCATTCAGAGGAAAATAATCAGCCGTGAATGCTCCTGTAAGCAGCGTTCACTTAAAGTCAGTGACAGTGACTTCAAAATAAACAGGAGGAAGACAGGAGACAGTCAATGTTACTCAACATTTTTTCTTGCTGAACTAACTTTTACTGTCAAGTTTTATCATTTTAAAACATAATTAAAGTTTTTGTTCTCTTAAGCATGATGATCACAGTTTATTGATTGGCTGCTGTTCTCTACAAATCAGACCCTCACTTTTTAAGAACTGTAACAACCAGAACTGTAACAACCATTAAATGTCAGCCACTTGTCAGGGAACCTGGCTAAGAAAAAACCTTTGTACAACCTATCTTCACAAATGTCTAAATGCTACTGAGACTTTATCTGTTGCTGCATATTTAAAATTTTTATGTGCTTTAATACATCCCAATGAACCCCTCTTAGTTACTGGCTTCAAATTCATCACATACGCTGCCGTTAGACAGACAAAAAGGGCACTTTACAGATGTTTTTCTGCAGGATAATAATCCAAAGACATGATTCTGATTCATCCCAAGGGGAATTCACATCAGGAGCACTGCTGGTGCGTCTCTTAAATTAATATGCATCACCTGGCACCTTCAACACATATTAGATGCACCAATCTGAAGGGTGCACAGACTCTGCAGATTACTGGAGCCCAGCCTTGAATAGTTTAATTAGATATGCTCAGATCAGATGCAAATGCAACAAGCAGGAAAAGGAACGCTGGATGATGTACCTAGCAGTGTCAACAGTTGCTTGTTTGACAAAAACGTGATAGGGGTGTGTTTTTGATGAGAATCTGACCCCATTGACCACAGAAAACCTACAGTCTGATCTGAAGAAAAAGGAACCTAAGATAAGACATAAACATTGGATGATTTTGACCAGACTTGTTCAAACTTTTTTTCCCTTAGGCCAAAATTGTCAGCCCAACAAAAGAATATATTTCAAAACTGAAATCACCAAAAATGTTGTAATTTTCTGTTGTTGACCTTCTCAACAGTAAACTAAGCATGACTAATCTAGTTAAAAAACATAAAGAAATCCAACTGTAGATTGTAAATACATCTTCAAATGTTTTTTTTCCTCACTCTTTCCTTATTAAATAAAAGGTGATTGAAGAAACTGAAACAATATTTCTTATATTCTCAGCAGTAGAAACAGAATGGCCCCTTAGCTCACTTTCATCACCTATAACTATAACTATAAAATTTTAAAGAAGACGATAACATCATACTACTGAAACAAAAATTATGTTTTTAAGGGTTTTCCACATTTTAACTTCAGGTACTAGATATGAGTTCTTGATTTTACTTTAAAACAAGAACTTACTTATAGTTTTAGATGCCATTGCATAACATTTGTAGCTACTCCAGCACTTGTTCAACAATCTAAAGACTTTTCTCTTGTAAATCCAAACTTCTCATTCAATTATAAAACTTCAGATACTCAGCTCTGTTTGTGCAAACACAGAAAAAAAATATTCTCATAGACTAATTCTGCATTTCAGAGACCCATCTTTAATATTGATAGAGAAAGTAAAGTTTAGTAGAGAAATATGGCATAAGAAGAGTAATTAAACTACCAGACAGGAGCAAAACTGTTGGAAATGGTGCGCTCCACATGCATATGAACTGAAAGTCTATATTTAATACCATATTCAGCTAAAAGTCTAATAAATGAGCAATATGGGAAAAGATAGGAATCAGTACTGCAAAGAAAATATTATTTTTTCATCTTGCAAACCTTTCATCTTTTTTTTTTTTTTTTTTTAGAGTAGAGCAGCACATGAATATGCAGAAATCTGTAGGCGAGGGGACATGAAATTAGCGCTGCAAGTTTCATCACTGATTAAGAACAAATTATTTTTAAAAAGATCATTGTTGGATTTAAAAAAAAAGAAAAGTCCAACAATAAAAAGTCAAAGCAAAGTAGCTGGATGCTTCAAAACCTTAAAGCAAATTGTTGTTCCAAGCTACAAAGAAATACACTATCTGCACAAGAAGTCCTAATTTAAGATGTTTTAGATTTCAAAGGTCATTTTTAAGATATTAATATACAAAATTAGATGAACTGTAGTTCCCTAGACCCAGGAGAAGGCACTGAGAAAAACTGAAAGAGTTTTGACCACTTCTGATTTCTTAATATTTTAAAACTCTTACCATATTCATTTAATTTCTCTGTGTTTATTATTGTTGGAAAGGTATTGCTATTTTTCATCCATTTATATTTGTTTTTTTATTTTTATTTTCCTTATGCATTTGGATCTATTGTGTCTCTTCCGTGTTGCTTTGTAGTTTGTGTGCCAAGTTCAGCTTTCTTTGTTCTCCTGCTAAGCACTTTCCTCGCCCAGCTATTCCACATCCCCCTGATTAACTCACCTTCATTTAATGTAATTCTCCACCCTTTCCTTTGCAAATAAGCTCTTTGGTTTTCACTGTTTGCCTCTGCTACTCTGTGCATCCTGTCCTGTTTTATCATTCACCCTTCACTCATGCCAAGTCCCTGTCAGTACTTTCTCCCTGATTCAACCATACATTACATGATAATAACACAACGGTATGTCATTTTCCTCTAGCAGAACAGAGAAAAATTGACCGCTTGCCTGGAAGGTCAGACTATAATCACAGCTTTTCAACCTTGTTTGTAGTAGAAAGAGAACACTGGCGCAGGATTTCTCCTCATTTTCGGTCAAAATACAGATTTATTTTCATTTTCTATCTCTCTGTGCTCCTCCTCTCCTTTGTTAAGCTGCGGACATAATGTTGTAAAGTGGTTTATTTAACTGACAAACCATTCCAGGGTAATGTTGGCCCTCAGATCCCAATTTGACAGCTGCGTGCCATCAGTGATCACAAACTGAACGGAACGCGGTTCACAGCGTGATATTCCGCCGTTAACTCATTAATGAATCACCATGCAGACTCTGCCCACATGTGCACTGAGTGCTCAGTCCCAAGTTGAGACTTTAAAGGCTGTTTAAAATCCTTTTTTTAAAGAACAGCTGAACAAGAATGCTTTTTCTACCACTGTTCTACCAGTAAATAGGGCTTTACATAGGACTGTATTCCTGCTGCACTGTCAGCACCACAGACAGATCCTTCTGCTTCGAGACTCCTTAAAATGCAGCAGAAAGGGTGACACTGGGATAAACATTGTGATGAGTCACTTCGTGTCACTTCAGAGGGTCTATTTGTGGCAAACTTACTTCACGAGTGGATTTCTTTCTTCATTTTCATGCCAGTTGATTGGTGTAATAATAAGCATGTAAACGTATAATTTGAGACAGCATTAACAGTGGTCTGAGGTTCATGTGTGGGATTGTACATAAAATATCTGCAAATACGACTTGTCCTGCATAGTAATTTGCAATATAGCAAAAGTTAGCATATTCTCCTCATAGGTATAAATGTTTTATTACTTTGGGGCTTGTAATTGTGTGAACCATGTAAGATCTTTTGGACTTCAACCCATCCTTCCATTTTTGTACAATTTCAAGCATTCCACTTTTCAGCCATTCTGCTAGCTCAATAAAACATTGGTGTACAAGCTAACATCATCTTAAACTCTAAGGTTAGCTAAAATGCTGTCATTAGCATGTGGACTATCAGTATGCTGACTAAAATTGGCTTTCTCCATTCAGTATACTAAACGTAGCTATTATTTCAAAAAAGATAATTAGCATTTTAGCTATGAGGTAAACGCTAGCATGGGAGCTATCACTAGCATGTTGACAATATCAGTAGTATGTGGGTTATCACCAGCATTTTTACTCACACACACTGCATTTAGTATCTAAATATTAGCTTTTATATAAATATTTGCTAAAATGCTAATTATAGCTTAAATGTTAGTCTGCTAGTAGCATGTCGGCCTACTAGCATGTTGATGCTACCTCAGGATATGTCACCTATGTCTAAAAATCCCTCCAGTGAATTTGGAACATCTTTGAATGCTTCAACAATCTGGTGGTTGTAGAAACAGATGGGGAAAAATCTCAAATGATTTAGCTTTTTAATATCTTTCTCCATTTCATAAAATCACCATTGGGAAATTACGATTTTTGGCCTTGAATGCTGCTTTTTGCACACCTAAACGTTTGCTAACAAATGTCTTAAAAAACCCCACACTATTCACACTACACCAATAAGGTATACATCAAAATGTAGGTATTCTTGTTTCCTTTTGACTAGTGCATATTTTTCCCCCAGTAAAATCCTCTCAAACCACACAAAAGCCACATCCGGATGACAATTGGGATCCAGTAGAATGTATTTGTTTCATAAGCTTTGTTCTGCTGTAGAGACATGGCCATACCAATAAGATGGACTGAAAATAAAAAGCTGATTGTTGGGGCATTGGCTATCTTTTTGTCTGAGAGACAAACAGCAGAGCTCTTACTGGAAGCATTTCCAACAAAAAAATCATTTGTGTTTTGCTGCTTAACCAGGTGGAGAAAACTTGAAAAGAAATGAAATTCGGCCATGCAGGTGAGGGCTTAATTATGATGGGAAGAGCAAGCATTTCACAGACTGAGGAGAAACTTTTACTCTGCCCACAGTCAGAATGCAATTTGTGCAACTTTCTCATATGCAAATAATTGGCAGAGAATTTTCGAATATCAGCAGACACCAACAACTAAATGTCTTTGCAGAAACATTGCTGTTTCTCATTCCTCGAAATAGCTTATACCACTGTCTGTCATGTTTAGCTACCCTACTACAGGAAAGCTTAGTCAACCTAAAATCAGTAAAATGCATTATTAAAGAAAGACAAAAGTATGAGTTTCATCTTTAATGAAAAGGGAGCTACATGTGTGTTGAAAACACAAGCTGATTGCCTTACTATAATACACATTTAATGATGTTTTATCTTAAAATGTTTGGAGTTAATAGTATTATCCAAATTGTTTTGCCCTATTGGAATAGAACAAAATTGCATCATTAGTTGCCTAAATCAAAAGATAACAGAATTAATCTGTAATTAATGACTGTGTCAAGTGGTAGCAGGTGTTTAATTGGAGCCTTTATCCTCAGGTCCTAACAACTGCACAGAGCGAATTACCTAGTTTCAGATACATTGCTTCCCTAAGTCTGTGTTAGGATTTGAGTTTTCTGTGTATTTATTGAGTTTCTGTGTTTTCTGAGTCTCCATGTAGTTCTGTCTATCCTTGGATTGTTCCCTGGTGTGTCTTGTTCCGTGATTACCCTCTGTGTATTTAACCCCGCCTGTGGTCTTTGTTCCTTGTTGGGTCCTTGTCTAAGCTGTGTATTCAGTCGCTTGTGAGCGTTCTGTCTGTCTGTCTGGCTGGCTGATTGTAGTACATTCGTATTCTCCAGTTGCCACCAGCGTTGAGCCCTGAATTCTGCTCAGCCGTGCTGCCTGGTTGTTGGACTTATTTTGGATTATTTTCATCATTAAACATTCTTCATTTCACTTCATCCTGGGTCTACAGCGTTTGCCTCACCACCACACCCACACTTTGTGACAATCTGGACAACTGTTTTTCTGTTCAAAACAAACTTTTTGAACAATTGTTAGATATTTTTGTCAGTTCTGAATTAGTTCTAGTATCATGCATCATATAAAGTGTGCAAGTCAGCAGCTGCAGTTGTATTTTCCTCTATTGTGTGTTGATTTGACAGTACAATGCATCATAATTTGACCCTGAAAAAATTTATTAGGACATTCATGGCTAGATTAAAAGAATTAAAACGATTTATGATTAATTGTAAAATTACTTTGCATTAATTGCATTATTTCTAATGCGTTTTAGGTGAATTTATGCAGAGTAACATTTTGTCACTTCAGCTAATATCGTTGGATCCAATTAATGCCTTAATGAGGGTTTAGATTTGGGACGAAATATAATCATGACTACTTTCTGCACCTCTTTACAATATAACTGTGTGCATCTGTCAGGTTTCTGGATGTCCTTCCTGCAGTCACCTGTTATAACACAAAAAGAAAACAGATTTCTTCAAAAGGAACAGCTATAAAAACATTGTGCACAACAGGATGTGTATAGAAGCAATTGGGAAACAAAAAGAGTTTACCACTTTTTTAACCACTGAACATAAAAAATAGAGTAGATGAAAAGCATCTGAGAAAACAAAACAGAGATCTGCCAGTGAGTCTGGAGGCTTTGGCTGGCCAAAACATATCTGTAAATAAATGTGGTGAACTGTTATCTTGGGATTTTAGAATGCAAACTGAAAACAACATTTGTGGTGTAAAGTTAGAAAAAACCGAAAACAAACAGCTGGAATTAAAGAAAGTCTTGCAGTATACTTCTTATTTATGCAGACTACAAATCTGGTGGATTCCAAGATTCCCAATTGCATTTGGAAGCTGTTGCTGTAAAACCCAAGGTTTATTTGCAAGAGAAACAGCTGCTACAAAGACCATCCATCTGAAACATTAAGTGTGGCCAAATGAACACCCACACTCTAATAATTAAGTCTAATAACAGAACAGAGAAAACAGATTTTTTCTATTCAAAAGAATAAAGGTAGAGACAAAAACAACAAAACACAACATTTGTTCTGGAACAGTCGTCTAAGGAATGAAACCATGACAAGATTGTGGTAGAATGTGGAAGAAGTTATAATGAAGGCTTAACACAGCTCGTGATCTAAGGTGTCAGAAACACACAAGGGAGAGTGATGGAAAGGACACTCATTACGTCCAGTGGCACTGGGTCACAGGCGTTTATAGACTGAAGCAGCTGGATAACTCCTGAGGCAGACAGGGATTCACTTTCTGCTTAGATTCAGCCACAGAGATTGGGCAGTGCTTCACAGTATCATGAAAAGTGCTCCAAAACGTGGACCCAAAGCCATCTAGCTGCATTTAGCGATAGACACGCATGATTTTCTACAATGACCACAGCAAACTCTAGATCTGGGCTACAAACTCACTAAAAACAGAGCAGGAGACAAAACCTTTTTGTATTATCTGTCACATTATAACATCTAATAATCACTCAATTCTATGAAATGGTTTGATAGTAAAGTACCCACATTTTGAAGTGATAAAGTATAGGATTTTTGCATTCAGTTTTAAAATTTATTGAATGATATAATTCACCATTAACTTGTTGAAAACGTGACGCTCACATGCTGAAAAATAACTTGAACCCCGATTGAGATTAGTTAAAAATGTTGAACATAAGCAAATTTTTACAGTTTTACGTGAGACCTACATGATGCATTTGAATCCACTGTTTTGAAATCAGATCGATATTTATGGACCAGAGGCTTTGAAGGAATCCAGGAATATTTACCTCACCCGTTGCAGAAACGTTAAAAGGTTTCACACACAGAGACAAACGAAGATAAGAAGAGCGTGTGGAGCTGAGTTGGAGAGCAAGTGGTGATTTTTCACTTTATTCACCTGAAAACGGATTTGCTTCACACATGTAAGTTCTCATTCAGCTTCATTGAAATATAAAATCTATAATCATAGCAGCTTTCAATCTAAGAAAGGTACATTTTTGAGAGTGTGGAGCCACTAAATAACGCTGAGGTGATAAAGGATGAGCCGATTGTCTCTAAAAACCACAAAAACTGTGAGAGATCTTGGCTTCAAGATGGCTTGAAGCCATCTTTCGTGATGGCTTCAAGCTGTGGTCAGTTGTCTTTTCAACTGGGACAAGAAAGGTCATCACAGTTAGTGGATGTATGGAAGGAGTCAAATAGAAGGTAATCCTGGAAGAAAACCAATTAGAGGCGGGGGTGAATGTTCACCATCCAGAAGGAAAATTACTCTAAACGTCTTCTAAATCTGCAGTAAAATGGATAAGAGATGCAAACAATTTACTGATTTTGATTAATGGTTTCCTAGATTAAAATGAGTTCTGGTGATTAACTAATAACTTAGACCTTCTTTTAGTGTTGTAATTTGGCCGCCATCCAATAGAGGGCACTGCTGGTCAGCTTGAAACGAGCCAGTTCATACAGAAATAAAGATGGCGGGGCCATATCAGAACGGAAATAGGAAATGGCCCAGAAAGAGTTTGATGTGAGACTCTGGTTTGAAATATAAATACTCGACAAGCTCCTTAAGTTTCATGGCTTGACTGAAGTTGAAATAGTTAAAAAATATTAATACGCTTCTTCTTTAAAATTTAACTCTTTATGTTATGGAAAGACGGTCAAACCTCTATTCAAGCAAAAACTTAGATTTTTAAGAAAGTAGCTGCTTATCAATTAATCAATAAGCTCAATCAACTTTAAACACATCATTAACTCATTAATTGATAACTTGCATCTCTAGCTTAGATGAAAGTATAGTCATGTGTAATGACGGCTTAGTCAAAGTTCAAACCTAAATTTAATTGAGGATGAGTTGTGAATCAGTTTTACTGAATTTGAACTACCTTGCAAAGAAGAATGGGAAATATATTTTCAGTTTCGGATGGGCAAAGCTGGTGGACATAAAATATTTACTCAGGGAGGCTGATTATAAATATATGCACCACTTGATAAAATAATGAGGTTTGTGGACGTAATGCGATAAAATGTGAAAACTATGGTATTGCATGCAATATATTGTACATATCATGTAGGCAAACCAGTGTTTGTATAATAAATCATTTATCCCTGTTGCTGCTCTTGTAATAGTTTTGAATGGGACTGAAAAACAGTTTGCAAGTTGTAGAGAGTATTAACTGAGGTCTTAATTCAGTTTTGCTTTGGGGGCATCAGGGATGCACGCTTCCTCAGTGAGGTATACCGATGGAGAGAGAGGAGCCTCCACCACACGTCACATGGTGACTTGCAGGAGCAGCAGTCAGGTTAGATGCAGTAGGTGCTCCGTGGAGAAAATGCCCACCACACTATGAAGTGATTCATGACACATGGAAATGTGCTGCCACCTGAAAGTGGAGCTCATTTATTCCAGTTCCAGCTCTGCATGCAGCTCACTGGTCACCACATCAGCGGGTTAACGGGGACCTCCGGAGCCAGCCCGTGTCCAGCGGGGTCTCTTCCTCTGCAGAGGCAGCAGTCCTGCACGCTCTCAAGAAGCGGGGGAGTTATTTCTGGGAATACTTCTGCATGTGCCAGGAGCGAAGCGGGGATTTTAGGATTTGATGAATCCACCTGCCGCGGCTCGGGGTTTCAAACGGAACTTCAGGCGAAACTTTGCAATGATATGAAGATTTTATCAAAGGATGCGCCGACATCACGGAGGATTGAATTAAACACACGTTGTAGCAATGTTTTTGAAAGCCCGAGGAACTGTGAACTTTATTTTGTGGATCTTTAACTTTTTAATTTATTGGACTTGGGTTGAAGCACAGGTAAGAAACTGTCTGTTATTTGCCTCTGTTTTTCTTGAGCTATTGCAAAACCCTGTTTATATCTAAACAGCTTTGTGGAAAATAGTCTTTATATTAAAAAGCAGGCAATGAGTCATCGGAATAAATAGCCTTCCTTCACAGCTGCGCCTGTATGGAGCTCTGGAACTGTCAAAATAAAGTAAAAATAGATACACAGCTAAAACAATGCAACAAAGAGATTAATTCAAACATTTGGACTGACTTTATTTTGTAAAATAATATGGCATACAAAATTTAAAGTTAAAATGTTAACATGATTTAACTCCAGTTCAAAATTCCTACATACCTTCTTAAATGTCATTTTTTTTGTTCATTATTCATTTGTTTTTCTTTAAAAAACATTTTTTACACAATGTTAATATTTTTTAAGTATTTTATTCTTTATCATTTCACATTTGTCTTCCCCATTTTTTGTACTTCTGTGGTGGACTAAAACCACTTAAATCAAGAAAAAAGACAGGCACTAAAATCTACAGCAGAAGATATAATATATTCAAATTGTAATACTGTTTATGATATATATATATATATATATATATATATATATATATATATATATATATATATATATATATATATATATATATATATATATATATATATATATATTTCTTAATTATCTGCTTACTTTGACATTTGATCTTGTATCTTATTGATTAAACATATGATTTAATGTACATTTATTTGTGGAATTTTTTTCCAGTTATTCAATCATTTGTTCCTTTTTCTATCTTTTGTTAAGTATGAGAGTTTTTGTTGCATATCCGTCATAGAAACCATGTAAAAACAACTGTTGGACTTCATTTTGACAGTCCTTTTTAATGAGGACTTTGAGACACATCTGCTTATCTTTAAAGCATCTTTTCATATTTTTACAGTCTTCTAGAACAAAATCAACACCAATTACATAAATTTGGAATCACAGTATTTTATTGCCATTTATAAATTAAGCAATTACCTCAGATAATCCATCTCCAACTCATCTTACATTCTGCAAATAAAGCCTATATTTGGTAAAGCAACATATTCTTCTTCCCTGTCCAGCTTACATCATATTCATATTCTAAATCCTCTCATAATGAATGAAACAATGCTCCTAAATATTACAGCAATGTTACATCAGGGGATAGTTTCACTAAACAAATATCAAATTGGTTAATAACTGAATAATGGTCAAAATCAATGAAATACATAGAAACATAATGTAAATAAATAGAGGAGACTTAATTTTAATCCAATAAACTTTGGAAAAGAGCATGAATGTATAGTTTTTGATTTTGATTAGAGGCAGAGAAAGGAATCAGTAGGATAACTGTGATTTCTACATGAATCGCATAGATATAAAACTTTATTATATGTTTGACTTTTGACTTATTTCAAATACATATACACAAATCTCTGTTTTTTAAACCTGCTAATGTTGATCCAAATCCCACTTTTTTCTATTTTTCTACTTTCTAGATTTGTTGAAAAGGTATATTTGTTCTAATATTGAAATTTCTTTCCTCTAATGAAATGATTTCAAAAACAGTCCTGTTTCTCTCTTTGTTTCAGCCAAAATCTATAGATAGAGTAAAATTGGTGTGCACACCTACAAATGTATAGTTGCACACCTCAAATTAGAGAAGTGCACTATACCATAAGATATTAAAAAATATTCAAGATGCATTTAAAACAAATGAAACTTGGGTTCAATTGAATATTTGATCTCTAAGATTTTTTTATATATATGTATTATATTCTTCAGTTCAGTCATTCATGGTATTTCTGCTCTGGGACAGACTGGGATACTGGCACCAGCAGTACCCTCCAGGGACCCTGCTGAGATAGGCACCAGCAACCCTCCCGACCCCATTAGGGACAAAGGGTGTAAAGAAAATGGATGGATGGATGGATTTCTGTATATTGTATCAAGAGGAAAGTGCTCATTAGAAAAAGACTAGATTTTAGCAAACATCCTAAGTAGGGTTTGGGGGGAGTATTACGCAAAGTCAACTCTTTTGAGCTTTTCATCATGCTTTAATGTTAGACAGTATCAGTGGAAGGCATGGAGAAGAGTTGTGATGATGTCATGAAGGGGGAGTGTCAGAAATGGTAGGAGGTTCTTAAAGAGACAGAGACTAATTTTAAGGAGTCAGAAATGGCTATGATGCAAAGTCAAATTTTTATTAAGTTGTTTCTGATATGTGAAGGTAACATAGTGTCTTGATTGTTTTGGATTCTAGGCACCTTAAAATACATAATACTCTCTTTTTAAAATTGCCCACTGAAAACTGGGTATATATCCATCCATCCATTTTCTGTACACCCTTGTCCCTAATGTTTCGGGCGAGAGGCAGGGTACACCCTGGACAGGTCGCCAATCTGTCACAGTGGGTATATATATACTTTCTAATAGAGAACGTTTGAATGGTATTCAACAACAAAATTCAGTTATAATCAGTCAATCCATCAATCAAACTTTATTTGTATAGCACATTTCAGCAGCAAGGCATTTCAAAGTGCTTTACATCAAATCAAACACAAAACACAATGCAACATAGAATCAACAATAAAAACACAACATTAAATCAGATTCCGTCAATAAATTTGCAACTGATTACGTTTCAAATACAACACTAAACAAGTGGGTTTTTAGTTGAGATTTAAAGGAAGTCAGTGTTTCAGCTGTTTTACAGATTTCTGGAAGTTTGTTCCATATTTTTGGTGCATAGATGCTAAATGCCGCTTCTCCTCGTTTGGTTCTGGTTCTGGGGACGCAGAGCAGACCAGAACCAGAAGACCTGAGAGGTCTGGAAGGTTGATACAACAGCAGCAAATCTTTAATGTATTGTGGTGCTAAACCATTCAGTGATTTATAAACTAACAACAGTATTTTAAAGTCTATTCTTTGAGCTACAGGGAGCCAGTGGAGGGACTTTAAAACTGGTGTTATGTGCTCTATCTTCCTGGTTTTAGTGAGAACGCGAGCAGCAGCATTCTGGATCAGCTGCAGCTGTTTGATTGATTTGTTGGACAGACCTGTGAAGATGCCGTTACAGTAATCCATACGACTGAAGATAAACGCATGGATGAGTTTCTCTAGATCTGGCTGAGACATTAGTCCTTTAATCCTAGAAATGTTCTTCAGGTGATAGAAGGCCATCTTTGTAACTGTCTTTATGTGGCTATGAATGTTCAGGTCAGAGTCCATCACTACCCCCAGGTTTCTGGCCTGATCGCTGGTTTTTAGTTGTAATAACTGAAGCTGTGCACTGACTCTAGATCGTTCCTCTTTAGGTCCAAAAATAATAACTTCAGTTTTGTTTCTGTTCAGCTGGAGAAAGTTTTGGCACATCCACACATTTATCTGTTCTAAGCATCTGTTCAGTGATTGGATGGGTTCTGAGTCACCTGGTGACATCGTATAAAACCCTGGTTGACACCATTAAAGGTGCCAACCACCTTTTGTATGTAGATGGGGTTTGCACCCTAGTTAAACAGTCAGGCCGTACTGGCATACATATTTCCCATCTAACTGATTGTACATTATATATCTGTTTGTCTGCATAGATTATAAAGTTTGCTTCTTAATCTGCAGATGTTCTTTGGCATTCTATAGTTATTTTTTTGCTCATTTACATTCTCAGTGATTGATTAATTAAAACATTCGGCAAATCATCTTTAACCTTGTCTGTACCAGATAGAAAACATTCACAGATTCATCATCACTTCTACCCTGGTCTTTCTCATTCTGATTCCTACAGGTTGAACCCACAGATTTAAACACATGGAAATCATTTTATGAAAAAAAAAATCAGAAAATAAAGCAAAGAATATCTGAGTAACTAACAGAAAGCAAAAAGAGCGAAAAACGTAGCACAAATTGGACCAAATTGAAAAAAAAAAAAGAAAAGTCAGGGCTGTAAATAAGAAATTATCTACTCTACAGAAAAACAGGTTGCAGTCACGCTGTGGGTCTGCTTTGCTAACGCTGCTCCTGCAGGCACTAAATACATGAAAGGCTTGTTGAAATCAATGGATTATGTACAGCAAAAGACCAAAAAGGTTTAAGGGTTAAGACACTTTCTGGATGGTTTTCTGAGGTGTGTCAGCGTCATAATTAGATTTCATCCATCCATCCATCCATTTTCTATACACCCTTCATCCCTAATGGAGTCGGGAGGGTTGCTGGTGCCTATCCCCAGCTAACGTTCCGGACAAGAGGTGGGGTTCACCCTGGACAGGTCACCAGTCTGTCGCAGTAATTAGATTTCAACTTCTGAATATCACCTCCATTTTACACCATTTCCACTATGTAGCTTTTTAGAAATGTATTGTTCAAACTTTAACTTTCCAATTATTCTGTTGTAACAACCAAAGCATGCAGAGGAATGGTATGAATACTGTTACAGTTACTGTGATAGTTTTCATACCCCTGAAACTTGAACATGTTTCTCCCCAATATAAACATAAACTTTACTGTATTTTGTTGGGAACTGATGTGACAGACCAATGTAAAGTAGTGCAGAATTATGATGTGGAAATAAAATAATATGTTTAAAAACTGTGGCATTTGATGAAGTGCCTAAAAGCTGAGAACAGGGCCAGCCATCTATCCTGTGGATCTTTTGGTGAACGTCTCAAAAATTTCAGTCATACATTCTCCAGATTTCTAATATTTATGTGAGAATTTGCATTGTGTTACCTCGCCTGCTTGAAGTCCATTTCTTGCTGAGTTTAAATTAATTTACTGTGTCCCTCTTCTCATCTTTGGGGAATTAACCTCTTATTGTTTTTACAGGTACTTTAGGTTTTAACACCAGCAAGTTATTTCCCAAAATCTCCCTCAGAGAAACTTCATCCACACACAGCATGGCAGAGCTTTTGGTGCTTATTCTTTTCATCTCTGTTTGAAGCTGTCATGTGTTTTTCAGGGAATGACTCCTGATGTGCTTTTGTTCCTTTTACTTTCCCCTCTTTACCTCTCTGGAGACCTTCCCAGCATGGCAGTGTAGAACCATGGTGATCAAGCAGCAAATATTTGTTTGTGTTCAGTTCTCCTGCCTATCAGGAGCTTCTGTCGGTGGAACACCCCTTCAGAAGGAATTCAAGCTCTCGTACAATCTGTTTGGCTTTTTGAAGTGGGCTTGTAAGATGTGGTTTTATACTTGAAGATAACTGCAGCATGAACATAATTATTAGATAGATGAAAGAGCCCTTTGGAAGCTATTAATATATAAATAATACCTATACCATGCACATACCTATTTGGAGATGTTTATGCTAGTTGATGCTTTTAAGCTCATTTTGGTGTGATCTATGGTGCAGGGTATTCTGGGGATAAACAACAACCTAAACAAATCCACTAGTGGGAGAAAAGGCTTGTGGTCAAAAGAGAAATTCTACAACCACTAGAATTCGATGATACTTCATTTTTATTTTTATTTTGTGAAGAATCCAATTGTGCTTGTGTGTCATTTTTGTCAGTAGTTCTTGGTGCAGCGCCACCACAGGCAAGGAGGGGAACAGGTTATTTAAAGGTTTTTGAATCGTTTGACACAATGCAGTATGCAAATGAATCACACCAGCTGAAAGGCTAGCAAATGTTTCAATTTTGGTCCTTTCCCAATTGACTGCCAGGTGTGAAAACACCCTTACAAGTGAAAATGGACTTCTCCCTGCAGATGGATTGATGGATGGATGTGTCTTGGACTGGTAAATGCATGGATTTGTTTGAATGAATGGTTGGACAGATACAGAAATGATGACTGGATTGATTTAAAAGCTGCATAGAAGTATGCAACAACATTTAAACAAAGCTTAAAAGAAGTTTGAAATATTTAATTACCCAAGTTTCAAGCGTTTCGATCAAGACATTTAAATTGCAACAGCATTACTAAATGTTTATGAGCACTGAGTTTGATGAATAGTTAATATTAACATGCTCTGAACTGCATCAGTAAGCCAAGTCTTAGAAACTGTTCAAGATTAATCGATCTTGCTACGTTTAAACAAACATAGTTTACGTCTGCATGGCAGTCATGTCTCCGCATGTAAATAGGAGACCCTCCAGCTACATGGCAAGCACCAATAACAATAATGAGACTAAAGGGAGTGATGGCCTTAGCTTTGCCACATTTGCTGCTTCATTAATTGTACTTTAGATAAACATTATAGAGAACTTTCTGTTATTATAGGAAATTACTGAAGAGTAATCGAAAAAAACTGAGAAACAGTGACACTTCATTCCAGGTCCTAAGCATCGTAGCAGTAGTGCAGGAAACTGTCAGAAATATTAAGGTATGCTTGATCTACTTCATTTTCCATGGGTCTGTAATCTTGATTTAGCCCAGTTGTGATGCGACTTTCCAAGACATCCTGACAGGTCCTCAGAGCTGATGGATCAATAATGGCTTTGTTAAGCTGTGTGGGATAAAGCTGGAAACCTACGCAGAAGAAAATTAGGACAGTCTGAACAATTTACCTCTGAATTACTTCAGAATGTGAAGATTTTGATAAGATAAAACTTCCTCATCTGTTCATGAGCTGGGGTTCTATTAAACACGTCTTGTGCAAAGAGAAAGACATAGACACAATTTCCAAGATTTTATCAGTGAAGTAGTCTTCACTTCTAGAGTATTAACAGCTAAATGAGGGTTTTACTTCAAGTGTACAAATATCCATACATACATCCAGAGTATTATGTAATTTCTACATGAAAAAAGTGTAAGAATCATGAACATGACATTTTTCCTCACTTTATTGGAAGTCAGATTGCAGGTGTAATAGCTCAAAGCAAAGGTTCATGTATACCTCTTTCCATTTGCACTCTCCAGCTCATCTGGGTTATCCTAAGGCAGGGGTCTCAAACGCCAGTCATCGAGGGCCGCAGTCCTGCAACTTTTAGATGTGCCTCTGCTGCACCACACCTGAATAGAATAATTAAGGCTCTGGAGAACTGATCTACACAAGGTGGAGGTAATCAAGCCATTTCATTCCAGTGTTTTGTACATGTGGCACATCTAAAAACTGCAGGATTGCTGGGATTCCGCAAAGGAGGTTGTGACGGGAAAACAACAGGTTTCTAGAAGGCATCCTTAACAGAACCATCTGAATTAACTCCTCCAATCTGGACCGAATCTTCTGGGTGACGGAGTTCCTCACCTTTTCTCCCAGGCAAAAATGTTTCTGTCTGTTGAGATATTCTGAGTTTAATTTGCTGCTGTGCTAATGATCATTGTTCAACATTATAACCCAAGTGTTGGTAAGCTTAAAGGTCACCTATTGTGCTTCCTTGAACAGGTTAGGAGAGGTCTATGGGTTTAAAAAAACTTGTTTGTAAAATTTTTTTAGCAAAAAATCATTCTTAGATAATGAGATCTGGTCAGTTCTTCTTTCATAATGAGCAAATGTGACCACATGTACTGGAACTCTGTTTGGGTTGCTAGGTTTCCTGGGGTTGCTAGGTAACGGCGCAGTGCCTGCTGATCTGTGACATTACATTCGGGAATTTTTTGGAACGTTAACATACTGGAAAAAAACGGCTAGGTGTTCTTCTTTTTGGTTGCTTTTTATTTTTAAGTGTTGTCAAAATGAAAGAGCTTTAAAACACGTCACATGATCAAATAGACAGTCTTTGACAGCTGAAGATCACTTAAAAATTTACATTTAGGACTTCAAGAGGTTCTCAGTGAAGGATTGTAACCACTGCTGCAGATTAATCATCCAGTTTTGCACCAAGTGAGATCTCTCCACAATTACTGGAAAGACTGAGATGACACTTTGGGGCTGACATTTATGGTCCCTGGCAGGGAATATTAAGCTCTTGCATGCATCCTGTTTTTGAAAATTAGCCGTCAGTTTGACATTTGGGTGTCACAACTAAAATAAAGCTCTCAATTCCACATAAAAGTCAAAAAGTCAGGACAGACTACTTCATCTTTTATTATCATTTTCAAGATGGAACTATGCTAATCTGGTGTGAATATCTCCTTAACATGAAAGTCTGTTGTAGCCACATAAACAATCAATAGAAAGGCCATTTCGCCTTAAAAAGCTTTCTACATGTTTTGGTTCAGGTGTTGCTGAACTCTATCCTCATTAGCACCCCTGGAAAAGGTGTGTGTAATTTTTTCTTTTATAGCAAGAGCATAATATCACACTGGCAGCTTAAAAAGTAAATTAGACAGAGATTGTAATTTATTCCATGAGGTGCTGAAAACCTGAAGGGTTTTTTTTCAGCTCATACTTTGGGGACAACAAAATGCAGAACATCCATAGAACTAAGATCATAACTTCTGTGTTTACTTGTTAAGAGACAACGAGCTGTACCCGAAATAACTTCCAAAATAAACATACAAATTACTAAATTATCATATACAGTACAGACCAAAAGTTTGGACACACCTTCAACTAGAAGGTGTATCCAAAAGTTTGGTCTGTATTGTACATATATAAAGCTGTGCAGCTAATTTTTGAATAGAAGCGTGAGTTATTTCATTAGTAAAATTCAACATGCAACATTTTTAACATACTGAATATGGTTCTTCAAAACCAAATGATCATCAACTAAAAACCCCAGATATTTTAAAGTAGACGCTAACTCTATTGGTTTTGTATTCACAATTTTCTCCCTTAGAGTAATCACATCATTTTTGAAGCAGTAAAATACCTTTTGTTCTTGCTACATTTAAAATAAGTTGTAGTTGAGAGAGTTGTTCTGGCACTTTATCAAATAGATGATGAAAAGATCTATTTGAGTTAGTGCTGAACAGCACATAATAATGTCATGTAGATCAACTTAACATGGAAGCTGCAAAAACTCTGAAACCAAGCTGGTTCATATTACACTACAGTACTGCTCCTACTGAAAAAGACTACATTTAGCTTGCAGAGTTATGTTAGAGTAATATTACTGCATAAAGCAGCTAAATTATAACATTTTCTATAAATGGACATGTCTTCAGAGGTAAAGATCACGATTTCTGTAAAAAATTAAAACTGTACTACTTTCTGATCTCTGTGGGCTTTTCTCAGTTTGCAACATCTGCCCAAAGCAGATGCTGGATGCCTAGTTGTCCCAAATGTTATTAAAATTTCATGCAATGCTTCCAATTTATTTACATATTATATTGACATGGGGTCAGAGAGCTGATCTTTCTGTTTGTGCTTTACAGATGGGGTTCGACACTCCTCTCTCTGCACAGGAGCAGATGTTCATCCTGTATGAAGTCAAAATGCGGTGCTATCAGAACCTGTCCAGTATGGAACCAACAACCACAGGTGCAAACAACAATCCATAAATCTGCACAGTTTTAATCATCAGGATTTATTCTAACATCATTTGTATGAAGTGAGTTGTCTATAAATGAATTCATGAATCAATCAGTTCACCTTTCAGACTCTCTGTTTGCCTGAACATAATCAGACTTTTATTCTTTTTTTAATGTTATTTTAGACTTTCTTGCGGTTTAAACACAATCAATAGAAAAGATTATTTTGTTGGTCATGCGGGTTCAGCCGGTCAGCACTAGGAAAATAAATGTCACTTCTGGATTGGCTGTTTTGCAAAAGAAAGCCAATAGCTTGTCAAGTATAATTTTTTCCTCAGTTTTTCACTGCACAAGCTGCATTTCCTGTAGAATATTTCAACTATGCTAAGATTAAAGCATTATTTTCATATTTTTTCTATTTAGCAGCATCTATTTATTCCCTCAGTTGTGGCCACTTTCCCAGCTCTTGTCCAACTTTCCCCACAGCAGGATGCTGCGACAATAGCGATTCACAGTGGATTTAATGGGTCTGTGCAACATGTGGCTTTTTATTGTGCTGGACCTAAGCTCATCTAATCATCATTCATTTAATTTAGCATCCTGTCCATTTATCCGAAAAAATGAATCCAATCAGAACTGTAATTTTGTTTTTATTAATCCTGTCACTGTTAACAAAATGTTATTGTTTTAATTGTTACCTGAACTTGTTTTTTTAGCACAAAAATTATGGAAATCCTCATGTCTTTATATTTTTCTAACTGGATAAAAAGAACTTAAGTTATCCAGAAAAACATTCCAGGCTGCAGCGATACGTGGATCTGGATCAATCAATGGTTTTTGACATTCATTAATGACCAGATAGATTAAAGTGTAACTCCTGTGTCTTCTTGCTGCAGATGACGTGTGCCCTCCAGACTGGGATGGTCTTATTTGTTGGCCTAATGGGTCACCTGGGCAGATTATCAAGGTTCCCTGTCCAGCTTACATCTATGACTTCAATCACAAAGGTTAACAATCTTTCTCTTCTGTACCTGCAATGAGTGTGAATGTGAAACGCTGAATGCAATGATAAATTCAGAACCCCATCTTTGCTGATATTTGGTAATGCAACCACTTTTAACCCCGACACTTTGTGCTAAAGTACCTCCTGAAATATAAAAAACGAATTTTGAAAAGACCCAGGGGTCTTGGATAAGATGAATGCTTTGTTCTTTTTGTTATTTAATGGGTTTATCTACAAAAGGAAAGAAAACACTTAGCACAAAATTGCTTTATGCCTATAAAATTGGATTCCATAAAAGTCCTTTGAAGGCATTTATGCAGCTTTTCTGACATGCTGTGTGTGACAAAATAAGTGCTGGAATGACAAAAAAAAAATAAAAAATAAAATAAAAAATCCATTATTTAATTGGTCAATAAGTTACAGTAAAGTGAAAAAGTATGCTCTCCCATTAAGATTTATCCTTTTGTGGCTGATTGTCAGACTTAAATGTTTCAGATCATTAAAATAATGACAAATAGACAAATATACCCTGGACAAACACAAAAAAGGATCTTTCTAATACATATTTTATGATATTAAGGTGAAAATTGTGATGTGATGCAATAGTGAGAAAAAAAGACAAAAATAGAAGAAATCTGTAGGGGATTAATTTTTTATAATAACACAAACAAATCTGTTATACAATTTCGCATTAACCAACTCTGAATCTGCATCTGTACCTTAAAGTGGGGGTATTGTGTAAAATGGACTTTTTAAGCTTTATATCATCAAAATGTCTTAATGTGTTGCTTTATTTCTTTTTATTCATGATTAAAAAATCTTGGAATCTCCCATGGCAGCGAGTCAGGGCTTGCTACTCAGCTCCTCCAGACTAGCAGCAGCAGCAATCAGTAAACACCTGGTGAAACTGAATCTGCTGAGCTCATCCAGAATATTTCTCAGTCAAACTTTTCTAAGAATGGCTGTAAACTGCATTAAGGCAGAGCAGTGTTGTGATGACGTGTTGAAACCGGATTGCCAGAAGCTTCTTGAAGAGACAGAGGCCATAATTCTCTTCTGTCGTGTTTGATGTTTATGCAGCATTTTTATATCAACTGAAGGTAACGTTACCTCATTGTGCAATAAGCATGGTAAAATAGCACAGTTGGTGTTATTTGTTTATTGAAAGGTCTCCTAAAGTTCCTTTGCTGAATCATAGCAAACTTTTTTCTTTTTCACCCACGCAGCTGACGTTGTGTAGCTGCGCTTGAAATAAATGTTCAGTTGCATGGACTCAGTTTGGTCAAGCTTTGGCTGCCAGGCATAGAATAATCTATGCCTGGCAGCCAAGGTGTTTATTATCTACTTAGCATCATTTACACCTTTGTGACATGAAAAGACTTTCTAATGAAGCTTCTGATGTTCTCCTTTTGCAATTTATATAGATCTAACAGAAGCACTTTACATATCTGGGAAATATTTGCAGTGCATTAGCCTTGATTCCCCCAATTTTCTTCTTTACCTCCACACATTAATCCAGTTCTTCATACTGAGCATGCATGTGGTGACAATGGAGAGGAAAACCTCCCGTTTAACAGGAGTAAAACTCCAGCAGAACTGGACTAAGTGTGAATAACCATATAGGGCTTTCAATAGACAGACCACACAAACAAAACAGAAACAGAAGCACTGGTATAGAAGTACGGTAACTTTAATGTTTAAGAAAGCGCAAAGAGTCAAAGAGTTCTCACCTCTTTAGTAGTTTCAATTAGGTGAGAAGCACAGCTAAACAAAAATGTCCATGGGTTGAAAGAGAGCATTTATAGTTAGTCTCATCAACAGCTTAGCTAGTGGCTTTGTCTTAGACAGAGACGAGATTAAACACTGACTGACAATAAGTGATGGAACAAGTAGAAAAGCAGATAAAAGCAAACAAAAAATATATTTTTATAGTTTTATATACTTATTCATACATGGAATTTTCAAGACTGTAATTCTGTACATCAGCTTTTGTTACTTTTACAGCACTTGTCCCCAAATGACAGAAATGTTTAAACTGAAGATGTGTAGCCAGTCTGTATGCTTCAAATAGTCTTTGGAAATGCTCTAACTTCAGTCTTCATTTGCAGGACACGCTTACAGGAGGTGTGATGTCAACGGTTCCTGGGTCTTTGTGGAGCAATGGAACAAAACATGGACCAATTATTCAGAGTGTCTACGGTTCCTTCAGCCCCTCAATGATGACGAAGCAAGAGCAAGTATTAATGTGGAATATAATGAGAATTTTTGTTAATATTGTTGTTCAGAGAGCCTTTTGATTGCTCAACCCTTCAACAAAGGCTGCACCAGTGTTCAAAGTTTATATGTAAAGCATCCGTTCTCTTTTTTTCCCTTTCATTGCATGTTAGAAGAAAAGAAAATCTGTATAAATGCTGTGGTGAAGTACCAAACAAATTATTCACAAAAGCATCGTCAAACAAGGAACATTAAAATATGAAAGCTATGACCTAATCAAAAACTGATGAGGCAAAAGGAATAATCACAAAGACAGTCAGCTCCTTCACTCCAGTAAACAGGCATCATAACTTGTTTATTCATCAAACCTTGATGATCTGTGATGAAGTACGATGAGGCTTTCTGGGAAATCTGAATTACAGCTTGGATTGATGGATATTTTGGTCAGCTTTGCAGCTTAAAATGCAGTAAATAACACTCTAGCATTATTATGCACTTTATAAAACTTAGATTCGAAATAAACAGTTGTCTATGTGAGTGGAACTCAATGTTTTATACAGAAATGGGAATACATTTTATATGTTATCTGACTTTCTTTCGATGATAAACAAAAAGAATATAACAGGGAAACTGATACGAGAACATTATATTGTTTCAGATGAAAAGTATTACAGTTAAACTGAATGGCTTCAAAGATATTGTTTCTATGAAGAGTAAAAAACGGAGAGCATCAAGTTAAAAGTTGGAAAAACCCCCAGAAAATAATAGAAAACTGGGGAGTAAGAAGAAGAACGTAACTGACTGAGTATTTTTCAATTGTAGTGAGTCAAAAATGAATTTAGGTTTCTGAGTTTCAGCTCAACGTTGTCAGTAAAAGAATCAAATTTTTATTTTTTATTTTAAAAATTTCATTTTTATTAGGTTGTAAATTTATTTTGGTCTTTAAACTTAATTTTCATACCTTTTCAATGTGCTAAACAGAAAAAAAGACATTTCTAATTATTTATTTTATTATTGTGATGGAAATAAATCAAATATATGCATTAAGATTAGCCCAGCAGACCCAGAAACATTATTATATTTGCAGTGCAAGCACAGAGCGTTATATGTTGATGTGTATTTATTATTAAATGAGAAAGAAAGCACAACACAATAAGGAAAAAAAATAAATACAATGAAAGAATTAGATTTTTATTTTGTGTTTTTGATTCTTTCTGAATGTGGAAATATTTTCTGGTGTTTGCTCATCAACAGAAAGGCTTCCACTGATGAAGAGGTGCAGAAGAGGTGCTTTTATTATACAAAGCACCTTGAACCGCCTTGCTGCTCAAATATGCCATACAAAGAAACATTGATTTGATTTCGATTTTTGATCAAAGACGCAGCCAACATCTTTCTTTCCTGTAAAGACAATCGTGACAAAATGCCTCCACTTTTATATCAGCTGTGTTCAAAATAATACATTCACTTTATGACTTCTAAGTTGTGTTTTAATGTTATCACACTCAGTTTGATGTGTAAAGCAAAATCCATTTCTAACATAATAAAGCTAGTAAAAATAAAAGGTTCTACATCCTCTGTGGACATGTAAGCTTTTATGTAGGTGTTATGCTTTGTGACTCAGTGAGAAATTTTAAGGCTTTATGCCTTAAATGTCATCATCAGATGGTGTGACTGAATGTCCGCGGCGCTCTCATCCATTTGGTTTTAACGCCCGACTTTACTGCTGATTTGGTACTTGAACTTCAAATCTCTTTTTTTTTCTGTCATGTATTTATTTCCTGAAAATATGGATTCCGTGGCTAAAATGAAAAACAAATAAAGCAGATATGCTTTTAGAAGATCATGTTTTCCACCTTTTTATATTCAGTAAGCTGCACCAGCAGAATTTGATTTGCTATAAATAAACATCTTTAGGGATAGAGATGGAGCCTCCTTTTGACTTTATCACCAACATCTTGCAGCCTATTTTCCTCTGACCATTGGTGGGGAAAAAAAGGTTATTTCAGTTTTCCGACCATTTTTAGGCTTATTTGGACATTTTTATTTTTACTTTGCTTGTGTAAGACTTGTTTAAGACTGTCTGGACAGTCCTGTGAGACATGTTTGTGTTTTTTCTGTAGCAGTGAACTAAACAGCATGTTTTTTTCTTCCTGCATGTTCACAGCAAGACTTCTTTGAGCGTCTGTATGTCATGTACACCACCGGCTACGCTGTGTCCTTCAGCTCTCTGTTAGTGGCCATCATGATCATTGGATACTTTCGGTAAGAAAATACTTCCTGTATTCTTATAAACTGGTTAATGACTAGTTAAAATGATCACAAACTAATTTGTTGCACATTTTATAGAACTGCAAATACTTGGCAAAAAGTGACAGTTTGAGGTGTTTTGAAACAATTGCATCATTTAATCCTCGACAGCTCTTCACCTCACAAGTTATCCAACAGTTTTGAAAAGTTTGTTGATGACGATGACAGAAAAAAAAGGGTATGTGTTTGCTCACAAGTCTTATATGTCTGAACCAGCTGGTGGAAATAAAAGCAGGTGAAAAATAATAATAAACTGGCTGACATTTTAAACCTCAGGGGATTCAAAACAGACAGTTTTTGTGTTTTCATCATATGAGTCACTCACTCTCAGCACAAAAAATGAACCATAGTTTGATTCTTAGCAGTTTTGAGAAGTCTTCTTCTAAAATGGAAAAGGTTACCCAAAGGAAAGCATTTCAGCAATGCTCCAGAGGTGGCAAGGGGTGGTTTGATCGTTAATATTATGCCTCTATTCAGTTATTCTGAACACATTTTTCACAATGCCAACCTTCCACAGCTTCACCTAAGAGCTTGAAATGAAAACCCACAGCATCTTCAAAAGCACCAAGGGAACAGCACAAATCAAACAACTCTCCAAACAAACTCAAGGACAAAACTGTAAAGAAGTGCAGCTTTATGTTTGCTTGTAAACATGGAGAACATTAGAAAAGCCTTCAGGGCCCATTAACTCTGTCTTTTGGAAAGAAAGTCAAACAAAACACCACAATAGACAGGGAAAACAAAAATATTACCTGACTGAAAATGAAATACCGGAAGAAACAAGTCATTCTTACACTTCACCAAAAACAAACAAACAAATAAATAAATAAATAAAAGTCGTATTGACCAGATTAGATAATTTAGTTTGTTGGTCAATCAGAACAAGACATTTTCTAACAATAGTTTAGAGATAGAGCCACCATTTCAGCGATGAAGCAGAAAAACTGTGTGAGATCCCGCCGGATGTTTGTAGGAGCTTTAAATGTCAAAACCCAATAGATCATAGATGAGTGATATTTGTTTTCTGTTACATCACTTCCAAAAGCAGTGGTTGCACTCAACCCTGTGTTGATCTTCAAATAGCTGCTGCTGTGCATTGTGGGATACGTAGTGTGGTTGTCATCCACAATACATAACCAGCTGGCAGGCATTTAATGACAAATATATGATATTATTTATTGTATATTTTCAGTCGAAGAAAACATGCTGGTAAAAATAAGAGTTAAACCTAAATCTGTCATGTGTATGAATAATTTAACTTACATCACCAACCCAGACAACATTTTTTAAAACCCTGTAATTAACACATAATAGATTTCTGTATCTTGTTAAAATAGTTTACTTTCATTTGTTTAATGTCGTGACATTGTTTTAAGGAGTTTTCTCTTTCAGACTATTGAATTTCCAAATCGATATTTCTAGATTTAAAAAACAATCATAGCACTCTAGAAATGTTTGTATGTTTCACGTAAAGGTTTTACACTGAACCTTTGTTCATTATAAAATTTTAACCAAAAATCCTATTAGTGCTTTAAACTACTTCTCAAGCCTTGGACATATACTAGAACCAAGGAACCACTTTTGAATCAAGATATTTAAATGTAAAAATGCTTGTGCGAGAAATAAGACAAAATCAACACTTTTTAATTCTTCATCTAGAGTCACATTTGTTTGCTGGCGTTCAAGAAAATATGAGCTTGAAAATATTGTCGCTGAATGTGTCTAACTCAACAAAGTCTGGTTATTGACTTATTCTTGTTAACATTCTAATGTGAAAAATCCTTGAAAAACTTATACATCGCATTTTGATTTACTATCAAGCATCTTATTCATAAACATTGAAACATTCATAAAGTCATTTGAATAATTTCCTCCTGAAAACAACCATGACCTTACAAGACCTTCTGAATCTTTTCACATTTTACAAGTCTATAACTGCAAACTGGAACATGCATTTTATTGGGATTCTTATGCAATTGTGCATAATTTTGAAAAATGGAGAAAAAATATACATGTTCTTCAAAATTGTTTATTTTAAATACAAATCAGTGCAGACACTAGACTTCAGTCAGATCTGATTAGTAAACTGAGTCTGCCTGTTAGAAGTTTAAATTCAGCTTTTCTCTGAAGTTAGACGTTTTTTTTTTAAAGGCATCGTAAAAACCAAGAAACAGAGCAGGTGGATAGGGGAAGAAAGTTATGGAGCATTTAGAGCAGAGTTAGGTCTAGAAACAATATCCTAAGTTGTACATTTTTCAGTTCCTCTTCCTTATTGGAACAGTGTGACACAGAGGCAAAAATAAATATTTCTCCACCTAAACTGACAGGCCAGATAAGCTCAGCTGTAAACAGAGAAGCAGAAAAGAGATTTTTAGTAACTCTCAAGTTTGAAACTCTGTCGTCAAGACAACCATTACCTCGCCAAAAATCTATCCTTTATGAAATTTGAAATAATCAAATATTTTAGTTTAGCGTAATGATCAACACTACAAAAAATATAAAGTACTAACAGTATAAAGCCCAGATTTTTCCACTTACAAGACACTTTTCATGTTTTAAAGTAAAAAAAATCTGTCAGCGGAACTTCTATTTTTTAAAAAAATGTACAAGATTTATTTATTTATAACAAGCTTATTTATCTTGATAAAATGTTACTTTTAAGTTATTTTGTCTTATTGTAAGTTTACTAAGATATTTGCACTAGAAATTAGACAAAAAATACTTGATAAGATTATTTTGCAGTGAACTTGTGAATTCTCATTTATGTTTCTCAACAAAATGTAATTTATTAGAGAACCTTTTCCAGATAACTTTAGATGCTTTTAGAAATTTACAATGAAAGCTTATCTTCTCTTGGTAGATAAGATTTATC
The DNA here is from genome assembly GCF_019740435.1 of Gambusia affinis. Taxonomy (NCBI): domain Eukaryota; kingdom Metazoa; phylum Chordata; class Actinopteri; order Cyprinodontiformes; family Poeciliidae; genus Gambusia; species Gambusia affinis. The sequence goes on from NC_057878.1 coordinate 24,046,989, forward strand.
TATAAAAACTTTTACCATTCTAAAAAAATAATCTTTCAAGTTCTTGATGTGTCTATTAAAATAAAAACAAATAATGTCAGAACATTTAAATGCACAAACAATGTGAAATAAAGTACAACAGCTGTCAAACTATGATTAATATAATTCTCTTTTATGACAAGATTTTATTCAAACATTCAAAGATTTTAACCATTTTAATAATCCTTTTTTGGAGTAGGTAATATTTATCCTTACAATAAACTCTCCTGACTTGAATAGCAGCATCTTTGCAACTGGTCTTTGAGTTTGTATCAGAAACTTCAAGTCAAAAACATGCACACCTCAAAACAGGAATAAAGGAAGGTGACCAAACATGAATTTCTGATAAAGACCACAGAGCATAAATTTTGCATGAGTTGCTGCTGCCTTTTCAAAGGGCCGTCAAGCCGCCTTTTGACAGAGGTCTCACATCTGCCGTGTTTGACTCAACAAAGCAACATATAAATCTTTGATCTTTACAAACCTCTGCCTTCTGTTTGCCAGTTTCACATTTTAGTGTGAATATTCCTTCATCGCCAATGTAAAGACTTACTACAATTGCAGCACAGTATCCCATGTAAACTTTAAGTATTCAACAGGACAATTTTATTGTTATTGGATGGATGTCAGTATTATCATTTTAAAAACTAGAAATAGACTTTTTTTTTTTTTACTTATTGGTCAAAATGATGGACAACCAAAACATCTAGCCTCACCTCTGCTTTTACCACACTGCTGAGTCAAGTTGTAATCCGTGACTGAAATGGCAATTAAGAAGTCACATTTAATGTCATTGTTACCTGGGTGTAAATTTTAACTACCATTTCCTCATTATCTGGTTTTTCCACTTCCTGTTCCCTTTATCTCAAATCTCGTGACAGTTTTAATATATTGTCAGTGATTCTTGCAAGACTTCTACACAGCCAATTGCTGTTGAGTATCGGGGTCACATGTGCTACCGCAGCTTATCTGCTAGGTAGATTAGCTGGAGCGGGGAAGTATAATTGTGAAGGATCGAGCAAAGCAGAATGCCTCAGTTCTCCATGAAGGCAGCGGGAAATAATTTTGCACACTTTGCATTAATATACTTGACCAGCAAAAGAAGTCTGCAATTGCCATTTTTTCTTCTTTATGTATGTTTTGGAAGGGGTTTATTATTATCTTTTTTGTCTTCAAAATTCCTTGCAAATATTTCTAAAGCAGAGCCACAAAACTGTGAAATCCTGGAGGGACTGAATGATATATTTTTTAATAATCTTGATTTTCAGGACTACTTTCAGCTCTCCTACCAGCTCTAGTATCTCTGCCACTATAGAAATACTTTTTGTGTGCGTATCAGTGAAGGAAGACCCCATTTTACTGGCAGAGCATAAATGCATGAAGCACACATTTTACATCCAACTAGGCCTTATTCACAACCGGCAGATGTACTGGGATTTTCATACACAAGTACTTCTCATGTTTACTGGAAATGGCCAGAAAAAGAGAAAAAATACAGTGAGTTGTGAAAATCTCACCATTTAACACTCATGTCTATAAAGAACAGGAAAAATAAATTTAGAATTTGAACAGTGTCACAGAAATTGGACGTCAAACACACTGGAAAAATTTCCCTGGTCTGAAGCGGTTTGACTTTAAGGCTTGAATTTTATATACAACTTGAAGACATGGATCCATAATTATCAAGGGTTCAGGCTGGTAGTGGTAGTGTAATTGTATGGCAGCATTTTTTGGGTCCTTTTGTATAACCCAGCTACTTTCAACAGGATAATTTACCACTTCAAAAACCTTATATTATGTCAGAGTAGTTTCTAAAACATGGCAGTGAGTTTACTGTACTGAAGTGGCTTCCATGGTTACCAAATCTCATCTGCCCACATATCCTTATAGTCTGAAAGCATCTTACATTTAAGTATCTAAACATAAGACCTTAAAAAGTTTTAAATTCATTGTAAAATAATAATACACTTGCTGGCTGGCTTAACCACAACTCCTAAATTTATTTATTCTTGTGTAATCCCATATTTTCCAAGTAGTTTAAGTTTTTGCATTGACTCAAAACTTTGAGTCATGCGCAGACATCTTCACTGCTTTCTGTGACTCCAGGTGTTTGCAGCTGCCATAGCTGCTAATATATCCCTGCTAGCTAGTTTACTAGCAAGAGTAAACCTAGCTTGTTTTTTACATCCATCTTGGCTATGTGCAAATCTATTGCCAGTTGTCTGGACATTGTCCATATTTGTCATTATCTCACTTTTTCTGCAAACCCATACAATTTATTTATCTGGTCTTAAATTCTATTCATTGTGGTCTTATAAAGGTCTTAAAAAGTTGTACATTTGAGTTGCTGAAACATGCAGAAACCCAGGATCTGTGCCAGGAAGAATTAAGGCAGATGTGCCTAATAAAGTGGTTGGTGAGTTTACCAATGACTAATTATTAATAGTCATTAATAATTCAGACTATGATAGACTGGAAAAGCCCACAATAAATGAAACCCAATTCTCTTTCTGAAGAATAAGTGGATAAGTTTGTTGCATAGTTAATTCACCCTGAAAAAGAATGCTTCCAATTGATCTTTAAAAGCTCAAAATTTAAATGACAGTCATGCCTATGATGGGTTTATGTGAGCCTCTTATTGCAGCTGTATACTATTGAATAGTAATTAGCCCATCGTTTCTAATTAAGGACTGCAATCAGGTTTTAGTCATTTATTTATGTGAAAGCCGTCATTGTAAACATTGTCATCTTCAGCCCTGAAAATGATGAGTGGGCCACTCATTGAATCGGTGTTGGCTCTGCTCTTTCATGCTAATTGAGAGCAGCATCAGCAATGCAGGAGCTGGTTAGAACGATAAACCTGTCAGTGCCTGATGCTTAACTTCTGCAGTCACTGAGAGCAACAAAGCAGGCTTTAAATCTGAAGTGTGTGGAGTTTCTCTGTTGGCTCCTATTGTATAAATTCTGCAAGACCAACAACGTGTCAAAGCTGAGTCCCATATGTACAATAAGTTGGCTTATAGTGTCCCTGACAATTTCTTCCTCCCTAGTTTATCTTGCAATTTTTTGCATTGAAAAACTGAGTTACATCCTTGTGCTGTAGCTCTTGTCAAGGTAGTGTTGGATTACCGAAAAGCTTTTTACTGTATGGAGGGAGCTGATCCGATGCTCAGCAACTTGTGTTGAAGCTGAGGTGGACCTTATGTGAGAGACTGTTTAGACTGTATTTGACAAAAGAAACTGCATATATCCCTTTTTTTATCCCTTACTATTGCAGAGTAAAGAAAATAATTTCTAAATATTTTATAAATTTCATGGCTTTTAGTTGGAGTTCCTGGTCATACAACTGTATACAAAGCCAGATAAAGCATTTACATTACTTTTGTATAATATTCCTAGTTTTTCAGCCCTCCATACTTATAATGGAGGGCTGAAATTAGTTATTTGTTTTTCCATAACAATTGACCATAACTTCTCTGATCCCGGCAGGCGCCTCCACTGCACCAGAAACTACATCCACATGCACTTGTTCGTTTCCTTCATGTTGCGGGCTGTCAGCATTTTTGTGAAGGACAAAGTTTTCTATTCGAGTGCCGGATTGCAAGACTTCGACTTGGCCCTCCTGGATAACCTGAAAACAGTGAGCATTTCATCACTCGACAAGTCCCAGTATGTAAGTATCAAGTCGTCTTCTTGAACGTTTTCTTGTAAAATGCCTGCTTGTCATTTTATTATCATTAAAAGGAGGTGGATATTAAATAAAACACATAACACAGTGTTTTAATATTGCTAAAATATTCATGTCCTTGTCATGGCTTTCTTGTAATGAGAGACCAGGTAAAAGACCAGTGTCTGTATTTTCTGTTGCAGCAGAAAAAAACAGATTCTAAACTTAACATCATTTTAAAAAAAAAAAAGCAGATTTGGCGGTTGTGACAAGAAAAGTAAAAGCGCTCCAGCTGCACACTCTGGTTTATAACTACAGCTGTCAAGCTACTCTTAGCACGTCTGTTGAATTGCTAATTAGAGCTTGTTAAACTCATGCTACTTTATCAGGAACAAGACATCAGAAAGTGTAATATTCTGTGCTGATGATGTTTGCATGAATATTTATGTTAACATGATGTACGTAATACATTTTTTTCAAACTTTATTCAGTTCAGATGTGTAGATTTCTCTAATATTTGTCTGAATTTCTGTTTAAAATGCACAAATGTTTTGGGTTTCCTTTCATAAGCTTATTAAAATCAGAATTATGAAGCATAGATATATAAACTTTAGAGGAAATAAAATAAGGCTAAAGGAACATCTGTGCTGTTATTCAAAGATCTTAAAGCTTTGACAACATATGGAGACAAAGATAAATATAATAGCATATATTCTGCATACTAATGAAAGCTACAGTGTTCCTTTGTTCAGTCTGGTTGCAGGAATACATCTCACATAGTTAAAGTGATCACAGACTCAGATTCCAGCATGCTTGCACTGTTTCTGTTAACATATTAAAAGCAAGGGGCGATGGCGAGAAAAAATACACAGCAGGATGAAAGAGATGTTTGAAAAATTGGTCCAACCACACATTTATTCATCTATCTAAATATTGTTTTTCACCTTTTCAAATGTTGTTTAATCATTTACAATCTGCACACAGGAGTAAATTTAATTTGACCAAAGCTAAGTGTAATTATTGACATAATCTGGTAATCTGCAATTTAAATGCAATCACATTAAAACATTGAAACATAAAGCTGCTTAATTTAAGAAAATTATATTTAGATTTTATTCAAAAAGACGTTAATTAGATAATTCTTACTTTTTCAATGGCCCACAAATATGACAGGGTAGTTGTAAGTCAAAGGAAGAAAGTTTTAATTTTAAAAACATATAAAAAGTATTGATTTACGTTATGTGATCTGTCAAATCTACAACATGCTGAGAAAAATGAGTGGTTTTTTTGCCAGTTTTCATTGTTGCAAATCTTTTCTCCAATGTCAACCCATATATAAATGGAATAAATCAATATCTTCAATGACAAATGGCAACATCCAACCATGTTGGCTTTACAGAACGGTCCAATTTTGATATTTCTGAGTTTGTAGAAGCAGAATAAAAGTACACTTCACCTTTCAAAACCTTTTCCTCCATTGTATGCTATTGAACTTGATATTTGTATTTCATATGGAGTAAAATTCAATTAGTGACTCAGAAAATCTTTTCATCTTTATTAGATAGTTGTCAAGAGCCTATTAAAAAAATCTGTGCACTCTCAGCATTCTGTACAGTGAAAGTAAATAAAAAGGAAACAAAATACAGCTTGGAGTTTTTTTTATTTTATTTTCTGATCTGCGCTGATTTAAAAAAGAAAAAGGTTACACCCAGACAGCTCAGATTATTTATTGAACTTTGACTGTGTCACTATTGATTTAGAGCAACATATACCTGAAGGTATGATGCTCTTCCATAAAGATGCATACTGAGATGATGTATCTGCATCTCATATATTTACATGGAAAGTCAATATTTGTTACCATCTGGCTTCAACTGTTATACATTATAGATACGATGATGGGATTTGTCATCTGGAGAAGCTGAGAGTGCAAATAGTGTTCAATAAAATGAATTAATTAAAGGTGGTTTGTCATCTGATCTCGATGCCTAATGGACTTTTCTTTTTGGAGAACATTGGAGCATGGATGGATGGATGGATGGATGGATGGATGGATGGATGGATGGATGGGTGGGTGGGTGGATGGATGGATGAATGGGTGGATGGATGGGTGGATGGATGGATGGGTGGGTTGGTGGATGGATGGATGGATGGATGGATGGATGAATGGATGGGTGGGTTGGTGGATGGATGGATGGGTGGGTGGGTGGATGGATGGATGAATGGGTGGATGGATGGGTGGATGGATGGATGGGTGGGTTGGTGGATGGATGGATGGATGGATGGATGAATGGATGGGTGGGTTGGTGGATGGATGGATGTGTGGGTTGGTGGATGGATGGATGGATGGGTGGGTTGGTGGATGGATGGATGGATGGATGGATGAATGGATGGGTGGGTTGGTGGATGGATGGATGGATGGATGGATGGATGAATGGATGGGTGGGTTGGTGGATGGATGGATGTGTGGGTTGGTGGATGGATGGATGGATGGGTGGGTTGGTGGATGGATGGATGGATGGATGGATGGATGGATGGATGGGTGGGTTGGTGGATGGATGGATGGATGGATGGATGGATGGATGATGGATGGGTGGGTTGGTGGATGGATGGATGTGTGGGTTGGTGGATGGATGGATGGATGGATGGGTGGGTTGGTGGATGGATGGATGGATGGATGGATGGATGGATATTACTGTGTTACTGTAGGACAAATTCCTGTCATGTAACTAGAAAACCATGATTATGTCTACAAAGCTCTAAAGATGATTTTCATAAACAACCTTGCACCCTCAGGGTCTATGTAGAAGAAAACTCTCCATATTTGTTGCTGACGCTTATTGGCTACAAAATAATTACAACAAATTTTTGTATGTCGTCTTCATGTGGTTACCGACCACTTTTGCAGACACAAAGAGTTTAAGGTACTTGCTTGAATTTATGATTTTACTTTGTTCACTTGTGTACCTTTTCTCATTCATATGCAAATTTATACAGCAACACTTTTCCACTTTGCAATCAGATGGTTTGCTCTCTTGGGGTCACCTATTGTGCAGGAGCTGTTTGTGTGTAGTAATGCGGTCAGCTGATGATTGTGTCAAAACAAAGGCAAAACAAGTTAGCTGCATGATAATGAACACAAATTATATGTGACAAGTCTGAATGCTCTGTCGCCAGATCGGCTGCAAGGTGACGGTGCTGCTCTTCATCTACTTCCTGGCCACCAACTACTTCTGGATCCTGGTGGAAGGCCTCTACCTGCACAGCCTCATCTTCATGGCGTTTCGCTCAGACTCTAAATACCTCTGGGGATTCATATTCATTGGATGGGGTGAGGAGCAAACCTGCAATTTCTTACACCACTTTTACCACAAAACTATTTATTTTTTCCTCTGCTGGCACCTCAGCCTCTTGCAAATTCTATTCCTCATAATGCAGATTGAATTTGGTTAACATTTAGAAGACATTATATATATATAATTTGCTAAAGAAGATGTTTTTAGGTCTTCCTCATGAAAAAGAGCAACTTAAAATAGTTAAAGTTATATCTTAATGAGATAAAATGACTCTTACTGAAGATATGAGAAGAGACGGCACAGTTTAGATCAAAAACAAAGTAGAGGAAGGCTTTGATAGTACATTTGTGCCAGGGGACCCGAATAGCCTGCTAATATCTTGTAGAGCTTTCTACTTTGACATTATCTAAGCTGCTGGATTTCTCTATAATTGAATGGAAAAAGTTCAGTAAAGATAAAGATAATTGGGAAACTGCCTTAGGCTTTAACTACTCCTTCAATGTTTTTTAATTCTGGAAATAAGCAAGAGGCGTGTATTAAAATAGACAATTTTATATTAAATCGTTGCCTTTTTATGTTTTGCTTGTTGTTGGTTCAAATTGGTTTTGGTGCGCCCTGACTGATTGCATCCCATTTGCAGAATCTGCATTGTCAAATGTTTTGATCTATTCGAGTTATTTTAAAGTAATTTATAACTCAAAAGAACATTTAATAGCTCCCAAAATGATGTGTGGGCCAGTTAAATATATTCACATTTTTTATTCCGTTCAATGTTTTATTTCATCTGGTTTCAGCTTTGTTTCTTCATGATCATAGATTTCTTAATTTAGTTGTTGTTTTTCTTTGTGGGAAATTATAATGGTTTGTATTAATCAGTCCTGTTCTCTTTTTTTCTCTGTTAGCTTCAACTTGTCTTACATGAGTACTGCATATAAATCAGAACTAAGAAAACAGCAGAAGAAAAAAGTTACCTAAAACTCTGCTCTCTTATGCTTGGTACTATGGTGGTTGTTAAGATTTTAATTTGTTAAACAAAGCTTTACAAATTAATCATAAGAAGACTGATACTGAGGACTTAAAGGTATTCATAAATATATGTTGTCAAAATAAAACTTTGACAATAAAGATTACAAATCCACAACAAGCTACAATATTATCAGAGAGAATAAATAAAAAGAGAAGCAAACAATATGAGTAGCTGTATGGGAATAAACAGGATAATCTGGAAGTAAAAAACATACAAAAAGGTTTTCCTCTTGCTTTAAAAACTTAGCAGTCTGCTTTAAATATTGTAAAATAAAAAACAGTGTGGCCAAAGGAAGCTACAGCAGCCAAAATAGCCTCTCTTTACAACCAGTTGTAAAGGTTGTAAAGGTTTATCTTTAAAGGTTGTTAAAAATATTTAGATTATGAGGGAAACTGAATTGATTGGGACTCTGATCCTATCCAATTGGTGTCCAGAGAAAGGCGACATCACAATCTGATGAAGGACCAAAGTAAAACATCACAATCAGGTATTTCATTCTATAACATGATGGAGTTTATGTTTTGAAAAAGAGGCCCAAAAATACATAATAAATAAAAATTTTCAATCAGCTGAAAATCCTCTGAACATTTATTATTCTGTTTGCAATGAGTTAGAGAATGAGTTATTGTGCAGCACATTCAGAACTAAAACCAGCTGACCAAATGTAGCAGGAGCTATGCTTCGGTTGCTAGGTAATGGTCTAGGTTTTGCTGGGTTGCTAGGTAACGGGCTGGGCTATGCTGGGGTTACGAGGTGAGGGGCAGCACCTGCTGATTTGTGACTTTACATCTTTGAAACAGGTATTTTTTTACAAAAGAAACAAAAATTAATTTGCCGTTAAAAATTATTTTGTTTTTTATTTTGTTTTTTCTTTTTGAGTTGTTTTTAGAAGCAGTCAAGACCAAAATGGAAGCATAAAATTCAACAAAATGTGAATTTTACATATTAGGTCCCTTTTAATGATTTTATTTTCATTCGTTTTTATAATATATTAATCAGATTCCTTTCTTTGAAGCACGCCATTAGGCAAGAATATATTTTCAACTAATAAGACTGATACAAATTGCATATAATTTACAACAGCTCAATTTAATAGATGTACCATTAGTACTTTTCTATGGATATTTACACATATCTTGGATTTTCTCTTCTAGAGTTTTGCTCTGAGTTAATTAGAGTTATCTTTGTTTTTAGTCTGGTTGTTTCTTGGACATTTTGCCTCTGCAGCCCTTCAGTTTTGTTAACTAAAACTTATTAATTTCATCATCCATTTCCTCTAGAGCTGTACCTGGATTTCTCATCAGCACCACTTCAGATGACACTTTCTAAAAACATTGCTGCATGACACAAATAGTTTCTCCCAGAAGTGCCTTTGAATTGGTTCTTATTCTCATATGCATGTGCCTCACTTATAGAACGGGATACATTTCTTTAAAGAAAATGACACTTCAAGCTGTTTTCTCAGTGGAAGCTTTCGGCAAAGACATTGTGTGTTTGTTTTTTTTCCCCAACACATAGCTTGAGCGGTTTTGCTGGCATGATAAAAGGACCTCTAGGCAAAGCATATTCTCTCTGAGGAAGATATTTTCTTAGGAAAATGTGTGAAAGATTTGTCTATCAGCATAAAAATTTACTCTAAAAAAATCAACAGTGGTTCTTTGCTTTCATGTACTTTTGGACTCCATAGTTTCTACGTGCAAAAGAAAATTTAAGAACACCTAAAAGTGTCTATTGGATAGTCAGCGACACTTAAAGCCTACAGAAACACTTATATACGGATCAATAAGATCATAATTGTGTCGCTCCATTTGCTTCCGTTCCTAATGCTAGCAAGCTCTTCTGACCTAATTTCTCTAGCTGGAGCGATAGATAAAATAAAGCATTTAATTCAGATGTCTGTACCAAACAGAGTAGATGCCGACAAATGGGGGAAGCACTTGTCAGTCCAATAAAGTTTAATTTAAAAGCGGTGTTAATAATTAGATGGGTTTCTTATGAAGATGATGGAGGAGGATTTGCTTCAGAGATTCTTATCACATCTGCTGTTTGGACTTTTCATTACACAGCTAAAGTAGTTTACGCTGAATAAACAGAGTGAGGACAGTGTAAATGAATAGATATGCTAAATTTTGCTTTATAGCCTAATTTTATGGTAACAAATGACTTCTTTTTGTTTTTAGAATAACTTAAATAATTTCTGGAACAATTGCACCTATGATTTTGTAGACAGTCCTGTAAATCCTAAATTCAGTTTAGTGTGATTTGTTTGAAGTTCATCCAAAAATCAACTACGTTAAGAGTGCTTTAAATGTATTACCAAATCTACATGAGTAATCTGATAATATTGTTAAAAACAAAGCAGCAGATGGATGTAGCTTTTAGCATCGACTTCTGTATCATCTTATTTCACATTTGTTGTTTTTGGTGATCATTTTGTGATGGTTTCCTTGTGTAAAGCTGATAACACTTTCCGGATTTATCTCATCATCCATCCCATTAGATACAATTTTTCCCCCCCCATTTTCTAAAGAAAAATCTGATGAATGGTTCGATTTGAAAGGCCAAAAGTAGAGCTGCAGTAATTACGGTTATCTGGTCAGATTCAGATTTCCTAAAGCTCAACCCTGCTGATTCTGACTCGTCTCCAACATCTGTAATCAGCAGCAGGGAGGAGCGGGGATCTGACAATAGACCTCACCACTTAAATTGTGCTGGAGAAAGACATTGAACCCTCATACTTATTGATCGGTCACATGTGATTGTGTGCATGAACGTAGATATGCATTATTGATTAATGCACTAGTGTTTTTAATCACCAGCAAGAAAATGAAAATAGTTGCAGCACAAGAAGAACCACTGATTTTTGCTATTTTTAAAAATAAATTACATCTTTAAAGGACATGTCTTATTTTTAAAAGACAATGTAATGTACTAAACGCAGGTGAAGCTGTTCTTGACATTTCAACACTCGCAAAAAAAAATAAATAAATAAATAAAATGTAATTCTCAGAAGAAGAGAAAATAAGAGAGATGTGAAAGCACTATTTTTGTTAAAATTTCTTTTCAGAGCATTGATTGGTTAAGGGGTGGTGGTTGCACCACTTTTTAACCAATCAATGCTCTGAAAAAATGTCTTGATCTCTGATCTGGAAACCTTGGACTCCCAACATAACAGAGTGAGAGACACATGTAAATATTGAGTCAGGTTTGTGATACGAAAAAATCTTGAACTAAAGATGAAATTACTCATCCAGCTCTGCAGGACAGGTGTCAGTATTCATGACCTCATTTTGTTACGTGGAACTTTTGAAACAAAAAAAGGAAAAAAGCTGTTTTGCTGCTTCAGAAAAAATATTTTGTATAACAGAAACCCATCTGATATCAAATTGAAGTGCTCCAAAAAATGAGGAAAGAGACAAAAGATTGCCATATAAAAATTGCAAAATTGATTTACACGGACAGAAAACATACTAGAGTAGAAGAGAAGAAATCATGAATTACAATAAAATAAACCAAGACTGTAACCTTAAAGTCATGTTTTGATTTTGGTTCAGGGTTTAGTCACTAAATACTGCTAAAATCACTGATAAAATCCCAAAGTGCTTCACAAGGAGAGTACAAGATTAAACGTTACCAAAACTAGACATTTTAAAAAGACAAAGAGTTTACCAATTGATGGAAATAATTATAAACAATTGCATGAATATTAAAAATTATTCTAAAAATATAGATTGCTTAAGGTCCAAGATAATATAAAAAGAAAGGAAGCTCATTGGTTAAAGTTCAGCTTTCCCTGAATTTTTATATCTGATCTTTAGAACTATGAGCAAAATTTGACTTAACTATGTCAATGCTTGAGTTAAATTATCTGGCTTTTTTAATACTCTTATTTAGGTGGAGCTTGAATCGAGGCCCTTGAAAATTTAAGTTGAGATTGTGAAATCTGTCCTAAAACGAACTTGTAACCAGACATTTCCTTCTATGTGGAGCATGAGAAGAAACTGTTGGTGAAATAAACAAGTCTCAGTCATACAGAAAATTATGGTTCAAATTGTAAACAAAGAAATAGTCTCTTTGTGAATTTAGCTGGGAAGTTATGCCTGTTTAACTTCCCAGCTAAATTCAGTGCTCAGTACTGCTCCACTATACCAGCACTGAGTTGTTTATTTTACAGTAAAGAAGTGACTACACCTGGCAACTTTATATAGCATACAACTATGAAGCATGGGAACTTTTTACAGATATAATGCACTTGAAATCCTGCAGCATCCATGCGCTTTGACGGGTTGTAAAAGTGTGGAAATTGTTGTTGCTGCTGAAATGTGACATGGATCAGAGCTGCTGGATAGGAGCTATGCTTGTCACGTTGTCTGAGTGTGTAGTAATTATATGTCAGCATACCATCATTATGTGGGATTACATATACACTCTTACTGTCTCCGCAGCAATCTAGTACATTTTGTATCTGTTTTCTTGTGACATGAAGGAAATGCGGTGTGAAATCTGAGCTGGGAGCGGCATCGAGTAAAAAAATAAATCCACTGAGTCACATCTTGTTTTGTACTTTCAGGTGTTCCTGCTGTGTTTGTCGCAATCTGGGCGATCGTCAGGGCAACGCTGGCAGACGCAAGGTACACATAGACAAATTGCATGAGTATTCATTTTGACATTATTTGCATATTTTTGTCTTTGTCAAAATTAAAAGATTAAAGATTGAACAATTAATTGTAATCAATGAAACAAGACAACCTATCTATTAGTAAGTATAACAGAGACAAAAGGCGTCTGCACAATTACAGTCTAATTCATGTGACATTTGAGTCACCCGTGAAATCCAATTATACCCGCTTAATTTAATATGCAACACAGTTATGAACCAGAGTAGACACTCAATGCAACAGGTGGAGGCACTGAAAGTAATTGGTGTGAAAAGATGAAGTTAAATCTTAGTACTTCTCCCAGCGCCTGGTTTGAGCTACAGTTGATGAAAAGAACATTCTTCCTACTGTTATTTACAGGAAAGAAATTATTCTGCTTCTCAAAGACTGTTCCTTTTCTCTTCTTTGAAATAATAATAATCATAATAAAAAAAATCAAGAATATGAGAGAAAGTTCTGTCAATAAGACAGAAAAGAATACTTTAGAAAAGAAAAAGCTGAAAAGTTGAGTTTGGATCTGATATACGGCACCAAATCTCACTGATGTGCGCAAAGTCTTTCACTGAAAATAAATCTTTTATTACATTAACACACACACACACACACGCATGCACGCGCACACACACACACACACACACAAAAATGTTCAGAAAAATTCAGCCTTTAATTGATCATGAAAGTCAGTGTGTCGTACTTTTTAACTTTATTCATTTTGATTAATACTTAACCCGAACAAGCTAAAGAGAAAAACCATTGTGCCATCGCCCATTAATCAAATGAATGTAACTTTATTCCATATATTAATAAAAATGTTAATGTGGGACTGTGGACCCAGTAAATAAAATATGAACAATTCACCTTCTGTGGCATGGACGCACAATCTCATAACTTCCTTCTGGTCATTATGAGCCAGGAGGAATCAAATGTTTGCAGAGGCAGTTGTCATGAGGGTTTTGCCTCCAATAGATGACTTTTTATGGGGACTGTGATGTTGGTCTAAAAATCCCAAATAGCAGAACACATTAACCATGGTGTCTAGGTCTGACGAGATGCTCAGATGCTCTCATGTAAATAATTTATTTGATTTTAGTTACCTACATTCTGTGCATAAAGTTGAGAATGTCTTTGCATCTGCCCCAAGTGGTAGGGGTGTGAACTGTAGTCTGTCAAAGTGGCAGGTGGCCTTTGGATTTTTTCTTCACCATTTTAAAAGACTAAGAAAAGACAGTAAATATTTAGTTAATGCGACCTTTGATACGGAAAGATCGTCGTCCATTCATTTTTACTCCAGTCTCCAGGAACTACTATGCTGCAACTTTTGAAGTTTCCCTTCTCTAGCACACCTGAATCAAATGAATAGCTGATTGATTAGTAGGTCTTGGCAGAGCTGACAGCTAATGAATGACCAGGTGAGTCGATATAAATGTTGTATGATAGAAGCTCTAAAGAACTGGATTTGGGCACTCCTGCTTTAGATAATCCTGCCCTGTATCCTCTCTTTTGATTTCTTCTCTGTGGTTCTCTGTGAGGGTTTTTTAAAAAAAAATAAGATTTAGATCTGAGTACATCTATATCCCCTGGAAAAAGATTGATTTAGTCTATTGAACCATTTTTTTTTCTGTGATTTGGGAACAGTCTATGAGCCAAGTCCACCAAATGTTTGTCTATAATTTCTTGAGATTTTAAATGGTTGATTATGGAATGTACTCTTATTTGTATGCAGTTGAAAAAGAAAAGGAAAAAAAGAACTCCAAATCAGAAATCATCTGCTGTACTAACAAGTCGGCATGAAGTTCTTTTCACATTTGCGCCCTTTGCTTTATATATATATCTCGACATATCTTTGGTCTGTTGAAAGTCATCTCTTTACTCACAACCAGATTGTTTTGTTTCAGTTAACTCGGCATGTTTGCCTTGAATGTATTGGATATAGAAGGTTTGGCATGCCCCCAAACAACCAGGCAATCTTCCCTGTGCATGATCACAAAATATGTTTTATAACTTAACATCTCTCCAATGTTGCATGTTTACCCTAGGTAATTAAAAAAAGCATGGATTTATGAAATAGTTCAAGATTTCCCAGAAAAATCAAAAGTATAGAAATTCAGTGTAAATACAAGTTGCAGTTGAGAAAAGTGTTGCTTTAGCTGGTCTGTCTAAATTGCCCCCAGGAGTGAGTGACTATGTTTGTGTGCCCTGCGTCTCTCTGCATTGCCCTGCGGTGTAATGTCAACCTATCTTGGGTGCTCCATGTCTCTTGCCCAAAGACTGCTGGAGAAAAGCCCCAGCTACCCTGGATCCCTGCAAGGAAAAGGGAGTATGGATGAAATTTTGAGGGATTAGATTAAGCATTTTCTCTCCCCGCTGAATAAATCTACTGAACCGAAAGGTTGCACTTTTCTAAATTTGTGTGTGTGAAATAATGTAAAAGAGGAATTGAGTATAAGGGTATTTACACATCTTTGTCATTCATTTCAATATGTGTTGCAGACACTGGATTTCTATCTGGTATACCTCTCTGATAGATAATTAAATAACTTTTTCATAGTATGTAACCAAAACAAGATATAATTTTAACCTTTACATCAAACTTATTTCACAGCCGAATTGTTTTCTGTTTATTTCATCATCAGGTGCTGGGAGTTAAGTGCTGGTAACATCAAATGGATTTACCAGGTTCCTATCTTGACAGCAATTGGAGTAAGTATGAACAGCAAAAATTGATTAAAATATTAATAAATATTTGAGGTTTTAAATTATTTTATTTTTCACTTTTGTCAAATTACTGTCCATATCACGCTAAACACTTTTACTGAAGAAGCATATATTTGTTTGTCACCTCCAATTCTGATTCCATCTTAACCTTTTCAGTTATTAATTACATTGATTTCAACACGTTCTAAATTTTAAATGTAATTAATTTTAGATCTTTTTTATTTCCAATAAATGTTGCTATACATATAAAAGGCATGTAATGGAAAACAAGGGTCCATTGTAGAAGAATAAATGAATACATATTATTTAAAAATTATAACAGTTACCTTGATGTTATACAAAAGCATTTCTGAAGCAGCCTTTTAAAAACAACATTTCACGGTTAACAATTTGAAACAACATATTTCAGTATATTTTTTCCCTGTCAGAAGAGCCTTTGTACTTTAAATAGTTAAATTAATAAGATATTTAAAAAAATGTTTCCTCGTGCATTATCCTACTGTGAAGGCTGTTTTATGCATCCTTGTATAATTAAGTTTCCATCAATTTGCAACTGTAAAAATCTCCTGTTGATTCTAATCAGCTGCTGTTTTTTTATTAGCATGTCCTGCTTGATTTAACAGATATTTTCGCCCTAAAGACTCATTAAGAAAATGGACATGCTGGAAATAGACCATATCTTTCTATAATCATTAGAAATCTGGTCCAGTAATCTTTGCTCATCGACACAGAAAATTTCTTATTAGCAAGCACCAAAGCGTACTAAAACTGGGCGAAAGGGTCTTGGATCACATTGTGGTGTAGCTGTAAGCACGATGACAGAAAAGCAGATTGTGACTTGTTTTTATTCTGAGTGCTGCATTTTATCCCTCGTGCTTGAATCTATTTTCTCTTGGTGCTCCCGTTTCCTCCCACAGTTCAGAAACCTACATGCTGAATTCTTTGGGGATTGCAAATTGGCCACCGCGTGGATGTCTGTTTGTCTCCTTGATAAACCAACTGCTCTCATATAGCACATTTTATACAGCTTACCATTAATCCATTCACACACATGCTTTCAGCCCTTCTTTCTGTGTCGACTGTATTTGCACATTATCTTTGAGGTTTAGTGTCTTGCCCAAGGACACTTGAACATGTGAAACAGCTGGGGACTGAACTGCCACTCTTTTTTATTAAAGAACATTTAGAGTTGGTGACCGACACTTGAGCCTGCAAGCTGCCAAAAAGAGTATTTGGCCCTATTCCATGATAATACTTACAAAATGTTTATAAAAATTAAAGTGAAATAACCGCTTTGAATTCAATTCTCTCAGCACATATGGTTAATTAGCTTGGCATGAAGCTTCAAATGGAAAACTTCAATGTAGGTTCTACTAATTAGGAAGCTGTGACTGAGCTGTTGACTGGATTAGCATGGCTACCTATATACCGTAATGTTTATGTTGAAGAACAAACAAATGTATCTAGGACGTTTCTTGCCTTCAACGCATTCCTCATTGCCATAAAGATTTATTGTTCATCCGTCTGAGGTAGAGTCAAAGATTTTTGTTTCAGCAGGTCAACTCACAAATCTCTCCTTTGAAGATATTTTCTGATCGGAAGAGATCAATAGTTCATTTTTTGGACAGATTTTTACCAAATTGTAATCCCAGAAACTATGGTAATACCTTCTTATCCAACTGCTTCATACATGTTTTGTTGGATATGCAATAAATTCAAAATGCGTGAAATTGTGTGGCTCATATGTTCAGCATATTATACAAGCTGAAAGCAGTATTCCTATGCTAGAGGTTAGACTAGAGCTTTATTTCCTATGCTTATCTTTTACATTAGTTGATGGAGACTTGAGTTTCATATTATAAATTCCTCATAACCAATTTAAAAAAACTTGAAGGTTGTCTGATGATACCAATTTCATTTTGAAATGAAAACTAATTCTTTAAGTAATTTGTTGTATAATCATTCTACATTGGAAAAAATGGTTCTGATTAGTCACTGGAAGGCCAAACTTGAAGGTAAAGGGAAGCTTTATATTCTTTATGTCATGTTGTAATGTTAACACAAAGTGAAATAATTAATGTGCGTTTTTCTGATTTTATTTCCGTTTCATTGATCTTAAAATAATACTGATGGTAATGAGCAGTAACTGAGTAGAAATTGCACTTTATCCATCTGTATTATTAACAGCTTTTTTAAAATGACATGGGTTTATTAGAGGTACAGCTCCTTTATGTACTGCATTAAGAAGAATGCCAGTAAAACTTTGACGTTATTCTGGTGTATAATCTTTAGATTTGTTTGACCTCCATTTGATTTACATAATCACATCTCTAAAAAAAAGAAAAACCTGTGTCCCTAACATTTATGTCAAAATTCTAAAATTTTTCTATTTTCTCTTCTTCCTTTTCAGCTCAACTTTATTTTGTTTGTGAACATTGTGCGAGTGCTGGCCACGAAGATTAGAGAGACAAACGCAGGGAGATATGACACCAGGAAGCAGTACAGGTTTGCATTAAATTGGTCAAAATTTGCAAAAATTAGCTTATAAAACTTACATTGTGTTATATATGTGTACATTCACTGTATGCACTTGCATGAATGTGCTGAGTTTGTAGAAAGGGAAATGTGATTTTCTTTCTAAGAGGTGTCAGCTTGTCAGAAACATGTATCACAAGATGTCACTGTTATGTTATTTTATTTTTAATTTAAGATGAGCAAAATAATTTTATTGTAATTTTTTAAACCAATTCTTAATGCTAGGGATATTCAATCAAGACTTTTAGATGCTAATATCTAGTCTTCTGAATGAATGTGAGTGACACTCAATTTTGCACTAAAATTATACTTTTTGAAATGATGTTCATCTTTATGAGTAAATGAAAGACATAGTTTGCTTTTGTCATTTTTAAGGAGAAAACTGTTGGTACTTGGTGCAGAAAAGAGCAACAATATTTCTAAACTGACTGGTACTTTGTGACAGACCCTTTATTGGGGGTCTTAACAGAGAAAAGTCTCTGTTAAGCTTTTCTATAATCACTTTACACTTACAAAATTTGCCCCACACATGGAAACCTATCCTGTTTTTGCACCCTAATTCTATTGTTGCTGGAGTCTCCATGTCAACCGAGACAAAATTAGTACAGCTTAGTACATTCTGTCTATTGGAGATTTTTCCTCAGAACAATCTGGAAAGAAGCCTCAGAAAAAAACCTCATTACATGTTGTCTTTTCTTCACGCGAGTGATTTTGCCAGTAGATGTGATTTTAAAAAAAGTTACGATTTGCATCACATTTGCAGCAGTTAATAGTTTTAATCAAGATTTCTAACTTATTTGTTCAGTGCAATGGAATATGTGAATGAGAGCAGTTGTTTCGGCTGAACAGAAGAGAACAAAACGGATGTAAATAAGCTGGCAAAGGTTGTGTGTGATGTTTCAGTGGAAATCATTTCACATCACCATAAATACATTAGGCCTTTAGTCCTTCATTCAGCTCTCTGGAGTAGTTTGTTTCGGACCTTGGGACCTTTGCTGAATGTCTTCCCTCTTACTCTTATTTGCAAAAAAAGGCAGTGATCTTCATCCTATTTAAAAATATCACTGATCTACTGAAAATACACCAGCATTGAATTTAGACAATAAACTCCACAATTACCTTTTCTTTTTTTTTTGCCATAATCTGGTACTTTCTGTAATTGTCACAAGGAAGAAAAAATACATATTTCTTAAGATATTTATTTAAAACCGCTCACATTTGTGAGAGGTTACTCAGTTACATGGAACAGTATAGTCAATCAAACAATGCCTGACAATATTTATAACAAAATTAGAAACTAATAAAAAATGCTTAAAAATTTTAACTTTTTGTCTTTACACAGATTCCATAGCTGGTCAGAATTTTTTTATCTGATGAAAGCAAAAAAAAAAAAAGAAAAGAAAATAATCTGTTTTACTTGCTCTGCAGCAAAGTCCTTGTTTGAATCTTAACTGGGCCTTTCTGTGTGAAGATTGCATGTTCTGCTTTGAGATGTGCTATTTGAGATGGATGTTACAATCAAGTTGGCCTAATTTTATTGACTGAACAGTAAATTGTTCAGTCAATTTTATTGAGTGTGATCCCAATGAAGGGAGTTGTTTCACCTTTATGTAAGAGCACAGAATTAAGTTTTGTCAAGCTGATTCTGAGTTTATGTTTGAAAGTTGAAACTATCTGTCATTGTGTGAGCTATGCAGATATACACACACACCAACACACATTCCTACATCTATAATTATCTGTATTTTCCCTCCCCTGCTGGTGCAGGCGTCAGCATGTCAGATAAAAACAAAATAATTATAGCGTATCAACCAAGAGGAGTCCCACTTTGAATGGTGCAGACATTTTATGTAGCTGAGATGACAATTTATCTGAATAAATGATTGTGATCAGGGGTGCCGAACCGGGGACCATATAAACATGTCAAATGCATTATTTCCAAAAAGGAAGTGAAGTAATTAAAGCAAAAGTAACTGATAATCAAACCTACTCAGCAAGCAAATAGGAAAATACTTGCAAATCAAATCCACAACTTCAATGTAAAGACTTGATGTATTTTTTAATGTGTCACCAGTTGGACCATTTATGAGTTATAAAAGTGACTGTTGTTAATTAAGATGTGGTGACTGATGGGCAAAAGATTACTTATGAATCCAAAGACTCAACAGGCACATTTATTAACGATGATAATAATGTTCAGTTGCTTGTTGCATCAGTCACAACAACCATTTATGCTTTTATCCAGTGCAGTTCTTGAAAGTCACCGTATTTACTTTCCTTTTACATATTTTTATACCTTCAAATAACAATCTATAACAGACAAACATTTCATTTCTATCTATCAAAAAGAAGATTTCAAATTAAACTAGCTACTCTTGCTGCACTCCCACTAATCTCACTATTATATTTTTCTACTCTGGATGATGAAAAAAAATTGAGTTTATTGCATTGCTTCTTTGATGAAGATATCAGCTTCTCATCTAGCATCAGAGCATTACAGTTTTATCTCATTTTGCAAGGTTAAAAGGAACAATCCTATTTTATTGGTGCGTCACACTCCCTCCCAAACTTATGACATAGCTCTGTGTTTGTATTATCGTCTGTGATGTTTTAGATCAGAATCAATATTTTTTTTAACCGTTAGGTCAAACATAGCGTGACAGCTGGTATTGCATCAGGAAGCTTGTAGAACGGCTTTGCCAAACTAAGTTTCAAGAAATCTGTGTTGAGGATGAGAGATGAATATTAATGCACATGAGGGAGGCAGGTTGTTTGACTTACCCTTGCTTGCTAGGCTGATTTGTTTCAATTGGAAAGGGGAATAAATCACAGTCTACCTCTTCTGTGTTGTTACTTTCTGTCAGCAGAGATAAGAATTAAAACAAAATGTGAAAATTAATAAGTTCATAGTTTTAAGAGTTGAAAAAACCCTGAAATAGAGCAAATAATCAAACTAAGTACAAAAGACTCTCCACCTACACGTTCTTCAAGAAAGTTTCCATAGTATTTGGATTTATTAGACCAAACCAAACACTTTATTGATTTGGATTTACTTGTAAATACAATTATTTTGTAGAACTTGAATACTAAACTAGTTTTGTGCTTTGGAAAAATTTCAACCAGCATATTTGCTAAAGACATAAAGATTCAGTTTTCAGTACTGAGACTAATTCTTAATTTTCAAAATTAGGACTTTTACTACCTTCCTAACTCTATGTAAAATGTAAAACATATTATATAAATTACTTACCAAGTCTTTATTTCTGGTAACTAATATAATTTTCTGCTAATGAAAACATGACATTTTTGTTGTCAGATGTCCGGTAATGCAGTGTACCAGCTGTGTCCCCACATATGTTTAATGTCCATATTTTAGCTCCCATCATATAAATGCTTAACTTCTGACTTTAAAGGTGGTAGTTAAAATAACACTTCATCATTCTGATACCTAAAAACTAGAAATAATTTTGTTTATACTCACTGACCAAAGGAAAAGTTTTACAGGAAAAAGTGTGGGTGTAAGCATCTGGTTCCAACTATAAATATATTGTTTTTGCTTCTACAGAAAATTGGCAAAGTCCACCCTTGTGCTGGTGCTGGTGTTTGGCATCCACTACATCATCTTCATTGGACTGCCTCACACATTCGAAGGACCAAGCTGGGAGACTCGCATGTATTGTGAGCTATTCTTCAACTCCTTTCAGGTACTTTCTGCTTACTTTTCAGTTATGCTACATAAACAACAGAAAAAAAATTGCCAAAAAACAAAACTCCTGGGTAGCATTTATTTGCAAAATCGAGGCACAGAATGAAGCAGTGCACCAGCAGAGCTTCCTGCACTGATGTTTTTTTTTTTTTTTTGTTTGTTTTTTTTTACCAGCACCAGCTTGTACCGCTCTACTTAATTTACTTTACATGTCCCTTTCTTTTTGTTTTATTGTTTAAAATACACCTGATTGCACTTTGTGAGACCTCTGCAAAATGCAGACTCTGTTACTGTGACACATAAAGATAAATGCTCAGACTTTTTCTCACTTCCCTGACACTCAGGAGTTAGTTTCTACTGTAGGTTATTTGTTTTGTGAACCAAGTGTCTTTATATATATATATTTTTCCAGGTGGATAATTCAGGAACAGATGACTGCTTCATTTGTTTTGTTGCTGCACTGATATTGTACATGGTGAAGACTCAATTATACACAGAACAAAGGTGGTTCAATGCTGCAGGCATAATGTTGTTCTGCAGAACCCTGATTATGTCAAGATCAGACTTCTCCATTCGTTTAATTATTTCTTAGTTTGTGATGTTAATCAGCAGGTGTCCTAGATGTTTCCAGTTCACACAAACTTATAAAACTGAATCACAATTAAAATGGCTCAGAAATGAAACATCACCAGCTTTTCCACAGTTTAATACTTCCAATTCTGTTTTTTTCACTATACTATGTAATGCAATAGAAGTGATAAAACATATTTTTGCTCTTAAATTACAAATTACCACAGTCACATTTACTTTGCAGTTCTGCAATAACTCAGTGGATTCTGCAGATTAAACATGATGGGAACGGTTTTGTTACAGCAAGAAATCACAAGCAGATGAGTTTGGATTATAGAGATTGTAAATTAGACTTTTTGACTTCTGACAGGAAACTGATTGCTGTTTCCTTTCAGCATGACTCAAAATAAGTCCAACAGTAGAAAATTGTTTGTTGATATCAAATTAGCCAGAAACCATGTGGGAAAAACTGAGACAAAAACGTAACTTTTGGAAACAACGTAGTGGACAATTTCATTATTTGTAGAAATGAATACAAAAATGTATACTTTCATCTTTGAAAGGACTAAAATCCATTAAGCTTTATTGAAGTCTGTGGTTATGTTGTGACAAAACCTGTAAAGGTTCAACGGGTATGAATATTTTTGTTGGTATAGAACAATATTTAAAGTTAGGATAGCTGATTTTCACAAACTTATTTGCTGACGAAACCATTCAGGCATAAAAAGTCCAGCATCTATACAATATTTTCTGCATTGCAGATAATGCATGACTTGGATATAAAATCCCATGTGAAAATAGATAAGAGCATTCAGTAGTCCTGTCATTTCACACAGTAGAGACTTTTTATACTCTTTGTTTATGGATCGCTTCATTATAATCATAGAATCCCTTCTGCTTATTAGGCAAAACCAAGCACTGTTCTGTCAGAAAACAGCAAAGAGAAAAGTGTCTCATTATTATTAACTGTTTGCAAGATCACACAAAAAGATAGACAGTTTTTGTGAAAGGAGCTGCAGAGAAATAATCAAAGATCACACACTGAGATCTGTGTTGATTCTCGTTTTTAGTAACCTTTGCATTTCCACTTCATGCAGTGGGAGGAATCCAAAATTAGCCTGTATAGATTACTGTGGGTGACTGTCAGAGTCAGAGTTATTACTTCACTTTAATATGCAGGGAGGAAGCATGATAATGAGGTTCATTCCCTTTCATAATTAAGCTCACCCTAAGTTGAATGAGCAATTCTTTGTTAGAATCAGTGCTTCCTTTATTTTAGGCCACGTTGTCACTTTCTTTTGAGCAGTAAAAACATAATTATATGTGCACAGAAAATATTTCAGACTAAAACATATTATTGCTGAAACGATGAGGCTATTTGAATGAGTAACCTATAATGACAATCTTTCTACTGCAGTTCTTCAGGACTTCATCAGTTTAACAGAAAATGTTCTGACCAATATTGAAAACAAAAGTCAAATCCTGAGCTGGGAAATTAATTTAACCTGGTTTCTTTTTAGTTACACAATGACACCAGTAAATGTGTGATGAAGTGACATTTACCCAAGACTTATATAGTTATTTAATATTTGGACAGTGGAACAGCTGGGCAATCATGTTTTAAATGTTTCAGATCTGGTCAAAACATGTTACACTAATCAAAGGTTGATGAATTGAAAACAGTTAATTGTTCGTTTTGCACCATTGGAAAGTTAAACTTGTCCCTCAGCAGATTTAAATATTGCACCTTCCTTCTACCCAACATTATAAACTGACGGGCAGGAAATTCATTTGACCAAGAATGATATGGAATTTTTTTTTGTGCATTTGACACGGTTGGGGTCGCTCTGACTCAGGAGCATTTTGTGATGGAGAAATGGTCACAGTGTTCAAAATTCACAAAAGCCATTTGCAACAAAAGCATTTTTAGGTGCAAACAATATAGTCAAAAATCCCCATAAACCCAGTTCATTCACTGCTTCAGGTAGAAAATAACATCTACACCAAAGCACATCAGATGTCAGCTTGATATCTAATTTACTTCTTCAAAAGAATGAATATTTAGGGAATTATTTATGTGTAACATCACACTTTGTGACATTTTAAAGTCCCAACGTGACAATAGATGTTTTATGTGTGTCACTGAATCTCTTCTGATGATTAATAAAAAAGACTTCTGACAGGACGTCAATAAATTAGTTGCAGTGGATACGTTTAGTTTTCATTCCTAAATGGATTTAAGCAGCTGCTTTCCCCTGTTACAGTGCTGTGGAAAAATATTGCTCCCTTTTACAGATTTCTAGTTTTTCTCATTTGTTACACTTGAATGTGGCAGATTATCAGGCAAATATCACCTTGCAGGCTTTTTTTTTTTATTTTTTAAGTTGACTCCATGTGAAAAAGTAATTTTCTCAGTTTATGCTTGTAACCAAAGTAGCTTTTGAGATAAAAAACAAAGATCCTGGGATTTATCAGTAAGGATAGATGACAAAGTCATCTCTACAGCTTTGGAACTTCAGTAGCTACAGTTAAAGCCGTTTTTCACAAATGCAAGAAACATAAAGTGATGAACCGTCACAGTAAGTAAAAGGCTACAAAAAGTTTTCAAATACATGTTTATGATCCCCAACAACTTAGGGAAAATATTCTGTGGACTGACAAGACAAAAGTGGATTTTTTTGGAAGGTGTGTCCTTTAAATCTGGCTTAAAACTAACCAACAGTAAAACATGGTGGTGGCAGTGTCATGGTTTGGGTTTGCTTTGTCACTTCAGGACTTTGACTAATTCTACTCATTACCAGGAATTTCTTCAAATGTAATTCCTTAAGCTAAAACATACTTGAATTATGGACTGAATCTGCATCTGAATGTTTTAAAAATAAGCTAAGTAAAGATTTTAAGAGTGGTCTAGTCAAAGCCCGGTCAAAAATCAGATTGAGATGTTGTGCAATGACCTTCAATGGATTCAAAACAATCAATCTAATTAAAACAATTCTGCAAAAGTGGGTAAAAATTTACATCGAGCAAAAATAACCAGCTATCTCATAAACTTGTCGGCTTGGTGGCACAAGCAGCTTTGAGGTTTAGAGGGGATTTTGTTAATTTAAGGAGTCATTTTGCCTTTTGAGACCTTTTAGTCTACTTTATATTGTCTGTTTTATTCCTTTCTTGATTCTTCAGGTCATCAGTATTCAGTACTGATGATGAAACTGAACTCAGCTGTCCAAAAATGTGGTTAATCAGAGTATAATATATATTTAGAATTTAACAAGGTTAGGTTATTTAGGATGTTATTTACCTCTTGGTGAATAAAATAATTTTTAAAAACCCCTGGTTGTTGTTGTTATTCCAGTTATTCAAGGATTTATTTGTTTTAAAAAAGTATGTTCATCATATTTAATTGGTGTCAGAATTTATTGGATTAGAGTGACCAAGGTGGATTACATAAAGTCAGATGGATGAACTGAAGAACAGCAACAGTACATAAAAATATCCTTTCATATTGATGAGGCGTGAAACTGAAAATAAAGCTTTTCGACAGAAATTATGACTCACGCAGGTGTATAATTATTGTGTAGGTATATTTTTCATAAACAGTTTAATAACGTGGATTTTTTTTTCTTGATTCCTTAATAAGAAAGGTTACTCTTTTATTACATTTACTTGAAATGCATAAATCATGAATAATCATTCCAGAAATTATGGCAGGTGCAGCGGTCTTACTGACGGAAACAGGAATTTAATAAATTGAGAGGGATGGAGCCTTTTTATTCCCCTTAGCCATTAAATCACATCAGTGAAGGTTGATGGGATTTCTGCTTCACCGAAATCCCATCAGTGAAAAGACTGACATTCCTCACATCAAATTCACTGCCAAGCGATTTTGATGTGGACACTATTCTTGCATTTGTGATGGTAAATGGTAAAATGCTATTTTGTTGTATAATAAAGATCAAAATTGGTCTGCCACCTGATGAGACAAATAACACACTGTACCTTTTAGCTTATTGGCAAAAAGATACAAGTGCAAAAGTATCTTAAAGTCTAAATGAAAATTGACTTGCACAAAGGGAAATTTCTTACATCAAAGATTATTAAAACAGAGACTTAGAAATGGAAGGTGAAGCTCTGTATGCTCGTCCATTTGGTGCCTATTGCTGCTTATTTCCTAGTCAGTGTTTCAGTGGAGACTATAAACGTGTGTTATAGGGTAAGATTATTATTATTTCTATTATTACTAAGCATGTTCTTAGGTAAGGGGATAAAACCAGACAGTCACGATGGAGCCATACTAAGAAAAAAATAAATAAAATAACAACAATGAGAATAAAGTGGTGCAAGAATAGAGTCAAGTTATAATATTGCAACAATAAAGTTGAAATTATGCAAGAATATTGTTGTAATAATATGATTATAAAGTTATATTAGGAGAGTATAGTTATATCACCAGTAAAGTTGTAATATTTTCACTTTATTCTCACAATAGTATGACGCTATTCTAATAATTGTATGACTTTATTTTCATAATTTTATTTTTTTATTTTCTTAGCATGGCCCTAATAATCCATTGCAGACAAAAATCCACGTCTATAGCAAAACAAACAAAAATCTTGTTTACAATCTCCACGAAGTCCAATGGAAACCTGTTTTCTTCAGCAGGATTGAGGAACCTGGTCATGGTTCAGCAGATGATGATTGGAGCTGAAAATATGGAAATTATGAAACACTTTTGAGCAAGATCACAATCATACAGATAGTTACCATAGAATATGTTATGTGTTAAAATGGCCCAATCAAAGTTCAAAAGAAAATCATCATAAAAATTGGACAGATTATATCCGTCCAATCTAAAAGAATATGGGTGCAGATTTTTTCCTTTCGATCTGCAAAACTGGTAGACACGTATCCCCAAACACCAACTCTCTGTTGGTCTATTGTATATATTGCAAGTTAAAATTTGTAGGTGTTATTGTAGTGATTTTTCCAAAGACTTTCTTGTCTTCATCATGAAAAGGTATTTTGGTCTAATCTTGTGTATTTCTCAAAATTCAGTATTTTTTAATATTAGATTATTTGCTCCATGAAGAAGGTAATATGTATGTGATGTGATTTTTGAAACAACTTCAATTTTCGCAAGGATCATACTTTCAATTTGTTCCTGTAATGATTTGAATGAACCCACAGCAAAGCGTAAAAGAACAAATCTGAATCTGGCTTCTTCTATTTATTGTATCAAGAGAAGCAAATAGACAGTAGCTGGTAATTTTAGGCCTTTCTTGGCATCATTTTCTGTTTTTCTGATGCCCTCATATGGGACATGTGATTATAATTATAGTGTAATCCATTTTACCCTGAGTTACTAAGATGCATTGTTTTTTTCCAGGGCTTCTTTGTGTCCATTATCTACTGCTATTGCAACGGAGAGGTAAGTTGATATTTTTTCTGTAAGCACAGTAATTGGAGAGCAAATGCTGAAACAAATATAAATATAGCAGTAGAGATTTATAGGTTGCTAAAATATTAGCTAAAATGATTTAAGTACACCAATTACAAAAGCAACAAACCCATTTTGACATGTTTTAGTAAAATTATACGCTGTTTTTCACTTAATGTTTACTCTGCGTTACTTATTACTGAAAACTCTTCATTTAGCTAAAAATTGAACATAAAACACAAAAAATCACTTTGAACCCAGAGAAAATTCATATTTTGTAAATTTTGTTTTAGGTTAAAACGGTTTGTCCTTGAATTGTTTTGCCAGGTTAAAAATATTTAACTTGCTTGAAAAAAATAAGTGTCATGGCTTTATTCTTAATTTCTCAAGCTACTGAACTCAAAATAACATGGATGGAACAATCTCCACGTAAAATAAATCCCAAAGATATTATCCCAAAGATAAGGGATCAACAACATAGGAAACAGTCTGGTTCCCATGCAGCTGTAGGAAAACAACTTCCAACCTTGTGTGTGTAACTGATACTGGTTCTTTTGCTGAGAGTTCACATGATTAGCAGCTGTTAACTTCTAATAATTTGCCCACCACACAAGTAAAGTTCTGGATTCTGCAGTCGCTCCTGGACTTTTTTTCTCAATAAGTCCTTTAACCCCTGAGGAGTTTCTAGAGAAGAATCTCAATGTACTTCTCCAAAGCAGGGTTAGATAGGGTAAGAACATTGTTGTGTTCCTTCAAAATATCACCTTATTCATTTATAGGTGAAATAAAGTCAGCATGATATTAAAAAATAGTTTTGGTTTCTTGCAGGTTCAGACAGAAATAAAGAAAGCATGGACACGCTGGAATCTTGCCTTTGAATGGGAGGGCCCGGTGGTCTGCGGTCGCTACCGTTACGGCTCCGTGGTTGTAGGTCTCAACAACAACAGCACCAGCAGTCAGTCCCACCTGGCCGGTGGAGGCCATTCCACACGCTCCACCACCCTCGCTTCAAGTCGAGCTTATCGAAGCACGGGCGCGCCCTCCATCAATGTGCATGCCACCCTTCCGGGTTATGTGATGACAAACTCTGATCCCTCCATACCCGAAGAGCTGGAGGACAGCGGCCCCAAAAGAGTGGACGATATCTCACTGAAAGAAAACTTGCCTGTACTGAATATAAGTGCAACTGCTGAGGATGAGGAGGAAACGCTGTAGCTTGCAAAACATGCAAAAAAAGACTGATTAAATTTTACACCGGTGGAGCCATGGAACTCTTTACTTTGTTGTGTAATTTAAATTTTGACAAAGGTAGCTAACACAAATGAAAACTAAAAAATGAAGGAGCATTGCGAACTCTACGTGGAGTAGTCAATGCTGAAATTAGTTCCAATGCCCAACACGATTCATACATTTTTATATGACTGAAAGGACTGATCGACAAGTTCTTTTTTTTATTCTCAAGAGAGACTCAACGAGACACTCAAATCAAATTTATACCTGGATTTAATGAAATCATTGAACCCTAGCTGTGACTCTGGTGCAGGTGATAAAAGCAAGCATATTCATTTTAT
This sequence comes from Gambusia affinis, assembly GCF_019740435.1. Lineage (NCBI taxonomy): Eukaryota > Metazoa > Chordata > Actinopteri > Cyprinodontiformes > Poeciliidae > Gambusia > Gambusia affinis. The sequence continues at coordinate 24,076,186 of NC_057878.1, forward strand.
ACATTTTACTTTAACTTTGTTAATATCCACTTGTAACAACTCATGCTGCACTGGTATGAAGGGCTTTTGGGGCTGTGATATTGCTTGTGGTAAAAATAATGTGTATGAGAGGATTGAGACAACAAAAGAGCACTTATTTTTGTCATGAAGGAAACTTCATTTATCCAACTGCCTCTGGGGGCCACTCAATAGATGTGTACTTAAAAAACGAGAAGCAAGCTCTTGCATACAAGTACTGAAGTTAGAAACATGTATCTAAAACAGTTTTGGAAGCTCCTTCTTTCTCTTGCTGCTAACTGGTGTGTACCTTTAATGAGGATCACATCTGAAACTAAATGTGAAGCTCCAAATCAGAAGAAGCACAGATTATTGTTTACATAAAACAGGGTGTTTGTAAGATAGCAGTGACAGCACAGGTAGCATGTCAGACGTAAAAGTGTTTTTGCTTGGAATATTGTATTGATGAAACATTTTTTTTACAAAGAAAAAATTATATTTTAACCTCTAAAGATTTAGTGTGTGCTAGATTTCTCCATTACCTCCATTGAGCAGAGAATAAAATCTTAAACAAAATGTTTTGTTAGGTCCAGAGAAACTTTTCCAAACAATGTATTTTATGAATTTTATGTTTTAATGTCATTGTATAAAAATAAGAGCATTTTATAGGAAGTGAATTGGATATTTTCAAAGTGCTGCTGCATCTTTGAAGTACATATTGTTGATGTGCCCCTGTTCTGAAAGGTGAATGTTAGTTGAGATAAGGTCTATAAAAATTGCAGTTTCTGCTGCATAAGGTCTATGTTACTTTTGCTGTGATATCATTGTCTGCTTCTATTTATTTTTTTTTCTTTCACATAATATTTAATAGTTTTGGCGCATTGGGAAAATTCTTATGCTCTTTGAGTCCCCAAAGAAAGTTGGATAATTACTAGCAAAATAACTCTGAAAGTAAGATACAGGTCAGTTTCAGTTTCAAGCATGCAGCATGCTAAGGTGAGTGGATCTTCACCAATGCAGATAGTAAAGTTTGGTTTATTGATGTTATTATTGGATCATTTGAGTCAAAGTTGTGTTCATTTTTTCTTTTTTTTTACTTTCAGAAAAAAAGGTTTCCAAAGATTATTTATTGGTTTTCAAGTTATGGAAAAGTCACTCATACCAAAGACAAAAGGGATAATTCTAATTATTAGTGAATTTAGAATCCTTCCTTCATTCTTAACTTGTCATAGTTCTGGAGAATTTTAAATAAAAAAATTAAACCAACAATAATGATGTTTTTTAACAAAGAAAGAGATGATATCAGCCCTTGCCCATGCTAGCTATAGCTGAAGCATGTGTAAACTGAATAGTCAGAATGAGCATTGTTTTTTAATTGAGATAAGAACTGAAAAAATGTACTGCTGAAACCAAATTTTGTACGTGTTGCTCTTCATGCTATCATTGCAGCACAGCTAGCTGCTAAAGGAAGGTAATGCTGCAGAATAATAAACTATTCAGAAAATGAATACAAAAGTAGTATTTTGCACTTAAAAGAAGGAAGTGTTAGAACTGAAACACAGTGGGATTTCCAGGAAGACTGTGCTACTACTATGATGCAGCTACAGGAAGTTAGTCTTAGCTGTTGGCTACAAGGAAACTTGTAGTCATTGACATTCCTGTGTCCAGAAGAAAATTTAAGCAAATATACATGTCAGAAAAGTATGTTGATAGAAAACTGTAAAAGACAAAAAGATCCACTTTACTACAGAATGCAAAAACAAAAACTCCCTCAGTTTTGTACCTGATTATTCCTAGCGACTGTGGTCACAAAAATTTTAACATATGCAAGAATGTGCATCTTTGTGATTGTTTTTTCCACTTTGTAAGTTTGTCTCTTTGAAGACATTTGCAGGAGTAAATTCACTTTCTGCTTGTCACACAAGAAGAGATTCATTCTAATAAAAATGACTACCTATGGTGTTACATTTCAGCTGTTTTAACATGCAAGAATGTGCATCTTTGTGATTGTTTTTTCCACTTTGTAAGTTTGTCTCTTTGAAGACATTTGCAGGAGTAAATTCACTTTCTGCTTGTCACACAAGAAGAGATTCATTCTAATAAAAATGACTACCTATGGTGTTACATTTCAGCTGGAAAATCTGTGAGATTTCACCTCAATAATCAAATCTGACTTCAAAATCCAACGTAAGTGCCTCATGCTTTTAAAGTTATCAAAGCTTTCTAATTTTGCTGTCATTTTTTATACTACTTGTCTTTTTTCCCAATTTAATGTCTGTCCAACCATTGTCGGTATTGTAATACATATCAGATTGATATTGACTAATTTACCTGAGTGTCTGGGTGACAGGATGTTCCATGACACAGACTAAAATGTTGATCACAGCCACATTGTGAATAGTTTATATAGTGTATTTTCTAAAGAATAAGTCTGCAGTTATATAAAATGTCTATTTCCTTTACTTGAGCTTATTTGTTGAGATTTTGACACAAAATTCTGTTTAATTTTTAGTTTTTGTTCACATAATTTTCTATCTGTATGGCTTGTAAATCATTTTTTGTCTTTCACATCAAAATCAGCTTATAATTTATTACTTTCAGTTAATGTGTTGGCTGTAAAGCTGTGCAGTACATCCAATTACAATTTAGCTGTGGGGTTTTTTTTGCATGTTCATCAGTGCCTCTCCAGCTGCAGCAGAAGCTTTAAAAGTTGACTTGAAAAGGATTATTTTTACTCTCGTCTTTTCATGTGCTGAGAGCATTCAGCTGTTTTTCACTGTGATTTATTGTCTGTGTCTTTACGTGGTTTCAAACATATACCCCTCTTTGCTTGTCATTTAGCTGCTAATAAATGTTAATGTGTGCAGCAACTACCTGGTAACCTGCCGTTTGATGTTTCCTGTTTCCATGTCCATTCAATGCTAACCTATTTTTTATTAACCAAAAGTGATTTTGGTTAATAAAATGGCTGACAGTGATTTAGATACTTTTAACAGCACTGGAACAAAGACACAATCTGTTTCCAGTTTAACACTTAAATCTTTAAAAATTACCCAAGAGAGGAGTTTGAGTGGGAGAAAAAATATAGTTTTACCATCAACAAGAGCATTTAAAAAAGAAGGATGAGCTGAAGTTTTATTCTGCATGAATTGCTATCAGCTAAAAAATTGCAGCAGCCCACCCAAGCAGCTTTTAATATCCTTAGCAGAACTCCTTTTTGTGTGCATTAGAAGCTAATTTGCGCAGTAATTAATAAACTATCAAACTAAACTGTGCAATAATTAGGATGGCTGCTGGATAGACAAATAATAAAAATTACTGGATAGGAAGGCATGTTGCATTACTTTGCAGAAAACTGATGAGATGATGAAACTCCTGATGATAATAGTATCTTCTCATTAAAGCCGAAACTGATCAGGAATGTGCATAAACGTCCCGTATATGTAGGGAAATAATGTAGATTATAAACATATAGCGCAGATGTGACAGGTGTGGGATTAGCAGGAAACCAGCTGCAAAAGCTTTTTATCAAAACTTAAATGTATCATAAGAAGAAATAATTCTAATTGTAAAAGACAGAAAATTATCCCACTGCACGTTTTACAATGTGGTAGCAAAAAAACTAATGCATGAGACCTACAGAACAGTTTTAGTTTGATTTCTTTATTGAATTTAGGTTTGAAATGGTCTGTATTTAAAACAAGTAGTGATATTTTGTCTTTATGTTGTTTGACAGTTATGTATGGCATAGATCATTTGTTAATCTGGGTCTCGGAAAACTCTTTAGCCTACTATACATAACAGAAAAAAAGATTGCAGTGTTACATAAGTCAGTTAAGGATGTAAAAAACACATTAACAACTACTTAGATGGATAACAGGGTAATAGTAGTTTATATATAACTTTTATATAATGACTATAATGAAGAGTGTTCATCCTGTCCTGTTTCAAAAGACTCTTGCCTGAAAATGCTTTGTTCCCGATCGTTCACTGACATCATGGCCCCTCCAGCACTGATGCTTTCTCCCCTGCAGACAGACAGATAGCAGTCTGCAATTAAACCACAGCTCTGTAGACGACCTCTGGTATCTTGCTGTACATGAAAAAAAATTCAACGTCGCTTGTTCTGAGCTGGTGTACCTGATATTCCCCATTAAGAATGTTATACAACTTGCATTTGGACTGAATTTTTGTCTATTGTTATCAAAACCTGATTCAAAACCACCTCCCGTGGACATTTTGTGAATATCCAAAGCTATTTTATTTCACTTGAGAGGAACAGCTTAGGTCAGATGGTTGAAAGCAGAAGATTAACAGGAACCAAATCAGAAATGGTATTGGAGCAGATAGATCATGGTAACATTAATGTAACAGTCTGACATCAATTACATGGAATGCACTTAAAGTCCAGTCTATGCACATAAGATCTACAATTTGTATATGAAATTGGTTGAAAATCCAGCCAGAACTTTGGTAGACCACAAAAACTGTTCCTAAAGACTTTCTGCATTTAAATCATTGTGTTAACATTGATGAAGCTTTCACTATCCTTTTCCCTACTGTATTTGTAGTTCAATAGCACTTAGTGTACTCAGAAAATAAGCATGCAGACAGATGAACATAATTTCTAAAGCAATTCATTCCCATCTTTCTTCGTTCAACATGTGGTTTAATGAGTTCAGTTATTCTCAGACATCCACTCACCAATCAAGGATTTCTTCCTGCTAATCATCATGATCCTGGTAACCTGTCTTGCTTTTCAAATGTTGAACAAAGATCCCAGCCATCATGTACTAGTTATAATTAGTCCTTGGATTCAGCACTGTGGTTGAAGAGAGAGCATCTATTTTGCTGTGCACTTAAAGCATAGTGAATCGACCTTTATGAGATGCTCAGAAAGAAGGAGTGCATTAGCTCAGTAGTAACCATTTGTTCCCAAAAATCCTGCAAGTAGTTCATGGGACGCAGACTCATCAATGCTTTAGAAAACAGCAGCTAATTTACATATATCTTCAGTCAATCAATTTAAACCACATGCTTTCTAAGTAAAAGTAAACTTATTAAACAATGTTTTATCTCTGTTTAATCTCTTGTATGCATCATCTCTAATTAAAAGTTTTAGATGCACTGAATTGGAAGGTAACCAAGGAAGCAAGTGATTTAAAGGCCAGCTGCATGTGTTGAGTAATCTGAAACATCACATGCTCTGTTTATACATTCCCCACTCCACTTTGTTTCCCACTTAATTTTCAAAGACATGCGCCCTCTCCGTTGTGGTTTGTCACATAGCCTTGCTTAATTGCAGCCACATCCAAGGAGAGCACCCGGTAAAGAACAAGCACACAAAAGCCATACAGATAAGATATCAGATATTCACACAAAAGAAAAAAAAGATCAGTGCACTGAGCAGACAGCAGCAGCAAAAATCTGAAGCTTGTTAGCCATCTTCATGAAATCCAATCAGTAAGCGAGTGAAGCAAGTGTTTTCCTCTGCTAATATGGTGGACATGGAGAGAGTGTGGAGGGCTGCTTTCTTACACAGAGCATAAAGTTGCATGAAAGAGCTATCAGAGAACTAAGAAAACAGTTACTACTATGTGTAATTTTCAACAGAATAGTTTCAACCTGAAGTGAAATCATAACATTTTTGGAATCATGGATTATTTTGGACCAATGCAGCTTCACATTGCCAGCAGAATTTGAACATCAAGTCCGAATGAAAGGACAGATCTTGGAACTGTATATGCCTAGATTGACATTTTATTAGATCTTCCTTAAGTGTCTCTTGCATTGGTAGAGAATCTGCCGTCCTATTGGGGCAGAACTGACGCAGGTGATCTTTTGAACAAGATGTTCGCAACATGTTACCAGAACAGATTGTTGTCTTCCAGTCAGCTGCGCCTCAAATATCAAACAAAGAGAAAGGTTTGATATTTTGATTCAAAACAAAGAGAAAGGTACAGTACATTCCTCAGACTTGGCTTCTGTACTGCACAAAGGGAAAAAAAGGTTATTATATTTTTTTTCTCCCCATTTGTTAAAGCCTAATAAAAGTCTTCATATGACATGCGTGAAGCTTTCCTCATTAAAACTCATCCTAGGTATCCCAGTGTCTCAGAAACATCCACGTTCATTTTGCTAGACAAAAGATGCCTTTAGATAGACAAGATAAGTCACATTCTCTGGAATCAATGTAGACTCACATTTGTCTAAACCTGATGCAGTTTTTATTCTAATTTTGTAACACGTGTTTGAGGGTGTTCAATTACAACATTGACAAAGACGTCTTTCGTGGAGAAAGATGAAGATAGCGATCAATGACTTTTCCTGCTCGGCTTCTACATCTTCTTTTTTTAAGCTTTATAACATGCACTGTTTGGAAAAATTATTTACTGTATATGTGTGTAATACCAGTACAGATTTAACTATAAGTCAAAAATATCTGTCATTGTTACACCTCATGTTACATGTTACATTCAGGTGTGCTCAATTACGGCACACAATCATTGATGGGTTAATAGGTATTGCTAAAATTGCTTGTGGGTGTGGTTACTAGTCCTATGTTACAGATGGATGGATGGCTTCAGGTGAACTTTGACTGGACAAACATGATTACAAAAGCATCTAAAATAATGTAAAAGGATGTGTTGCTCTTAACTGCTTCATGGGTTCACAAATCTGCTCTTGTAGGGGAAAAGCAACTCCACACTATAATTTTATCCAGATGGTTCTCTGTTAGCATAATATACAAACAAATATCTACAAAATGTTTTTAATTGTGATTTCCTAATATTGAAGCCAAAGCACAGCTTTTTGGTCAATATAAAGCCCTGAAATCATGACTGTACTATCGAATCCCAAAATCGCTCAGGAACAGCTCCTCTATCTGCTCTTCTTTCTGTTTCAATTTGCTTCAGACTTGTCACTTGCCCTCTTGTCTGATGCAACAAATTTAATAGCCAGTCAGCGACAGTATTCCCCTTGGAAACTTAAAGCAGTTCTGTTCTGTTGCAGTTTCTCTGGAAGAAATTCCAGCCAGGAGACTTAAATTCCCCTCATCGTTTTGTTAAAACTTCACATACACCATGTTCCAAATTATTATGCAAGTGATATTTTTTCAAATTTTCTTAAATGGTCAATGCAAATGATGGTCAGTCTAATTTTCAAGTCATGAACTATTACAGTACAAATCAAATTTTACTGAACAAAGCTTCCCATGAGAACAATTTTTTTTTACAAAAATCAAAAAATCAAAATGCACTATTCCAAATTATTATGCATAGCAGATTTTCTAAATTTTTTATGGATTGTAATGAACTGCAAATGGTCATTCTTTGAATGTGCAGCATTAAGTGGTCACATGAACTAAAATCAAATGCTATTTCAATCAAAAACATCTTAACAGACTGAGTTACATGTTAACATAAAACCCCTTCTTTGACATCACCTGCACAATTCTTTGTAAAAACATGTTTTACTGAAAAGCCCTTGCATAATACGTTCATGAGAAACATAATTAGCAGTAAAAGAACATCTATTTGCAGATCTACAATCATCACAAGTGTTCTGAATTTCTTTCTTGTAGAGAAATGCAAAATTAAGGTCTTGAGTAATTGTTTATTTTAGAATAAAGTGAATCGGCTGAAAATCTGGACAACAGACTATCAGACTGAAATATAAAGAATCAAAACATCCATGAAGTGAAATACATACATGTAATTTTTTTTTTGCTAAGGCAACACAAACTCTGTATGGAGATGCTGCAGCACCGCTCAAAGGAACACATTCCTTTCATAAAGCAAAAAGTCTTTCAACCAAAGAAGAAAGAGAGGAGGAGGTCTTGCTGCCACATCAAAGACACTGGCTTACAAATACATCATCACAACCTAAAGGCATGTAGACAAAAGTGCCAAACTGTCACCGTCTCTTTTCCAAGCATGCGGAGGTGCTGTGTAGGATGCTTTTTGTGTAAATATCCAAACATTGCATTAAGCTCACCGAAACATTTGCAGTCAAGTCATGGGAAATAATAATTAATCCTAAAATAGTACAGATGCATGTAAATTGATTGAAAAATGATATATGCACATAATGTAAATTCAATAAATGCGTTGCATAAATATTTTTTGCGTCTTTAAAAGCAGAAAAACTAAAGGAAGTCCTTAAGGCTGTACAGTAAATTGAATAAAATGAGAAGAAAGTCCACTGAATATGCTGCAAACAATAATTTGGACAGTATTGATAAGAATCTGCAAAACAAACAACAAGTCAGCAGAAGAGGAAATTGAGGGAAAGTGGTTGGTTTGTCCATAATTTGGTTTCAGGATTATACATGACATACTTAGCCTAAAATTACTCTTTACATAAAGTACAATATTTGCTTTGCATTAAGATGCTATGAGTCATCAAAGTTAATGAACCTTGTGACAAAAAAGAACATTAACAACAAGTAAATGTTTGTTGGGACTAAAGTTAGTAAACAAACAACAGATTGAATGGTAAATTACGTAAGGGAAAAGCACATTACTAAGCAAGCTCTATTAAACAGTAACAGTGTAATACAGTGGGATAGCCAAACACAAAGCCTTGAAAGTGTGTTCCCATCACTCTGCTGCACTGCAATGTAATTTTACTCAGTATAATTTGGGATTCTAGGATGCTGACCTACTCAAAATAGTCTGAACTAAGAATTTTCAAATTAAATCACAGAAATGTTGTGGCTCTTCCAATTAAAATTCTAACCGAAAGGCTATGCCGACATTTCTAAGCCTTCAATGAGAATCTGAAGCTGCTGATTATCTTCTCAAATTACATTAGTTCAGTGAGGTCCTATTAGAGTCGCCACCCATCTCGTAAAATACAGAATCGTCTGGTATTTGGGTGCTAAATGCTATACAGCACACGATTAGTTCCGTATTTTTATAAATGTCCAACAATAGACACATCTATCTATTAGACATAATAACATATCAACGCTCCGTGTAACAATTGCGACCAAAATAAAACACAGGAAATATTAAGGTAATCTAAATTGTCGTGGCAGGAGCGGCACAAGACCCCCGGAACGTTATGGACCGACGCTGCTGCCTCGGTTGCCTTGAAACTGACACTATGCGGTCGAGACGAGCTGCTCTCAACACGCGCATTGAACAATAAATAAAACGGAAATAAAACTTTGAAACCATAAATAAAATGGATTATGAGGTCTCCGTAAACAAAGTCGTCCTTCAAGAAATATTAATTTGGGTTGGCTCATTTGGGTTTATTATGTGACTAATTGAGTATATGCTTATTGCGGCAGTCTTAATTTATCCTCCTGTGCTGGAATAGAGCAAATAACAAAAGATAAATAAAGAAACATCTGAGTTTAGGAAAAGACCTGGAAAATTGCTAATTATTTTGGAGTTACACAGGTAACAAACTCCCATGAAGCAACAGTGAAGTTTTTATAGAAAACTGAAAACCATATCTGCAAAACCCCAAACCAAGTGGGAAAACAGCTGTAAACCAAATACAGCTGACTTTGAAGAGAGACTCTTCAAACTCAGACAAAAAAGTATTTATAAACAGTTGACTTTGTCATGTTTACAGAACTGTGCAGGTTTGTGTGTATGCATGTCTGTCCTCAGCTCTTTCGTTGCAGGGTGTGACTGGCAGGTGTCCACCCACTGCTGCAATTCATCAAAACCAATCAGGAAGGGCTTAAAAAGGACCAGATTCCCTCAGACAGTTTGCTGTATTGCATGGTAATTGGGCCCACCTTCTCTTGTGTGTTTCTTCCCTGAACTCTGATGCTAATTCTGGCTATTCTTTTTTTTCGTTTTTCAGTCTGTGTTTGTGTCCATTTGCTATGTTGCACTTCTTTGCTTCCTCATTCCTTTTCTTTCGCTGCGTTTCCAATACAAATGTTTGCAAAACTTTGTCGATATTCCACAAATGTCGGAAATAAGAAAATCATGCAAGTGCTGTGTTTCCATTAAACTATAAACACAATTAAAATCACACATAAATAAGCTTGTTCACATAAGTCATTAAACAGGATGCATTATGCAAAATGCACATTTGTGTACTTCCATGTGTGTTCCTACTGCTTCTAAAAGCAGCCTGTCTGCTTGAAAAACCCTAAAACGTTTGTACTTTTTGATATTTGGAAAATGAGCCTTTTCAAATCCTCCAGAGTGTAACGTCACACAAATTAGCAGACACTGCCCCTCACCTAGCAACATCAGTAAAGCCCAGCCCATAATCTAGCAACCCCAGCAAAGCCCAACTCGTTTGGTCAGCTGGTTTTACTGCTGTACAATGGCTACTGGAAAAGACAATTGTTTTGTTGTTGACTTACCATCCAGAAACCACTTGTATATTATAGTCCATAGACTTATTTTAGCTTGTTCAAGTAACTATAATAGGTTACCTTTAAAAAAACATGTGCTATGATCCTCCTACTACAGTTTTGTCTTTTCCACCAGTAGTAACATTTGGTTGCTGATCACATGACTCGTGTGATCAACACGATCATGAGTCAGTTGTGTGCAATTTTGTGTAATACATTCATTTCAATACAGCCGAAAAATCACCTGATCTTAGCGCAAAAATCTTTTTCTCCAACCTGACACTCAAACACCACCTCTGGAGGAAAACAAAGCCAACCTAAAACTCTGTGGATAGAACCCTAATCCTAACCCCAACCCTTCTGGATCTCCTTCACTACAAACAATAAGATTCATTCTACTAATTATTCTAATACCTCATTGTAATATATCTTTGCCTAACTGGAACACTGAAAATCCAGACGATCCATTAAACATTAAACATTGATTTCAAAACAAATTTCAAATCTTAATCTTGTGTCAGTAAATGCTGCCAGCTCTGGAGTTCATATCACCATGACAGGTTTCTGTGACATGACAAACATTTCTTAGCTTCTGGGGAATGAAAATAAGTGATTTTCTGCTCTTTTTCATAGCAGGAGCCTGGAGTTCAATCAGATAGAACTTAAAGCACTGATGGGAATAAAATACAAATTATACAAATTTGGAATCTAACGATACTTAACAGGCAGCAACCACAGCATTGCACGGACTCAACATCCTTCTAGCACCCTTGTGGAGAATAAATAAAACATTACAAGAACTACAAGTAGGCTAATACAAAAAGTTAAATTGCTAAAACCAGGAAAAGGTGCTGCACGTAATAGCTTTTTGATTGATTACAGTTTCATTTGATCATCACGGCTCAATTAACTGTCTAGTGGTAAACTTGTCCCTGAAACCTGTAATGCACAAGCACAAGGAACCAAAAACCATTATAAAATCAGAGATGGAGCTTATTGAAAAGAGGATTGCGGTCATTAAAGGCTGTGAATTAAATTGGTCTCAAGTCCTTGGGCATATTACTAATAAACATTGTAGCAAATACCAAACATCATCTAAAGTGCCTTTAAGATGCTGTGACTGAGAGGATTTCCATCCTTTCCTGCTTCAGCAGGATAGCCACAGACACAGTGACTCAAAGAGGAAGCTGGACTTTACACAACAGACGCTCTGAACAGATGTCCAACAGAGCATTTCCTCAGAGATGCACTTCCAACATCTCAAGCACAGATCTGCCATCTGTTCTGTCTTCTGTTTCCCAAATTAATTGTATATCCATCTTATTTTTTGGGTTCTTTTGGTGTCTTTAACTTAAAAAATAAAGCTATAAGTCATACAATATAAAATAAGACATCTTTTATCTTATCACTGGAGGTATAACCAAGTCTATTCTGGCAGTGAAGCGTGATTGTTCAGAATGAAAGTCATGTCAATTTCCTAATCAGTATTATGTGATTGGAAAAGATTAGCATCTTTTACAACTGTCAAACTTATTTCTACAATAAGGACAGTGAATATGAGTCCCATTAATTCAAAATATTGAGAGGAATAAGGTAGAAATGACACATCTGTTGAAACCAGCATTGGAAACATATGATGCAATGTGTTTCTAGACTGGCAAGACTAGAATATCATTACTTTCTTTTGGAAAAAAAAAGTAAAGTCACTTATAGGATCTGCACAATTTGTCTGCAAAGATCAATAAAAGATTACAACCAAACATTTGGCTTTCATAAAAAGGTTTCTGAGAAACTTCTGAAAGTTGTAAAATTTTAAACATGACTCAAACTAGAGTTTGGGAACAAGTCAACTAATTTCTCCACCATGTATGTTCAGCACATGTATGGAGACCAAGGTGGTGGCAGCATCATGTTGTGTGAATGTTTTGCATGATCCTTACCATATTTATTTTATAGTAGGTTCCTTTCTTAAAATATGTGCAAATAACCATTTGTACAATTCTGCTGATATGCTGTTATTTTGCAGATTTAAATGTGCATTCATCAATCCAAATATATGGTATGTGATCTCAAACCAAACTATAATTATCTGTGTATTCACAGATTGGATGAAACTACATCACTGAACTGTATTATTTTGCTGCAATCATCAGCTGTTTGAAGATAGCTGAACTAGAACTTCAAGTATCTTGGTCCCAAAAGGGGATATTTTCTTTTTCTATTGTTCAATTTAACATTCAACAAAGAACTACACTGTTATGTAAATCATTTACTAAATGTTTTAAAGATGATCGTGACAGTTTAGTGCTGGCCTGAAATAAAAGAGTTCTTCACTTCCTTCAAGATAAGTTATTTGAAAGACTTTACAATGTACACAGCGTTTTTGCCTTGAGGCACAAGCTGTGTTAAAAATGTTCTCTCTCTCTCACCATATAATGTTCACTTTAATGCTCCTGTTTTTCTTTACTACTATAGTTATGTAACCCTTCATAATCACATGGTTTCCCAATGACATATCACAAAGTTATACTGCAATTATATACAGTTTTTAGATTTAAATCTTAACTTACATGTCATGTTTAATTATTTATTCATTGGTATTCACTAACACAAGCATTATCAATATCGCAAACATTTAATATATAAAAAAAATATGAATCAAAATTCACAATCAGTGTATGGTACATGCTAGCAAAATAAAATATGTGGTATAATGGTCACATTAATTGTTTCTTTTAGTATTTTCGTCCTGTTCAGACAATGTTTTACAACTTTCATGTCATGATTTTACTTTTTTCTGCCACAGCCATGTTGCTCCCATCCCTGTTATCTGCCAATTACAGATTGCTATTCACTCAGTGCAAGATGCCTTTATTCAAGTCACAGCTTTGAATGGTCATGTTGCTCTGACTGCGGTTTGAGTGACAGTGACAAATGGTTATAGGTGGATTAAGTTATCGTCTTTTATCAATAATCTGAATTGTGCTTTCAGGAGACAAAGTATGAAGAGTGTGCTCATTTTACCACGTGCAATATGACTGTAAGCTTTCTGCTGTTGTGTTTAATTGACCAATTCAAACCTTTTTAATCAGTTTTAATCTTATGTTTTTTTTCCCCTGTCTATATGATCTGTTTTCTTTTTAATGTAAACTTGATTTCAAAATTGAAATTCTAACTTTTATTCTGTAACCTTGTTAGCTAATCAACATTTGAAATACACCGAAGATAGTCAACCAAAAGCCACTTCTTTATTTTATTGGAGGAGAAGTTTAAAAACCTGGAAACCTGGAGATTAAAGGTTTCCAGCTATTTTGAAGTTATTTTTTTTAAATATAAAAACCCCTCATGATCAAGGGGTTTATTGATGTCAGTATGTATTTTTTTTCCCCCTGTCTAGTGGGGTTTGAACTTGTTCATACAGAAGTGATGATATCCAGGAGGTACACTTTCATATGTGCAGATTTATCATCAATGTTGCTGTTAAAAAGGGGTAGAAATATAGGGTGCAGCTGGTTGCTGAAAACCCAAAGAATAAATACTGTTGGCCAAAATCAGACTGTTGTCCATATGATTTTTTTTCTTATGCTCAAATTTACTCACCAACAAAATAAATGCTTGAGGTTTCCTGTTAAATGTTGCATTTAAGATAATTGCTGGCCCATATGCTACTTATGGCCTACACTTTATTAGTTAGCCAGCCATTTTAAATACTGAATAAAATAAAATGTTTCTTATTGGCCATGTTCTTGGTACTCGCCTCAAAAACAGGAAGAGGTTTGGAATTGTAATGAACCCAAAAAAAAAAAAAAGGCAGACGAACATTAATTACTAAAGATTCTATACTGCAAATGAATTGATCGTCTCTAAAACCTCAACCAAAAGTGCAAGGGAAAAAAATTACCAAGATAAAAAGAAGAACAATTAAAAGTTAAAAATATTTTTGACGTTTAGGTTTAGGGCAGTTTTGTGCAGCATATACATCAATTGATGCAAAATCCAAGTGTGAAAAAACATAATTAATTATGTTAAAATGTTTTTTCCCGAATGAGTAACTAAATATTTAATTTCAGCTTAAAATTGACTTTGACTTGGAGTGTTATTGAGAAGCACATTAATGTATGAATGTAATTTTAACTGCTGAGATTGTACTTTTGTTTTATTTTTGTTTTTATAATGTTTTGAGGAATATGAAAGAAACAGCATCTGAACAGGTTCAGTCTACAAGAAGACGTTTAAGTAATACAAATTAAAAATAAATTTAATTCACTCACCTCAGTATGCTGAATGTGATAAGTGGCTCATAGGGGAGAGGATTCCAAGCTCTTCTCTAATAAATTTAGCTAATAGTTGTTTAACCATTTGTGTGCCACAGTGGTGAGCTGACAATTAAGTATTGAAGAGAAAAAAGGGAAGATTTTACATTCTTAATACCAATACATATGTTTGCTCGCACACAAACAAGGATCTATCCAAAGTTACACGTAAACTTCACATTCATAATAGGACATGATGTCTTTCTAAATAAGACATTGTTATTTATTATCATTATCATTATTTATTTATTTGATTAACATCTTACTGACTATCTTTTATGAGCGGGGCTGTCTATGTGGTGTGCTGATGTAATTGCATCCTCTCTCTCCCATCAGTTTGTCTAAAAATGTATCATCAATGCCAAGAGTTTTGGTATTGATGAGTTTGGTATTTCTAGAACTAATTTCTAGAAATTTCCATAGAAATTAGAACTATGGATTCTAATTTCTCCATAGTTACATTTATGTTGAAGGTGTTTTTACGTTAACACACAATAAAATGCAGTTTTACTGAAGCTTGATCTCAGACAAACTTTTTTCTCAACTGCATAGCTTACAGAGAGGAAGATGTGCAATGCGTTCAACCCTTCACTGCTTGTTATTACTGTTCTTTTGTGCATTTGTGCCATGTCAAAGTCTTCAGTCACCTCTCTGTATGTAACTGAAAATTCTAGCAGAAAACGACAGAAAATTCAGCCTATGAAACAAATTGGAGCAGAATAAGAGACTGGTCTATTGATCGCCTCACCAGACAGCTTTTTGAAAGGTTACCATCAATAAATTCTCTTTTTTGGACCTTAGAAGAAGCCTGCCATGATTCCCGCCTTTTACACAATCTAAAATAACTCACAGTAGGAAAAATGATTACTAATAGACTAATGGACAAAGAAAGGCAACCTTTCACTCCCATGACTCATTTGATGGAAGTTAGCTTTTTATTTTACCCACACTCTTCAACAACCAGAACATGACCAAAGTACTGTACATTTAAATAAACTAACAGCTCCATAATAAAACAGCATTAAAATAACTAATGCAGATCATTTCTAATTCCACAATTTGGGAGCTGCTGCAGCTAAATTATGATTATAATATTTGTATCATCATATAGGAAGAGTGGCAAAAAGTGGGCAGGTGCATTAGGCTGCAATAGTTTAGAGAGTTAGGGTGAGGCAAGGCCATGGAGGGACTTTTAAAAAATTACTAAAATGTGGGAAATGTGCTCAAACTTCTGAGTGCCAGTTGCAGCATTTTGTACTCTCTGGAGACAGGTGATGGGCGAAACACTGACCCCTACATAAAGTGCATTACAGTAATCAGAAATGCATGGTTTACTCTCTTAAAGTGCTGCTTGGCTTTATTTTAGCCAGCTGCCTCAACTCATCAATCCATTTTGAAATTCATGAAACATCACTGCATTAAAACGCAAGTACAATTGGAGTTTGGGATTAATGTGCATGAAAGAAAATATGTTTTAAAATACTCTTTCCTTAGATTTCTTTTGCCACCATTCTGTTCCAACATTTGTAAGGATGAATTAAAAAATTGACATGATCTGGGTAGAAACCCATGACAAAGGTGTGTAAAAATTCTATATTGAAGGCAGTAAAATAATTTAATATAACAAAAAAGAAACAAAAATAACATTTTGTAGACAATAGAGAAGATGAACATGCTCTTTATATCAGGTGGACACAGGGCTCCCATGTCTTCCCATTCTCTGACTAAAACTTGTGATGAAATAACAAAAAATATCCACTGATGTTCAAAGGTATTTCCCCATTAATAGTTTTCTATTATTTTTTATTTTTTTGGCATAGTTAGACATTTCAGATAAGAAAACATTTTTTTAAGTCAAACAAAGATAGGGTCAGTAAAAAAAAGTAATTTGTTTCTTTTCTGCTGTTTAATTGCTTAGGTTGTGTGATTTCTTGATTGCACAGATCTGTCTGTAAATGGTTCATTTAAATGCAACACAAAGGAAAACAACAAAAATCTGTGCAATGAGAAGTATGGTGCAAATATTTTCACAACACTGTAGTGTTAGAGTATTTCAGAGTACCTTATTTACCTGCTTGATTTGCATTTCTCCTCCTTTAATATTTAAGGAGTAGTACCAGAGTATCAAAAATGCATCTAATTGTTTTTACTTCGATAGAAGGCTGTTCTTGTCTTTCTGCTCAGCTCCACAGGAGGAAACATGTTTCTTGAACAAATTGAATAACCTTTATTTTAAGCAGAATCCATTGAGCAAGTCCACTGTCTCAACACCTACTCGAAAGCACATGCAAAACATAAAATATCTTTAAAGAGAAAATATATTTGGGACTAGAAGAAGGACTAGAAATCCTGCCAGATTGCTTTCTTATGCCAAGAAAAATCACATTTAGCCACATAATCATCTCGTTCAACTTTTCATAACGTGTCAGCATGTTGGCCAGGTTGTTCTTATTCTGTGCCTCGACAGCAATTGTCACACATATCTCCAAAATGCAGTGCAAAGGAAGAATACATTTCTTACTTCCTTTCGTTCTGCTGCTGCAACAGCAACAGAAAATCTCAATGATTTTCATCTTAGAATGGCCATGTTCAAGTATACTTTTTGGCAGCAATGATGGTGTCTCAGGCAGGACATTTTTCAAACATGTAGGACAATGTTTTCACATGCTGCAGATTTCTAATGAAGCCTAGGTGTAAATTCAAACTGCAAGACTCTCTAGCCCCACCTGCGTCATCCAATCAGCACGTCCCGCTCATCATCATCGACCTATCAACGCTGGACCAAGCCACGTCACGACCAATCACCAACCAAGCCCCAGTTGATAGGACCTCTATCCATGGCATCTTCAACTTTCCAGCGGCGCTCAACCCACCTCGGCACCATCTCCACCTTCACTCCCCCGGCTCTCCAGGCATGCATCCTTCACCGACCTCCACTACCAGTGTCGGGCCATGGGGGGACATTCCTAACCAGCATCGGGAATGCTCATCCCAGCTAATTGCATTTCACATTATTTAATGTATGACAAAAAAACCTTTTTAATTGCTGTCTTTCTCCGTCTGAGTCTCTCTGGATTGAATTTATTTAATAGTGGCTAGTGTAGTGAATATATACACTATCTTGTATATATTATTTTATTATTATTTGTTATATTAACATATAATAGAAATTACAGTTGCTGTTAAGGTTACAGCTCCTCAAGAGGACATAGGCAAATGCTAAGGGCGCCATTTGTCAAGGGGGCGGCATAAAAGAGTCAAATAGAAGTAGAAAGATTCAGTAAATTCACTCAAAGTTGTGCTAGAGAACAAAATATTCATACTTTTGTCTTGGGTTTCCAGTGTGTTTGTATTGATGCCTGAGTATGGAGCTCCAAACCTAATGTGTGTTTTTAGCTGTCTAATGTACGCTTCTTTAATGAGCTTTTTCTTTTTCAAATGTAGATTTTTTTTTCAAAGGAAAAACTATTGTAAGCCACAAACTTAAAAATTGCAGTTGAAAATCTTGTAATAAAAAAATATTCTAATGCCAACTGATTAAAGTTTTGTTGTATATTTTGTGTATCTCTGGGTCTAATTTGAGTAGGAAGAACCTGTGTGCCTCAGGCTAATGAATGTTGTTGGATTGTTGACATGCCTGGCCAACTTTGTGGGAAGGTTGTGAGATTAGAGTCTCTGAAGTGGATTATAGTCTTCAGTCTCCCTGGAAAGGTTAATGCCAGAGAGTAAGAGAGAAGGGGCATTTCTGGCAGATCTTTTTTTTTTTCATTTTGGGTTTTAAATGCTCTTCCCGCAGGGATGTTGGAGTGTATGTGATAGTTTGGCCAAAGAGCATAATGGGTTTTGTGAATGCTACAAGGTGGCGTTTTGCGGCTGTATTTTGCAGCGAGGATGAAAAGCTGAGGCAGAGTGAGGTGGAAACAGCAGTGGTTTATTCTTCACACAGCATCAACAATCATTTCACAGGTGAAACTGCAGCCTTAAATAGTCCCAGCTGTAATGGACCAAACCACCTTTAATTCACAGGGGAATCTCAATTCACCAATCTCCACTTATTTAAATGAAATACCTTTTACTAAATACAAACATTTTCACTTACTTTTTATAAATATTTAATGTTTTATCATTACACCATAATGAATCACCACAAAACCCATAAACAACCCCCCCACACATTTTTCAATGGCCTCTCCCAGAACCTATAAATGGTGTCTGAACCCTGGGGCAGTATTTGTCCAAACACCCTGGAGAAGACACAGAAAAGACAGGTGAGTCACTTCATATTAGCACTCCACACTTAACAGATTATGCACAGATATTTGCTCAGTTTTACCCACCAGTACATAATTGCTCTGAGTAACAATTATCCTCCCTTCACAGTCAACCAACCTCACTTCTCAATGAGGAGCAGCTGTGCAGAGCCCAGAACAAAAGGCTACATGCTAATCACTAAAAATACTCAATAAATACAATTAAAATGTCTTGTGTGCAAATTATTATTAATGTGCAAATCTATGCCTAAAGTGCAGCGCTAAATAAAGTGCAAAAAGTGCTTTTAAGGTGCTATACAGTGACTTAAGTAAAAATGAAGACTCTTCATTACAGTGAACTTGGATAAAGCTCACAAGCCCTTCCATTGTGGTGTTTTTGCCTGATGGTGTAGGAATTGAGAATGTTGACTTCTTGCTACAGACCAATTTATTTACTGTGAAACTAGAGAGCCCAGACCAGTTTCAGTGCTTTCCTTTTTCTGACTGATTTAATAAATGATGTATATGAACAGAAAATCTATCCATACAGAGCAGAGGTTTCAGATGAGCTCAGTGTGCTCCTTATTGCATCTTTCCTTGTTGGAGTTGATGTTATTCTGTTGGTTTTATTGAACTGAAACATACTGCATGCTCTGGTGGAGTTGGCAGCCAAGTGTGAAACAGCCAGAGTAAGAATGAGCTCCTCCAAATCTGTGGTACCCAGCTGGAACAGGAAGGACCTGCCAAATCTAAAGCCGGGTGTGCGTCGGTGCTAGAAGTGGGAAAAATCTTTGGGTCTTAAGAGAATTTAGTTCTTAAATAGTTGGATTCCAAATTGGTAAACATATTTTTTCCTAAAGGTAGTTTGAGAAAAAGAAAAAAGTATTGCACAAGAAAAATATGCTGCTGTAAATCTGCTCTAGTCTTTCAAAAATTTTAATTGTCATTTTAAAAAAAAGGCAATTGAAATATTGCCACTTTAGCAATATTGCCACAGTTCTTGTCAATAACATACACATATCTTCCATTCATGGAGCCGTTTCTTTATATACTGACCAAGTTTTTGTTGAGGTGGACTGCGTCCCTTATGCATAAATCTCCCGTTTCAAAAGGCTCAACAAGCTTTCAGACAGAGGCAAAGTTGGAAGCACTGGAGCACAAACAGATTTAATTGGAAAGAAAAACAGAGTGAAAACAAGGGTAATGGCAGCCGTAATTACACATAATATATAAATGGAGTGTAAATACAAGAAAAATTGTCATGTCATCCAGTGGCCTTAAACGTCACGGGTGGTAAAAAAAATAAATAAAAAATAGGACACCCTGTGGAAGTCACTGTTTTTCTAACATATTTTTAGCAGTTGTATTTAACAATGCAGAGAAATGAAGCTAACTTAAAATGGACTTACAGTCTATCTCAATAACAAATTCCTGATTTATCTAATCTCTTTTTAAGACATATTTGCATAAGCAGGAGTTTTCCTTCCCTCCAATTTAAGTTAAATTCGTATGGTTATTGTTGGAATTGTGAAGACGGTATATTCCTTAATTACATTTATTTTGGCTCTCATCCTACTTCGTATTTACTTCCACTCTATTAAATTAAGGAGATCTGCCCTGATCCACATGCCGCCACGTCAAAACTAAAAGTGGGATTGTAAGATAATGGGACCTAAAAAGACTCGAGCATCGGAGGATCTTGATGACTTTAAGAAATCCTTGGACTTTCTTTCTGAGGAAGTGGCAGCTATACGGTTCCATCAGAAAAACATTTTGGACCTAGTAAAAGAAGGAAGTCATTGAGACTTCTTAATGAGGAAAAGGACAAACGGATCGCGGTATTGGAAAACCGAGTGGCTGACTTGGAGCAATACAATAGGATAAATTATGTGATCATTACTGAACTTAGAGTCATGCTCTGTTTGTCAGTCCCAGTCCTGCTGGTGAACCATCAGTTGAAGTGCTTGACTCCACAGAAAAACAGGGGGCTTCTTTCCTCTGGACCAAGGGGATAGAGGTGGACTGTGACACTGTGGAAGCATGCCACCCACTTCCAGGAAGGGGAAAAGAAGATAAACCTGCCATTATCATGAAATTCACAAAGAGGAAATACAAGTTTGCTTTGTTGAAAGGCAGATT
Organism: Gambusia affinis; assembly: GCF_019740435.1. Classification (NCBI taxonomy): domain Eukaryota; kingdom Metazoa; phylum Chordata; class Actinopteri; order Cyprinodontiformes; family Poeciliidae; genus Gambusia; species Gambusia affinis. Next base: position 24,097,218 of record NC_057878.1, read on the forward strand.
GTTGAAAGGATCTGATGTATTTATTAATGAGCACTTGACCATGAAGAATGCTGATTTTGCCAGAAAGGCCTGGTTTCTGAGAAAGCAGAAAAAGATTCAGTCAACATGAACAACAAATTGCAAGGTCTTTTTCAATTTGAATGGAGCTCCAGAGGAAGCAAAGGTTCTGGTTGTTCGGGACATCGCTGAACTGGATAAATAAACCTGAATACTATGAATGACGATTGGGAACCCAGATGATCTCATAAGACACATTCATGCAAAGCCTCAGAACATCAGAACTGGACCATGGAGCAATGGATGGACTAATGAATCATACATTATTTCAGTCGACATGGACGACTGGTCCATATAGGTTGCTAATCTGGGGACACCTTAGCACCAGGATGCACAACAGCAGGGTTGTTAAATTCCTGGCCTCAATAGCTGGGTCCTGCACATTTGGATGTGTTCCTGCTTCAACACCCCTGACTTTCAGGTTTGGATTGAATAAGCATACCTATGCATTGCTGCAGACTCAGTCCACCATTACATGGGTAAAGTATTCCCGGATAGCTTTGTCTTCTTTGAGTGGGATTATTCATCCTGCTGTGTTTTTTAGTTTCATTTGGCTCTTTCTTGAAACAGCTTAAGGCAATGATTTTTGGAGTCTGGAAAATGGGTCATTTCAGAAACTTCCTGATTGTTGTCACATTCATCAGGCATTGTACCATTACCTAACAATCCCAGCTCAGCATTCTTGTTTGTTGTGCAGAAGGCTTTACTTCTGCTTTTCAAAGATGTATTTTGTATTGTTGCACATCTGTTTGCAACCATTTTAAGTGCAAATGTAAACATTGAGTAGTTTGTTTGGATTTAAAGTCTCAAGAAGCCCTAAAACAGTTCATTCTGAAAGGAGCTCATATTAGGCAGAACTTGGCAGACTAAAATCTGATTATCTAAGAAGGATTTTGGGCAAAAAATGTAAAGGATATGTTTTTTTTATAGCCCATATATATATCCTAAGCTGTTCTAGGAAAAATAATAGGTCACCTTCAAGGAGCACAATAAAGTTGAGGTGTTGACTTGGCTAGTTGATTCCGCAAATATCAATCTGAGTATCTGTGGGAGGTGCTGGGCAAATAAATCTCCACATTGCAGGACTTTAGACTTCAGCTGCTAACAGCTTAGTGCCAAACTCTATAGCACAGCTTCAGGTCTCTGAATTCCTGACTCAATATCTTATGAATCAGGAATGTTTTTGCATCAAAAGGTTTAACCAATACATTATTAGGTAGGTGATCTTACTGTTAAGACCGGTTTATGAACTAATGGCTGTGTCTGGTTTCACTAGATTCTGTCCTGTCAGTTACGATCTCCAGCAGTCAGTGACACAGCTTCTTCTTCATAATGAGTCATCTTTCATCTTCTATTTTGCCTTTTGTTCAAAGACAATTGAGAACAGAACTCACTACCCCAAAAGTGTTACATTATAAGTATATTAACTACAAGTTCTTGTTTTATTCTGAAAGCAATGCAGAAAACTTTCCATGTTTCATAATAGACAGTAACACAAATTAGACTTGTTTTTATTTTAAAACTAATTTAAATTTATATAATTGCAGAATGAATAAATCAGATTAATTATACCAAATTTTTCTGCATGACATGATTGCATAAAGGCATTGCCACCCAAATTGCATGACTTTTTACCCTGTGCTTTTTTAATCTCACTTTGCTGCAGCAGTTATCGTTTTCTTGTCAGGATGCAAATGCAAAATTGCTCAGAAGCCTTGCCAATGACAGAACTGGGATTTTTCCTTTGTGTAGAGCCCAGGGTGAACATTATCTCAGCTTTGGAGTGTTGCTGCATTTATTGAAATGGATTGTAATGTAGGCCTTCATCAGACAGAACATCCTGCCTGAAATGTTAGTGCTTATCTAGCCACTTTGGTTTGGCAACCCAGTGAAACACAAGTCAAGTAAAGCTAAGTTTAAGCTTTGCTGCAAGAATGTTTTTTGTTGCATATCTTTAGTTGATGGTGTGGAAAATATATTTCTGGTAAAGTAAATAGCGATAAGAGTGAAGAATGAGGACAGGGATTTTGGGAGAAAGTTCAATGTTTTGCTAGTCATAATTTTATTATACAAAAGTATAATACAGTTTATTTATTTTGTACAATTTTCCATCAGAAATAATCTCAGCAATTTTTAAGCAAACAGCCCCTTTTAAAATACAAATATTTATACAGTTTCATCTAGAATTAGCTTTTTACCTGTTTCTTCAACATGTCTGTGAAATTTTATTTGTATCACGCATTTAAGCAACAGGTCAATTCAAAGTGCCTTAAATTGTTGATTACTAAACACAGGATAACCATTCACAATCTGAAAGTAAACAAACCTGATGACTGAGTACAGGGACTTAAGCATGGTGCATTATCAGCTGAACTACCTTTAAGAGATGCACTGTTTGATGGAGCTGCTTAATGTGTTTTTTTTTTTTTTGGTTGAAACTAGAGAGGAACTAAATGCCATAATTGCAATGTTTCCAAGAGAGTTTCAGAAACCTATATGGGTATTCTGACAAGAATTCATGCATGTGTTTATTCGTCTCAAAGAACTGATATGCTGCCATCAAAATCCTACGCATTTTATCTAATGTCCAGCATGTTGCCAACCTAATTAATCTCTATATTAATCTCCTCATGATAGGAAACTCTCTGTAGCCCACAGAACCTCAAGTTTTCAAAAACCATCAGCATTCTGGCCGATTGGCATCACAGCAAGGTATTTCAGTGTAATCTCTGTTAGATGTAAAGGTTGTACCAACTGTTTGTTACTGCGCAATAGCCAGCCCCGCCCTCTCCTCACAACTCCTCGGGCTGACTACTGAACCAGTTCTCTGTCTAACAGGTCCGGAAAATCTCTAAGACCCGGGTCTTACCCTGAACAAAGTCTATAGGAGATAATCTGTTTAAACTGGTGGCGGAAGAGATTCGTCTAGCACTAACTACCTCCTTATCCAGAAGTTATGACCCTTTCCAGTTAAGGAACAATCAACCGAGTAGCCTTCACAGCTGCATAATTCCAATAACCACTTCTGTTAACGGTAGTTCTCTTCCTGTCGTAACGTGCACTTGGTAACGGCTAGATAATTTTTAGTGACTAAGATATAAGTCCCAGGGTCATTATTTTACTCTCACCAAAGGAAAGTCTGAAGCCACCACATTACTAGAATCATGCATACTGATTTTACTATAAATAGAAGAACTTTAACTCAAGTGACTCAATTAATTTCAATGTCCACAACCTAATCAGAATTTTTTAAGATATATGTATTTATTAAGCAAGCTTTAGCATGGAAAATGACAGGCATACAGAATTTACTTGTGATTACCATACAAAGAAAATCAATATAGTTTAGATCAATTCAACCTTTACCTAACAACCTCCCTACACTGTCATCTATCTATCGAATAGGCTTTGGGGTGTGGCACAACTCATACTCGATGGTATCGGATCTTGGCAACCGGAGTCCTTGTAGTCCTTGGTCAGAGTCTTTGACTTTAAATCATAAATCCTCTTTGGAACGAAACAAAAATGAACTGTCTGCTTCATCCAGCCGAACAGCCCTTAGTCGATCCTGTGACTTTTGTTCAGTTCCCCAAGTCCGTTGAGATGTAATTCTTTGAAATCGCTGGGTAGAGTGCAGAGTTTGGAAATCTAATTAGGAACCAAGGCAGTGGGTCGGTGGATCTCGCCCTTTGGTCCGGCGTGAGGAGCTCCGTTGTCCTCCTTGTGAGGCGCTTTTCTTGGTTCCAGGGCGTAGTCCTCTGCTGGTCTTCTTACCACACTTGTGTAGAGTCTCAGCGCCGGCGACGAAGAACACCGTATCACCTCGGTCTCACATTTTATATCGTTTCTGCACTTGTGGGCATGTACCCCAGATAGAGAGAGAGAGAGCAGGGGTGCTGCTTGCGTTTGCCCGCCTCTACACTCAGGCCCCAACCGTTGTGGGAGATTGCACACCACTCTGGTGACATTCGTGACTTGGGTCATATTGACCCTGTTGCGAGATAACGTGCTTTTGACACCTGCGACTATTGGAAACTTTCAAGTGGCAGGCATACTTGTGACCTGGCAGTTGCACAACTAAACCCACTCTCATGTTCTGACATTTGCAGTTTGCACCCACCTCAGCCTTCCTTCTCTTTCTTTGATTCTATACTTTTATCCATATAATTAACTTTAATCAATAAAGTTTGTTTTATATAAAACATCAATTCATTACATTAGATTATTTGATTTTGGTTCATCGTTACAGAAAACATACTAAAATACAGAGATTACACATTAAGCAATCACTATTAATCAACACACAAAGCTGTAGCAGTCTCGTAGGCATTTTTATAGAAAAAGAACATCTGTAAGCACATCCTCATGACTGCGCAACCAGGCCCCAACTCTTAGCTCAGGCCTTTTTTGCTCAACAACCTGTTTCCAAATAAGGCGTTGACCATCTCTGCTCTCCTGTTAGTTCCTTTTTCTCCCTTAACCTTTCACCTACAATCTACCTCCTAACATGTCAGTGATCTTTAATTGCAGTTACACCTTTGACACCATTTCAAGTTCAGAGTAAAAATCACATTTATAACATTTCAAGTTCAGAGTAAAAATCACATTTATAACTTCTTTTACTTCTCTGATTTATCATTCTTTTATAATGTTATGATAACCATAATTTATCAGTTACTCTTATTATAATCTTAATGTGAGTTATTACAAATGTTTTCTGTAAAGAAACCAAGAATAATCCATGATTCTTATTATTTGATATCAAAGTTAAAGTTACTTGTTTTACTTGTAAGAGTTCCCACTAATGTAAGTGTAAGTGTAAGTATTATTACAAGTAAACCAATATTAATATAAGTATTTTACTTTGAATCTTATCCAATTACTCAGAATATTTAGATTTCTTTCTTTAAAACTTTCATGCTAAGTAATAGTCTGAACTATTTTTATAAATCTGCAGGCTGGAAACTTACTTCCTCTTTTTCCAGGAAACTGCTTTTCCTGTTTCATGACTCTCTCTGTCTTGACTATGATTTCTTATGATTAGATAGAAAAAAGTAGAATTAAAGCAAAGTTTGCAGGAGACAGAAACAACACACACACCAAATTGATTTTATTGACATTTAAGTCTAATGTTGGGTCTAGATTTTACTTGAGTAATTAATTTTAAAGATAACTTTATTTATTTTACTGTTAAACTAAAATCTCCAGCATGGGGAAGTGGGATGATCTCGGATTTTCTTGACACCCCTCCACGAGGTCAGACCTTTCCCTGGGAGCCCATCACCCTCCTGCAGTTCTGCGTCGTCATCGTCTGGAAAGAGAAGAGGTTCTTCTGGGATGTGAAGTTGCAGATTCTTCATCCTCAGTTGTCACAAAGGGCTCAGTGTAGTCATCAAAACTCCACCTCTCTTGACACCCCCTCCTTGGAGTTTTAATTTCCCCCATCAGATGATGAATGTCGAAGAGAACTTGGATCGCTCTGATTCTTCCACAGGAACCTTCGCTGGATGAACTGTCGTTTCTTCAGGATGTGGGAAGGAAGAAGGCCTCAAAAAAAAAATCTCGAACATTCAGCAGAGCAAAGCAAAAAAAAATAAGCAGCATGACGCTTTCCTCGTAATCGTGGTCCTTTTCCGTAGCTGTGGTCTTTAAGGGGTACTGGAGTTGTCGGAGGCATCAGGAATTGTCCAATTTAAAAAAAAAAACAAAACAAAAACAAAACTGCAAAACTTACAGTGCTGAATATCCAGGACAGGTGCTCTAGATATCAGGACGAAACAGTTGCCAGATCCTTCTAGGTGTTGGGTCTGACTTCAATGCTTTGTTACAGGGTTGATCTTAGTGATTTTCTATGACGCCACTTCTTCCTCACGACTTCAGCCCCTTTTCCAGTTTAATCCATCAGTTTGTGACAGGAGTTCTTCTTTAGCATAGTCCAATTTCTTCACGGCCCTCCCAGTCCAAAGCCTTGAAGTTGTTCTTTGAACGGCAACCATCCTGTAATAGTGGCCAGTCTATTGTAGGATGGCATGATGCTTGATCCTCTGGATATCTTCTTGTAATGTTCTGGTTCGCTTTAGCTAAGAACTGGCTTGAGCACCCCTTGGACCCCTTTCTTCATCAGTAGTACTGTGTTGCAGTTCAGTACTTACTTTACAAACTCTTGGGCGTTGAACCTCAGCTTAATCACCGTGGCTGCAGGCCGATCTTGACTCTCTGCCCTGTTTCCAATGACACTTTGAGCTGCAACTTCCCTTTTTCCTTCTCTGGGCAAAAAGGGGAAGTGTCTTCGCCTCTCTGCTTTCTGTGACGTGAACGGAGTTCCTCTGCAGGGGAAGACCTGCTCTTCTAGCAGCTGTCACTGTTACTGTGAGTCCATCAGAACCAAGAGGTACTTCTCACCTCTCTTCCTGTTATCCCCATTGGCTCTGCTACATCCATGCAGACTGAACCCCATGGGACTGTGCTCTTGATGAATCCTTCCATCCGCTGCCCTGGGTCCCTGTGAACACATACTCACAGTCCCACAGCTGCATCGGATGGGCTGAAGGGTCATCCAGAAGTTCTGCTTGCTCAGTTCTTCACGGGTTTGTAGCACGCCTGCATATCCGAGTACCATATGCACGCACCGTACTACCTCTCTAGGACCACCTGTCCTTAGGTGTTCTGTCCCACTTCGACCCCGGCAGAGACAATCTTTCTTGGTGGCTTGAAAGAACTTCATCTTTGCCCCTCCATAGGGCTTCTTCTCAGGTGTTGTCCTGTCGCTGCACCTCGAGTTTCCGGCGGAGCCTCAGTTCTGCTTTCTTCGTCCATAAGTTGTGAAGTCCCTGTTCGTTTTCAAGTCCCTGTTCGGGCGCCACTTGTTATTGCGCCACACCCCCTTCCTTCTCTCTCTACTCACTCACTCTCTACTTCCTCTTCTGAGAGGGGAGATGTGGTACCAGCTCTCCATCTAACGGGTTAATCGAGTTTCCTAAATCTGCTGAGATTTACCCTGTCCAGAACTGAAGTAAACTCTGTTTAAGCTGGCATCGAGAAACGATTCGCCTGGTTTCTGACGACCTCCATCCAGGTGTCCCACCCTTCTTCCCCCTGTGAATTAGCCAGACTGAGCAGCCTGCAGCCAACTAGTTTCACAGAGCACACCTGTTAACGGTCGCTCGTTCTCTTTTATTACAATTTGCTCTTGTTACTGAACCAGGTAGGTTTTAGTGACTCGGGCGAGTCCCAAGGATGATGTTTTAAACATGGGCCACCAGCAACCAATAAACATTTTCCACCTCTTCCTCTCCAGAATCGAACATCATAGCTATTTTACAACCATCAAAGAACTTTAAGGTGACTCATTAATTGAATGTCCACAACATCTTTTAGATTTTCTTTATGCTAATTATTTTATTAGTAAGGCAATTTTGCAAGGGTCAGTACAGCTTAATTCAGTAGCAGAAATAATCAAATAAGAAAAATCAATCATCTAGTCTATCTTTCCCTAATGCTGACACTGAGAACTAAAAAGGGAACCTTTGAGAGAGAGACAGAGTTTGGCTTTTAACCCCAGACCTGGCCTGATGATGAAGGAGGTGTTGCAGCAGGAGGAGGATGTTGGTCGACGAAGGCAGGGATCTCTGTAGGCCTGATGAGCTTTCTTCTCCTCATGGATGGTGAGGTCACACAGGACTTGGGTGCTGGCAGAAAGGAAGGCATCAGTTCTTCTTCTTTGTCTTTGTTCTTTGTCTTTGTCTTTACCTTGGTCTTCATCTTCGTCTTTGGGGTCTGAACCCAGCTGATGAGAGAAGTGCAATTTGAAGCCACATGTTGCGGGGCAGACGGGTTGGTCCCCATGAACAGGACAGTCTTCGGCTCTGTGGCCCCGGCTCTTCTTCAGCTGCAGAGTTCTTTGTCCATCTCGATCTTGACTGCTGCCTGGAGGATCCAACCAAAGTTTCCTCTTTGCACCCACCTTTTATAGGGTTCATCCACCCTTTTGGTTCATTTGCATTGGTTAGCACTGTTGCTGTGCTTATTTCATTGGCTACCTGCTTGGACAGATGATCTCATCTCCATCACTGTCTTAGAGACATTGTGTCCTGATGTCTGTGCTAATGTCTCAGGTTGCTTAACAACCTGTTTCCAAATAAGGCGTTGACCATCTCTGCTCTCCTGTTTCCAAATAAGGTGTTGACCATCTCTGCTCTCCTGTTAGTTCCCCTTTTTCCCTTAACCTTTCACCTACCATCTACCTCCAATACATCAGTGATCTTTAATTGCAGTTACACCTTTGACACCATTTCAAGTTCAGAGTAAAAATCACATTTATAACATTTCAAGTTCAGAGTAAAAATCACATTTATAACTTCTTTTACTTCTCTGATTTATCATTCATTTATAATGTTATGATAACCATAATTTATCAGTTACTCTTATTATAATCTTAATGTGAGTTATTACAAATGTTTTCTGTAAAGAAACCAAGAATAATCCATGATTCTTATTATTTGATATCAAAGTTACAGTTACTTGTTTTACTTGTAAGAGTTCCCACTAATGTAAGTGTAAGTGTAAGTATTATTACAAGTAAACCAATATTAATATAAGTATTTTACTTTGAATCTTATCCAATTACTCAGAATATTTAGATTTCTTTCTTTAAAACTTTCATGCTAAGTAATAGTCTGAACTATTTTTATAAATCTGCAGGCTGGAAACTTACTTCCTCTTTTTCCAGGAAACTGCTTTTCCTGTTTCATGACTCTCTCTGTCTTGACTATGATTTCTTATGATTAGATAGAAAAAAGTAGAATTAAAGCAAAGTTTGCAGGAGACAGAAACAACACACACAACCAAATTGATTTTATTGACATTTAAGTCTAATGTTGGGTCTAGATTTTACTTGAGTAATTAATTTTAAAGATAACTTTATTTATTTTTACTGTTAAACTAAAATCTCCAGCATGGGGAAGTGGGATGATCTCGGATTTTCTTGACACAACTTTCCACTTTAACGCATTTAAAAAAAATCCCAACGTAACTATATTAATCCAAGATCTATATATTTTTTTATACTCAACTCTGAAATACATAGTTTTTCAGAGTCTAGCCTCTACTTCAATCAGAAATGAAGTTCCATTTGTGGTGCCTATAGATAATCTGACAGTTTCTCTAAGTATACTCTGCGGTACATAATGGCTTTTATGTACCGCAGAGGCTTACTTTTTGATTAGTCACTAACTAACTCAGTCATCTTACTCATTACCTTTTTCCTCCTGTTTCCAGCCTGTCTCTTGCCCATGTGGTGTCCATTGGATATAGATTTTAAAATGTTTTTTTTAATTATTATTCTGCTCTGCTGATATTCCTACTGATTAATGTCTTTAAAAGTTTCAGCCAGTCATTTGCCTTTGATTCACTTTATCATCAGACTTTTTCTCCGAGTCAGTTAATGTCTTCCTTCCTTCCAAAAATCCTCCAGAGATACCAAGGCTGCACTGAACTTCAAAGTAATTTCCAGTTCATATTATTTCTTTAAGTTTTTAAAAAAGATAATGCTCACCAGTTTCATCAACTTTAACTTTTTTTTTTAATCAATCTGAGCTGAGATCTTCAGGCTTCACTCTTTTCTCCTTTTTTTTATCCACAATATCCTTACCAGAAGAAACAGGAGAAACCCTTAGGACTATTAAATATATTTTTTTTCTCTTCCATATCTCAAGGTTAATACTGAGCCTTGTCCCAGTTAGACATTGTCTAAATAAAGTGTCAAGTAGGACATTTTGAACAGATTCACAAATATCCTTATTTCTTTTTGCAAAGGGAGAGTGATTCTTTACACTAAAATCTGTACATGTACGTATTTAAATAGCAGGTGTTTTGGAGACAGTATATAAAAATGTCCCACATGTTATTGCATATTTTTCCTCATCTTCAAAAATGTACTTATTGTAAATATGACTGTTTGGTTTTACCAGTTGAACTCTGGTTTAATATTTATAGTAAAATTAAGGACAAAGCCTTTTATCTTCCAGTGTTTTCATTTTAAACCCAACCCTCTTTGTATTTTATCAGATCTTGTGGATCATTAATCTACTTTGTCATATATAAATTAATTTGCTTTCTGTTTTTAAATTTTCACAATGTTTGTTTAATTCTTATTATGTCTCTGCATGTAAAGGTGACTAAATTGCACAGGATTGTTTGTTCTGAATATTTCACTCTGAAATAAAGGTATATATTACCATAAAGTTGAATCTTTCTGCAACTGTGATCTACTTCTGCTTGACTGAAATAATGACTAGCATTACCAACTTTATTTTTATAATTCTTTACAGTGTGACTCATCCCACCTCCATTTGTGTCTACAGAAACTATTCATTACAAAGGCATTGTTTCTTTGTTCAGTTTCATCTAATATATCACTGCCATGGCAAACATGAGGTATTTTATTATCTTTTTGTGTCTATCCAATAAATTCACACAGAAATTCAACAAAGAATTATAAGTCACAATTACTGGTAGCTTTTTCTTATTTAACTAAGCTGAAGGTGGGAACTCTATGACTCGAGTGAAAGGATTTAAAAAATATTAGTTTGACTTGATGACCAGCTGTTATTGAAGACAGTTTTCTAAATTCATATGTAATACATTAAATACAGTATCGACATATTTCTATGAGTGTTGGGCAAACTATAATACTTGCATTAATTTGAGCTTTATCAAAACAAAAACTTGATTCAGCAGCAAAAATAATGTCATGGCATAAAAAGCCAAATTTAATTTAAAGTGGAACACTTCTACAAACTTCAGAAGTGATTTATAGCAACATTAAATTATATCTCAAATGCTAACATTTGTGAAACAACTACAAAACCAAATGAAATTCATTACTTTGATATGCAATTTGGAAGTAACGCTTTGAGTTTTATGGCAATATTCACCCACAGAGAGACAAAATAACCTTCAGCTCTCTTGGCTAGCCTGTGACATGCAGGGAACACAGCATCTTGGTTTTTCTCAGCAAGAGTGTGCAATTTATAATTTGGCATTAAGTGTCATGACAGACTCACTTCCCATTTTCTGATTGGCTGTCTTGGTTTCTGTCACAATAACAAACATGAAACAGTATTTCTATTTACTGTCTACTGTTGTCTTAATTATTGATGCACATGGCTTTTGATTCAATACTGACAACACAGAAATGTAGTATTTAATTAAATTAACTCTCAGGCTCTGGTACTAAATTCTTCATGGCTCTCATTAAAAATTACCAGTGAAAATTAATCTGTAGTTGAGTAAAGCAAATGTTCTTAATTATTTTTGTAAGACATTAAAAATGAGGGGTCTTAAAACTACAATGTATTTTCATAAAATTGATACTTAGTGGGTAATGTGTATATCTTAGAATAGGGTAAGATACTTCTAGTAACAATATGTAACATTTCTTGTTTATTATGGACCTCCAAGTGGCACAACAGGGTTAGCTGATAAAAAATAACATTAGAACAATAAAGCTTGTGTAAAAACAAGATGTCTCACTTTCACATAAATTCATACTATTTTGGTTAAAAAACGTTTGCTCTGTCAGGGAACTGTCTTCACTAACAGAGTATTGGATAGAGTATTAAAGATTTTACTCGTGCAAGTGTAGCAATAATTTACATTTATATCAAAAGTAAAAATACAGTGTAGTAAAACTACTCTCAAAACTTAATTTTTCCTAAAGTTACTCAAGAAATGTTACTCAAGTCACCTGAATAACTACAACAAGTTTACCCACCTTTGATGTTTTCCTATAAGTTGCTGCCACACCTACTTGTTTTCCAGTGTAATGAATGGTAGATTGAATATCAGTATTTTACCTTTCCTTCCAACCTCTCCTTAATTAGCAGAAGCCTGAAGTGACCATTTAGGATTTGATTACATGTTTTTAGAAACCTAATGGAAAATTGAGTTTTAGTGGCATGAAAGATGGGTTTGGAGTAACAATACGTTACTCCAAACCCATCTTTCATGCCACTAAACAGCGACATTGCAGTATAGTAGTTCAACCTTCATGAAGAAAACATTTACTTATTCTGACTGAAAAAGTGAGACCTCCAGCTGACTTGACTCAGTGCCACTGTGTTACACGACTAATGCACTGCTTGCTATTAAAAAGTATCCTGATGACACAGATATTTAAAGAGAGATACTTAATTTCTTTGTGAATATGGTGGATAATGATAGAAGAAAAATATCTTGATCTTATGTACAGCTCTAGAAAAAATGAAGAGACCACTGCACCGAACCCCATTGAAAACCTCATGGTTTTTCCACCAAACATTGATTTCTGAACTCTTTCTGAGTGAAAACATCAATATTGTTGTTTCTAAAAGAATATGAACTTATGTGAGGTCTGAAAGCACTGGAATTTTTTTTGGTTATTTTGACCATTTCTCTTTTTCTGCAAATAAATACTAAATTTTTGCTTGGAATTTCAGAGACATTTTGTCAGTAGTTCATACTTTGCATTGTGAATATTAATTTTTTCAATCAATAGAAACATTTCTGTAGTCAAAACCCAAAGACACTAAAATAGAGAAAGTTCTTCCTTTGGGTCTTATTTCTTACTTATTTATTAACATATTTATTAACATATTTATTTACTCAACTGTATGAGACCCAATTTCCACTGTTTTAATACAGCAATTTCATGTGCTATAAGAAGAAGAGGTCCATATGGAAATGGCTTCCACTCTTTGCTTCACAGGGACGTGACCGGACTGCACAGAGCCCCAACCTGAACCCTGTCCAACACTGTTGATGTGAATACATAAACTGGCCCCTTGGTGACTGACCCCACCTCTCTAATGCTTTAGCGGCAGGCAGAAACAAATCCTCTCAGCCAAGTTATAAAAGCAGTAAATTAATACTTCTGGTTTTGGAATGGAATTGCTTTCAATTGTCAAGTGATTACTCCCCCTCTTTCAATGTCACTCAGCAGAACCAGACCTGCACAGTAAATATATGGACAGACAAAATTCCATTTTTCTGGTAAACATTACTTTCCCTCAGTGAGCATTTGATTTTAACGCTGTGTTACCCAAGATAAGGCTACGAAAAACAAAAAAGCACAAGTATGTTAAAAGTTCAAAAAGATGCATAGTTTGTGTCGTCTGAGTGCTCAGTCTAAGCACTTCAAGGTCTTGAAGTTCAAAACTTTCTTTGATATAAAATGTATTTTATAATATGGAATTCATTTCTCTCTCCCTAGTAGTTCATGCTTTATCTACGAGTAACGTATGCCAGCTTTTGGTATGTCACATCCTGATAATATTATACAGCAGTGAGGAACGTACATACAGAATCTGAGTTTTAAATGCATTCACTGTGGAAAGTGTGGAGGAGAATTTCAACAAATTCAATTTTAGAAATTTACACTAAATGTAGGTGTAGTTTTCAATTGGAAATTTAATCTGGAAATTTAATTACAGGTTTTTAAGAGTTCCCTGAAAACAAAAAAAAAAATATCCCCCCCCAAAAAAAAAAAAAAAAAATCAAATAAAGCAAATGTATAAGTTTACTAGTGACCTGTGCATTTTTATTTTCCTGAGATTAGGAAAGCAATGTGTGCTATGCGAATGACACACAAGATCATTCTCATAGCACTCTCTAAACTGAGGAAGACAAGAAAACATATTTAAACTTTTGCATATCTACAGTAAGTTTAATATGGTGAATATGACAAACAAGCCCGGAAAGTGACCCAAATTTATCTGTAAGCATTTTGATGAAGGAGGTAAAAAATGTCTAAAGCTCCTACTTTTACTGCGAACAATGCCATTTTTAAATCACATAATTTGGCTCATTTAAACAGTTGTTTAGATGTTGTATATAAAAAGTGAGAGAAAAATGCAATAAAACTTCACCCAATGTGTGACCTCCTGCATTTTTATTAAAGTCAACAAATATCATCCTTGCTATGAAAATACAGAAACTAGCAAATAAATCTGTTGAGAATTATTCTGAAGTAGATGAAAAACTAACATAGATAAGGTCATTCAGACCCTCCAAAAAGCAGCTGCTATACTCATCATCAAAGAACGTGAAAGAAAGGAGTGAGATGCTTTTTAAAATTCATTCAGACTTCAGTGCTAGTAGTATTCTGAATAACTTATTCAAGCTTTATTGAACAACCTTTGTCTCGGTTTATTCAATTTTTCCTACTTCATACTAAAAGCCCAGAGGATCATATTAAACTATGCACAACTGCAAAGGAAGCAGAACAAGCTGCAGAGTAAGGAGAAATGTATATCTAATCTACAGAGTAAAGTTTTGAATCATTCTTTAGTGTAACAAGTAAAAACAAAAGAGAAAATTACTGCCTAAAAGCTTGACATACATCTCCTGTATATTTAGTAGTCAGACTTTTGATAAATGTTGTCTTCAACTGAGGCGTTAGTAAGAATATTCCTGTTCTTATTAAGGGTCAAGTTGCTGCTGCCCTCTCTGTCAGGCTCCATGGAGTCTTTTTCACTTTTATATCTGAAACCAAACAGGTTGCAGAGTTTCTTCAGCAGGAGGTCAACAATCTCTTCTTCTTCAGAGGGCTGGGCCAGAAGAAAGAAAATCAAAATCACTTTTCAAAAACAACAAAAACACAGACACAGGCATGAGCCATCACACTTAGGACCAACAACAAGGTTTTTACTCTTTGTTTTTCAGACACTGGACACGCTAAAACGTCTGGTTACATTTTGTGGTAAAACTCTGAGCCCTTTTTAATTGAAACAATTCTGCTGATAAAAAAATGTTTTAAGAACTTACCAGTTACTGTTTGAATTTAGGATTTGAACACAACATTAACTTTGACCTTTGTGCAAATGCTTTCAATATAGTTTTTGATCTTGCTTTTCACAACAAAATGCAGCAAAATTGAGCATTGGGACTTAATATCAGAGCATGTTACGGGCTAGTTTCGGAGACATTTCATACTCATTTTTGATTCACATATGCAATAATGAGATATGAAATGAAATTATACTAAATGGAAGAAAGAAAGGAAAAAGCTGCATAACACACAAACCATGATGCAAGCCTTTGATTTCAACAAAATATTTGGGTTTTTTGTTAGTAATTATGATAGTTTGTGATCTCCGGCATTAGGAACAGGTAATGTTTTCAGACAGCAAAGACTGTCTAGACAGCTGCAATTATACTGAAAAATGACATTACAGAACATTGCATTCAACAGATTTCCTCATAAAGATAAATAATGCTATTTCTGGCTCAAAAACATTCAATGAAAACATTTAGCTAAGATTATTTATCAAAAATAAAGTTTAATATGAAACAGTAAATAATCTTGTGCGTTTGAGAAATTAGATATAGCAGAAATGTCAGAGCATTTTAAAATAAAATAAAAACTTTACATGAGGAGGAAATCATGATTAATTTTTGCTCAGTTCTTGTTCATACTTTTGTATTTAGGGCTGTTTGTGCACATAAGGAAAAGCTGCAATTTTAACAAAGTAGATAGAGTGGTGTGAAAAAGTGTTTGCTTTGTTCCTGATTTCCTTGTTTTGTCAGTATTTCAGAAAATGTAACCAATTTAAATATTAGTTAAAGACAGCACAAGTCAACAAAAAATGTGTTTTGTAAGTAAAGGTGTTTTCAAGTGAGAGAAATAAATCCAAATCTACGTGGCCCTGTGTGGAGAAGAGATTGTTGCCCATACTTTCTTCTGGCCTATAGCTAATTCTCCATGTAGGAGTCTGCCATTGAACGCAAATGCTAGTTAGCATAGCCACAGACGATGGCTGATAAACAGTTTTCTGTAATAAATTGTTTCTCCACCATTAGCACAATGAGCAGGACTGACACAAGTGTGATTGACAGCGCTAAGACTTTTCTCCTGACTCTGGTCGTTTCTGACCAAGCTGTTTATTTTTGCAGATGGCAGGTGGACCGCAGGGAGAAGGCACAACATAATGACAGTTTTCACAAATATGTCAAAACATAATTCATATTAAAGTTCAATACTGCAGCCTTAATATAATGAGAGAGCTTTTTAGTTCCTAATACTGCCTCTGCAAACTAAGGCTTTAGCAGATAATGCAGATGAGCAAATGCCAAGATGATCCTGCCAGCTAAAAGAGTTCAAAATAAACAGATTAACTAGAAATAATGGCAGGTATTAACTGAAGAATTGAATGTTGACAATGAATCCGAATGTTTTTCAACAAACTGTTAGTCTGACGGTATGCACTGTTATTTGAGTGAGTTATAAAAGATTTATTTGTCATGTTAAAATAAGCTTGGAAATAATTTGTCATTAGACATTTTACTTTAAATCACAAAAATCTGGCATTTTAAGAGAAATGTGTAGAATTTTGTGATCCAGTATTTTTACCTTTAATATTAACGTTTGGTTCAAATCGATCGGCATCAGCCACCATCTAAAGACGCAGCAGTTTTCTCCTGTTCTCCAGATAATGCAGGTCAACTTGTGAACCAGAGTGATTGTTGCTAATTTCACTGTTAGGTTTGGCAGCAATCAGACCTTAAACTAGCTGTTTCTCCAAAGTAGTGTTTATTGACTTTGCTGTTCTCCCGTATGTATTACTAATGAAACTTGTTATAAAAGATAATTGTAGTGACAACAGAATGCAGTAGGGACCACAAAAATATTTTTATTGGTCCTCCTACTGGCTTGATTTGTACAAAAGTTATTCCTTTATCTACTATTGTTCCTTTTTATTTCTTTACTTGTACTCATTATAAAACTGACAGAAACTGTTATTATGACTACATATTTTTGAAATATTAATCTTTCTTTGCTAACAGCTTAAAATTATTTTCCTACACTCTTGTGTTGTTTTAACAATTAATATAAAAAATGAGACACTTAATTTAATTAAGTTATATGTTTAATTAAGTTATATGTTGTTCTCTCCAGTAAGCAAACTATCTGGAGAAAATATATTATCTCATGGAAACATAAAAATGCTTTATGGTGAGACTTCTCCATTAAGCTAGCATAATATTGAAAATAATCTTTAAGGATTTAACAGAAAAACTTTCTGAATCCATAATCAGTGACCTTTTTAAAAGTTATGACTTTTTTCATAACTAACTCATTTCTATTCACAACCACCTGGAACTTTCTTGATCACTACTAAAAGTCTTGTATTTACAGAACAATGGTAGCAATTATAATGAAAAATTATTTATTCATGGCAATTCTTTAAGCTTTATAATTTCCAACACAGAAACTAGGCCTTTTTTTTATTAGATAAAGGCAAGGAAAGGTTAATGAACAACAGAAAATCAGAGTCATTTCATTACAGATCAGTTGTTGGGTTAAGCAGAACAAACTGGTGGGTGAAAGAATGAAATTTCAGCTTTATACTTTGGGCAACTTTAAAGGGCAGAATGAGGAGGGGAAATGTTAACCAGCATTTGATTAGTGAACCGTGAACATGCCTTCTTAAAATTAATTCAGGTTTTCCCAGGTTCATGACTGAGATTCTAGTTACTGTCTCAGGCTGAGGCTGTTGAGTTATAACATAATGAGCATCTGTCAGGATGGTCCACATTTTACCTTCAAAACAACTCCATTGAATTTGAAAGAACATTTTGGATGTGTCAAGGGTTGACTAATGACTAGATAATGGAAACAGGTTCTCTGTTGCTCGCTTTCAAAGGTGAAACCATATTCCTATTCGTCAGGTTTGAAGCCTGGCTCAGTTTTGCATTTTGAGTTCTTGCACAGTTTTCAGATTTTCATGCACTTTCTCACTGATGTGTCGATGTCGTCAACATTATGCTGTGCTATTTTAAATGATTATCACTTTAACTGTTAGAGGTACTTTTTAAAAGCCCATCTAGGGACAAGTGCTGCGAATTAGCTGTTGCTATTAAACTGTAATTCAAACATGGGACTGCTGTTTTGTTCAGTTTGTCTATGTCGATGTGTGTCTGTCCCTACCAAATAAACTCAAATAAATAAATAAATTTGCTGTTGTTGGACAGTTTCTATTGTAAAGGCTGTGCGAAGACTGTGACTGGACTTTTAAAGAAGCTTGAATTCGAAGCGTTAAGATGATAAAGCAGAGCTACTTATCATGCATGCAGTCATAATCAGAGATGCTGCACCCACAAATCAACTGGTGATGGAAACAGGCCAAATTTTCAATGATCAATGATTGGCTGATTAATAACTCAGAAATCATATTTTTTCTTTTCAGTTAGAGAATTCACCACATGTAGCTTCTAACATATTGTACTTAAATTTTGTTTAATAAGAATTTACTTGTACGATGCTTAAACTCAAATATCCCGAAATGAGATAAAAACAGTTAATCAAGTAAAGAATTTTAAAATTAGTGTTACCTTGTGATACATTTGCTCCAAGTTTAGCGATACAAGAATCACTGAAATGAAGAGATTTAGAACCACAAACGTCATGAAGACAATACAGGAACCAAACAGCAATCCGCCAAGCACTGGGTAACTGTCCAAAACCTGGGAAATGATTCAGCAGATTTAGTAAAAAGATCTGAGTAAACATTGTTTTTTCATTTAGAAAAATGCAGTTCAATGGATCAGACAGTGTGCATAGTTAACTGTAAAACATCATGCTGAAGAATGCATTAAATACAGTTAATGAATCTGAAACATCTAAATGAGTCAAAAATCTAAAATATTAATTCACACCATTTACCTCATCATAGTTAAAGATGCCCAACTGCAGACTGATGATGGTCAGAAGAGAATCAAAGAAAGTTTTGTAAGATGAAATCTTCCAGCCATAAATCACGTTGCTCTGAAAAGATGACAACATGCGACAATTGACACATGAAACTCTGAAATTATTTGACAAGTCATAAAATTGATCATTTAAAAGTAATTTACTAAAACAACTATGTTTTTCTTTATTCACAATAAGAACAAATAAAGAATAACTTGCAAATAAAAGTATAAGTTTGAAATATACAATGTTTTGTGTCCAGAAAATAAAACTAAATAATTTAAGATGCTTGAATTTTTAACTGCATTCTTACACACTTTTACTTTATTCCATTGGCTAGACTTCATTCAAACTGAATTAACAGGGTATGGTCAACAGGTTCTCCAAGATTATTTGAATGCCATTGACTCAGATGAGTTCTGGAAAATTTCCTTTCAGTGTGTATTTGTATTTAAGTTGATCCAGCAGCAGCTCTGAAGCTTGAAGTTGTTTTTAATCAGCCCGGATGTCAGATTTGAGAAATATTTTAAGCCTCTGCCTGCATGCTTCTCTGCTCCTCCTCTGTTTCCTCTGTTCTCATTGCTCAAAGTAATGCCTGAAAAGCTCAACTTATTTTGCTCGAAGATATGCACAACTTTGAGTTGCACACATACACATGGTGCAAAACATATACCGATTTTTTATGTGTGAGGGGCCCAAGAATGTTATTGGTATGTTTACCCAGGATTTTTGTCTGCTGTTGTCACAATTTTGAACCACTAAAGCCTCCATACAGAACATTTCTGCAAGTTTAAAGCAGTGAGATGACTTTGTTCTATCACATTGTACTCTTCAAACAATCCAAACGACTTTTTCGTAACCCTACACAATCACACCCATATTCACAGATTTTTTTAATGTAATAATGCAGACTTAGTCAAGCGAGATAGGTGAGAGTGAAATTAGCATATTTTTTCAATTATGATTATCTCCTGTAGTGTGCAAATTGCATATCAAAACTTTCTAAAAGAAACTTCTATAAATTAAATAACTTTAATTTGAATAGTTTTATCTCTAATATTCATTTGGATGGGGAAAGGTTTGGAGAAGAAGCAGATTTTTTTTTTTACTTCAACTTACAACACTATAATTATATCTTTACTTATCATTTAAAAAAAATTCATGCTAGTGTATCTAATTAGCTAGGAGGGATGTTTGCAAGTTGAAAGTTTTGCAAGGTACTCACTGCAACTGAGTACGCCACTAGCGTGATCCCGATGATGAGCAGAAAACTTGAGATGTCATTCCATGCTCGATGCAGTGCAGCAGTGATCAGGTTTATCTTGGGGTTCAGTCTGAGAAGGTGCCACAGTTTTATAGTGGACAGAAGAACCAAGAAAGCAACCAAGTACTGAAGAACTGAATCGGCTGCAGCAGTTTCATGAAAACTGGCAAATCTACAAGGGCAGAAACAAAGTTTCACTGAGTTTAACATTTTAGATTATAAACACTGCTTTTCAAGCTCTATGTAGTTAGATAACACGATAAGATAGAGTTGGATGTTGCTCTCACTTGTCTTTGTGGTTTTGGTAGAATTTCATATCACGGTTTCCAAGCAGAGTCCTTTGGATAAAAACAGCAGTGGCACTCCAGCTCAGCAGGATGATGCTCAGCTCCAGAAGGATCCACTTGTTCTTCAAGTAAAGCCAGCGATGCTGCTTCAATAATTTGGCCTGTAATAAAAAAGAAAATGAAATAAATTAACAAATGACTGGAGCAAATGATTTAGGTGATTTCCCAAACAAAAGGCTTAAGAAATCTTTTTAACATTCAAATCTGTGATTACAATAAAACAAATGGTTTACTGTTAATTTAATGCTTGTTATTAAAATTTGAGTTGGTATAAACTGAATGATCTTGGAACTAAATTAGAAAAATGGGTTAAATCCAATGGTATGGATTAGAAAACTCCATCCAGCCCAGACGTAAAATTAAGAATTTACACTAAATCAAAGTGTAAGTGTTTTTCAAAGAACACCTTTCAAAAACAGACATTTTATAATGTGTATTCTGTCCAATTGCTTGTGTTGGTCTATGACAAAAACACAATTAAATGCATAAAAATTCATGACAAATATAAAAACTCCAAGGGTCACGAATGCCTTTGGAAAGCGATTTATATGTGAACAGATAAGTTTTCCCTTTCAGACATTTTCTCTGTCCAAATATCTTTTTCTCAGTTTTTCAGCTCAGGACAACATAAAGATCTTAAGGGACTGCAAATGAAACAAAACAGCATGTCTAATAGGAGTTAAATTACCATTAATAGTGGAAAAGGAGGTGAAAGAACATCATTACATTACATGTAGTATAATTATAGATGATAGAAAATTGTTACTATAAAAGCCAGAAAAATAATTGCCATAAGTTCATGACTTTTTCTTATGTGACAATAGGTGCTGTGTACCTACGTACTGGATTTGCAGAAAAAAGAAGTTAAAATTCATTACAGTAGAGTTAGAGAATTAAGAAATATCTTGTTAGACTGATCTAGTAAAACACATAAGCAGCATGTTCTGCACTGGTGCTATTAGCAAAGCAGACAGAAATCAAAAATCCCAGGTGGCACAAAATGTCTACTGGCAATTCAGATTAAAAGGAGGTTTTGTAGCTGTCTGCTGGAAAATTAGGTTTGTGGACCAAAGAGTATTAAAACTATTGAAAAAAAAACCATGCCTCAGGCAACTCCACCACATTTTGTCTTTACAAACCTGAACACATCCAAGTACATTTACTCAGTGAGGAGATAAACAGGTTTATAACTGTCTTCTCTTTATAAAATATTAATTTCTATAAAATAAATGTAGCTCGAGCACTTTTTAAAATGAATATTTTTTCACTTGATGAGAGTTTGGAGAGACTTTTAATGAGTAATCCATGACTTCCTGTCTCCTCAGGGTATGGAGGTGCCTATCATTAAACTGGAATCTCATTGCAAGGTTAATTCATCTGAGTAAATTATTTAAACTCAGGGAAACTCACATACAAATACTATTACACAAACTGTGATATACATTTCAAACATCTATCACTGTAATTTTTTTGGCCTGAAGCAAATGAAAAATCAATTATCTATTAGACAATAATTGCCAGTCTCCCCATAGAAGATAAGCCATGAAAGATTTGTTAAATAAATTAACGCAAAGCTGATAAATGTACGGTTTTTAGGTGTTAAAAACAATGGAAGGTGCTACAATTTAACTGTAGATCCCAGAAAAAACTCCAGCACAATTGTACTAGTGATATATAAACTTTTGAATCTTCTTTGTTTCGGCAGTAATTTTATTTAGTTCTGTAGACACTGCCAGGATTTACGAAGCACTAAAATGAATAAAGTGTTTACCTGCTTGAACATGTAGTAGAGAATGAAAAGCAAATAAATGATCTCAGAAGCCATAACAAATAAGTAAAGCCCCCCTGTTGATGGGTAAAGACGAATAGCCTGCAGATCACTGTAGAACTGAAAGGCTCCTGCAAAGTTAAAGACATGATTTACTGACACAGAAAAAGGAGAAATAAGCCTGCATTTTCCAGAGGATTATGCTGTATGTCTTTAGAAGAGCACTCCTTACCTATGGCTGAGGTCTCCATCAAGAGCGTGACGATACAGAAGAGGTTCACATTTGCATTGTAAACTGTGAACTCGACAAAGACTGCCCTCGTGTACTTATCAAGCCATTTATTATGGAAAAGATACTCAAGTGTGCTGTAGACAAAGAACATAATGTTTTAAGAGCTGTCAGTTTAAGTGTCTTAATTCTGTTTTTATTTCAACTCTAACAATTATGTTTGAAAGCAAAGTTTTACACTGTGAAGAGGTTGAAGGTCACTGAAAACAAAGAATTTACTTTTTCTCAGAATTCTGACTTTTTTCTAAAGTCAAAATTCTAAGAAAAAAAGTCAGAAATCTGACTTTAGTCATTCTGACTTTGTCTATATATATAATTCAGACTTTTTCTTTCAGAATTCTGAGGTTAAAGTCAGAAGTCTTTATTTTAGTGGCCCTAATCCTCCTCCATAATACTCTGTCAACATGTGGATTAAAAATATTTGTATACATAAATATACACCTGCTGGCATTTTTAATATCTGGTCCAAGCTCAGCTACAAATCCTCCTCCTCTGTAGAGCACCAGTCGTCCCCAGACTGGCAGACTCCTGAGTTCAGCTTCAGTCTGGTACATCCATGGAGAGGAGGCACTTTCCGAAATATTATTCTTGACAGAGTGATTCCAGCCAGCATCGTAGGAATCAGTGTCTTCTGTCTCCCATGAATAGGGGGCATGACAGTCTGGCACTAATCCAAGCATGAAACCTGCAATCTGACACGAGTTCTGCTGAACTCTTACTTGGCGAACACGAGCATTCCCCACCAGCTTGGAGTTTCCATCTGTGATAAATCCTACAGGAAAATATTTTAGACTTTTACTAGTACTGGAAAGAAAATGGCGCAACATTATTGCATTTTTTTACATTTCTAATAGTTGCAAAATCTTGTCTTTTTATTCTTTCTTCCTATCTTCACACTGAATATAAATTAAAACACTCCGCAATCTTTTTGGGAAGAAAAACTAAGACATCCTTCCCAATTTTAACAAGGTAAAAAAAAAAAAAAGAAGAATCTAAATGCCTGAAAGTGACTACAGCTTGTGTCACAAAATATTCTGTAAATGATAATATGGAACCACATGGGCTGACTTTCACAAATTCAATTTATGTAATAAATGGCATTAAGGTAAAGTTTAATAAACACAATCTGTTTGCTATCTTGGGATTATATTTATTTTTCCAAACCAGAGGCAGACATCTGTTTTACTGGGCAACATTAAGGCTGCAAATAGCCTTAATGAGTACCAACGTTTTGTACATAAGGCAATATCAAAGTTGTTCTGATAGAAATTCAGCTTTTAGACTTGAGTTCACCTTCAGCTGTTTTCCACAGAAGCAACTAGTGTGTGGGCACATTTTAATATTTTGGAAGGATTTCTACCTGGATATTCTCCAAAAAGGTTTTGGAGTAGAGTGGTGTTAGCCCAGGTAAAAACATCCTGAAGAGTCATGGTGTCTGGGACACTGTCAGAGAAGCTATTTTTAATGTGCTGTTTCAACAAAAAAGCATTGGGATCTCTCTGGCCATAGGCCACCACCAGTAACATCCACATGAACCCCATGTAAACTGCAACACAAAGTTTAGAAAAAGTCAACACAGCTTGCAGTTAACTCTGAAATCAACTAAATTACCACAATAATTTAACTTTATACTCACTCAAAATCTCACTGAGCAAAGCAAAGGCCTTCTGTTCCATAATCTTGTTCCTTTTCATTCTCTCGATGTCTGCAGGAGGAGGAGGCTCATACAGATGGTAATCCCAATGGCATGTTTGTTTATCTTTTTGGTCACCTGTTTAAAATGGTGAATGTTTGAATGTTTGTTGTCACTTGTTGGAAGTTAAAAGTGTATTTTTGAAGGATCACGACATTACCAGAATTTCTCCCACTCCTTTCAAACACCACATTTTGAAAATCTTCTTCATCGACTCGCTTTATTACCAGTGCAAAGAAAACTGCAAGACATATCACCTGTGGCACAGTGAATACATAAATACAAATTTCAAGGCAAAATCAAATCCATGAATTGTTTCCATGCATTATTTATGAGCAAGTTTTGAAACCAGAGCACCATAAATCTAATAGTTATGCTTTAGGCCAACAGTAACACAAAATCTTACCTTCAGTGGCTGAATAAAGAGAAGACTCTGAAAGAAGGAGATGATCATGGATACCAGCCAGCTGATGGAGCGTTCTTTCCCAAATTTCAATCCATAAAGCATTGTGAAATATCCTGAAACAAAACTGGTTCCAATCACCAGCAACCAGCCAACAAAGATAAACCACCAGGGCAGAAAGCCCAGATGCTGTGGCTTTTTCTTCAGAACACCATCATCATTTGAAGTGTCATGCTCAGAAACAAACCTGGAATTGGAGAGTTAAAGAAAGGATTTTCCATTATTTGTCAAAACAACATTACAATTTTCTTTATAGTTGTATTCTACTGTGCTGACAATAATAACTTAGAGATATTAGAGCTTTTCTTATTTGGTACCGCTTATCTCTTACTTGATCTATGCCAGAGGTAAGAAACAGATTTAATTTAGAAACATTTATACCAGTTCACATACTTAGTTCTTGTGATGCTATAAAACAGGCAAATATTTTCATAACTGTAATTTGTGTACTTTTATTAAAAGTCTTTTTTTCTGTTTACATAGCCTACAAGCTAGCATTAGCCTCTGACACAGTAAGACCTTTAAAGAAGCTAGAAAATCTAGCAACTGTTTTCTGTATTTGTGTTATTGACGATATTATATTCAGAACTCTGGGGCTGAAAAAAAAAAAAATATTGGCACTCATGAGTTCGAATGGTATTAAGACGGAAATAAAGCTCCACTAGAAAAAGTAAATACTGGTAATTTGTTGGTTAAGAATAGACCAAGCCATTGCATTTGTTATGATTTGTTGTTTTAAAGTGGACCCAAATGCAGCAGGCTAAAACGAAGAGTAGATCTTGTAGACTTAATGAAAAATGAACAAAAACTTATAAAAATCACAGGGAACCAAGGCAGCCAGAGCAGAACAAAAACCATATATCCAAGGAAAAGGACGGCAGGAAAAACAACAGGATTTAACAGGAGGAAACAACAAAGAACGTGAGGACCAGACGTTTAAGTAGTGGAAGAGTGAGAGTGGAACAATGGACCGGTTCTGATTTGCTAACTGATTGCAGGTGTGAGGGGGAAAAAAGAGAGAGAGAAAGAAAATTAATTTGACTTAAACTTTCACAAAGAATAAAACTAAGAGGAGACTAAGAGTAAAACATGACAAGAGTGATCGGATGAAAAATAACTAAAAGAGGAAACAAATATGGATGAAGGAAAATAAATCAATACAGGGAAAGAACAGAAACAAAAAGTTCTAATAACACATATATGACAACTCTAGTTCAGCCACTAAGTCTCAAGAAGCATTTTTAAAAGCTCAAAATACAGCTGTAAGTTTTTTTTTTTTTTTACTTCTCATGTTTAGGCTCATCTAGGTCCAAATGGCTGGAGGTGAAGAGCTGATCTTCAAGGTAGCTCTTCAGCCCCTGGACCTGCTTCAGGGCCTTATTGAAGCTGTGTGGGTCGGGGAAGCTGGAGGGGTCCATCAGGCTCAGCTCCTTTTCAAGGTTACACATTTGTCTGTACAGGTGCTGAATTTTGCTGCTCTTCTGCTCAATCCCCTCGGCTGTTAGCACAGTACACAAACACATTGCAATCATAACTACTAAGATATATTATGTTGGACGAATGTGAAAACTTTAAAAGTCTTATTTTGTTTATTTAGGGACTAATAGACCTACTGCTAGCATTTCTGAGCATCTCTACTGCTTCTGACCTGAATAACAACACCACTGTCGCAGGAGCAGGACCCACCTGATAGTTGACACTGAGTTTTTGTCTGGGTGTCATTGCTGCATTTGGTATTCTGTTTGAGAATTTCTTCCACTTCGGCGAGGACAGCATTAATGTCAGTTTCTTTTCCAGAACCAAACTCAGACTTGACGGATGGGATGTTACATTTGGTTGTCTCAGACAGGGACTGAAGAATTCTTGCAATATCCTAATTGTTCAAATACAAGATATTGTTCTATATACATTAGAAACACATAATGCAATGTAATCAGTATTCTAGTCATTACTTTAAACTCCTAAAGTCAATGCTTCAAAATGTTAATTTAAAAACTTACCACTGATTTAACCTTTATGCATTTTATTTACATTTTGAATGCTAGGGTGTACTTCTGAAGTGGAAAACAGAGGATGCATGGTTTGCTTATTTTTGTACATGTAAAAATCTAGAAAATATTGATTGTATTTGTATTCAGCACGCTGTAATTTGCCTAAATAAAATGAGCAAATGTGAAAGGGAGGAACTACATAGTAAATAAAGGTGAAAATAACTGGAATTACCCTGTTTGTAATATATTTTCTAAAAATAAATCTAGCAGTTGTATGAAGACCTTGGAGTTTCTTAGAAAACAAGCAACACATCCAGTAGATTTATCAGTGATAAAGTTGTGAGGTTTATAGCAAAGCTAGTTTGTAAGCTGATAATACAAGCTTTGAGCTGGTGATGGATTTTCTAATCCATCATCTGAAAATAAAGTCTGACACGACTGCAAATCTACCAAGTCGTGGTCGTCCATCTAATCAGAACGGGAAAGTAGGTAAGAGCACTGATCCGAAAAGCAGCTGAGAAACCCACTGTAACTCTGGAAAAACTGCATAAATCCACAGGATAACTATTATATGATTCATACTACAGAAAAAAGAACAAAGTCTGAAAAGTCATGTTTTCTGTTTGCCACAAACGATTTATGAGACACGACAAACACGTGGAAGAAGGTTCTCTGGTCAGATGAGACCAAAGTTGAACTTTCTGGCTGACATGCAAAACACCCAGAGTGAAACATGATGGCAGCAACATGCTGTGGAGGTGTTTTAGCAGCTTTCTTGACTTCAGCATCTTTTTGTCTGGCTTTCTAACCATACTGCCAGACATGGAAATACAAAGAGGGCGACAAAAGCAAATGATGTGGATTAGCAGTGCTTGTTAAATAATGGTGTCATTTGTTCAGTTCAGTTCAAATGAAAAACACTTTACAAATCCCAGAGAGAAATTAAAAGTTGGTGCAATTCATATTATACAATTATTAAATCTTTGAAGCTACTTGAATGACATAAATAACAAAACATTTTGTTTCTCTGTGGCATAAATAAAGTATTGTTTAAATGAACTCAATCAGATTTGCATTAAAAGGTTATTATACAAACTCAAATTTTAGGATTTCTACATGTAATAAATGTGAAAAGACACGTATTGTTTTTCCTTTGTATGTGCTTTAATTCGTGTTGGTCTCTCACATAAAATCAGAATGAAATACACAGAGGCTTGTGGTTTGTAACAAGACAAAATGGTAAAAAAAGCAGTGTTCAAGGTCTGTGATGGATTTTCTTTGCTGTTCACAAAGGCACAAAGCACTTACTTTTATGGTGGTGTCTAAAGTGGAGCTCCCAGTGCTGCTGATGGTAGTTCCTGATTTCAGAGAAGTTGTCTGTACACTGCTTTTTTGCTGGCAGCGACTTGCTTTCTTTGTTTTTCTTTGACAACAAGACGACTCCCGAGGGCGAGTGTTTCTGAAGACGCTGACTATGAGGATATTTATTGGAAACATGATGAGGGAACTTTGAACCCCAACCATGAACTGCTGCCAGGTGAACTCAAAATGACCTGAAAACATAGCTCTTGTGAGAGGAGCTTGTCTCATAAGGTTTTCTTTTGTTTCTTGAGGTATTGTGAAGTGTTAATAAAATTAGATGTACCCAAATCCATGACCTGATCGGAGGGGTCTGTTGGGATCCCATAAAACATGATGCTGGTCAGCATGGTGCAGAGTAGCAGTGAGAAACAGCAGGACACCCTCTGCACACAAGTAAAGTTGCTACTCGGTGGTCGACTGATCACAGAGAACCAAAGGTGTCCGTCACTGAAATCCTTTGCTGTCTTCATAAAGAACAAGTTACTGGAAGATAAAAGCTTCAATGTTAGTTATAAACATTTTTAAACCAAGAAAAACTCCCAATTAGTGAAGGATTAGCATCATTTTTTAATCTCTTTGTGTTGAGGCACAACTTTTGATGGGATTTGCGGCTTTCTGACATGTAAGAGTAAACAAAAAGCAATAAATCTTTGAGCCATCGGCTTAATTTTTAAATTGGGAACCATTGCAAAGAAAAGAAAATATCAGTTATTTCTGTTCTTAAAAAAAAAAAAAAAACTAAAAAACTTACCTGTTAACTGTAATTAGTTCACAGTTCAACAATTAAAGTAACCAATTTAATTAAAATAACTTAAGACTGTCTAGGAATCTTTAATTATAATAATATTTCACTTTGCATCCATTTGCTAATTAATTCTCCTATAACAGACTATTTTTTCCAAAAGTTTTGCTTTTCTTCCAATAAATTTTATGTTTCTTCAACTGAAATCCAAGCCTGGTATTGCATCTGATTTACATTTGATTTGACTTTTCATTGAAATTCAAATGAAAAAGGACATCCTACGATTCACATCTGCTCTGCAGACTATAATTGTGTGCTTGTGTATGTAATTGTGCATCTCATTTTACTGCTACATTTCTGCTTTACCTGAATTTCTTCAGATCCATCTCTGTCGAAACAGGAAAGAGTTTATCGAGGCAGCAATCACCCATGTCTACTGCGAGCCAGGAGTTGCATAAAATATACCATTTCTGCTCTGTCTGTAAATCCTGCACAAGGACGTTGCCCACAAACCTGAAGGAAACAACAAACATTTTATCTCATGAAGTCAAAATGTTTTCATTTTGGAAATATTACATGTCAGCCCACAATGTGGTGTCACACGTTAGATTAATAAGTTAGAACATGTGGATTTTATGACGCCAACTGTTTATGTGAGAGTTAACAAGTGTATTGTGTATTTTCCAGGCACAAAGTTACTTGACTGTGCTATAAATCTATATACTGTATGCATTCATTTGTTAAAATGCTGTATCAAACATAATGTAAAAGAAATATGACTTTGCAACAGGACTCATTAAAATTGGTGCCTCTATCTCTTTGAGAAATTTTGTCTTCAGTACATTATTTTGTCTACAGAATTATATTTGATCCTAGAAATTTCGACATTTGAACTGAATGAATCTGCTTTATGTTTTAATAAAAATATGTATTCATAGCTAAAACTGTTATCTCTGTTGTACATGTATATATTTATTATACAGTCATGACATTAAACAGAGAAATTCTTATTACGGTAGTTCATCCTTTTTTCTTTCTTTTTTTAAAATATTTTTGTGATTTCTCACCAAGCAGGATGGTTTCCAGAATTGTTGTGCCACAGTCTGATGCCCTGCAGCTCTCCCAAAGAGGATGGTGTGGTCAGCAGGAACAAATCCACGGCTCCACGCTCAAACACGGGTTTCTTTGGATCAGTCAGGTGATGAGGTCTACTGTTTCCGTCTGCACCCAGAAGAGTGACTACAACCTGAAACAAAATACTGCATCACAAGAATCCTGTGGTTCTAAACTTTATTTGCACATAAAAACTTATAATTAACTTATTTCTCTTATTATTGTGATGTTTAACAAGTAGAAATAATTTGACTTAAAACAAAAGACATTTGGAGAGAAAAGAAAAATCCATGTTTTTAGTCAGCCTATGTAAACTTCTAGTTTCAATTCTACATATTTGTGCATTGTTTACCTTATTAATTAAATGTACTGAAATTAAGGATTTGGTTTTCAAATGTTATTTCAGTTGAAGATTTATTTATCTTTTTCAATTTACCAGAGTTAGAATTATATGCTCGGCAAATTGCTGTTTATTGCTTGTTAACATTCTTCCAGCAGCGTGACCTCAACTTATATGAACATATTGTTACACAAAATGAGCCCCCGACACAGAAACAAAAGTTCAGTCAATGTTTACCCTTTTTATTATTTCCACCAGTGTTTGATGCAGAATCTGGTCTGCTTAGCTTTGAAATGCTCTGGTGTGTTTCACAGATGGACACAGATAAAATGAAAGTGATGCTGACAGACAGAATGTTGGCCGGATGTTTGGGAAGCCGGGACTAAGCAGAGCTGAATCATGACTTGTTTACATGATTGCTTGTAGGCCATAAAGTGAGTTGGAGATTAAATGATTCGTTTGGGTTAAACTTTCGGCGTCTGAGATTAGTTTAGCTGATAGAAAATGATCTGAGTTTTTGAAGGAACAGGCTTAAAGGATGAAGCATGTCCTTATTATTTATGTTATTCAAAACCCCTGCAAATTAAATTTTCCAGACAGAAAATCAAAAACTTACATGCTTTTTAAGCAGCAAGTTAACTGATGCTGCAGCATGTATCTGCTGGAAAATACTTATTAATGATTCTTAATGGATTCACTAACCTGCAACACACAGGATTGTACTGTAGTTCTTTTATTTGTTTTCATTGTGTGCATATTACTAAGATAAAACTCTCTAAGAGACATTCCAAACAAGTTCCCAGATCATTTCTGAGAAAATTTTTAAAAATTGGTGTTTAAGATCCATTTATCCGAAATAAATGTACATTAATATTTTCACTACCTGAGAGGAGGTGGAAGCTCCTATGCGATGTCCAGTGCAAACACACAACAGATAGCGATAATTATCCATGGGGTCATTGTCCTCCAGCACTGTCCCCTTCACCTGCATGTGAGTAAAGTAAACTGATCACCAATCCATTCTTTCATTCATGTCAAACAGGGCTTACTTGCTAATAAAGGTTTCTTTACCTATCAGTAAAATAGCAATCACATACATAGATAACTTTAAATTCGGTATATGAGCAGGAGAAAATTCTAAATTTCAGGATGCTCTAAGTAGACTTTAGACATAAATGTTTTCATAAAGTGGCGTTGGCAGTGATAGACTTTACCTTGAGTGTGTCTTTGATGTCTTTTCTTCGTGCCCACACAACCACGAGGAGGTAGGTCACAAAAAGAGCCCCAACAAAGCACACAACCACTGGGTTCTCAGCAAAGGTCGCAAAAAGCTCAGCAGTGCGTGAAGGGTCGACAAGATTTGGAGTTACAAAGAAAGAGCTGCCAAAAAATGTGAGGTGGTTGCACAAGCACTGGGTGACTAAATGTGTGGTTTTGACACCAACCTTGAAGAACAAACAAACGTCATTATCCCAAAAGAATCTAAGCAGCATGGTATTCTCAAGATCTGCTTCGTAATAGTAAATAATTATACTTACTCTGCATCCAGAATCCTTCCAGTCCAATAGAGTCTCATTCCAAAATTTGCATGAGGATGTAATGGGGGTGATAGATAATGTGGCATTGATAGATTTCACACCTGGACCAACAATAGGCCTCACCACAAGATAATGCAATCCAGTGTTTCCCTTTAAATTTGTGGGATTAAGAAGCCATGTGTATCTTTCTTCTGAGTCAGACAAAAAACATATGCTCAGGTAAATCCCACAAATATCAGATGTGAAATATAAGAGAGGAAAACTTTTATTACCTTGAGTAGTTCCCGGAAGAGGCATCTCTGTCATCGCTACATACTTTGTGTCAGTAGGGTAATCCATGTAACCAAGGAACAGTTTGAAGGGTAAAGGATCCACAGAAGGCACCATCTTTAAAACATAAAATCAATCTAAAATTCTTTAGTCATCTACCCAACCACAGACATTTTTTGTATGAAACTTTTATATGGTAGACCAACAGAAGAGGCACATGTGGAAAAAGATTTAGATTTGTAAAATACTGTGGGTGGCGGAAAACTACATCTTAAGAGAAAACTGTAGATAAAAGAGTAACAAGTGAGGCAGTGTTCTGAATGTTAAAAAAAAACAACCCTACAATAATCATTGATATCAAATTATATGAAATGTATCTCATAAAAGGTTTTTCAGTCAAATCACTCAGCCCTACTATGGTCAGGGTTATAAAAGTATGTGAATGGTTATTTGCAGAGGTGATCTTTTAACCCACAATGAAATATCCATTGTATGTTCAGTACATAAATATCTAAGTGCACCTTTAAAAGCAGAGTGGAGTCGGCTGAGGGAACATCTATGGCTGTTGTGCTGGAGTTCCCAAGATCCAAAACTGAAGTGTTCACTTGTTCTCCAGCGGGCCTTGGCAACAGAATCTATGGAACCAGCCAAAAGCAAAAAACAGATGAAAAGAATATAAATATTTTACTGCCAAACAGCAAACTGTTCTTACTGGGTTCATAATGTTCAGCTGTAATTATATGTAAAATTAATTCACCACATTAATTACAGGTTATCAAGTGGCTACTTGATTTATTTCAAATGATTGTTTATGCATAAGTAGTTTAAACAGAGCAGATTCTGTGTACTTCTGCGATGGAATCATAAATAAACATAATAGTTTGTTTCAGATATTCCCATGGTTCTGATTAGAATAACAAGTGGAGTAAAATGTATTCATCTGTTTTGATTGGAATAAACTAAACAGGAAGAAAAATGTGCGCCATTTTCTTTTGACAGTTTTTGCATGAATAATTTGTGATCTTGTGACCCCTAAAACAGTACATCCTTGGACAGGTGTCAGGAACAAATGCAACACAATTTGCACATCAAGACTCTCAGCAAACCCAGGGTTGCAAAGCAGGTAGAAGTAGAAGTCTATTTTTATGTTATGGACTAAAGTTGAAAATCAAAACTGCCTCTTGTCTAATTTAAACACAAAACTAATTTCATTCTGGCAAATAAAATTTGGTTCTGAGCTATATTACCCAAGTTTGCATTTTATAGAGAATTATAATAAAAAAAACCTCTGTATAACTCTGAAATTACTATGAAAAACTCATACCCTTGCCACCTACAGGGTGGAAAAATGGTTTGCTTTTGCTTTGAAGGGAATTTTCTCTTTTTGAATTTGCTCTTCAGTGCATTTTCTAGTTGAAGATTGTGTGGCTGTGACTAAAATAGAAGTCCTACAACACAAATACTGCTCTTAAAACAGCACACCATTGTTTCAGGGTATCAGCTACAATAAGAAGGGCTAGTTTTAGGGTGCATTTATTCACATTTTCTATTACACTGATATAAACTATCTCATTCAAATAACAAGGAAAAGATAACAAAAAGTAACAATCCTTGCAATACTTCATTACCACAAGGCAAAAATGCTAAATTTTTTTATCCTTATGCTTTACAGGAATCACTTGTAAAACTTAATCTGATGTGCTTGGTTTGAGTGTTTCCACCAAAAGCTAGAATGTTTTAGTTTTTAAATCAGAGGGATGTAAACCTCTTTGGATCTAAAATAGGAATTTTCCTGGGGAGCACTTCAGAGAGAGTATAACACTTGCAAAGAGATGGAAAAATAAAAAAAATCTTTTCCTTCAGAAGTGCCAAAAAGATGTAGCAAACATTATTATTTTGACATGACTTGTTGAAATGCTAAGCTGAAAACCTCAGTTGACAAAAAGTATGGCTGGAGTCAAATTAGGAATAAGCAATTTTGGATTTGATTTGTTTTATTTAAAATCATATCAAATGTCCGAAGAGGATACTTGTCTCAAAAGTCCTCTCAGTTAGGTTTGTATTTTAAAATGTAATCACAGTTTCAAACAATTCCCCAATGCTGCACAGCTGCAACACTGACCTCAATATCTTCATTTAAGTTCTCCACAGGGATACCGGATCCATCTTGTTTTGTGAGGGACAGACCACCTATCAGTCCACTAATGTTTCCTTTCTTGTTCCAAGAAAAGGGATTTTTATCTAAACTCAACATCTGTTGTTGTATTGAGAGAGCAAATCAGGGTTAAATCTCATTTAAAGAAAGACATGTTAGAAAATTGAAGACCTCTTTGATCAAATGCGCACAGCATCTGGAAGACACCTGCTATTGGCTACACTCTGATTTCACATGAAACAATTATTTTTGTCTTACCCGGACATCCACTGGCTCATCTGATGGAAACATGTCAGATGAGAGTTGTGGCAGCGAAAACGTGGGCTGAGAACTTAAATTAGCACTGATGGACTCTTTGTGTAAACTCTCAGGGTTTACTCTGTAGGATAAGATCAGCAGACACATTAAATCTAGAGTTACGGTAAAAATAAAATGACTTCATTCGATTAATGGGCTTGAAACATGAGGAGCGACTAAAGTTGAGCATTTTTCATCATTCTTGTGTTGCATCACAAATCAGTTTATATATTTGAAGACTAAATTTCACATGATTGAATGTTGCCAAGTACATAGTCCCAATTTATAACACCTTTAAGTAACAAACTATATCAAACATTACTTAGAAATTTAACTTTGTGATTTGATGCCTTGAAATTGGCCTCTGTTTCTTTGAGGAGCTTCTGCGCTTTCCAGTTTCAACATGTCATCACAACAAAGCTCCTCAATGATGCCATTCTTTGAAGCATTGAAGCAAGGGGTAGTTCGTATGATAACCTCCGCAGTTTTGCAGTTCCACTAGGTGTTTGCTAATTCCTGCTGCCGCTAGTCTGGAGGAACTGAGTGATATATGGGACCTCTGTGGGATAGAATCTCAGCTGGAGACTGCAGCTCCATAGCAGAGCTTTGGGTAAATAATCAAGGATTTCTCAAACATGTATAAATGAGTCAAGGCAACACTACAATAACCTAGCATAAATCTAAAAAACATCAATTTTGCATAACATCCTCCTTTAAAAAATGCATGCCTCAGAGTTTAGAGTTAAAGTCAAACCTACCGATTGACAAACAAACTGATAGAAGGTTTTTGTATTATTATTGGACCTTCATTAACCGTCATTGTTTTCAACAAAGTGCTCTGTATGATCCCCAGAGCAGCAAGCAGAGCGTCAGAGATGTTTTTCTGTAAAAGATTAAACATGTTAGTTTACAAGGTTCTCCAAAACTGAGTAATACTGAAAAACATCGACCACTGAAACCAGACAGTATCTTCTGAACCGATTTTTCAGAAATGACCAACAATAGTAACTACTTTAATAATTAAAATCCACAGAAGTGTTTATGAAATCTGCCAGGTAGATGTTAATCCCCACTGCGTGGGCTTTCAAGTTGATGACTCACGTTGGAAGAATACTCCAAAATCATGCCCACTCCTTCCACAATGACGCTTGCAGCGGTGATAACATTTTCTTTGTCTTCAGCTGTGCTCACATTCATATCCAGGACAGATAAGCTGAGGTTGGCAAACAATGCGGCAGCATCAATCTGTGGAAAGATATCGACTCAGAGAACTGCAATCAGAGTGGGGCGTCTGAAGATTATTCTGATTAAATTTAATTGATTGTGTAGTTAAAATTTATAATTAGTGGCAGTGACATTTTTGTGTATCATAAGAATAATAAGTAATCTAATCTAAACTATTAAAGTTAAATTAGAATTATAAGTAATTTCTGTACATAACAGTGGAAACTATTCCAACTATCACACCTACACTTAAATAAAATCAGCCCAGAGATTTTCAACACTGTGTTACATCACCTCTATTTGCAGTAACGTAATGTAAAAGGATAACTGACAGAGGAGAAACTCATTATGCTAGATGTTATGGTGGGTGATGACACATACCAAACTGTTTAAGTTTAGAATTTAAAATGGTATAACTTTATTATTGAAATATTTGCAGCAGTGTCTGACAGATTGGTAAATTTGTTTCTGTTGTTTTTAATGTCTGCAAAAATGTAAAGCAGGAAAACTCAATATTTCTGGGACTGCTTGTTCTTACATCACTCCCAGAGCGTTTTAAAATAAAAAACATAAACCATCCAGACCAGACAATGTGGTGTGCCTTAATTTTACTCAAAGAACTAACAAGAAACATGTAAGATTTATAATATTTATGTTTTTTAGCTCAATTTATTGATAAGAAGGACAATGTAAAAGTAATATTTCGCCTTATTTTCTTTTCTAAAACATTTCTTTAATGGCTTTAAAGAACATTTGAACAGTAAGGTCCATGTCTGAAAGCTGCATCTCAAGAGCTCTCCAGAACTGGACTTGATGACTTTAGTGTTTTCAAACAGATCAACATACATGCCTAAGTATGAAGGAGCAGGGCAGCAGCATGACATTCACATTCCTTCAAATCCACCTTCTAACCTCAAATCCTCCAGATATTATTAGTAATTCATTGAAAACAGCCACAATTTAAACCACAAATCACTCTGCCAGCATGTGAGGAATAACTCTTACATATTTCATGTCCCTCAGTTTGACCTGCACAACCTTTGAAGACCTCACACTAATCTGCAGGATTTAACTTTTTATGGTTTGTCTAATGAAAAGTCTTACTGATGGTCATGGCCAAAGCTACCATCTGCCAGGCAGGGGACTCCAAACTAATCCTTCCACCTTAAAAAATTAAAGACTGGACAGAAAAGCTCTGCTGTGCACGAAGAGTAGATTTGTATCAATAGTTCTTATAATTGTGGTTCAAATTATTCTCTGAAAGAGTAAAATGTTTAATTACCTGTGCAGACAAGCTGAGTTCATCGTCTTTCTGAATGAGAGAAGTAAGTCCTCTGGCTACCACTTGAGTTTCTTCTGGAGTTTGTGCTGGAGATTCATTAACTATGCCAATCATCAAGTCCAACATCTTCTGTCTGAGCTTTAAAACCCAGAAGTTATGTATTTAGAAAATAAAAATGGCATTACATGAGATAAACACACAGTTATAGCCATGAACACATATTTGGGAGAAGTGCTAAAAAAGCAAGAGGCTTGTTTATTGAGTTAATTTATATGGTGGCAATTGACAGCAAATCTCTTACAGAAGAACATTTTTGAACACTTCCTGCTTCCCTCTGTTAACAAGTTTAATGAAAATGCAGATTTCTTTTCCCAGCAGTTCTTGGCACTTTCCCACTCTCCCTAAAGTATCATAAACTGCTTTAATGACCATGGTATCAGTGTGCTTGATTGTTCAATTAACTGGCCTGAACAACAGAGAATCAGTAAACAGAAAATTTAGAGATACCAGAGTCAACAATGCATATGAAACAATTCATGTTTCACTTTTCAAAACTGAGATAATCAATTAAATACATTTCCATATATTATTTTGTTGAAATACACCTCTCATCTAAAGAAATTGGGGCATTAATTATTCAAAGCTTCTGATAACCTCCCCACACCCTCCACCCCCCAAAACCAGTTTTACCATGATTGCTACTTAATGTGTTTCTAAAACTCTCTGTGAGAGTAAAATCCAGTATGATTTGTTTTATCACCACTTTATCCTTCATATTTCTGTTTTCATAATGAATGTTAATTTGGACATTAGAAAATGTCTACATAAATCTGCCTAACACAAATCCCTTACAGAGAGTTTACCTCTTGTCGATCTTCTTTTTCTGATTTGTCAGTTTTGCCGTTTAGATTTTCAGCCACGTTGTTAAAAAGTTCTCCAATAGAAACAGCTGATAGTAGACCTTCACTTTTCAGCTTATCCACAGCATTCAGTACCGCTGAGTCCAGACCGTCCACTGAGCTCGAGTCTGCTGCAGCATCCAAAACCTGTAAATAATGAATTAACTCAATGAGGTCAAACGTAAGGCGGGTTAGGGGGGGGGTCAAAATTAAATAAATAACTATACCATAAAATACATATTAAATCTACCCTTTTAAATAATTAATTTAAGTAATAAAATGTCCTTTTAAAGACAACTTTTACTTAAACATTTAATTATTTCACTGTGTATTTATTCATTTCATGGCTCCTGATGTATTTAATATTTAATTATTTTATGGTAAAATGTATTATTAATAAAGTATTTAATGATTTTATGATACATTTAATATATTTTATAGTACATTTATTTATATGAATAAATCTATATAAATAAATAGATTTATGTAAATAAATTGATCATAAATAAATATCAAACTTATTTAAGCAGTTAAATGTTTATCTCTTTAAAAAAATAAATATAGATATAAGCAGATACACAATAGAAAATATTTATATATTAAAACAATTTAATATTTATTTTATATTTAATTTATATTTAAATAAAAACACTTATTTAAATAAATTAATAATTTAAATTATTTTTTTTAATAAAAAAGAAAGTAAATTTAATTAAGCTTTCTTTTCACCACCTGCATTCTGCCTTTAACAAACCTGTGTGGTTAAAGTGGTGCTAACTTCATAGCTTCTGTTTTTTGCTG
Organism: Gambusia affinis; assembly: GCF_019740435.1. Classification (NCBI taxonomy): domain Eukaryota; kingdom Metazoa; phylum Chordata; class Actinopteri; order Cyprinodontiformes; family Poeciliidae; genus Gambusia; species Gambusia affinis. The sequence goes on from NC_057878.1 coordinate 24,135,840, forward strand.
TTGCTGTTATGAGGAGTTTGTTCCCAGCGCTGCTATCTCCGACAGGAAGGTACAGAATCCTGACTTCTCCGTTTTTACTGCACAGCAGATGCTTTTCTGATAAAATTAGAAAAAAAAAAAAAATAGAAACTGGTGATGGTTGATATAAATTTCATCAAAATGTGCAACTGAGTTAAAGATAGATAATACAATATCAGTCAAAGTCAGCAATTACTTACTCTTTGTCTTAAAACAGTACTGACAATTCAAACATGGCTGGGCACCAGAGCACGTTATGCTGTAAGGATCAAGTATAGTTCCAGTTGATGGTGATATAGTGCATGAGAGGCTTTCAGAAACCTCAGTGGTTGGTCTGGAAGTTGATGCACTGTGAGAAGTAAGAGCCACTGTAGTGGTAGGTGTGCTAGCTGTTACAGCTGAAGGTGTTGCTGCTGAAGTAGTTGCTACTGAAGGTGTTGCTGGTGAAGGAGTTGCTGCTGAAGGTGTTGCTGCTGAAGTAGTTGCTGGTGAAGGAGTTGGAGCTGGAGGAGTTGCTGCTGAAGGTGTTGCTGCTGAAGTAGTTGCTGGTGAAGGAGTTGGAGCTGAAGAATGTGCAGTTGGTGTTGCTGCAGGGCTCCAGGTTGTCATGCTAGCCTCTGTTGTTTCTGGGTCACTGCTTGGATCAGGAAGATCTGTAGATGGTTCTACCGGTATGATATAGGTTTTGTATAATAGTTTCTCATCCACTTTGGAAAGAAGAAAATTTCACAATTAAAATTAGTTTCTTTTACTACTCTTTGACATGTTCCCCTACCCTGACTGATAACATTGAACAATGACATAATTTTGATATTTTTTGCAAATTATGGTTTTAACTGGGATGCAAACTATCAGATTTCAGTTGAGTTTCTGCACCCAAGCTTTTATCCATCTCCACAGTCTAAAGTGAAATTACAGAAATTGAAAGTATTTATTCTGCATTATTAAATCTGCTTTGTGAACATGATGGCATCACCACCATACCTAATAGTGGGTACATTATTCTTAGGTTTGAAAGCCAAACAGCCTTCTTTTAAAAATGTATTCACTTTCAAAGGCTTAGCAAACATTTTTGATGATTCAACATGACCAGAAACTGTTTACAGGACAAAAATTAAAGAGCAAAAAAAATGCACACCTGAATAAGTGAGCACAACAGTGACATTCTTCTGCCTTTGTGATGCGTACTTAATATATTTTTTGTCAATGACATATTCTGTTGCCTTCTCCTTTTTTTCAACGAGAGGATTTTGATTTGCATCATTGTAGCAGTCAATTATATCTTTCTGTGAAGAAATGAACATTGTCATTTGTTTAGTCAGTGGATATTATTTTTTTAACTGCTCATAAATTTGTAACTCATGCATATCTTATGAGACTTACTTGGTTTGAACCCTCAATGAACCATTTATAGTCTAAACAAGTACTGCACTCCATTTTAACTTTTGCGTCTTTGGATTGCAAAGCTGGGCTGCAATTATCAATGCAAGTGAAGCTGTGATAAAAAAAAAAAAAAAAATCAGAATAATTAACTTGGATGTCCTTAACCCTAAGCTCCTATATATGTTTGTATGTTATGTAGAAAAATATTTAAAAATATATTCATTTAAAAAACTTGACTAAAAAGTCATTACAATAGTTACCTAAAACAAAATGATTTGTGTTTACTATTTTCTATATAATCACTCCATCTACTTGTTACAATAACCAGATAATGACTCAAAAGAAGAATAGAAAAAATAATCTGATTTGTAATTTGTTGCTCCGTGTCTTATACTTGTGATCACACAGATGATAAATGTTTTTCCCAAATTCATAGCTGCTGAGTCTGGTGGAAGAAAAATTATGAAATTATTCCTCCTACTGCTGTAGAAATAGAAAAACTGATCTGTTTCTGGCACAGAATCAGGCTGGAGGGATCTCAATGAAGGGAATTCAATTGCTTTTGCTCTCAATCATGAAAACAAATGTTGTAAGTTTCTTTTTGGGAGCAGGTGATAAAAAAAGAAAGCAGTGGTGGAAAAACACAAGCAAAAATGCATAATTCTTTAAAAATAAGTCTTAAAAAATTAGAATATTAAAATAAGTTCATAATTGGCTGATTAGGATCCAATTATCTGAGAAATCTAATAAATGAAAAATTCTTGCTTGGCGTAAGTCACTAATGTTTTGGGATACGAATAATGCCAATGATCACTGAAGTCACACAAAATTATTCACTTAAAGTTCTCAGATAAAACAATATTTCAATAAAAAGAGCAGAAATAAGAAAAAAGTAATAAGATATTTCTTTATAATTTCTGCACTTATTTTTTGCTTTGTACCAAACCTTTTTAATCCGTGCAAGAGATTTATTTTGAAAATTAAAAATTTCATTGTTTAACTTAAAACATATTTTTGTTACCTCAACAAAGTTGTTATTTTTGGTCATTGGCTTAATTTTGGGGATTTTGCAAATGAATTAATGTCTATGATGATATTCTATTCATTGTGCAATAAGAAATCCAAACTGTTGTTTATGTTACATCTAACTAAATATGTTCCTATATGAATGTCATAAACAAAACTTATTAAAATACTTTTACAGCTAATAAACATTGATTTTTTTTCTTGGTTCTAGTACCTCACTCGATCCGATTCGTCTAAAGCCGGGGTGAGGGTGATGCAAATGGATTTCTCTATTACATTATTTTTTTTCACCTCAAACTTCAATGTGTATTTATAAAAGTTTAAAGGATCTGGCAGACAATTTCCTGGAATGATTTGTCGTGTATCTTTGGATTCTGGTTCACATTTACAGTTGTCACCTGTAAAGAAAAGTTGTATCATTAGCACCCACATAGACTTAACACACAAATTATTCCTAACCTGGGCAGATTTAAGCTAATTAAACAAAGATTGTTCAACAAATGTATTCATATTATAATTCCACAAGCCAAAAAGAGTGCAACTAAATATTCTGTGAATTAAAAACCTTTTTTTTTTTTTTTTGCTGACTGTGTCCAGCAGGAGAATGTTCGACCATTATTTAGTGACCTTAAATTCAAATAATTGTTAAAAAAAAAATGTAAGTGGCCTAGTCAAAGTTGGAACTTCTATCCAAGTGGGAAGCTGTAGTATGATATTAAACAGGTAGTATGTGGTTGAAAAAAACTCAATATGTAGAAGGAGTGAAAAGAGTGATTGGTGGTACAGCCAGTTATTAATTAGGTTTTTACATGAGACCAGGCTGTTTTGGATTTGGTTTATGATCTAAGAGAATATTTTAATTAAAATACAAGGTGACCAGTGAGTCAAAAGGTAACACTACCTTAATGCTTTTTCCTTCTTCTTCCTCTGCTAGTTGTAACCTAATTTTAATCCGAGTTGGAAATACATGGGTCTTATTAATATTTAGTAGCTAATACATACAAAATTAAAACTAGATATCCTTTGGTTTTCATATAATATAAGTATTTGTACAAACAAATCTATATATTTGTTTTGATTCCTAGCATTCCTTTCAAAAGTAATATAAAACTACAAAACAAAAATCTTACTGCATGTCCACCAAACATTTGTCAAACTGGAATCGCTTGAAGAAAGTGTTATTGTTGCATTTGTCTGAGTCACTGAATTCGAAGGAGTTGCTATAATTTTCCATGTGTTGTCTGCAACTTGTGCACTCCTTTTCCTCTGAAAGTAAACACAAGATGTATATTTACAGATTGTCCTGAATATTCCCAAATACTAAAAACTGTCTGTTGTAAAGTAAATTACCATTTTCTTCTGAAAGATCAACAAGTCATGAGGACTGTTCAGATCCATCAATGAGTTTTCATCACAGGAGCCAAGCACTTCCACCTCCACAGAGGAAAATGCATTCCACGCTTTAATCTTCACCTGGACAGATCCTATAAAACATCCCCAAAATGAATACCAGTAAATTCATATTTGGCTCAGCTTTTCACTCTGGAAGCCTTCCCTTTTTTTATCTACCTTGAATTGGGTGACTGATCTGAAAAACGTCCCTTCTTGTACTCATTTCTCTAGTTTCAGAAAACGACCCATTTTCTCCAGTCAGTGAAATCAGGAGCAGGATGGGTTCTCCACGGTCAAGTGAAACTTCAAGAGTAATGAAGCCAGAGCCAGAACAATCATCTGTCTCTTTCAGCAGACTGGCCCGAAGCCCGGCTAGCTCTTCCAAGACACAAACCTGAAGCATATGTAGAATTACAAATAAAATTATTTTGTTATGTTCACATTTTCTCAGCAGTATGACAAGGATTTAAATTAACTCCTTAGGAAATCAGTACACAGTTTGCCAAAAAAGCACTCAACACTAACAATTAAGCCTCTAAGACAGTTTTAGAAAGAACAAGTTAGTGTAAAAAATATGAGGGTTATAAATGCAAATCAAGACGTCTTTAAAAACAGCTGCCTCAAAATTCAATTTGGAAAAAACTGCAATTAACATGAAAAAGAAAACCCACACAAATTTAATTACTATTAATAAAACGTAATTTAACCTAATTATTCAGTGAAATTAAATGTTTTGTGACAACAAAACATTTTCTTTTCACAAAACATAATTGGTTTATGTAGGCCTGAGATGACCATGGCAGAAGGTTGATCTCATACCTGGTGATTCTTTCCTGTTATTGGTTCTGCTTTGATATATTTTTCTGATCATTGTCAATAATGATCCATTTTCTGGTAAAGGTCACCAGATTTTTTATTTAAAATTTTCTGGTATTTGATTCCACAAGGTCTGACATAATTGCCAGGGTTTTTGGAGAGGTAGCAGGCCCACATAATGATAGATCCTCCACCATACTTAATATTGTCAGTGGTGCAACCAAACCATTGGCAACCTATACAGATAGTTTTTTTAATCTAGCCTAAATTGAATGTTCCACCATTTCAACACACCAAAATAAAACTCCCAAGTGCCGAATATGTCTCATTAGACTTTGTGATGCATCTTTAACTGTAATATTTTGAATTTTTTTTCACCTCCTTGCTCAGGTGAACTCAAGCCCATCCTCACAGCCAAACACTAGAAGACTTTCACCTCTGCGTCATATTTATAAATCAGGAAAACCAAACACATAGATTGCCATCTAAAATTAAGAAAAATTCAGATCACCTTAAACAATAAGGATTAAATTTAAATATGTTAAAGGATTACTGTTGAGATAATGAACACCACAGGATTTAAGTGCAGAAATCTAAACTGAGGGATTATTAAAATTAAAACGCTGATGAAATTCATGTGTGGTTATGGATCCATGGTGAGTTTGCGGATTTGCCACCGACAGGCTGATTTGATTCAATAATCAAAGCAATCAATTTATGTCCTTTTAGAAGCAAGATTGTGCTATTTTGCTGCCTTATCAGTAATTTGCTTGTTTTTATTACCCCAAATAGGGATAAATAAAAAACAAATTATATGAAGAAAAGGTTAAATTAAAACTAATACCTCAATTAGGACTGTAATTAAAAAAATCAGGGTGTTGATTGCAAAATTATGAAGAAAACATCAAGCTTAGGAGCATTTATCACCGATGTACCTGAAGGTCTGAAGAAACTACTGGAAAAGTCACCAAGTTGGATGCATAGAGAGTGAGCTTGTGACAGCCAGGCCCGAGCTGTTTCACCGCTTCTGGGCTCAAAGTGACGTTGTGGGGAATATTTCCTCCAATAACATGTAAGCCGCCTAGCAGTCTGTCATTGATTTGTATTCTGTAGGCGACATTTGTTCCTGAAAATGGGAAAAATACATTCATGGTGACCAACAGTTTAACACAAAACATACACTGGGAAAAACATAATAGCTCAAAAAACCTTCCTATATCTCAAGTAGAAATATTAAATTAGGCAAGATGACATATGTTTTATTATTTTCACTTTCTTTCCTACCTGCTTTTACTTGTATTTGAATGTGAAACGCTCCACCATGCATGGCTTTGCAGTCGATTTCATAAAACGACACATTTCCAGCAAAGCATCTGATGGCACCAATCTCTGCAACAGGCTCTTCGATGGTAATTATCTCCTGTGCTGTAATGTTTCTTTCACCGTCGGTGCATTCAAGCGCCACAACAAATGTACTAGGATGGGTGTACTTATGTTCAACACTGCTCCTCAACCTGAGAAAATTCATGCATTCACAGGCAGAAGAAAGGAGAGACTTTGGTGTGGGCCTTTTGGGGGAACAAACAAATTTAAATAACATATGGTGAAAACGGTACTAAAAATGCAAATCAGAGTTTTAAAAATGGATACAATGAGTAAACCTAAACTAATAATACTCTACTTCATTACTGAAACCAAAGCAGGGTACATTTCATATTCAAGGTAATTCAAAGTGCTTTACTTTCAATTAAAAAGTGAGCATGAATAAAAACACTATAACTGAATATCACAATATGAAATAAAGATTAAAATGCATGACATGTTTTCATATTTGGTGACAACTAAAACCATAATTAAATGTTATATTAAGTTTTCCGACAAGTTGGTTGTTAATTAAACTCAAGTTGGTTCAATGTTTAATGTTTTCACGTGTTTATCTTACAATGATTAGCAATAAAGGCTGAACAAATTATCCAATTGACTGAATAAAAATGCAGGAAAATCTCAATAATCCTGGACCACTTAGAGAAATAAGAAGAAAATTTGTCTCATTTGACGCTAAATTTATGTGGAATCTAAAAGTTAATTCATTTTCATTCGATTTATGCTAAATTAATACAAGCATAAAATAGATAAACATATTTGCATAAATCTCTGGCAGGTCTTGGGAGAGAGTGAAAAGAAAAACAAGATGAACTGACAGAGGAAATGCTGACAGCTGTGTTTTGACTATACAAGCTGGTGACTGAAGAAAACTGGAACACTGAGGAGATTTTCTGGACAAATGATTTTGAGTAAAGCAGTCAAAAGTATCAAACATACATCAAGGATAATCCCATTAACACTGAACATTTGTGTTCATTGGAATTTGTTTTATTATTCAGTTTTCTGTAGTGAGTCATTAAAGCTAATACTTACCCATTTAGACCATGCAGATGAAAAATGTGGCCATCTCCAGTCTTTAACTTACAGTTCTCCCATGATGTTTGGACATGCCATTTCATTTTAATGGTGATGTCATCATAAACAGCAGCTACATTTGGCACTGACAATGTGATTACTGAAGATTTAAACAAAGTGAATATATACAAATTGGCATAAAGGGCTCAGAGGCAGAAACTAAACACAAATATTTCAGGTAATTTACATTAAGTAAGTACAAAATGTCTTCTTAAAATACCAAATGCTCTGCTTTAATGTAAGACAGTAAAAGGTATTTCAGCACTTCGGTTTTTCTGCATCACCAAAGAAAAAAGGAGGAAAGACATTTAAATATTCCTCAGAACTTTAAGTGTAACCAAGATGTTCTGTTTAAAAGAACATGACGCAACGCCAGCAGTCTGTAGTAAATACGCTATACAGGATGTGAGCAAAGGTCTCTCTTTCACATGTTCTAACTCCACTGAAAAGTCAAAGGAAAACATTTGATCATCTGAAAGCAGTGACATGATTCTAATTTTAAACAGTTTTACCCCAATTAAAATTTATTTTGTTGCGCTTTTCAAACAAATAATCAGAGTGAGTCAAGGAATTTCTGAAATGCCAAAAAAAATTTCATTCCAGGCCAGCAGGGGGCTCTAAGGAGTTGCAAAGTTTGTAAATAAGCTGGACTGACAATAAACATGAATGATCTAAAAAATGCAGCTTTATCTCTTTCAGACTTATTTTGTAAACCTAAGAATGCATTAGTCTTGGAAGTACTTAAGCAACAATGAGGTTTAAAACTGGAATCCCTGCCAGAGTTGAATATATATAGCGACCTACCATCCTTGCAGTGATAGTCCACAGTCAGGTAGCTCTTCTGCTCAGGGCAAAGGTCATCAAATGAGCCCATGACTTCACTGATTCTGCAGATTTGATGTTCTTTACAATGAGCTGGGAAACATACAAGAAGCTCCAGATGCTTTTTACCATCACACACAAAGGAAGGTTAAACAATAATCGAGAAAATGTCTTGAAATCTGTCAGGTTAAAGAAAAGGCTGCTGCATGAGACATTAAGTTAATTTTGGTCTCCAATCTGTAATTATTAAGAAAAATGCTTGCCAACATGGTGGGCTGAATGACTATAATAACAATGAAACTATTATGTATTTCATTTAAATAAGTCCTAAAATCATTGTGACTCAGAAACACACAATAAACCTTTAGTTATTCTGGGTTTTTCAGATTTTTAATCTTACCAAAGTTGCTGAGATAATTATTTGAAAAACATGAGTTTGAAAGAAATAGAAAAGTAATTAAATCAGACAATAGCACAATTAAAATACTAATCTCTTCAACTTTTTCCACATTTTGTCATGTTTCAACCACAAAGGGAAGTGTTTTTAATAGGGGTTTCATTAAATGGAGCAACAAAAGTCATGCATAATTATAAGGTGCTAGAAAACGGTGCATGGTTTTCACATTTGTTTTATAAAGTCTGATATTGTGTCATGTACATATATTTAGCCCTCCTAAATCACCCAATTTTAAATGCAATCACCGCTACAAAGTAGCCTGATGTGAGTTACATTGTATGAAGAATTTCAGTGAAGATAAATCTTGTCACAAACTCTAATTTAGGTTGAGGTCTGGATGTTGACAGGATTCTTCCAACACTGGCTCATGCTTTGATTCAAAAAATTTTTCATTATCCTTCACAGAATAGCTGGGATTCTACAGAGGTTAAAGTACATATACACAGAGTCTGATTACTAATTATTTCTAAATTTATTTGGCTGCACAGGATTTTATTTAGCCATATAAGTTTAAAGGAGGCTGAATATAAAATGAATGCCAAGACTTTTGGAATTCAATTTGAAAAAAAAAAAGTCTGATTACTCTTCTGTAGTCACATCATAATATTGCTATGATCGATAGCACAAAGTATCAATGAAATACACAAATAAAGCTTATGGTTGCAATGAAAAAAAAAAGAATCAAGAAATCGATACAATTTTGTACTGTAGTCTACAACTATTCTGATAGCTGCAAAATCAAAGATAGCTTTTGCAGCCATTTTTGATTTGTTTGAGGTCTGAACGTTTCGATTCTACAATGACTCAAATGTAGTTACATGCAGCAGCTTTATTCATCAATATTAATATTTAATTTACACAAAGAATGACTCGAAAGGTACCACAAATAATATGTCTTTACATGTTTTCATTATTGCCAGAGTGGAATCTACTTCCATTTCTATTTTTGAAAAAAGTTCAACCTTTTCTTGCAAAATTTTCTTTTTATCCTTACTTTAAATCCTAATCTTTTAAATGATATGTTGGTTCTATATATCTATATATGTAAAATTATAAGTTGTTTTGTAATATAACTGTTGCAGCTCCATACAAGTTTTATTTGGTAAAAACGTCTCTTTGGGTTGTAAAGGTTGCAGACCTCTGGTGTAGAATATTAGTTCAACACTAAGAGAGATGTTCCTGCTATCCATCTCTATCCTTAATGTAGTCTTTATCCTACTGTAAGCCAGCTGAATGAAATGTTTTGAGCTGGTGACAGAAGCTTGTTATTGATTTAACCCAGGTATTGTTGATGGAAGTCATGAGTGTTTTTCTCTTTTGCAAACATTAAATGAAATGTATTTATCTTCCCTGACAAAGGATGAAATATGAAGATACTTCACAACTGAGGAAAGCGGGAAGATGAATTCATAGATATTCTTCCTCTGTCATAGATTGCATGCATGAGTCAATATTTTAAATGAGTAGATGGGTGTCATTCATGTATTTCATATATGAGGCTTTTATGCAACAAAGGTTTTCTTCTGGAAATGTCCTAACGGTCCATTACTCCTTTCAAACATGTCCAGCATGAGACAATGTGTTATTTGTGATAAGGAGAGCAAACATTACATTCAATGATGGATTGAATTTCCTGTTTGCATCTATCCGGAACCCTTTAAGAGGCATTAAATTGGTGTTTGTTTTTCCTTTTCTGAGCTTGGCTGGTTAAATGAGAAGCTAGAATTGTTACACAGTAAAGATCGGTTTTAGCCTGCCTGACGTAAAATGCAGAGACAAACATTAACGTCCATTTAAGAATTAATTTATTTGAACCAGACAGATTATATTTTACCTCTAATGGAGGCTGCCACATCCACCCGGCTGCACCTATGCTGCATGAATGTTGGTGTGTAGAACCTGTGTCGACAGTAATGAATGTTGTCGCGACCGAAGACAGCCCCGTCTATCATTAACACTTGACCAGACTCACATTGCAGAGTGGTGTTGTGACCTAAACATGCAATTCTTCTTCCAGGTTCTGAGAACAAGAAGAAAACACCTTAAGGAGGTGGTTAAAGAGTGATTGAGAATGCTGCTTTGCTCAAAGTGTGACTCATAATCCATACCAAACTGACAGATGAAATGCATGCTTTTGTTGCAGTCTTTTGTGGCTTTCCAGTGAAAGCCTGAGTGTCTCAGTATGAATCCACAAGCTGCATCTGGCTGTGGGACGCTCTGCCACTTTGAGAAAGTGAGAGGTGAACCATCCAACCAAGAGAGAGGAGGACCTGAGGATGAAGCAAAATGTTGATGAACATGCATAAAAGTTAAGGTTCTAAGTTTTGCAGAAGTTCTCTATTTCAGTTCTAAGATTAAAAAGGACAAAAACATTTGAAAAAAGAAAATCGGTGTATTCAAGAATGAGAATCTTTCTTGAATACGACACAAGCACTTTGTGCATTTTGACAGAGACAATAGACGTTTATTTTCAGGGATGATTTAAATTGACCCCATTCATCAGAAGAGTTAAATTTCTGGGAAAACAACAGCATTGCCTTTCTCTAAAACTAAAGTGAGTGCTGGTTTCCCTGGATCAGTTCTTGGAATATTATTTTTCATCCGTATCCTCTCGGAACAATATGGATGAATGTTTCAGGGGAAAAAAATTGGCTTTATTTCCCAGAAAACATCTGGAACTTAAGATTTGTAGGCCACAGTACATGGTAAGGCTCCACGGTTCATCCTGATAATGTATTTTTTCCTGTCTTTGAAGACACTTTGCACATTTTAAGGTGTTGGAACATGCAGCTATTGGTTGCTGTTTGCAAGTACTGCAGAAGATAAGGAACAATATTGCACCTTAATGTATTTTCTTCCTTCTATTCTCCTAGACCATACTAAATACAGGTATGAAAAATTACCAGCACAGATGTTATCTGTAAATCATATGTGTGTAAGTTTTTCAGCTCAAACATAAAGCGGAAGATCAGTCTCAAAATAACCTAAGTTTAAAAAAAATATTAATGCTATACAGATTTTCTAAGTTATCAGACTTATTTGACTTTTTTCCAGATGAATAAAGCAGGACAAATATGTAAATAAAACCACATTCTCCACTAATTCTGCAAAATTAAAGTTTATGTAATCAAAGAAAAAATAGATAAACAAATTTAATAAAGTTTATAGGCTAAATTGGTACAGAAAAGATAAAATTCATGCACTTGTCGTATTACACGATAATGGATATGTATTTTTAAACAATTCAGTAAATTAACATATATCAGTGAAAATGAATTAATTCTGTTTGAAAATGTGCAAAATAAACTCAGAACTAGTTGAGGGTGAATTTGTACAACACTGAAGGTGGCTTGTAAGTGAATTCATTCAGGAAAGTGCAAAAACATATTTTTGAACATTATTTTGAAATTAAATATTGGATTTGCCAGATAGGTTTATTCTTTGAACATTTTGATCTTGGTACACATGTAAAATCTAATGTTTTCCTCTAGTGAGACTCATGAAGTCAAAGTTGATGTTCTTCAAACCCAACTGATTTATACTGTCCTAAAGCAGGATAGTTAATGAATCTTCAGAAAAACCACTGATGATGCAGCTGCTGGTAGAGTTCTGTTTACCTTCCTCATTCACAGAAAACTGCGGCTTTGGAGTTCCGGACGGTGCCAGTCCAAGCCAAATGTCCTTTTGAGGGTCTAGATGTCTCTCGAAGAAATTTTGAGTTTCTTTATCTGGGATGTAAGCGAGGTGTCCTCCCCTCTCCTCACACCAATCTTCAGCTCTGTGAAAAGGGAGCTGCTGACCCACAAGCTCAAAGCAGGACCCTTGAAATACCGTCTGGTCCTGCGGACATGAAGCTGCAACTCCCACATTATTCTCAATAGAAAGCTGACAGCAGAGTGTCAACAGGACCAGCATGTGCAGAACTGCCCAGCACATCTGACCCATTTTCACTTTAAAAATAAAAAATTTTGGTCTCCCTGCTTCTCCGTTAAAGTTTCCAGAGGTTTTACAGCAGTACTTTTCTCTTCTTGTTCACTCTCCTGTGTGACATTCTGCCTTTTAATGGGCCTGACCAGCATCTCTGGTCCATCTTTTCCTGGTTTTTCTGTTTGCCTAACATTCAGAGTCACTCAGAAACCGATGATTGCTTTGCCTTTGTGCACACATGGGAAGAAAAGAACACCATCAGAGCAGTTTCAGTCAGACAACAACAGCACACAATAGTTGAGGTTGGGTTTTATTTGTAACTTTATAAGTCAAAGGTTTGCTGTGTCTGTTTTCAGCCTGATTAATAACAATTTTCTTTGGAAAACCTATCTATCACAATTTTTTTTTTAAATGATAAAAGTATAATTGTTCTCAATTTATCTATGAGGTGGATTTTATTTTATCAACTTTGTGCTTGTTGGTCCATTTTTTAAAAGCTCAGTCCATCTTCAGAATGTGTAATAACTGTGTGTAGAAATATTTAAGCTTTAAATTTTTTTCTGTTCTTTTATACAACACATCGTTCATATATTTTTGATTTGCTATATTTTTTTATCTTGCGTTAAAGTCATCTTCAATTAATTACAAGTATAGACAAACTTTCAGAGAAAGTCACTTTTCATAAAAGTAAAACAAATGTAAAATGTAGCTTCCTAGTCAGCCTTCTATGTCTCTGTGTTTGTTCACTTCTACTGATTTCAATCTCTTAAGCCTGTTTTGTAATGAAAAATATAAAACTAGATTTGTTTCTACTGGAGTTATTACCCTGAGCTTAGCTTAGGTTTCTAAGCTGAGCTCAGGTTTTTGTAGAACTGCGAAATAAGAGTTTTATCAGCAACAAAACTCTTATTTTAAACTTGTTGGTCAAACAGTATTCAGCTATGCAAAGGAAATTTAAAGGAACCAAAACTGAAATGTTTTCTTTGACTTTTATAACAGTGCTGCATCTATGGAGCTTAATTGGGGCCATACGTATCTCCCCTACTGACCACAAATCAAATAGGAAACACTACTAGCGCAATATGACTTTCATCAAGAGGAAAGTGGTAAAAGATGAAGACTTTCCTAAGTTTCCACATCCTGTTTACACCTAATCAGCCTGAAGCAGTGTCAATGCTCCATGTAAACATGCAGATGCTTTTGTTGTTTCTCTCTTTAAAACTTTCTCCACTTTTGCAGCTTTTTTGAGGCATAATATTTGCAAAGTAGAAATATGATTTAACCATCTAGATAAAACTGTGAAAGGAGATTGTTTCCAGGTTGAATAAAACTACAAATATTTCTGCTCTCTGGTTAACACATCTGATTCACAGTCTCTGTCTAAGATCAACTACAATGGAGACACATGTTCATGGACTGAGCTCAAAGTTGACATATCAGAAAAGCGAATGGGACCTTTTTGAATATCCAAACAATACTATTAATTATCCTCAGTATCCAGGGTGGGTTACAATGAAGGAATGGGAGCAGGATTGTTATTTATCTTCCCAATCTTTCCCACTTTGCTTTGCTCATATGCTCTACCTCTAACACTGCCAAGAGGAAAACCTGCTCAATTATTTTTGTGTTTGCTCTTTATGGTTCTGTTATAGATGTAGCAATCAATATATAACTTAAATTGCTTCATGTGCATTGAGGAGCAGTCAGCAACAATAAAACTAATTAGGTTTCCTTTTAAGAGAAACAAACATTTACCAAAATGAAACCTACTACTCTAAAAGCTCACTAGAAAGGAATAAAATTTAGTTACGGAAAAGCATTTTTTAAAAATAATTGTTAAATCCAAATCATCATGGATATTATTTTAAAGGGCTGATTGTGACCTGTAAGTTAAACTCTCAGTGTGCCTTAAAGATCTAAATGAAGATGATATGCTGGCTTAAATGAATAAATTCTTGTCCATTAGTAGAACTTGAAGTCATGTCCAGAAAATATATTTGGCCTATTGTTCCCCATCCATTGTTAAAATGAATGACGTCCGTATTTGGTTCTTGTAATTAGTCATCAGACCCTCTGGGGAAAAAAACACAAAGATTTTCCATTGAACTCTGATATAATGATTTCACTGGAGGCTTTGACCAATAAAAGGGAGAAAAAAAGAGAGAATGAGCCTCTGGAAACACCTCCTGTGGTTCATCCACTGCAAACATTGCTTGGATCAATCAGTGCATTGAAAGCCGTATTGCATCACTTTAACTGTATCATTGACTGCACAGCAGGTTTGAATTTAACAGGGCAACAAAGCAAGAAGAGCTGTATCTGCAGTTTTCAGCCATTTAAAGTTTTGTTGTCACTAAAAAAAATCAAAAACAAAAACAAAATAATAATAATGAAATACGTATATAATCCCATGGTATAGCATGCTACTTCAATGTGCAGGAATCAGAATTTGTTACCACTGATTTCTCTTTAAATCTTTCTGATAAAAAAAACAAAAACAAACAAACACATTAAGAGAGAACTTTTATTTTCTGGTTAAAGGTAGACTCTTTGTTCGTCAATATGACAGTGCTCAGATAAAACAGGAATGGTAATAAACATCACTTTGCATTTGACTCTTTAGCTTATGACATTTGATGCCTGTTTCTACGCTGCTTTCGCTTCATTATCAGCCACTCAAGCTGCATGAATGTAATTCCTGAAGCTGGATGTTTGAGGTAAATGAACGCGCTGTGGACTAAAATAATGTCACCAGCAGCAGGTTTATGCACCTCTATGTGCTTTTTATAAATGCCTTTCTGTCTCTTAGAAAAAAAAATCAAGAGAACAAATTTGTTGACAAGATATATAAAACATTTCTGAGCTGCCTCAGTGAATGCCTTTCTTCTTAAAGGCCTACATTCATAGATGAGTCCGTCTTTATATCTCCATTTCATCCCCAGCACAACTACCTCGGTAAACATATAATTTTTCACCCATTTGTTATACAGGTTAAAAAATTGTGTTGCATTTTTGTTGATATTGTTTTTTGTTGCTACAATGCTTTCTGATGAGTACATCATTTGAAAGCTTGTTTTGTTTTTCTTTTGCTATGAAAAAACAACCAGAGTACAAAATAGAGAAAGGTCATAATAGCCAGAGCCTTTCACCTGAATTAAAAAAAACTTTAGTTTGAATGTTCTTCTCTCCTTCTGTAAAAGCTCTTAATTATTTGGACCTTGTTTCAGTGGGATTTTTGTATGAATGTACCAAAAAACTTTGTTCCTCCTCATTAAACAGTTTAATGATCAAAACAATTAATAAAAAGAAAGTTGGGTGTTCTTGTATTTTTTTCTCCCCTTGCAGTGCACCACCATAACAATGTTGTCTGCATGAATATGGAACCTAAATTGGTAAATTAAGTAATATCTTTATTTGTTTAAATACCATTTCTGTTTTTCAAGAGAAAAATTATTTTGACTTTAAATTATAATATTATTGAAAGTCCTTTTATTTCAGAAATTCCATCACTACGTGAAAGACATTATATAGATTGATTGTGTAACCCTTATATGTTTGTCTCAGTTCATGACAAACACACTCAGGTTCACAATATTTATTCCAACAAAAGAGGAAATCAAGTCAACCCAGCAGCTTCTGCACCGATACATTGAATAAAATACAATAAATAGACAAGCTAAAAGTTTCCAATCACCATTTGGCAGCAGTTAGCAGTTCCAAAATTAAACATAGCTAAAATGTGCAACATTAATAATGTTAAGTTAAAAACATACAAAGCAAAGCAAATTTTCTTGTGATACACTGTATTTGATTTAATTTGTCTAAAATATATGTTAAACATAATAAGAAATAGCAATTTTGACCATAAAAATGTTGAAATTTTCAATAAGAAAATGGACAAATTGATTTTATTTCATCGTTGTTAGAATCTATTTTACTTTTCATGGCCTCACCTGCCTCACATTGGATGATCATTGGATGATCCAACAAACTCAAACATCCACTTGTGCCAGCACCTGTGTAGCCTATTATTTCTAATTAACCTAACAGGCCTTAGTTTGAACTGGGAAACTGAACCTGAAGGACAAAATACAAAATTTAAAAATAGAATTTAATGGATGTGAGGTAGTGCTGCTATACAGTCATGTACAGTAGGTGGCGGTGAGCACCTTACAGGTGTTTGCAATCCGCCATAGTAGAAAAGAAGAAGAACCTGATGGAATAAATGTCACTTTTATAACCACACTGAGGCTTTTATTGTGTAGCCAATATCTGTGCATCACAGCGGAAACGAGTTGTTATAATGTTACTCTGGCAAGAGCGCATTTATTCTGAGCTGCGCATGCCCAGAGCAAAGAAAACCGTTCTCCCTATTAGACTCACAGTGGTATGACAGTGCCTCTACTGGTAAGAAGTTGTATGTACACAAACATATGTATCCATATATCCATTTTCTAATCACCCTTTGTCCCTAATGCTGGTTCCTATCCCGGGCTAACGTTCCGGGCGAGAGGCGGGGTTCACCCTGAACAGGTCGCCGGTCTGTCGCAGGGCAACACAGAAAACAGACAGGACAAACAACCATTCACACACCCACTCACACCTAGGGAGAATTTAGAGAGCCCAATTAACCTGGCAGTCATGTTTTTGGACTGTGGGAGGAAGCCAGAGAACCCAGCGAGAACCCACACATGCACAGGGAGAACATGCAAACTCCATGCAGAAAGACCCCGGGCTGGGAATCGAACCCAGGACCTTCTTGCTGCAAGGCAACAGCTCTACCAACTGCGCCACTGTGTAGCCCCTGTATCCATATATATATAAGGGGGAAAAAAATTAAATAAGACGGAAATTAAGACTAATTCAAAAATAAGGGTGTATTACTATTTATTTATTTTATTTTTTTTACTATTTATCAACCCACTACACTTATCGAGGTGTGTGAAAAAGTAAAAGTCAACCTGAAAACAAACAAAAAAAAATCCATCACTACAGTTGAAAGAAGCAGGTTTATTTTTAGACCAGACTTCCACCAGTTTGTCTGCTTCCACTAGATAAACTGGTTTTGTGAACATAAACTGGTTCTGTGGGAAACCGGCAATGAAGCTTTTCACCTGTGAATTTTGCCTGAGCACCACTCTGTGATTTAAAGGAAACTGGATCATGAAGAAACTTTAAGACAGACCCAAAACTTCATTTCTGTTGAGTTTGAAGGACCAATTAAACTTCTGAAGGTAACTGTTCTTTCTCATTGTGAAGGTATGTCCAGCAGAGAATCACACTTTCATTGAATTAACATGCTCATATTAACCACTGCAAAGATGGATGTAACAGATATAAAGTAGTGTTCTTTATGATTGATTATCCAAACAGCTATTTTGGTTTGATCATTTACAGGATCAGTCTCTTAATCAGGAATTTAACTATTGTAGCTTTGTTGAGAATAAGAAGAAGCTGTCATATACCGAACTTGGTTAAGTCACTAACTTCAATAACATTTTAATCAACCTGTGTTACTTCATTATCTCCTCCAACCGACAACCAAACATTAGCTCATCAGCCTGACAGCACACAGCTGTGGAGGACCTGATTAACACAGATCTTAAAGTGGCTTCTGAGTGGGCTGCAGCTCTCCGGTGGTTGATCTTGTGCTTTGGCCTCATTTTCTCAAACCATGCTCCCATTTAGAAAAAAACTAAACTAAACTAAAGAATAGACATGCATTACAGGAGAAACATTTGAATTTTTCCTTACAAATGGTATGTTAGCAACATTTAAAGAAGGTACTTTGTCAAAGTATCATAATTTAAGGAGATTACCTTGTATACACTACGCTTTGAAATTTGAGTCCATTAATTTACGAGAGTTTAAAATGTATAGACAATACCATGAATATTTTTAACAAACCTTCAATATTTTTGCCTTTTTAGCAGCTGAAAGAAATGTCATGTAACTGACACAGCTGATTTAAACGGTTACATTATCTCTCAGTATGCCATTAGTCACACGTGATGTACAGATGTGACTGCAAAGAAAAACCCTAAAACATGCAGGAGGCAAAACTCTGAGGACCAGGACTGACATACTCTGCCTTAAACCATCAAAAACAGCACCAAGAAATCATCTGCCTTGACGTAGGCATTTAGATTACTTTCTTTTTTGAAGTGAATTATGATTTATTAATCAATATCGAGAATGGTAAGATTACTGTGGTATAAAAATGTCTTTTGTGTTCCTTGTTCTTGTGCATGATTTTATACTACCATCATGTTCGAAATAAAGTTTTGTTTCTTTTCATTTCAATATCTTATTTACATTTATTCAGGACATCATAGCGGTTAGTTGCATAGATATAAAATCACTTTATCTTTGCTTTAAAATGTGAACTAAGAGACTATTTGGTTAATTTTCAATGTACTTCTCATATTCTGGTAAATCTAATACTGTCTTGTTGGACCAAAACCCAAAAGTTAAGTCCTGCTTCTTTTACTAGCAGGAATAAGGAAAACAAATTAACAATTTTGTAGATAATTGAAATTGCCATCCATCGATATGCTCGTTCACAAATCCTGTCTTGGTCATTTGATGAATAAATTGGACCAAAAATGACAAAAACTTTTAACCACCTCATGATTTATTAATTCATATCTCAGCGTTTATCTACAGAACATCAAAGGTAGTTAATCCTGGTTTGCAGGTAAAAGTATTTTAAAAAGTCTGATCTCTTCTGTTGAACTGTCACATGTATGTCTTTCTACATTACTCACATTCACTTTGGATTATAGCCTATAATAGTTGTCATACACTATAAAATGTGCTTAAAAAGAGCTGCAATAACTTCAGAGGCCTGTGCATGACTTGTGCAAGCTTTAAAAAACTAGTTTATTATGACACATGTTTGCAAGTGAATCTATCACCAGGATATAAAAACAACCCTTGGGGGATTAGTTTTCTTTGTCATGATATTGAACTGTTTGCAGTTGGAAGACTTAAGCTCTAGTATAAAGAATACGGGCTAGATCTTGTATAGGTTTTGGATTCCAAATTATTACTGCCTCAATTCATTTTATGGCAAATATTTTAGAAAATAAAATGTTAAAAACAGTCTCTTTAATTGAAATCGAAATATTTTGTGAGAATGTTTCTCACAAAATATAAAGGAAATTAACTTTTTATTTTTTATTTTCCCCTTATTTATACAAATAAATCTCATTTACAAGGTCAGGATTTTAAAAGGCACATAATTTGATATAAAATCTCTATGGTTTATGTCTCAACACCCACTGCTGAACAGAACAATTATATTTCTAAAAGACATGACATTCAATCTGCTGTATTTTTTAATAACTTACATCCAATCTAACCTGCAGCTCCTATTAATCATGAGAAAGCTGAAACAAATCCTGAAAAGGCCTGTGTGTGGGCTGCTGGCCATTTGTTTGCTGTGGTGTCTGAGCCTGCCTTATTTCATTCTGGTATGTATATTTTCTTATTTTCTCCTTACTTTATCTTTTGGGGGCCTTAACATCCACCTGACTTCAGAGCTAAATTTATTGAAGAGGCATTGTAACTGTCAAAGTTTGTGATTTTAAAATCTGTGAGGAACTCTGAGAACACCACTGATGTTTACGCAGTATATTAAACCAGACCCAGGAGAAAAACTGGATTAACCGAAGCAATTAAAACCCCAGGTTTAGTTTAATAATGCATTGACGAAAAGCTGACTGTTCGGTTAATAATGTGTCATCTGGGTATAGGTTAAAAGAATCATAGCTTTGCTTTGACTGAAATCCACTGTAAACATAGTACTTTAAAAAAATATTCCTACACCTTTGAGTTCTGCTAAATTTATCACCTAAGAACCCCAAACTTATTATTATGTTTGGAAAGTCTATTTTTAACAAAACACAAAAATGGATATTGGAAGAATAAAAATAGTTTTTGATGTTTAAAAAAAAAAAAATTCCAAGCAAAAAACTGAACAATCCCTCAGGTTACTTTAAGCAGGAATTAAACAAACTTTTCATTAAGTCCATATTTCTGTATTAAATGTTATAATATTCTTATGTACAATCTTGTGCAATTTTTATCTGTAAGCAGAACAGAAAATAATCAAATGAATTTCAAAGAACATATATGCAAATGTTTCAGTGCAGATTTTAAACTCTGTGTTTTTTACTTTGAATTCCTCGTAGCTAAAATTTAATTGTGTGTCTTTCAGACTAAAGTTGACCAGAGGAGCATCGGTGTGATTGCTGACAACAGACTGAGGGAGAACAGGAAAGTGTGGCTGGAAACAAGCAAGGCCCAAGGTGAGAAAAGAGCAGTGAGATAATGAGAAGGGTCAGGCCGCAAAAAAGAAGCAGAAATAAGGGTGTTAACCAGTGGTGTCGACACCAGATTCTCTTCCTCGTGGAAGAAAATAATCGAAACAAATAAAAGACTTTCTCTCTTGGCAACTGCTGAGCAGTGAGCAGGAGGGAAACATATTAACCCTGAGCAGTCCAGGCACTCAGCACTTACTTGCATTACTTTGAAATTATCCCAGTTTCCAGAGGAGGCCATATGAATGGAGACTAATTAAGCATTTTTGAGTGCTTATTGCGAAGTGGATCAATTTGCATTAAGAGTGTCCCGTTCACCTACAGACTGGCCCTTGGAAACAACAGAATCACGAGAAGGAACGAGTCTGAAAAAACCTGATATGTTTTTATTTATTAAACTGTAACCCTACCTGTGAAACATACTATTATTCTGGTTAGTTTCTGAAAACAGTTGTTTTCATTCTTAAGATCTTTTAGGTCATTTATTTACTTGATCTAAACTTTGCAGTTAACAACATTTTGTTTTTATGTGACACTTATAAAATGGAAAGTTTTTTTTAACTTTACTTTGTTCTTATAATCTTTTTTCTGTCTTTTTAATCTTTTCAATTCTAGATGTGATGAAGATTTTTGTACAGTTTGTGGATGATCTGCTGAACGTCGTCAAAACGGATAATAATGGTCAGAAAAAAATATGTTTTATGTGAAACATAAGGAGCCATCTA
The DNA here is from genome assembly GCF_019740435.1 of Gambusia affinis. Classification (NCBI taxonomy): domain Eukaryota; kingdom Metazoa; phylum Chordata; class Actinopteri; order Cyprinodontiformes; family Poeciliidae; genus Gambusia; species Gambusia affinis. The sequence goes on from NC_057878.1 coordinate 24,157,190, forward strand.
TACTATGCAACTGTTGTCTAAAATCTGAGATAAATATTCTGGCTCACAAACTCTGGATTCAGCCAGTGAACATCAATTATTGCTTTGCCATCTGTCTTTTTGTGTTAATGGTGATGGATTTTGTCTGAAGCTTGCATAAACAAGTCAAATCCATGTGACATTGGTTTGCTATTGGCAGAATACTCATCTAATGCATTTCAATGTTCTGTGGCTAATTTCTAAAAATGTTTCACTTAGTTAATTGGGCTTCAGTTGACCCCGTGTTTTAAGGAGAGTAAATCATCAGCGGGAAGAAATGACTCTCTTTGAACTGTTCAAATGGTTATCATCCCTCATTCCTTCATGTTCGAAGTCTAAACAGAAAAACTTTCTGAAAATGTTTTGCTTGAGAATTAATTGGATTTTTCTGAAGGCTTCTGTTGCCTGCCCAGTGAGAGTCCCACTGGCAGTGGAAACGTTCTCCTGAATAAACCAGATCATAAAATATTGCACTGAACAGACCCACTCCCTACCTCTAATGTCTTTGAGCTTTAGATTGTTGCGTCCATTTCCAATTGAGCCTTTGTCAGTGCCTAGGCAGTTTCAGGAGGATTTTCTTCTTTGTTCAGCTACTGAATTAAGAATTTATTTTCAAGAATAAAATGGGGCCAAATAGCAAAGTATTTCTCATACCAAATAATACAATGATTATTATGAGTCATATTTGATACATGTAGTTTCCTAAAATAAAGAAGCCATAAGGTTGACCCTCTTCGTCTTTCTCCTTAGTCCACTTGATGACGACGACAAAAAAAGACTCGATCCTCTTAATATAGTTAAATGGTTTTACTTCAGAAATAAAAAACGGTACAAAGGTTATCCTTCCACAAAAAATAAAGAAACAAGAAAATCTAAAAAGAAAGAGAGTGAGTGAGTGAGAGGTCAAAAAACTGTGTGGCTCCACTCCAACTGCCCAACTGACTCTGGCTAGCCACACCCTAAAAATCCTTAACTCCAATTAGTTATGCAAATTTACAAGACTTTAGTGTAGTCAAATACAATAAATTACTATGCAATACAGATTAACTAGTTATAATTTTTATCCAAATAAACAAATTATATAAGAAATATGAACATAACTTATCCTAAAGTCTGAATGAACAAAAACTGAATTTAGGCTTCTACAATCCATATGGTATTTTTATAAAAACTGAAGGTATTCGATTGACCTATAAAATAGATGGTAAAAAATTAATACTGCCCCTTTAAAATAACTTAAATATGCTACAGAATGTTTTAATTCTCTATGTGCAAAGTTTCTTGGTTCAGTTTTGACTGAATCATAAAAATGATCTTTCTTCACATAACAAAGGAAACATTTCCTACTTTAACACTGCGTGACTTTTGCATGAAAAGCTATTTAGAAATGTCAAACCCTTTTCAACACTTAAAGCAGAAAAATGACCCTCTCTCCTCCAGTCTCACCATCGCCATGTTTTAAAGGCTACAAGGAGGACATAAAAGCTCTTCAGGAGAAAATGGAGGCAGAGAAAGTGAAAGGTCAGATGAAGGATGAGATGATAAAGGAGCTGCGTGCTGATAAAGTCCAACTGTGGCAAGAAGTGACTCGCTTGGAGGAGCTTCTAAAGCAGCAGCTGAAGAAGGAAGAGAAAAAGGAGAAAGTGGAATCTGGTAAGCTTTAACTCAAAGCGAAACATTTTTAAGATTTGATTCAACACAGCTAAACAGAAAACAAATAAATTCTAAAAAAAATCTTGCAAGCAAAGATTTCTGAACAGGTGCAAAGTTTAGACATGACGGCGAATAACTGAAATTTCAAGTGAGAAAAATGTACAATGGAAACTGGCTTTCAGGGTTGGTAAAGCGATATTTAGCAAATTTATACAACCGTGCAGAAAATCGGATTAACAATATTATTATTTGAGCATCAGGCTTGGATTTGCAAAGTAAACAAGCAACATAATGAGTTCATTAAAAGCGCTGCAATGCAGATGATGCTCAATCACAAATGGCCGGACATACAAACAAACCAACAACATGAAGTACAACTGCTGATGATAATCTAATTTATTTAATTACCATAGGCAAAATAATTTATGAATAAATAAATAGGAAAGCATATTTTATTTTCACCACTAATTTCTAATAGAGCACATGTAAAGTGAGGAAATATTTATTAATGAGAACACTGCTGATTGTCTTTCTTAGAGGATGAAATCCCAGAAGATAAAAATTGCCCCCTGCCACCATTGGATGGATTTCCAGAGTGTAAGGGGAAAATCAAGGTAATAAAGTTCTGTAAATATATGTTTTACATAATGATTGTAAAACATATGAAGCAAAAAGTGTGAGAATATGGTTAGTCCTATTTATTTATCAATTCTTTTTATTTACTTACACATTAAACTTTGACATCACACTACCCTATAGTTGAGCACTTTATCTTTATTTAAGGGTATTTACATTAAGAACTATTTTGTAACTTTATAGAAACTTTCTTTTGTACTCAGTGTTCAATAATTTCAGTTTACAGCAAAACTGAAGGAAATTTTCTCAATGTTTTAGTACTTTACAGTCTACGGCTCACTAACCATGAGGTGATGTTTTTGTTGTTGTACTCTGGATTTTTGTGGGGACAGTGGATGAAGGACATGTGGATGACAGATCCTTGCTACAGCAGTTATGGTGTGAATGGGTCGCTGTGCTCCTTCCTCATCTATCTCAGTGAGGTACCTAAGTGCTTTTAAACATCCATAAACACAAGTCCGTTTTGACAAGATTAGATTTTATCATCATTGAATTTATGTCCCTGCAAGTCCTGATGTGGAAAAAAAGCTTGTTTGCATCAAATATGTGTATCTCTTTAGGCAGGAGCTGTTAAAAGTAATACTGTGTTTCTTTTCATGTCATATTCAGACAGAGTCTTGGTGTCCTGTTCTTCCAAGCCGAGTTGTCCCTTCAGTCATCAAAGAAACAAAACAAGTAAAAGTCAAAGATTTTTACTCAAAAAAATTATCTGTGGTCTAAGAAGATGCAAAAAAGTCACAAATTTTGAGTAGAAATAAAGAGTTAAAAGGGAAATTATTTTCTCAGTGGTGATATTAAGCATTGGAAACAAAGAATGTTGGAGAAAGAATGAATGTGATTTAGTGCTCTCGTGATTCTCCTCAGCCGGTTTTAGAGGATGCAGTGATACGAGGACATTTTGAGGAGCTGCACCAGTTTTTGCACAACAAGACTGAATTTAGGTGGATCCAACAGAGAATTAAAAGTATGGAGGAGATTTGGTTGGAGGCGGGACGTTCTCTCTCGGCCAAATACAACCTGGAAGACCGGAAAACCAAACAGGTAAAATAAAAAGTTATCTGAAGTTCACAAATGTTAAATTGTTAAATATCTGTAAAAACCATACAAAATGTTCTCTGACTTTTTTTCGAACCTTAATGTCAACTGTATTTATTCATGTATAATTGTTGGAAGACTCAGTAATGTCCAAGTTTTAACCATCTGGCATTTGACTTGTGGTGGCAAAAGGGGCTCTTTGGATTATAAACATCACAGACTTTTAGTCTTTACTATTTTGCTTTTAACTGCAGTGATGATGAAGTAATGATAATCAAATTATTGAATATTAAATTGCATCGTAATGTCTCAATAAGTGGGTTACATCTATTTTTCTAACAGTAACAAAATGAAAAATGTTGAATATTTTTTAAATATGTTCAGTCTTAACTACAAGCTCTGAGCTTTGGTTGAGTTTCTTCCTATAGACGTCAGATGGAATTTGTTTTATCATTGACAAGATTAAGTTTTCTTCTCAAATTTGATAAAAATCCAGTGTTCTTTCCTGTTACATTAAATAGTTTTGCTTTGATTTTGTGTTTTAATGCATTTCTCGGTTGTGTATAATCAGCTTCCATATTGTTTCCTTTGAGGTTGTACATTGTTATATTCATAAACCAGCATTGTAATATTTCATTACAGGGTTTTTCTGTAATGGAATAACACCAATCTAGAGACGTCACCTTTCATCCATTTGTTAGCAGCTGTCTTTCATAATGAAATTAAATTTTCTTTTCTCTCAATTTATTGTTTGTGCCGTTGTGAGTTCTGCGTTTGTGTGGTTAAAATTGTTTTATTCTTAATTTAGCATGTTGAGGTTGTTTTCTAAACATGCTTTCATCCTTCATTTGGAAAAGCTTTTTATTCCACTAATGCCAAAGATGAGAAATAAGCTCATGTATTTGCAGACTTCAGAGTTTCTTCCAGCAAAGCTCACACAGTAGAATTAAAGTGGAAGGACAGACGTTGTGACTGTTTGAAATGAATCAACGCTTTATCCTTAAATGGCTAGGAAGCTTTTTTATTCTGAATGAGAAGCCGAAACAGACGCTAGGGAGATATTGACAGTTAAGAAAGCATTCAAATTTGTCTCTTATCCATTAATCTGTTTCCTCCCCCAACTCCCTCAGATACTTGTGCATCCTGGTGTGCTTACGAAAGAAGCGGGTCTCAAAATAGCTGAGAACGCTTTCAGCGGCGGCCCACTCGGGGAGCTGGTTCAGTGGAGTGACCTTATTTCTTCACTTCATGTTTTGGGTCACCATCTTCACCTGTCAGCCTCCCTTCCAAGCCTCAACAAGTGCGTATTCATCTGCAGGCCTTTTGTGCTGCTTTCACAGGAAAGAAACAGAAACAGATAAATGTGGCAGTTAAAACCCAGTTGTGTTGCATGACATCAAATGCAAATCGTGTCCTTTTCAGTAATGCCAAAATCTGATGCTATAATTATCATATTTTCCCTCTTGCTTCTTTGTGTCTCTGTTTCTCTTTAGGTTTTTTGGGATTCAGACTGGCGGATGTCCCTCTCGACTTTCACTAGTGGAACCAAATTTGATTTATACAGATATAATTGGTCTTAGACAAATCCAGAAAGTACTTAAGACGTCATGGATCAAATACAAGTGAGTAACTTGATGGGTATTGAAATATTTTTGCAAATTATTACATGTAGAAACACTTTCTTAGAAAAACTAAGCACTCTCTTGCTTCTTCCATTGGATTTAAAGGGGCGTATTATGCAAAATTCACATTTTTGCACCTTTTGTAGTTCCATTTGTGTCTCAGCTGTTTCTAAAAACAACCAGAGCATCTAAAAAAAACACAGTCAGTTTTTCACCGTAAGTTAAAGTTTTTTGGAGTCTAGAAAATTATCTGTTTCAGAAACCTTTTAATGTACTGTCACTAATCAGCAGTAATTGCCTCTCACCTAGCAACCCCAGTACCTAGCACTGGGGTTGCTAGGTAACGGGCTAGGTAAAGCCCAGCCCGTTACCTAGCAACCCCAGTGAACCCCAGCCCATTATCTGTCAAACCCCAGTGAGGCTCAGCCCATTACCTAGCAACCCCAGTGAAGCCCAGCCCGAACAAACAGATATACTCAATTAATTATTCAGCAACTGTGACCATCTTTTTAAATCCAGGAGCTTTCACAATTAACAACGGTCTGGACCAAAACACAAGTTGAAAGTAAAACATTAGTAATGATTAATGTCACTAATTAACTGACCAAATAAGTAATTGATGCCAATGTATTAGTAGCATAACTCTTAAAAGTATTATTTTCAAAGATCAGATTTCTCGATAACTCAAATTCAAAACTGAACAACTATAAATGGGCAAATTCTGTTTATTGAATTTGAGTACAACTTGCAGGCAAAAACAAATGGCACTTTAGAACTATATACATTCTGTTATGACTCTAAGCTGCTATAATCTGTTACAGTAAAATGCAATAAACACCAGTTTCAGAGGAAAGATATACCTGAACTTGACAAACTTTATTACTTTTCATGCCTTGCCACATAAAAGTGATCCACTTTACACACAAAACTGAACAAAACACAGCAACTGAACCTAAAGTGCAGCAAAACTTATTAACATCAAAACAGCTGAAGTAAGGCCTATAGATACCAGGAAATAAATTATATTAGAAAATTGCCTTGCCAGCATTCAGTGAGACACCCAAAACCTTGGACTCTATATGATTTGTGGGATACTTTGATCACATTCAGTGTAATTCATTATCTTCCCAATTTCCATTTTCATAATTCTATGGATCATAGACCAAACACAATCTTGCTCTGTGATGCAATACAAGTAGATAGAAGGTGTTTACCAGAGCTGACCTGCAGTCAGAGGGTTACAAGCTTGATTTCAACTTCCTCAAATGTCAAATGTCAAAAGGCAAGGCAATTAAATGAAAGTTGCCACCAGACTGATGTTTATAAATACAATTGATTGTGGCTCTTGAGTAAACTGCTTTGAGTGGCCAGTTTAGAAAAACTTTATTAATGCACTCTACTTTTGACAGTTCAATAAAAAAGAAACCAGAATTATTTTGGAATTAAGTGTTTTTTAAAGCTTCTAAAGCAACAGTCAGTGAGGGAACGGGCCTTTTTGCAGAAAAGGCCTGTTCCTATGTTGTGTTTTTGGTGTTGATTCTATGTTGCATTGTTTTTTTGTGTTTGATTTGATGTAAAGCACTTTGAAATGCCTTGCTGCTGAAATGTGCTATTCAAATAAAGTTTGATTTGATTTGTAGAATACAAACCCTTTATAAATAAACGTACGTTTCACACTTTTAGTGACCCGCAAAAGTTTTACAAATGTGTTCTAACTTGGGTTTTTTTTTTGGATTCTGGGTTGTTCATTGCTCTAATCTTAGAGCACTTAGCAGTTTGGTGTTAAAAGCTTTTTTCTTTCTTTATTATTAACTGCTTGAAGGAAGTTTTTCCATTTAAATGCTTTCCTATCTGGATATCAGCCATACAATAAAATGGGATGTGTTTTTTATGACCACTTCTCTGTCTGTGTGTCTGGCAGGTGTATAATCCGTGTGCTGGACTCTTTTGGCACTGAACCAGACTTCAATCATGCAGACTGGGCAAAGAAATACAATCTCAGAAGTCCATTTGGTGGACTTAATCTGACCCCCATGCAGTTCTACACCATGTTTCGTATGTGTCTTCTTGCTTTCCTTAAAGCCAATTCAGATCATTTGGTTTACATCCTCCTGGTATATATATTTCTAATATATTCTTGTAAAGATATGTGTTTTCTTGCACTGTCCGAGTAGCTCATACACCAGACAACACATTCCTCGGCTTTGTGGTACAACATCAGCTGAGTCTGGAGGAGAATGAGAAGCTGAAGTCCACCCAGAGAAAAAACCAGGCGCTCATTTATGGGAAGAGTGCCACATTTTGGAAGGTATTCCCAGAATCTGACTCAATAATGATGGTGGAAAGGTTTAAGAACTTTTATTTTGGCGAATCAGGTTTGTGCTTTTGCTGTTTTGAAATCTTTCGGAAAAACTATTGATCATTTCTTTGCTGTTAGGATAAAACGTCTTATCTGGACGTCATCCACAAGTACATGGATATCCATGGGACAGTCGACAACGACACTCTGATTCCAAACTATGTGACAAATCATGGTATTATCAAAGGAACTGATGTGCAGACCTTGTTGAGACAAAGCAAAGTAAGTTTCTGTTGGTAATCATGAGGCCCACAGGTTTTGTGCATCTTTCATTGGGAATTGATGCCTCCCACTCATATTTAAGTCTGCTGAGTTTTATTGCTCTCATGTAGTTTTTACCATAGATTTATCAAGCAAACCCAGAGCCAATCAAGATGCTATTGATTTAGTTTTTTTAATACTAGTTTAGCTAAAGATTTTCTACTGTTTTCTGACCAGTGCTTTTTGCAAAATTATCTTCAGTTTATATTTTCCAGACAAATTGTCCAAGCTTCAGCATATAGCCTTGTTATTCTGATGAGGCTCATTGTTGCTTTGAAAATTTTAAAGCACAATTTGGATCATTTAGTTTCCATAGAAGCCATGAAAGGAGGATTCATTTTCTGAGATGAATCCTCCTTTCACCACAGTAAACGATTGGTTGGCATTTGCCAAGCTCACCTGGTTGGAAGACAAAGAATTTTTGATCCGCATCGATGTAGCTGCATGATACAAAAAAGGACTGATTGAGAAAGGTGATGAGAGCATGAACCATAGTTCATGTTCTCATAATGATGAAAGGAGAGAAGCATCAAACCCAACAATGCCATCCAACTTAGTTGAGCTGTGACAGAAATGCTTTGCTCTCTTTGCATCAGCAGGTAGAATGAACAGCAATGTGGAAGCAAATTTGATTTATGAAAATGGCAGAAAAAATGTGTATTAATATGGAAAATTTTAGCAGTTGGAAAATAAATTCAGTTCAAATCAAAAGTACTCAAGGGAAAATAAGGTGTAATATCTCACATCATCCAAAGAGTCTTGAAAGAGTAATGGATGATGATTCTGACTGCAGAAGGATCTTTGCAATCAGGGTAACTAAGATGCTAAATAGGGATCATAAAGTTTGTGTAAAAGAAAAACAAATAGGATTTAAAAAAAACAATATTTGAGTTTTGTCTGTCTTGTGTGTTGTTGGCATCAAGGACTAGCAACTTTTTTACCATGTTTTACTGAATAACCATAATAAGTAGCACCAAAACACAAGTTTAAGTAACTATTTGTAATCTGAAAAGATTGTAGGTTTTTGGTTTGAAGAACTACATCAAGGCAATGTTTTACATACTCCTCATGTCAGCATTTATTGTGCTGTTGTTTGCTGACACCATGTGGATATCCTTTAGTAGTACATTGTGTTTTCATAACCCATAAATCTTTGATATCTGGTTTGTTTTTGTAATCTTGTGTAGGTTTTTGTTGGGTTGTCATTCCCATATGAAGGCCCCGCCCCTCTGGAAGCCTTGGCCAATGGTTGTGCTTTCCTGAACCCCAGATTAAAACCTCCACATAGCAGCCTGAACACCGAGTTCTTCAAAGGAAAACCCACCATCAGAGAGGTCAAGGGTCTCTTTCATTTCTTTATTCTGTTATTTAAAGATTTACCTTTTAAACACACATCTAATTAACAAATATCAAATGAAGTCTGATGAGATAAAGTGAGAAAATCTTTCACTGTTTTGCAGAAGACTTTGTATTTAATACAATAAAATGAATATTCTTCTTGTTCATTTCCTGTTTGGTGAAGGTCACATCCCAGCACCCATATGCTGAAGAAATAGGGGAGCCCTATGTGTGGATGGTAGATATGGATAACCAAACAGATGTGGAGAGAGCTATCACTGCTATACTCAATCGCACAGTAAGTTTAATTCAAATCTTCCCACTGGGAAATTCACTGAAAAATTTACTAAAAGTATTTTCTATTTACATGTGTCTTCCAGATAAAACCCTACCTTCCCTATGAGTTTACATGTGAAGGAATGCTCCAGAGGGTTAATGTCCTGATTGAAAAACAGGTTTGACAATAGAGTTTTATATGCTGTCTGTCTGTCTGTCTTTTTTTTTAAGTCTGATTTTTCACCCTTTGGTTTCAAGTTTATTTGTATAGCACGTTTTGGCAAGAAGGCATTTCAAAGTGCTTTACATCATAAAAACACAAAAATACAAATTCACAGAACACAAATAGTCAACAGCTGAAACATTATTTTTTTTCAACTGTCATTGTTACACATCAGATTGTTGATCGATGTTTCATTGATTATGTTTCCAAAGCAATTCCAAACAGGTGGATTTTTAGATTTTTAGTCTAAATTTAAGTTTTTCAGCTGTTTTCTGGAAGTTTGTTCCAGATTTATGGTGCATAGAAGCTGATTGCTGCTTTTTCTCATCTGGCTCTGGTTCTGGGGATGCAGAAAAGACCAGACCCAGAAGACATGATAGGTCTGTAAGGGCTATTTAATAACAGCAGATCTTTAATGTATTTAGATGCTAAGCCATTCAGTGATTTCTAAACAACAGATTTTGAAGTCTATTCTCTGAGCTACAGGGAATCAGTTTGGGGACTTTAAAACTGGTGTGATGTGCTCTACCTACCCAGTTTCAATCAGAACGCCAGCAGCAGCTATCAGATTGATTTATTTTTTTAGGTAGACCTGTGAACACAGTCATATTTCAGTAATCAATGCGAATAAAGATAAACACATAGATGAGTTTCTCTAGAACCTTCAGAAACATTAGTTTTCTAAACCTTGAAATTTTCTTCAGGTGATAGAAGGCCGACTTCTATCATCTCAAGAGACTCTGAAGGTTCAGGTCTGAGTCCATCACTACTCCCAGGTTTCGGTCCTGATCTGGAGTTTGGAGTTGTAATACCTGAAGCTGTGAGTTGACTCTTGATCGTTCCTCTTTAGGTCCAAAGATGATTACTTCAGATTTGTTTCTGTTTAGCTGGAGAAAGTTTTGGCACATCCACATGTTTATCTGTTCTAGCATTTATTCAGTGCTTGGATGGGTTCAGAGTCACCTGGTGACATCATAATGTAGAGCTGTGCATCATCCACATAGTTATGGTAACTGATATTATTTCCTTTTTTTCTAACCTGTTTCTTTGCAGGATTTATGCTCACCTGCAATGAGCTGGCCTCCTCTGAGTGCTCTCCAGGTACTTAAAGCGGAGACAGGGGTTTCGTGTAAACAGGCTTGTCGGAGGGCGGGGCTTATCTGTGAACCGGCATTCTTTCCATACCTCAACAATGCCACCAATCTCGCCAGGTGAGTACAATTTCATGCTATGTTAAACATATAACATTTCTAGTGAGACAAACATCAACATAGAACAAAATAAAGGATCCTTAAAAAGTATTAGAAACTATATACCATATTGAAGTTTCAGCTGTATATTAAAGACATTGACACATTTCTTTCAAAGGCGTTTTAAAACTCCTTTATTCTCCAAGTTTGCGGCGTAGTTAGCTGTAGGCTGCAGTCAGATTCATTTCATGACAGAATTTCCACAGACTATTCCCACTAAAAGCAACTACAAAAAAATTTGCCCTGAAACCTACAAGTATGGATACAGTTGGTGCCTTAAAATCAGGACTGAATAATTTTTGCAGCAGTTTTGCAATAAAAGCCAAAGGTTATTTTACATTCCTTTTACTAGTTCTATATTTATTTCTTCTTGCATTATATATTATTGTTAGAATGTAATGTCTAAATTTAATGTGTTTAGCCTTTTACTGAACTCTCATTTTCTGTAAAGCAATTTACAGTATTTAAATGGAGTTATTAAAATAAGCTTTTGTTTTGCCTTCTCAAACTAAAGCTTATAAAAATGCCCACTATGACCACCAATTTAGCTATAATTTTTATCAGATATGCAAATGTTGAGCTTGTGAGAACAGTTTAAGGATAAATTATAACAATCTGAATATGCAAAGTCACAGCTACTAATCTGAATCAATTACATATTTCATTTTGGATAAATGCGTCAGCGACTTTACAGTCCTGAATAATGGTGCGAGCAAAGTCCATTACCATTTCATTGGCAAATTTACTTGTTTTTGAAACCAAATGTGTGTTACAAAGAGAGCTGCTCATTATTTAATATACTTTTTGTCTTTTCTTGCAGCCACAATATAGCTTGTCAAACGTCTGAGTTTTCAGACGGCCACCTTGTGTTCCCAGCCTACGACAGTACCAGGAAACATTGCCTGTTCCAGTCAGATTCTCTGCTCTACAGCTGTGTCAGAGCCAAGCAGTCATTAAATCGCATCTGTCCCTGCAGAGACTACATCAAGGACCAAGTAGCCTTATGTAAGGCATGTTTATAACTGCTGAACAATGATCAAAATGCCACTGAATGTCATCCCAGCATCCAATATCAGCTCAGTGTTTTCTGCTGGAGTGTCCAAGTTTATTTGACTTTTGTAGTTTGAAGCTCTAACATCAAGAGTTGACAACCTGATTCCTTTAGGAATTTATGATATTTCCGATAGTGGGAAGTGAAAATGACTTGAAACAAGCCTGTCATAATATCATGAATCATGTGCAACTCCACTCTGTCTTTAATGGATCATTTGGAAAAAGTCCATCTTCATTTATAAAGGAAATTTCTAGCTCTTAAATTTGCCACAACATCTGCTGATGGTTGTATGCTTTTTCAGATTGCAGCACATTTAATTTACACATTTCAAACTGACTTTGCCTCTTTCAATTTTGCTTAAAACCATCTTCAAATTCCAATTAACAGTAACTGACTGGTTCCAAAATTCCTGTAATGCTGAGGATTTAGCTTTTTGTTCTACAAATGCATGTCTGGATGTTTGAGTTTACAAAAAATGAACACACTGTATACAATTCTGCTCTTCAAGTGCTAAACCTTTTAAATCAAGTTAATTTGCTGACTTTTTGAAACTCTATTCCAATTACACAAATTTAGGTTACAGTTTCTGCTTCTAAGATAATATTGATGGAAGTTCCTCTTTAACATTCCCATGGCTCACTTAGTTAATTTTGTCAGGTCAGAGCAGCGTGACTTCAGACTTGAAATGATGATGCAAAACTGTGAAATATTACCTAGATGGTGAGAAAGCTGACTGACAGAGTAAATATTGCAGGAGTCTTTGTTAGTCGACATCATGAAACAATGTGAAATGCAAGTGGCTGTAGCTCATGCTGCCTTCACACTTGTGCTACAAAATGTGATTATAAAAAAGTAAGTTTACTGAATTATATCACCGGCTTGGTGAGCTTCTTTTATTGTTGTTTTTAATAAATTTTTATCACAAGTTTTATTTAGTGAAACAAGGTTTTTATATCAATAAAGATACTAACAAATGAGAAATTTACAAGTTACTAAACAGAATTAGTGTTTGTTATTCATTCTTCAGGCAAAAAGTCAATACCTCTCAGCACTTTGATGATCAACCAGAAAAAAAACTTTATTTACTCAATCAATAAAACTCTCTTCATTGACATACATATTTTCTTAATGTTCTTTTACATAAATTATGTTCACATCATCTGTAATACCATCAACGCCGTCATTGTACAAACAAACGATTAGTTACATAGATTCTTTGTAAATTCATTTATACATCTGTGTGTGTGTGTGTGTGTGTGTGTGTGGATGCAAAGCATTTGTAGCCACCGACACTGTTGGGTTTTTAAAAGCCCATGCAAAACCTATGGCAACAGAGAGCTGGTTTGTATTGCTTTCAAAAACATTGTATAATTTGATGGAATGAATGGTCCATTTCTGCATTGACAGCATGCCCACTTGAAACAGAGACAAGTTATTTCACCCAAACTGACACATGTTGATGATTCAGATATGTTTGTAGACTAAAGAGAGTCTGATGTTGTTTCAAATGCTCCTAAAAAAATAAGAGGGATTAAATTACTACGACATGTATCAATTGACGAGCTGCTTAACTTTAACATGGAAACTGAAAAGCATGTATGCTCCAACATGAAGTGGCATGAAAACAACGCAAGGTGCAAAGAAGAGAGGTAGAATGGATTTTGGTGCCAACATCCTAAAATTTAAAAATGTTCTTTTTGTTTTCACAATAACTTGTGAAATGCGCAACAGAGTTGGAGTATAAGCACTATTATTCAGCCCCCTTTACACTGGAGTAAAACCACACTGTGACCTTAAAAAGTAGTCTTTGCATGGTCTTGGAGAGGTCATAGGAAACATCGAGGTTAATGAATCCTCCGATGCCATTTAGCAAGAAATTTCACACTGTTTCAGCATGCACAAGACTCATGCCTGGCTGGCAGCGTTAATTTTACAACAAAGGCAGCACAACTCCTTAAAGCACTGCATTAATTTATAATTATTGCCCAAAATGGCAAGCTATGTGGCGCTCAACACTGTACAAAAACTCCACACATTTATGTTTCCATGCTCTTTATGGTGCTTTCTCCTTCAAAGCAAAGCTTGGTAGAGGAGTAGAAAACCTCTTTGTAAAGACAAATGTGGGAATAGTACTGTGTTATGTGAATAGTACTACTGAGATTTTTGATACACCGATTTGTAGTTCGCATTGGAGGGTCTAGAAATCATGTTGCAGTCTTAATCTGGTGTAAAGGGAAGCAAGCTGGTTTACAGTGAATGTTTTTCTGTGCAATAAGGGGTTACTTCGGCATCTAAAAACTGTGCTTGACTTACAGGAGAGTCACTGTAGAGATTGTCTTCTGTGCAGTTAAGAGGGGAGTGGAGGACATTACAAATCAGTGTGCAGTTGGTGAGTTGAACTGATGTGAACCGATTCACACCTTCAGTTTGCAGCTTATCCATGTTCTTCACACAGTGGAACTAAAGATAACAGATATGTTACACTTTGCTAAACACATCAACTCAGATCTGATCATAACTCCACAACGCTTTTATAACTCTGTTCAGCTGCAGATAAAAATATGGAGTTTTTACTTGGGATTTTGAGTTTTGAATGAAACCATTGTAATTCTTCTACCAACCTTAAGAGGGCAGTCAATCGTTATTTATTCATTATAAAATGAAGAACTGAGACCTTGAAATATACTTTTATACTATGTAAGCTCTTCATGAATTTGAGCATATAAACACTCCTAAATATGTATTTATGCTTCAATAAAAATGGATTCATGTGCGATTAAAGTGTGGTTGTTGCTCAGACATGATGAACAGTGTTTTGACTCAGATTTAGGTGAGTAAAGAATATTTTTTAAGCAGCTGCACAAGAGTTGAGGCTTGGACTGAGCAGCCAGAGCATGCCTAGACCCTTTCAGGAATGTTCACCCACAGCAGCAACTTACAGTAAGACTTGTCGTTTCATTTCACCAATAATCTACAGTAAAAATGTAAGACATTTACAGTATATTCACACTACGGAGGAAACATGTTTAAGAATATGCAACTATAACCAGTTTATACTTTTATACGATATGCTTTATACTTCTGAACAGTGTAATAAACATATTTACAGAGCATGTGCTATGTTGTTACATTCTGTTCATTGCATGTAATGATAAACATTAGAATTATATTGGGAGGAGATGATGAAGAAAGGGTTGATGAACATATAATCAGACTTACAGAGAACACTGAGTCACTAAATTGGTTTTCTACAAGCTGCTTGATCTTTGTCATTGCACTAAAGTTGCTCAAGTTTCTTCTTTGATGTTACAGTGAGTAAAAAATAGACAACTGACTAAAATAACTGGATTTCAAGTCATAATAAAAAACACCCTCCCTGGGTTTAGTGCAGCATTCTCACACCGTAACGTGTACGAACAACGAGAATGGTATGAAAGTCAACACTTATTTAAACCTCATTATTGCCAGGTGAGACTGCACCCTCTCTTTCACAATTTCAAGTAGAAAAATGATTGAAGTGATTTTTGCAGCAGAAAAAATTAATGAAAATATATGAACACCACACTGCAATTAAATTGAGTCCAATGCAGTTCTTAATTTTAGCAGTTAAGATAAATTAAGAAAATACTATCAAAGTACTATCTCTTGAATTTTTTCCCACATTTTTCATGTACAAGACAAACTTGTAAGCTGCATCATTTACAAACCTTTCCATCAAAAAATATTTTTTTTTACTGCATTTATATTTGGCGCCCTCTACTTTTTACTTCTTGTAAGTATTCTGTTGATTTTCTTATGCACATTTTTGGTCATTTTTTATATTATCCTGCTCAGTTGCACATTTCTTTTGATCGGACTACGTTGTTTTTAATAACTGTACAGTATTTTCTTATGCTGTAAGTTTCCCCTTACTTTACAGCTTATTTGTTCTGTTTTAATATTTTTATTTTATTTTTGGCTTTGTCTCTCTAAAGCTTCAGTTTAAGGAGTTGGGTAATTTTGAGCTATCTCTGCAGTTATGTTGCTATAGGCTTAGCACTTTTCATCACTCTGCTACTTTCTTCTTCTACTTCACTTCGATTTGCAATATTTGCTGTCATTTCAGCTGCGAACTGAATGTTCTCTCAGTTTTCTTTTCCTCCATAGAAGCTACATGAGGTCTGGCATTCTGTTTGGCTGTGGTACCTTTCTTGATGGGGGAAACATGTTCCTCTGCTGCTATTAACTTAATTTTTATTAACATATGAAGTACTACATCCGTTCTTTTGTTTCTTTTTTGTGAATCTGCTCTGCCTTCTCAAAAGCTGAGTCGGTCGTGGCAAATTGCAGCTTGTACTAAGCCAGGCTATGTTGGAGGTTTCTTCCTGCTAGAGGGGAGTTTTTCCTCTGAATGGTCGCCACATGCATACTCAGTATGATGGACTACTGTAAAGTCAAAGATACAATACAGGTACTACTCTGCTTTAAATGCAGCAAAAGGTGCTTTTAATAGTACCTGTCTGCTTTAATGCATTGACTCAGGGGGGTTGATAACAAATGCATGACACTTTTCACATTTGCATTGATAAAAAAAAAAAGATTTTCTCTGAACACTTCATAATTACACACTACCTTTTGTTTTTGTTTAACTTAAAATCTCTTAAAAGTACATTTAATTTCAACATGACAATATATGAAAAAAAAAAAAAATTAAGGCTTTGTGTGGCCCAAGGTGGCTCAATGATCAGCCGTCAGCAGCTGTCAACAAGTGTACATTATCATAGCTGATTCATTAATTTGTGCTTAACCTTATTACAGAAAGAAAACAAAAAAATCAAACAGTTCCAGATTTGTGCACTGAACTTTATCTCCATTACCATTTTATGGCAAATGTTTGTGCTTAATGAGTCCTTTTATCTTAACCCAGTCACCTAACTGAAAGTTGCTAATGTTTCAGGAAGATATAGCATTAACCGTTTCTCCTCCTGTTTTTATGTCTTAGAGTTAATTTAAGAGGCTAATCTCAGAAGAATTCCTCTGTTTAACACACATCTGCTTAATAGTCACTTGAAATGATAAAGTTTGTAAATTAATGGGCAGCTTAGAGCAAGAGTCTGACAATGAAGGAAAGGTTTCTCTCTAAAATACCCATTGAATGTCTTCTTTAGTAAATTACATGGATAAACCCATTTTTTTTCCAGAAGGCCTTATTTAAAGACACCATCAACATAAAAATCTGCATTGACGTCTGTCTCTGCCTTCCTCAACAAACCCAAAGCACTTCTTGAGCTTTTGACTTCATGATCTCGCCTCTTCCTCATCCAGGGTGTCATTTTAACTTGATGGATTTAGGAGCTATTTAAGAGAACAAGGAAAAAAAAAACTCTGAGCTGAGAAGATCTTCAATAATGACATTATCTCTCAAGGTCTCTCAGACTTGAGTAATTGAATGCTGGAGTGCACTATGTACAGTATGTACAGCAAAAGTGTATATTCACATATATGCATGTAACAGAGCATGATATATGCCGTAATAGTGAATGTACAAGCAGTGTGTGGATGAGTGTATGAAACATGAGAGGAGAGAAGAGGGCAGGAGGCACCCAGGTGTGTGTGGGTGGGTGTGTGTGTCTAAAACTGCTAATCTGATTAGTCTCGGGCTCTTTCATTCGAAGCGTTCGTAGTTCCTCGTCTGCCTGACCCGTGGCACCATGTCTTTCAGGAGCCTGTGTAAACAGAAATGAGCAGATGTTGGAGGATATGAAAGAGATTTCAAACCGTAAAACTGGAATTTGAAAAATAAATGTCTGCCAAACACAAAACTCTTACTTGACTCCATAGGCCAGAATGATTAGTCCGATTAAAACCCCAATGGTGCCATCCAGAAACCAGACATCGGGATGGTGCTTGAACACTTCAGCACTGATGAGAATTGAGAATCCCATGATTGCTCCAACCATCGAGTTAAACCCTAAAAAACACGAGATTAGCATATAAAGGTTGGCTCGGTTTGTAAACTTGTTTCTCTAAAATGTCTTTGAATATTCCTGAAAGAGAACCATCTAAGAATTTTATGTCATACAAATTTTAAACCTGTTATTCACATCATTCCTCTTACTAAAGTCTTACCTGAGTGATTTTGTTTAGAATAACCATATGGGATAATTATAATAATTGTATGTAATAAATAGCCCTTCATTTATTATTACTTATTACTTATTCTTCATAAGTATCTGTGAAATAACTAACATTCCAAAATTTAGGAATAGAAATTGTGAATTTTATCTGTATTTCAAGAAAACCTATAAAAAAAAAAACAAAAAAAAAAAAAAACGAAGCTCATATCCATGAGACAGCAACATTATTTGTACCTTTTTTTCTTTTCTAAATATAATTACATGTGCTCTAGTGTGGAAGCTAGCTCAGTGGGTTATTGTCTTGCCTGCAGTAAGTGTATAGTCTTGTGGGAAATAAATCCATGCTCAAAGAACAGCAACCTCAGGCTTATTGGATTGATGCCCTGCAAGTTAGAGAGTGAGACCTGGGGACAATGTGTTGCACTTTTCTTCAGTTCTGCATGCCTGTCTCTTTCATAAGATGCACATTTTATTCTTTTATCATTTATGTTTTAGTTTTCCATGTGTTCTCTAACATTATGTCCCGCCTAAACCATTTATCAGGCAAGCTATTTATTAAATTATGTGAGTGTGCAGACTTCTTACCGTCAGTAATAAGTGCCCGACTGGTCAGCTTTTTTCCCAGCATGAACTTGGCCACAGCCAGCACAGCACAACTGAGACCGCTCACTATGGAGACGCTGTAGAGGAAGTCATCCTGGGGTCACAGAGAGAAACAGAGAAAAAGCTCATGAAACTGGCTGTTTCTATGGTTATATACAATACCTGTACTACTTAGCACAGAGTCAAGAGGGAAGCAAATTTAATTTAAAATGGAAGGTTGAATTGTTAGCTTTTGTTAGCTCAATAATTTTAAACCCAGCACTCCTCTTTAATTAGTTCATCAGCTCAAGGTTGTATGAATGATGCTTTGAAATGATTCAAGCTCTTTTTTTCTCAATGATACCTCTCTTGAGGTATCAGTCTCAATAGACTTCAGCAGAAACCCAAACTTGACCCCTGCTTCAAAAGAGACAGAAATCAGAAGGAGGTGAGAAAAAGCAGAGAATATCAGGCAGTGAAACACAAAGACTGTCTTCACTAGGCTCTGATTTTCACTTACCAAGGCCAAATTAAAAGCTTTTGATTTATTAATTTGTAACTTAGGCATTTATTACTAACATTGGGCTTTTTACTTAAACCTCAATTACTTTGGAAAAGTATTCAAACAGTTAATATTTAGTTAATTGTTTTAAATTAATGCTACAATCACAGGTTTCCAAGTATTCTATTGGTGTCTTATGTCACAGACATTTACAAATTTCTCCGTAGTTGTAACAAAAGACAAATAAGAAATAAAACTTTTAATGGTCTGCAGTGCATTTATTTTTTACTCTATATCTAAATAATCATCACTGCAATAAAATACCTTCAAAACTCATTATGAAATTAGGACTCTGTCTCTTTAAGAAGCTCTCATTGTTTCCAACATTCCATCACAACAATGCTCCTCATCATGTTGTTAACAACAGTTATTAGAAGAGCTGGGCTGAGAAGAAGTTTGACTCTGACTCTCAAGTGGATGATGTGGTTTCCTGGGCGTGCTTCATAAGGAGAAGATACCAAAACCAATTTAAATCCCTTGTGGCCTGGGGAAGCTGTAGGATCCCCCAAAACGTGCTGGACGGTGCTGCCAATGGGAAGGATCCCTGAGTTCATCTTGACAGTCTTTTAGAATTCAATTTGGAAATCTCAATTATTAAAAGCTCTATTTCTGCAAAGATTCTACTTGTGTATCACTATGAGAACAGAGCAGCTTTGAAACTATTATAATGTGCGTATAGCACATTATAGCAAGTGCAAGTAGCACATTATAATAGTTTCAAAGCTGCTCTGTTTCTTTTTCTTGACACAGAGGGGCTCTTGGTTGTGTTTTTAATCAGGTACAAGAGATGGACAGATAGTCAGAGCTGCACAAGAGAACGTGATCCGAATGGGAATTTCTACCTTTTCTTCACCCTCTGTCCAAAGTAGCAACATTTTACAGTAATCCCACATTGTGGCTTTCCTCCTCAAGCTGTACAGCTTCTATGTGAGAGGAGTTTTATTTTAGACACCGTAATGTGCAAAGTCTAATGTTCTCTTTCATTATTTGTTTTTTGTTTTCACACTAAAATGAAAGCACATCTGGTGAGGTAAATCACCTGTGACTTCCTTTTTTTGAAGACTTCAGTGAATTTCTGTACACCCCAAAAAAAGAGAAACAGAAAAACTATGTATGATAATAAAGTTCGAGAACACAGATGAGGTCGACTCACGTGGAAAAGTTCCTGTGCTTTAGATGAGAACAATAAAAAAGAAACTCTGCATCATTTCATCCTCCAAACTACTGCATCTACATATTCAACCAAAGCACAAATCCTGTGACAGAGATTTTGAATACACCAACAACTGTTTTAGTTTATGCATGCTAGAAAGCAGAATGTTTATAACTAAAGAAGGATTTCAAGGGCTGACAGAAGGTGACGAAATAAGTGAAGTGGCGGATGTAAGAGGCAGAATGTCAAAGAGAAAGATAGTGGTAATAAGCTTTTGATGGTGTTAGCAAGATCCCACTGGGCTCTAACACACAGTCTCTATTAACATAATGGCATGAAAGCAATAAACACAGTCTGGAGAGAAGCTGCTGACCTTAACCAGCTCCCCCTTTTTTCCTCCCTTGAATATTTCTCTTTACCATCTGAGATCTTTAATTGTTTATAACAACATTTTTCCTTTCTTTAAATGTCACACCCTCCCAAATGTCAACTAGTCAATGAGTTTGAGGCAATTTACGGTCGACAGAAAAATCAGTTTGACTCAGGGTCGATTAAAGTTAGACAAAGACGTCTCTGAATGGGAAATTGGTTCAGAAGAAGTTCAGGCAAGTTAAGTAGTATTATTGTGGTTTATATATTAAGAAGTAACGATAAACACACATTATCTGCATGCTGCACACCTACTTTAAATGTTTTCTGCAGATTAAATGATTGTTTTTTATGTTAGAAAAGTCCTGATCTGATCCAAAGCATTGATTTGGGGTCCCAATCAGGATGTAGGCCCAAACTAAACTAAACTGCCAGTACAACAATGCAACACATGGTTACATAAAGTGAAATTTGTTTTGTTGATTTAATAAATCCAGGTTTTCTCAAACATGTCAAGTGACAATGATTTTTACTCTTTAAAAATCATCTCTGATGGCATGTTTGTGGTTTTGGCTTCTCTTTCTCATTCTCGTGTTTTCTATCTATCTCTGTCTATTCTTCAGATTAAAACGTGAAAAATCAGCTTTAAACTGACACTAATTCATCACAGTGCAGCTGAGAAGAGATACAACACTGTCAGGATTATCCACAGTCTCAACAGTTTCACAGAGAGATAAGTGATGTTATAAGAAAGTGAGGAGGAGTTCTTGTTAAATGCAAAAATGAACAATAATAAAGTAAAGACAGTCTTTAATTTAAAGAAACATTTGGAGAACAAGCCTAATGCAGGATCTATGTGTTTAAAAATAACCAAGACAAGACACTGTCTGTCTTTACCTTTCTACTTCAGCGAAGGAAACCCTGATGTGAACATCTTTGATCATAGTAGACAAGATATTTCCTGAAGAACCCACTTTCATTTTCCTGAAGCTTTTATTTCTATAGTTTCAAAGAAACCAAAAAAGTCACTGACTGGTAGCGTATTCATTACTCACCTTCACTCTGTGATCTATTTTAGGTTTATCGCAGCCTCTTTTTTGCACCTTTACATTACTGCACCTCCCAAACCTCAGCGGCATCTTTGCGGGGAAACATGCATACAGACCATGAATCCAAACCAAATTCTTTTTTATTGGCTGTTGGACATGTACTATAAAGTGTCTCAACAAATTTAATTGATTAAAAGTCTTAAGTTAACTTGATGTACATCTATAGTCATGTTGATCTTGTCTTTCATTGCTTAGCTATTTCCTTCCATCTATTACACATTTTCATTTGCAAATATTGATGTTTTTTCTTTAGAAAGCATGCCTGGCTCAGTCTTAGCCGGCTTTACTGCATCCAGAACCAACCCAAGGAAGCAAACTAAGTTGTTGCTCTGTGGATTCCCATGAATGCTTTAATTTTAACACAGACCAGAGCTAAAATCTTTCTATCTGTTTTTTTGAAAATGAGAATATTATTACATTTTAACTCAGCATAAATAAAATATGTGAAATCTTTTACATTTTAAATTAATAGTTTAAGGGTATTGATACTGCATTGGAATAAGGTTGTTAAAACTGAATGTTGACTATAATTGGACTGCAGTGTGCCATTTATTTATGCAAAACCCTCAAACATTAGTTTTATTATTTTATAATACGCAGTTATATTCATGCAGCTAAAAAATGTTAGATTCATAGAATTTTGCATCTGACTCAGATATTAAAGAGCTCATTATCCCACTCAAATATAATGTTTTGAAGGTTTTGACAAGATTATAAACCTAGATTTAATGTTTAAAGTGTGTTACGTATTCTGTTGCATGTGTCTGCAGACTTACCACTTCTGGAGGCATCCTAGTGGCCAGATCATGGATGGCTTTTCCCAGGATGCACAGTGAGGAGAGAATAAACACAATCCCCAGGATCACACATGCTCTGCAGACCCCAAAACAGGAAAAGAAATGTGCTTTGAGTTAGCCTCAAACCACTACAATATGTTACAAAATCTACAGAGTATGATCAGAAAGAATGGTGAAAATTCAGTCCCAACATAATGCTTTTTTTTGTTTTTGCAAAACTTAAGCACAGCCTGATTAAAGTTGCTGCAAAAGCTCTTCTGCTGGTCCAAATTTACCATATCTGTCTCATTTATCTCACTCCAGGACAGACCCACAGCTACTTGGCAGACGCAGTGTAGTGGTGAGTCCCATTTTTCTTATTTTCTCATTTCGACTCAAAAATCAAACTATTCCAATTCTTCAGTAAGAAAACTTTTTTAAGGCAAGCTTATTCTGACTTTTGCACAACACAATTTTAGACCTTCATTTTACCACCTCTTTTTTTGGCAACTATGTGAACACATATCCCCAAAAAACTGTTTTTCTTTACATTTTTCTACACTGCTGCTCCTCAGAGATGGAGTTATCACTTATGTGTTTAAAATTTAATGTCTGCTCCTCAGTTTCTGTTTGTTGGGGTGTACAGGTGTGTTAATGAATTGTAAAGTGGCATGTCTCATTATCAGTGACACCTCTGTGCTCTGGTGATTATTTTTTAGACAAGTGAGCCTCGGTGCAACCTGACAGCTACTTAATAAAGTCCACTGAACTCCAACAAGCGGTAATAAGAAATGACATACGGTAGATTTCTGTTGTTCAACTAATCACAAATACATAGTGTTTAAAATGAATTGAATGCACCCAACATCCTATCCTATGCTGTCTTATTTATTCATGAGAAATGAACACTTTCTGTTTTTTTTCTTGTTTTTGATATACATATATGTCTTTTTTATGACTTGTTTATACTCACATGTACTCTCTGTGTGCAGAGTGAACAGCTGCTGCGTTGCTGTAACGCCAAATGACGATGGCTGATGACATGACATCCAGTGTGGCATCAAACTACGGCCGGTTAGAGAACCGCAAGAGGAAAAAAGAAATAGTAAGAATTTTACAAAACGCATTGTGACCATGGATATTCAATAATAACTGGTCAATTTAAAAAGATTGCATTTAAAAGTGCTCTTATTGTATTTATTTACATTTTAAATGTTTCCCTAATAAGTGTAGCTATGGTGATGCTTAAAAAAAGAAATATTTTTTTTTATTGTACAATTATAGCCTTGAGATTTTTTCTATTAAATTTTAAATGTAAGTGATAAAATAATACATTTTTAAGAGATTTTAAAAAATTTTAAGAGAGGATGGTTTGAATATTGTGTATTTTGGCCCTATTTTCTTTATTTTATCAGTATAACAAAATAAGAAAAATAACTTAATGTACAACAAACAGATTTTAGTTTTTTCTTGCTAAGTCCTCCTGCCGCCCCCTGAGGGTATGCTTCCCTGATTACTTAGCCATACCACCCATATCAAAAGGGTGAAACCATTAATGTCAGCAGGTTTTATTGGGCTTTATTAAATAGTTAATTTTAAATGATCTAATCTGCAGTAATGAGAACATAAATCAGTTTTTCTGTGAAGAATTCAATATAAACTGATAAGCATCAAAACAGGAACTACGGAAGATCTTAAAGCGAAATAATAAAATGTTCGGTGATCCATATGACTGAATTAATGGTTGAAAATATGATCAAAACAGTGCTGACTTTAAGTATAATAGTTTGCAAAAGCAACATATTCAGATGATTTACCAAAGGTAAGTAAAACCTTCTTAGATAAAATAGCCAGCGCTGCAGTTCAAATGATCTAATCATGTTATGCAAATTGTATTTCCCAAAAGCCCAAGGTGTGAATTTATTCATTTTCATTTCCTTGTTATTAAGTTTATATTCTCCTACTAGTAACAATCTTAATCATTTCCTCGTGTAATTATGAACTCTTGCATAACATTATCCTCTGGTTAAAACCCGATGACCTCTTTCACAATCTCAAAATCCATTTTGACATTCCATCCTAGCTCCTTGAGAGTCCATCCCCTCTCCTTTGTTACCGTGGCAACAAGGGGACCAATAACACTTTGGTTCTGGGATTCATTAATAAATTACCAAGGTCCCCAGCAATGACTAATTGATCAGTGTTTAGGGAAGAAAGCAGGAAGCTGGGACTCACAGCAAATCCAAAGGCTGATGCGCTGTGTCTCATGAAGGAAACAGCTGTAAAGACAGAAAGCAACAACATGAGTGACTTTTCTACTCCAAATGAAAACAACTGAGTTCATTCTGATCCTTTCCTTGTTTTCTGTAAAGAATGCACACGATACATCATGTACCTGCATCTAAGTGCAATGCTGGGAAATAGCCTAGTGAGTTAAAGGTGTTATTGTTACCAAATAAGTGAAACAAAAAGCATGATGTAAAAGTAAATTCAAATTATAGTGAGGCTCCTTTTTTACCATTGTTTTTCATTTAAATAAAGCACCATCCTATATTTAATGAAAAACATATACATACAGATTCAATAAATGAGAACATTACTGAAAAGCCCATTTATTTCAGAAACTTTATCATTTAGTTAAATACATTACATACAGACACAGATTGATGTTTGAAAGCGTTTATTTCTGTTAATTATGATAGTTTTCTGCTTAAAGTTAGTGAAACAAATAAAATACAAATATTACATTAGACTATTAAAAATAAATTTAATAAAGAAATGAAAAGTATACTTAAAACCTACTTATAGGTTAATTTCAAAAGGTCCTTTTCACCTCATCCAAAATGATAAAATAATTTTAATAAATATGAGTGTTGATCACAGAGAATGGAGAAGGAAGGAATTAGAATCTTGGCTTATTTTTTGTGCCCCTAATTTAGGTTTTTAAAGCAGCACAGACAACAAATTGGGCACTTTGTGGGGATTGCTGTGGGAGTAGAGAGCGCTTTGGTTGCTTTTAATGGTTATTCTCTCTGTGAATACCCAGAGCAACAGCTGTGTCTTCATACTTTTCCAGGGTTTATTGGGACAAATTGATTGCTTTACAATTTAGAGGAGAAAATAGTACTTCAAGCAGGTAAAACATGAAAGGCGCTCAAATTTTCAAACAAATTAGCAATTTAGGATGAAGTATGTAATAACAAAAAAAAAAATAGTATTTTATCAAATGTTACTATATCTAAATACATTGGACAAGATAATTTATTACTCTGAATTTTATTATATTATGCTTACCAATTTTTTGTCTTTTGCTAAAACAGTCTGCTTGTAGATTTTCTGACATTTCTAGACAGTTAAAGAAAGCTTTGTCTGGGTGTGTCACTGACACGGAAAGGTCAGCATGACATCAGCGGTGTGAAATGACTGGATACATTTAATAATGCTGAGCAATGACCACCATATGGGCCAAACCATCAGATGTTAGTCTGTAAGGAGATATTTACTAAATGCAAATGAATTACCTGTGCAAGTTAATCAGCAGAGATAGTCCCTTTATTATTAGTTTTTACCAGTAGTGACGTAAATGAGGCTGATGTCGTCTGCATTCATTGCAGTGCAATTGTTGTTTAAAGCACCTGTGTTGTTTTTCTGCGCTCCTTTTCCTTGTGTGCTTAGCTCCCTCCTGTCTGCGCTCGCAGGTCAGAGTCTCTTGGGACACCAACCCGCCATTAAATTACCATGGCAACAGGAGATTTGAGGCCAAGATGGGACTTAGTTTGAGCTCGAGCAGCAACCAAAAAGCTTTAATCTTCCTTTTCTCTTTCATATTACCTCACAGTCATACAGACCTCTGTCTTTGCAACCTCACAGATGTTGCTTCCATACTTTCTGCTTTGCTGTCTTGAACGTATCAGTCATACTAGGGAGTAACACAGGATTTCCTGCAATATGCTGTCTCTATGTCGCTCTTTTCTCCTGAGATAATCACCTTAGATCTCCATCGTTGTCTTAGTCACACACTCACTTCTAAATGTGTTCTCTCTTACTGCCTTTTCTTTGGGCCTCTAACAGGCTCCCGCCTACCTGAAGAGCGCAGAAACAAGGCCAAGTCACTGTGGATGCTTCTGCGCCAACTTCTCTGTTATGTTTAGACAAAGTACTGGCTTTTTGCCTTCTGTTAGATGTCTAGTTTGTCTGTGTCTGTGTTTGTTGGCTTAGGAAAGCAGCACCAAAATGATGATGGTACTATTTTGATAACAATAAAAGTAACAATAAGAACCATTTATTACACCTTTTTTAGGAAAGTGTGTGGTAGACACAGCAATCATAGCCCTGCTGTTGAGAAACATATCAATGTATAATACAATGTTTTTATTTCTTGCTATCTAACATTTTGCATGCAGTATACTGGGAAACCAGGAGCAGTTTTTGCTAAAATCCCAGAGCTCCTAGAATAAAGTAGTCCAGGTTCAGATGTTTGCTGTTCTTTTGCAAATAGAAGTTTTAATAACTTTTTAATACTTTGCAATTTTTTAAAAGAATCTCTCTTCAGTGATGAATGATAATTAATAAAGGCTCTGTCTAAAGTCCAAAACATGACAACAGATTGTTTTTGAAGATTTTCTTTTTCTAATCTCTTCACTATGAGATGGTTAACAAATTACATTAATAGTCAAAAGAAAATTATTTTGAACATGGAAAAAGCAATACTAATTTTCTTCAAAACAATGGTACCTTTAATTTATTATCTTCTTCAGCTTTTGTTTGATGTTTAATGAAAACAGAGTGAGGTGAATGTGAGGCAGATGTGAAATAACTCATAAAAAATGGTTCCACTTATGTAGTTTATGGCACAGAGAACAAGATAAGAGAACTTATCCAAAGTGGGCCTGTATGTAATAGTTTCTAATAATTTGGACATACACATATTTATATATGTGTATGCTAATGTACAGAAAGAGTTCTTTGAAACTCAGTTTTCACACCAAAAACTGAGTTTGAATGTGAACGCAAAGAGAGACAATTTCCACGAGTATTCCACAATATCCTTTGACCTTTACCTTGCCACATCAGAACCTTCAAATCAAACACCATCTTCACTGTCCCTCCCAGCCTGGTCTGGTGTGTGGGGTTCTTACATCAGAGAGGGCAGCCATTAATGACTGGCTGGGAATGCAAGTAAGCATGAAAGTACTCATTCAGGGAAAAATAACATACAGATGGGATCTATTTTGAATCCCACAAAAGTAAAGATTTTTTATTTTTGTGGGATTCAAAAGGTTGTGGCCCCCCTGGGCAGTGTGCCACATCCCCCTTATTATTCCCTTAAACAGGGAAAATCCTTTCTCACGGTTATCCCCACTTGAGATTTCTGAATCAATAGAAACTTTCCTCTTTTTAATCTTACTTGAACCTCCTGAAAGGTTAATTCAGTTGTCATTACTTGGATTTAACTATATATTCAGTTACTGATGTGTAATGGAGTGACCAGCAGGATAATTGGATTATGAATCTACAAGAGTTCACATGTGCATTCCAAGTCAGTTTTCAATTTATAGCTGCAGCCTCAGAAACATTCTGAACATCTTTAACCTTGTTTTATGGTTTCATTTAAATACAGATACCTATATTAATCATGTAAAAGAGTTTAGGAGCCATCCTTTCAGGTTTTTTGTTTGGGGAGTTGTGAAGTATTAAGGAAATTCTTATCACCTCATGGCATTTTCTTGGCTCTGAGGGGGATTTTCTCACGATACGTTGATAATCCATTGAATTACATGGTAATGCAGTCTTAGTATTAGCTATTAAGGACATTATGGGTTGTCATTAGTCATAGAGATTTGTGCCATGAAGTTAAATGTTTTATGATACAAAGGCTATTCAGGAGGAGAAAAAGGAAACAAATCCTTATAAAAATATGACTGGCAAAAGACTTATATACTGAAAGCAAATCACATACTGAAAGCAGTAATAACTATCAAAAATATTTAATGCTATTCACTTGGAAATATATGCTGTGAAACCCAAGCTACATCATGAGATTTCTTTAACTCATTGTTTGCATACAATTGTTAATCCTTACATGAATAGTTTGCTAAAACAGCTTTTCAATTGGAATTCACACCTTTATGTATTAAGCAGCAGGGTTCAAGACAGAATTCCTTTCATCCAAAATGTACACCTAGACTTAAACTCTTTGGGAAAATGTGTTATGGTATAATCAGGAAATATTAATTTTAAATTAGGCACAAAAACAACACTGGCATCACAAAAAGAATGATGTGGGCTTACTTTTCCCAAATGGAAGAGATGTTTTTGTCAATGAAGCTATGAGCAAATTCAAAAACAATGTCATTTCTGACATTTAAGGAGCCTTTTTCAAAACTGAACCGCATAAAGTGCATTTTACATCTCAATCCGGATTTTACTTGGATCGTTTATCTTTCCCGTTTTTGGTATCAGCTGGCTTTGCTTAAGGATGACCAGCGGTGCCCTCTTCTGGATGGCGGCCAAACTACAACAGTAAAAGAAGGTCCAATAGGACGTTTTTAGTTAATAGATTGGAACTAACTCAATCTAATGAATCATTAATAGACAATCATAAGTTGATCCTTACATTATGTTTTATTTTTTTACCATCACAGTGAATTCAAATTTGCATCTAAATCAATAGAAGAATGACAACTGAAGTTAAAATAAAAAGTCCTTCAATAAAGTAAAATTCTGTCTAAAGATGACTATTGCACCTTTTTTCTTTTTTCTTATTTTTTGAAATAGATTTGCATCCCCACTTGAGATGGGGATGCAAATATCCACATATTACACATATGCTACACATATACTATGTGTAACCATTTTTCAGTTATAATATATGTTAAATTATTAATGGAAAATCTTTTGAAAATAATATATCATGTACATTACTGCATGTATACACTTTAAAACTTGAATCTGGGCCTTTTCTATCTTTAGATGTAAATGCTTTCAGCTCAAGAAGAAAATATACGCTGCCTGTCTTGAATATCATTTGCAAAGCAACTCTGTTTTTGCATCTTAAAAGCATGCATTTTAAACTATCAAAGATAGTGGTGCATTGCTTTTGTTTATGAGGCTGTCAATCCAAAAAGACTGGATTCACTCAGAGAGGCTCAGAATGTAAAAATAGTCAGTATCACCCTCCCTGCAGTTATTCATCTTCCAGTTTCTGCTCCCGAGCTCATTTCGATGTGCCAGCCGTCTGTGTGGTTACCAGCTGCCAGCAAATCGATGCCTCTCTGGAGGCGAGCGGACATGCTTCCGTGTTCTGTCCTTCGGGCTGGTAGTTAATCAGGAGGGCAAGCATGCATGGACAGATACTAACAAGACTGGAGAAATAAGGAGCAAAAGCAAAGGAAGAGCTGTTTGAAAGGGAGAAGAAAAAAATTTAAAGACCCTAAAGAAAAAGACAAACAAGAGGGAGCAGGAGAGAAGAAATGGGCTAAATGGGAAAACAGCAAAATAAACTACATTTGTTTCACAAGTATTAAAATGTGGGAAAAATCCATAATTATTTTACTTTCTATCAAAATAAGGAATTATCTTCTCACAGATTGATACACAGTATTTTCCACCTTTAACAAAGGAAAAAAAGCCAAAACTATGCTTAAGACAACAAGTTGGCAAGACTCCCTTTTGACTTTTTTCAAAATTTTAAACCAAAATGTTCTTCTTTAACTTCAACAGTACAAAGAATCTGTCCCCAAAATCAATAATCCATGTTTAGAAATATACAGCGGACAACCGGTATTTGCAGGAGTAAGGGGCCAAAACAGCCCACAAACAGCTGAAATACACAAACCTTAGGGAAACATCCTAAAAATGCTTTTACCTGCCTGTTTTAATAGTTCAAGCATCAAATATATCTTATATGTGCATTAATAAACAGAGTGGACTCCGTCCTGGCAAAACCACAGAAACTAATCTGCAGCAAAAGAACATTAAAGGCGTTCCTGTATTTGTACGTGCCAGCCAACAGCAAGTAGCATTGTGCCAAGATCAAATATTTTAGATATGCTTAACCAATAGGCAAATTTTCCGTGAATAGATTAGGTTACGTTCCAGAGTTCTAGAAAGTCCTTTTTACCTTAAAGAGAAAGAAAAAGTATAATGATCAGTTCATTCTAATTAAATCCAACATTTCTTAACGTAATTGTTAGCTTTTTATTATGGTGCAGATATTTTAATTTAATAGAAAATTCTTTCAAAAATGCTATTAAATAATGATATAAAGATCTTTATTGAATTGTTTTGGTTTGTTGGTTATGTTATTGCACTACATCAATAACATAACCAAGCATACATACACAGTCAGTTTATGCTAAATCAACTCAATAGTTGAAGACAAAAGAAACTGGAGTAACTGTTATGTTTGAGCTATTAATCTGTGAAAATCTTTGTCCAGCTGTCTGCTGACAGGTACAGTAGAGTGAGGGAGGTTATTTCTTCTCCGGCTGGTTGCCATTCCATTACCCCTAAAGCCTCTCATGCTACTGACTTTATCAAAAAAGTCCATATCGAATTAGCAGAATAATTTGCAACCAAATAGAAATGTAATTACGTCCTCCTTTCTGCTCCTCAAGGGCAGTGGCTCAATTCAAGGATGCAGACTTCAATTACATCCAAGGAGCAGAGGAATAACCAGGGAGGCTGTAAAAAAGATGAGGAGGAATAAGAAAGGCAGTCGGATGGACAGATGAAAAAAGAGAATCGGATCTAAACAGAGAGATGGCATACGTGGGCTGGCAGGGAGGTGAAAGATTAAAGAGCAAAGATGTCACACAGAGAAAGGGGAACTGAAAGAGATTAGATGAGCCACTGCCAATTTGTGACTGAGCTTCTGATCTAACCAAGGTGAGTCACTGCACTCACAAATTAAAACAAATCTTCCAACAAGAGCATTTGTTGAAGTGAACTGAGTGAAATGAAACTACTTCATAGTATAATAAAAACAAAACTTTAATGAAATGTTCACACATTGACCCATCATCTTGTTTTTTTGTTTCAGGAAAAAAGTAATTTATTTGCAACTAAACAATTAATTAACAAAATATCCCTCAATAGCAAGTGGTTTATCCCAAACCATACTTTTCAGCAGTGAGATGTTTGAGAATCTCTTACATGTACAACCCATTTCAGTTCCTCTCAAAGCATCTTCATAAATTACATAAATTGGTATTTGACTCAGCAATGATTTTCCATTTCTTGCTTCTCAGCTAATCTGTGATCTGTTTTGGGTCACTGTCATGTCAGAGGGGACAGCTCCAGCTTTTTTCGGGTTCTGATGTAACAAAGAGTTCTCAAAGTGTTCCTCAAGTCACCTGTTTTCCACAGGTGACTTGAGCTTATTTTTTCCTGGAATGCTTTATTTGTTTTATTCCAAACTTCTCCTCTGTTTATGTTTTCCGATAATTCACTTTTAGATTCCTCTGGCAAATGAACATTGTTCCAGAAGTCTTGGTCTTTTTCTAAACTCTCTGTGGTCCACTTCAGCCAAAATTGTGTGTTTTTTTCTTAAAGAGCAGAGGTTTTGTGCTTAGATACTTCCAATGGAAGTTAAACGTTTGCAGTCTCATTCTTATTCTAATTCTACAGGCCTGCACTTTATTTAATGTTATGCTCTTAATTTTGGGGTTTTGGAAATTTTGCTTAACATCTTGCTGTTTGCTTTCAAGGTTAACTGGGTTAAATAACCAAACCTGGGCATGTCCCCAGTTTATAGACTACACACTGTACAGTGGTATGGCTTATTTCTGATTATATGAACAAAATTACCAGCCTAATATGATGCTACAATCTTTTTTCTAAATGCCTCAGAAAGTTCTTTAAGTCTTACCTTGGGGTTCACTTTTACTCCGAACAGCCAAACTCTAAGGTTTAAACTTGCATGTAGGTATCCTAATTTATTTGTCACAAGAGTTAGCTTTCCTTAAATGTTACTTTATTTAAAAAGTTTTGAAAGGTATTTTCTTTAGTAATTGTTTTGTTATAGAGCTTGAGTTTTTATGTATTAAGATTCAATTTTCACATGATGAGTATTTTAGAAAAACACAAAAGCTTTCAGAGAGTGACTTAATTTTTGGCATGACTAACAGATGCTGCTTTTATTTGTTGATATTTTAGATCATATGCTGTTTGTTAAACAGTCTGCTTGTAAATCTGGTATTATTACAAACTAATAACTAATAAAATGAACAGTTTGGTGAGCAGAGGCAGGCAAAAGGGCAGAGAGGAGTTGAAATATTCAACAGGAGGATCAAAAAAGAGCTGACACCAAGGGTAAATTATGCTTCATTAAGATTTGACTAAACAAGGTTTTTATGTTAATGTGCCTGTCTGGGCACAAAGAGGAGAGGGAGATCTGACCTTATAGTCTCTCTCTGTCATTCTATTGGCTGGAATCATAAGAAGGTGGGACTGTTTCCATGTCTCTCCACAAGGGAGCAAAAACATTTGCATGCAGAAAGAATAAAGATTCAAGACAGAAAGTAGGTGAGACTGTAGACGAGCAGAGACAGTTTAAGCATAAGGAACAGCATGCACTCCAGAGTAGATAAATCTGTAAATCTGAGCAAAGATATGATAGTTCGAATCAGGTCATCTTTGGAAGTACAAATGCTTTTTTTTAAAAAAAAATGAGGGATAAATTAGAAATTCTTATCTAAAATTAAAAATGTGCTTCTGACTTCACAATTTGAAGCCTTGAAAATGGCCACCATTTCTTTAAGAAGCTGTTGCTCTTTCCGACAGTGTGCCCTTAACATGTCATCACAACCATGTAACGGTCTTATACTTACGCATTAGTTTTATCTGTCTAACTGCATCTTTTAATCTACTTTAATCATTTTCTAATCTGTTATAGATCCTAAATATGGCATCAGGTTTTATATTAAGTTTAATATAAAATGAATTGACTAAATTAATTTATTTGTGAAAACAATGGAAACGTCCCACAAAAAACACCAGAAGTTGTGACTTTTAAATGTTTTTCTTTTTTTTTTACAAGCTACACTGCAAACTAGGAGCACACTAACACAATCCCTGCTTTCTCAGCAGATGTTTCCGACAAGGTTGCAGTCGTCTTCTCAGCCGCAAAATATTGTGTTTAATAATTCAGGACCTCCAGCTCAGCTCAGCTATGCACTGAGCCCTCCTCTCCTGGAAGAGTTCACCCAGCGGAAAACCTTAGCCTGGATCTACCTGTTCTTCAGCCTCTGCTCCTCATTTCTTGTTCTTTTTAACCTCCTCCTGATTTCCTGATTTCTCTCCCCCGGTTCTGCTCTTTTGCCTTTACAGGTGGCCCACTTGCTCCTCATCCTACATGCCTCTGTTCTTAAATACAAATCCTATTTTAACTTCCAGTTTCTCTTGCTAAAGTTGTCATTTCTGAGTCAGATTTTCCTTCCTGTGTTTTCCTTTTCCTCTTTTTTATTCTTCCTTTGAATTTGTTTCTTTTCTCCTCCCTTCATCTCTCCATCCTTTTCCTCCTTCTCCTCTAAATACTTCCTCAGTCTAACCTTCCTTTGAGTTATCCCTCAGGGATTACACCACCCTTTTCTCTCCCACCATAAGCACAGCAGAATTGATATGTAGCCGGACAGAGCTGAAGTCGATTGGCACAGAGCAAAATGTACCATCTGCATGTAGCTTGGCACTGGGGATGCCACAGGGTTTGTGTAGGGCTGACTGGGATAATGCTTCCTACGCATATGTAGGTTTTCCACAGTTTCACCCTGGAAATGTTTAAACAGTTTAAAAAGGGCTTCCAGTGGAGTTAACATGATTTACTGCCTACAAGAAGAGTTGTACAAAGTTGCACCACTAGCGAAAGAAGAAGTCACCATAAGTTTATGCCAATATAATGAACATGAATAATTAGGAGCTCTAGTAAGCCCAGAACATTCATAAAAGTCCATGGCAAAAAAAACTTTAGGCAGCCATGGACATTTATTTTGTAATGCAGTTAAAAGGATATTTTTGTTGAAACCTATGTAAAATTAAACTTAGCATTGTTATTTAGTCTGAAAGAGATTATTGTCCTGTCTTTTCATCAAATATTTTTTAAATAAATGTTCAAGGAGGCAGATTTAGTGGTAAGGTTGGTTGCAAGTTACCTGTCGCTGTTTGAATATCCAAGTTTGGTTGTACTCTCAAACATCTGGTATACTTTAAAGTGGTAGGTTCAGAGTGTTTAACTTCAAATTAAAAGTAAATATGTGCCAGATTTAAAAAAAAAAAAAAAATAGCTGTAAAGCATTTAAATTCTGTTCCATTCCTTTATTTTCAATTTATACTTGTTCAACTGGCATTATTTCACTTATAACAAAACATTTTCCCATGTAACCTCCAAGTAAAACTAGTAATCATTTATCAATAGTAAGAAATTATTTACCTAAAACAACCTCCTATTTCATGATGAAAAGCTACTTGTAAGTTAATTTTTGTCTTACTTCAAGTGTATATTGAAGTAAGACTGATATTCGTAGTAGAAACTAGACCAAGAATATATGTGAAAGACTGATAGTCATGGATAAAATCCTGATGGAGAATATTGCTGTAGTCTGTGAAATCAATGTGTGGACTTTGTTTATGTCATTTCTTTATTAGAAAGCATACACAGTCAGAATGATATGAATTTTGACAGCCCAGATCCCTGTAAGAAATATATTTTAAATTAAACCAGCAGACTAAAACAGAATTGGATAGATGTTTGTTCACATTTATTATATTTTCAGAATTTCTGGATGAAAACAACAAACCTTTAATTTTGAAATTGCACAACTCTGTCAAGTGAATTTTAACGATCCAGAACTTCCCCTTTTCTGTCTTAAATCTCTGCAGCCATCAGGCCTTACATTTCCCCATCTAATTAAAAACAAACAAGCAGCTTCAACTACAGTATAGGGAGTAATTCCTTCATCTCTGAGGGTGACAGGAGAATGAAACAGCCTCTCCTCTGTTTACTGTTTACCTCACTAATTTACTTGCTTTGAAATGTTTCAGTCGTTCCCAGGCAGGGGATATACGCTGAGCAGCAATTAGTAGAAATCACACAGCTGCTGTGGTTAAATCTGACAAGAAAAGTTTCACATCGGAGGGTGCAGGAGCATAAGCTGGAGATGTAACTGCTCAACTTGACCTTATCAGGGCAGGCTGGACCGGTAACCGTGACACAGAATGAAGGGGCAAGACCACAAGATGTCTAAAGTAAGGACACACGCACACACACACACTCTCTGTTGTCATTAGCTATAAGCAGAAAATCATTTATATAGCTTGCTAGCTAGATAAACAGTTAGCTAGATAGCTAGCGATATAAACAGTTAGCTAACTAGATAGATAGAGATAGATTGGGGCAGGGAGTTTTGCAGAAAGTGATTTTGTTCATAAATGGCTCTATCCAAACCAAATCCACAGCTCTGGTTAAGCTTTTGGCCGCTGTATATTTTCCCCAGGAGTTTTATAATGAGATCTTTGGAGACTACTCTGCATAATCAAATACAAACACTCAGACAGATGCTCATAGAAGCATCCAAAAATATCACTCTGTAAAAAGCCTTAAAGTAAATTCAACTTTTTACACTAGTCTAGTGTCATAACGTGCAAAGTATTTAGTGGCAGAAGAAATAATTGTTTCTAAAATTTACATATTAGTACAAATTATATCAAATATAAGCATCTATTTTATTCTAACAAATAGAAGATTGCAAAAATTTTTTAACAATAAACACTGAACACCTTTTCCATTTGAGATTATGCTCCTGTAAAAATACGTATTTCAAGCTTTTTACACCGGGGTTGTCCTGTCCATCCAGGACAACTCAGGGTTAGGGTTAGGTCTATCACAATAACAAATTTTGCTGGATGATAAATTGTCCCAGAAATGATTGTGATAGACCAACAAACTTTAATTTTGTAAAGAGCGCTTAACACTAGAAGTCAAAGATATTTCAAACATCCAAAGTAAAACACAACCAAAAGCTATTAATGACACAGAAGTAAAAATCATACACAATCAAATCCATAAATAAAATGGATTATGAAGTCCCTGGAGAAAAAAAAAAAAATCCCTTCCCAAAATATTAATGATCAGAATTTAATTTTTAATTGAAAATTAAAACTGATTATATCTGAGCATAATACTGGTTTAATTCAATAAAGATTTCATTCCTCTCCTAAAATCTACTCATGTTTGTGACTTTGTTGTAGTTTAGCAGTCAGAAATGCTTCATTTCCATCCTTTCAATATGTTAATACACAAAATAAAAGCCTAAAAACCTGTCATCAATGCTGGTTTTGATCTTATTTTCTAAAATTGCTGTGTATTATATTATTTAAATTTGTGTGATTGGAATGATTTCAGATCTCTTTGCATTTTACTTCCAGTTTAGCCTGCAGCATGAATATATTATTCACACATAGGTTGTTTTCGCTCCCTAGCCCTGCAGCACTGTACTTCAGCTTCTTTAATAAATCCTTTTTTTTCTAATCAGCATTACTGTCTGCCTGCATCTGAGCCCCCCCACTTTATTACAAACTGTGACAAAACAAACCACGGCAGCCGCTAATTGGCTGCCACAGTAAGAGTTTTTTTATATATCAAAGTACCTAACGTGTTTACAACCTAATATTTCAAAGCTCAAAACAAAACCCTTATCTGTTATTGAAACGCTTATAGCAAAAAAGAAAACATCCCATTAGATATGAAACTGTGAAAGTGTTTTTAATAACAGCGTTTTTTTCAAGCACTCATTAAGCCAAAATAATAATCAAACATGAAGCTCTTACTCATAGCACACATAGCAGCATTTGTGATGGATGACAGTGTAATGTGATGCTGCTCTGTATTTTTTAGTCATACATCCAGCAAATAGTATGAACCATGTGACAAGCAAGTCGTGCCATGGCAACAGACCCCCATTTTCATCACATTTTATCTCATTCGCCGTGGTAACACCAGCTCAGACGGAGCTGATAGGTTTGTCAGATTAAAACATTGTGTGATGTATTGGACTCTGAAGACTTTGGCAGCTCAGAAAAGATCCTGAAGAACTGCAGCTAAAACAGAAATTGATCAGCCATTTTATTGTGCTTCAAGGGAATCCATCATATAATCTAAGGGCCAAAGTATTTTTCTAGAGGATATCAGGAGAAGAAATCTTATCTTCTGGCTTTAACATACTTTAACGTGCATAGTTACATGTCAGTTTTAATTCAAGAAAAAGGCCTGAATACTTCCAGTCCTGAATTTTATTTACATTTGTTTTCAAATATCTAATCTAATAATCTTTCTGAAATTTCTGGCTCTACTTAAAGAAATTATTCATGCTGCTAAGTAACCCACATTCAGTTCACTTGTCTCAGTAAGCCTCAAACTTTTAAATTTCATCTGCATTCAAAACAGTTTGTGCATCACAACTGACAGCTATTTCTATCTATTTGATGCTGTGCTGTCACTTTAGTTTAAGCATTCATGTCTACTTCTTATAGTCAATAGCAAATAACTAGAAGAAAAAACTGTTAATGCTGAGTATGACCATGAGCTACATGGTATAAAAAAGTGTAATTCATTGCTAGTTTTTCAAACAAAACTTCTTTTAAGTTCTTTTAATCCTTTAGCAAACCTTTCATGTGATAAACTTTTTAAAACAATTCAAATAACCATTACCTAAATAGAGCCTGTTTCACAACGCTATGAAGGCTAACAGACCTCAAAAGCAGCATATTAAGTACTGATTTGAAGAAATGAAAGAAAAGAGAAAAATGTTTTTCACTCGGGGCCATGTTGGTTTGGATAGCTATTTTTGTTTCATAAATTAAATCCTAAATTAAAAACTAAATTTTCATAATTAATAAAGTTATTTTCATCAGACCTTAAAATTTGAAATAAAAAGTTTATGTAAACTAAAACATTCACCGCAATGAAGGGTTTGCTAAATTTACTTTTGTTAATTTTACATTTCTGCTGATAACGATGTCCTTACTGACATTTTTTTTAGTTAGAAGCCACTGATCTACAGTACAGACCAAAACTTTTGGTCTGTACTGTAAGAATCGAAAGTGAGATTTAAAGTCCTACAGCTCAGCAGGATTGGCAGGATTGTTGGCCCTGCAGAACATCCAGAAAGGTAACCCTGACTCAGTGGATGAGGTCTACAAGAACCATACCTTGATTCTCTTATTTATTAGTGATAAATCGGTAATTTCTAAGTCTGATCAAAGAAAGAAAATGACAGCATTTCATCAGTTTTATTTCAAAAACAAAATCCCTGTGGAAGATCAAATGGAATATGTTATAAAGCACAAACTCAAACTCTTGTTTCTTGCTAAGAAGGACAGGAAAATGTTAAAAAGATCACATAAATCTGGAGATAGTTGGTTCCTCTCACAGAAAGCTTGTTATAAACCTATTTTTTTTACCATATCTGATATGGTCTACTAGGTGTCAACAAGCAGTTTGACATTGAGCCCCTGGCTGTCTATTGAGTAAAACCTCCTGAAACGCTTCTATCAAAGATTTCTGAGATACTAAGAGAAAAATCTGTTTTTGGTTTTTCAGTCTGGATTATGCGTTAGAGGTACACTCGGGAATCCACACACCTACACACAAACATGCATTTGTTGCCTTGCCAAAAGGTAGCAGAAGATCAGAATGCAAATTACATTTTTGTTTCTACTGTTTCAAGTGCATGTGGATGTCATGCGCTTGTGCACCTGCTTGGTTGGGGACAGAGAAGTCAAGACGAAATGTAAAACAGGGTTGTAAATTTAAGGCAAGGAAAGCACAATTCTTCTCATGTGCATTCATTCTGCCTCATTTTTCAAGACGTGCCTTTCGCAGATAAATGTTGCTTACTTGTCTGACAAACACCCACACTGTTATTCCCATATCTCACTCTGTCTGACTCTGGTTTAATCTGTCTTCCTGACAGAACTGGCGTACGCTTGGCTGTTAAAGAAGAGAAAGCTGGAATCAGTGGGTGGTGAGTACCTTGTAGGATTTTGATGAATGCTTTGAAATTGAAATAGACGTGGGTCATAAACGGAGTGAACATCTAACTCATCTACAATGTCTACATTTAGTTCTGAGAGATCCTTGAGGAGATTCTGTAAACCAACATACTAAATATCAAGTCTAACTTATATGTTTATGTGAATGAAATCACTTGTAAATGAAATTGGACTTCAGAAATCTAATGGATATTTTATAATTAATAGTTTTCACAATGTGCTAAACTTTGAACAAATGGAAATATTTTATATTTGATGTCAGAGCTGAGGTAAAAGAAGTGGGAATTTCAACATTGTCTGCAGTACCTCTTTCAAACGTTTTAAGCTTTACTTTACATCATCAGACACCACTTTTAATTTGGTCAGTTTATAGTTGCAGACACTATATGTAGCACTGATTTTAGACAGACTCTTACATGTGTCTTTTGTAAAATAAACTTGTTTCCACCACAGTTTACTACTGTTGATGTGAGGAGCTGCCATATTGAAACAGAAAGTTGATTTGACAAGTCGTAACTGGGTTAGTTGGAATTACCGAGTGGTCAATCCAACTTCAGAGGACATTCAATTGATTTTTCTATCTGGGAAGTAATAAATTTCCAGTTCTGAGTACAACTGGAACGCTGTGTAACACCTGTTTCCCCACAGATTGGTTCAGGTCTGCCTTCACTGACCAATTGTCTTCAGAGTCAGCAACAATACTTTTTTTAAAGTTCAGAGGCAGAAAATCTGCTGCAGTTCTTATTTATAACTGTAGATGTCTTGACACTAAAAATCTCCCTATATTTAACAATTTTTAGTAGGATTATAATGACAAAATAAAGTGCATACACAATGCTCTCCTTTTTAATTTTAACCCTGTCGGTGTTACTTTTACAGGTGTTATTTTATTTAATCATGTATATGTCTCACAAGTTAATGTTTTATTTTTTTTAGATTTTACCCTGCTGCTCTTTATGTTTGGAAAATAAATGGAATCAGTTCTACATGCAGCCACGGTATTCAGATGATTTGTTTTAATAGGAAAAAGGAAACATGTTCTTTGATGGGTCAAGTTTACTTTTCTAAACTTGCAAACAGATTTTTTATTATACTCTCCTGCCTGTGGCAACAGTTTGGGTTTTGAGTGTCTCTCGATACCCTGAAATAAGTGTTTCTTTGCTCTGTGCCAGTAAAGAGTTGGTGATATTTTAAAGGCAGCTTTCCAGGCTCAGAGCCGTTGCTTTGAAATAAAAAAGAAGAATGATGGCTCTATGTTTGGCTTTTTTGAGCCAGCATTGGAACCAGTTCGGTGCAAGCGCCATACCATACTCAACTCTTCTTTCAACTTTCACTATGCAGACAACTTTCCCTCCCCCACTTCTTCCTTTAATTTTTAAAACAAATAATTCTGCTCAAAAGTGAGATGCTAACATCAGTTTCTCCAAATGTACATTACTTCACTGCAAAACAATGACGGAGGGGGGGGGAGAAATTACCTTGTAGAATGAAGATGAATGACTTTTCCATTCATTTTTGCATTCTCGTTCCACCCCTTGCAGACTTATCTGCTGCTATTTAGGAGTTTCATCAGCTCAATGTCATAGAGCTCAATAAAATATTCATGCATTAAGAGAAGAATTAGGCTCTCCGAGTCCCTTTTCCCTGGGGCCATCCCATTCAGCACATGCAGCAATCTTCCAGCAGGTAACAAATGGCAACATGAGGAAGCCCAAGCTTGTTAATAGATCCACTGGATGCATAGCCTTGCAATTGATCACCATGGATCTACATAGCTGTGGGGTACATAAGGAGTTTTACTTTGTTTTGTGATCATACATAAGGCAGGAAGGTTGCTGTAGTTCAGCAGAGGGGTAATATAATGGCCTTATCTCTGAGTCATTCATAAATTTAAGCGATGCTACTTCATAAAAATGTGGCTGCAGAGCAATAAGCTAAGGCTTGGACTTTAATGTGACATTT
Source organism: Gambusia affinis (assembly GCF_019740435.1). Classification (NCBI taxonomy): domain Eukaryota; kingdom Metazoa; phylum Chordata; class Actinopteri; order Cyprinodontiformes; family Poeciliidae; genus Gambusia; species Gambusia affinis. Next base: position 24,198,590 of record NC_057878.1, read on the forward strand.
TCTCGGATGAAAAAGCCACAGTGATACCCCTATCCATTCTTAGCCAACAAGTGGGCATAAACTTTAGATAGAGAAATGATTACTGTTGTTACCAGCTTTTCATCAGCTTTTCCATTGGTTGATGACCAAAGCATGGCTTTTTAGTTACCACTCTCTGTGATGGGTTTTTTCATCCTGTGAAATCCAGCATCTCAATTTCTCATTTTTATGTTGATTGTTTTTGTTTGTCATGCCACCAAGCTCTGATATAGGAAGCAGACACTAATTAATTCAGACAAAAATGGACCCTGAAATGTGCTTTGTGGGTCTAAAAGTGGAAAAAAATGACTAAGATTTTGCCACAATTTAAGTATGTGTTTCAATGTTGATGCATTCCATAAAGTGTATAGTATAAGTGTATCGGTATTAGCAGTTGCTGTAATGTCAACATCTCGTCATTTGGACTTTTCCCCAATATTCTGATCACTTAACCATTTGAAAAAGTAATCTCAATGTTAAATTTCTAAGTTATTAAAGCATATTGGAGAGGATAGGTAATTGTGGGTCAAACTATTGTCTACCTTTAAAAAGCTTTTAAAGGAATTACAGACTGTTGAGTGCAGACTGACCAAAAAAATAAAACTGATGACTTATGTGTCTGATTCAATGTGTATTTGATTTAGCTGGTTGTATAGCATAAATGTATTATTTATGCTTCTATATAGTAATACAGAAGGCTCTTACACAATTACATGAACGACATTTATCTCATGTATTTAGTTTTGCACATTACAGCAATTTAAACTAAATAGACACAATGATACAATTTTCCCTGTGGGTTTTCTTTAAAAAAACAACTTCTGTTTCAGTCATAAATTAATCAACACCTCAATTTAATAAACAATTCCAACTGTGTACACATAAAACCACATAGTGTGACTGGCATTAAAGACCCCAACACAATTTCGGAGTTATTTAGACATAGACATTTGCAGCACCTCACGTCCTTGGCTCATCAGTGAGGAATAAAAACAGTGAAATGCTGCTGACTGACGAAAGATGGTGCGAAGCTGCCTCGAGAGGCCGAACTATAATTACCCTGCAGATGGAGAGTTCCTGACAGCCAAGCAAATACACAGATAAGACACACTATTACGTCTGATAAAAAATGCCTGCACAGGGTTTCCAACAAAAACAAAAAACAAGCAAGGAGAGATGTCAGTAATGTTCTTCCAAAATACGCCGCGTAAACACAATTAGTGAAGTTTGCAGAGTAGTGCTTCCATCATCCATCTAAAAGACTTTATTACTCCTTCTTTGAATGCATTAAAAGTCTGAGCTGATGAGCTACTAAAGCTCAGAATTTACATAGCACAATTTAAATGCCCAGAACAAAGCTCCTATGCTGCATATTGCTTAAAAATAAAATGCAACATCATAAAGTCCTACATCAGCCCGCAGAGGTCTTAAAGATATTTTTTCCTGAGGAGACAATCGATAGTTTAATGTTTTTGCAATGACTTATGACACTTTCAGAGGTTTCTTCTATTAGGATGCAGCAGGTAACTCATCACTTTGACAAAAATAGCCTGGTCAATTCTAAGCAACACAAACCATCCGCACAACATAAACTGCTCCAACAAGCAAGACCTCACTGCAAGTTAGGAAATCTAGTTTTCAATTTAAGCACTAATTGAAGATAAGAAACACATTTCCAGTGAGATGCTTATATCCAGTGATGGGTTTGAATGGTAAGGATTAAGAAGATTAATGGTAATAAATTGATTATTGAAATAATTGTCAACTAATTTAGTAATTAATTAATTATTATATGTGTATTGTTGTCCCTCTATGAATTTAAATTCAAATTTATCCATCCAATTTCTGTCGAAATTACTCCTCCCATAAATAAAATGACCAAACGTATTATAAGTATATGAACAATTACGGCTTCTACTGTATGCACATTTGAACAGATTTTGAGGATGAGTAGAATGGTAAAGTTTATTCCAGCTTAATTTAAGCCAATAAAATCACTGGACTTAAGTCTGGAGTGACATTTAGTACTGCAGAAAATCAAAGGTGGACCATAAAACAAGACTTGAATTACTGAAATGGCTTCCATAGTAACCCTGGTTCATTAACCACGTCTTAACCATGAGGCAGCCGGGTTGTAAACCTGACAGCTTTCCACAAACAAGTCACATCAGAAGGTTACTGAGCCGTGAAGCCTCAACAGAAACAGCCTGAGCACAGAGCTGAGCAGTGATGCTGAGTTAGGCAAAATACCTTAGCAGAGATTAAAACTGAATCCAACCATAAACAAAATATGTTTTAGATGCTAAATTCATGGGATGAACAATGTCTGTTTGGCAAATTATTGTTGGCTAGCTCCCACATAAATGCAGACATTGTCCAGAGATATGATCCTTTTTCACTTGAAAAAACATGGAGTCATTAAATTTTACACCAGAACTCTGAAATAATGTGACAAATCTCTACTTTAAGTGGGCTATCTTTAATATAAAAGGACCGAAAATAATCAGATTACACAACTGACACATACGTTTTTATGTCAAACTGTTTCAGCTCCATTACTTTTGTTTCATCCTGATGTCCCACTGACAACAGAGTGTGTCCAATCCACCATGTCTGAAATCACCTGAACATCAGTGGCATTTACAGGATGACACAGGTGTGTATTCACTCACATGAATACTCCTTCAAAGGCTTCACATGTGAAACAGATGTGTCCAAAAGGTTGTGGTAAAACATACTAATGGTTAAAATTTGCAAATCATAAAACTACAGATATCAAAACTCAATTAAAATAAAATATGGATAAAAATGGTTGAGAACTCAGACACCTTTAAAAGTAAAGATAAAATGCAATTCAAAATTAGTCATAGCATTTACAAAGAGTGGCCTTAAATAGATTTAAGACAAAACATCTATGCAAGCATGGAAACACTTTTTTCCAGGAATATAGTTATGATATACAAATACTGTATGATGCAAAGATAGATTCAGATTTAACTGTATATATGCTACCCCTCGTTAGTTCCTAATAAGCATCAAAAAACTGCTATAAAATGAATTTTATCTTGAATGGTTTTGGATTGGTCTATTTATAAAAGCCAAGAAGAAACATATTACATTTTAGATGTTGTGATATTCACTTTTGATTTTTTTGTTTTAAATAACTACATTGTTTTACTTCTTTCTCAGTCACCTGAAATCAAGAAAACTTTCCTGAGGCAGACATTACAGAAACAACAAAGATATTAAAGCTTTTCTCTTGCCTAATCTTTACATTTCAGGAATAAAATATGGCTTGTGATACAAGGATCAGATAATAGGTCTAACAAATGTAAACAAAAACAAAGAGGCAAAGCCACGATCCATTTAATATCTAAACATAGCAATAATAATGATGCGAATATATGTTTGAGTTTGAGGGGATCATTACACCAATGATTTATAACTCTGACATTTACTTTAACCTCAGAATAATTTTATAAATGGCTTCCACAACAGAGGAATGGATTCAAACACAAATCTTTGCACAGAAACAAAGCAAATCCCCCACAGACCCCTCATTTGCACCAGAACAGTTCTGGAATAATAATATCTCAGCAGCAAAGGCCAAGACAAGAGTACATTTAACGACAAGAGCCTTTATAAGAAACTAAACCCCTAATTGGTAATAGTCTTTAATTTCCTGTTTACTGTTTTGCTTTCAGATATATGTATTTCATCAGTCATCTTTGCCTCTGCGTGCGTAATTGGTTCGTCGCTTCTTGGTGTTGAGGAGAAGGGAAGAAAGATGTGACTGAAGCATCTGGTGTGAGAATCTAAGAATGCCGAGGACAGCCTCACTGCATCAGAGCATCAGAGAGCATGAATACCCCGCAAAGCCATTCATTGTGACCCTGCGCTCAGCTAGAGAAATGCAGCATATTACAGTGCTGCAAGATACACACTGATAACATTAGGTGGATCTAACAAGTGCAAAACATTTAAACAAGACTCCAGATCTGTCAATAAAGAGTTAAAACGATGCTTGGATATATTCTCTGCAATCTCTGTTCTTCTAGTTTTTATATTAGAAATTTGTAAAATTAGAAAAATTGTTTTTTTCTCTTAGACAAAATATTCCAACAGATGGGAAAACATTGATTTAAAAAATGTATAAATATGTTCCTACTAAATTACATATGTTTAAATTAACAGACAATCTTAACCATGTAACTGAGAATAAGTCAGATACTGACTCTTATTTCAATAAATAACTGTATAATATCCAAATAAAAAACTGAATAATGTTGTAACTTTGGTTTATTTTGATTTCTAATGTCCCTTTCCACAAAATTAGGACCTCCACTATCTTAATTTTGTAAATGTGAGAGAATTTTGGCAAATCTGGAAAACATAATTACCATGTGAAAGTGATCCTGACCCTATCAAACTTGTAAAACTCAGCAGAAACTGTGATTCTCAATACTAGTCTTAGCCTATGTCCTTTATCCAGCACAGAATATTTCAATTATACAGTAGCGTTACCAATTCAGGATGCACTCAAATGTTACAGAAGCCTGTTAGTCACCCATTCATTTAAATGAGATTTATAGCAGGAGGGAAACACCTGAAACACACAGGAAAGTAAAACCTGAGAACCAGTGAATTGAACCTTGTTATTTGCACTAGGATGTTTTCTAGCACTCCAGGTTGGACAATTGATCTTAGCTGAATAACTGAACTTTTGGATAAAACAACCCTCCAGTTTAATAATTAATTCAATTCCTCTAGAACTCTCTAAAGGAGAATTCAGGAACCTGGCAAAACATCTGTTCTGTAAATGACACTTTCTTTGGCTTTTTGAAATATTTATGTTGGCCTTACTGAAACTGCATTTTATTAGGATAGAAATCATGAAGCTGGAAAGTATAACTTCAAATCTGAGGGGAAGAAAAATTTGTATCTGTGTTGAAAACCAATTTAATTAAACTATTTTCTTTTAGACCCTCAGCTCACTGATCTGACTGGTTAAGCCAACTAATTAAGCCACATTGACATACCCATGACATTAAGAAACTGTTAACATTGTTTTTAATAAGCGGAGGGAGGACTTCTTTTTTTAATTAAGAGTATATTGGGTGCAGAGTTCAGTGGCTGTCATGAATAAAATAACTGCACATATATTTTGTTCCCAACACAATATAGTCTAATATGATAAGTGGAAATTGTTGTAGACCTGACCATAAACAACCCATAAGAAATACAATGTCTTTGAACAGTTAGATAAAGTTTGCTGTTGCATTTAGTATGCAACAGCATTCTTATTAACATTTCATATGTTAATAAGACTTTAACACTGACATTCAAGAATTGGCTACTCAATATGAATCAACCTTGATATATAATTCAAGTCCAACAGATGAAATTATTTGCAACAGTTGGCTAAAGTTCAAACTTTAGCATACATTAGTATGAATCCTCTTTGTTGGGAAAGAATGTTTATATTTATGATGTATTTTCCTGCAGTTAGTTGTGCAAGGTCAAAACTTATAAAAGGTGTTTTCCTGCTATATAAACTTAATGTTTTGCTTTGAACTTCTTAAATTTTACTAAATGTGTTCCAGCAGTACAACTGTGTTTTCTACATTCTTACAAGCAGCATTATTGAAAAGTGTGCAAAACTCTTGTGTTATTAAGGAGGGATCAGAATTATTTGCAAAATAATGTGTGCAGCCATTTGCAACAGGTGCACATAACATTTTTTTATTTTTTTATAAACATTGCTTTGAGAACATTGCTATGCCTCACTGTAATGCGACTGACATAAACACTGAAACTACATCATCAAGAGGTATATAGAGTTGAGTTTCCTCCAACTCTTCTATACTGTACTGATTATTTAAAAATTACTGATTGATCAGAACTCCTAAGCTGACATTGGTAAAAGGTTGAGAGATCGTAACTTGTTATTGCTTTTCTACCTCTAAACTATGTAGTGCTGTTTTGTTCTGTACGTCCAACTTTGCTCTCGCCTCAAATGCAACAAATTTGGTTTTAATGTTTACACACCAGATTGTCTCATAGAACAATTTTTCTGTTTTTGATTTCAGTTTTTAAGATGCAAAGTTAAGATCATTTGTTTTTTTACCTCACTGAGACTGAAGGATGTGCAGCACAGCTAACATGTCAGTTGCCCCACTCTTTTTCTGAGAAGTCAAAGTACCCTTGTCCCCATTCTGTCAGTCTTAAGATGCTACACAGTGAAGCACTATGTCATGGAAGCCAGTGAGACGCACACAGACTCCCTACAATTCATCATTTAATTGCTGATAAACGGTAAATACAGTCTCAGCACACGCTGACAAATCGTGAGCTTGTTAAAAAGATCATTATCCGGCTCACCACACAATACACAGACAACACAAAGAATGGAGTAACTTACATTTAACACGATTAAATTTATCAAGACAGCCAGTCTGCTCACTTGAGCATTGTTTAAGTTAAGGTGGCTGAAGAATGCCGACCATCCAAGGAATCACAAGGCTTCTACTTGGGAACATAATGGAGCTGGGAAGAATAAGAAAAGCTGTGTGTAGAACAGCTAGCTTTTCTATAATTTAACCAGCTTAAGTTTTGTATGGGTTCAACTCATGTCAAGAACGTAGACATTTGTTGGGACATGCCGCAAAGTCAAAGGTCATTTGATAATAGCAATTGAGACAGCTGTTATCGTAATAAAAGACTTCTCTTCCAGCAGTTGCAGCTGGAAATGGACCGGAAGCTCAAATTACATCTGAGCTTAAAAGTGATAATCAAAGGAAAACTGCTGGTTTGGCTGCTTTTCTCTAATTATATGCAACTGCCTTGGCTGTGGCCACCTAGCCAGGCATAATATAAATCTCACATCAAATATAAATAGTGCAGAAGTGCAAATAGAGCTAATTTACACCTCTCCACCACCAGCAGATATGAACAGAGAGGGAGGGTCAATTTACAGTCTTGTCAACACATATTTCCAAAGATCTTTAGCCTGATGTAAAACTATTCCCCAATAAATCTCTGTGAAATATATCATCAGGGACAAAGACAGTTATGCAAACATCTCACTTGTGTATTTACAAGCCTGTTGAATATGCACGCTTCTTAACACTCCATTTGTTGAACCAACTATTGTTTATCTTGATCAGTTCAATTTTTCCTGGCAATTTCACACTTTGTATGCTTCTGATGTATGCAAAAGCATGCTGAAGAAGACTGCATGGAAACAAAGCTTCATAAACAGGATGCTGTAGTTGGCATAAAAAGACGTCTGCCACATAATGATCGCCTGGCTCAATCAATAACTTCTAATCTGACTGTTTTAACTCAAAGTAATTGAAAAGAAAAAAAAACCCTTTCAATTAAAAAAAATAATAGTGTGATATACAGAACAGTTACAGTCATACCCAATTCTTTTGGCACATCAGAAAATGCTGTGTTTTTAAAACTTGTGGCTTCAGTTTTTTTGGTGATGATTAAAGATTTTACTCTGGCATTATGGCAAAATATTAATATAATCACATAATTATCACATTTTAATATGGTTTAGCAATTTGATTTGAGAAGATGTTTGAACACCTTCACAATTTTTTTCCAAGATTGCTCTTTATTTAGCTCTAGTCACCTTCCCCAAAAACGAAATTTTTTAAACCTGCTGAAGAATCTCCACAAAATGATGCTGCTATCATGTTTTACAGTGGAGGTGATGTGTTCAAGAGAATATCCAATGGTTTTGTCTTTAAACTGGCCAAAAAAGGTTTTTTTTTCCTCTTATCTGACTAGACCACTTTCTACAGGACTTCTTGTGACTTTCTTAGAAAATTGTTTGCTATCTAGATGATAGTTTTCCACCTGTGCTGTAGATTTCTACAGCTTCTCCAGAATTGGCATAAGCTTCAGTTATTCCTTAGAAGTTTTTTTGATTAAGAACTTCATGGTTAAATGTTTAGTAACAGCGAAGAAGGCTTCAGATGAGTGCAAGTACTGTCTTCACCCCTAAAAGTTAGTTCACATAATCAATTTTACACATTGTTCAGCTCTTCCAAGAGGTTGGCGTGAATTCATCATCATGGAAAGACATGTGGCATGGACCAAAATTATGCAAGAAAAAGGACAGGCATCAGAAGACTGCAAAAGTTAATTTCTTTGAATCCTCCTTACAGTTGTTTTCGACAAAAACACAATTATTCCCAAGAAAATTGTTAAATAAATAGAAAGATCAAAATGTCCCCCAGGCGAAACTCCTTTCAACAATCTAGGAATAATTTTGTGATCTCTGTGTTTCATGGCATTGTAGGTCAAAGATGAGAACATTCTTAGTCTAGAGTCTGCCAAAATCTTAACCTCACTGAAAACCTTTCGTGTCTTTCTTTTTTCTGAACTGATGTCAGAAAATAGTGATGATTACATTCAAAACAAGAGGGAATCGTGTAAATGCTAAAAAAAGAAAAGATACTGCAAATGTAGTCTCTTCATATGAACTTAAAAATATGTTTGTTTGGTCCTTACTGATTGAAATGGGAAGAAATATACTTCAGGCTAACAAAGCAAGGCTAAATATATAAACTACGACTGTAAGTATCGAATATAAGACCAGATTTTTCTCCCTGCTGGCAGGTTGTTATTTAAAAAGCAGACAACAAATATTGGGTGAAGGAAAAACAACGGAATAAATAAATTATTTCTGTTTTCTTGCAAGGAAAAAACAAAGGCAGACGTGTTTTTGTGGTTTAGAGGGGGACAAGAAATAGAACACAGTGCAAAGAATCTGAAGATGGAGGAGGTCTAGGTGGAGAAGTAGGTGTGAACGAGGGAGTAAACTGCAGAGACGCCGAACTGGAGCAGGAGGCAAATGGAGGAGAGACTCTGTTTCTGCAGTGACTGCCCGGATATGATGAATGGCTTGCAAACAGAAGACACATACTGTACAACAACTGAAATGCAAACATCTTGTTTGGGTACACACTGCCCTGCTGTGATTCGTCACAAGTTTTCTCTGCAGCTTCATGAATGTAGCAAATGAGAACCAAGACAACTTTAATGATTCTGGCTGAATTCTGATATGCAGAAAATGCTGCAGCATTTTTATTAAGCTGTAAAAGCCACAACAGGAAGAATACTAATTTTGTAACCTGGCAGTTAGAGCTACACATTCTCTTAGTAAGCGCCAACCTAATGCAGGAAGTGCTAGGGCTCACATTTTGTTTTTAATTAGTCGTAATAAACCCACAAAAAACTCAAAACATGAGGCAAGTATCAAGTATTTCCTTTAAGTTTGTGCAACACATGCTGTGTAACAGCACATTGTAAAAGAGTGTTTCTCAATACGTAGTGGCACCAGCGTGGTGAATGCAGACTGAAATCTAAAGGGCATCTCACTTGTGTGATTCTTTTTGGACAACAGTAGAGCTCTTTCAGATTCAGTTCTGGCTTTGGTCTTATGATCCAACTAAAAGTTCCTGAGGGGCAACACATTTTACGCTTCCATTAATTTCCCCCTACAAAGATTTCATTCGGCTATCAATGACCTTTCTGATCTCTGCAGCAAGTTTTCTTTTATGCAAATAAGTGGCTAAGTTTTAATAATAAGACATGAGATTAAAGATGAAGAAGCTGCAAATGAATTACAGAAACGAGTCAGACAGGCTTTTAATTTATCTGCTTCACATCCCAAGTTCAGCTTGATTTAAATCAGACTTGTGCAGTTTTATTTTTTATTTAAAAATGAACTTACATTTTTTTAGTTATCCACCAAATTGCAATGTGTGTAACCTTTAATGTGCACACTGGGGAAATTAAAAAGTTGATTTTCTGAAAAATCCAGAGTTTAGATGAAATAGGAACTTTGATTTGAGCTAAATTTAGGTTGAAAATGTCAAAATAGTTTTGATATACAATCCAATTTGCCTAAAATAAAGTATAGTTTTATTTTTTGACATGTACTCTTAGTGCATGAAGTAACACTGACACCACAGATTATTGTTTAAAGAGCATACTTTTTTCATTTTAAGCCAAACAAAGCTTTGACTGTTTTTATTTTAGAACATGTAAACATGCCAGTTATTGTGTGACAGTTGCATTACGCAGCTTATTCGTCACAGGTCCTTTCGTAACCCAGTCTATAAAGTTGTGGCTCGCAGATATTTTCAAGAAAACATGGTTTATTTATAACAATCTAGAGGCTTTTATTTTATGTATCTGGGTTAAACTTGTAATTGCATCCTTGCTGCACAGACTGGAAGAACGAGGCATTTAGTGAAGGATGAGAAAGAGAAAAAAGAATCAGAGGATAGAAATCTGCATTCCTTCTCTTTTATCACTTTGATCCTTGTTTACGTTCTGGAAACTTCTTCACTGCAGCAGATATTCCTGTTCACTTCTTTGCCACTCCCTCCAGTTTCGCTGTCTCTTTCCTTTTATCCTCTTTCTGTCCCCTTTTCTTGCTGTGTGCTTTTTGCTTCTCACCAACATCCCCCACTCCTTCCTCTCCCTTAACACACGATCTTCTCCCTGCTCAAACAACAAATCGTTGCTGGCAACGATGGCGATGGATCGAGTGACAGCCTGTTAGTCTGCAGACCTATAGCCCGCTTCTCTAAGTCCTCAATGTGAAAATCTATGCTGGTGGAGTGCAGTTCATCCACAGCTCTGAATATGGAACAGCTTTCTCTGTGTCTGCTTACCAAGCACATTACAGATGCTTCCTTGTAAGTAAACATAAATACGAGCACACCTTGCATTATCACTCTGACACAACACCCCAAACTGAGCCGAAGATGTGAGGAATTTTTTATGTAGGTCATTGCAGAACTAAAGTGCCCATACTCCTGACCAATAAATCTAATTATCAAAAAATATGTAGTATAGTCTTCTGTGTTTGATATATATATATATTTTTAGTTGTACCTGAAGTATATAAAACCCTATATTTATGTTGTGCAATTTGGGAATCAAAGAAAGCAAAATTTCTCTATTCTGATTGGTTGGAAGGAAACGTATGTCTTGCTCTGATCTGATAAGAAAAAAATCAAGTTAAAGTTTTATAATGCATAGTTTATCCACCAATGTTAAACTCTAAAACTTATCTAGTTTATTTTTTTTTTATAGATATAGAAAAAAAACGGTTCCCATCATAAATAATCTTCCAATAGCTTCAAACAATATGAGGATTTTCAGAGAAAAGCACTAACGGCACTGACTATACCCGACTTTCTCCTTGTTATACAGTCAAAATAGTAAACACACTGTTTTAGACTTTTGCAGAAAAACTATTCATTGTTACACTTTTCCTTATTCCCTGTTACTTCTTACCTAGCTTAATTTTCTACAAGAATTAATTGTAGAAGTTTTGATATAACTTAAATATTTTTTCTTAGATGTATGGTTTTTAATACTAAAACTCATTGTTCCATAAATTCCCAATAGTACACTTTAATTTCAGACTATTGTTCACTGAGTTTCTAAAACCAAGTACGCTGTTGGTCATCCACATCCCAATAAGACACAGGTTTAATTATAATGACATGCCCAGCTAAATGACAGGCATTGACCTCCTCTACTCTCTTATAACTATTGATGTACTAATGAATTGATATTTCAAAAAGCTTTGTCTTTACATCCGTCCTTGGTAGATGTAGTTTCTCAGTTTTTCTGTCTTGTCTCCTAGAACCAAGTCAATAAGGTTTGATTCTGAGTTGTTCTGCTCAAGGTCTCTTCTTGTTAAGCAGGATCTTTTCCCTCCCACGGTTGCTTGCTGCTCTAAGAAGCCAATGTTTTTTCCAAACCAATGTTTTTTGTTAATGCTGATTTGCTTAACTGAACTTACATTCACTGGTCTCTTTCTCTATTCTCCTTCTTCAGAAAGTTGCTTGTTAACACGGAAAGGGAATTATTCAACCACATGGTAGCAACTCAGTGCATTTAGACATTTAGACGTGGTGAAGACAATCTGTAGATGTCTAAGCTCAGAATCAGCATGAGGAAGAAAAAAGATTTAAGTGATTTAGAACAAGACACGACTGTTTATCCCAGATAGGCTGTTGTGAGTTTTTCAGACGCTGCTGATCTTCTGGGATTTTTCAATCACAACCATGTCTGTCAGCTACAGAGAATGATCTGAAAAGATCAAATGAGCAGCCTTTGTGTGAATATAAATGCATTGTTGATATCAAAAGTTGAAGAAGATTGGACAGACTGATTCAACATGATAGAAAAACATTTGCTCAAACAACCAAGGCTAGGATCATAAAACTGGGTCTTCAGTTAACACAGGTTCTCCAAAATAGGACAGAAACTGGTGAGTTGCAACATTCATATGGCAGAGTCAGAATTAGAATCAGAATATAGCATAAAAACCATTAAAGACTGAGGTTATACTATCTTATATCAGAAGTTCAGGTGTATTGGTGTGAGCTGCCAAGAAACCTTGCCTCCATTAATCCAAAGAGCTTTGATTAATACAACAGTTTAACAAAGTGTTGTTGCTGACTATGTCCACTCCTTTAAAACCAAAGTTTAAACATTTTCTGGTGGTTACTTCTACCAATAAGACAATGAGTTCAGTGTAGCATAACGGTCTCAATAGTCACCATATTTCAAACAAATGGAGCACCTTTAGTATGTGGTGGAATTGGGGATTCATATCTCATATCTTAGGGGCTGATGAGTGTCAATATCAACCGAAATCTTTACAGAATATTTTAAACACCTTTTTAAATCCAGGATTTAAGTCAAAATGAAGACAAAAAGAGGTCAAACATACAATTTGCTTATTAGAAGGTGTATTAAATAAACATACCAGTCAGTGTTTCACCTAAAACAGATGTATTCAAATTATTGCAAACTTGTAAAAATTATTTTAAATGGTGAAGTCTACATTTCTATTCCTGTGAAAAACCACACCGCAGCTCTTAACAAGATGTATGAGAGTTCTCGACTCCCAGTCTAAGTCCGAGATGTCCGATAAGCTTTAACAAACTTGTACCACTTTTACAGGTGAACCACAAAGGACAGCTCGTTCACAAAGGTCACAAGCTAACACAGAGCAGCCATTCATGACCGAGACACTCAACACATCCGAAAGTGGAGCAGAGGAGGACCGGCTTGAACCCGCCTCCCTTCTGAATTCTTAAAATCCTGCTAAAGGTTACAGAGCAGCTGAGAGTCTTTCCTCTGAGACAGACAGAAAAGAGAGATGAAGAGAGAGAGCCATATATATAAAAAAAAAACGGCTGGCAAAAACAAAATCGGAAATATAAGGAGACCTTGACACTTAACCTGCTTTTATTAAAACATGTCTCCTTGAGGCAAAGAGGATCAGATGTACATATATCATATGGGACAGCTTATGTGAATCAATTTTTTTAATGTAAGCTTACTGTAACACAGAAGGGAAGAAGGAGAAAACACATGGGAAAACAGGCAAGAAAGTTGAAAATGGGGAAATAATTAAAAAGGATGGAAAGATGGAAGATGAAGAGACTCAGAGGCAAAAGGAAACTAGGGCAAAAGCAGGAGGAAACAGAATGCTGGTGTTCTTTAAAGTTGAGCCATCACTAAGTCCCTGATGCCGCATGCCGGAACTCATCCTGCCCTGTCCTGCCTCGTCCTCTGGTGTAATGGTACCTTTCAGCACTTCCCTCCTTTACATCCATCTGTCTCTCACTCTGCCAGCTCCCACATTCTTCTTTCCCTCTGTTCTTCACATGAACAGCATCTCTTCAACTCCATGCAATGTGGCAACAGAACAAGAAAGAGTGGGATTAATATTTTACTTGACTCACTCAATGCCCCGTCTCATTCTTTCTGCTCTGCAGTTGTGACTCGTTGAGGAGGGCATATTTACACCTCCATTCATTCTCTTCATCTGTTTTCCTGTCTGCTTCCTTTTCATGTTCTTCTAAGGTCTGTCTGCCTGCATCAGTTTCATTGGAAAGAGCTCTCTTTGGGGTTTTGATCCTGTTGCCAAGCGCCATCTCATACCTGACTTATTTAGGCAGAAAAATAACAACAATGACCAACCATTTGACCCACCTTGGAACCATTTCCTACCTGCTTTCACATCTAAAACATTAAAGAAATGTTCGATGATCTAGTCATTGCCTACTATAATGAATAAAAAGGAGTCTATGCGGAACAAGACCTCACCATATTTCCCTGATGACCAGAAAACCCATTGAAATCTTCCAGAATAAGCTGGAGAGTGTCGCTCCAACAGGTGGATGTCTGGCTTTCCCTCTTGAATTTGCTACCAATTTTCAGATAAATGGAAAATTATCTTGTCATTTGTGATGTATATAAAAAACTGAAGTGTTATGTTATTACTTTTACATTCGTCTTTCTGATTACAAGAACAAAAGGAATTTAACTAATCACTTTATCAAAGCTTTATCTCTAGTGTAAGAGAATGAGTTGGTCACATAGTTTATTATGTGTTCATTTCGTTGACTTTGTGCATATCTTGCTGAGTGAAATTGGTATAATTGCATTTCACCCATGCAGATGATGGAATTGGATGTCCACAGAGACCCACAGTTGTTCTGAGAGACTCTAAACAGTAATGAGTCGGGCCTCAAATAAGGTGCTATTCTTTCTGCTGTCTGATATTGGTGTAGACAATCATAAAGTGGTTGCTGGGAACTACATACTTCTCTTTGTTCCATCTTGAAACATAGTTAGGAATTAGAAGTATCCAATCATTTTCTCTTTTTTCTGAGAAATTCATGGTAATCCTCAGGTTTAGTGTTGTTTAAGTGTTCCTTTCTAATCATTTAATTCAGGGGTGTCAAACTCAAGGGCCGGTGTCCTGCAAACTTTAGATGTGCCTCTGCTGCACCACACCTGAATAGAATAATTAGGTCATTAGCAAGGCTATGGAGAACTGATCTACACAAGGAGGAGGTAATTAAGCTATTTCATTCTATTGTTTTGTACCTGTGGAACATCTAAAAACTGCAGGAACCCTTCCCTTGAAGACTGGAATTTGACACCTGTGATTTAGTTCCCTTTTTAAGTAGTAATATGTAGATTAGGGTTTGTATTGTTCTCACAAGAAATTATTCAATCTAAGGAATAAAGAAATCTCCTTAAGTTTTTTAAGTTTGTAAACTGATCAATTTATAAACATTAATTCAACTTGATGCAGTTTAAATTTCTTTAAAAGTAATGTGAGTTAACCTGCAGACCACAGTCTTTAGTTTACACGTGCAAACACAGCATAGGTCTATTGAGAGCCACATAAATTTACACAAGTAAACAACCGAGATCTAAAAGAAATACTGTTCAAAGCAGGAACTCGTATAACTGTATGTGTTTCAGTAACTTATAAATTCTATATTTATTTCTGTAAAAGAAAACCTCTATGATTTATCATTGTCTGAGTCAAGATTCTGCCTTTCAACAACACTTCTGAGTAGTTTTGACAAGCATTTCATGTGTTATCCATCCTAATTTATAAAACCTTCTCTTATTTAAAACGATTTGAGAAACAGACTTTCTCTTTCACTTAAAATATTCAAATAAATGCAGCGTTTGAATAAATCAGCCAATAGCAAATCTAAGAAGAATTTTAATGCTTGTTTGTTGAATGTACCCAGATTAATTCTCATATCAAAAAACCTATTTAAAATTGGGCACACACTTACTCTTTACACCTTTCTCTTAGATTCAGATCCTCTAATTCCTCTTATATCTTGTCGTGATTCTTACCCATGACTACAAAGTTGCGTTTCTTTCTCTGTGCTCCGGACATCACAAGGCAACTGAATATGTTGAAATTGCTGCTGGATCCTGTCACAACATCCATATGATCACTGAGTCACTGTGCAGAGCACAAAAATCTCCTAAAGCAAAACTCAACACTATCTGGAAGAATGTGAAGAAGTGATACAAAAAATAAATATGTTCAGTAGATTAAAGGCTAGGTAGGGTTAGTGAGATATTTTTCAAGTTTCTAATATCAAACAATTCTTTGATCAGATCAAATTAGATTAAAAGTAGAACTGAAAAGGGAAAAAGATAGAACTCATTATAATCTTTTTTTATGGTAGAAAAAATCTTGATTTGTTTTCTGGTTGTAGTTTAACATTCTGCTTCAAGTTTCAGTTTCCTCCAGGAGAACTGCCTGATACAGAACTGTACTAATGTTTTTCATTCTACTGTTTTGTAACAAACATATTAAATTTTAACTCATGTTTTCCATTCTAGCATATATCAGTTTAAAGATGGATATGATTCATTAATTTAGTATTTTGTCAACAGCTGACCTTCATTGCGTCAACGTGAGAAAAAGCACATGCTCTTTGCTGTCATAGGTTTTTCTAACACACACACACACCAACACACACTCCACCTTACGCTGAAGACCAATCCAAAGACAAAAACCAAGCAAGATTTTACAAAAGATGAGACTCAAAACCAAACCAATAAGAGATCATTTTGGAAACAATTGTTAAAATTAGCAAGCTAACAATCAGAGGGCTCCAGACAAACTGGGTGCATTAAACTTTTCCAGTTCTCGGCCAGAACATTTAGATTAACCCAAATTTATATCCAGACCTAACTACCAGAAACTGGTCTATCAAATCAAACAAGAAATGTTTTAATGTATGACTAAGATAATCTGAGTAAACAGAGTTTTTCAAATGATTATTATTTTTATTTTTTTATTAGAAAACACTATCCCAACCAACCTGGTATTATGGGGACAGGAGGAGTGTTTGCTCCCTTCATCAGTATTGCTGTGGACAGGTTTTGGCCCATTATTCTTTGCAGAATTACTTAATTCAGCCACACTGAGTGTTTGAGGTCATATAACAGCTTTTCAGACTAATTCGGAACTTTGACTAGGCCATCAGATTGTTTTAGATGGGGTTTTTTTGCCTTTATGCATCAAATAATCACTTGAAAAGTACCATTATTCAGGCTTCACATCTCTAGTATTAAAACTGGGTTGACCCAAAAATATAAAATATTTTTTAAAGGGTCAAATACTTTTTCATCCAAATTTAACCTAGATGCTCTAATACAACATAACAAAGTATCTCCTACTTTAAGACAATATACAAAGCAGTTTTGTAGCCAAAAATAAGCACATTTGGATAAAACACTTTTTTTTTTTTATCAAACGGGAATTAGGAAATCATCTGCTCCTAAAAACTAATTACTGTTGAACAGAAATATCCAGCAGAGTCACATTATCGCTCCATATGTGCTCTTACTAGAGGTTTAAAAAACATTCGTCTTAAATGCTTACTGAAAGCTGCCACAGCCAGGATAAGTGTGACCACAATGGAGACCCAGGAGACCCAGAGAGCTTTCTTCCTGTAGTTCTGAGCCTCGTGGGGTTTCAGGCGCATGCTGCTCTCAAGAAGACCTGCAAAGAGAAAACATACACAAACAATGTTACAAGGACGCTTCTGTCTTTCTTCTTGTGTGTTCAAGAGAGTCATTATGGTTTTCTGTCACTTTGTGATCATATCAGGCACCCTCAGGAAACATAAGAAATTATTAAATCTGTCCATCTCCTTTATACAAGAAAGAACGTTTGTTTGTAGGAGTGGGGGTTTATCTTAAAAAATTTTCATTTGATTGACTGACAGTTTGAAAGTACTGTACATCAGAAAATCAGAGTTGCGTTTGGGATCAGATAAGAAATTATACCAACCTCTGCAGACTTCCAAAATATATTGGAGTTCACCTGTATCAATCTATTGTGGCATTTTTAATCATCCAGCCGTAATGTACGTACAGTATGGGAGCAATATTAGTAAGAAAAAGACAAGAAATGTGGCTTCAGGAGTGTCCAAAGGTTACACTTTAGTTGCAGGTTAATTTGTGATAACACCCTTCTGATATCAAGCAGACACCCACTGTCCAATTGAAATGTTACAAGATGTGTTTCTCTGTATCTCCTATATGAAAATATGGAAGTATATATTTCCATATAAACGTATATGGAAATGTACATACCTTTTTCTTTTGTAAAAATACGAGAAAGAAATGTATTTTGCATTTTCCAAATTGAACCGCTTATGGTGGCAGCATGTTGAAGAAGCTCTGTTATGTTGGTTCTGATTTGTTCTGTCTGTTAACTTTTGTTCATAATGGACATGTTTGAGAGACATCAAAAGCAACTTTCCATCAAAATGATCTCATGCCAACTGAGAAATGGTCTGGAAATATTATAGCTTTGGGATTTTTTGGGTCCAGCAGCACTGACCAGCTCAAGTAGCTGAAGTAAGATTGATCCTGCAATATGAGTGACCCAAAACACACTAGTAAATTCAGCATGAAAAATTCAACATTTCCTTAGACTGGTAGATGGCCACAAGAAGCGTTGAATTATTTTGTTTCAAATGGTAGCAACTTTGAGATAACATTTTCCTAAAGCAGTACATATTGATATTGATATTCTTTGTTTTCTTTCCAAGCAATGAATTGGTGAAAATAAAGATTGGACACCAACTTTTGAACATTTCCTTTGGAAGAACTTGATATCTGATGGGGTGTCCCCATAAAATATTCATGACTGCACATATGGTGCTCAACTGGCTTTCCCAATATCGATAGTACTTAGTCAACCCAAGGGGATCCCATACATGAAGTCCATTCTGTTCCCAGGCCCACTTTATATCAAAATTCATTATCTGAAAAACTTTAGTTGAACAGTCTACCAGAGTAAACCAAGATTTAGCTAAGGAAGAATAATTTTCAAAAATGAATTGGATGATTTATCTAATCGTTTTGTCCACCTTTTGTGTTTGAGAAAAGTCCTTGCCTGAAGTTGCAGACTCAATAGCCCAGATTTCTAACAGCCGGCAGCTCCGTGTCATGAAATGTGAGGATGGCTCTGCAGAGTCATGAATTATTCAAGAGCTTGAACTTTTACATCCAGGAGATTTTAATGGTGTTGGCTATCATTGTATCCTGAAATTTGTATCGCACATTGTTAGTGGAACCACGAAAACACGACAAAAAGAAAGAAAATGTTGCTGCATCATCCAAACTATTGATACTGCTGGAGCACATAGAAAAAAAAATAGCAATTAAAAATAATGACGCTTGTAACTTCCGATTTTTTTTTCTTATGTGTCTTGTCATTGTTGTTTCTTGTATAAGTATCTTTTAGTTTAAGTGGCCAAAATACCTTCAATTGAGTGAAATACATAGACAAAAATCATTACAAATGTGGTCTGACTACAACTGTATATTGTTAGTCAAATTACTGGGAGGGTAGAACGACAAGTCAGGGATTTTAGTATGTTGGTGATTGTTTTCTGAGGCAACAACCTGATCAGTAAATCATAAAAACAGCCACTTTTTGTTTTGCTCTCAGGGGTCTTGCTTTTTTTTTTTCTTGTCAAAAATTAAATGCATTTTTTATTTTTAGTTTTTGTATATTTTTAAGAAAAAGTGAAAAAGAAGATGAATGAATGGCTGGACAGACAGACAGATGTATAGCCAAAAAGACTGGATTTTTTTTTTAAGTGATATAAAAATGTTGATTATAAAACCAAAGCTATGAAAATGGACCTTCTGATTTTTGTTGTCCTCTCTTTGACCTTGACCATTTACTGAAGCTCTACTGCATCTAATTGCTATGAAGATTTTAAAAATCCGAAGGAAAAAAAGAGAATCACATGCCTCCAAAGGGAATCCTAGATCTGCAGATTAAGTAATAAAGGATTTATTACACAGAAATAGCAAAGATGAGGCTTAGATTAGGGGAAACAAATATTTCAGTTTATAAAATACAGGTTTTACAGCTGCTTAGTCTGTAGGACAAAAAAGTAGTAATTGCAAAAACACCACTGATATCTGCAAAGGTCTTTTAAGCCCCACAAGTTTAGTGTTGAAAAAACAACTTGTTTGCTAGGATTATGTATTTTGGGAAAACAGAAAAATTACAAGAGACTCTCATCATTATGATGGCACTCAAATGATCTATCACTAAAGCTAAGTTTTGGTTTATTAGATGTAAGAATGGAGGCACTTTATATAAAATTATTGAGTAATGTTATAGTATTTGAACATGTTATTTTCCAGAAAAACAAATATCACTTTTTTTATCAAATATACTTAAGTTATACTTCAAATAAAGATGCTGAGCACCTTAAATACAGACTTTATAATCAACCATTTGATAGACCATTTGTAACACCAAGCTTCTCTTCTTTAACTTATATAAACAAGATTTAATAAAGGTTATTCTTGAAATATTAAAGACTATTTTGGTGATAGACTCCACAAGGAAGATGAAAATTCATTGAGAAGATATAAACTTGGTAACATTTAAACTGTCCAACCTCAGCGTGTGTGTGTGTGGGTGTGTATGTGTTAGAGAGGGGAAGTGAGACAACGTGGTAAATCACTCTGCTCACATGATTCCTGGCTGGGAGAACAGACAGAAGGCATGTGTTCGACATCTCTTCACAACCCACATCTCTCTGTGACTCATGCACAAGTTTCTGCACACTCTTCTGAGTGCAAGTGTGTGAGGGTGCATGTGTGTGTGTAAGCATTTTGTCTTTGTCACACCTTTGCCTAAAATAAAAGAAAATTAGGTTAACATGATGAATTAATTTCACTGAGACATGAGTAATTAAAAAAACTCCAGAGAAGTATATGACATTATTTACATTTCTGCAAAAATAAGAAAACTAATCAAAACCTTGATGAAAATTAATGTACCATGAATAGTTGGAACAATAAATCAGATTTTATTAACTGATTTTGCCATATTTATGTCAGAGGGATTTCTAAAAAAAAAAAAAAAAAAATGCTAAATTGTTTTAGCCTTGGCTTGCGAAAACAATTATGATTATAGTCATATTTTGCCATATTGAAACCACAAACTCTGCCATTTTATTGGGATTCTATGAGATAGGCCAACTAAAGCTGCGCATTAAGAAAATGAAGAAAATTAGATATTGTTTTGCATCTTTAAAATTTTTTTAAAATTATCAACAAAATAGAAGAGCAGCAAGAAACAATCAATTGTTGAAAGAAAGCTACTGAAGGACGTTTCCCTATTTATAGGTTACAGCAGGTCATATAGAAGTCACAGTAGACATGTTCAGAGTGGATGAAGATAAATACACAGCGATCCTGGAAGAAAACTTATTAGAAACTGTAAAAGACTTAAGAATAAAAAGGTTTGGTCTCAACCTCTACAAAGTATTGAGTTGATCTGATTTGTTGACATCTGCACTTGGTTTTGGAGAACTGACCACAGGTTCTCATTGAGGTTGCGATCTAGGAAGTCTCCTGGCCACAGGTCCAAAATGACATTGTTTGGTCACCATTGCCTTTTGACATTGATCAGGATGCTTTCTCATCTGCCCTGTTTAATCCATTTTAATTGAACTCAAGTTCATTTGTCTAGAAAGTCTGGTTTGTTTGCGGAGGTGTGAATGGATAATCAAACTCTGATTTGGACTCCAGTTCACCTTAAAGATCTTGGTTTGGTTCACGTGAGCTCTGTCATGGTGCGAATGAACATGTGAATGCAAGCAGACCGGAGACAGCTCCAGAAGCAGGAAGTGGACTATAACACAGGGTGCTTACCCAGGGAATTCTGGGTAAGCACAACCAAAGCAAACCCTTGAGTCTAGTTTGAAAGTGAGAAATGGGTCATGGTCTTTTACCAAAGACAAAAGAGAAATCCTGCAACCACTAAAATCTGACACTACTCCATTGATGTTTACATTTTGTGAAGAATTGTGCTCATGTCTTCTTTTTCTGTTGTTTCCTTCTATAGTACTTGGTGCAGCACCATCAAAGGCAAGGAGGTGAACAAGTTTTTCAAGAAGTCTGAATTGTATAACAAATGCAGAGTGAAAGCACACCGCTCCTGCTGAAAATGTACAAAAGTTGCAATTTGGTCCCCAATCGAATGGAGTCTACCAGAGAAATCCACAAATAATCACCAAACTGTTCTTGGATCATTGGAAGACACCTTGGATGACATTTTGATTCTTCCCCACTCCTGGTACTGTTCTTGGGCAGAATTCTCTGCTTCCTTGGATAAGAAGCAAGACCACACATGGATTTTTACCAGATTATTCACTCCTGGACTAACAACGTTATTTTCTTTGGTGGCCAAATGGTATTTCTGATTTCTCAAACAATCAAAACAATTCAGCAGAGAAAATATGTTACACCAGTCGTCTGCTGTTCATCCTTCTACTTGCTGCAAAATCAAACCAGTCCTTGATGTTTCTCTTGCTTTCTCTGCTGCCAGAGAAAGCAAGATACTGATACAGTATCATATCAGTGTCTGATATGATACTGTAAACTCTGCAATGTTGGCAACAACATTCTGTAGTTCCCTCCTCAGGAAAAGAGGCTCCTGTCTCTCAATGATCAGGAAAACTGTCCTGGAAGCTGCAATATTTTTAGTGGTAACCTTTAGTTACAAGTTGACAATGGCTTCATATTCTTCTTTGGAGGTAGCTACTACTTTGTCACTCCTTTATATAAATCGTTCTGCTAATGAGATCGATAGTACCAATTTAATCTGGAGACTTGCACAGCTTCACTCATGTTTATAATATTACTTTATATAAATTAGGTTAGCTCATAATTTTTTGTCAGAGTGAAACTCCAGAGGAAATGAGTTTTCTCAGAGAGTCAAGGCCTTCTCCTAATAAATCTATTTGCAATAAATTAATTTGGATTTGATTTCTTCACAGGATAATGTAAAGTAGTAAAAATGTTTGTGTCATTTTTAAATGGTGCATGGGTCACAATAAAACTCTGTAGCTTGTAGTTTTTGAAATCCCAGTACAGTCAGATGAATGGGTTAGGATGTTATTAAACAAGAATCTGCTATTTAATTTTCATATTTTTATATCCCATATATTGTGCAACAATTAATCAGAGGTAAATATTTTTGAACAGTATATTTTGTAGAGTTTCTCAGCTTGGATGAAGCTGGTGGTGTGTATACATTAAAAGTAACTATAATCAAAGTCTCTAATATTTAGTAAAAACAACACTGCATGAAGTTTAGGCTAGCTGGAGGTTTAAAATCAGGCCTGAGAAAACCCTGCAGATGATGGGGCAGAGTCAGTCTTGTCAGATGTCTTAGATTTAGTAGGCAGTATATTTTTCTAAGCCAAAAGTCTAAATAAAGAAAATCTGAGGGTTTGCTTTTCTTTCTAGGTGTCTGATGGATCGGTGGCCTGTCAGAGGTGTACCCTGTCTCCTGTGCAGTGTTACATCTTTCTAATAGCAAAAATAAAACGGAGAATGGTTCAAGGAAGTTAAGCAATATTTCAGCAGCTTTATCAACTTTAAGTAATCAATTTTCAAAGATTGCAGAATATTCTCGGTTGGCTTTAAGTCCACAGTTTGATTTGGCCATTCTAACACATTTTTTAGAGTGATTTATTTTAATTTAAATCACTCTGTTGTTACTCTGGCTTTATGGTGATGGTCATTGTCCTGCTGTAAGATGAACCTCCTGTAATCTGAAAGTCTTTAACAGCTAGACAGGTCATTCTCTAGGGAGGCCCTGTATTTACCCGTCCCAATACAGAAAAACATGACTAATGTCAACAGATTACATGAGCCTCAGTGGAACAGTGGAACCTCACCTCGTGGTGGTTCAGCAACAATTCACTTAAGTTAAAATTATTTGTGAAAAATTCATCTATTTGTAAATATTCTTTGCAGCTTGGGGAGCTGAAATTCCAAGCTGGCTATACTGGATTTTATTTAAGGGTACAGGAGTAAAAGGAGACTAAATATAAATGCATTATCAAATTTTCATTTGTTTTAAACAAAATTGAAAGCAATGCATTGTTTTTCTTTCACTTTGTAATTATGCACCGCTTTGTGTTGTTGTTTCACATTAAATCTCTTCATGACACATTGTAGTTTGCAGTTAGATAATGAATGCAGATGCACTAAAGGGGTTAAGAAAATGCAAATGCAGGTGCAAGGGTTGGTCTGTGCATGTGACTGGTACCAGAATCCAGCGTTAAAGAAAGGCTGGGGCTGGGGCCGGTCCCTGCATGATTTCCACTGATACCTGCCGCTCAGATTTAACCTAGGCTAAATCTGACTAAAACAGCTGAAATGAATGAATGAGTGAATGAATGAATGAATGAATGAATGAATGAATGAATGAATGAATGAATGAAATGCTAGATTAAATCTTTTTTAAAGCTTTAAACTCCATGCGTAGAACTGCTCCACTGTGAATCTTGCTGATGTCTGACTATCATACATTATTCAAAGAGCACACCGAAAATATCTGGCATGGATAAAAATAACCATCCTGTCTCCGTCATACTCTCCCCCCAACCCCCTCTTTTCTCTCTCTCTCTCTACCGCTCACTCACTCACGCACACCCCAACACAGACATCCCACCCAAACAGAAATCCAACAACTTTTAAAGCCAGTTAAACATCCAAACATAAAAAAAGTTACCTTCTCCGTCCACATTGTCAGTAATCTTCATCTCCTGGTTGACTGTGAAAGACTCCGGATCTGTGGGGGTCTTGGCTTGCTGCTGCTGGTGGTTGGTGAAGCCATCCGCGGCGCACTGGCCGTTCCGCACTGTGGCTGGCCAGGGATCCACAACCGTCGGCTCCGGGACGGCGCAGGACTCCTGGGTCACCTGGTCTTCCATTGCTTCTGCTCCTGTTTTGTGCTCAGCCTCTTGGAGTCAGAGGAAAAATTAAGATGAGGCTGGATGGAGAGGGGGGAATAAAGAAAGAAAACTATTCACACCGGTCCGTAGGTGCAGCGGCCATCCAGCGCGTCCAATATGCCACCGGCTCCGAAGAGAGATTGAGAGAAGAGATGGTGATCAAAGAAGATAAGAGGTAAAATAAGGGTTTATCTCTAGAGCATGAGAATAGAAGTAACTCCCTCGTTGAGATGTCAGCCGTGCAGGCTCAGTGAAGACCCCCTTGTCTGGCTGAAGCAGTAATTTATGGTTAGATGCGATGATGCGATAAGCTCAGATCTGCTGTGAATCTGGCAGGCGGTGCCAGTAAGTTGGTTCCCCTCCTCCTCTTCCTCCGTTTCTCCTCCTCCCTTAACTCAGCATCTGATCCCCGTTCTGAGGCAGAACTCAACCCTAATGAGTAATTATCTCCTTTGGGTCATTTTGCATAGGAAGACCAGACAAATAAAATTATGTTTGGTTTCATATTTCTGGCTCCAAGTCTGTAGGTTTCAATACACGAGCCACCTGCAAACTGTAAGTCAGATGGGAGAGTTTTATGTGCCAGCACAAACATGAGCCCTAACCAAACTATGAGCAGGAAACACAGACTCAGCATGGAGCACAGCCAACCAAGAGGTGTCTGTGCCTCATAAACAACTCCTTATTTGGGAAAAATGCCACAAAATGTGATAAATTTAAACAAAAAAAGCAAAGCCTATTTAATTTTTTGACTATGTTCCAAAACACCTATTTTCAACTACATTAGAAAACAGAAAACCAATCAAGATTTAATGTCAATGATGTGATTTCTATTGTGTGCAAAATCCTTTTCAAGAGAAGTTCATTTTTGC
Source organism: Gambusia affinis (assembly GCF_019740435.1). NCBI lineage: Eukaryota > Metazoa > Chordata > Actinopteri > Cyprinodontiformes > Poeciliidae > Gambusia > Gambusia affinis. Next base: position 24,224,157 of record NC_057878.1, read on the forward strand.
ACACAGAATAATAGCATGGAAATCTTCTGTTGCTGTCACTTTAAATAAGCTTTTTAGTCAACAGCTTGCAAAGAGAGATGAATCCAGTTTAAGTCCTATTGAGTAATAACATGACATGGTTTAAATAAACCCAACTTGTAAAAAAGAATAGTGCCTCTAAGAATTTTGTCGACTGATATTGCTAAATAATAATGCAAAATTATTTATGCAAAAGTAGAACTGTCCAAATCAAACTAAGATTAAACTAAAAATAAATATTATCTTTACCAAACTTATCTACTGAAGTAAAGTTGGCACTTAAAGTTTTTCACAACATTAATGTGGCAAATTCATGCACTGTTTTCAGGAAGTCAAATTGTATAACTGTGATATTATTTCCTAAGGTGTTGTTAATGTAAATGTGTCTCAGCCTCTGCAGAAACTTTGCTTTGACAAAAAACAACAGTTTCTGTCAGTAATTTGCATTCTTTTATCAGAGACTTAAATGTTTTTAATTTTGGTGTTTCTAACAACATATTGAACCATTATTTTTTTCAGGTTTAAATTGTGACGCTTCTAAGAATATACTGTTCCAGCTGATAAGAAAAATGGTGGCACTTCTAGAAGCCTCAACATCACCTCAAGTCAAAACAAGAGGGCTGACTCTCCAAGCCTGGATGTAGGCTATTCCAACACATAGCTAGATGCTTCCCTAGAAAAAAAAAAAACAAGTGTAACACATTATTTTTGATAGGAAGACTGTCCAAGTCTTAAGCCTGATCATGCCAAAGGTGTTTATGACTACCAAACTGTGGTTTCTCTAAAATTGGTTTTAATTTTTCAGATTAGGAAAGGATAAGAAATTTTATTTAATTCAGGATAGTCATGATTTTCTTGAACTTTTCATAAAATACATCCTGATATGTTTTTGTTGCTCAGCAGAAAAACTGTTTATACCACAAAATGAGATTCATAAAAGGACAAAACAAATTTGAACATTTGCACATGATGAAGGGTTGGATGGTTTTATTTGTTGGCAAGTTCATTTTCATTTGCAAATTAATTCAAGTTCTCTAAAGAAGCTAATGCCAACAGCAGTTACAACTAATTAGCATTTTTGTGATTTCACAACAATAATAACAAGAAGAACTGGCAAAAGAAAAACGTCAAAAGATAAATCCAGTTAAAAAAAAGAGAGAAAAATGCAAATTTATGCTATTTGAGATTTAAATCTGACTCATGCCAATAAAAACTTTGGCTTTTAACAGAATTTGCTGGCAGCATTCAATCTCAATCAAAATTCATTTTTGAATCAGTTCCATTTATAATGACAATTGTGATTCAGTAACATACAGTGCAGTTTAATCCTTCTTAAAATACAGTGCAATGTAAGGCAGTTGATTACATAAAGTTCTGGGAAGAAAGCAAAGCTGATTGCAGCATGTGGCAACAGTGGAAAGAAATCTCTCCGTTTACACCAGAAGAAATTTCTTAGGACTTTCCACATTTTTGTTCTTTGAATCACAATCCTTTCTTAGGCCAACAACGGGTTGTCTCAAGAAAGTATCAAACTTAAAACATCTGCCAAGTCTGTGTGCATGCAGCTTTGGAAATGAGGAGGCCATTGTTCTGTGGCAACCCAGTGGAGGGAGATGCTGCAACAGAAGCTCAAGTCTTTTCACTTTGGTTTAACTTCCAACAAAGTGAGATGAGTCTCCTCTACTTGAAGACTTATCATACAGTACAATGAACTGATTTAAAATTATTCTGAGATATCTTTAAACTCCTTACCACACCCCTATTTGGTTTCATTTAGATTAGAGTATAATTTTAGCACTTTTTAGTATTACATGAGCTGTTCTTATTTGGCTTTGAGCAGAAAATTTTTAAAGGTCTTTCTTTTATATTTTTATATACTTACATTCCTTTTAAAATATCCATACATCTTAGATAAGCAGACATGCTTTCAAAGACAACCCTAGTAGTCATTCCTGCTTCTTGTTTATCTACAAATCAGCAAAAGACCACGTTTCACAAAGCATGGACTAAATGTGAAGCGTGATCCCATAAGAAGCCGTTGAATGATGATGCAGAACAGCAAATACACCGTGTCCCTGTCTAATGCCGTTCTGTATCATAGGAACGTTTATTTTAAAACTTCTAATGAGCTCCTCCGTGACAGGACAGAAAACCGTTTCCCCGAAAATAAAGTGAGGATTGTTTTCATCCATTGCCTCTGGTTTCTTGAAGTTTATACCCATCACTAATGAGATGGTGGCATCAGGCACATGAAAAAACCACTAAGTGGCTGAACAGCATGTGAGTTTCAATTATCTACTGTGTCAGTAAGCAGCCGTCTGAAGTGTTAAATAAGACATTTATTAGTGACAAGGCTTCATTTAGTCATTTTTTAACAGACTGCTGGTTATTAATATTGTAAAATGGGGACAGTTTTCCATGAATAAGCATGAAAATAAATGGACTTCTGTAACAAGAACAAACTTAAATGAAGTAGACAGAATATATATGAAAATGGCTCTTTTGGCCTTCCACAGTGGCTCTTAATAACTTTAGCTTAAAGTTATTAACTAAACAATCATTAGTTAGATAGAGAGCTAACTAATGATTCTAAATATAAATATAGCAACAAATTATAAGCACTTTTCCTTTTTTTTATAGAATAATTGTATTGAATGTTCACAACAGATTCTCACTAAAAGAAGCAATCATAGTTTTTAATAATAGTTGGTCAGTGGCATGAATTGTAAAAGTAAACTAGAAAATTCCTGAAGAAATTTAACTGGGGCCTGCCATAGTGTGCCCGTCGGTTTGGACCCAGTGTTCTGGTGCTAAATGTTAGCATCAATGCTAAGCTCAGCTCAAAAATTCCAAAGAAGCATGTGGAGAATCACAAGAATGTCGACTAACATGGACTTGTAACATTCAGCATGATAAACCTAAGTGAATCATCTAAAATTAGCCAAAATGCTAATGTTAGCATGAATGCTGTCAGTAGCATGTGGGGCATCACTAGCATGTTGTCTGTACTTGACTGTCATATAGAGGCTTTTATTTTGAAATTTGTAGAAAGCTTCATTATAAATGCCCACACTAATCCAGTGTGTAAGAGTGCTTTGGATAAACCAGTCACATAAAGCCAAAAAACAGCAAATTATATGATGTAAAAATTGTCAAGGCTTTAATTTAGAAATTTATGTTAAGCTTCATTTCAAAGCGCCAAACTCATCTTATGTATAAGAGTCATTGGATTAAATCAGTCATATGCTCATGAAAGCAATTACTTGATGTAAAAATATTCAATGTAATAGAAAAATAGCTAATAGCTTATTTAAGCTAAAAGGCTAATGCTAATGAACTGCCTTGTTGCGCAAGGCAGTTCCCTAACCTGAGAGAATAATATGAAGCATTCTAATATTATTGCATCGCCTTACGGCGATGCATTAACCTGAGGACAATATGATGGCTTTTATTTTGAAATTTGCAGAAAGCTTCATTATAAATGCCCACACTAATCCAATGTGTAAGAATGCTTTGGATAAACCAGTCACATAAAGCCTAAAAGAGCAATTACATAATGTAAAATTGTCTAGGCTTTTATTTTGAAATTTTTGTTAAGCTTCATTTGAAAGGGTAAAAGTCATTCCATGTGTAACAGTCATTGGATTAAATCAGTCATATAACGCTCAAAAAAGCAATGACCTGATGTAAAAACTTTCAAGGGCTTTTATTTTGAAATTTTCAGTAAGCTTCATTTCAAAGGGCCAAACTCATCCCATGTGTAACAGTGACAGGGTTAAATGAGTTATATACAGCCCATAGCAGCAAGTAGCTCTAAAGGCCAGCTCAGTCCTCCTCTGTTTTAACTGAACTAGTAGTTCGAACTACAGTGATGCGTATTTGTAGTCTTAAGCAGCTCTCCCTGCTCTGGGTTCCGTAGCTATGGTAAATAATCCTCTCTGCCAGCTGTGAGTGAGACATCCAGGGGAGACAATTCTGTTTGAGCCAGCCAGTTTGACTAAAAAAGCATTGCAAACAACTCTTTCCGTTGAACCGTAATACATATTCGAAAACCGTTTGAAGCATATGAGAGGGCTATTTGTCGTCTCACATAGTCCCGCCATTCATATCTCTACCTCACTCACAGTATTAACAGCGATGAGATAAAAAAAGTGTGTGCCAAGGTCAGACATTTTTTAGAAATACATGGAAGTGAATCAGTGAGATCTGTCTGCTACCCTGGCGCATGACTTTGCTCTGAAGCACCTGGAGAGAAAACCGTAAGCGCTAGATAATTTTTGAAAACATTTGACCGGAGCAGGCATGCGTATCAATGTCATGACCAAGTTTGATACCAATCATGCAATATTTGTGAGCGTGAGGGCGAGTTAAAAATGATTTGGGGTCAAAATGTCGCTCTGACTCTCACTCTAGCGGAGGCCTTCACCTCTGATTTTTCCAAAATCAAAACTTTGGGTCGCTTAGAAAGAAGTTGTGGACAAACCATAATTCATATTGACGTGCTGTCTTCACTTTAAAAGAGATCACGGACGTATCTACAAAATGAAGTTTGAATGGCTTTCTACATAAAGTTATGATTTACACAGAAAATCCTCAAAAATAGGGTATTTTAAGGATTTAGTGGTTGCCTCGTCCCCTTGATGATGAGAGTTGCACCTGGTGAGCTCGTTAGTGATTTTGGGGTCGTTTTTTGCTTTTTACGTCGCCCTGGTAACTTCAAATACCACCAAAAATAATATCACACCACCCCGGATCGAGCCGCACGTTTTGATAACACGTTTGTGGGTGGGCTTCAGAGCGGATCTGAGCTGCATTCCGGGTGACGGAAGAATAATAAATAATACTTAAAGAGACATTCTATTGGGTGTAGAACAATAGGTGCCTGCCATGCAATGCATGGAGGCAGTGACTGACTTGCTTCCGCAAGTCAGACACTGCTCTCCTTATGCATTGCTATGGGGCAGGCCCCAATAAAAAATTAGACTATGGTATCATGTAAAAGTAATCTATCTGGTCATGGTGTAACAGAATATTGTGACGTTCTCACCACTAGTCTCAATGTACATGTACTATAAAAACAGCATTGCATCAGAGGAACCACACACATTTCAAAGACTTTATGTCCCAATAAGTGTTTTTCTTTCACGTTTCGATATATGTAACTCATAAATACTCAATCTAAATAAAAATTGAACAAAATAGGAAAGAGTGTGCGTGTAGATGTTTCACATTTTCTGAGGGTAATTATATATATATATATATATGATTATTATTAGCCCTGTGACAGACTGGCGACCTGTCTAGGGTGAACCCCGCCTCTTGCCCGGAACGCAGCTGGAGATAGGCACCAGCAACCCTCCCGACCCCATTAGGGAAGAAGGGTGTAAGAAAATGGATGGATGGATTGATGGCTGATTATTATTATTATTATTATTATTTTAAATATTTTATTGTGTTTACAAACCTGGGAATTAAACGTAGAAATTTGGTTAGTCTTTTTTTTTTTTTTTGCTTTTATTTGTTTCTTTCTATTTGTTTATTTTATCTAAAGCAAGGAAATATTTAGGGATGTAAACATTAAGACTGTGTATTCTAATACACAAATTAATCCCCACAGAAAAATAAATGCTCCCTTTACAACACTGAAATTAATTTGTTGTTGCAATGCATACAATGTTTTTAGGTTTATTAGTACTTGTAAGGATATAAATTTATGATCATACATCCCAAACTCCAGTTCAGTCATATAAATGCTTTGACTTTAAGTAGATTGGGAGTAGGTAATAAATGACCAGCCTGTTCCAGCAGTCATTCACCTGCCAGTTATTGATTCCCAGCTGAGGGCAGGAAGTGAGCATTAGCACAGGTTTTGAAAGGTAGCTTGTGTTGGAAATAGACTTAAGGATGAAGATTGATATTCATAATCACATTTTACCAAAGGAATGGCCCGACTTGAAGCAGGTAGGTGTTCTGACACATGACCTCACAATGGAGTGTTTTACAGCTTGAAGCCTCAACGTGAGTAAATCCATAAAATATGCTACAGAAATCTCATACTGAGTATTTCAAATCCCAATTAGTGTATGTGTTTCTGTTTCTGTATCTGTATCACTTCTGTTATAGGTTGAATTAAGTGGCAGGAACACAAAATTGATCTTGTTTTCCCACTGACATTTTACAAGGAGATTAACAACTCACACCAAAAATCTGTGCTCTCCGTGGATGGTTAAACTTTAATCAATAAGCGCTGGCCTTGGTTTATCGGTTCCAGCTCTCACGTCTTTGTTACGCTGTCTGCCGGCCTCTGCTAATGATTTGCTACATGTGCAGGCCACAGAGCATGTTCTGCAGCTTTGTCTAAAACATCCCCAATAATCTTTATTGTACTTTCTTTCAATCTTCTTTCTTACTATTCTTTTAAATGCTTAGTGTTAAATTAACTCCACCTACCAATGCCAACACTAGCATAAATTACTTTAAAATTATACAGAGAACCTTAGTAAAAGCACAGAATAATTGTAAAATTTGTATAAAATTCAGCTTTGTAATAAATGTGTTAACAAGTTTTAAATTTTAAAAGTAAAACTTGTAAAACGATAAATATGCGTTTAAATGTTGCTTTATATAAGCATAAGGCTTTACTTAGCGTTATTTTAAACTGCATAGGCAAAGATTTATTATACACAGAAGGGAATATTCACATATTGGATTGTGGGGAGCTGCATTTTCAATGAGGATTCAGAAAAGTGCACAGTTGATCTGCACTGATGTCAAATGAAGCTTTACTGGCTGCACTGCTCACATGGATCACTTGCACTTTCATTTGTATGTAAGAAGCATCAACAGCCTCAGATGGCGTTTACTTGCAGTTATTTTGAGAAGGTGGAGCAGATGCAGGACTAATGCTGAACCTCCACAGATGGAACAAACGATAAGGGCTTTCAGAGGAGCTGTGCAAGTCATACTAAACCTGTTCACACACTGATCTTTTGTCAAGATAACTTAGATCATCAATTGCACAGCATACAGTAGAGTGGGCATGAATGTCACTATAACTTGGGTGTTTTAAAAATATATTTGAGATGTATTTTCTGTTTCAGTCCACTTTAAAAGTAAGAATTAGAAGTACAGTCCACACAGGGACAAAGTTATACAGTCAGCCTCAAATACACATAGAATCCAAATAATGTTTGATACATTTTTTCTTTGGACATTGAACCTCTATCGCATGCTTTGTATGAAACCATACAGTATACAATCTTGTAAGCCATTTTTTAAACTAATATGGATTAGAGAAGATTTGGAATAAATTTTATTCGGACCCAATTCATTTGTTTTTTTTTTTATTTATTTTTGTTTCAGGCAGTTACAGTCATTGTGTCCAGAAAAACTCCAAAACTAATTTGACATTCATGCCCAAAATGATCAGATGCAATCTTCTCAATGAGCTTGTGTGTATTAAAGTGTTTTCCAACTGTATGACTATCAGTAACCGTATGTTTTTATGTCTTGCAGAGATACGGTTATGATGGGTTTGTTCAGCTGCACCATCACTGCAAGGTGAGTCACTCATTTGTATATGCAGACAGATAAAACAAGGGCACAGAGACAGGTCTCAAATGCTTACTTTGCTGAGAACACAGCAGGATCATACTGCTCCCCACCACAGCCACCCTTCATGCCGCCCAAAACACAGCATGATGGCACTGCATGACTGAATGATTCACTTTGAGCACAACTGAAAACACTGAAAGGTGCTGTATGAACTGGAAGTTAAACTTTATTAACCAGAAAGTCACTATTTTTATTTTTAATTGTTTAAAATAGCAAAAATGACAGTGATGCACGTTTGTTTTTGTGTTTAAAGATATAGGAGGACTCTAGAGATCGTTGGGTGCAGATTCACCTATAGAGAAAGAGCATTTCAAGAATGAGCTCACTGCTGCCATCGTGTGGTCATACTTAAAATTACTTTAAATCCTAAACCTCTATGCAGAAACATAAAACTCTGCACTGCATGTTATACTCCACCATAAATGCACACAAGATGTGATATTAATGCTGTGTTTCAGGGCGAAGCAAACATGATGAAGGATGGAAAGTTGTTCCGGGTGATTCAGGAAAACTGTTGGGATGCGAATGCTCGCATCAAAGACATGGACAAGTACGGTGTGTTCACAGGGATCAATGACCCAGCACTTTTTCCTGTTCCATCCTTATTTTTCTTGACCATAATGTTCCTGTTTATAATCTGCAGGTGTTACTGTTCAGGCCCTGTCGACGGTTCCTGTGATGTTCAGTTATTGGGTCAGTTCTCACTGTTTTTGTGTAAATTTATTTTAAAGGGTAGATGTTGTGCCTCATTGCTAATAGAACTGAACATTTCCTTCTTATATTTGTAAGAGATCTGGAGAAGATTCTACAATACTTTCATATTAAGCACCTTCTGAGAAAGTTTTCATCTAATCACAAACTTGAATTATTTGTTATTAACCAACACAAAATAGTGCATTATTATGAAGTAAAATAAAAATAATGCATGGTGTAACTTCAAGGGATTATAATTTAAATTCTTTTGCCCAAAGTCAACACTTATTTTACAATGTTTTCCAGGAGTGTGAATATTTTTGCAAGTCACTGCAAACTTGTTTGATTTCACTGCCTCCCAGTTTTATAATTTTTTTTTTTTAACTGTAGGCCAAACCTCATGACACATTGGACCTCTGTGTCCTTTTAAATGACAATTTGGCCCAGACGGTGCGCAGTCACCCTAAGAGGTTTGTGGGGCTGGGCACGCTGCCCATGCAAGCCCCTGACCTGGCGGTGCTGGAAATGAGGCGCTGCGTGAAGGAGCTTGGCTTCCCCGGAGTGCAGATCGGATCCCACATTAACAACTGGGACCTTAACTCTTCGGACCTCATCCCCTTCTATGCTGTGAGACATAAAACAAAATCAAAACACACTCAGAAAATAATAATATTTTCCCGTTCACTGCATCTTTTTTTGCAGCATCATTACTGATTTTGCAGTATGTGTCTTGCATGCAGGCAGCAGAGGAGCTGGGCTGCTCCATTTTTGTCCACCCATGGGACATGCAGACAGATGGGAGGATGGCTAAGTATTGGCTACCCTGGTTGGTGGGTGAGGAGATTGAGCAGAAACAGGAGATATTGTTTGGTTAACAATGTGAAACAACCAAATACAGCTTTAGTAAATGATAAAACATTGCAAATCATTATCACTGCATTTCTAAACAGTGGGTTTTGACAGTATGTTTGACACAACCTAATCAATGTTCCACTTAAAACCCTTTCTAAGTTATGTTCAGTATGTTTTTTTTTATTATTTTAATTGCTCTCCTCTGTCTGAAAGGCATGCCAACCGAGACAACCATGGCTATTTGCTCAATGATATTTGGAGGTATCTTTGAGAAATTTCCAAAGCTGAAAGTCTGCTTTGCACATGGAGGTACAACACCAGATAGCTTGCATTTTTCTTTCATTTATAAGATTAATATCACCTCTGAATAAGACAGTGAAGTATCATATTATAAGTATTTTCTTTGTGCTTAGTGTGGCATTGAAGGAGCCTCTCTGTGCTTTTGTTTGACCTTGATTTGTTTGTTTATTTGCCCATAGGGGGCTCTTTTCCGTTCACTGTTGGCCGAATCGAACACGGCCACAAAGTTCGTCCTGACCTGTGTGCAGTTGACAACACAATCAGTCCACGTAAATACCTGGGCTCTTTCTACACTGACTCATTGGTTCATGATCCAATCTCCCTGAAGCTGCTTGTTGATGTTATTGGAAAAGTAAGTTTGAACTTCTCATTTCATTAACATATAGATGAGGGGTGTACCATTAACGTAAAAATAAAATGATCGATTTTGAGTGTACAGTGTAAAAATAACACTTTATTAGTTACTAAAGTGAAGTCAGTTTAATTTTGAACCTAATTCAATGTGTTTGGGTTTTTCCATCTGGCACTGAGCTATCCTGATATTTAAGACTTTTAATATGGGAGGAGAGCTAAATACTCTTTCTTTGTGTTATTGCTTCTTCAATGTAACATAACATTTTGATTGCTTGATTGAAAAAGTGGTTGAGATTCTATCATAATGTAGTAATATGGTTTAAATCATACTTCTCATGCCAACTATGTTTTAGCATTTATGAATGTGAGCAGACAAACATCAGATTTGGGGTCCCTCAAGACTCCTTAATCCGACTGCTTTCAATAAAAAAAAAAAGATTTTTATTTTATTTTTTTTTTTAAAGGGAAGCACTCTCACTTAAGTGCTTCCCTGACTTCAGTGAGAGTGTTATGTCTCCATGTCCATGTTGATGACACACAGGACCCTTTAGAAGTCAATTCCCAACTATTCTCAATGAAACCCATTAATTCTTTCCTATATAACCTGATTGTACTGATTTTCTAGGATAAAGTAATGCTGGGAACAGATTATCCATTCCCACTTGGTGAGCTGGAACCTGGGTCACTCATTGAGTCAATGAATGAGTTTGATGGAAAACTGAAGGTATTAAAATGCTCCTTCTTTTAATTTGTGGATCACTCTTTCACACACAGGAAGTGGGAAATAATTTTCAGTACAAAGCAAATTACAGAGAATACTTAAAGGAAGTTTTTAAGAATTTCAAATATAAGAAGGAAGATCTTAATGAAATAAAAATACTATTTTCATATAATCTGTAGATTGATTTCTTTCCCTTTTTTTTCCTTGCAGGACAACTTGCTTGCTGGAAATGCACTGGAATTTTTGGGACTAAAACGAGAACAGTTTGTGTAGTAAAAGTGTTTGCAACCTGGGGTTCCAGAGTCAACTGAGAAGATTGACTAAAAATGCTGAATCAACTAACGTTTTTAAAAATAGAAATAATAACATGCAAGTTTTAGCAGTTTTCAAAAGTTGTTAAAAAGTTTAACTTTTTTTATAGTCTTAAACTTTTTTGTCATAACCAGTGTGGTTCAGCAAAATTAAACTTATTTTGGGTAAGATTTCCACAGATTCTACTGTTTTTCTTTCAGGGAAAAAAGAAAAACTGACTCTCTAACATGGACTCTCTGGTCCATGTTAGAATGGACCAGAGAGTACTTTAAAATTATTAAAAACTTGATTTATAGCTGTTGGGAGCACAGATTTTTTTAAATAATGTATGAAAAGCACCAATTTCTTATTGTATTTGTGAAAGTGAACCAAAGGAACAAAATACATATTTTTACTGCTTTATTGGGCTTAAGAAAGGTATCTATATACCTTTCTTATATAGGATATAATCAGGTTATATAGGAAAGAATATAAATATATATATATATAAATATATACCGTGGTCAAAACTGGACAGAATTATTCTACACAGATTGAAGATGCTTTGACACAGAGTTTATGATTTGTGTAACCTATGCTTTATGTGAAAATTGTTTTCTCAAAATATTTTTTAAGACTACATAAATCTCATCAGGGAAGCTGAGTTGTGTTTAGTGGGTGTGGAACATACATATACAACATATTATTTTATATAACTTAACTTAATTTCTGACTTCAATACCTCACACCTGCTAAGAAATGGCATTGAAATATGGCCTGGAGCCCAAATTTAAGCCATATTAATGATTTTTTTGTTAGTTTAACTGTCTTTACCGCAGCGACTGATCAGCTTTTGGCCAGTAGGAGGCAGCAAAGTACCAAATCGCGTCTAGTTCTCGGGCAGACACAACGTCACATCCGTTTTCTCGATGCCGAAGCGAACGTTCCAGAGTAATGGCGGCATGCCGGGGTTCTTCGTCAAAATGGTATTTTACCCGGGAGCAGCTGGAAAACACCCCGTCCCGCCGATGTGGAGTAGAATCAGACCGGGAGCTCTCCTACCGACAACAAGCGGCGAATCTGATCCAGGACATGGGTCAAAGGCTCAACGTGTATCCTTTAAACTTGTTTATTCTGGAGCAAACCGGAGGCTAACCGTTTATGTAGGGCCCATTAGTGGCCGTAACGCAGGGATGGGTTTAACGGTTAAAGTCTGAACTTTTTACCTCAATATGTTTGTTCTCGTTGTAGCGTAGCTTTTTATTATATTTTAAAGATTGTAGGTCGAAACTCTGTCTTATTGTTTGGTATTTCATCTGCTTTTGTTTAATATGCTAGCTGTCAGGCCATTAGGCGGGTTTGGTTTTTTTCGATGGAGACGGTGAAATTAAAATGCGGTGTTTGTTGTAAGCTATTTAAAAAAACTGTGATATGCGTTTATCAGCTTTTAGACTTAAATGTATATTATTTAACGAGTGTTTTCAAAGTACTGCTTTAGCTAACGAGTATATTGGACTTTTTGTACCTTTGGCTCAGCTGTAAACTTTCCTCCTCGTCTTATCGACTCCTCTCAGACTGCTGTCCAGCCCTGTCGCACGTGTTCAGATTACGTAATATCGTAATAGGGGCCCTGTGAAATACGTCTTTTTTTCATCAAAATTCCGGATCTGAATCCCATGTAGAGTAATTTCATTTGGGTTATTCCCAGAAACTTGCGACGCTTTAAACATATCTATTTACTGTTTCTTTGAAAAAATCCGTTATATTTGTTTCAGTTAGAGAAGCATCCAGAAATCATGTTTCTGGCTTTATTGGACTCAAAAAAACCATGGGTAAATCATGTTTCTTAATTTCACGGTACTATTTCTCTGTATATTGTCAAAAAAAGTAATTCATGCAGGTCTAACAAAAATATAAAGCTGTGTGTCATCAACATGGACATGGAGATGTAACATAAATAGAAATAAACAGCCAGTAATATTCTGACCATGGTTACCCAATATTAGCCATGAAAATTCTTGAAACGCTGACCCGCAATTATCAAGTAAGTCTTGTTTACCTACCTTACATAGTGGCCTCAAAAGGGAGAGAATGGGTGCACAGTACTTGTCACTCAACAAGAAAATCTGTGCTCTGGGTATGTAATGGCTTGTGCATTATTTCAAACAGCATGTTGTTCTGGGTGTCCTATTCAAATCCAACACTCACTTTCAACACAATGCTATAAACTGGTAGCAAAAAACAAATTCCAGGCTGTGTATGAACCAGCTTCATCTATTGTAACTGGTGGTGCACATATATTTTGTCCATAGTCAATAAACACAGACTGGTCTGACAAGTCATATTTCACTTGCAAACACTTCTGCACTTAAAATGAAAGCCTCCAGTGTCTTGTTCCCGACTGATCTACAGGTAGGCTGTAAGGGTTTCATTAGTGCAGATGACGGTCAGCGTTTTTTGTCATGACTCATTGCAGTGCACTAAAATGCTTCACTTAATCCAAGCATACCTTTAGGTTTGGTTTCTGCAGAAGTTATCAAGTTCATTGCAAGGAGATTTGTGTTTTTTTGTTTGTTTGTTTTTTTAGGTGGTGGGTGGCGGTCAAAATTCTCTAGTGGACATGCTCATGTTGACTCATCTCTGTTCTTAATGACTCTTTGCATCTTCATCAGATTAAATGGGAGGTTGCACTGCTTTGAATTTAGCTTTTTCCTCGCAAACTGCAAATTATGTAAAGATTGTTGTTTTAGCTAACCTGGGATATATTTTACATTATGTATAGAGGGATCAGCAGTTACTTAAATATAATAAATTATTAACAAAATGTTCTTGCTGTTTGAAATGTGAAAAAATGCTTTGCTTTGAGAAATTATGGATAATTTTAATGGACTTTACTGATTAACAGACTCCTCTGTAATCCATGGTTAATATTGGTATTATTTAACTCATTGTTCTTTACTTTGCTTGCTTAGCCAAACATTAAACAAAACTTTCCTTGACATAATATCCAGCTCTCAACTGACAATAAACACAGCAATTGTTTACATGCATAGATTTTATATGCAACATTCTTTCACCAAATTCCATAGAAATGTAAGTATTCCAAGTTACGATGATTCAGTTGGCTTGTTTAGTATACATTCTGTTCTATATTCGTGTGTGTTGCTGTCTTTTTCAGATAATATCTCCAACCACCCTATTTTTGGCTGCAAAAGTGGAAGAGCAACCCCGGAAGCTTGAGCATGTAATTAAAGTAGCACATGCTTGCTTAAATCCACAGGAATCTCCTCTAGACACGAAAAGTAACGTAAGTGCTGGTATTTTGGGTTACTGTAAGGTTGGAAATTGCTTCTTTTTCTCCCTCCCCCTGTTTTTCCTCTGTGGTCATGGTTTCACCTTTGTATAAATGGCTGTGCCACTTTCTGCTGCCATATTTAAGGGGTCTTATTTTTCCTGCCCTGGCTTGCAGTCGGTGTGTACCAAGCACCAACTGATTACCACCACTCACTTTATGACTAAACCGAACCGTAGAGCTGTTTGGCCATTTTAAATCACTTGTTAGGGGAATAAATTAATAGACTCATTACAATTGTGTTGTAATGATTGTCTATCAAACTTCAGGCATACCTCCAGCAAGCTCAAGAGCTGGTGATACTTGAATCCATTGTGCTGCAGACCCTGGGTAAGTAATGGTGACTGGAGTGGATGACTTGAGAGCTTTTTCTATAACTTTGGTAATGGTAACGAGTAAGGGTCTTATTATCATTTATTTCTCAGTCTATCAACTTTTTGATTGCAATGTTTATCATCTACTCTGTGGTTACCATATTATTCTCATACTGTAAATGCATTGTGTAAAGGTGACATGTCATTTTCTGGAAGTTGAGCCAAGAGATTTCTTTGATTGTAAGACTTAAAACATTTTATGATATGACAAAAACTGTATGGACTCTTTTCCGCTACTTTTGAGACATTTTGTCCTCCATTGTGGATTTGGTTGAGGCACTTTTGAATAATTTTCTCCCACTAATTAAACATTTTTTATGCATAAGAAAACCCAAGTTGGCTGCTTATAGAAAAAAAACATTTGTCTATTCTTTTTTTCTGCCATTAAATGACATGTCACCTCCCAACTGTGTATGTGTTGATCTCACCTGTTATGTATTTTGTTCCAGGCTTTGAAATTACTATTGATCACCCACACACTGATGTGGTGAAATGTACCCAGCTAGTGCGAGGTAGAGGCTTCCTTCTTTGTTTTTGTTTGTCCCCACCTCAGATGTGGGTGGGGGTGAGGGTGAAAACCTTGCTGATTTAATGGTTTAATGACCACAATGGTTTTTAATAATCTGAGTTTGTTGTGTGACATATTGTTCCTCAGAACGTTTGCCATTGCCTGTTGGGCCAAGACTGAGACTTAATTGCTTTGAAACAATTTAATCTTTGAGCTCTTTCAAATTAGTGTGTATATATCTGAAAAGCATGTGGGCTTTACCACATTTTTTTTTACAAGATCTCATTTACTAGAGACCAGTTTTGGTAAAATAAACTAACAAAAATATTACTTTGGCCATTAAACTTATTTAGAAATATAATTGTATATAATAATTATTCTCCTTCAATAATGAAATTTGTGTGCAACATTAGTGCAAGTAAATTCAGTTTTTCGTAAAAACAGAATAAAGAACAATAATTTGCTTCCCCAGTCTGGATCTTGGCTCAATATGTGCACTGGAAATTAGGATAAGAATGCTAAACATAAAGTTAAATTACGCTTGTCTCCAACAGTTCTAATTTTTTTTTAATGTTTTTGTCTGTTTCCTTTTTGTCTCCATTCTACAGCAAGCAAGGATCTGGCACAGACTTCCTATTTCATGGCTACCAACAGGTTGTTATCCTGCCCCTCCTTTGTTGCACTTTGACTGCACACCATAGCTTCCTGTAATGCAGGGTACCCTTTCAGTGTCCAACGGGCCCTACTTGCACTGGTGGTTGTTGGGACGCTTGCCTCCCTCCCCCTCGGCTCCCCTCCCTTCCCCAGAGGTAGCGGGACATGGTGGCTTGTAGCGTTACCGGCCCCAGTCGCAGTGCGGTGTATTGTACAAGGGACCACGTGTTGGCACAGATGGGTTGAATGCAAAATGTGAAGTATAGTGGTGCGCTTGAAAACCACATGTTTGTTCGGTTGCAAAAAAGTGCATAATTCTAAGCGAAAGACACTCTGGTAGCCTGAATATCAGCTAAAGATTTCACAGATGTAAACATTTCTCGTAGAGGTCCTTCCGGTAAGTACTGCAGATAACTTTTTAAAGTTTTCTTTTCATGTTATGTTGTTGTATTATTGCCCAAAACATTCTGTTAAACTTTAACTGTGCCACTAAACAAATTTTTTTCCTAGCTATACAATATTTATATATTGCAAACCTAAAATTGCAGGAAGTAGGAAGTACTAACTCATTAAGGACCTTAAAGCTGTAATTGGTTTACCTCTAGCAGGGGTTGGTCAATTCATTTCCATTGTTACATATTTGATTAACAAAAACTGGGTCCTTAAAGGGTTAGTTTAAAGTAGGTGGTGAAAAGGCACTTATAAATTATCTTTAGTAACAGTTCAGTGTTCACATTATCTAGATGAAGGCTGATCTATACCTGCTGCTCACTAATGGTTATGATATAGCCTATGATTTGGAGACGACTTTGAAGTGTAGACTTCATGCTGATTCAGATTATTTTTATTTTGTCCTAACATGTAAAAGTACAAACCAGATTACTTTTAAAAATATTACCAGAATCACAAAATTTCAGACTTTGTGTTTATCTCCATCTACATGGATGTGAATGTTTTCAGAGAACCATATTGTGAGTTTGTTTAAAAACATTTCTACTGAAATCATTATACATTTAAGCTGTTTATACAATAGGTGCTTATTTTACCCTCTACTTTAAAATTCAGGGAGTAAAATCAGAGCTAAGTGTTTCTGCTGGATCATAACAGCCACTTTCTGGATTGAAGTTATTTACTTTTGTTGTGCTTGCTGCTTCTTTTATGTACCAGTTAAGGTCGCATTAAATTTATTGGGCTTTACAGTAAATCCTCGCTGGCTGTTTTATATCTACAAATAATGTTTATCACCAATATGTTAACTAGCCTTCACTTTGCTACAAAGACACAAAGTGTTGGTATTATTTGGATACTGTTTTGATGTCAATGTTTTGGTGGCAGTTTCTGAATCATTTGCTATCCTGACTCTGAGCTTCTGTATGTGCTTGACTCACTAACTCCATTCAGCTCCATTTTCTTCAACATGTACTAAATTAGATTTAGGACTAAGATTTTCTTGAAGATGTATGTTGTGGTTCTGACTAGTAGATTTCCTGCCTATAGCAGATTGGTTGTTTTAATAACCTTACTGTATGAGAACAGATGCATTTGTAGCTATCTTGCTATGAGTTTGGCCAAAAATGGGTTAAAACTTGTTCAGTCTTTACAGTGTGGCCATTTGCATCCCAACTCCAATTTAACATTGGTATTAATTTGGTCCACACCAGCACAGGCGGTTGCTGAAAATAAAGCATAACCCAAACTGTAATATTGCAGAAAGGTGTTTTTCCATATTACCTCTGATATTCAGCCATTGGAGGTATACATACCAATCCTTGGTGATTTAAGGCAAATTTGCAACAACAGACAACAAGGGAAAGTCCTGATGGGTCACAAAAATATATAGATTTTGTTCCATTGTTTATATATATATTCAATCATAAAAGTACAATAGTTAAAGTATCGGTTTTTATTGAAGTGGGTTTGTAAATTGACAAAAATCCAAAACACAGAAATTTATACTTTTCCTCATTACAGAAACAGAAAAGGAATGTTTACTGATTTTTTTGTGTTTTATTGTCTTCTGTGTCCTTGACAAGGAGCAAAAAGTCTACTACTTAGCAAAACTACCAGGAAAGTGGCTCTGTCTTTGAAAACTTTTAATATATTTGTAGACCTGTTTACTATGAATTTGAAGTGAGAGTAATAAGTGTGGTTATTTAAATCTGATACAGTGTAATACAAGTAGCATTATTATAATTTGCAAGTAAAATTTTTGTCATAAGTTTGTCTCATCTGTATTAAGTGAGTGATTGGGTGGGTAAAAGTCTCCTATTAATACCAAACCAGCACACTTCCTTACCAATTATCATTTTTATTATTAATGTGTTTTTAACTGTTAGCAGGTTTGTTTAGTAGGAAATTAACCACAGTTAGATTTTTAAGTCATTTTATTGTATCAAAACACTTAAATTGCTTTCACTGCCATTTTGACCCCACACCAACAGTATATTAAATCTGCCTGCTCCCTCTTGTGTTTTTCTTCTCTTCTCTACATGTTGGATGGATTTTGACCTCCCATGGACTGATGAACTCCCTCATATCCCCTCACTCATTCTGCAGTTTGCACCTCACTACCTTCTGCCTCCAGTACAAGCCCACAGTGATCGCCTGTGTATGCATACACCTGGCCTGCAAGTGGTCAAACTGGGAGATTCCGGTTTCCACTGATGGGAAACATTGGTGGAAGTACGTGGACAGCACGGTGACTCTGGAGCTGCTTGATGGTGAAGTCATACTACTACCGCCATCTGAGATTTACTATTAGTTATTTAAGCAAACTAAGGAATCAAAACTAACTCTAAAATGTTTTATAATCTTTATCTTTTAAACTTTCAGAGCTGACGCATGAGTTTCTGCAGATTCTGGAGAAAACTCCAAGCAGACTGAAGAGAATACGGAATTGGAGGGTAAGATATTACAGTACTATAATAGTTTTAGATTAGATTGCCTTGGAGAAGAATTCACATCTCTTAACCATTTCTCTGACACACATGCTACTCTGTATTTTTGAGGTTTTATGTGACCAATACAATTGGGAAGTAAATGGAAAAAATTACTTAGATGTGTGTACAAACAAAAGTCTAAATCATATATCATACGTTCTACTTCATCATTATGCTATGTTTTGTTTTGGTATGTCACAAAGAATCTCAATAAAATAAAACAGAAGTTGTGATTATAATGTAAAGATGTTCAAACGTCCGACTTCTTCTACAATTATATAATTGTGTCATCTCAACTGTCTTAAAAAAAGCAATCTAAAACTAAAATCCTTGCAAATCTTTGCCCTGTAGGCGACACAAGCTGCAAAAAAGCCCAAAGGTGAAAATATGCAGTCGATGGATAACACTTTTACTGGGCCTTCATTGCTTCAGGACCATGGCGATACAGCACTTCCTGGAGTTTCCTCGTCCAACCCAAGTTTTTCCAAAGCAGGTGCTGCCTTTTCTGTACCCATGCCCGGGCATTCCAGAGAGGTCCCATTGTCTCTGGATGCCATGGCTTCCACGTACAACCCAGCCAGCCACAGTGAATGGCCTCAGGTTAACCAGAGCCATTACCCCTCCACCTGCGTAAAACAGGAACCGCTCAGCATCCCCATCCACGAATCCATGCTCTCCTTGCAGACTTCCACTTCCTCTTTGCTCCAGCACCCGCCGCCTTACAAGACTGAAAAAACGGTTGACTTAAATCTTATTAAACAGGAGAAAGGAATAGCAGGCAAGCATCACTCAACACCTCAGCCTGCTTACCCTCCTTCCGGTCAGCCTCCAGTTCAGAAACTGTCTCTTGATAAGTACAGAGAGAAACATTCTGGAGATTATACTGTCCAGAAGCGTAGGCAAGAGCCCCATGGAGGACTAATGGACTGTGACGTAAAAGGCGACTTGACTTCCTCTTCTACCTATGCACCACCAAACATTACCCACATAGAACATAGAAAACATACACAGCCTCATCAAGCCTCCCACAGCGGCAGCACTACAGCTTCCCCTCTGAAAATGAAAATCCCTTCCTCCTCAGCTTCAGGGCAAGACAGACGCCATCACGGAGACAAAGCTTCGCTCAAACTTCGTCTGCCTGTCCCTGTGTCCAGCAGCAACGCTCCACCAGAAAAGAGCGGACAACCAATCAAAGATGAGTTCAAGATGAAGATCAAAGTTTCCTCATCAGAGCGGCACAGCTCATCAGATGAAGGCATTTCCTCCAACAACAGCAAGAGCAAACATTCCAGCCCGCTGATGAGCAAGGAGAAGCATCGCACCGAGCATAACCTCCATCGCCCCCACAAGCACAGTGGCAACGGGCGAGGGGCCGCTGAGGCTGCGGGTTTGCTGCGAGTTCCCTCTGGTCTGGTGGCAATGGAAGGAACGGCGCTCGGTCATCCCACGTACACCACTTTGACGTCGTCATCACGAAAGAGGGCCTACACCGAGGGCGGCCACAACCACCACCCCTCATCCTCGACTTCCTGCTCCAAAATGAGCAAAATCTCCAAGAGTGGCACTAGTGCTGCAGGTACTCCATCTTTTTCTTCCCCCTTTCCTCCTCCTCACTCTCCTCCTGTACTGCAGTGTGTCTCGTCCGGCTCGCAGCTCTGTGGCTAACTTCCCTACCCTTCCCTCTTCCTCTTCCTCCTTATTCTTGTCTCTCCTCTTCCTCCTCCTCCCCCCCTCCTGTCATACCCAGGTGGGCTGCGGACCTCTCAGCAGTTCCTCCCTCCTGGCGAATCGCCACATGAAGTGGGAGAGCAGAGACACTGAGTCCGACGCTCTGCAGCACATGGAAGTGGCACCAAACTACCGACCACTGAGACTTTGAAGACTATGCTGACCTCTTTGTCAAGTGCCCTACGAAAATAACACTTTGTGAATATAAACCCTTTACTGAGAGGCAGAAAGCATTGCTGCAAATAATTATTGTTGGACTTCTCTGTTTCTGAGAGATAAGAAAGATGAATAATTATGCTTCCTGTCGCACCTCGGGGCTGCGACGTTCAGTCCTTTCTTTGTTAGTGTCGAATTGCTGCTCAGTTTTCACTTTCTCCTTGAATGGGTGGAAGAATTTGCAAACGTGGATGCGTGGGATGTGGAAAGGTTCCATCTTCACATTGTAAGACCTCCATATGAGAGGACAAGTATTACAAGTTCTATAAAAGCATGGAAGGTGCACTTTCTTCATTTTCATGTTTGTTTTTGTATTTTTAGTAATTTAAATCTATTGCGTGATTATATGGAAGATGTTATCTGACCAGCTGGAGATGAGTTAGTTTGTTTTCTGGAATTCCACTTGATATTGTTAATGGATGCAATATTTTTTTTAGGTGTAAAGTTCCATCTCCAAAATTACTTTCTGGTCTTGGTTTTCTTTTTTTATACTTAAACTGCATTTGATTTGCATGTTTCAATCATCAAAGGGATGTGAGAGGAGCACTTAACTTGCTGTTTACAAAAAAAACAAATGGAGATAAATGTACATATGTTTCTTTTGTATGTTTAAAGAAGAAGCTATACCATGACTACTCAGGTTTGGAGCTGCTTGTAATTATAACAAGATGACTATAAAACATATAAAGGTTTTATTTCACGGCTCAGTTGATTGAAGGTCACTGACTGAATGATTGCATCATTCCAGGAGTTTGACTTTCTGTAGATGGTGTACTGTTGGATTCCCACTACAACAATGTCACAGCAATCATTTTGTACCAAAAACCTTCACTTCTAAGTAGACCTTAAGCTGGATGCCAAAGGTTGTGCCTCACAAAAAAGGGATGCTACTAATATGATACTAAAGTTTACATCAAGTGGATCAAACATTGCATAAAGTTCTCAACCACATTTAGGTCGTATTAGATCTAGAGAAAAATATTTCTTGTAGGCAATGCCAGACCAATTTAGATTCTCTCCTCTCATGTATCTGTTTGGAAATACTTTAACATTTAAACCATCACTTTCAGCTTACATTTCTCTCAACAGCCTGTACCCTATAATCCCCTCTGTATTGTAAGGCATCCAACATACCATATTGGTCCCAGGCTGGTGGTGTTTGTATGTAATAAAGCATTTACAGTTGAACATTAAATAAAAAACTGCAATTGTTTTAGAAAAAACATGAACCGCTCATCACATCTTTCCACTTCTCATTTTAATACAATGAATAAACTTCATTGCCATCACCATTACACTGTACAAAATCTTTTCTTTTTTTTCATATGGCATACAATTCATCTTTAAATGGTAGACATGGTTTATTCCTCTGTGGTTCAGTGCTGTGGACAAGTATTTCCTGCCTTAGTTTTCTTTTGCGTTGTTCTCTGTCTTGTAGTATCTCAGATCAGTTTTAAAATTTCATTTTATGACCCGAGTAAAAATGTTTTAAATGCTTCATGTAGTAAGTGTATTTACTCATGTTCTCTGTCTTTTTTATGATCTGAAAAAAGGCAGATTATTTGTTTTGTATGTAAATAAAAAAAATCTTTTGGGGCAAATACTTTCAGCACTGAACCATTGAGAAGAATTACTTAAGAGTTTATATGATTACAAACCTTTTAGTTCAGGGTTAATTTGATATGTATAAAACTGGCCCAATACATTTATTCGACATAAAGACTGAAGTTAATCACTGATCAGAGTACAGTATTCAGGATTAATTTACATACTACAAATGTAATTTTACTCATTTAAATCGGCTGAAAGCATCTTTTATTTTGCTTTAAACATTTAAAACAGCTACCACTGCACTCAGATGTAGGTTTGAAACCTAAGTGCTTTTTAATAAAGTAGAATATATTCTGAAAGTTTCAACACACAGTGATACATTTCAATTGTTTGTGGTTAGATTTAACTGTGGCTTCAGCTAATGACAACCCAACATTTTTTCTGTAACGGAAAACTACATAAGACAAAATGATTTTATGTTCTTTACCAGCCTTTATGACTCAACCATTGTGAATACTGCTTACTGACACATGGAGGATAATTCTCTAAAAGTCAATGTGTTGTTTAAGGAAGTTGAATTAAAGGAAAAACTGGTAAAAAAAAAAAAAAGTGCATATAACTGATGGCTCCAGCTGTCCTAAACACCATATAGGATCTATAGGTAACATTTATAGGCTCAAAATCCTTAATTTGAATTATTTAGATTAGCTTTAGACCATTATAATTAGAAATTTATATTTTTATATAATTTATTTTACTTTTTGAATTGAAACTCTGGAACAATTCGAGATGTTTATGATATTCCAATTTGAAATGAACCTTTATCTCATAACAACCATAGAACTGATGTTTCAGTGGCAATAGTTTATAAAATGTGGCATTTGACTGTTTTGTAGATTTGTCATCTGCTTTGACATTTATTCTATACAAACCATTAAACATTCAGTACTGAATACACTTTACACACAATTTTATAAAATTGGCACATTTGTTAATCTAAAATGCACAATAATATCTACAATTTATACACAATTATATTATTTGGAGTGTATTCACAGTGGTTTTGATACCACAATATATAAATTTTTGAGCTGTGAACTTAAATGATTAGATATTATTTAATGCCTCTGAATTTAAGAACAGCAGTTATCCCAATTTAAACACTCACTTTTGTAGCACATTTCTTTTCTGTGCTTCGCAGTATTTGATACTTGTGTGCCCTTTAGGAATGAAGGAATGTTTCAGTAACTGCTCAGCTGATGGCCGAACGCTCTGGTCACTAGAAATGAAAAAGAGACAATAAGTTGCAGATATTACAGTAAGACGTTACTAACACCATGACAGTTTGATACTGTCATAATTAAATTATAAATTAACCACTTACCTTGTCAGACAGATTTTTACAAAGTCCTTGGCATTCTCTGAGAAGCCATCTGGCAGGGATGGCATTAACCCTCTTCTAGCCCCAATGTAGAACAAGGCAGCCATTTTATCCATATGTGCAAGAGGTGGTTTCCCTGTGGCCATTTCAAACACTGTACAACCAACACTCCAAATATCTGACTTCCGGCCATACCCTGATTCATTGATGACCTGGTTAGAAAAATAACAATAAAAAAAAAAATGACAGGACATCTGCATGTCTTTATATAGTTCATAAAAACTTCCTTGTAGGACTTTGAGATATTTGGTGAAAAACATCAGACTTTCTAAGTGTTATCCACCGGATAGTCCGGTGGATTTGGTTTGGGACCAAAATTGCAACATTTATTACATTATCAACTGGTGCGGTTCACTTTCACACTGCACTGTCAAATGATCCAAACTAATTGAAAACCTGTTTTCCCCCTCGCTTATGATGCCGCTGAACCCAGAACTTCTAAAGTAGATTATACAAAACCTCAAAAAACCAACTTCCTTCTTCACAAAATGTAAACAAAAATGGCAGTAGCATCGTATTTGAGTGATTTTAGGATTTGTCTTCGGTTAAACACCTCAAGCCATCTCTCCCTCTAATGCTAGAATTTTGCATGTGTTTTGGTTCTATTGGCCTAGATGCCATGCGCTCTAGTTCACTTTCGGAGCAGTCTCTGGTCTGCTTGGCATTCACATATACGGTACATTCAAACCGCATCAGAGTTCACTTTAATTCAACCAACACCTGGGGTTGGGGACGAACTAGTGTTTGCTTCTTTAGTCCACATCAGAGTTTGATTAAGAATTCATGCCTCTCCAAACAAACCGGACTTTCTAGACAAACCAGAGTTTTATTAAAACGGACTAAACACAGCTCGTGTGAATTCACCCTAAGTTGATTGTCCAACATCAAAGGGAACTCAGATCAAATTTCCATCACATCTCACAAATTCAAGTTTTTACAAAAGCCTAAAAACTTTTAAAAAATTACCTCCGGCGCCATCCAATAAGGTGTACCGTGGATGGATTTCAGCAGCTCTCCACTGTTTGGAGCTGTGTGGTTAAGGCAGCTGAGGCGTCGTGCACAACCAAAGTCTATGAGCTTGATGACACCAGTTGGCATCAACATGACATTGTTTCCTTTTAAGTCCCGATGAATCACTCTGTTCTGATGAAGGAATGCCACCCCTTCCAGGATCTGATGGGTGTACAGAGCCAACACTCGTTCTGGCAGAGGACCAAATCTAAGAGGAAAATGGAAACAGTCCTTATTAATTTGGCATTCAAGATTTTTGCAAGATATTTTAAAGGAAGCAACAAATAATTTCAACCTGTGAAGTATGCTAGCAATAGATCCACCAGGGATATACTCCATGAAGATGGAAACAACATGTTGGTAAAGAGATGTTCCCAGAAAGCCAACAATATTGCTGTGGCAAAGGGTTTTAAGTAACTCCACTTCCCCCTGAAGACGATTGTACTCCTTCTTTGCAGCATCAGGGTCAGACGAATCCAGGCAAACCTGCTTTACAGCGATCAACTGGCCCTGACTGGTCAGACCACAGTACACCTGGTGAGATGATGATTTCAGTCAGAGTTGTTTGAAGACATACTGCTGAAATAATGTGCACTGAAAAGTTTAACCTGATATAAGTTCAGATTTTTAGCAAGTTACAGGAATGGGATATGTTTCTAATACAAAATACCAACACTATTTTATCAACAACTTACTAATGTACTTAGCTGCTATGTTATTGGAGTACTTACTGTCCCATAGGCACCCTTCCCAAGTACTTCACCCTTAGCCCATGTTATGGTGTCCTTTGGAACCAACCCTGATCCGAGGTAAGTGTTACTGTCATTTCGAGCAACCTGCAATGAAATGCATAGAGACATAATTATCTAATTAAAGTATTTCAAACACACAGGTGCTGACATCAGAATTTGCTGGATTTTAGCTTTCATCAATTTCTGTTCTTCGATGTTCAACTTTGGATTGACAGTAGTTAATTAAAACAAATAGTACTCATGATGTCTGTCATAAATGCTAGAAAGTAAAGGAAGGTACAGTCATGGAAAAATAGGACACCATAGAAAACATAGATATGTTTGTCAAAGACATTTGTCTTCTTTAATTCAAAATTTATCACACACTATCTTTTTAGTCCTTTATGTTAACTATAATGATTTTAACAATTACAGCTAATGAAAACAAGACCTTTAATATTGGAATATTACATCAGACCTAAAAATAATATTTTTTTACATATCAAGGTAAGCTTAATGAAATGTATGTTTACTACCTGCTTTCAAGGTTGTTATTTTCTAAAGGTACTCTAAGTCTGTATGACTCATTGGAATGCATACTTTAATTTCGTGAATATGATTGTATGTTAGGTTAACTGGTTTCTGAATTGCCCTTAGGTGTGTGTAGGGTTGCTATGGTCGTTTGCCTCTGTGATGGACTGGTGACCGGTCCAGGTTGCATCTTTCCTATTGACTACTTGAGATGGGAACTGTCATCCTAATCTCTGCAATGACTAAAGACATAGAAACTCGATTTAGTCATTTTTAGGCTCAAAATATTACCTCAGGAGGTGCTTTTTTTCCTGATACATGCTCTGCTTCACCATGGGACTCCTTTTTTTCATGTTCTGAGTTTTCAAGAACTCCAGAAACATCCCTCTCATCCAAAGAGATCAGCTCCTCTGCTAGACATTGCAGTAGATCATCTGTGAGCGGACCCTCCCCCACCTCATCCAGAAACTTCCTGTAAACTGGTGACATCAGGGTGTGGCAGGTACTGTCTGAAGATGTCCAAGTGTTGATGTTTGCCTGCAGAGGGTCTAGTGACTGAGCCAACTGTGGATCTTTTTTAGCTGAGTTTCTTGTTGATTTACTTGAAGTTTTGTGATTTCTAGAATCGACACCATAAAGGGGAGTTATGGGTTCTGTCAAAGTTTTCTCTTGTGGTTGTAATGTTTCAGATCCATTTTTAGAAAGAGCTTCCACTATGGTTGATAAAATGTGATCTTCAAATTCATCCTTAGAAGACTTCTGACTAAACTCAACACCCTTCACATCATCAGTTTCATCTTTGAGTTTAGGGCTTTTGTCTGTTTTGCAGCTATTAGTGGTAAACTGTGTTTTGATTCGCGATGACACTGGTTTTGGTTTGCTTTTAGTCAAAGTAGCTGTGCTCTCCACTGAGTGTCTCTTTGGCTTATTTTGTACTGGTTTATGTTTGACTTTGTGGCTTTGTTTTGTCTTTCTTGTTGGCATGCACTGTAGTTGTCTCTCTTTTGGTTTCTCACATGAGTTGGAGACCCGATGATTTTCAAATAATGGCCCAGCAAACATCTCGTACATGGCTGGTCCTTCGCTGCCACTCTGTATCTGCTGAAACATGTCTCTGTAAGTGATGAGGTCCACAGCAGATTTAGATCTTGGGGATTTTCCACCTAAGCCTGGTTTCTTCACCCCCTGGGCACTTTTCAGCTCTCTCATTGATATCAGCTGATGTATTTTGTTGCTGTGTGGTTCAGAAATGTTCCGTGGGGTTAGAGTACCCACACTGAGGGGAGCCGCATTTCCAGATTTAATTTTCCTGCTTTTGTCTTTGTCCACTGTGGGACTGGCAGAGCACTTTATGTTAATTTTGGAGTGGTTACCACTGATGACTCTTGCATCTTTGTTGAGAGAATAAATAGTTGAATTTTTTGCCTTCAAGTGAAAGTTCACCCTAGTTTTACTCTCTTTATTCCGGGCTTTAAACATCTTCTCGTATTTCTTGGGATCCACAGGAAAGAAGCCGGTTTTCTCCACAGCAGTAACTGCACTGCAATCTCTTACGTCTTCTGATGCTGTGTTTTCTGGATCAATCTGTTCATTTTCAGAATCTTCTTCAAAACAACCAATACCATCATCTTCAAGACCCTTTGCATCATTTTTAGTTTTGTTGCTTATTCCAGTCTTTGACTCAGTTGTGTGGCTCGTATTTCGCCTGACTTCACTAAACACATATGCATCTGACTTTTTATTACTCTCAAAGTGGTTACATTCTTCCACACACTCACTCTTATTGGCGTCCTTTGGGTGGTGTGAATCAGTTTTTTCTACTGTTGGATGATTAGTACAATTGACATGGTCTCTTTCTCTGTCATGTATTGATCTGTTGACCAATGAGCACAGTTTCGCTTTCACATGTCGCATTGTTCCTCCAAAAAAATCTGCCTCTGATCTAATTCTGTCATTTGAATCCTGCAACGTCCTATCTTTTACAAACTTCAGATTTCTGTCCTTATTAGATGTTTCTTGGATTTGTCCAGAATCATCCTCATTTTCCAAGTTGATGGAACTCTGGCTGCTGCTGCTGGATCCACTTTCCTCACTACCATCCTTTGAAGGACCACTGCATGAGCTGCCCCAGGACTGCCTCTCTTTTCTCAGTTCAGTTCTGCTGGAAAGAGGGCTCCGGCTAATGGGCTTTAGAGGAACATGGGGTTTCAGTGGTGGCAGAGCCTTGCTATGTCTTGGGCGACCCTCAATGGGCACCAGAAGCTTGGGTGTGTGGGAGTGGAAGGCTGGCAAAGGACTCTGGAAATACAGATAGCAGTTCAGTGGTGTAGGCAGGGTGTATAAATATAAAACACATTGCCTGGTCTTCATGCATGTCTTATATGGCTAGAGATAGTTAAATAAACCCTCCAAAAAAAAAAATACAAAAAAAATTGAGAAATTCAGAGAATGTCTAATTGGAGGAAAATTTCACCAAAGCAAAATCTAATGAAAATGGGAGCACATAAATATACACTCAATGGCCACTTTACTAAATCCACCTGATTAATTTTATGTTAATAAAATTTGTAAAAAAGCATAATCAGATGCCAGTTGCTCAACGTGTTTAGCCAACTAGACAACTTGCCTTGGGTTGAGGACAAAAGAGGATTTAGGTTACCGGTACTTTAAATGTCGCATAATTTGTTAACATCAAATGAACGTGTGTGTTTTTTAAAAACCACTGATAACTGGAATTTGCATGCTCAACCAACTTTCAGGTGTACCAAGAATGTTTTGAACATGAGAAAATATCTGTAGAGAAGCTGTTGTATGGACAGAAATGCAGTGCTAGAATTAGTGGTCAAATGGGATTGGTTCAAAATAATAGAAAGGCAACAATCACTCAAAAATTCAATTTATTTACTTCTAAAGAATGCATTTCTGTTAAATAGTTTTAAATCATTAAAACTCACCCTTTGATCATTTAAAGTACTTTGAGAGCTCAGTCCTGTAAACATGAAAAAATGTAAATGTTAACAACATCCAAATATTTGCATTTTGCACACATCAACTCTGTTCTTACTTACTGGTCTGAATGTGCGCTCTTGCCTGCATCATGGTATTGGGGCAAAGAAGTGGCTCCATGATACTTGGGGCCGATTGGCTGAGTTGGCTGGACTCTGGCACACAAAGCAGACTATGGGAAGGTGGAAAAACTTCAACCACACTTCTTGTCCTCTGCCTGTCAGGTACACAGAAATATTTTATTTTTAATGTTTATTATGTTTATGTGTCATAAGATTCTGTAAAATTAGTTTTCATTTATAAAAACAGCATATGGACATTCTGCAGTCAAACAATCCAATTATTCATGCTTATTTAGTTATCAGAGTAAATGCTGTGGTATTACATTTCTATATTATTTTAGTTATGGCCACATGCAAAACAACAAACATACATCTTACTTTCTGTTGTTAACATGCGAGTGTGTTTGTACCTTTGTCTGGGGGTTACAGGCTGACAAGCGGTTCTGGTACTCAGAAACCCAGATGACAGGAGAGCATCTGAATGGTCACTATGTCTATGACTGTTGGACAAGCTAGGTAGACACAAACCTCTGCAAATAAAATGAGAAAAGGAAGTGAGAAGGCAGTTACGTGGTTTAGAGATGGGATCAGAGTTTAAATACTGATGATGTGTGAAGATAGAAATTATCTGCAATCATACTGAGGTTCTTGTAGCTTTTGTAATTTTCCTGATGCTTTCACTAGTTTTGGTTGTTTTATTTTTCTTCCCTATTCTGTCAAATTACTTCAGATGTTTGATGATGTCATAGAGTCAGATAAATCAGACGGAAATGTCACTGGACCAATCCACATGAAAAATTCAAAAAGACTGCTGCACATTTTAAAGCTAGCTGTTTTACCAACCTGTTTATGTGCTCATATGACGATTTGTATCTCATTAAATTGGGCAAACAGACAAATCATAAAGTCCAAACTCTGGTTGTTGATATGTTCAGAATATGGAACCAGAAGGTTAGAGGTCCATATGGTTCATGTCCATTATGGCTCAGAGACATTTTCAGCATTGTGAGGGACTGCAGGAATACATTTTATATGCATTTCTTTTCATCATATTCCTCGGCTGTCATATCTCATTATCATCTATTATTATTATTGTCCTCTTCTCTTCCTATCTGTTTGATTACTGAAACAAAACTCTAATTACATATAAAAAAAGCTGCATTCATAAACCATATTTGTTGACGTGTTAAATGATGAAAATGATTGACTTTCATTTCCTTGTACCAAACCAAACACACCCTATTCCTAGCAGCTGATTCTATGAAATTAGAGCAGCTCAAAGAGTTTTATTCTCTTCTCAGAACTTGGACTTGATTCAAATGTGAGTGCTGCTCATAACAGACAATGAGCTGATTCACTGAAGTTCTCTGCCCCGGTCTGTGTGTATCCGACCTGTTTGGGCAGAACAGATTGTCCTCTGGACACAGTGACAGGTGCCCGCGCACAGGTCTGCAAACGTAACCAGATAGGCCTCTTTTCTAGTGCTGGTGTCAAAGTAAGAGGCACATGCTAACCAACCCAGGAGGCAGTGTACAGTATAAGAGATTGTTTGTTAAGTACGGCGTTTTAACTGTACACACAGAAACTATTTGGGTGTCACATATGAACAGACACCACATTTCTTCATCACTAATACACATTGTAGATTTGTTAGCATAAAAATATATTTGTGAGAGAAAGATGGTGAATTTTTCATGCCCACCTGCTGCCCCTCCTTCCATCCTGATTGGCTCGTCCGGGATTTTTCAGAGTTTCCATGGCGTTTTGGGAACAGGTGGGAATCCCCTTATCTGCGGCAGAAATACACACATTCACTCATCATCCCTACTTAAGGTCCTACGCTCTCATTTCCAACAGTAAAGCAAAATTAATGAACTTATGTAATGCAGATATAATTTACAACATTAAAATTTTAGATCCCAGGAGGAAAGAAACAATAAAAACAGAAGAAATGTTGTGACTAACGACGATGCTGTTAAAAAGATTTGAGGACTGTAGGTTCTTTGAAATTCAACCACATTTTTGCTAATTCAAAGCAACAAATTCAACTTGCCCTGTTTGTTTTCAGTTAAATATTCCTTAAAAGAGACACATGCACATTACACACTACTGCTCACTATAAAACAATAGCTTGCTGTACCTGTGTTTAAGCTCGTTGATCCCTTCTGCTCAAATGTCCAGATATTACACTTACACTTTCATTCATTTCACATAAGCTTTTGTCTAAATCACTGAAATTGTTTTCTGAAAGTCTTCAGTTTTGTTCTGGAGCTGAAGCCCGCCTGTCGAGGATGCATAGATGAAAGATGTTCAGGCAGGTTTCTCAGAGGAAAGCTTTGTATTGTGTGGAAGACCCCTCCCATCCTGGACAGCCTCTCTCTCCTTCGTCTCCCTAAGATCCCCTCCCCTTTGTGAAGGTGATCTGATCTTGTGGCCCATTTGGGATGCTAACCATTATGCTTCTCTTTCAGTGTACTGTACTAAGGCTATTTCTAAAACAGACGTATTCTGCAGAGCTTTACAAAAATATTTCAGCCTTTCTTTAATTTTTGCTAGTGAGGAAGGTTATTTTGTGTCTGGTTAACTGCTGTGATGATTTAGCCAAATGTTTTGGAGAATATTTCTGTGGTGACTACCTATTTTCAGTTTCTGGCAGAGGCCTCTAGATTTTGGCTACAGTCCTGGTACTTCAAAGACCTCAGGGTGCCATGCACTCTAGCAAGTTTCACAGTCAGGGACTTTGGAAGAGAAACAGCATCACAGCTCTTCACTATAGTTCACAGTAGACTCAAGGAGCTTTTCCACTAACTCACTCTTAGGCTCATCTGACTAAACCACACATGTCCCTGTAGAGTTTCACAAACTTCACATTTATGTTTCCTAAATAAACAGCTGATATATTAATAACATCTAACGTTTATCATGGAGACTCGGTGGCTCTAAAATGTCAGTCTTTGCTGCTGTTTATAACAGTAAACTTTTACCATTCTCCTGTCTTAGTCACTCATTTATTCTCTGGGATCAAATATGTAGAAAAAATCTCTTTAGTTTGAACTTAGTGTCGCTGAAGAAGCCCATACCTTGGCTGAACTCCTTTTTGTCAGATTGAGGGAGACTCCCTGAAGTCTGAAGAGATGCCTGGAAAGATCAAAGGTGTTCTTGTCATCAACCTTTTTTAATGTAAGGACGATGATTCGTTTTTTGATGATATATAGCATTTCGTTTAATTTTGGCCTCATCTCACTAGACGACTTTCTCCCACATGTTTACTGTGTCCCCAATATGGCCTGTCGTGACCATCTTTTAGCGATGGCGTTGTTTTACATAATGACCAGGTACTGTATGTACAGTGTTACACTATTTTTGTCATTTCAACTGGTTTTTCCACCTGAACACAAGCAACAACTCCTCCAAAATTACCGTAGATCGCTCTCTGATTAATGCTCTCCTTGCCCAGCCTGCCACTTTAAGATACATTTATATGTAGATATACAAATTATGCACTTGTGGAATTTATTTACTGATTAAATGAAGGCAATTATTTTCACTGAGTTTTATTAGGGGTATTAAAGTAAAGGGAGCTGAGCTCAAATGCACAAAACACATTTCAAATTTTTCCTTGTTAATGAAAATTGAAATGCATTTGTTATTTTATTTCAACTTCCCCATGATTCACCACTTTGTGAATGCTTTGTTGATCTATCATCTAAAATCATAATTAAATAAACTAATATTTGTGATTGTAAAATGATTTGATATGCAGAAGTTCAAGGGTCTGTAAAGAATGTTTTTTTTTTGTCTACACAGTTTACATCCTTTAGTTTTATTTGTATTATTTTATTAAACAGAATTAACTAACTACAGCTCCATTAGATCCTAAAACCATTTTAGCATATAATATTCTAAATGTTTTGGTGACATATTACAGGTACGATACCCAGAATGTGTCTAGGGCGTATATAAACTGCATTGTGTCTCCGTCGACCAGCTGCTTCGTCCTTCTGTTGACCAGCTGCTGGCTCGTCTCCTTCCTATATGAAACATGGCGCCTACACAGAAAAGCCAAAGCTGTGTGTGTTATTGCTCACTCCCGTTCTACCTGTGCGTTTGTTAATAAGTGTAACCTGAGAGCTTCAGCCACACCCAAGCCATTAGTGAGTTTATGCACAATTGTACAACCCTTTTACACAAAACAATGTCGGCTCCACTGTGGTTTTCTGCAGATTTGAGTGCAAAGGCAGTTGTAGATAAAACCTTATCTCAAACTTAAGCATTTATGTTTCCTTGAGTTTATGTTTAAAGTGACTTTCAAAGATCTGTAACCTCTGTGAGCTCTAATCACTTTGTAAGAACAGATTTTTGTTTTTCTTACCCGTGTATGGCAGTGAGAATGGTCGCTGTGTTGATGTCTTCTTGCTTTATGACAATGAAAAAGTATCTCGGTGTCCTGCTCTGCATCTGAATCTTCAAAGTCCAAATCCTGGAACAAGTATTTCTCAAGTTCCGATAAGGACTTAAGGTCAGCCTCTGCAAAAAATTGACGAGGCATTGAAAAAGGACAAGGTACTGTATGTCCTGAGTAGTCTGCCTTGAAATCAATGGAAGTTGGCAGATAAAACAAAGGATGTCAATTCTGATCTTTGTGATTTTTCATTTTATAAATTATCTTCAAATAATTTGTTATGTTGTTCACAAATTTAAAAAATCATATTTATCTTCACAGATTATATGATTTGTTGAAATCAGAATTTAAGGAGCATTAACATACATTTTTGTGGTTTTCAGCCAATTGTGGCATGACCAGGATTAGAGTCATTTCCTCGAGGTCAAAGGTTGTCTGGATTACCTGACTGGGAAGTCCTATTTCTAACATCTATTCTTGTCTATTGGTGGCTATAGTACAACACACTATAATTTTGAGCTATTATGGTTCCTTCAGTGTGTTAGTGTGTACCTGTGTGACCCAGAGCCTCGATCAGAACTGGAACGATCTCTTCCATCAGACGGCTGCTGAGATTAGTTGCGTAGTGGAGGGCAGAGCAGCCGTTGTGGTCTCGAGCTTGCAAATCACTAAAAAAAAATTGAACATCTCTAAGCAGCAGCACTGACATGGTCCCTCAAGAAAATAAATATACAATTTATATTAGCTTGTCATGTTTCTATTTAAAAGTGGTCTGGATCAATGGTTATTCAGACTCTTTGGAGGTGTTTCAAAGCTTCTTTTTTTTCGTTTTTCAGGAAGTGTAGCCTTCTAACCATGTTTTTCCTTACGCTGGCAATTTTAGAAGCTCCTTGACCACCTCCACAGGGTTGTGTTCCCATGGTAACCATGTTGCCATGTCCTGAAACAGGTCGACGTCTCTGACGGCGAGGATCACTGCTGTTGCGCCGTC
Organism: Gambusia affinis; assembly: GCF_019740435.1. Classification (NCBI taxonomy): domain Eukaryota; kingdom Metazoa; phylum Chordata; class Actinopteri; order Cyprinodontiformes; family Poeciliidae; genus Gambusia; species Gambusia affinis. The sequence goes on from NC_057878.1 coordinate 24,258,497, forward strand.
ACTATTGGGAACGTTCACATCAACACTGTCTGTCTGAGACTAACACACACAAACCCAGAATCATTATTAATCCTTCAGCTTGTTACACACAAAGCTAAAGGCATTTAATAAAAGTTGACAATTTAGCTAGTAGTGTCCCACATTGTGACTTGTTGTTGACTTGTTTTTACAGAGACTCCTAAGGTTTACGCTTCAGATTTACAGAAACATAAAACCCCACAGGAACAGGTTAAAACTTACAAACCTGCTGATTGCACTGTGCTTAGAATAAGAAAAGAAAATTCATTTGTAATTGTGCAAAAAATATTAAAATTTTTCTGGGTTATTCAGGAACAGAGATGGGTAGAGTACCCAAAAACTGTACTTGAGAAAAAGTAGTTCTACTTTAACATATATTTTCTCAAGTAAAAATAAAAAGTAGCCATTCAAGAAATTGCTCAAGAGTAAAAACATATTTCAAAAAGGCTGCTGAAGTACCGAATAACTGAACAAATTATCACTCATTTAATATTGTAAAATACATCATCAGATAGACCAAAATTTAAAGTCAGGTGGAAATTTTGGTATTTTAAAAATCTAAATGGCAACAGTTCAAATAGAAAAAAATAACAAAATCAGGCAAAAATAAATGTTTCCAAATCAGTTTTGTTCTATACAAAACTTAAGAAACTTTAGCAATACTGCAGGTGTGTGTTTGTGACTGGTGAATTTCCGGTTAAAACATGTTTGTTCTTTGTTCAGTGGGTAGAGAATCCAGAAATCTTACTCAAATAAGTGCAGCAATACTTCATAATAAAATTTCTCAAGTAAAAGTAATAAGCAAAGATACTCCTAAAAGTACATTTAAAAAAACAAAGTTATTCAAGTAGTAAAATGTAAGTGAGTAAATGCAACTAGTTACTACCAAATTGTGGTCTGGAATAAATCTGACCAAAACCTGACTAATTTTGCTGTTGCTCTAAACCAGGGGTCTCAAACTCCAGTCCTTGAGGGCTGCAGTTCTGCAACTTTTAGATGTGCCTCTGCTGCACCACACCTGAATAGAATAATTAGGTCATTAGCAAGATTCTGGAGAACTGATCTACACAAGGAGGAGGTAATTAAGCCATTTTATTCCAGTGTTTTGTACTTGTGGCACATCTAAAAACTGCAAGACTGCGGCTCTCGAGGACTGGAGTTTGAGGGCCCTGCTAAACTCTGCTAGGAAATCGTTATTGCTATCTTTGCTGAGCAGTTCACCCTGACCTTTGGATCAGAGACTCACCAGCAGCTGCCTCACAGAGCCCAGGTGTCCCTGCCAGGCAGCTTGCAGCAGCTGCTCCTGTGCAGACAGATGGGGCCTTGTCATCCACCTGACCATTTTCTCCTGGAGCTCAGGTGGGCTGATGTGCAGCGCGGTCTGCTGTCTGTGGTTACACAGCGTCAGGTCAGCATCGGCCCTCAGCAGCCCCTGCACCACCTGTTGAGCACACCGATCAAAGCGGTCAATTAGTTGAATCAATATGATAAAATATTCTTGACTAGAAAAAGGTTGGTGTGAAAATCTGTAATGATGGTCTGACTATTACTTAAATGGTGCCAAATGTTTGTGCTACATCTGAGCAGCAACAATTTTAATTTGTGCTGCTATAATTTTAACAATATTAATAAATGTTTCCAGAGGTCATCAAAACCAGCCCTCCCCTGACCGCTGACATTTACAAAATGAAACAAAAATCCTGTGATACAAAAATCTTAAAAATCACAACAGGGCAAACAAAATGTTTGTTCCACAAACAGCACAATTAATTTACATCAACCTTTTGGGGAACCTCTGGAAAGATTTTTTCTGTAAAATCTTAAAATTTATTACGGCACAAATTAAAACGTTTGCTGCACAAACGTAACACAGTTCTTTGACTCCCTATATCCTTTGATTTTGAAAATGTGGACATGCTTGTTGACCTTTGATGACCTCTACAAACATTTATTAATATCTTTAAAATGATAGCTGCTCAAACAAAAAGTTTTGCTGTACAACATAGCACATATGTTTGACACCAATTACATTGATGTGAGGAAAGTGGGGACCAACTTCACTCAGGTACTTGCTTTTCTTGCTCACATTCGAGGACAGATGTTCAGCTGGAGATGCTGTTCTTCTGTTTGAGTAGGATGCCTGTTAGAGGGCTCCTATTGGTAAGAGTTATAGATATGACCAACTGAGAGGAGATTTTGAATTTTGGGATCCCTGTTTTAGTTAGTTGAGATGGTTTGACAGATAGATAAATCCTAAAGGAATTGATCTTGGAAGAGCCACAGCCACTTAAAGAATTAAAGTTGATTAAATATTTCTCTTTTGCTCTCCAAGACTGGTTAGATCTATATGAACAAAACTTAAAGGGAAAATGTTTTGTGTCTTTTTAGTATTTGATCAAAGTTGCTTTCAAATATTTTAGTGAACTGTTTAATCTTGGTTTTATAAGTCCACTTCATAATGAGGATTTACATCTATGTTGCTAGTAACTAATCTCTAAGAGGAGACCTCCTCATGTTACCAGGAAGTCATTTTCAACATGACTCCCAAAGGGTGGGTGGAGCTTATAGAGCAACATTTAGATCATGTGACGCACCTACATGCTCGTAAACAGGTGTTGTTGTTGAAAGGAAAATTACTGTGTCACGTGACCACACTACCGTAGTTTTTTCCATCATTCTTTTTAATATTCCAAAACTTTTAAAATTACATATTAGCACATTTATCTGTAACTCACCTGTGATTTGTTGCTTTGACAAGCAGTGAAGAGGTCAACAAATCTCCATTCTTCTTCTTCTTCATCGTCAGAGACCTCCAGCACTTCCAGGATCTCCATCTGTGGTCCTAAAACCACCAGATCATTTTCTCCTTCCAACTCTCCTAAATGCATCACATCAACATCATCGTCGTCGTCTTCCAGATCATCAGTGTCTCTCCTCTTCTTCGCCTCCATTGCCCTCATAGTCAAAAGTCAGATGAGAAGAGCCACCTCTGAGCTGTGGAACAAGTAAGAATGTTTTTCTTAATTTGGTGTTTGGCAGTCAGTATGTTCATGTGATGTCAGTCTCTAATGACCCACTGGAGCCCTCTGGGACCAGACAGAAGGCGTGACTGGAAATATATCCCTCATTACGACTGTTGTGGAGTCACTATGAACATGTCATTGTCTACAATTGAGCTTATTTACAAATGGCAGTTTATGTGTGTGAAAGGAGGAAGTCTCTTTTAATGGAACAAACACCAGTTAATCAATATATAATACAAAGGCTATATTATCCAGTGTTGGGTAAAATGTGGAAGGATGTTATAGGTTTATTTCTCTGCAGGGTTGGTCATTTATAAAAAAAATTGTTAATGAGATCTGCCTGTGTCCTTATTTGTGCGCCCTTGGTGACTAAATCTCTTCCGGTTTAATGTTTATTGAAAACTAAGAGCAAAACTCACAGAATTGCTGAATTACACAATAGAGCAATAGTTTTTGTTAATAAATTAGCAGTAAAGTAGCTTCTAGATATTAAAACAGTACCTATTACTCCTCTGAATTGATTGTCAGCCGTTTGAAATGATGACCGACAATGAAACATTTTAATAAAGTGATTTACTTACTTACTTGTCTCTCTTGCTTCAATCAGTAACTAATCCAGCTGTATGTCTCCTCTGAGCTTCTGTAGGCATTTGTCAAATGAACCTTTGATCTATTTTCAGCAGACTGTCCACTCAAGCAATTTCTATTTTCTTCTTTTTTGTCCCTCGTGCCTTCTGTCGTCCGTTTACACTTGGTTGCCTTGGAGACAGTTGAACAGACAGCCGTTAACAGAGGTAGTTTTTAATTACCCACAGACTCTTTGTTACCCCACACATTAAGACACAATGTTTGCTTTCTATTTGTTCATGTCAAAGGCATAAATTTAAAGGATCAAGCAATAATTTGTTTGACCCTTTGATAATTTGCTTGTTTTATTGCTTATTACAATGTAACCTGGTTCCTTAAAGGCAAAGCAAGGTTTTGCTGATGTGATATTTGCAACTCTGTTAAATGTGGTAATAGCATTCTTGAAAATAAAATAATTTTTTTTTTTCCGACAGGCATTTTAAGCAGTCAGTTTTATTGATTTGATAAATTTATTAGAATTTTTTTTATAAAAGGTTATACAGGCGCATCTCATCGAATAGTAATATCAGTGAAAAATGTATTTATTTAAGTAATTCAAGTCAAAAGAGAAAGTTATATTATGGCTTTATTGTACACAGTGATGTATTTCAAGCATGCATTTCTCCAAATTTTGAGCCTTACTGCTTATCAAAACCACCAATTTTGTTTTTCAGAAAGTAAGAACTTCTCAACGAGTTGACAAATCCTCCACTAGCAACAGGAATATTATCAGGACAAGTCTAAACAGGACCTGCACAGATCTAGGATCAGAAAAATGGAGGCTAACGTCTTTGCAGACCCCACATATCCTGGACACACTTTTACCTTCAGGTAGGCCCTGCAGAGTGCTGTTTGTAAAAACCAGCATATCCACAAACAGTTTCTTACCCCCAGTCTGTCTCCCAGAACACAACATATACCTTACAGTCAATCAGCAGTTATACAGAGGAACAAAATAAGCTTTGTTGCTCTTTTTTTATTCTACATATAAAGAAAATGGCTGCAAATACATCAACATAGTGTTCCTTTATCCTTATTTTATTTCCCTTTATGGTTTATATTTTATACTTTTGTCTGTACTCTGTGAACTCTTGAAAATCCTTTTCTTGTGCCCACATTTTGGTGAATTAAGCTGATTTTGATTCTGACAAACTGTCTGGACATGATTGCAGTTTCCGGTAGGAATTGACAGCTGTCCATACAACCAAAACTACCAACATGTGCTTCAATGACCACTGTATTACCGTGATTTATTGGCCTGTATGTAACCCCATAGAGAGTCTAAACAGTTTTGATAACTTGAAAGATAAGAGACACCAAAGAACGCAATGGAGACAAGCTAAAGCCAATATTAAAGAAAATTTTCAGAAGAAAGATCTGTGAACCTCACAGTCATTTAACCTCTTTCTACACACTTTTCCCCCTCCTGACTGATCCGAGATCTGAAAAAGCAGAATTACTCTCCTACTCAGCCAACTTAGGCTCAGTCATTGTTACCTGCTAGATTTTTGTGCAGTTCTGATATTGTGGCACAGCATGAAACCACACAAAGGTGTTTGGAAAAGAATAATATATAAGACCTTGCAGATGTGTCACTGTTGAACTGATTCAGATGAAAGTGTCTTTTGACATTGGGCTCAACAAACAAACTGTAAACAAAGGGAGACAGTTTTATACGCTTTGAACAGGCAGTACAAAGGCATGCCCTTTCAGCTGAGGTTAAAATGTTTTAAATGTGTTTTAAATTCTGCGCTTGCAACAACAGAACAATAGATAGTCTTTTTATAATTATATAAATAAAAAAAGACTTCATACTTCTGTTTATTAAATCTCCAAAAACAGAGTTAAGGAAGCTGACTAAGAAAAAAAAACAACTCTTTAATAAAGTGGAACAAATTCAGATATAAATAGCAAATAGATAATATTTGCTTCTAAGCAATTCCGATTTTATAGATTTTTAGTAGATGTGCTGGCAGAACATCTTTACTGAGGTATAATAATGAATTTGCTATTATTGTTTTTATACTCTATTTGCATAATTATTTATAACATTAAACTTATATTGACTAAATGATCAATGCACTATAATGTCTAGTACTTTGTATATATATAAAATAAAAGCATATACAATTGAGTTTGCCCCACATGAGCACTAGATGGCAGTGTTTAACTACCATAAACATTTCAGTCCTGAAGGAAAGCGGAACAAAACGCTGGATCCACACCAGACTTTTCTCCGTGCATCACAAATTAAAATATTACAAAAATATATACTTTTTGCTGTAATTCAAAAAATAAAAATCTAACTAATTTATTATGTAAACTCACTGCACACGTAGTGATTAATTTGATGTACTAATTTTAATGATGAAATAATGAAAATATTAAATTTAGTTTCTCTAAAAAGGGTAATATCACCTAATGATTTTTCTTAGATGGGTTAGCCATGTAATGATCTACACAATCATAAAAAAACCTAATAATCTGACATGTTTAAAAGCTGAAGTGTGAGGAATAACAGGCCTTTGAGCATGAAAAGGATCAGGAACACAATTAAAAAAAAATCTTTAGAAGGCTTGGCTCAAAAAGAAAGAAGTCAACACACTATAATAGTCCAGTCAAAGTATTCAAGTAAGTTTCAGTGAATTCAAAAACAGAATATCAATAAAACACAAATTTATTTCAGTACTCAAATCAAAAAGTTAAATTCATACATTGATTTATAACACTTAGACAGGTATATTTTACCTAACTGAAAAACTTGAATTCAGTTTAACTGATAATTACAGTACTACCTGTATTTTAATATGAAAATATGGGCGTACCAGTTTTTCATTCCAATGTACCTCATGATCATCTCAAGGCTCTTGATATTTCTGCAGCATCTGCATGTTTTCCTACCATATTTTTTCCTTCCACTCATTTTTCCATAAACAGGCTTGGTTAGAGCACTCTGTGAGCAACAAGCTCTTCTAGCAATGACCTTTTGTGGTTTGTCCTCCTTGTAGGAAGTGTCAATTACTGACTGCTAAACAACAATCAAGCAAGCATGCTTCCTCGTGATTGTGTATGCCACACAAAGGCCGTAATATATTTCTTTTCATTAAAAAAACTATTTTCCTTGGCTTTATGGATCTTCCAAGAAGCTGAATTTTATTAGCTTTGAACCATGGTTAGCAGAATTAAAAGAAATAAACGCTTGTGTGTTTAAAGGAACAATCTGCTGGGTTTCATTTGAAACTTTTTAAATCACTTTGAATAATTGATAATGGAGCATATGGTACTGTTTGATAACTAGGATTTTTGTAAATTGAGAAATTGGACATAAACTGTGACATGCAAATTTCTCTTTTTGAGCTGAATTAATTAAATAAAACAAAAACTAAAGAAAGTTACCGCAAAGAGCTCCATGGCGAAGCGAGAAATTGACTAACTGTAACATAGGACTTTTTAGCACAACATTTTGAATTTTGGAGGATTTATGGAATGAGAAATGACACTAATTTTTGTTTTGTTTTGCCAGTCGAGCTGTTCTCTGAATTACAAGCTGAATCTTAGAAATTATGTGTCATTTTGTGTCCTTAAGATTGCTTCTTGCATTCCAACATTTATATCAAATAGCCAGTTGCAAGGTATTAGTATCAGTTCATTGCCTCCACCCTCCCTCGCTCTCCTTCCTGGCGCTCTCTAATTTGTCGGGTCAAGGCTGAGTCCCCGCCGCTCACCCGGGTAGGTCTCTCTCTCGGCTCCGCCGGTGCCAGACTGACGCGTCCCGTTGCGCACAGCTCTCTTCCAAACGCCGCATAGTTTCCACACAGTTCCCTTTCCGGATCTCACTCTAACCTCGGGGCTTATAGAGAGAAGAGCAAAGCTCCTAACTTGACGACTCGGTACGTTTTCTGTCGGGATGATACACGGTCGGTGACAGGAAGACTCGGGGGGAGTGGAAGTGTAGCGCGGGAGGAACAAGGACGAGTCCGGGCTCTCCCCCGAGCAGTTTGCGCAAGGTGCTCCAGTGGCTCGTGTTGCCGCATTTGATGGATTTCTTTACAAGCAGCTACTTTATGATGTTTGCGGCTCCCCTTTGTGCTTTTGTTGGATCCGCTCGCTGCCTCCTCTGAAACTTCACTCTTGATCGTTTCGGGAGCGACAGGATGGAGTCGCACGCCGGTTCAGCGCTGCAGAAACATGCTCTGCTGTGGTTCATCATAGGTGAGTCTCACTCAGCCTACCTGCTTCAATAAATATAAAGATCCCACAGTTTGAAAGCCGAACAAATACAATAACTGATTTAATTTTACTGATTAAAGACAGGCCTGATGCTTTTCAACCCCCGAAATCTCACCTGCTCCAAAAGTGAAAGTTTACAAAAGTACCTTTTAAAGTTTTTTTCTCTTTTACATTTTGTTAAGTAACAATCACGAACTTCAGTATAGTTAATTGTTGTAAAGTTTCACAGAATTTTAAGCTTGAACCACACCTAGAGCAAAAACCAAAGCTGCTTTTATCACATGTATTTTGGACGTTGGTCTGAAGTTTTAACTTTGGTCCCACCTTTCTTTGGTGCTGATGCTAGTAGACTTTATATGAAGCTTATGATCTTCTTTCAACAATGGTTTCCTTCTTGCCACTCTTCCAGAAAGGCCTGATTTCTGGAGTGCATGAATAATAGTTGTCATGTTGGTAAGCTCTATTCTTCTTATATTGATACTCCCATAGCCAATATGTCTAGGTATGTTTAGAGATGTGCCATACTCTTTCCATGTCACATGTGATGGATCGAGAAGTCATCTATAAAATGATCAGAGCTGAAATTATTAGTTTTATTACATAACACTGCTATAACGTTGATCTTGATGGTGCTGTATGTTCACTACATTTCTTTAATAAACCTCTTCACAAACAGCTGCAGCTGGATTTAGAATACACACAGGTAGAGTTTGTGAACTGCGCACTGCTTAAGGGTCGATTCACATCCTCTCTGTTTAGTCTGCTTTAATCAAATTCTAGTTTGTTTGCCTTGAAGTGCAGCTCATTTTGGGAGGTATGAAAATGTAGATGAACTCTGACGCGGACAAAAGAAGTCTAAAAACCTAGGACTGTTTGGTTGACATGAACTCTGGTGTGGTTTGAATGCATATATGGAGACCGCTCCAAAAAGCAGGAAGCTGACTATAATGAAGCACTTTTTGGTAAATCCTACCAAAACAAAACACATGTTTTGTGCTTGAAAAAGTTTGTGGTATTTTGCCAAAGACAAAAGAGAAATCATAATGCTGAAATGTGATGCTACTCCATTTCTGTTTATATTTATTGAAGAATGAAGTTGTGTTGATGTTTTTCTCAGAGGTTTTCGTGTTGTTTAGTTAAGTAGTTCTTGGTGCAGCGCCACCACAGGCGAGGAGGTGAACAGGTTTTTGAAAGGGTTTGAATTGTTTAACACAGCAAAATTTAAAAGCAAACCGCACTAGCTGAAAGTGTAACAAATGTTGCGGCTTTGGTCCCAATTGAACCGAGTTTACCAGACTATCAGGTGTGAAAACCCTCTAAGTTACTCCTGAAGGCAGTTAGATGCCCTGGATTTTTTTTTTGGAGCGCGAGATAAAATTCAAAAACAAATACACACCATAATTTTAGATCTTTATTTTTTGTAGAGAGATTTTTAAAGATAACATATCTTTTTTCTGTCCACATCACAATTTTATGCTGCTTGCTTTTATTCTTTCACATAAAATACAAATATTCTGAAGTTTGAGATAATAATGTGATTACAGTTAAAGGAATTAGCCTCTTTTACAACTTTTGCAAGAATAAAAATGTCTTTTAGCTTTATTTGTTTTATAGCTTAAGATAAAGGTGATTTGTTCCAATAAATACCTAAGTTATGGGTTTGTTATAGGAAGAAATAAAAATTAACAGAGGATAAGTAGAGACGTCCAGCATCCTGTTTACTGCCTAAACACAATAATCTCTGTTTAAACTGGCTTGTAACAGGGCTGTTAGTCTGTCAGTGAAATGTGTGAGAGACACTTGATTCTCTCACACACTTTCATTCTTTTCCCCTATTATATGTATTTTTAAATATATTTTAATAAAAATACAGAAGATACATGTGAGTGACCAGACACTCAACTACCAGATATACTGATAACAAGTCCAGTTTAAACTTTTGTTTAAAATGACGTTGTGACTTTTGGGTCCCAGTTAACACAGTCCTGTTTTTTAATTTGTTTATAAATTATTTTGACATGGATTTGTCGTTATTTTTATTGTTTGAGGGTTTAATGAAATGACTAAATCTTGTTGAGACGCTGGACTGCCACACAACCTGGAAATGCTCCTGAAAACAAAAGAAACTGTGGCAGCAGTGAGAAAATGAAGCAAGATAGGTCAAATACACAAAAGCAGAAGCCACGTGAAAACAGAGACGCGTTTCCATTTCTTTCAATCTAGATGGAGATATATTTGGCATTGGAGATACTTGGGGATTTCAGGCATTATTTTTGCTTCTTTCTTCCCTCAGACACCTTATATGCCACATGACTGCAAGAGTGTCACACCTTTAGGTGTCAGACATTTTCTATGTTATGCATTATAGATAGATCAGAACAGAAGATATGCAGCAATTATTCTGTTTAAAAGAGAATCAAATTTCTCCAGAGAAAGATGCCATGCTGAAGGAAACATTAGTTTCTGTAAGCCCAGTTAAGTCACCACTCATCCACTTTGTACCTTCAAATACTGAAGCTGCATTTCTGAATGAGTCACTATGTTGCAGTGGTTAAAAGGTGTCTGGAAGATATCTCTATCCATTTAATTTTATTATCTATTGATGAATTATTGATGCACTGCTGACTGGCAAATAAGGTCCGCAGGTGTCCACCTTTGTGAATTTCTCCTCTTTCTGTTTACACAATGAAATTCCTCCATATTATTTAAATTGTTTGATTATATATTCCTAAAATGCTTTTGATTTGGTGAAATGCTTTTCTGCAGAGCTTCAGAAACCAAGTTCTTCCTGAGAATTGCCTGATTTGGTTTAAACCTACTACAGTCAGTGAAGGTTGAAGGTTTATTTCCAAACCCTCAGCCTTGTATCTGATTGAAACATTTTGTTAAACAACTTATAGTTAGCATTTCATCATTGTTAAATTTGTAACATACTATCCTTTTCCACTTTGTACAGAGGCTCTGGACTTTTGCCTTTTGAGAAATTACTGCTTCTGGCATATTGAAGTTTTAAATGATTGGATCTGATTTTACTCATTTGCTAACGTTTGGCCGTAATGTAATGTCAGGTCAATCCTGAAGGAAGGTATACTATGAAGCTTACCGGACATTGCGTGCGCTGTAAATGTCCATCCCCCTCTGCGAAGAGAGAACTTTAGCTGCTCTATATATTTGGAAATGTGGCTAACATGGACTGAATGGCTTCATTCACTTCCTTTGCTGCCATTGCTAAACTACAATCATAGGCAGACTACAATTCAAAAACAGTCCAGAAACTCAATGTCATTGTTCACAACTCCTCTCAATACTCACTACTATTGCCTGTATTCCCTTCTTGCTTATTTTCTGCCAGTGACAGTAATCATCGGCAGCCAACTTATTCATTTCACTCACTTATTTCACAACTTAATCACAAATAATAACTCATTGTGCTTGTTTTTAGTGACTGACTTTTAATTTAACAACTATGCTCACCGGATATATTAGTCTCTACTAGATTTTATGGTGTAATCACCACTATCGTTACCGTTTTGTGGTGTATTTTTTACAGAGAATTGGTAAATTAAGGTGAAATAAAAAAGTAAGACAAACGTGCTGGTTTAAAAAAGGGCTAAAAAAGACATTTTCAACCAAAGCTTAACTTTGCTTTCAAACGTTTGGGCTGTACTGTATATCTCTCATGGCTGGCTTGGAAGTACACCCCTTTACCCCTGGAAGAGCTGAAAGAGACAGATGGGAACAAGGCGTTCTGGGGATGTTTGTTCAGATTGTTGCTCCTACGACCTGGTCCCAAATCAGCAGCAAAAACCACATAATCAGAAATATGAGAATAATATTTTTTCATATACAGAAGAAGAAGGACATTTTTGAGAAGCATTTGTAACTCATTACTGGATGGATGAAAACAACTTGATTCCTTCTTTGAGATAAAGACTTATCTTCATAATAATGGACATTCCATTCAAATCAGGAGGGTGTGGCCATGACCATAGCAACAGACGAACAGATGTGAGCACACACTAACAAAACAAATCAGTGGACACCTGGACAACAAGAAAAACAAAATGACTCCTGAAATGGAGTGTGTGATTTCCTAGACGCAGGCATTCATTTTTCTGAACCGCTAAACCACTCTCCCCTCTCAGGATTTACTCTTTGGCAAACCGGAGCTGTCAAAACGCTGGCCGAGAGCTTAACCAGTAAACGGCTTAGAGCCACTTTGGGATCAGTGAGAGCTACTTCATGAGCTATGATGTCCAGCCTGTCAGAAAGCAAAAGGGGTTCCCCCCAAATGTATTGGACACACTCAAACAAAAAGTAGAAAGCTGACTTTTAATAGAAAAGCTAGAACAACTGTACACTTTTATAGAGTCCTTGAGAAAAAACTCAAAACGATTCACCACAACTGGCATACAAAACAAAAATAAAATCTAGAACCTCAACTACTAGAACTAGAAATATAAAGTGCACTTGGCCACTAACAGACATGTTCATGTGTTATTTGTTTTTCACTTTAACTTATTTACTTTGTATTTCACATGAAACAACATCAAGCTGAAGTAAACATCCCTGGCACAAGAGGAAAATCAGCTGAAGTCCAAATGCAGCTGCCTGCAGTGTTCAGTCCTAAATGCTGTACAGCATAAGACAAACAACAACAAACTGATACTGTAGTGCAGAGTAACTCTCACCTGGGGGGATTTCCTAACAGCTGTGGTGTGGTGCATTTAAGTACATTTTTCGTAGACAGTGTTGTCTAAATTCTAAAACAAAATTTTGTTTTTGAAAATGTCTGTGCAGTCATTTTAAAAAAGTTCAGAAAATAAAAAAAATTCTGACTTTCTTATAAAGTTTGTTTAAATGGCACCTGCTGTGTGGTGGAACCAAGTGGCGTTATTCCCCCCATCTTCTGTAGTTTAGTTATACTTCTGATTTCCCTTTCCCTGGTTACTCCTAACTCCATTAGCAAACCGTCAGATTTTGCATCATCCTGATGCTCTAGCTAGCTTTGTCCTTTGTTTCCTCTAACAAAAGCAAAGAGTGAGTGTTCTGAAATTACAGAAACAGTTCTGACTTATCGTTTCCGCCAGGTTGGCTCGCTGTCGTTTGACTGTGTTCCAAAAAAGAACCTTGTAAAATCCTGGAAAAAATGCAATAGAATCTCAATTCACATTTTTTATTCTGTGTGGCACACTATTTTTAATCTGTTAGGTGTTTTATTTATTGGTAAAGCTTGATTTACTACTTTAGTAAGCTAATCAAAAGATATAACGGGTCATTATTAAATCAATTATTTCCCTGTTTTGGCTGTCATTTTTTTTAGAGCAGAGCCAACAAAGGGGAAAAGGTCTCGTTTACTCTATTCAGCGCACAGAAAAAGAGTCGCTTTAATCCTCTTTCTCTGAGGTAGTGTTCTTTCAAGTGACAGCCTGGGATTCAATTTAAATTCATTCAACATATTCCACAAACAGCAAGCAACTATGTTGCTGGTATAGTCAAATGGAAGATAGGAAACACTTTGTAGAGTGACTCACAGGAAAACATCAGGAAACTGACAATGTGAGCTTAATGACTGCAAGCAATTAAAACACAGCAGTTTGCACTGCCTGTTTAAGTTTGACACTATGAATGATTCATAAGCTGCATAAATACATAAAGAATCTTATTTTAATTTGTGATCTGTAGGGTTTATCTGTAACCAATCAAATCTTCTGAAATTTCAGTAGCTCACACACTTTCAGTACTTTACTTGGATATTGTTAAAATACTCCAATTTCTGGGTTTATAAATAGGCATGATCAACATCTGACCAATAAATCTACACAACAATATACCAACATTTATTGACACCATTGATGCAGATCTATACAATCTTTATGAAGATTGTTTCCTTCCAAAGCAGTATAGCGGTAGTTATTTTGGTGAAACATTAATTTAAATTCCACATTCATAAATTTTTGGTGTGTTTACAGAAGAATATTAAATAGCTTTTTCTGGCAACATATCTGCAGTATCCAACAAAAAAAGATGTTGATCTGCAGAATCTTTTATAGAAATATGCTACATATCTTTTTCAGCTTTGGAGTGTGTTTATTCCTCTCCATTATTTATGGGTTAAAACATTTGTTATAACCTTATTTGTCACACTTCCAATTGTTTTAAGTTTTTGAATCCTTCTTACTGTAGATATTAGCAGGTTCAGGTGTATACTTAGTTTCTTGTAACCATATATTGACTTATAAAGATCAAGAAAATCTACCTTACGTCAATGTTTTCTTGTTCTTCTCATTTTAAAGAGTTAAGATACAGAGTTCTGTGGCAAACAGGAAATAATTATTGTTGGGAGCACTAATAAACTGCACAGAAACATTGAACCTTCATCACCGGATGGTAAGAAAATTATTAGGGGAGTGATGTAGAAAAAAAACTAGATCTGCTATGTTATTAATAATCATAGAAACGGCTCATGTCTTATTTGTAAAATTTTTCGGTAACCTTTAAAATCTTTCTTTCCTATTCTGACTCAGTATAGCTGCTCTCATCCCACTCTGGGTGTAGAAAGAGTCAATTTTTTTGTATGTTACAATAATAAATACAAAGAAAAAAACAGGCTGGCATTTTCTGTCATTTACTTACTTCTTTTGCCACAAGACAGATAGTACTGCAAAGATTTTGTGGTTACCTGACAGAGATGCTACATCCACAGATATTTTCTTTACAGTAGTTATGAGAACACAAAAGAGGTGTAGTGTCAGATAAACTAAAATACCCAGTGGTACTGCCTCCAGACACTGTTAGGTTAATTTTTCATTGCTGGTTTTGCCTTATAGGTCCAGGTTAAGCCCTAAACCCTCCATAAGAAGTGGATTGACTTTTAAAAAATAATAGGCTTTTGTTTAGTCTCTCATCGTTGAACCCAATTCCAATGTGAAAAGACTCAAGAGGGCATTTAAAAGAAGCATCACAAATCAGTGGGGGTGGAGGGCCAGTGGCAGCTCAGAGGCTTTAAGAAGACAGAGAGAGATAAATGAGGTAGGTGGGACTGGATAGTGAAAGTTTTAATAGTGCTGATATATAACTGTGCCCTGCTGTGTGTGGAATGGGAGCCGTGTGTGTTTGTGTGTATCCTGTGCGACAGATCCGCCTACAGGACTTCGGCTAATTAGAAAGATAGTGAGCGGGGAGTAAAAGGAGGAGAAGAAAGCTAAGAAAAACTGCCTCACCCTGCTTTAGTGCAGCTGCTTTTCATACTGCTTTACAATATTTAAATATTATATTTAAAAACTTTCTGTGTACACACTTCCTGAGTGCCTCTTTTTATTTCCCTTCTTAGGCTTTCAGAGACATGATGTGAGTTTTAAGCAACTAATGCTACACTTTGTAGCTTGAACAGTTTTTACAGTTTATGTTTCTACACTACAGCTTTTAACTATGATTTAGTGGATGTGTTAGTAAATGAAAGAGTTGTTCCCCCTTCATAACTTTTGGATGGGATTATTAAATCTAAAGATAGACTACAGCTTCCATTGAGGAAAAAATAGGAATATTTTGTGACAGGTCACCAAAAAGGAGCTTATATTTCTTTTTGGTGAATAAGCCACTCTTTAATCAGTTGTAGATCTTTTGCTACATTAGAAAACTAATGTCTAAGTTGTTATAATAGCCTTTTAAATAATCAACTTACCCACTGCACAGTTAAATCAAATTGAAATTTTAAATGGTTTTTATACAAACAAGAAGCTTGTTTGTTTTTTTAAAATAAATTAGCATCTCTTAAAGGAGAAAACAAAGTTAAGAAGTTTCAATTTTTTAAAAACAACTTCTTATTACCCTATTATTTTAAAAACATGTCATGTTTTTCAGTAATCTGTTAGATGATTTTTATTGGCATTACAACAATCAAGTCCTTCTTTTAATTGCTGACCATGTTCTGTATTTTTGCCCATTTCTACTGGTTTTTAACATTTTATCTGTGACGATAAGCTCCAGGTCTTTGAGGTTGGCAGGCCTCAGTGCCACAACCCTAATCTTCAGCTCCCTCCACTAGTTGGGACTCTGGCTGGGCCACTCCAAATATGGTAATATTACTTGCCTTACTGAATTTTTGCTATGGTAATTAATTGTAGGTCTGATCTATTACCTCAGTAAATGGCAGGTGTCCACTGACATAAAGGACTTACTATTTTAATCTTCTACTTTATGTGAAGACCACAGGAATAGACATTGACTCATTTTTTGCTCTGTCAGGTTGGAATGATGTCTCCTCGTTTCTCCAATTTGCTTCTGCAGCAATAAAAAGCCTCGACAACATTCCAGCAGCTTAATGGGTTTTAAATAATACATTGTATTTTAGGTTGAGGAATCCCAGGGGTATTCACTCTGCGACACAGATCAGATTGAGGTCAGCGATGTGAACTACTGACCTTTTATATCTCTCTTCTGTTTGCAAAAGTGGCTTCATACTTCCTGGAGGCAGAAGGCCATGCAGTGCTAGAGTCGACGCTACTACAGTTTAGATGTTCAGGGCCAATTTATTCGTGGAAATCTTCCTTCATAAGCCACATCATAAAGACCCCATGTAGAAAGTTTTAGGAACTTCTGCAAAGATTAAAAGGAAAATGATACCACAGTTTAAATTATACGCCAGAGCTTCAATGAACTGCCAGCTATCAGCGCTCCTTTGATTTCCCCTTTTCTCGCTGCTTGTGAAGTGTAACTTGCCAATTTACTGGAAGGGATTTGGTGTCAAATAGCATGAGGCAGAGCAGAAAATCCCAAACTGAAGCACATTACAGCGACTGTTTTGTATACTGTCATTAGAAATGTAATCGCATCCAATTGACCTTAAATGCCTTAAAATTATGACCTAAATGATATAACAGGTGTTTTACAGGTCAAGTTGTGCAAAAAGAAAAAAACAAACAGGACTTTGTTTTCTGTTGCTGTTCTTGTTGAGACAGATCTGAGCTGTAGCTTCAATAACACTCAGCATTACTTTAGATACCGTAATTTGAGAGGGGGCTAATCTCCGCCCTGTGGCCACTGGTAAATGGGGACAAATTGCCCATTACTCCACAGTGATCACCTCATTTAACAGCTCATCTGTCTGTGACCGTCCGGCTTCCTAACTCGTTTTGACCCCAGGTAGCTGAGGCGCCTCATCACCCTTGGAGAGTGTGTCTGCTTGACTGAGCTTTAGTGTTTTCCTTATAGGGGAAGAAAGAGATTAATAATAGCTCTTATTCTCTACCTCAACCTCTCTCTGATGAGTTGCTTTAATTAAATTAGCATCACTTAATACTTCCATATTGTAGATGATTTTTTTTCCCCCAGCAACTTTCTCTTTCTATTTGTTGCTTGGTCTTGCTGTTAACGTATATTATGCAAAATGCTGTACAGAAGTATTTTCCACCTGTCATATTTTGCTTTTCTTCAGTCTCATTTAGTTGTTTCAGAATCAACAGCAGAATCAAACTTCAATAGGATCAACGAGGTTGTGCTTTTATGTTTTGTTTAATGCAAGCTTTGCTTTAATTCTATTTCTTTTTTTGTATTTAATCATAAGAAATCATAGTTAGGCAGAGAGAGTGTTGCCAAACCATGAAATAGGAACAACAGGCTTCCTGGAAAAATAGGGGAAGTTTCCAGCCTGTAGATTTAGAGCCTTTAAAGCAGGAAAGCTTTAAAGAATGAAGACTGTAGTGTTCTCATCAAAGTGTAACAACTCTTGACTAAACACCGAGGTCAACCACAGCAAATTGATGAGAGGGAGACGTGAAGTAAGTTTGAACATTTACTGATGTCTTCCAGGTATCATAAGCTGGGTGAAAACTGTAAACAGAATAAACACACAAACAATACAAATTTAGTTGTGTCCAAAGAAACCTACAGTACATACATAATCCCTGAAGTTACATGCAATCCACTTAAACAAGAATATCCCCCCACCATAACTAAACATAAGCATCTTTATAAAATAATATACAATACATCTTAAACAACATGTATGTTAACAGAAAATAGAACTTACAGCACTGCTTCAACCTAATTTGTTGCGGATGGCACAGGATTAAATGCTGAAGACAAAAAACATTCAGCCATGCTTGCTGCAGCTCACGGAGAAAACCGGAAATTACCAAACAGGAAGTCCGTGGCAGACAACACAGTAATACTTCAAAATAAAAGCCTTTGAACTTATTGCAATTACAAATAATTTACAATGCCATTAACACAACCATAAACTATTAAGAAAAATGCTGTCAAAGCAGCACACTCCCCGTCTGACCTCTGTGAGGTCACTGTGTCTTTGGATCATCCAACAGTAGTCCATAGGTCATTCATTAGGCAGAAGCAAGACAACTTCTGTGATAGGTCTAAGATATGTTTTTGGGTTGCCTTGCTCTGCTGTTGTGACCTCGACCTTTCTTACATATCCATCTTGTCCTGGGAATGTGGCAGTGATCCTAGCCAGTGGCCAACAGTTGCGAGGAACCTGCTTGTCTTTCAGAAGAACTAAGTCTCCTGTTTCTAAGTTTCTTTTGGGTACTGTCCATTTTGAACGTTGCTGTAAAGATGGCAGGTACTCTCGTCTCCAACGAGTCCAAAACTGATTCGCCAATGCTTGTACTTGCCTCCACTGCCTCGTAAGCAAGTCTTTTTCAGGAAAATCTCCAGGAGGTGGTGGGACTCCAACCTTTTGGGTAAGAAGCATTGCAGGTGACAAGATGAAAGGATTTCCTGGATCTGTAGACACAGGCATTAAGGGAAGCATTGATAATGGCAGTAACTTCCGACATTAGAGTACACAGGACTTCATGAGTCAAAGAGATGTTTTGCCGGAGTAGCATAGCATCCAAAATCCTCCTTGCCATGCCAATCATCCGCTCCCATGAACCCCCCATGTGAGAGGCATGAGGCGGGTTGAATTCCCAGACACATTCCTGATCAGTGAGGTACTTCTGCATTCTTGTGTCCATCTGTAACTCCTTGCAAGCCCCAATAAAGTTTGTGCCACAATCAGATCTGAGCTGTTTGGCTGGTCCTCTCAATGCAAAAAACCGTCTCAAAGCATTAATGCAACTAGATGTGTCCAGAGATTCTATTAGTTCAATGTGAACTGCTCTTGAAGTCATGCAGCTGAAAAGCATTGCCCATCGTTTTGACTCTGAGTGCCCCCCTCTAGTTCGCCTTGCCGTCACAGACCAGGGCCCAAAAACATCCACGCCCACACAGGTAAAAGGAGGACATACTTTAAGTCGCTCCGGTGGCAAATCTGCCATTTGTTGTTCTTCCATTTTCCCTCGTAGTTTACGACAAGTTATACACTTATGGATAAGTGATTTTACCAGAGACTTGCCTCCTAATAACCACAAGCCACCTGCTCTTATGGCTCCTTCAGTCAGATGACGACCTTGGTGTTGAACCTGCTCATGGTAATGTCTTGTTAGAAGGAGTGAGACATGATCATCTTTAGGTAGGACTACAGGATTCCTTTCTGCAGGTGTCAGTTCAGAGTACTTCAGCCTGCCTCCAACACAAATCAGCTCGTCTTCCAAGATTGGTCTGAGCTTCTGCAGAGTGCTATTTCCCGACACAGTTTTCTTAGCCAGTAGAGCTGACCTTTCTTTTGCAAAAGCTGCTGTTTGCACTGCTTTTAGGATGGCTTTTTTAGCTTGAGCTATTTCTTCAACAGAGCGGGATAAGTTGCATTTATGCCAACCTACACACTGAGTCTTGTGGTTGGAACGCTTGAAGGATTTTGCCACGTGGATCAAATATGCAACTCCTCTCAACAGGGAGCTAAAAGATGAAAACCGTTTGAAGCGATCTGTAGAAAGAGTAGCTTTTTCTATAACAGTAGAACAGGTCTGAACTTGTGGTCTGATTTCACTGTCTTTTTCTGGTTCAATCAGTTCAAACCTCTGATTTGTACAATGTTTGCCTTCAGGTGATTGATAGAGAAAAGAGGGTCCAGTGAACCACAAAGTCTGTGCTAGCTGGGATGGGGGCACAGATCGTGACGCATGGTCAGCTGGGTTCTCGTCTGTGCACACATAGTTCCACTGAGTTGGCCTTGAGGATTGGTGAATACGCATCACTCTATTGTGGACATAGACATAGAATCGCCTCGACTCATTGCATATGTAGCCAAGGACCACTTTACTGTCGGTATAGAACTTGACGTCATCTATTTTCACATCCAACTCTTCTTGAATGAGATCTGCCATTTCTACTGCCAAAACCGCAGCACAAAGTTCAAGCCTGGGGATTGTAGGTTCAGACTGAGGGGCAAGCTTAGCCTTGGCCATAACAAAACCCACCTCAGTTTGTCCTTCTTCTTGAACTGCTCTCAGATAAGCTACAGCCCCAATGGCCTTATTTGATGCATCCGAGAACACATGCAATTCAGTATTTACAGCTGTACTGAGTGAGGTCTGCGTGTACAGCCGGGGAACATGAAGTTGCTTGAGGTCTTGAAGTGAATCCTTCCAGGATTCCCATTTTTTACGCTTTTCTTCTGGTAGTGGACTATCCCATTCATTCGTTTCAGTTGCTAGTTCCCTGAGAAGAACCCTTCCATAGATGGTGACAGGGGCCAGTAACCCCAAGGGGTCAAAAATGCTGTTAACAGTAGAGAGAACTCCCCGACGAGTGAACGGCTTGCTTGTAGTTGATGCTGAGAAAGTGAACATGTCAGTCGTAATCTCCCAAAGAAGACCCAAGCTGCGCTGAGTGGGTGTAGCCTCTTGTTCAAGATCGAGATCCTTGGTCATTGGAGCACAGTCCTCTGGAGGAAAAGCTTCTGTGACTAACTGACTGTTAGACACAAACTTGTGTAGGCGGATGTTTGACTCAGCCAGTGATTTTTTTGTCCGTTGCAGGAGGTCTATTGCATCAGCCTCAGATGGTACTGACATTAAACCATCATCCACATAAAAATGCCTTTCTACAAACTCGATGGTATCAGCACCAAACCTCTGTGCTCCCTCTCTGATGGCTCTCCGAAGCCCGTAGATAGCCACAGCAGGAGATGGCTTGTTGCCAAAAACGTGGACCTTCATTCTATATTCCACTACTTCCTTGTTGACGTCATTGTCTTTGTGCCATAAGAAACGCAGAAAATTGCGGTGGTCTTCACGCACTTGGAAACAATAAAACATTTGTTGGATGTCCGCTATTATTGCAATCTTTTCCTTCCTAAAACGTAACAGTACTCCAAGAAGAGAATTGTTAAGATCAGGCCCTGAGAGAAGTACATCATTGAGGGAGATTCCCAAGTACTGGGCACTGAGTCAAAACCACCCTGATGTTGTCGGGTTTTTGTGGATGATAAACGCCGAATGTAGGGAGGTACCAACACTCTTCTCCTTCTTTCAATGGTGGAGCTAACTCTGCATGTCCATTGGTGAATATTTTCTCCATGAAGGTCACGTACTGGTTTTGCATCTCAGGTTTCCGTTCAAGGGTTCGCTGCAGAGATACAAACCGTTTGACTGCCTGCTCTTTATTATTAGGTAGCCGTTGTCGTGGTTCCCTGAATGGGAGTGGGGCAACCCAGTTGTTGCTTTCGCCTTTGTAAACGTTCTTATCCATTATATGCAGGAACACTGTATCTTCTAGAGATGGACCAGGCTTGTTGTCATTCTCTGTTTGGACAAATACTTGGCTGCCAAGCATCTTTTCTGGCTCGGTGAATCTGCTAAGAGTTTCATCGCTTTCTTTAACATGAATAAGGCTTGTACAGGGTGGAAAAATGGAATGGCGATGTCTTTCCAGCACATTTGTCTTGTATGTGCTTATCACTGGCTTATGAACATCCCCAAGGCACACTTCTCCTATCACAACCCAACCTAAATCTAAACGCGTTGGCGAAAGGGGCGTTGTGTGGTCCGTTAACCTGCTGCCTAACCTTGTGTGCTCTTAAAACATCCCTTCCAAGCAAAAGTAGGATTTCTGCATCTGGATCCAGTTCTGGAATTTGATCTGCCATGTGACAAAGATGAGGCTGTTGTTGTACTGCGCTTGGTGTTGGAATTTCAGATCGGTTATTTGGAATCTCTGGACATTCGATGAGTGGCGGGAGTGAGATCTGAACCTTCCCATCCATTGATTCAACCTGAAATCCTTCTGCCCTTTTTCCAGATGTTTCAATCATGCCTGAGCACGTTCGAAGGTGATATTTGAAGGGTTTGCTCTTTACTTTAAATTGTTCAAAAAACTCTGGTCTAGCTAAGGAACGATTACTCTGGTCATCCAAGATGACATAAGTTTTGATTGCCATGTGCCTGGAATGACTGGGATAAACCTTTGCAAGGCAGATTTTTGAACATGATCTCCCCAATGCACTTGGACCACAAACTTCTGTACAACTGTTCAAACAATATCTTCACTAACTTGACCATCACCCTCCCCCATTGTCCTGCTGGGGTGAAGGAACTTTGGCTGACTTGTTGGATGGCTCAGGATGCATGACTGTATCATGATTTACACTGTTGCACTCATAACATTTTAAGACGACTTTGCAATCTCGTGCAAAATGTGAGACAGAGGAGCAACACTTAAAACAAATTCCTTTCTCCTTCAGAAAGGCCATTCTGTCACTGAATGATTTATTCCTGAAAACCCTGCACTTCCTGAGAGGATGTGGTTTATTGTGTAATGGACAAGTCTTGCTAAGATCATCATTGGTTAAGACATCAGTTTTTGAAACCAAAACTGGTTTGTGTGAGTTAAAACTTTTACTCATTCCTCTCTCTGATTTGACAAACGTGACTGTGTTTCCTTGATTCATGAAACTTGGGTCATTTCTCTTTTTTGCTTCATGGCACACAAAATCAGAAAAATAGCTAAAAGGAGGGAATCGGCCTTGGTTTTGTTCTTTATACCACGAGCCCGCAGAGATCCATTTCTCTTGTAGTGCAAATGGAAGTTTTTCAATAATTGGGCTGATTCCACGTGAAGTATCCAAATATGCAAGTCCAGTGAGATATCCATCCTCTTTGGCTCCTTGGATTTCCATCAGTAGATCCCCAAGGTCTCGTAACCTGACGTTATCCTTAGCTGAGATTTTAGGGAAGCTTTCCAGTCTTTGAAACAGAGATCTTTCAATGATCTCTGGAGCAGCATAACATTCACGAAGTCTCTCCCATGCTTTGTTCAAAGCTGCTTGTGGATCTCCAATATGAACTGCAGCGCTTAACTTGTTCACTTGACTCTTTTCCAAGCCATTTAGTCATAAGGTCCAATTCCTGAGTTGCTGTGAGACGAACCTCACTAACAGCACTGTTAAAACTAAGAGTACCAGGCTCGATAATTTTCAGGCTTATCATCAAATTGGTAAAGACCTGAACTGACCAGGTCTCTGGCCAAAAACTCTGCTAACGGCTCTGATGTCAATAACCTGTTTACTGGTTCTCCAGACCTGGCAGCCAATGGGACATAATTAGGATAAAAAGGCTGGCTGTCTTTTTCGCTGTAAGCTTTTAGATGAGGTTTGGAAAGAAACACTGGTTCACGAGGTTCAACGTGTTCAGATTTCTCTGTTTTTATACTGTGTGACACTTTTGGAAGGTCATCAGCATGTGAGTCAACATGCTGCGGAGAAGCTTGAACTGAATTCTTTAGTTCAATTTGAGACTGAACATAATCGCTAGTGCGTTTAATTTTCACTTTGTCCGAATCAGACATCCCCGTTTCATCCAAAACCTGGACAGCCTCAGCCTGTTCTAAGACTTGAGCTTCAACTGCTGCTGCAGCAGCCTCTTTTTGAAACTTTAACATTTCCAGCTCTGTGTCAATTTGTACAGTTTCCAGTTGACTTTGAGCATCTCTTTTAGCTTTTTCTGCCTCTTTGACAGCCTTCTCCAGTTTGAGTTTAGCTTCATGGCTTGCATATGAGGCTCTTACCTTGGCAGCCTCCGCTTTGGCTCTAGCACGAGCTGCACTGGCTGAAGATTTAGACGTCTTCGTACTGGAGGACAAAGATGACCTGTTGCTGGATGCCATCTTCCACTTCAAACCTTGAATCTTGCTTTTTCACTGTAGTGTTCTCATCAAAGTGTAACAACTCTTGACTAAACACCGAGGTCAACCACAGCAAATTGATGAGAGGGAGACGTGAAGTAAGTTTGAACATTTACTGATGTCTTCCAGGTATCATAAGCTGGGTGAAAACTGTAAACAGAATAAACACACAAACAATACAAATTTAGTTGTGTCCAAAGAAACCTACAGTACATACATAATCCCTGAAGTTACATGCAATCCACTTAAACAAGAATATCCCCCCACCATAACTAAACATAAGCATCTTTATAAAATAATATACAATACATCTTAAACAACATGTATGTTAACAGAAAATAGAACTTACAGCACTGCTTCAACCTAATTTGTTGCGGATGGCACAGGATTAAATGCTGAAGACAAAAAACATTCAGCCATGCTTGCTGCAGCTCACGGAGAAAACCGGAAATTACCAAACAGGAAGTCCGTGGCAGACAACACAGTAATACTTCAAAATAAAAGCCTTTGAACTTATTGCAATTACAAATAATTTACAATGCCATTAACACAACCATAAACTATTAAGAAAAAATGCTGTCAAAGCAGCACAAAGACTAAACATTTTGAGTAATTGAATAAGACCCAATGCAAGACACATTTATTAATATTGTTTTAAAGCTAAATTAGTGATGTGATTTTGACAATGAACTTAAGATGATGTAAAATGTGTAACTGCAATCAAAGATTACTGATGTGGTGTTGGAGGTAGATAGTAGGGAAAAAAGAGATCTGAAAGTAGAGGAAAGGTGACTGACTGGAGCATGAGACATACAACAACAAACAGCAGCAGAATGCATCGTAGTGGACAACAATAACCAAAACAAACATTAAAATATAAAACACAATGCTGTCTTTAAATTGTTTTTTATTTATGTAATCTCAGGAATATGAGAAAAATGTTTAGACAACCTCGATCGATTCTTATTGCCTCTTCTCATTCTTGAGAACTGCCAATCTTGGAGGAGGACGTACACAACATGAGGCAGGCCCACATAATAAAATTTGTGTGCAGTCTAATTTTGTGCAAAAGACAGGGGGAAATAGTGAACAAAATAAATGAGGACTCAGAGTGATTGCTTTGACATAAATCAAGAGGAAGTGGGTAAAAAACCCCACCCACAACATGAGGGGAAAAATAAGAAAACATTTGATTTGAACATTTGAATGCTAACATTAAATGTTTTATGTCTATTTTGAGGCTAATTTGTGTTTTTGTTTAATGTATTTCTGTGTTTGGGTTTATGTTTGCTGTACATATGGACATGTGTGCATTTGCCAAGCAATAACCCAGTTTTCACCGTTACGCCTCAGCAACTAATGAGAAGCACCCAGGCACTGCTAGTTAATGAAGCATATTTGAATCTGTGTGTCTGTGAATGAATGCGTGTGCTTATATGTGTGTGTCTGCTGTGTTTGTGTGTATTAATGTCTTGTCTGCAATGGTAGCCATTTACAATTGTCCAGATGGTATGAAGGCAACGCTGGACCCTCCATCTTGATTTATGTGTGAAATGCATTTGTATTCAGTACCTTTAAGGTGAAATCATCAAATAAAATCCATTTCAACCAAATGCCTTCAACTGAAACTAAAGACATTTTAACCTATTAGAATATCAAATATTGAGCACATTCATAATGGAAATGCAGCTTGTAATGAGTCAGACTGTCACATTTAATCCCAATACAGTACAAGTTGTGAAGTGTCGTGAAGTTTGAGGTTGTAACAAATATAATATAGAAAAGCTCAAACCTTCTTGAAGGCAATGGATTGTGTCCTTAAGATCTCTAAATTAGCTGTAAACTCCAATTTCACCTTGCGCTACATCTGGTTCAAACTATAGAAGTTCTATTTTAACAAACGCATAAAATAAACTTCTCAGTGTTTTTGTTCAAATTAAAGATGGACATTGTCACTATGTCCACACCAAAAGATGTAAGATGATTCCTTCATGGTTTAAAGGAATAACAGGTTCAGAAATGATCCTTCCTGAAATTTAGTGAGAGCAATAAACTTTACAACACTTTTTCCTTATATAGGTCTTTCTGAAGCCAAAGAAGATCACAAATTCCTGTTTTATCTCATGAACTGTATATGATTTCAGTAATGTGTTCTGTTGAAGCCCCAGGCATATAATCAAGAGAGATTTATTTCATCTGTCAGTGTTTGTTCTGAGGTTGCACAAAACTCTACTCAGCCTAAAAAAGCACAGGCATTACATTTTTTACTTCTGTTTTTACTCACTACCAAAAAAAAGTAAATCAGAATGTTGTTTCACTTGCATTACAATTAATTCACATTTTTAGTTCCTTACATTTAAAAATGTAAAAAAACACATTAAATGCTTATATAATTAGATTATCTTCCTAGCAGATTCATATTTTCTGGTAACCAGAGAAAAGTTTCTCTGCAGAGGCTAGACAGGATCATATTTATCTCTTGATCTCTAGAACTATGTCCTTTCAGCCAAAGCCAGTGAACCAGAACCCGTGAAAAATTAACAAGCATTCACTCAGCCTGTCATGCCTGATTGAACAGATTACAAACGTAATCTGACCATCGGATGAACGTTTTAAAGTGAGACGGGGTGAGAAAAAGGACAGAAAAAGGATGAAGATTAATGTCCAGAGTCCTGAGTGGAGAAACAAAACCTGAGTCAGTATAAGGATGACATTAGCTAAGAAGTTTCAAATTTAGTCACAGTTTGTAAGGACTGCTTTGGTGAGAAGGATTTAGTTACTGGTTGTTAATGCATGACAGCACCTTTGTTTAGGTGGTTTGCACTTTGCAGATTAACCCCAAGTGTGTTTACCTCACCACAGCATGTTGGTGATGAAGAATAATGTAATCTTCATCAAAACAAAGGCAAAAGACTCATTTTGTTGGAACAGAAGAGGCGGCAACCACAAAACAAATAGCTGAACTGTACGAATACCTGAGAGACTGTGTAAAAATGCTTAGAATTTTAATCGTTTGAACACCAAATATACCTAATTGTTATTCTGTTTCCTGTCTGACCAAATATGGTGACATATCTTATATCCTAGATCTAAATGTGAAGAAATAGAGGACTTACTATTGCCATAATGTCACGGCATTACAGCAATTTCTTTTTATTTCATTTATTTTCTCTGTTGTTAATCAGCTGACCATCAGGGGATAAAAGACTGATTGCTTTTCTCAAATCTGTAGTTTTCATGCAGTTTAAATCTTTTCATTAATGATTAGCAGAGTTATTACTAAATTGTTAATATTCATTCTTTATGTAAGAGTCTTCCAAGACTCATTCCAAATCCTTGATACTTCATGGGAGATATTGATTAAACATTCAAAAATAACTTTTGTAATAGAAGATTCTTATTGCTCCTTTGTGTTGCTCTGGGGTTTCTCTTTGGTTATAAAAATCAACTCCCCCCATTTTAAATGTTTGCACAAAACACAAAATTGTGTCTCGTATTTCTCCTTTTCAAGAATTAATTTATCTCAGAAGAAAGTGATGCTGTGCAGAATACCTCATAAAGAAAGCTGCAGACTGTCCACTGATAGGGACAAATAATTAAAACCTTAAGACATCTATCAAATCTAAAGAAACTATTTAAGAAACTGTTGCTATGTTTACAATATTCCATCATGATTTTTGAGATTGCTCTCTAAATTTTATTTATACTTTCTACATTTTTTTGACTGTTGATTGATTTACTGATTGCAGACCTGTATCAAATTACATTAAACATTGTTGCTACAGGCAACTAAAACTCTGAAAATGACAACTTAAGTGAAAGTACATCATTGTCCTCTTCTCACTTTAAATGAACCATGCCGGTCCAGATGATGGTAAGTTAAGCATATGTAGAAAATATTGTACATACAAATAGCCTATTTTACCATCCCCCCCCCACAACTTGAACAGTTTTGACCTGAACCTAACCAGGAAACACAGTTTTACATTTGTTTTTACAGCTGATTCCTTCTGAGTCATGCAAAATATTAAAGATGTTTGCAATGCAATACGTCTCAACCTTCTTTGTCTATGATTAGAATTAGATGTAGGAATCCAGTTCATTCATAAATCTAAGGGGTTAACTTGGGTTTAACAGTTTAAGCAATAGATCATCTCAAAGGTTGAAACTGAGATCACTATCTCAGCTGGAATGTGTCCTTAGGTAATGTCTTGCTTGTCCTCTCTCTCCTGCGCTTTACAACACAACCGAAGGCAGAAGGATTTATGCCTTTGTTTGGTTTTAAGGGAGAACTGGGGAAGAAAGAATTCTTAGGAGATATTACTGCATCTATCTGCTTTCTACATAATCTACAATTTGTAGGCTACAGCCTCTGGAGGCAGCCGTAGTTCACAGCAGTGAATGTTGCACTCCAGTAATCTGAAACATTAGCAGCTTTTAAAAGCGCAAATTAAAGAAAAGAAAATAATGTCCTGCAGCTCAGATTGAGAATGCTTTAAAATTTTAGGACCATCTGGATTGTATTGTACGGAAGAGGATTAGTTGTTTATTTGGATTTTGACATGGATTGATACAAGATTAGAAGTCTGAGAAAAAAGTTATTCTCAGATTAAAGTCAGAATTTTTATTTTTTGTGAATTTTGACTGAATTAAGTTTTACATAAATGGATATGAATGGAATATTTTTGTCTAGTAAATTATTTTGAGATGGTGTTGATTTTTTTAAAAATCCCTGCTATATAAATGAACAGAATTGAAATGAGCAATTATAACCTGAAATGCTTTCAACACCTTGTAAGTGGGGGTGAGCAATTTGGATATTGAAATTTATCATGATATTTCGTGGTACTGCTGTGATAATGATAAAGAATGATGATAAAAACACAATTTACTACTTTGTTTTTAATGTATGTAACTGTATGGCTGTGATTGAAAGACCACAAACACAAATACTGCTTTTTGAAAACCATTCCCATTTCAAATTGGCTTTTTCAGGATGCCACTTACTTTAAGAAGTGTGATTTATTTCACTAAACTCAACACAGTTACTGCATGTAATTATTTTTTTAAATGTACTAATATTGATTGATGATTTTGTGAAACACAGAAGAAAATAGTAAAAATAACATCTACAATAATAGTGTGTTTATCAAGGCAATAATAAATCAAATTTCTTATCACAATAAATGATAAACAATATGATAAATGCCCAACCCTTTAGATCTACATAGATAACCAACAGGCACCCTTTAAGAACTGGGTTGTCTTTCTGTATTCACACCGTAATATTCAAAACAGAAATCCATTAAAGTGCAGATTTGATGTATATTATATTGCTTGAATCTGTTTTAAAGTTAAACAAAAAGCAGAGCAGTTATAATAAATTAAAAACAGAAACTGTAGCAGCTCTCACTGAACCTTTTTAATAAATGTGTGAAAGCATGAGTGGATGAATGTTCTTTTTTTTTTTTTGGTGTTGGCAACTGCGAGCGCGGGGCAACACAGTCATCAGCCCCTTCCTCGCCCCCCCCCGAACCTCACTCCCACCCAAACAACCTCCAAAACAGCTCATGAGCTGGCTGTTGTCCACCAGCGAGTTTGGCGCTGTAATACTAAATTTACTGCTCCGAGCTTTCTAGCACGCACAGCCAAAAGTGAACTTCCCATCGGTGTAAACAGACAGGAATATGTTTACTGCCTTTAAGCTTATTTGTGAATGTTTCCAGCCTTTACTGCTGTAGTTTTGAAGTGATATTTTCTAAAACTGCAAACACTGACAGCACACCAGTGGGCGTGATCATGCATGCTGTGTGTCCTCCAGGTGTTTATCAGTATGGAAACATAAACTAAAGTTGATGTTGCCAGGCACATATCACCTCACTGCATGGTCTGGTTTATGTAACCAGGTCAGGAAGTCCAAATAGAAATCTGGAATCTGAGAGGTGCTCACTTTAATAATTTCCTAAGCATTTCAACATTTCTCAGATGATTTAACACCATTTAACAATTTTACTATACTTCTGTTTGCATATTGTTGGTATTTTCATTTCCTGTGCGTTATAAAAAACCCCCCTATACAGGGCTGTCTAAATAGTGGTGTGGGGGCCATTTGCAGCCGGCTGAATAATATTTTGTGGCTCTACACTCCAATTTTAGAATGGAGTAAACTTAGACTGTAAGCACAAATGGACTGCTTTTTTTTATCTTTACACCCACATTTTAACAGACAAAGAACATCTTAAAATAAAAATATTGATGCAATATGAATTATGTCTTATTCATTACCTAGGTCTTTAACTACAAACATCCAGAAACTTTTAGTCAGAACCTGCTTGGGCTAAAAAAAAAATAAAAATCCTAAAAATTAAGCAACTACTTTTGTTATGTACAATGATTTATTGATCATCTTTCTACAGAAATCTAACTTTTTAGTTTGTTCCATAAAATCTTGCATGCTTAGTTTATTCCTGAGTTGACAGATAAAATGAGAAAAGGTATAAAAAATACATTTTTGTGTTTGCATTTGCATTTCACAATGATTTTGATTCCGGTGGCAGAAAGTTTGGTCACCACCAATTTATGATTGTTTTCATTCAACAACGTGAGATAAGACGTGTCTCAAAATGCAATGACCCATGAAAATGTATGTTTATCTCTTTTTATTTACATCTGCATAAAAATCTATGTCCAAAAGGTATTCCATTCTTAGTAATTATTGATATCACGGCAATCAAACCCTTCTAGTAATTGCTAACCTGCTATTTTGTGCCTAAAAATAGCAGCACATTCCTAACCAAACTTGCACCTTTCCATATTATCCAGAGGATAATATGCACAAACAAACCCTGCAAGTCATTTGTTGTTTGTTTATAGCCAACAAATTTCTAAAAATGACCCAGATGAGTGACTTTTGTGCATTATGTATAAAATCTGACAGTGGAGCACAGAGCAGAATTCCCCTTTCCTCCTATGTCTCTAAATAACCCAGACAGCTTGCAGCCTCTCTCTCCACCTCATTGGCTCCAGCAGCCCTCTGCTCACCTCTCTTTAAACCTCTGACACCACTCTATGTGGGGTTCTGCCGCCTGCGTGGATGCACCCGCTCCGTCACAGGACAATAAAACAAAGGAGGGTTTCTGTGTTTATGCAGCTCAGGACCTTTCCACTCTCTCTGAAGTCGTCGTTATGTGTTGTGTAATTGTTCTCATAAACCACATGCCCCCCTCCTGCTTTGTTATTGTAGCTGTTGTAAACACTCGCAGCCTCTTGGAGTTTCTTTTAGTCCATCTAAAACATATTCCCCTCATAAATATGTTTTATGAAAATGGCTGGACTGAATGACACGTCTTCATATTTAGAGACCATCCTTCTGCTTAGAATTTGCATGGTACTTTTGGTGAATAATATTCTGTTTGGTGGCTTCCTGTCCTTATCTGCTCTCAAAAAAAATAATAATCACATCAGGTATATAACCAAACATTGGCCTTAATTCAGTGAAGTTTATTGGTACACTGCAAAAATAAATCTACTATCTTTGGTCTGGTTTCCAGTTCAAATACCTAAATACACTTTACATGAGATAAAAATAACTTATAAGTAACTTTAAAAAAAAAAAAAAAAGGAACTTGTTTCAAGTAAATAATTTCTTAATATTGATTTAAAAAAAATACTCTTATAACATGAGAAAAATATCTTGACTTAAAGTTACTTGCAGGTTTGTCTCATTTCAAGTTTACTATATTAGCACCAGAAGCTAGACCAAAATTACTTTGAAGATTTTGTGTTTTTGCAGTGTGCTGGTAGAGCACTGATAAATGTTACATTTGCAAGATTTACCATTTCAAATAAACATAACTAGATATTACCTACCTCTGTTTGCCCTTTATTTTATGTCCGGCTAGAGTAAATGGGATTGAACAGAAACACAGTTGTGAACTTTTTATTTCAATTTTTTTTAATACCTTTTATAACTTTTTTTCCAATTCACAATTACATGCTTTTTTGTGATGATGTTCTACATATACAGTAATCCCAATACATTCCTTGAACTGCTCTTCATAAAGGTTCTATATTCAATTTTTTAAAATTGTGCCGAGATTTATGGATATTCCAAAGAATACTAAAAATATTTCCGGACTTTGCGAGGTCAGTTTTATTTCTGTCTCTTCTGAAACCCAGCTTAATTAATATTACATTAATTAATATTAATGTAATCATTATTCATTTTCTATTCTCAGTCAGAATGTTTAATTATGAATTAGATTGTTCACCGCTGCCCAAGTTTTAAAATCTACTTTTAATTTGAGAGCGACTCAGCAAGCTACAAAATAGTCTCATTTCAATAATATGAAACTGGCGACGGAAAATGTACAAAGTCCTCAAAATGTTGCAGTCAGTGATAGGAGAGACAAGAAAGATGACTATTACTTTATGACACAATCTGCAATCTTCCTGCTGACTCCCCACTGAGCTTTTAGATAACATCCTCCATTGTGTTGCACATCATCCTATTGTTGTGTGGCTCTTTATCCCCTTTAATTGTATGCTATTACCAAACAGAGCCAGTGCAGGCAGACCTTTATCTGTGCTGAAAGCCCTGCTTACTGTAATGATAATCTGCTGATAGATGGAGCTCCACTTGACAGAGATGAATGTGGCAGGCACACACTAACGCACAGACAAAAGCACCATCTTTGCAGTAATTGTAGCAGTGCACATTACTTCGGTGTGTGGACGCGTCATGCAGGGCGCGATATGAAGGTGCGTCTGTTTGCAGGGTGTAATAAATTTGTGCAATCTGTCAGAGACAGCACACACTGCCGCTCTAGTTATTAGGGACGTGGGCAAACCTGAATGTGCAGAGGTTGGACGGTGGCAGCGGAAAAGCAGAACTTGTCTGTCAGCTGTGAATGAATGAATCTTCATATCTCCATAAAAATATAACTGATTGACCTATGAATAAAAACAAAAGTTAAAAAAAACAATGAAAATTGCTCTTAGAAGTCAGATTGTTGTTGTTTCTAAAGGAAGAGGATGAGACTTTCAGACCTGGATCTGACTCTCAAACTGTTCCCAACTCAAAACTCTTCAAAGTGAGAATGACATTCATAGCTCTATCCAGTAGAGTTATGAATGTGGATTTCTGGAATATAGTAGTGTTTTTTTCTAAAATTTTATAAATGCTAAATTAGCAGTCAGAATAACTGGGGATATGGTCCAATATTAGGACTTCTAGTCACCTCTAATCTGCAAAACCGTTTCAGTTTGTTAACATGGCAGCTAAAACGTTAGAGTCTAAACACATGTAGCTATGGAAGAATTATTTAGAATATTTATAAGTGAATTAACATTGACCTTTATGTAAGTTTCTATGCTGAATAATGCATTGACTCCTACTCTGCTCGACAGAGTTGTGTCCTTTTCCGCATGTGTGGATTTCAGGTAAAGGTCACTTTTGCAATGCGATCAAGTGGAGTTTGGTTCCCAGATGCTGGCAGCATGATGAGCCACAGCAGGGGGGCAAAGGTCAGTTGCTGCTTCTTTATTTTGATGTTGGGTATAAAAGCACTAAGACAGATTCAAGACTTTTTCTTTATCAAGAAATAAAAATTAAAACATACATGGGAACTTTAAATTTAACTCAAACAGGAGATAAAATGTGTTGTGTTTTATTTATTTTTGATTATGGAAATGTTTCAAGCATTTATCAGTAGGGGGCTTCGTCCTCAGTTATATTAAGCAAACTGTTTCACTAGAGGCACAACAGCAATGTTAGGACAAGCTAGGTATTTATGAACTTCCTTCTTAGAAAAACAGTTGTTCTGAGGGAGAGGTCCCACTTGAGCGAGATAAAAACCAATTACTCTGCTGCAGTCATCTGTATCCTTATTAAATACCAAATCAATTATAAATGCAATCAATTTGGTTTTATATGGGATCAGTAACAATCCCCAGCTCGTAATCCCTGTGATAAAAATCTCATTTACCTCAATGGATTATGTTCTTATGAGAGAAACCATTTATTATTAGGGATGCTTCCCTGCATTCTGGGCTTTTAATGTGATTTAATAAATCTCAGATGCCTTATTGGTTCCGGTAACGAGGAAAATACGGAAAGTAAATCTTATTTTCTCAGCCCCATTTTTAGTTTCTTCAAAGCATTCTTCTTGTTTTTGTAACCTCAGGAGCTATCACTGAACAGACAATGACACTCCTGGATTTCAAGCATAAACTGCCTGCCTAAGATCAATCAGATTTAAGTCCAGACTTTGACTAGACCACATCAAAATATTCACTTGAGACAGCTGCTGTACACATGAAAAGATAAAATCTGTTTTG
This sequence comes from Gambusia affinis, assembly GCF_019740435.1. Taxonomy (NCBI): domain Eukaryota; kingdom Metazoa; phylum Chordata; class Actinopteri; order Cyprinodontiformes; family Poeciliidae; genus Gambusia; species Gambusia affinis. The sequence goes on from NC_057878.1 coordinate 24,292,756, forward strand.
TGTTAGCGTTTAGAGTCATCATGCCCAGATCCGGGAAAGATTAGCTGCTTTTTCAGATAACACAGCATCTATGTAAGTGATTTTGTAATCTACAGATCGGACAACAATCAGGATTGTGTGTGGCTTGTAAAACTGAACCAAAATATGAGGTTAATCACAGCTAACTCTTGTGTATAATTACGTTTTCAAACAGGCTTTAGGTAGTATACATGTTGTTTTATCCTTTAATAAATAAAAACCTATTTTGAAAACTGCTTTGGTGTTTAATCAGTTGATCTGAGATGATCTGAAACATTTACGTGTGAAAAAAAGCAACCGAGGAAATCCTTAATGGTGCAAATCTGTTTTGAAAGCAAGTTCAAAGCATACTGATACTGATATTGCAATGACGTTACAGTCACAATATGTTGTGCAGTCCTGGTACAAATACAGTTGCTACATCAGCATTACGTCTTCTGCAACCTGCTGTTACATAAGTCATGAGAAGGTCAGCATATTGTGACATTTGTTTTTTGAGAGCAACAGTAACAGATGGGCCAGTTGAAACTCTGTAGCAATTAGCGGAGCTGCATGTGTGGAGACCTTAAGGAAGCAGCTGGGACTCAGATTGCAGGAGAGGAGGAGGATCAAAAACAACGTTCTGAGCCTCTAAGATGAGCCTCTCTTCATATACGTGTTTCACATTTTGAGCATCTCAATTAGCATGTGTTAAAAGTTGGAAGTGTGCATGGCGGAGGTGTCAGACTGCAGACATTAAAGATGTGCACGACTCATTTTCATGTCTTTCTGAAGCCATTCTGTTTAATTTTGTGAATGCTTTTAGGGATGTTTGATTCTGCATTAAGTCGTCCAGCGTTTCCAGTTGGCTGATTGGGACAGATAGCAAAGGTGGGAGGAGGGTGCATTAACTCTGATGTCGGTGTAATGACACAATGAATAAACCTGCCTCATTTTTATCCAGAGAAATTATATGATTGGATGGTAAACATATAATTTAATAGAAATCCATTATTCTTTTGGTTTGTTTCTTACTTACGGTAATCTAAAAAAAAAAAACTGAAGAAACCAGTAATCAGCAGTAGATAAAAATGAACTGACAGGTAAAATTTCTAACATCAGTGAACAAACAGCTCTGTTAGTGGATGGCATTTTAAATTTTCAAAAATCTGAAGCCACTCAAGCAAATAAAATTCCTCTGACATTTCATCACTGATTTTACTGCCTTGTCATTTATGACAAAAATGTGGATTACAGGAATTTACCATAAAATTAGGTGACTGATCACAGTATTTAGTTTGTTTGTGTGTGTTGTTATCCTTTATTGTTCTGAACTCATAATTGTGCTTCATAATGTTGCTATATAAATGAAATTATTATGCGAGATTCAAACATTTTGTCTGACCATTATGCCCAAATACTTAGCCCAAAACAAAACAAAACCTTGAGGGTGTGATTTGAACGTGAACAGGATTGTCTTTCTTGAAAAACAAATGATATGTACGACTTGTGAAGCCTTGCACTGTAACAAATTAACTCTGTGAGCTTAATCTGTGAGAATGTGGGTCAAAGTTGAGTCTAGTGAGCAATTTCTGCTAGCTCATTAACTATATGAAGATTTCTGGTCTTGTTATCACTTTCCTGTTTCAGCTGGGGGATGAAGCAGAGTTAGCGGTTTAGTGAGGTAGCTCCAGTTTGAGATCTTCACTTCTTCCTCAGACTCGATCACTATGTTAACTAAAAGCACAATTTCTTAACTAATCAATGCCCTTAGAAAATGAGAAAATCAGTTTAAAATAATAGATTAACCACAACATGATTAATGTAACACTGTAGAGTTACAGTGAGTCTGCTTGCTACACTGAACAGTACGGAAGAGGATTAGGGCCACCGAAAAAAAATAAAACAAAACAAAGAATTCTGACTTTATTGTCAATAAATACACTTATTGACAATATTCTGAGTCAGAATGTAAACTTCATGTTTGTGTTCCTCATCAGATTCTTTATTTTGGTTGTATTAGATTGTTTTGGGTCCATCACCATAATCTTCCCTCTGTTCTTTGACACAATATATAAAGGTTTTTTCAGCCATATGATTAGAATTTGTTTTAAAAAGATACAATCAGAAAAGGTCTTGATAAATTAATTCCCATGGCTTATCATTATTATTATTATTATTATTATTATTATTATTATTATTATTATTATTATTATTATTATTATTATTATTATTATTATTATTATTATTATTATTATTAATTTTCACATTTTTGTTCATAGACTTGAATCTGTTATATATTTGTAAAATAATTTAAACATATTACATAATTTCCAGTTTTTCAACATTTGTTTTCTATCTTGTCTTTTTAACTTTTTACATTTTAACTTTTTACAGCCATAGCTGTAATTTACACCATTAATATTTAGTCCTGTTGAAATTAGCTGTTTGTGAAAAGAAATGTTGAATACCTTGTTTCTAATTAAATGTTTTTTGTTGAAACTAAAATATGTGGAATTATGTGGAAGTTCAAAATCCATTACGGCAATAAAAATATTGTAGGTGGGCTTGGTATAATAGTTTGACAGCACAACTTTGGGTAAAAATATAATACTTTACAGATCTAAAACTAAATTGTTCTAAACTAGATGTAATTGTTATTTTAAACAGGAAACAATGCTGATAAATTAGTTCAATAATAGGTAACTGCAATGATTAATGGACTAATTTATCAGCATTGTATTTTATTAAAAAAAACTATAAAACAGAAGTTGTTCTCCAAAGAATAAAATTTTAAATGTTTTGTTAACATGAGAGTTGTAAGTGTACATTGTAGCACAGCTTGGATGTTGCTCTTCGTTTTTGCCTGATTTAATATTCTGTGATCTGTAGATATGTAAATCAGACTTACTTGCTGCTTTGGGACCATGCAAGTCTGTAGTCTGTCGTTGGTGCAGTGCAGTGCCAGGCTGCAGAGTAAAGTATCTCTGATCAGATAGAAAAACATGATGACAAACTAGACTTTTGTGAAATAATGATAGTCTTTAATCATTAATGATTGCTCAGAAAAAGGGAAGAGTTTCTGCAGGAGAACGAGGGTCCAGGTAGGTCCGGGGTCCGAAACAGCAGCGGTTCGGAACGGCTTATTGGAGACGCGCTCAACCAGTGAAGATCCAGGCTTGGCTCCCGGAACGAGATCGCGGTCTGTGAAGTACAGAGAGAAAGGACATGAATTACTATGACTGGCTTGATTTGACTTTGGTTTGAGACCATAAGGCTGACTCTGACCAACAAGTGGTAACCATCGAGCGATGGCTGGTGGTTCCTCCGCTTCTTAAGAAGGCAGCCGCAGATTACCGGAATCCCCAGCAGGTGCGTCAAGCTGTCAAACTCCTCCGCGTAGCTCGTCTCTGAAAAGAACCCTCACTCCAACCTGAATACTGACAGTACCCCCCCTTCAACGACCGCCACCTGGCGGTTCGGAAACGCTCCTGGGCCTGGAGGCGTGAAACTCTCGAAGAATGGACTGATCCAGAATAAACGATCCAGGAATCCAGGAGCGCTCCTCCGGGCCGTACCCTTTCCAATCCACCAGATACTGAAATCCCCGACCCCGCCGGCGGACGTCCAGAATCTTATTTACCGTATAGGCCGGAGCTCCATCGATGAGGCGGGCAGGGGGCGGGGAAGCAACCGGAGGACACAGCGGGCTGGTCCTCACCGGTTTCAACAAGGAGACATGAAACACGGGGTGCACCTTCAGAGAAGTCGGGAGCTTGAGCCTGACCGCAGAAGGGTTTATCACCTCCCGAATCTCAAACGGACCCAGAAATCTCGGGGACAGCTTCCGTGGTGCGGCTTTCAGGGGAATATCCCTAGCGGACAGCCAAACTTTCTGACCTGGACTATAGAGAGGGGCCGGCTTCCTCCTCCTATCAGCAAAGCGGCGGTTCTGGGCAGCGGTGCGATGTAAGGCCGCAGCAGCGTCCTTCCAGATGCGCTGACACCGGCGAATGTGGCTGTGAACCGACGCAACGGCATTCCGCGGTTCATCCGAGGGCAGGAGAGGGGGTTGGTACCCCAGTGAACACTGAAAAGGGGAGAGACCAGACGCAGAGGAAATATGAGAATTGTGCGCATACTCTACCCAGGGCAGATGGACGGACCAGGAAGAGGGGTTGGAGGAGCACAGACAGCGGAGCATAGACTCCACTTCCTGATTCAGGCGCTCAGACTGCCCGTTGGTTTGAGGATGATACCCCGAGGACATCGATACCTTGGCCCCCAGCGCACCACAAAACTCCTTCCACACTCTGGACACGAACTGGGGCCCCCTGTCGGACAGAATCTCCGTGGGAATCCCATGAAGCCTGAAAACATGTTTAATAACCAACATGGCGGTCTCCAAGGCCGACGGCAGTTTCTTAAGGGGAATCAGGTGACAAGCCTTGGAGAACCGATCGACAATGGTAAGAATGACCGTAAAACCCTTTGAGGACGGGAGGCCGGTGACAAAATCGAGTGCAACATGGGACCAGGGGCGTGTCGGGACCGGTAAGGGTTGCAGGAGACCACAGGGCGGCTGATGTAGGGACTTGTTTCTCGCACAGGTGGAGCAGGCTGAAACATACTCCTTCACGTCCTTGTGAAGGGACGGCCACCAGAAGGAGCGTTGGATTAGAGCCACGGTCCGACTGGTGCCAGGGTGACCAGAAAAACGAGAGGCGTGGGCCCAATAGATTAGACGAGGGCGAATAGAGAGGGGAACATATACACGGTCCGGAGGGCCGGTGCCCGGATCAGGATCGGAGTGTTGAGCTGCGATTACCTGATCAGAGATGTCCCAGGACACCGCCCCCAGGACGCAGGAACTCGGGACTATAGTGTCAACGACAGAGGGTTAAATCGTCCGAGGAGAACTGTCGGGAGAGGGCATCCGGTTTCACGTTCTTCGATCCAGGTCTGTAAGAGATGAGGAAGTTAAACCGGGAGAAAAAAAGGGACCACCTGGATTGCCGTGGGTTCAGCCGCTTGGCTGCCTGCAGGTACGACAGGTTTTTGTGGTCTGTCCATACTATGACCGGAAGGGCGGCTCCCTCCAGCCAGTGGCGCCACTCCGCAAAGGCCAGCTTCACCGCCAGTAGCTCACGGTCACCCACATCATAATTCCTCTCTGCAGGCAACAGGCGGCGAGAAAAAAAAGCACAAGGGTGCAGCTTGTGATCGGAAGGAGAAACTTGGGACAAAACCGCTCCCACCCCAGAATCGGAGGCATCCACCTCCACCGTGAACTGCTGAGTGGGGTCCGGTTGAATCAGCACCGGGGCATCCGCAAACTTTTGCTTCAAAACTGAGAAGGCTGCATCCGCTTCTGGGGTCCAGGAAAACTGGGACTTGGTGGAGGTAAGACGGGTCATGGGACCAGCGGTCTGACTAAAGTTTCGGATAAACCTCCGGTAAAAGTTAGCGAAGCCCAAAAACCTCTGCAACTGCTTACGAGAGGCCGGAGTCGGCCATTCCAGCACCGCACGAATCCGTCCCGGATCCGGCTTCACCCGCCCACTCTCTAAAATGAACCCCAGAAACGAAATAGATGGCACGTGAAACTCGCACTTCTCCGCCTTGACATACAACCTGTTTTCCAGCAGGCGCTGAAGGACCCACCTAACGTGACGTTTGTGGTCCTCCAAGTTCTTAGAAAAAATCAGAATGTCATCCAAGTAAACGAACACAAACTCATCCAAATAATCCCGCAGCACGTCGTTAATCAAGGATTGGAAAACGGCCGGGGCGTTTGTCAACCCGAAGGGCATGACCAGGTACTCGAAGTGGCCCACCGGTGTTTTAAAGGCGGTTTTCCACTCGTCGCCCTCCCGGATGCGCACCAGGTGGTAAGCATTCCGCAGGTCCAACTTCGTGAAAACAGTTGCGCCGTGTACTGGTTCGAAGGCTGACGAAAGAAGGGGGAGGGGATACTTATTCTTGATTGTGATCTGGTTCAAACCCTTAAAATCAATACATGGCCTGAGAGAGCCATCCTTTTTTGAAACAAAGAAAAAACCAGCCCCTAACGGGGACGTGGAGGGGCGAATAATGCCCGCTGCCAGTGACTCGTTAATATACTTTAGCATACTCTCTCTCTCTGGCCTCGATATATTATACAGTCGACTTGAGGGCAGCGGTGCGCCGGGAAGGAGATCAATAGCACAGTCGTAGGGGCGGTGGGGCGGGAGTGAAAGCGCTTTATTTTTTTGAAACACAGAATGCAGATCATGGTAGTCCGGAGGAATTCGAGACAAGTCCTGTTGATCCTCTTGGTCCTCCTGAGTGACGTCACCCCGAGGATTCGGCCTGGCCGACTGCAGGCAGGTTGCATGGCAGGACCTACTCCACGCGTCCACTCTCCCCTCAACCCAATTAAGGTGGGGTTATGTCTCAGCCAGGGGAAACCCAGGACCATAGGAGACTGTGGGGAGGGAAACACAAAAAAAGTCAAAACTTCGCGGTGATTTCCTGAGACTATGAGTTCCACAGGTTCTGTCTGTCGGTGAATGGTCGGTAGAGTGCCGCCATCCAGAGCCGTAACCAGGATGTGCGCAGGAAGAGGAATCGTGGGAATATTCAATTGTGTCACTAAATCCGCATCGATCAGGTTCTGCTCGCACCCTGAGTCAATCAAAGCCATGATGTTTACTGACCTTTGTTTGATGGAGAGGGAGACGGGAAGAGAAAGTCGAGATTTCAAACCAGAGCAACCACCCACCAGGACTCCCGTAATCACTGGTGGGCTCTCCCTTTTAGCCGAGCGGGACATGCGGTGACGAAATGGCCCGTGAGGCCTATCAATAAAAGCATGCCCGGGCTTCCAACCGCCGCTGCCTCTCAGAGGCGGAGATCCTTGCTCGACCGACCTGCATGGGTTCATCAGGCGGGAGTGCGTTCGGGGAGATGTCCTCAGAGATGTTCTGTACAGGGCTGTGTGCGAAAAACACAGGTTTAATTTCCTTTCTTTCCCGGGCCCTTCCCCGAAGCCGGTTGTCGATCCTGATGGCCAGGGAGATCAAACCCTCCAAATTGGCGGGTTCGTCCCGGCAAACAAGCTCATCTTTAATTGTGTCATCGAGAGCCTGGACAAAAGCTCCTTTAAGAGCTTCGTCATTCCACCCAGACACGGCAGCTAGAGTACGAAAGTCTATGGCGAATTCAGCCACTGAACGGGAAGCCTGCTTCAGGTTCCAAAGCCGGTGGGAAATCTCAGCGCTGGATTCGGCGTAACCGAATGTTTGCTTAAACTCCTCGATGAAGGAGGCAAGAGGCGTTTGAGCGAGAGCTGTCAGAGTAAACTTAGCTTCTGCCCATTTGAGGGCCTTCCCTTTCAATAGTCCAACCATATAAGCTATTTTAGCAGAGTCATCGGGGAACGAGCCAGAAGCCCGGGCAAAAACAATCGCACATTGCAGGAGGAATCCACCGCACTTTCCGATTTCACCTGAGTAATGCTCCGGAGTCGGGGGGGAAATTTCCCGGCCCCGGGGCAATCCCGCCGGTTCCGGTGGCGCAGCTGGCTCCGCCCGCGGCGATGGAGCGGGGTTTGCTGCTCCGGCTAGGTTTGGAGGCTGCGGGTCGGAAGCCAGACGTGAAACTAATTCCGAGACCGTGGTTTTAAGTTGGTCCATCACCTGACCCTGGGAACTCTGCTGATCCAAAAGGGCGTGAAGCATGGCCTCATGACGAGCTAGGTGGTCGGCAGGGGTTAGTCCGGGTCTTGTGTGCGGACCTGCTGGGTCAACATGGCTCGATGGTTCTGTCATGCTGGATTTTAGTTTCCTTGCCCACATGCAGGTGCGCACCAAGAACTAGACTTTTGTGAAATAATGATAGTCTTTAATCATTAATGATTGCTCAGAAAAAGGGAAGAGTTTCTGCAGGAGAACGAGGGTCCAGGTAGGTCCGGGGTCCGAAACAGCAGCGGTTCGAACGGCTTATTGAGACGCTCAACCAGTGAAGATCCAGGCTTGGCTCCCGGAACGAGATCGCGGTCTGTGAAGTACAGAGAGAAAGGACATGAATTACTATGACTGGCTTGATTTGACTTTGGTTTGAGACCATAAGGCTGACTCTGACCAACAAGTGGTAACCATCGAGCGATGGCTGGTGGTTCCTCCGCTTCTTAAGAAGGCAGCCGCAGATTACCGGAATCCCCAGCAGGTGCGTCAAGCTGTCAAACTCCTCCGCGTAGCTCGTCTCTGAAAAGAACCCTCACTCCAACCTGAATCCTGACATAACCAAAACGTTTAGTCTCCTTTTGAAAACATTGCCAGACATTTTTTTATGCATTTGTCCGAAATATATCCTTAATTTGCAAAAAATCAAAAAAATGTATTAGGTACTGGCATTTTTTGTACTGGCAATTAAAGAACAGAAAAACAAAATAGGTACACAATTTTAGGAGAACTTGCCATGAATGATGAAGACGCAAATTCTTGCTGGCTTTGAAAGGAACAGTACATTCTGCTGATTTCTCTGCCTTAGGTGTTACAAGGACAACCAGTAACTGAAATAACAAGCTGAGAGTATAAGCAGATAAAGAAGTTGATGACATTCCTTCAAAAGAGAAGATGACAGGATTATAAAAACTGAATCAAATATCGGCAAAGGCTGTACTCAAGCTGCAGCCTCTTAAATTGATAAGATCATCTTGTACATTTTACCATGTTCCAGGTTGAGAAATATGTGAAATAAGCTGCATGAGACAGACAGGAAGCACATTGCAGCTGAAAACGCAGCCAAAAGTTGGAAAAATTATCTATGCAACATCAAACCTGGACTTCACTGTATAAAACAATAACCAACCAAGAGAAAAAAAGCAATGAATAAACTCTCCAGCTTGATTTTAAGTTTTTAAATGGGAGATTAAGATGGATGTTTTGCTTCCAGTTAGGAGAAAAATTTTAATTTCTGAGCAGCTGATTGGAGACACTGAATAAAATAAATTTCTGCTGTGGCTAATTGTCATGACTAGATACACAAAAGAGAAATGTGGAAAGCAGTTAATGATTTAATTTCACAAAAATATCGGTGAACAACAGCAGACACACAGCATAAGAAAAAACTAACCTTTTAAAGAAATTATTTTCTTACCAGTGTAACTTTATGCTCACAAACAACCCCTGCTGTAACCCAGGTGGTCTGGTTCTCGCTTTCCTGTAGCAAGTGTTAAAAATTCCAATGAAGTAGCATCACATTTATTCAAAATAGTCCCATTTAAAATATAAATTATGCCAACATTAAAAAAAAAATCATTTATCAAACTGCACAAGTAGGCAGTGATCCCTACTTGTTAGAGTGGCTCTTTGGGTCAGAAAAGTTACTTACACAGTTACTGAATGCAAGGATTTAATTATGTTTTTTATGATTTCAAGATTCCTAGGTTCTCTGATATTCGACCTTTTAAAAGGGTGGTCAACCATTTGATTTTTAACCATCATGGCTGAAAATGCAGAGAATCATAATATAAATACTTTCTGGGAATCTGATCTTATCAGCTCTGATTTCCCTCTGTGCTAAAAACTCTGCTAATCCAGCAAGTGGTTAACCACATTTGTTTACCCTTGCATAAAAATGTTTCCTTAAGAAAAAAAAAATAGCAGTGCAAAGTTAAATCAATTGTTGTGTTCAGACATCCAAACTTTTCTGAGCAGAAACATCAAACAGATAAAGTTTTTGTGCAGGAAGAAATAAAATGTGTGGGTTTTTTTAAATATGCATAAAATCTGTGTAAGTTCAGAGAATCTAAATTGAGCTGTTAGAGAGGTGGGAAGAGAAGCACATGGCGTTTTCCCTCTTCTCCACTGCTTCTCCATGAACTGAGATGATTCATGACTGTAATGTGGTGAAAAGTCTAAGGCGTGGGTGTTTAGATGGCTGATGAGGTGAGAGGGTTGCAATGGTCAGAAATTATTTTGTTCAAAGGCAAAAGATGAAGGTTTCCTGCGCAACATTGGTGTGGAAATGACACTGGAGAAAGAGAAAGTGGCAGAGGGATGCTGCTGCTTCATTTGTGAGCAGATCTGGCATCTAATTAGTTTTTGAAAGAAAACAGCTGCACTGCTCCATTGCCTATATTTTTCATTTTGACACAGCGAGAATTCACACTGTGCTGCTTCATCCATAACTCAACAGTCTGCAGGAGGCTAATCTTTTCGCAAAGTGTGACAGAAACTGATCTGATGTCACTTGCCCTTAGATACAAATTTGTAACAGAAAATTTAGATTCACATATTTGTCAGTTCTCTGATGAGCTCCTTTCAGAATGAGTTGATTTAGGGCCTCTCGTCTCTTTAAATCCACATAAGCTGCTGACGGGCACACCTCCTGGTTGCTAGGTAATGGGGCAATGCCCACCAATTGTGACTATTTTAATGATTCTTGACTACTGCTGCTGTATAGTCCAAGACACTGGTAAAATAAAATTTTAGTCTCAAGGGTTAAATAAAAGTTATAAACAAAAAACAAGCAATTTAGAGATTTTTCAAATGGGTCCTTTTTCCAGACATTAAAAAACACTAACATACTGCCAGAAAACAGCTTGGTGTGTCCGTTTATATTTGTTGTCAAGAAATCACCACATAGTTTACTCCTTTTTGCTCTGTTTGCTCTGTCTTATGTTCTTCCCTTTGTGCATTTTTGTTCAATCTCTTATGTTATTGTATTTTTTTAGTTTTTCTAATTTGTAGAGCTAAGTTGTGTGATACGTGTTTATTCATCTCCTTCCCTCGGTTCCCCTGTTCAGTGCTATTCCACGGCTTATCTACATTTCTCTTAAATAACTCACCTGTTTCTTACGTCATTTTCCTCTCCTGCCTCAGTATTCAAGCTCCTTGTTTTCATTGTGTATAAGTGGAACCTTCTCTTGCGCTCATCCGGTTCCCATTTCCTGCTCTCCTCATGTTTTCCTGTAAGTTCTCTGCTCATTTCCTCCACTATCAGTTTCTGTTTTTGGGTCCTTTTTCAAACTTCACATCACAACAAATCCTGCTTCTTAGAATTGGAAAATAAAGGAATTAAGATTCATTAAACTTTCTTCATTCCTGTGTACGCCTGAAGCTGAAACATTTGCCTTGGTCAAACCTGAATGCTCCACTGGCGATAATAAATGCAATAACATCCACGTGGAATAGGATGTTATTACATTATCATGATGAAACTCTGCCTAGCTTGGGAAATGTTAGCTCTTAAAGGGTAAGGCAGGTTAACAGATTCAAGTCCTCAATACTTATCATCCGATTCTCATGTAATGTGTTGTATTATACACAAAGGTGGCATTATTGCAAAAAGGTGATAACTTCTCACAGATTGTAGTGAAGGCCCTGTCAGATAAGATGTGCAGACTTTGACCTTTATTTGACTTTTATATGGACAGTATTTTACTAAATACTGTCCATTTAGTAAAATACTGTCCATAAGTTGAAGAGAGAACATGCAGATGAAGCACTGGCTTGCTTTTTTATGTCACAAAACTCATATGAAACTGTCCTTTTTAAAAAAATAAATAAATAAATAAATATAAAAAGAAATAAAACATCCTATTCCACAAATGAATATGATGTAAACTGCCTTCTTTTAGAAACATGTCTGATCTGATTTGTATCTGGTCATTTGTGAGCGATATGTGAAAATAAACCTGAATTCTGCTTTTGTATTTATTCCCCCCCGAGAGTCACTGTGGAACATTATCATTTTCTGTACTCAGAAATGACTCAGCAGAAAATACAGGGATGAAAATACCTGTTACAGAAGATGTAGAATAAGAAAATGATTTAAACATAGAACATAGACATAGAAAAACATTGTGGTTTCAACTCCAAATTTCAGAAAATTTCTCCTGCCTGGTTTTTATTTATTATTGTTGTGCGTTTCATTACTCTCAAATGTCACAGATTTCTTAATCCAGTTTATCTTGCTCTGTTCATCAATGTCAAATGAAAACATTTCCTGGTTTTCCACATAAAGTGCCATGACTTGAGGAGACATCTTCCCTTCCCCTCACCTGTTCCTCGTAGAAACTGTGATCATCAGACATCGGCTCAAACACAAATTTAAGATTTATTGAGAACTTTTTCTCTATATAAAAGGGCAGCTCAGATTTGCTGAAATACCCAAATTGGGTTTGCACTAGACATGTGACCTTTTATTTTTGAGGCTGAAATGGTCATAAGCAAAAGATAGAATTAGTCTAAAGTCAAAAGAACCAAAAGTGAACAACAGATCTAAGGATACAGCACATCCCTGACTTGCCATAAAGTAAACAGTTTACAGTTACATATTAAATTCTGAAGATTAGTAGAGAGAGCAGGTTAAAATGGTCTTACTGAAACTTCTAAATAAATAAATCAATTTCTCAATTTTTATTTTCTTCTCTTTGTTACTAAAATTTAAACTTTACCTACCTCCAGTCTTCCCATCTTCAGTAACAATCAAGAAAAATGTAAATAAATAAATAAAAATCGACTTAGGCTTGAAAGATTACTTCATTTTTAGTTGTAGGCAAAAAATAAGGAAAACGTAAGTCAATCATACCGTTCACTTTAGGTTCGTCATGCACTGCCTCACTATAAGTATCTGGAGGACAAAATTGATTTGAACAACTGAGTCACAGTGTGGGAAATGAAGTGATAAAAACCAAGATACTTTGGTGTAAAGATGAGAAATGTTGATGGAAGCAGTGCCAGCAGGTGTTTTTCCTTTTAGGAAGTATCTGATTTTCAACACCTCCTTAAAGGTTTGTTTTCTGCCATCAATAAAAACAACTGATGGGAGCGTCCCCTGAGCTATTACCAACACAGACAACAGGACGTAGTATTTCTACTACTCCATTAGCATCCATCCATCCATGGGGGACGGCTGTTGGCTGTCTCCAGGCATCAATGGACAAAAGGCAGGGTACAATCAAACAGGTAGCCAATCTATCACAGGGCAGCATGAAGACAAACGGACAAACAAGCATGCAGACAGACAGACACACATCTAAAACAATTTAGAGTTTAATTTTGTAACTGTGGGAGAAAGCCGTACTTGCTACTAAGAATCTACTTGTGCAGAGGGGAACTTTGTGCAAAAAGCCCCCAGGATCTTTATGCCGCTATTAACAGAGCAGCTACTACTGTAGTTCCACTGGTGGGAAATTTCATTTATAAGACATTTTTTTTCTGTATTACAAATGAAATAATCTGCCAATGGAAGTAGCATTTTTTCATAACTAAAAAGGAATTTTTGACTTAAAGCAATCACCTATATCTCACTGAAAAGTTACCTATAACTTTTTTAGTTTTGTCTCATTTCAAGTGAACTAAGATATTGCACTAGAAATTAAACCAAAAAGTATTTGGTATGATTTTGTGTTTGTGCAGTTCATCACAACTCCAACAACAGAGTATGAAACTTTTTTAAAAAATGTTTCATGTTCTGGTAACATTATGGCACTTGTATGAAATTAGAGTAATTTTTAACATAAGTTCAGGTAATTAGTGCTGTCAGTGAATTAAAAAGGTAATCAGTTTAATCATACTTTAGTGATTAATAAAATTAACCACTATGGGTAACTTTGTAAACTTGAAATGTAAAAAATGCACATTTTCAACAGAAATGTTTAAGAAAATGTTTTATTGTCTCAAACCAAACATCTCAGTTTTCCAAATTTTCATATTCAGGTAAGTTTGAGAAAAAAGTAATTTTGTTTCAAATGTAATTTAGAAATATTTAGAAGCTGGTTGTGTTTGGAGGAAGGATTTTTCACCTTTGCAAAAAGTAGGCTACATATTACCTTGCTTTTATCCAAACATCCATCACAGTATTTTTTTAAAGTGAAATTTCTACCTAGACACACCAGTCTGACTCTCCTCACTCATCTTTTTACTTGTGTTTTCAGTGTTGACCGCAGTACAAGACCGTATAACCCTCTGGTGGAGAGAGGCTTTTAGGGTAATACAATTAATCTGCATTATGTAATATTAATGCGTTCAACTTTTTAGATTAATCACGTGTTAACATTGATAGGGATAGTAGGCAATACATTTTAGAAAACCCTATTTTTGTTGTTTATATATAACCAAGTGCTGATCATATCAATACTGGTCTACCTACTGCTGCATGGTGGAGCAGTTGGTTGTTTTGCAAGAAGAAGGTCCTCAGTTTGAATCCTAGCCTGAGGTTTTCTGCACTGAGCCAACATGGAGTCAAAATTAAATGAAACTGAGAGCAGAAAGGATAATATGTCCAATCACCCTGTGTCACCCATGATTTTTTTTTTCTACAGTAGCTAAACAATTTATCTGTCAGGCAAAAACTGTTGGCTGCTTGTGATTACAGTGAGATAATCCTCCACTGTTCTGTTCTAACAATAACTTATATCTCCATTGTTTACCCAAACTGTAGGCATGATTATGCAGTTTCTTGCATCCTCCAGGCTTTCTTGCTCATCAGCATGTATTCTACTGAGCCTTCATTATCAGGCTTCAATTAGCCCACTCAAGTGGAATGGATGTTTAATGCACAGTAAGCCTCAGTAAGCCCGATATACACTAGAAGATTTCCTTGTACAAACACTTTTACAGTGAGGGAATTGACTGAAAAAAGTTTCTCTGTCACTTATGTGGACAATGTGCTTTAAAACAATTTTTTATAGATCCAGAAAATCAGGACTAGTGCGTATGTGGGTATTAATAAAAATATACAGATAGCAACCATGTCAGATTTAACAAAAAGTAAAACAATGCTGGGATTGTTGTCTGGGTCTCCAAATCGTCCTCAGTACGGTTTGGTTTGTTAGACTGATGGAAACGATTCAATAATATAAACTTTCAGAATGGGACAGGGATAATTATAATGGAAAATTACATCACTAGAAAAATACTACCTACCATTTGTCCAAACCCTGATTGATTTGAGTCTAAAGAAGCACATTATCTGTGTTTATTTTGGAAAGGTCTGAAAACCAATTTTCCTTTTATGAAGACATTCATAATAAGTAAAGGGAGTATTTTACTCTTTATGTGGTGAAGTCAGAACATGTGGGAGGTAGCAGCTTGCATTCCAGCAGACTTTATTTTTCCTCAAGTTGAACAAACTGCTTAGTTCTACAGTTTAGTTTTCTCTTTTAGTTGGAAGATCTCAGTATTTCTCAGGAATGACCAACATGATCTCTCTTCTCTTTATCTCTGTTTACTCAAAATCACTCTTTCTCCATCCCTGACTAGATTTCTGTAGACTGGAGCAAAGACTTTCCAGCTTCCTTTAACACCAACCACTTTATATAAATGTAAATAAGTTTTGTTTAATATTCATGACCTTCTTTTTCATTTCCCATCCCTCCCTCCTCTCTAACATACAGCTCCAACAGGGAATATTTAAAATGTTTTGATCTATGTTCATAAGTGGAGTCAAAACTTTTACATTTAACATGTTTAAACATAACTAAGAGTTGGCCAGTGGAACTTTTTTAACCCAACAGTTCAACAATTCCCTACTGGTGAAACCCTAGAAAGTATTATTTGCCATTGATTTATTCCTAACTCGAAGTCTAACCTTTATTAAAGTACATTTTTGAGTGAATTTGTCTGCAGCCACCAAGTGCTCTCAGTCTGGTCTTCAGGAAGCGGACTGCAACATGGCTAGATTATCATCAGGTCACTGACTTGTCTAGTTCAGAATATTCAGAGAAGAAATGATGTGTGTATATCTTGTTGTTCCAAAACCTTTTTTATTTGAATGCCTGTGCAAAGCGCCACCTGGCCTTTATGATTGCATGGTTTGCCAGAGGTCTTCTTCTTACAGCAAACTGCTTGGCTCTGGTCATGCAGATTGTTTTTCTGACATATAAGGATGTCTATATGCCTGAGAGATGTCTCGATTTGATATGCTTTTATAAAGACGTGTTTCGCCATAAATAGTTTTCTCTGTTCAGAAGTTTTGTACAATTTTTTTATTTCACAGGAAGTACAGTTTATATTAAAACAAAAAGCTAAAATTACAGTTTTTGCATGAGACAGTTAATGTCCATTTATTAAGTTTTCATGTGTGTAATTCAGTAAAAACTAGCTACATACAGTTTGTCAATTAGATAACTATAAGAACATCACAGTACTTGCAGTTTAGACTCTTCCAACTAAGTTATTTATTTGTTCTGGATTCATACACTAAATATCAATGTGTCCAAAGCTATGATTAGTAATTTCTCATTTGTATGTTTTCTGTTTTTGTTGTCACACAGTTAAAAAGCTCAAGATGTGGCAGAAGAAAACAATTTGCAGTTGTGTTCAATATCCTGCAAAATTTCCTTTTTGAAAATGTAAAAGTTGCAGAAGGTGTACAAGTTTTTCTTACTATTCTAGAATACTATTGTAATCTGTTGTGAATGTATACTTGAATGTACAGGCACAACACAACCAAATTTGAAATTAGCAAACACCTCCTAAAAACTGTGCAAACAGCATAAAAGATCAAGTCTGTTGTTTCTTTTGTCATGTTTGACATATACAGCATTTTTATGACAACTGAAGATAATAGTTACTTTATTGTGCTATAAAATGGTAGTATGTGCCTAGAAAATACATTATACTGTTCCTTTAAAATCTTAAAAAGTATTTCCTCTCTGATATATTATACACTCCTATCCCTGGTTGATAAAAATATGTCTATGTTGTAGATTCTTACTTTTGCTTTTGTTTTGCTTTTGCATGTTTATGTTCATAATTTTGATCAGAGCTTGCTGTTTTTGAATGTAATACATCAATAAAGTTTATATGACAAGTGTCATATTGTAAAACTTTCCCAAACCAAAATTAATAAATTAGTACCTCACAATTATATGTGCTATGAAATGAGGCTGAATGGGGGGAAAAAAGGTCTAATGAAGCCTAAAGGGGTGTTTTGTTAATATTGTCTACAAAGAAATGAAGGTGAAGCAAGTGAAAAAGGAAGGAGTTTTGTTCGTAAGAAGAATAGTCTGACCTTAAGAGTATCATTAATTTTATCTTTGTAAAAAGCCATTTTTGCAAAGTGGTGGGGGATAAAATGACTGATAACCTTTAAAACCAGCTGGAATTATTGTGTTTTCTTTGAACATCTCTGAGGTCAGCACACAGCTTTCAGAGTATCAGCTGCATGCAGGATTTTTAGATAGAGAACTTAGGAGATCCAGACATTAGCTTAGTCCAGAACAGAGATTTATCATTAACCTCTAATGAGGAGAATGAGCAAAGTGAAGGTAGAACAGAGGCAGGGGAGTGGAGAAGTGGGTGGAAAACAGCTTTCAGAGGTTGTTCTGGAATGAACTCATGGTTGGTAGGATGGAAAGCATTACTGGGAGGGGAAAAGTGCATGAATTAGTGGGAAGAAAACAACCAGGCTGCAGGAGTTTTGTTTGTCAAGTTCAAAGTCATTTAAGGTCAAATCAGTAGATGAGGGACAAGAAATAGACAGAATAATGACAATATTATTATAAATCTCTACAAAATATAAAATCTCTTCAAAACAACTCAATTTTTCTGGTGGTAAGAGAATCTGGTGGAATGTGGCAGTGGATGAAGTTACCAGTTATCAATTATTATCAAATAAAAACACAGATATTTGTCCAGATATGAAAGAGAGATGAAAGACTGTATAGCTGATGGAGAAAAGTACAGATTTACATGAGAAACAGCAGAGAGCACAATTAGATTACCACAAACAGACCTGAGAATAAGGAAATGTTTAAAGATATTTCTCTAATAAATACTGAACATGTGTATTATATTATATGTTTTTGTTCATTTCACCAAATCATTTCAATTGTGTATTTATACATAAATTTTTCTAGAAGTGAAGAGGGTATACTTCATTTATACACACCCATTAAATAAATTTGAATATTACTGAGAAGTCCATTTATTTCTAATTATTTTTTCAGTAAGTGAAACACAATACGATGATTTTCGCTTAAAGTAAATAAAAATTTAAATATTACATCATACTAATATTAATACAGTGTAGCCTTAATGAAAAGTTTGTTTAATAACTGCATGAAAGTTGTACATTTTCAAAAGGTAATACTGATAATAATAACTTTAATTAATAATAATAATGGGCCTCATCTGAAAGTATATTCTAATTTACTGAATATGTTACAGCTGTGCTGATGTGAACATCATTGCTTTGATTAAAACTCGTGCTACATTATTTTAAACATATATTTATGAATCCAGCTTTCTGTATCATGCTGGGATATAATTTCATCCATAACAAGTTTTATCTCCTATCTCCCTTTTTTCTTTGTTCTCTTTATTTTCTCTTTTTGCCCTCACTGTGCTCTGACCAGTGTCTCAGTGTTCCCCGGCGCTGGGATGTGGAGCCCACTACGAGTACGTGATCGAGGAGTTCTGCCTGACCAGATTCAGGCTAGACATGCAGGAACTGGACCAGAGTCAATGGTGTAGCTGGGAGGACACAGCCAAGTGAGTAATCAAGCACAAACATGCACAGAGGAGAGAAATGAAAACAGACTTACTCTTGCAGAACAACAGCATAATGAGCTTCACGTCTGAGGTATACATCCAGCACTCGCTGATGTTGGGTTTTATGACGATAAGGCGAATAAACAGGTTTTTATTGCAGAAATAAACAGAGATGCACTGTTTTATTGTATTATGAAAAAAGAGAAAAAGCTGTGAACGTGTTTATATTTGATTGCCGCTCTTAATGATTGTCCAAGTTTTTGGTTGCATTCCAACAGTTGATTAAAAACTGAGTGCGACAACAGAGAGCGAGTAAGTGGAGGGTGAGAAACAGAGAGGATACACACACAGTCAGAACAAAAGATGCATGCCTTTGGCATAAACAAAGATCTTTGTGCATGCACAAATATTATCCTTGCACTCACTGTAAAAGATGCTTTCGGCTACATTTTTTCAAATTGTTCCAACAGATTATCATTTAAAATCAGTTAGTTTAATCAGTTGAATAAACACTAAAACATTTCTTACTCCAACAGTAAAACTGTCACAACATGATGTATTCATCAAACGCTCTCAAATCAAATGTGAGTTTTTACTCTGATGCTGCTCATCAGTCTGTGATCCTGGAGGGAGAATCCAATTTGGTGTCTCCAAAAGAAGTTGATCTTTGACTGAGATTTTTGGTTGAAAAAAGAAAACAAAACAATGATTATTCTAAAGAAGGAAAACCTCCTTTAAACAGAGTTTTAATCGACAATTCTTTTCAGTTTTGTTTTTTTTTTTCTTCACTTTTTTGAGAGAAAAGTGAAAGATAATAAAACACTACAGTGAATGAAGGATCCAAAATGTGAAATATAGTCTGTCTAAGTTAAAAGGTCAACCATCAGGAATGTTAGCCCCACTCACCCCTTCTTTCTGGGCGAACCGCCTTCGGAGATTTCTAATTCACATCGAGTGACATTTGGAGTCCGTGTGAGCGTCTCCTGTGAGCGTCTGGCCAGTTTGCCTCGTCTCCCGGCTCCTCAGCGTGTCTCTGCTGTCAAGAGGCGACCTGCTTCCTCAGCCCTCTTGTCAGTCTTCAGCTGTCACTTCAGTCGGTTTATATTCAGCTCCCTCTTCATAAAACACTCATCTCTGTCTCTTATAGACACTGCTGTAGACATTAGTCAGTGGTACTCCAGTCCAATTTACTTTTATGAATCCTTCCAAGGTCTCATATACATATAACTGAGAAAAATGTGGAATTGCCACTGTTAGAAGGCATTCATTGACCTGAGTTAGTTAGTAAAAAGAAATAAAACATGATAAGTCTTTTACTATAAAGCTGAACATTATGGTTTCTAAAATGTTCATGAAAAAAAATTCATTACAAATCCGACTCATTACATTTTTCTGAAGTTCCGGCAATGGGAGATTCATTTTGCAGCTTTTTTTAAAAAAAATTTCTATTGATTTGTGAAATTTCAAAATCAGATTGATATAGTTTTCTTTGAGACAAAATTAATTAATATTCTGAAACCTGTCTTTAACAGAAGGAATTTTATTTCAATAGAAAAACTTATGTAGGACCATAAGGGAGTTTTCAGACCTCATAGTCCTCTTGGTTTGATTGAGACCAAAGCTACAACATTTGTTACACTTTCAGTCAATGCGATTTCCTTTCATACTTCACCTTGTCAAACAAATCAAGCCATTTGTTAGTTAAACAATCAGAGGGCAACAACAAAGCATGGACACACTAATTTAGAGAGACCAGTTAATCTGATGTTTTTGGACTGTTGGAGGAAGCAGGAGTACCTGGAAACCATGCAAGCTACAGGCAGAATGAACTCTGGTCAGAAATCAAACCCAGCATCTTCAGGCTGTTATACAATAGTGATAACAACTGAGCAGCCATTGACATGTTTTTCTGCAGTAAATAATGAATTAAATTAAAGTTTCCTGTTTACTGGGACCATCACGTTGCTGCTTTCTGTCACATTTGTTCCACTTCCATTATTCCCCTTCGCATCACGAAGACTGCTGCTTACTTTAATATTCTTTCCATTGTTTCTTACAATTTTCCAGTTCCTCTGATATATTAGTGACACATATGAGAGATTTGTTTTCCCCTAGTCTGCCAAGCAGCCATGGTACTGTTATTTCACACCGTGTGTAAAGGCCTTGTGTGTTTTCCTGTCAATATTTTGACGTGTCGCCTCAAAGCCCAGCACGAAATGAGAAAATGGCAGAGAAAAGCTCTGCAGAGGTCACAGCAGCATTACTCACAGCTCAATACTGCAGGGCCTCCCTGCCATTCAGATTGTAAATTGGACGTTTTGAGACTGATTGAGGAGACAGGAACAATGAGACTGGTACAATCGATCAATTAAAGGTTCTGTCTGACTCTGTGATGTTGATAATCACCATGCTCCTATCCTTGGATTTGCGATCTGTGGAGTTAAAGGAAGTTAACCACCATTCTTTCAAAGCTGCTATACATTGAGGTTTGCCCAATATAATGTACTTTATTTCATATTTGACATAGCTAACATTTTCTTCAGTCATTTTGTTGTGGATATCATTAAAGTGCTCATTTGAACCTTCAGCAAAATATTATTAAAGAGCATTTAACCTACTTTTCAATATCCTTGAGGCCTTCTAAGTCTTGAAAATATCAACTTAAGTCACAATTGTGTGACTGCTTTATTGATTTAATAATAAATATGCAATATGCTTGCATGTCTCATATTGATATGTATAAAATCATCCTGAACAAGCTCTCATTTTCTAACAACTCAGCTCAAAATTGTCAAAAAAGAGAGATAAGATTCCATAAGGAAAGTTTAATTTGTGATATACAAAGATGCACAAAACAAAAACACAATCCATGTTTTTAAACAGCAGTGGCACCAGGCCATCACACGTTTCAACCAACTCATGAATCCCAAAGGAAATATTGTAGAAATTAGATATTTATTATTTTACAACTATCTTCAACTCATGCTGACAACTTCATAAGACTTTTGAAACTTCTAAATGTTATCTATTCACCCTTATTTAAGGTGTTTGGGAAAATAAGTCATTGACTCCAAATAAGGTGTACGCTTTCAGCTCGGTACAGTCAGCACTCATTTTGATGTCGATAACTTTGCTGCAGACAATTATTTATAGTCAAGGTCAAACATTAGCATATCTACATTCTAGTATCTGCTGACTGATATGCAAAGGATGGCTGGGCAGGTCTGTGATCTAATGCTGTGTTGAACCTTTGTACTATAATAGATGGCAAAGTCTATTGGTACCCTGAAGTAAATTTACATCCTTAAATAGTTTTTTTTATTTTGCCTATATCTATTTTGGATAGAAACATATTTTTATCTGTTTGTTGATGAATTTCTTTGAGCACAAACCAAAAAAATCGAGCAGATGGAAATTATGACAACTCTGCTGCTGCAAACAGGAGACAGATGGAGAGACATAACCTTCATGCTGTAGCGAGGAACGTTAACATGTCGCCAGTCGATTCAGCTTGATCATTTTCCAACATGTTGATGGCTCCTCTTTAGGTTTAAACGCTGACTGGCGTCTCGAGACCCCATAAACAAAAAGCTGCAAAATGGAAACTTAATAATGCATATGATTATAGTTTTCCTCTTTCATAAAGTGCCACTATCACATCCCATTTTGTATTTAAAGGTGTGCTCTGATTGATCAGTCGTGCCCCAGCTGATAATCATGATCAGACACTCGTCTCAGGTTAGTCAACAAAACCAGTTTCATAACATAAATCAAGCGGAGGTGTGGAGTATGCATCATTTTTGTTACACAAGTTTGGTTTTTTTTGTCTTCATTTTATTTCCTTCTGCTTATATCACTTCCATCCTGACTTTTTTCTACAGTCAGGAGCTTGAGCTCTCACTGCTCTGCAGCCTATGTGAGGTCAAAGCAGGAACTTCTTAATGCCACACAGGACGCCCACCATGGTGGAGGTCACTGCCTACGCAGAGATGATGTTGAGATATTTAGTCTGCACCTGGGAAGTCGGTGAAATGTAAACTACACGGGATTGAGAGGATTTTTCAAATTAAAGCAAACCCTGCACAGGCAGCACAGGTGTATTATGTCCTAAATTAATCTATTTGTCACTAACACACATCAGTGAACATGTGGAACAATACTCCCCACTAAGATGAAACCGAATCTGAACTTTTTTGGCTTATGTTAAAAATAATATGTGTAGCAGACAACTGACTGCATCACCTTGGTGAAACATGGTGGTGGCAGCATCATCCTGTGGGGACTGTTTGTTCTTCAGCCAGGAAAGGAAGCCTGGTTAAAGTTGCTACATAGATGGATGGCACTAAAACCGATCCTGGAAAAGAAAAATAATAACAATCAAAAGACTTGAGGCTGAGGTTCACCTTTTAGCGTTACAACAACCTTAAATATGTTCTAATTTATTGAATATGACTGCACATTCAGCTACAACAGAATGTGAGCGAACACATATTAAGTGTGTGCTTTATAGATTTCTGTTTTTCATAGTTTTGTGAATACGCCACCTTTATAAAACACTCCAGATCCCTCTCTACAAATCACTGTTTTCAGGTAAATTTATTGTTTTGTTTAATTAAAATGCAATTTTTGTAAATGCCCTCATGGCAACATTTGTTGTGAAATGGCGCTTTAATAATCAGTTTTTAGAAAAACTGATTATTTTTGACAGGCTTAAATGCAGCTAAAGTAAATCCTTTCAACCATTACCTGAAGTAGAAAATGACATACAAAATGAGACGCATGATAAAATGAAATTGTTCATTTGTGATGCAATTATGCTTCAGTTTCACTGTGTTTTAGCTGTGATGTGTTTTTTTTAATATATATATGTTTTCCTTGCAGGAAATGGTTTATAAAACTGGGACAAACTGTTTTGTCATTTCTGTTGTTTTATTGTTTCCACTGAAAAAGCTGTTTATTCTAACTGCATATCTATTTAAAATTCTCTGCATGGTCTTTGTCCTTTGAGGAACTTTTCAGACTTTTCTTTTGACTCCTTTGTCAAAAGTATTGTGAGGAGCTGATGATCTTATTGCCTGCTTTGCTGTGAAATGATGTTGTTTTAACTTCCTTATGTGCCACTTTTAAATGTGGACAGAATTACTTTCTAAATATTGACAGATTTAAGTATTTTCCTTGGTTTTGTTTTTTATTGTCCTGTCGTTTCTCCAGTTTGCTCAGTCTATATACAGCTTGTTGCACAGCTAACTGTATCGATCCTCTTTACTGTGTTATGAGGTCATTTGAAGCAGTAATCTCTGTGATTCACATAATAAATTATGCCATTTCAGAGAGACACACAAATTTCTACTGGACTACCTGTCTTTACTTGAGGATCTTTGGCTCCAGCTCCTGTCAATCTTCTTGATTGGTGCTTTCATTGAAGGAAAGGGGTCCATGAAAGCCAGATTTTGTCAGTCTCGCCTGAGCAGCTGACGTTTTGATATGTCTGCTTGAATCCATAATAGCTTTGATCTAAGGGTTCCTTTATTATTTCATTTCCATACATGAATTTCTTATCTTCAGCAGAAAAAAATCCTCATCTTGATGTCCCGAGGCAATCGTCATAAGAGCCGATTTCATCTTGACATTTGACGGTTGAGATGGCGACAGAAATTAATAAAAAGGATGAAGACCACAACATTTTCTGAGCTGATTGACCTTCCTGTCTTGAATCGATGTTAAAGTGTCAGTTTCAATTTTTGGGTTAAGTGACTTTCACTAGAGTTTAGTACATTTGGAGTTTACCTTACCAGAACATCTGAGATTAGTCAAGAAATTAATAAGTGACTGCCATTTAAAGAGCTACTAGGTGATAACTTTATGAAGTGGATGATAAAACCTAAAGTACTGAGGTCAAACATTTTCAGAAATCAAACTATTTTTTCATTTCCTGTTCATACAAGATGCTCCAGAGTATGCCTATATATGAGTTTCATCAGTCAAAAAAATATGTCATAAAGAGGAGAAAAAACAAGTTGCGCTGTATTATAAGCAACATTCATTTACAAATTGTCAAACATGTGGGGGACATTATCCATCAATCACAAAATGTGTCAAGAAGAGGAAAGATATACATAATTTGCACGTGTCTAAAATAAGTCGCGAGACCAGCTAAACTATGGAAGAAAGGTGACTTATTGGTACCAATTCCCATAATCCATGTTTTCTTCAATAAATACATTAAGGAAGATTTATCCACACTACATGGTATTGAAGTGTGTAAAAAATGGAAAACAAAACCATGAAAAATACTTAAATCTGTCAATATTTAGAATGTAATTCTGTCCACATTTAAAAGTGCCACATAAGGAAGTTAAAAGAACGTCATTTTACAATAAAACAGCCAATCAGATCATCAAATCCTCACAATACTTATGACAACGGAGTCAAAAGAAAAGTCTAAAAAGTTGCTCAAAGGACAAAGACCATGCAAAGAATATTAAATAGATACGTAGTTAGAAAAAACAGCTTTTTCAGTGGAAAGAATAAGAAATGCATTGAGACGCAAAGACAATTCTGCCTGTCCTCTACGCAAGACTCCACTGCTGAAGAAAATCCTGTTAATTCAACAAAATACTGAGAAGATTATAATCTGGTCAGATGAGACCAACATCAAATGCTCTGTCTTTGCACACACTCCTATTAGAGGAATGAGATTGCACACACTTTTGGAGTTTACAATATCATACTGACAGACAGTATGATATGGTAAACTATCATACTGTATATCAGTATGATAGTTTGCTATTCTTTAAACAAGAATGCTTAAGGAATGGCATTCTTGACAAGGATTTTAGGATAAAACTGAGCAAGCAAGACAGTGATGCGAAACATTTAACCAAGGAAACTCTCACTACTAATTCTCCACACAGAAAAAGCCACAAAGTTATTCAACAACATTTCACTAAATGGGTTGATAATTAATCCCAAAGCCAGTTCATTTTATTTCATAGATGGATTGAAGATTAGGTTGGATTGTTATGCCAATATAAATATATTTAACTAGAACATCATTATGTACCTACTATTATGCCATATTGTAAATGTTGTTAGATTTTTCCAAAGTTTTGAAAGCTTTTGTGAGATAGTATCATAGTTAGATGACCAGTATCGCTTCAAGTCTGGAGTCAGCATGGTAGCATAGGCTAGAGACCCAACGAATCCAAATGCCGATATTTTGTTTTTCAGTTATACTAATTGTCTCCTTGGCCTCAGTACTCCAGGCTCTCAGTAAAAATAACTCCACTCCTTTGTTATGGGCAAGCTTTTCAGGCTGTGTTATTGTTGAGGGGTATTTTGGTCAATCAGTCATGCATGCTGTCAGCCGTCTCGAATAATTTAAAAACCCTTGTGGTGAGTGAATTCACATCAGGTTACCCGTGAAGCCGAGCCAGAGAACATCTAGTGAGCTAAGTAGTGTTGAAAGCTTACAGAAGCTTTGTCTCTGCGGAGCTGTATGAATTAAGAGGCTGATTACTGGGTGATTAGGAATGGATTGCTGGATGTTTTTATAACTAATGACTGGATAATATCCAGCTTTGCTCCGACTGCTACGCACTTGGAGCTGTTATGCAATAAACTCTGATGAAATTAGGACAAGGATCGTAGGAATAGAGACAGATGGATGGATAGGC
Organism: Gambusia affinis; assembly: GCF_019740435.1. Lineage (NCBI taxonomy): Eukaryota > Metazoa > Chordata > Actinopteri > Cyprinodontiformes > Poeciliidae > Gambusia > Gambusia affinis. The sequence continues at coordinate 24,318,917 of NC_057878.1, forward strand.
ATCTTAATTTCTTTAAAAAAGTTACTTATTTCTGAAAACAAGCAACTTCTTTCTTTTTTCTTTTTAAATATGAGTTCTCCTGGAACACATTTATTACAAGATCTACACAGTCGTGCCACTACAAAGCTGCATTCCTTCTGTCTTTAATTCTTAAGAAAACACAAAACAATTTAATCTCTTCCTGCAAAAACAGCTCAAAGTCTAAATCTTTTTAATCCTCCTCATCTATATTGTTTACTCCTAATGTGCAGACTTTTCTTCATTACATAAATCTAACTTCAAATGTTTTTCCCTTAATTGAGCCTTATCTAGTAGTCAGACTTCACATTAAAACAGCATCTTAGGACCGCCTGGAAAAGAAATGAAAGGTTTTCTTTAGTGTTTGAAAACTTTAATGTGGGAGTTTTTCTTTTTCTCTTAAACTCTTTGTTATACAATCTTTTCATCAATTGCTATGGAGAATATTTAAACATAAACGCGATAAACATCTAAATAATACCATATTTATTCTTGTATATTCAGGCTCTTTGCAAGGTTTACAATATAGACATAATGTGGGGTGGTAATTATTTTATTTTCAGTTTCCTTCAGAATGTAATGTCTTACATGTTTTTCATCTTTTAAGCAGAAACTCTAAGATAATCATTTGAATGAGAAATGTCAGAGATTTGCTGGTAAATGATGCCATTACTCTATTTAGTGCACATATTTTGGCATGATATATATTTTTAGTTTTCTTATTTACATTACTGTTTATGAAAAAATCACTTAAGACAAAGACATTTTGAGTATTAAAATGAAATATTGCATAATAGTTAAATCCAAATAGTTCATAGACATCTAGGCTGAAATTTATATTTCCATATTTGGTTTAAAACTGAGATTTGTTTGTATGTATGTTCGTTTTTGTTGATATATTCCAGAAGACATAATATGGAACAGTTTTAGCAGCAATTGAGATGCATTAAAAAGTAAACTGGATCTGGATCTCAGGACGTTTCACCAAGTCAGAACTGAACTGCACGTCCTGAATTGATCAAACCACAAACCAGTGTTAGAGAGCATTGTTTTATAGTTGTAAGCGAACTATTGACATTATTTTAGAGCAACAACTTAAACTCCCATTTATCATCGTGAATGCCTCAGAGATGGATCTGTCAGCACTGCCTCATCTCAAATACAAATGACTTCAATCTCTGGGATGTTCCTCAGTTCTGTTTTATGTTCAAAATCTGACAATTTTATTTTTTATGTAAATGAACAGAACATTGTCTCTCATGATACCAAGAAAACAATTCACACAGTTGTGCTGCTGGAATGCTGAAAGAGATGTTAGATTGAAATGTGGGTAATTTCCATTGTCAGTATTCTTTCAATTTGTGCCTCTCAAATGAAAAAGATGAAGATGTCCACCAGAAGGGTATGGAGAATTTTTTAATATATACACAGATACATTGATCCAACAGGGATATAGGAACCATCAGGCATTTACCATCCTTTTGGTTTCCGATGAGATGAAAAAAGCTCTAGGATCATATTTTTCTAAATAGATTTCACTACCTGAAAGGAAATAAATATTGGCTTACAGAAATGCTGCACTACTTTTAACTGCTTTGCAAATTTTAAGCCTTCTTTTGGTACTTTGGAGAACAGCAACAGCAGTTACTGTGGTTTACCAAGTTAAAACTATTGCTAGATGCTAGTCTAACAATGTGACTTTAGAGAGAATAAACATTTACCCTGTAAAGCATAAATCTAGACTCACTCTGCATAGTCATAAATGCATAAACTCAGTCACAAAAACTTTTTTTTCCCTCCAAAGAGTTTTTGCAGTGCTAGTGGCTCATATTTTTGCGACCGTAGGCAGACAGGAAAGAGGGCGAAGACATGCGGCAAACGTCGTCGGGACCGGGAGTCGAACCCGCAACGTCCATTTTGAGGACTAAGGCCTCTAAACGTGGGGCGTGTTAACCCCCATGCGCCACCACAGTATGCCCCACAAAAACCTATTTATGACCTTGTTAAACAAATTAAATTAAGCTAACGCAATTTATAAATACCCTTGAAATCAGACATGCCAAAACACACCAGTACTCTATTCAAAAGTGATAACATTTCTCATCATGGCAGTGAAAAACTATGTGACAGTGTGGACAGTGAGATAAAACAAATAATTAATAAACAGCATCACCACATGAAACACACAACTATTAAACTTCATGGAGGATTTTATCACATTTGTTTTTTATGTTGGAGAGAAAGTGACATGCATACGCACACAGAGACAAGAAAGAAAAATAGTTGCAGAAGTAAGCAGAATACCAAAGTACCAATATAAAGAACATTTTATTTGATTTGCTTTGTAGTGACAGTTTGGCCTAGTTTTTGTTGGATTCCCTTGGTATGAGATGAAGGCTTCTCTCTGTTTATTCTTTAAATTGATCTCTCCAAGCAACCACGGATAAACTCTCTCTGCTCTGAATGCGAGTAATGAAGACGTGTTCCAAAAGAGGGAATCTGTTAGAATGCTCTGTTTTTGTCTGTCAAAGAGCTCTGACAAATCACATTTGTAAACTCAAACATATGATACATGTAAATTTATTTATGCCGAGTTGTAGAACATTATTCATTCTTAGCATTAGTACCCAAAGCCAGAGTCGTTTCCACATTCTTGTCATGAAGTCAAATTTCTTTTCAGTGCAGACTGGAAAGGAATGATTGATCACAATCAATCCTGAGGTGTAGTTGTGTAGTGAAGGATGATCTTTGTTTTTGCAGATGATGTGGTTTCTGTTGGGGTCGTCAAACTATGACCTTCATGGTGCACTTGAGCGTTTCACAGCAAAGATGGATTGCTCACTTGATGGTATTGAGAGTGGAAGATGGATAGAATAGTCAGATTGTGAAACTTTTCTGCAGTAAAGGAGATGCTGCTCTGTTGGTGAGAAATGAGCTGAACTGAAAAGCAAACTCGTCTCCGCTTGCACCCTCACCTGTCATGATGACATATGGATCATGACCAAGATGTCAGATAAAAAGGGCTAAAATCAGAAAACCCAGGCTGAGCTCGAAGATAGAGTGAGGGTGTCTCTTGTAAATGAGATCTTGGATCTCAATGAGACAACCTGTATGATTAAAGGTCAAATAAATCAACTCTTCTGGACACTAATGAGACGGGAGTCGGCCAAGTTGGTTTGGAGAGCCAAATAGGAACCTGTAAACTCCCATAAACAAAGAGTACGATATTGGGAATTGCAGAGTGAAGGTTTGGTAACTAAATTTTCTGTCTATTCAGTAGATTATTTAGCAATATTTTATTCATTTGTTTTTGTGTTACATAAAATTGTAAAATTTGATTAATACATTACACAAAAGTAATAATCCATGGTTAGCAGGTAGGTAAATTGAAATCCATTTAATGGAGTCTAAAATATAATCGAGGTGCTGTAAGATATTTTAGTGAAATATTTATTTATCGTGGTGCAGTGTATTGAAAATCTTGTAGCAATGTTAAAAAAGGTTAGATAAAAGCTTGGAGTTGCAAACATGAACAGTAAAATTTGCTTATTTCAACATGTTGACAAAAGTGTCCCTCTTGTCCTTGTGTGCTAAAATGTCCCCATACTATAAAACCACCAAAATACTGATAAACTAGGAAAAATCTGAAAAGAAAAATACGTTTATTTGCAAAAATCTGCTGATGCGGGAGGAATCTGAAGGTCAGCGATATGTTAGAGTCCCTTTTAATCAAAGCTGCTGTGCCTGTCGTTTAAAATGAAACCACAAACTGTGCTGAACTTGCATTATCCTGCACAGAAGAAAGGATGAGTTCTTCAGACCTGGCACAGATATCAGCAGATGTAACCTGAAGCTGAAGAGGAGAGTGGCAGCTCAATGCAGAGAGGCCTGAAAGTCAGGCTCTGTCAGTGAATTAGAATATATTTTATAAGTTATTTTATTCCAGTAACTCAAAGTACAAATTGAACATATTGCAGAGTTTAATTACAAACAGACTGATATTTTCAAGCCTTTATTTTTGTAGTTATGATGATTTAACCACAACCTTTATAATTTGACGCACATTTAAAACAGAAATGTCAGCTTCATAAAAAGAATGTTTAATACCTTCTTAAAGGTTGCTCTTTTCAGCAGGTTGTTTTAGTCCTTCAAATGAGTTGCATCAGAACGTAGGCTTTTCGTTTATTGAAAATGGACTATATACAAAGTCTTTCACAAGTTTCCAAGCCACTTTTTAAATAGTCACAAATAGACTAAAACCAAGAGTTAGTTTGATTTTGTTAAATCAGAGTAATATAACACCTCTTCAAAAAACACAGTGTCAGAAAAACACTTACCATTTTGCAATAAATATTTAATTTGAGGTTTATGTAAGAGACAAAGACAACATATTTCAATAACTGAAAATAACATGTATACACAAAAATCAGAAAATATTGTCATGCCTTTGTATTTGGCCTCCCTAAGTTGATATTATAGACAAGTTATGTCATATAATTTTGACTAAATTCAAAATTAGACTAAAATATTACATCACATGAATACTGATCTAAGCTTTTCTATTGTATCTCTGACTGCATGTTTGGGGTTATTGTTTGACAGGAAGGTGAACCTCCACCCTCTTCCACCATCTTTTTCAGCTCCTATCAGGTTTTCTTCTGGGATTGCCTTAATTTAGCTCCATCTACTTTCTCATGAACTCTGACTAAAACTCCTCTTTTCCTGTTGAAAAAAAGCTTGTCCACTGAATGATGCTGCAACCACCATGTTTTTACATAGTTGATGATGAGTGAAAAGAGCAAAGTGTAGTTTTAGTTCTGTGCTGCACATTGAGTTTTTTATACAGGTCAAAAGCTTCAAATTGGTCTCCTCTGACCAGAGCGCTCTTTGCCACGTGTTTGCTCTGTCCCCTGCATGACCTGTGGCAAACTGCAGCACTTCTGAAGGATTTTCCCACTTGTTTTGTCACTTCCGTAAAAAAAACCCATGACTTAGTGTGGATTCACACCAGCCCTGTTTAATCAAACTCTTGTTCATTTGTCCAGAAAGGACAAGGTGCGAGTGTGCAATCAAACTGATGAGGACCAAAAAAGCCTCTTTTCCCAAAGTCAAAAGAGAAATCCTAAAACACTAAGTTCTGACACCACTCCATTTATGTTTACATTTCATAATAAAAGAAGTGGCTCTCATGTCTTTTTCAGATGTTTTTGTGTCATTTTCTTTTGTTGTTCTTGGTGCAGCGCCACCGCAGGTCAGAAGGGGAAAATGTTTCTCTAAAGGTTTGGATCTTTTAACACAATGCTCTGTGAAAGCAAATATTTAACAAACGTTACAGTGTTGGTCCCCAGTTGAACCAAGTCTACTGGATTATCAGGTGTGAAAATATCCTTTTAGTTGGGTTAACAGATCTGAGTTCTGGGTCTCTGAAGTGCTTGTTGGCCTCTTCTTCTCTCTGTAACCAGCCTGAGTTTAACTGGACAGTGTGGAAGAGATCATGTCACAAAAGTACTATTCTCAATAAGTAGGTTTCTTACACAAGTGTCCCTGTCTCTTCAGCAGAGAAAAGTGATGATCACACAGTGAAAGTATATTTTAAACAATACAATATAAACCTATAAACCTAAAATTACAATTGGTTGTAACATATAGCGATAGATAGTTATTGGCACTATTATGTTATCAATTAAGATAATTACTGACATATAAAGTGTTTTTCTCAGAAATCCACTGCAGAAAAGACTTCCTATAATAAGCCATCTTATTCATGCATGCGTGCGTGTGTGATAAGCAGGATGCTTACACTTTACTCAGCAAATCACCTTTGGTACGTTTCAGACTCCAACTCTGACTTCGGACCCAGATACTTGCTACAAGTTGTGATGCAAACAATTAAAAAAAATTTCCACCCTAAAATCTACCAGGTCTCGGTAGGTTTCCAGTTATTTTCCCACTTTTAGATGGTGGATTGAAAAACCCTTGTATAAACTTCAAAACTACCTCATCCCTGGAGTTTCCTTACTGTATTGTTTGCTCTTCATTAAGTTGTTTATTGGTTAATGTTCTCTAAAGAACCTCTTGTTCCTCCACAGGACAGTTGGATTTATATACATTTATTTATTAGCAACAGCTGGTTTCCTTGGATTTTATTGGAGGATATCAGATTAAAGACACACATGACACACGTTTCAGATCCCTCTGCCCCTTCACAATTATGTGCTGCTTTCTGTTGATTTATTACACAAATCCACCTGAAATACATTAAATTTGTGTGTGTGTAATGTTACATAATGTGAAAAAGTGCAATATTTGAATATTGTTTCCAAGGTGCTGTACACTAGTGTAATATTCTGGTTTTCACAACATGCAAAAGGGAAATGAAAATATCAATAAAAGTAAATGGAGAACTGTGCAGGAATCACATTCATTATTTGTCCTGCAGTGGAGGTGATGGAGCCAAACATGCTGTATGAATCTGCTGCTTTATCTCTTTGTGTAATACAAAATTCAAGAAAAGTAAGTGATGGAGGTTGAAATATCCTTCTACAGATGTGTCTTAAAATATATTAATATAAAGAGGATTTTAAAGAAAATTTAGACAAGCCTGGTAAATAAATAAGAACAAGATTGAAGTGACTGGAAAAATGTTTAGTTAGATAGGTAAGCTTATTTGTTCCTGCCTCAAGGCAAATAATTAAATAAAAGTAAAGTAGCTAAAGCTTCTTGTCTCCATCAAATCCAAAGCAAGATGGCAAGGTTTTCAAATATTATTTTTAAAGTTTAGCACTGTTTTCCATCCTTTGGAAGATTGAGTCTCCAGTCACAGATAAAAAATGTTAAACAATGCCAACATTAATGGTCTGGTGAGTTTTAAAGCTTTTTAATTATACAATAACTTTAATTAAATTAAAGCACATTTTTTTTCTGCAGAAGAAATAGAAGTATTACAATATCTGGACAGTCTAAACTATTTCACATAAAACTTTCTTCAGAGTAACATTCCTTAGTTTTTTTGTCTGTGATTTGGTTCATATTGAAATGCAAATAAAAATACTATAAATTATTTTTGATTAAAGATAAAATTTAGTACACTGGAAGCCAAAAGCATCATTTTAGCCTAATATTATTTGCTTGGAAGTTCTCCATCAACATCAAATTAATTGACAATGTTTCCATGGTCAGAACAAGCAACAATACATTTTGTCATTTAGATACTAAACAGGTTGATTTCAGACTCTATAATTTACCAGTGGACCTGAAGGGAATAAATTATTTGGACTGTAGATCAGGAAGTAGTTTCTCTTGGCATTAATGAGAACCGGAACAGTCATATCAGGTCATGTACTCAAACTGGAAACTGGAAAATCTTTGTGGATGGGCATTCATGTGTGAAATTTCATGAATCTTTAATCCTCTTGTTGCTGCTCCTGTTAAAAGACTTTGGTGCCTCCTGACCCACTTCTCTTGTAGGGGGTATCTTATCAGATGTTCCACTTTATTATTACAAACAAAAGGACAATTAGCATATCGCTGCTGTTAAAAATAATTAGAAGAATCATCCCTGAGGGCTGATGTTGTCGAAGCTCCGAAAACACAACAAGGCTTGACTTTTTAATTGTTCACCGGTTGCAGTCTGGTAACGGTTTGACGACTAAATCATAAGAGATTCACCTTTCTAAGTTTGACAACATTCCCTTCAGTTCATTTAGCACTAGTTGATAAACTAATGTGAATGTGCAACAGTAAAATCCTGTGTGAAGCAGCTGTGATTGCAGCTTGAAGGTTTTTCAAACTAACTCTGCTACAGGTATGAAACTGCTAGACCTGACAGTGAAAACTGAGACATTTCTGCAGTTTTATCTCTAACATTTGTTGCCTTCACTCAATGTTAGAACACCTGATGCAATGTCAAAGCAGCCTCATGCAAAAACATGACACTTCAGTGTTTTTTACACAGGGACAGCCAGACTAAACGCCCGAGTAGCAGCATAGTGGGACCCAGAGATGTTCCCCGGTCTGTATGTAATTTTCAAGAGAGCTTTAACACGGCTGAATTTAACCTGCTTTAAATTTAATATGGGTCTGATACTATGGGGAGGGCAGAATAATACAAGCAACTAGAATGTGTGGTTATTCTCTGTAAAGGCTGTTTCCAAATGGCATCTTAGTTTTCTAGGTGGAAAAATGTTGAAAACCAGTGGAGAATAAGATTAATGCCAGGAGTGTTGTATGCATGTGGATGCAAGCGAATTGAGAATAAGAATTATTTATCTGAACTGCACTGTGAAGCTTTATAACAGAGGAGTTAACGGTGTCTGTGTGAATAAATCGACTCACCAACAGTTTGAATGATAAATGCTGCACCTCTCGCCATAATGCATCATTATTTTTTTATAAACACCACATGTATCTGGTGACATACTTTTCTTCAGTTAGCTGACTTTGTGAGTGTGTCTGTATGCTACAAGGGAGCAGTCCTGAATCAGTTCTTCAGTTAATAGAGAGCCTTTTCTTTACTATCAGGGTTTTACTTATTCACTTTGTGCTTCTCAGTTAACAGATCAAACTACTCAAGATGCAGTTTGTCTGCCTAATTCAGACTAATCTGCTCAATATCTTTTATATGGGGGCTGGGATTTATCATAACCACATTTATTTAAGCCAGCTATCTCCTTTTTTATTTTTGATTTGCATCTTTCTTAGTTTTTCTGTTTTACTGCTTTTACACTGAAATGATTTTCTTGTTCTTTTCTTTTTATTTTACATAATTTACATGTTGAGTGTTTTAATTTATTCCTTTTAGAAATAGAATGCCTGGCTTGAAGCTTCCAATGTTTCAAAATTAGGTCCCTTATGCCTTAGACTAAGTTTACAGTCTATGACAGAAGAATGCACATATAAATTTTGTATTATGTTTTAAAATGGAGATTCAGTTTTCAGCATGTAGTCAGAGGAGCTGCTAACAGCTCGCAATACCTGCAATTTAAATACATAATTTTATTTGAAATATGTTTTTGTTTTTTTAACTCCTGTTGATTTATATGACAGTCTGTGATTCATTAAATCTCTTCTATTAGATTTAAAGAAGGCCAAAGGAGTTTAAAACATGGAACTGCTTCGTCTATTTTCTATCATCATTCCACATCATTTATCCCAAAAGATGTTATCTGGTCAGGTTGACCAGAGGAATGTCTCTTTGAGAATTAAAACTGAGTACCCAGAGGAACTTGGACTTAATGCCTCTCCTTGAGTGAGAAAAACTAGTCGGCAATAACATGTCTGTGTTAATTAGTGGCCTCAGGAGATCATCACAGCACTGATCAAAGAGGAAAATATCAGACATGATTGTAGATGTTGTAGACTTCATTTGGCATGCTTCCTTCCCATACAGTTTACAAGTTGAAGGGATAGAAAGACAACAGTAAGTTCCATTTGCTCGATTGGCTACACATTTATGGCCACTGCTAAAGCTATCTATGAATCCACCAAGATATTGAGAGTTACCACATTGACCTTTGGTATTTGTAGGAGTAAGAGACAGTCATCGGTGAATAGCTAAAATCCATGAATACTTGAGAATGCTTATTATTTTAATCGATCAAACACCAAATATACCTTAAGATGCATTAATGCACTCGGCTGGAACCATCTAGCATAAGTACAGAAGTGAACGTCTACAGTCTTCCTTATCTTGTTCTTCATGGTACAGCCAATCAGATCAAAAGAAAATAAATAGTGCTCATGGATTAGCTGCTTTGCAAATATCAATAAATAGCATTTTAAGTAGCATTGCACCTTTCATCTCCCTAAGTTGCACTTTTTAAAAAATATTTTAGATATGCTGTTTAAAAATCCACATATTGGCAAATATTCTGCAAATAGTTTGGATTTATGTTCAACAAAAAGGTCAGACCAATGTCCAATGTATATTTAATTTCTTTCTGTGAATAATAAAGTATGCTTCAGCTGAACTTTGCCAACTCCTTGTTCAACAACAAAGTCAGCTGACACTGAAAAGGAGGACTGTATACTGCTAATCCATCCATCTTTGTTTTCTTTATCTGCTTGTTCATCTGAGATCAATGGGAGACTGGTGTGTCTTTACAGTGGTCACTGGGTAGAAACGTTAATACAACTGTGACAACCACGGACACAGTTGTCCACACACACACACACACCTAAGAGCAATATAAAAAGATTATTTAACTAATATTCAGATTTTTGGAGAAAGACCCGGTGAGAACCCAGACATGCAAATTTTAGGTCGTAATTTCTTTGCACATTTCATAATTATTGCTCTTTTATGCTTTTTAAAGGTCTGCAATCTAATTATGTAGATATTTTATTAGCAATAAATGCAAAAGTACAGATTTTACCTTAATCCCCATAAGGTAAAATCTTATGGGGATTTTACCTTATGGGGTAAAAATCCCCATAAGATTTTATGGAGAACTAACTCTCTCATATGACTGTAGGAAAACGCTAAAGCCAGGTGTCTGACATGAATGTTGGTCATAAACACAAATTCTCTTTGCTTGAGCAGACTTCATAGTAAAATGAGTGTTTGACACAAATTATATAGGGCAATGCATTGAGTCCTTCAGTGAACTGTGTGTAGAAACACAAATTTGCACAGAAACTCACAAAGTTGCCACCCTGTCAGGTTGAATTTAATCCTAACCTTAGCTACTGGGGTGAACTGGTAACCAAGGGCATCTCTCTTTGTTCATTCCTCCTGTCTCGACTCCGCTGTGTCTTCTTTCCATTCGTGACTCGGAAACACCCCCTCAGACCGCGGCGCTCATTAGACCAGCAGCAGGACCAGAATTCATTCATTTTCTCTCTCTCTCTCTTTCTCTACCACAACTGATTTGTAAAGCTTCAAGGAAACAGCAGAAGAAAGACATAAACACCCAGACAGAGTGAACCCACCACCTGAAGCTGCACACAATGCTCTGTTGTGATGACACCATGCCAAACAACCTTCAACTGTTGTTGCACAAAAAATGAGCTAATGCTGGGGTGCATCATCAAAAGATGTTAGTCATTACTAGAACATCTTAAATCGGAGCTTTGTAGCTCAAATCAAATGTCAAAGTGTAAATTCTTAGCTTGAGAAACATGAACCTGATGGATTACGTACTAATGATGAAAGTCACTTGTAGAAGGCATCCAGAGGGAATATTACCCAACTGTGCAGTTCCCTTAAGGAATGTTAAGTACTTTAGAAAGCGCCTGCTTTTAAGGTCTGCAACTTTAGTCTTTCAGGTTGGTCCCAGAGGTCTCATTAAATAAATTTCCAGCTGCAGTACACAAATGTTTTCAGCAAACAAAATCTAAAAAGTGTGAATTTCTCCATGTGCATAAGCAATTAAAATAAGGAATGGGGTCCACATTAAAAAAACGGTGTCTCAAAATATGGTGTCTGATTCCTACAAATTTTAATGTGAACCACTAACCTTCTCATAAAAAAACATGTTTATCTTCTTTTATGGCAGTTATAAAGGTGTATTTCTGCAACCAGAAAGCTAACAGCTGAAAACAAGAATGCTTGTGGCTTCCAGGCCAACCTGAGTTGATGTGCTATTAGATAAATGGGTTTCTTTGTGAGGACAAAACACAAAAATATACTTTGATTTGCATTTTTAATATGCGTCTTACTCTCAAAACAACATGAAGAAGAAGCAGCTGAAAAGCTTGTTACTAACTCATCTTATTCTCCCTAAGGAATCTCATATTTAACATTGTCCTAAACAAAGAGACTAGTTCTAAACCACTATTTTTATGTCTGACAACCAATCAACATCGGACCCCATTAGCATTAGCATTACATTATCTTTTAAACTTCAAGTCAATTTGGTATGTCTTTACCAGATTTGATCATGCAGAAAGACATTCTTGCCAGTTTCTCTCTCCAAAAGATCTCAGGCTCGATCAGACTGGGTCGAGTGTACCAGTGAATATTAAAGTTTAAGCCTTGCTTTGTTCTTAATATAATTTAGAGCTGGTTTTTGAGTAAGCCATTTTCAAAAACTAATATATTTCATCTAAAATACAGCTCTCGGTGTATCTTCGGAGTCTTTGTCTGACTAGAGTATCCTTATCAGCAGGTTTTCTGTGTTTTCTACTTGTCTTATGGCAAACTGTACATTATCTGCGCTCTTGGAGAACAAATGGTAAGAAAATGTATTTATTTTCTCCAGTATGTGACTGGTTTGCTTTGTGTGTTTCTACCTTGCAGATTCTATGAAGCTCTTACAAACTGCACACACCTGTTGGCAATGAACATGAACTGTTACTGGCCCAATCTAATAGTGGACGCGTTCTTCATCCAGGTCCACAAGCACTACTTCCATGACTGTGCAGTGTCTGGACGACAACTCAGGGACCCTCCAAACCGCATTTTGGGTCCTTTCATTGTGGTGCCCATCCTGATCACCCTGCTCATGACGGCCCTGGTGGTGTGGAGGAGCAAGCGCAGCGAGGGGATTGTTTAATAAAGGGAACAGTCAAGGGCTGGCGTTACAAGTCAAAACATGCTTTTTACCCCTGAGGTAACACCAGTGTCAGTGTTGAGGAAAGGGTTATGTTAGAAGGAAAAGATGAACTCCAGGCCATAAAAATAGGTTCCACTTCAATGGATCTGTGAAGACATTAAAGTCCATTACATTTTTGTTTCATCTTCAAAGATTGGAGTCATTTCTTGGGTTTACCGAGCACCTTTTGCTGCAATGTTCACTTGAATCTGCTCCAGAAAACAGACTGGTGATAGTATATTGTACATAAAACTATTTTGTTCTGTCAGCAAATGCTCTAAAGGCTGCGGGATGTGATTGTACAACTTTTGAAAAAGTGCTTTCAACAACAATCGAACAGACAATTTAAAGCTCTGACAGGAAACCCACAAATATCCTTGTCCTTACATGTATACATACACTGTACCTAAACTGTAGTATGTACAGCTTTGTGATTATTGTGTCATGATTTTGTTGCATTTAATGTATTTTAACTACACTACCAGTTCTCCTCAAATCAAGACAGAGAACAATGAGGCAGAAGCTCAGTTCAGGTAACGAGAAGCACGTTTTTGAAAAGATTGTCGAACTCCAGCTTACTTTTTAAGAACTTCCACATATATATATAGCCATGAAAATTACAATAGGTCAAACAGTGGGCAGATGGTATCGGAAAGCACAACTCCAGATGAAAAAAGACTAAAATCAGTGGGTAACTTTAAGTTAGCCAAAGCACAACGCTCCTGAGCATCGTCATTGCCCAAAGCACAGTTTGTGAATCATGAACCTTGGGTTTCTATTGATTTGTGATCTCTCAGTGTAGTAGAGTGTGCCGCGTGAACTTGTCCTTCATTGATATTTTCAAATGCTCTTTTTCCTTTATAAATTCATTGACCTGTAACCTGCCTGTCAGCAAAACACACTTTGAGATACTCCCACAGTTTGTACTTTGTGCCAAAACCTCGTGAAGAAAAGAGAGAGCCATGTTTGTTATGAAACAAATATATATAACGTATTCTGTTGGAATGACTATCACTGATCGATTCTGAAATCTGTGATTGTGAAAAGATTTTCAATAAAATGTCTGAATAATGTGTTGAATACACACACCACAGATTCTCTGCTCTGATACAATTACAGAAGGGGTTTAGCGTTTGCAGTTTTTGTTATGAATCTTGAATTCAAATCATTTTGTGACTCAGCAATGATGCACCTCAGAGGCCAGGAAGTTGCTAAAACTTAATGATGGGGCTCCAAATTTATGATATTTCTTTTAGGATTGCAGAGAAAAATCTTTTTCTATGCACCAGAAATTCCTTTTACTCCTCAAAGATTTCCAGGATAGTTCAAGGCAAACCTGACAAATTAAAAGAGGAAATCCGCTGCAGTTAGTATCTTGTGTTTAAATGTATCAGTCTTAACATTTAAGATTATTTTTAAGTTAACCATGCAATGTTTACAACAGGAGTTCAACAAAATTTGATGAATCCATCCACTCATTCATCCTTCACTTATGGAAAATTGGCATGAAAAATGTGTGGAGACTTTCACATGTTTTCTAAGCAAAAATATTTTCACAAGGTTTACATTTAATGTTTACCCAAAAAAGTGGTAATTGCTACATTTTGCAATTAGACTTTAGTACTTTTAGTTAAAAACACAGCAGTAAAGTGAAATTAGATTTTAGGAAAGAAGGTAATGGTGAGGCTAGTATGATGCCTAAATTGTTGGCAGAGATTATTTAGTAAATCAACTATCTATGCTGAGGGGGGGTTTTTTCTAAATGATTTCTTTCTCCTGACGGGCTCCAGCAAGACTTTAATTTTCCAACTCGCTCCACTTTGGTGCTTTGACTGGAACTGGCGCACAAACTGGTGAAGATCATTCTATCACCTGCCAAGCATTTCCTTTTTTATAAATAGCATAAACCCACTTCCAGAATAGTTTTGTGAACCAAACTAAAACCACAAAGATCTCCTACCCCTAACCTCAAGATTTGCACTGTTAGGTAAAGGTAATCTTTGAGCCTTCCAGAAATGAAACTAGAATCAGAAAATCAACAGATATTCCACTGGCTGTTATCTTAAGTGTTTGAAAAGCACTTGTTACACACTGCCTTTACACAGAAAAACGAAGCAGAGACCACTTGAGTTCTTGCTAAAGATATTTTTATCCCTTATGTCTAAACAAAATCTCTTAGATACCAGGAAAAACATCACCAAACATGTGGGCTCTTGTGGGCCATGTGGCTCCTATATTTAAGGTAGACAGGAGCAAACACTGAAAGTGAAGAACCGGTGTTACCCAGACAGAAGCAATGGTCAGTCTGTGCAGTCATTAAATAACTCATTATCAAACTCAATGAATGGGAAGAAATCAGAAAGATTAAGAATGAATATTGCATTGATAGTTTAATCTTTGTTTGAAAAGATTTCTATAATGCTGGAAATCATCTCAGTTTGAGGTCAGAGAGAGTTCAGGAGTTATTTCTCAGACTCAACCAACAAATGTAAAATTTCAAGTTGCAGTTTTTCTAAGTTGGAGGGCAAGTTGCATTAAACTCTGTAAAACTGGATGATTGAAACTGTGTGGGATACATTTCTATATGTATTTTCCCCTTATATTTATAATGCATATGTATAGTTCTCTATCATAAATGTCAGTCAGTATAATAGAAAATTATATGCATATACACAAACTCAATTACTACTCCTATCTTTGGCACAAATGCAAACAGAACCATCTGCAGTTACTTGCATTCAAATGCATCGTTCTCCATTTACATACAACACGACATGGAAACGTCAATAAATACAGTCAGATTATTTAGAGGGGTTTCAGTAGCCCTGTGTGTAGAGACAATGAAGATTATCGCAAAGGAAAACTGGAAGATGAAATGTCCCACAATTCAAGTGGGATTAAGCTGTAAGAACACGATAAAGTCTGAGTCTGCTATTTTCAGTATAAATCTCTCAGTCTGTCTAAATTTACACTAACTGATCTCCTTAGTTACTAAATACAAAGAGCAATAATGTTACATTTTGTGGTGTAAAATAAATACTTAATTTTTTTAAGCAAAAATGATAAACATGTTTTACATTATCAGTTTTGTTAAATTCAAGCTAACTAGCTGGTTCTCTTCAAAAGCAAAAGTTTTACTACCAAATAGCGTTTAAGTATTTGCAAAATGTATTAATTTAACAACTGAATTATTTTTGTTCAGGCATACTTCCTAAATCCTATGTGAGCTAAATCAGCTGAACTGTCCTTGTTACTTTTCACATACAGATTTTTGTCTGACTTTTCCTATTTGTACAATTCCTGACAATATAATGCAATGCAAGACCAAAAGGTTATACTAAAATGGAAGTAATGATTAAACGTGTTGTGGATTTTACATTTTGTTGACCCTTCTATCCCACAATGCACCTTACCAGTGGATTCTTTGTCGGGATAATAATGACTTAGAGGTGTAGCTTGCTTTATATTTATATTGAACCTGAAATATAAAACCCAAAATAAACTACCTAAGCTAAGAACATATAAAAAACAAATACCAATACTGTTTAATTCAAAACCTTCTTTCAGCCAGAGTTCATCCAGCAAATAGCTGTGCAGAGACAATAAGCTAGAGGAAGAAAAAGTGGAAGAGCGATGTCTGACGTCAGGACCTGCTCCAATCCTCCTACTCCTGTTGTCTCCTCATGTAGAAAACAGACAACATAATGTTATCCACAGATGTCTGTTGCTAATGTTAGTCCATGTCATTTCCAATACTCAGAAGGCTGCTCCACTTTCTCCCATGTGGCTCTGGTGTATTTATGTCTCTTTCGGTGTCCCAGAAGACCCTCGAGAAACATTTAAATCCACCAGCAGGCAGCCTAGGAAATAATACCCTAACAACAAGGGCA
This sequence comes from Gambusia affinis, assembly GCF_019740435.1. Classification (NCBI taxonomy): domain Eukaryota; kingdom Metazoa; phylum Chordata; class Actinopteri; order Cyprinodontiformes; family Poeciliidae; genus Gambusia; species Gambusia affinis. The sequence goes on from NC_057878.1 coordinate 24,335,358, forward strand.
AATCTAGTAAATTAAGTGACAGAGACCTTTATATCACTCCATTAAAACCAAGAAAGCTTGTTTTGCTGCGAATCTAATGTCATATATTTATTCATGAATTATCAGGTACGCAGCTGGAAAAAATGAAAAAATAGTAAAAATAAACTACCAAGCATGTAAATAGATTTGCATATGTCAAGGTGTGCATCCCCTGTTTACCTTCTGATCATCATCATCATCATAGCTAGCAGCTACATCAGACCAGTCTCACACTCCACTCTCTGAAGCTTTACAGTCGTCTGTCTCTAGAGACAGCGGCGGGGAGGGAAAAGATGGAGAATGTCAAGGAAAGAGCGCTGGTGGGTGGAAGGAAAGAAAAGGGAAGGATGTATAAGGAAAAAAATGGGAGCTCCATGTTGGGAGGAAGCACCAGAAGCCTAATTAAGTGAAAGATGAAATTGTACTAAAAACAAGAAAACCCCAAGACAAATATGACAGCACAACCCATCAGATGTATTTACTCCTTCCGGATAATCATGGATGAGATATAAGGGATGGATTGGTTTATAAAGGAGCACAGCTGTACATTTTCCCTCATGAAGAACTATTTTAAAATGTGACAGCAAGTGACCCGGTCAGATGACTGAGCTGGAAGCAGGGAATACACTTCAATCAGCAAGTAGTGAAATAAGGAACCACCTGGATTTAACTAAACAAAATAAACTCTCCCAATGGGAAATACGATAATATTTAACATATTTTAGCTTGTAATAACCCTTTAAGCCTTTTTAATACCTACATAAATAACTAGTGATTTTGGAATTTCTTGTGTGTACATCTCAAGTGTACATTCTCTTTGTATTTAGAAAAATTACATTTAAACTGCATTGCTAGGGCCACATAATGTTCCTAACCGTAATTATTTCTCCAAGGAGAAAAAATACTCAGAGTTAAGGCTTGGTAATTTCTTTGTGCTATGTGGATGAAAAAAATTTAAAAGACTCTTAACTTGGTTTTAGTTCAGGGATCATTTTTGAAAAATAATCACTGAAAAATAATCGCTGCTGATTACAGAAAACCTGCATTAGCTGCAGGTTTTCTGTAAGATGTGATAGCTTCAAATCCAACAGAAAATGATGTCATTTGAGTCACAAATGTCAAAGAATGCAAAGTGTCAAAGTGCTATTTACATATGCATACCATATATTGACCCAAAACATTAAACTTTCTAGTATTACATCATCTAATTATCACAAAAAAATAGATACAATTTTTGGTTGAGAGCTTTAGATCACCATTCAGAGCCAAACAACTGAAAAATTGCTGATTTTTGTCACTTTGCTAATCAATTGCTGCATCAGAAGTTTCCACTGATAGTTGTCTTTGAATGGAAAACTATCAGTGGAATTATGTAATGTTTCCACTCTTACATAGTTCTAGCAGCGGAGCAGCAGAGCCTTTTATTGGAACTAAACATCTGCGTAGCCAAGAGACAATAGCCTATTAGCAAGGTTAATGGGATGGAAAACGCCTTCAGTTTGACAGGAAACATGCATATTGGACTCCAGAGCATTTGAAAAGGGTATTTTTCTCTGATGAGCCATGACTTAGCCTGTTTGAAATTTAATGAGTGCATCATGATAATGCAAATGGCAGAAAAAGTGAGGCTGCCATCAAACCGAATGTTTGCCAGAGAAGCCTGTGGAGGCACTGTTGTGATATGGGGTTGCGTAGGTGGGACAGGTCAGTGTTAGGAAATGTTATCTTTCCAAAATTGTTTGGTCAGCTTATCATGATGCGTCTCTATCACAGAAAATGATGAAGGAAGGTTTCTAAATCTCTCATTAAGACTGAGCATGATGCAGCATCCTCTGTACCTTGTCGCATTCTCCTTCTGTTGTGTTGTTAAAAAATGAGAATAGTGACAAAAGCCAGAGCAGTAACACGTTTACCCCCTATTGAATTATATATTCTCCTAGTTGATGTGAACACCTGCTTCTGCAGAAACCCACTGAGATTTATTTGCCTATTAAAGCCAATTAGCATGGGAGCTATGCCTGAAAACTGAGGAGCTGCTTATGAGGTTATTCGTGTAGGATGCAGTTGACAGCAAACTCTCAGTGGAAACAACGTGGGCTCTTGAGAAGAATTGCAGACAAGGGAGATGTTTACAGAGTTTAAAAAACTCAGCTCTTCCATGAACAGTTTTACATTTCGTGCAGTGTGCGAATGCAGACATTTTGAAATTATTAGAGGTAAAATAAGGCATCAATGTGTGTAACCACACCACTCACTAATTGATCTGTGAAGAAAGACATGTTATTTGTGGCTGATCATTTAAAACAGAAAAAATAAGCAGACCTACACAGGAAAATTAGGCTGCATCACTGTTGCAAGGGAAAGTGAGTTCACCTAAATAGTGTGGATTTTTTAAATATCACAGCCTGACAGCTGACAGGTCTGTTTTAGCAAGACGTGAAGCTAAGCTGGTGCACAGAAAGATGCTGGGTATGAGCTGGCTTCACTATAATGCTCATGTTTAGTGCATAATACTATTGTGGGTGGGCATCACGAGATATTAAATATGACAAAAGTTGTGCAAAGGTTTGTATATTTGTATGCATAAAACTAAACAGTATGCATTTTATCTACAAAATGTTAATGTTTTCACTATCTGGTCTTCTATCTCAGTCTAAAGCAAGCTGATTTGCATTAAAACATGGATGACTGGTAGTGCAGTTTGTGCACATCAGTGATCAGGACTGCATTGTTTATCAGCCTTTATTGTTGCTCTGCTTCAACAAAGCAGAAAAGATGGAGGCTTATTTAATTACACCATTTCTGTGTAAGTTGGCATGACTAAATGTATTATTGTTTGCAGTCTTCCAAGTTAATCTCGCAACACACTGAAATGCCTCCCACAGCTGGAAACAGTGTGGGCAGCTTCTGAAGCAGAACAAATGAAATAGCGAGGCACTTTACTCTTAGGCGCAGTGAGAGGCGTGCACGCAACACCAGAGTCGACGTGCTTCTGTTCATTGACTGGGACAAACACTTGGACGGACGTGGATGTCTGACACGCCTGAATATGGACATGCAAAGACATTTACAGATGAAGCTTCAAAACACTGTGTTTCATCGCTTTTATTTGTTCAAGTAAATAAATTCAGCTACTGCGTGTGTGTGTGTGTGTGTGTAGACTGTTGGTGAGAAATCTGACAGCATGAAATTATGATCAGCAACAAATAGAAGGGTGTAAGTTTGATTTCACCAAAAGCAATCTCCGCTTTTATTGATCATCTGTCAGACTGACAGACTAAGGAATTCCGAAGTGGAAAAAAACAACAAATGCTGTAAAAAATATTTGTAAACACTCACAGCAACACTTTTTACTCAGCAGCATCTACTATAACAATTATCAGAGGAGGGGGGAGTACAAAGTTATTTACTTTCATTTTATATGCATCAAAAATATAGAATAAAAGAAAGTTGCCCTTTTTTGTTAAGAAAAAAGTATGAAGCTGAATACATGGCAGTTCTTGAAGAAAACTTGTTTCAACACTTACTTTGATCCCGAGGACAACCAGCAAGACAACGACTATTAAAACATGGCCAGAAAGTTTCAGATTAAGATATTTGTTACAAATGGCCCAGTCAAAGTCCAAGTCTAAATCAAATTAAAAATGTGTGGTAAGACTTGCAAGCTTTCAAAAATAACCAATGTTGTTATAAGTATGGGGAAGAAAATTCCCTTGAGAAGGAACTGAATATGGTTACATTTTCATATTTTTATTCATAAAAACAAAAAATGTTGAAAATCATTTATTATATCCTTCTACTTCACTATTACGTGCTACTTTGTGTTAGTTTTTAACATAAAATCCTAATAAATTGATTGGAGTTTAGCTGCCATCACTAACGGCATAGCGAGATGGATTCGGAGATGTTGCCATGGAGATCATAAACAAAAACTCTTTTTTCTGGTGGACACAGCTGTAAAAATCCAACCTGTCTTCCCATTGTTGAACAAAAGCAGGACAAATAAATAGTGATGACGTTTTATACTGGGCTAATGGCTCTGACTCCATGTGCACCGCATTCCGTGCCTCTTCACTCGGACAATTTCGACATTCACACCAACCCTTTACACAAAAAGCTAACCACCATGCTCTGTACGTCATCGAATGCCATTCTTATCATCAGCCAAACCTTACAAACACTTCAAACACTTCTCCCTGTACTTCCACAGTACAGGGAGCCAAGATTTACACGAGCTTTCCCAGAGCAAGACTTACAGAGACTTCTCTTAATGATGACTGGCATGTTGGGCATGTTACAAATCTTGATCTGACTGAGAATTTTCGTCATTTATTCTCCCTAATAGAAAACCACAGGTTATTGCCCTGAGGTAATACTCTGGCTGCCCAGGCTTAAAATTTATGAGCACAAAGTGAAATCAAACAGAAAGTCTATGGGGATCCAATTGTTTTTTAACACACTACTGGGGACTGAATTACCACTTTGTATTGGAGTAGGGAAACAAAGCGAGGTGAAAATAAGTGAGTGAGAGACTGAAAGAAGTAGACTGATGTTGAACATAATCGCCAATGGCATTATTGTTCTCTCAATTAATTTATTGAAAGGCCAAAGATATTTTTTTGTCCACATATCTAAAACAAAAATCAAGTTCTAAAATTTTACCTGGAGGCCAAAGAAGCGATAAAAACAATGGAGCATTGTCGTCAGCGTAGTTTAAAGGGGTCCTATGATGCAAAATTCATATTTTGTATATTTTTATACATGATCCATCCAGGTCTCTACTACTTAGTGCTTAAGAAATCTCTTCAACCATTTTTTGGTAATAAATTAATGTTTTTTTCGAAAACTGTGTCGTTACCTAGCAACCGCAGCCTTGTTACCAAGTTACTAGTATGTTTGGTCACCTGATTTTACCACTGCACAATGGCTGCTGGGAAAGATAAGTGTTATATTGTAAACTTACCATCGAGAAACACAACCAACAAGAATGCTGCATTCTTGTTGGTTGTGCAGGAGGCTTCACTTCTGCTTTTCAAAGATGTATAGTTATATAATTGCATATCTGTTTCCAGTCATTTTCATGTAAGCATTGAGTTGGGGCCCAGCTCATTCTGAAAGGAGCTATAAATTGGCCTGACCAGATTGAAATCTCATTATCAAAGAATGATATTGTGCAAAAAATGCAATGAACATGTTTTGTTTTGCTCATAGATCTATCCTAATCTGTTTAAGGAAGCATAATAAGTCACCTTTAAGAGCTCAGCAGGTAATGGATCAACAGTTCAAACTGTAGACAGCTCATCCTCAATTTAACCAGCAAAAAGAAGCTACCCTCCACAAACTCCACACTGCACTCATCCATGATGGGAAATAAACAGACATCATTTATGCCATCAGCAATATTATTGGTGCTCTTTTTCCATTTGATTTCCTCAGACGATAGTGAGAATATGACTCACTATCTTATGTGAGTCATATTCTCACTATATGACCCGTCATTTTTTATCACATGAGTCATGTGATAAAAAAGAGAGTAAGTTATTCATTCTGACAAATGATCTGAAAGAATGAAAATGCAGAAAGGGAATGCACTCGTGTAGGGAACGCTATTCACCAGATCAAGAAAACCTGCACATACAGGAAGCAGCGATTATTAACTCCACCGGCTCAGCTGCTGTTAAAAGTTTTCTGAAATGAAATCTACTTCTGTTCAGTCTGACTCTTCGTGTAAAAATCCCCCAAAACACTCAACACTCTAGCCTCTGACAAAATACATTTTCAGCTTCTCTGCTGCTAACTATCTCTGTAAGTCAATATCTTTGATATAACCTGTACCCTTTAAATTGTTCACTGGTCAAAATATTGCCCCAAGTTACAAAAGTGCTGGCTTCAGCCAATTTCTGTGATAAATGACCCTTCATCATTTAGGCTGATTAAGCTCCTTGTATGTGTGGCAGTCAGGTGTGCCGTCCACAGGGATTTCTTTAGCTTCTTGTTATTTTTCTTCCTCACCTCGTCTCTGGGCTTTCTGAAAGGTGAGGGGAAAAGGCACTGCTGGATAATTGAAGCTGTTTTGCAAGAGCTTATTGGAGATTGTATTCGCGCTCAACAATGCTTGTTGGGGGCAGAAAATGGAAAGAAATAGGATTTATAGCACCAACCCATCTCGTTACCCGGTTGATGCTGTCAGCTGTCACTGCAGGCCCAGGATAATGCAATATGCAGTACCCACAGGGCAAGTGTACAGTGTGATTGTGGATCCTCCAAGGGTTGGTGCAGTGTGTGACTGACAGACATCTGCACTGTCTGCAGTTCTCTCTCAACCAAGTCAAATTGTACGAATCGCTGACAGTAGGGAGATACAGTCAATTATTGTGGGTACAAATAGGACAGAGTGCCTAAACGGGCCTCACTACCACTTTATGGAATGAAGAGTACAGTTTTTCAAGTCCTTTATGACAATAGTGTAGCTTATAGATGTAATTACCGTAGTATTAAAACAATCTCTTATTGTTTAAATTTAGTGAGCTTTTTGCATGGTACTTTGTGTCTAGCACCAACAACTCTATGGCACATTCAACGTAGCTTAAATCACCTATTACCCATCTTTAGGCTTGGTTTGAACTTTAGCAAGTTTAAGCAACTGAACATGTGTACATTGCAAAGCTGCTAATGAATGTAAATCCATTAGCTTTGTAGCTCAACCTCATCAAACCATCCAATAATGTAGGAAATCCAGAAGAAAAAATGACTGTACGCCACCAAATTACAGTAAAAGATGTGGCAGTGCTGGTTGGTGAAAGAGAAAAGCAGGCTGATAGTTTCTCATGTTGTAGCTTCAATTGATAGAGGATAACTTCAAAATATACAGATTTTTTTTTTTTTTAAAAGGTATTAAATTCTGAAGAGAAAACTTTTAAGTTATCAAAAGCTAGTTGCTGATATTTTCTTTTTGAGCGAAAGAATAAAAAGGGATATTTGCCCTCTCTCCCCACTAGCCCACAAATCCACTAGGAAAAAGTAATGACATTAAAGAGAAAACATTGAAACTGCATGATAAAATAAAACCACAAGACACCAAAAAATGAATGTTGAGGCCAATTTTGAAAGATAGTTTTGCACCTAATGTCTATTACTATAGCCTTAAGACATTCTTCAGAGCAACCATTTTCACAGCTGCTTTTAACTGACCGTTATTTGTCTTGCAGAAGGGTTTTTCATTTCAGCTGAACCCAGTGCGATCATTGCATTTACTTTCACCAGTGGGGAAAAAAGAAGTTAAAATCCTGGAGCAGAATGATAAAGAAGAGAAGGAAGAAATCATGCTGGCAAGTCACATCATATTCACGTCACACTGTGACCGTCTAAATGTTTGTGCAAATATGTATATTGTACTCAGAACAGAAAAAGACTGCTGGTTGAAGCTGGTAAAAGAACATCATTTCTCAAAAGGAGGAGTCTATGATATGAGCTGAAAGGCCACTCACAGGAAGAGGTCATGACTGCAAAAGCAATGTAAAAAGTCAAACCACAGCCAAAAAAATTGTTTTTGACAGTAAAAATGTACCAAAAAATTTTTTATATTTAACAGAAAAACATTGATGACAAATATTTAACCCCTATTATTACGTAAATGTAGCTTTGGCAACTATCCCAGCTGTGGATGGATCTAAATCAGGCTGCACATCTGGATGTAGAAGCTCCATTCATCCTGCTAAGCTGTTCAAGCTGCAAAGAGATCAGCTGTGAACAGAATCTTTCAAGTCTGTGGGATTGAGTTCTGGGCTTTGATTAGGCCACTCCAGAACATCAACCTTGTTGTCTCCAAGCCATTTCTCTGTAGCTTTAGAGGAATGCTTCAGGAGGTTTTCTTACTTGTACTGTAAATAAATAAATTTAGTACCAGTACCACTTGGCTGGTCCTCTGTTGAATTAGGGGAGTCACTTTATAAGGCGAGAATATTTATGCAATCACTTTTATGTAAAATACATATAGTGTAACTGAATTATGTTGAAATCAGTTTCCACTTTGATATTAAAGAGGGTTTTTTTTTATTTTTTTGTTCTAAAAATAAACACTTTGCTGCTCATGATTGATTTGTAAAAGCAGTAAAAAGGTTAAAACATCCAAGTTTGTTTTTAAAGAAATGGTAAACCTAAAAGACCTTTTACCCGTTTCAAACTCAGTTGCAAAGCCAATTTTGAGTAAACAGAATAAAATGATTCATTTAAGCTCTTCTTTTGGTTTGTTGTTAAGATAAATGTGAAAAATGCATAAAAGTGAAATTCTCCATTATCAAATGCTGCCTTGCTTTACACATTCTCCTATGTAAAGGAGAATATGTAGCTAGCACAGGTTGTTTCTGTGGATTTTTTCTTTTAAAATAAATAAAAAAGCAGTATTTGTTTCTTTTTGCAATGCTACCAAACCCATATCAACCCCACAAATGGTTTGTATTAACTGTAAAAATTAGAACATTTTCCTTCCTAAATTAAAGTGAAATAGCCCATATTTGATGTCTCTAACATATTAATGTAATTAATTTATTATAAACCTCTAAGTGTAAAGAGGTTGATTCTTTTAGAATTGTCCATTTTGACCGGTTATCAAAGAAGAATCTGAATACAAGTTGTAAACATTTCATTTCAATCCCAGACCTGGTCATTCAAATTCTTGCCTCCAGGTTGTCCAAAGGATCATCTGAACTCTACCAAGTTCATGTTTTTCCAACTTTTTATCAACTGCTAATAGTTTTACACCAAATATTTTAGCTATAAGATATCAAGTAAGGTGATGTAGCTTCAGTTCCATTGCTTCTTAATTAAATCAAGAAAAACTGGAATAAAAACCAAACAGGTAAAATTCCATCACCATTTATTTCTCATGGGTGCAAAAATTAAATCTGAACCAGTCATTTAAAGTCCTCATGATTTCACTTAAAACCTGATAGCATTTAAGTACAAAGCCAACTTTTCCAGTGAGATGTCAAAGCACTTTTGGATTGCACTGTTAGTTTGTAATAAGCTTCTCATACACGCCGTGATACGAAGATACGAAGGTGTAAAGAGCTCCGATGAAAAAGGGGATGAATTAAATTTTAAAAAAGAAAGAAAGATACATGTGGCTTTTTGCTTTTTATGGCAGTATTTTATGTATCTGGAGATGAAAACACTCAAATTATCTCTATGAGATGTTTTGTGTGTGTAACCTGTTGGAGAACTGTGCAAAGATTTTAAACCACCCCCAATTTCTGTAAATTATTAGTAAATATGGTAATAAAGTCAACAAAGTCGAAAGAAAAAGACATGGAGAACTTGGAAGCAATGTATAAAGAGATTAGAGGTGATTTAAATGCTGAGCACAGAACAACACAAACATGCTCTGAGAACGGAAACAAAACGTGATCATTCACATGCTGTCTGATGAGGAACCTTCACGTGTGAGTGTGTATGCTCACCCTCTACGACGACATATGACGCATGTTTTTTTTTTGTTTTTTTTTGCATGTGTGAACATTTGTGGACTCCCATGCACTTTCTCATAAGCAACACAAACAATGCAGGCACTGAAACAGAGAGCTGATAGTAACAGATATTTGTTCTTTTCTCAGCTTGTATTTAAAAACAGCTAAGTGTGACTTCTGGTCTTTTTCGGTGAAACATCATGTGAGACTCCAAGTTGTGTTTTTCCTGCCACGGCTTGTTCCCAACAGGCTCGTGTTCACCTTAGCGAGGAGCTGGCGCCAACTCAGACATTGTTGCTGCTGTAACAATCAACTTATTAGCATAATTAAAGCATATATTTTGTTTGCTACTCCTTCCTTTGAAGCATTCATAATTCTGTTTTGTTTTTACTATTTTTTTTTATTATTTCTGCAGTGTGAAGTTTATTGCAGGGGTTGCAGTGTCATATAGAGGTGGAGGGGAGTAGTAAGAGTCAAAGAGTCTGCTGCTGTTTCACACGTGGAGGAGTCGGCCAGATAAGCAGAGGCAAGGTAGAGCAGTTTGGTTGTTTGTCGAACGGCTGCTGGGGGAAGCCGATGCATCTATCATCTGGCGTAGTGCTTGATGTAATCTTGAACCTTACTTCGAAAATCCTCCTGAGTGGAAAAGATGGGAGAGGAAACAAGAGGGAAAGATAAGATGAGCATTATGGAGGAGTGAACACTATTGAGACGCTTCCTAAAGCTGTATGTGCAAAAAAAAAAAAAAAACTATTGATGACCTTTAAAATCCGTCACATTCACCTCAAGGCAATCTATTTTGATTTTATGTGAAGCACAAACAGAAGTAGCACATAACTGAAACGTGAAAGCAAGGAAAGCAAAACCAGGTCATTTTTACAAACACAAGTAAATAAATTGCGACTTTGTCTTCTACTTCTCAATCATTTACTGCTTTTTATTAGTTTCTCATAGAACGCACATTAATGTCTGTGGTTCTAATGTGAAAGCATGTTATAAGATTTGTTTCTGACAAAATGGTCAGTGGGTATGAACACTTAAAAGACATCGTTTATGGCAGCACATACACAGTAAGCTACTGGATATCCATAAACAAAGCAAAAGCAACCAAATGTACAATTACCAGGATAACCAGGGGTGATGTGACTCATAATGAAGTCACAAATTCGTCATATGTATATAAATATATCCTTCTTCAGTGTCACCATACATTTAGTGAGTCATATTTCTTCAGTGAGAAGACATTAAGACTGTGCAGAAAAGCATTTTTTCAAAGAAAAAAGCCATAAAAAACAGCTCACTTCGGGTACATGACATTTTTCTGCAGCAGTACATTAAATATGAATTATTTCTGTGGAAATTTACTCACTTTCTCCACATTCCCCAAAATGTGAAACCAAATATGTCCTTCCTGAATCTGAATGTACGACTTATGTGACCTTTGTTAATTCATTGGCTGGGCTACAGACTGCCTAAGGCATAAAATAATATATTTATGATCCTATTGCCATCCAGGGATTCAACAGAACTAAACTAAGTAATCCCAGGGGAAGGCGATGGGTGAGTTTTGTTTTCCTTTGTGAGGTCAGTCTCAGAGTCTAATGACCAGGGACTGAATAACATGAAGTAGGACTCCTATGTAAAGATGAAGAAAATGCCAACCACTTTGACAAGTCAAGACAATTGATAATAATGGTTTGTTTTGTAATTAAATCGAGTGATGCTTCACCAGCAGTCAGTCGGCTGATGAAGCTTGTACATTAGGAAGACCAAAGAGATTATTGTCAACTTCTTCACAGCATCCCATTGACCTGGTGCTGTGGAGACAATGAGCAAAACCACACCACTGGCCAAGAAAGATCAAACACACCTAGAGTGAAGCTTCTCATTTACTCTTTCCAAACTGCTTAAATCGTCTGTCATAGATATGGAGGAGTGATGAAAATTGTGACACCTAGCTCTGGTCAAACTATTTCAACATTGGTCTTCTGACCTATGTTGTGAGGCGAAATGGTGTGAGATTGATCAGAAGTTTTTGACAAATTTTATATGGAAATGTGCTTGGACAGTAATGTTGATATTTCACTTCAGCTAGTCCATTCCCAATATCTGAATTTTGTATCCATAGGAGAAATTAATAATTTTAAGGAACGTTTATCTGCCATGGTTAGGAATTACGTACATTGGGATGCACAATATATTGGCATCAACATCGGTATCGACCAATATTAGTCATTTCTTAACATATTGGTATCAGTCCGATAAATGAAACAGGACTGATATGAACAACCATTATTTATTTGCATCTGTTTTTTTTCCCATAAGGTGACAAAACTGTAGTGAAATATACATATCAGTAAATATCGGTTAAGGGGGGCGTGCTGTGGTGGCGCAGGGGGTTAGGACGCCCCACGTTTAGAGGCCTTAGTCCTCAACGTGGACGTCATGTGTTTGACTCCCGGTCCCCCTTCCTCCCGCCCTCCTTCTTATTTGCCTTCTGTCGCAAAAATACAAGCCACTAGCACCGCAAAAAACTCTCCAGAGAAAAAAAATGGGGAAAAAAAAAATATATATATATATATCGGTTAAGGGCAATAGCAGCAATATTAACATTGGATATCAATATTGGCCCAAATTTTCATCTTGGTACATCCCAATTTCTACAGTTCTTAACTGATTACCTACTATAATAATTTAATTTATTCATCAGGTTGTGAGGAAGCTGAGCACTGCCTTCTTCCGCTGATCTCTGCATTGACAAAGGGAATGATGATATTTGCCATGTGTCTTCTGAACTGCTGTTCAGAGTGAAGGTCATTGTGGCAGCATCCCTGAGCCTCAGCTGACTGCATAGAGACAACTAAATTATTTTGTTGTTGTCCCATTCGAGCTACTGTGCGCCATGTAAAATCACAGTTTTTCAAGGTGACATATTGAATACTCTGTAGTAATTTTGCAAGCATAGAAGTACTTCAGTTTTTCTGGTTTTTATTATCACCATCACTGAACAACCGTTCAACGGATAAAACTGTGACAGAGCAGAATTCATGCTAGCAGCAGAATTTTCCTTGATCACATTCCTGCCAATCATGTTTACCATCTCTTTCTAACTCACTCTCTTTTAACTTGATCATACCTTTTTGATATGTATTTCATCTTTTCAGCCACGCATACAATCCAACCATTGTGTCAATCCGTTTCTATAGTTCTTTTGACCCATACCTCCCGGGTAAATCTGCTCTCAAGGGAGCTATTTGCATGAACACTTTGCCTTGCTCTGTTTTGACATTTTGCTGCCTATCTCTCCTCACACAACAGCTTGTTGTTTTCTAGAGACTTTATTGGCTTTGGTTGCTTGTTTCTACATCCCCTCAGCCAAATATTTGGTGAAACCTCACAGAGTGCCTTGCAGTCCGTGCACACGTCATCCTGGATTTGGATCAAAGACTAGAGACTGTTAATTTGAACTACAACAGCTCTCTTGTTAAAGTGCAACGTTTTATGCAGAACATAGAAAGACGGACAAAGCCAAACTAAACTGTTCATTCAGCTGAAGGCAACATATAAGAAATGAACCACTCTAAATGGGATCACTTGGCAAACACTATCAAAGCACAGATATGGTTTAAGGAAGTTAATTAACTTCAACAACAGCCATGACATCATGACCAAGGCAATTTCATATTTAATAGTATTTTTGGTCACTTTCGCTACATTTAATTGAGAAACGAGTGAATCTGGGGTTTGAATCTTGTGTTTATGATTAACTGCTTTAAACAAATTAATTATTTAAATTCATTGTAGAAGCAGAAAAAATTTCAGCAAAACTCAAAGTATTTACCAAAGGTCTGATTTTAGAATTAAATAAAAATGTCCTTTATTTTACCACAGTGGCAAAATTAGGTACAACAGCAAAGTGACAGGTATATATGTTCACATGAAGAAAAAATATAATATATATTAAAAAATAATAATAATTTGAGAATTACTATACACCAAGGGTAACATTACAACTTAAGATACTGTGCAATTATCAAAAGTAGCTTACTTTGATCCAAGTAAATGTGCAACTGGGTAGAATTTTTTTTTTAAATGTACATAATGTGCATGCGTATGTGTACATTCAAGACAACAGACTATTTACAATAAGTCAAAATAAAACCATGCAAAAAAGTGCAAATAACGGCAGAAATGTTACTTGGATTTAGAGAAACTGCAAATACCAGCTGGGATGTAAACACCTATTAAGTTTGTTATAGACTCTAACTTCCACTGGGAAGATGGATCTCCTATAACTCTCCTTTGTGCACACAGGAGGCAGCAGTGTGTCACTGAAGGAGCTCTCCAGTCCAGCAAAACTTCATGCTTAGCGTGGGAGACATTTTCAGAGTCCTTCTGACTCCCACTATCTGTACAGGGTTGACTGGGCATCTGCTTCCAGTGCAGGCCTTCCCAGTGAGCTCATCTATCTGCTTCCTCTCAGCTGTAGATAATATACCAACAGATATAACCATAAAATATGGCAGATGCCAAATTTCCTTCTTTCTCGAAACGCTTCTTTCCTTAACACTTCTATATTTTGTCAATATGGGATGAGATGTTTCGCATAACCACAGTGCAACACAATTTTCTTCATTTACATATCTAATATGCCTTTTCTGCATTATTAGTAACTCTCATCTTTATTTTATCTGAGTGAGATTTACCTTGGGGCACAAAAAGCTCCACTTAAAATGCAGAAAGTTTCCCAAAAGACTCACATTTCTTCAGAGGGTTTTAGTGCCTGACCTTCTAACATAGAAACACTGGAATAAAACAATATATGATTGAGATATTCCACCCCCTGATGGTTTCAAGGTTGGACTAGCACCACAAAGTCTTTTTGATGGAATATTGTGTAGTTTACATCAAACAGTAGTTTTGCTATTTCACAGTCAATTTCAAATTTAAACAACTATTTTCATGGCATTATGGAAAAATTGTAACTAACTTCAAAAGAGATTAAGTGTGGTTAATTATATAGTATTTAAGCTTCACTTAAGTCGCTGTTGTGGTAAAAACAAAAACAAGACAACAGGAACAAAGCAGTGATTTTTCTTTTAGACTGATTTTGCAGCAGATCACATCTTTCACCACTAGCAAGAATGAGGATTTCCTCTGCACAGCATCCAAAACCATAGGGTGTCATTTTGAAACATGCAACGACTCAACAAAAGACAATTAGGAACAAAAGGCTATAAAAAAAATAAAATAAAAACTTAGGACAAACCTAATAGAACTACTCCAACATGGTGCCACAGTGAGATTTCCTGCATCACAATGTTGATCCATGGCAATAATAAGATTAGAGGCAGAAATCTGCCTGAAAAAGTTTTCAATACCTGAATTTAAAAGCAAATTGTTATTTTTGTAAAGACGTCACACTCATAGTGACCTATGAGCCCACCAGTCTCTTCTAACCTACTCTTCTTGTCATCTTTTATAAACGTTATTTCCATTTACTCATCCATCACCCCAGGGGGTCTAGGCCATTAAATCACTGCCATTTCTCTGTGCTAATGTTGTTCTCCAACAGGATTTTTCACATACAAGTGTGCAGCCCTTACATCAATGCATCAGTTCCAGTAGCGAGTTAGTCACGCAGGCAGCACCGGGCTTCAGAGTGGTCACTGGGGTACGAGTGAGGAAGCAAGAACGTGAGCCTAAACATGTCAGCAAGGGGGGAGAGCAACATATGGAGTTAAAAATGATGTGTGGAAACACGGATGTAAATGCTGGACGCCTGCCAATGACAAAAATGTCGGCTATTTATGAATCCATCCACAGAGGAGACACATTTCTGCAGAGTATGCTCTTCTACTGAACATTTTTTCGCCATTTCAAGACTGCGAGAGGAACGTGATTATTATGCTTAATATCTATGTGACCCAGTAAGGTTTTTTAAAAAATGGTAGTGGTGAACTGACTCAGAAAAAACCTGCTGTAAGCAACTGAATCTTTTGTTCTCAGAGTCTGTAAAGAAAAAAATCCATCAAATAAAACCCCTGAAGTACCATAATGTGCATGAATTGATATAACTAAGACTGACAACAATAAAATCCAGGAGGTCAGCTGCAAGTCTGCAAGATGTTTTAAGATATTATTTCCTTACAGTGAACAAAAGTCTTATCACTTAATGCATACTTCAAAACAGAAAAATACTACATTATACAATGTTTCTGAATTCAAAATATTTTAATTTCACACCAGTCATTATGCTGTCAATTTGACTATAATTAACTCTAATCTTGCACAAAAGTAAGTAAAAATTGAATTTAATTTGATATTAAAAACACAAATACAGTTGGATTTTTTTGCACACTGAGTATTCTACATTTGGTTTTAATGCTCAGCCCTAAAAATGTCATGCAAAAAACAAATGATGTACATGTCTCCTGCATAAAATAAATCCACATGAACTGATTATCAGTTTCTTAAAGGAGTGGACCGCTACTCCCAGGAATAGACAAAAAAACGGTCTGAATTAAGGAAAAAGCATTTGGTGCAAGACAAGGAAATAGGTATATGGGTGTCACTAGGAAATAAGTATCAGCCTTTGTTTTTAATATACAAATATTTGCTTTATAGTTGGTTGAAGTAATTTTCAAAATGTAATGATGCACTTCAAACTCGTGTTGCTGGACAAGCCCTATTTGACTCTAACAAGTAACGCGGAGTGTATATAATCCCCTCATTATCAGATCTAAGTGGGAGATCTAGTAAGTGTACTGGCTAATTTGGCTGCTAATGACAATCTAATAACACAAACAGATTCACAGAGGACGTTGGCTTTGAATATTATCTGTAGATATACAAAAGTCATAAAAAAAATTCCAATCTGGAATGAGTACTGCAGGTTGTCCTTCAGGTCAGGGGTCAGTGAACTGCTTTAACACCCAGTTTAAATAAATCTTTAATATTAAAAATTTGTTCTACAAAAATGCTATAATAATGATACAGATTCCCTGAAAATCAACGTTTAAATGTGTTTGCAATGTTTTAAAATTTGAAAGTGAGACTTCAGTCGATTTGAAAAAAATGCAAGAGTCGTTTCATTCCTGGCTTTCTCAGCTACAAAAAGGACAACATGTCCCAACTTTAACAATCCCTTAAATGACTTCCTGTACTTCTAGGAAACTGCTTGCAATACATGTATATCAGAGAAGTTGGCTCTGCAACACTTTGTGAACTCAGCTGTAAACCTTTATTGTTGACAGACGTCAAAAAGTGCAGAAACAATCAGATTAAGCAACTTTTTTCTTCTCCGTTATGAGGGGAAAACTGTCTGCAAGGTGAGCCGACAGCAACAAAAAATTGAAAATGCTTAACTTTGACACAATTAGGACTCCTTACATGCATTTTTTAGTTCAAGTAACAAAGTAGCACACTGAAAAACATTGCCCTAAACTGGCATTTAGATGCCCAGCAGCTAAAGCGTCAAAGGAAAGAGGGAGCAAACAAAGAGATTATCTAATTAAAACATCACACAAATTCAATTAGAACAACAATCAGTGAAATAATCAAATTACTGTCATCACATAAGCAACACATTCACCTTTGCTTTGTTTCAAAGTTTTCCTTTAGCAGAAAACGGCCAAATGCCTACTTTGGGCTGAATACAGTAAGTAAATAAAGCTTTCTTTTCCCTGGACCATTTCACTAACCACAGATTATTATGCCCCTCCAGGGTTATGTACAGGTATTCAAAATGCATGAGCCAGATCACAGACATCTGGAGGTAAATTAAACCTTATGTATACAAGCAGTCGCTTTCCGAATGAGATTAAAGCACAACTAGTGCCCACAAGATGCTACATTTAACATGAAGCAAACAAAGAAAATTAAGAGTGATTTAAAGGCAGAATATAAGTTACAAAATGGTGGATTTGAGCTTTTTTCCACAGTTGGATTCATGCAAGAATATTTTTTATACAAAAAACTAATTCTTCATTTCATTTATTACTGAAAAACAGTGAATCAAAAAGAGTGATTCAGCAAAGACTGTTGCAACAAAAACAAAAGAAAGTTTCAATGAGAAAACAAATGCTACCATGAAAAGACATTGCTCAGTTGAACTCCTTTGTTCAAAACTAGCAGTGGTTTATCTATGATCTATTCTATCTTAATTGACTCCCATTGATTTATTCCATCAACTTTCACAAAGTAAGAGGTGAAGAATTGTAATTCCAGTCCCAAAACAGTTGTAGCACTTTTATAACACCAACATAAACATAATAAACCAACCATTGCACCAACATTTGTGGGGACGGGGGAAGACAAATTTCTGTCCAAGGTTTTTGAAAACTAACAACTAACTTATGATAGCAAGAATTGTAGTTAATTTCACATTAATCAGTCATATTTGGGGCAGAGTTATGAAACTCTGGGCTTCAAATTTAGAAAGAAGCTGAATGAAACAACACTGTGAATGTGGCTCAATTGACTGCAGACGTCAGCTTTTTCCAGCTGAATTTATAACTGAACTGTTTGCAGTTCAGTTTTAAAAACGTGTCAGCTATTTTATTAATGACTGTTGTTAATTATAAATCCTTCCTGAAATGGTGCGCCCAACTGCTCCAGCACTATTAATCAGGTTGCCACAAATACTGACTGTAGTTTAAGGTAGCATTTACAAATTTGACAGGGGATAATAATGTGTCTGCTTGCATATTTAAAAAGAAAAATATGTTGATTTTTGTAGATAAACAGTCTCCAAGCATTGCAAAGTCTAACAGAACCTCAGAATAAAACTGTTTGTAATAAAGTAAGGTTTTAATAATTAATGAAGGATAGCAGTTTGGTGACTGCCAATTAGGAACTGGTTCCGCACTAGCTCTGATCTGACATTGAAATTATTTGTATTAATCAGACTGAATTATGCATAATGGAACCAAATATTCATCCTTTCAACACAATCACATCAGAGAAATGTATTAGACCTTGTGATAAAATTTGCCCAGTGATAAATAAGATCTGAAGATGTGTAAATGCAAGGGCTAAACACACCAATAAGTTTTATTCACCATCACATCTGCCACCATATATAAAATATAAAGAGAGACATTAGGTGACTGATTTAAATGACTGTATTTGATGGCGATGTCGAACAGTGGCTATTATTATGTACATTTGCAACATTTTCAGGTTTTCTTTTAAACTTAAATGCAGTAATGAGTGAAATCAGACACTGTTTATGCCCGACTGCCACAACTCCACAACTTGTTTCTGTGGAGACAGTGTGGCTCTCCTATGGGATATAGTGACTGGGAAACTTTGTGTGAGGCTCAATAATGCTTGGTGGTTTAACAATTGTGAGGTTTGCCAGATGTCAAGATTTTGATGAAAGTTTGTCAACATTTTTTTTTCCCTAGAAACATCAGCAATGTATTTATTGTTACAGTTCATGAATTTACTGAAGAAACAGTTAGATGGCTAAATTAACAGATTTTTTCTTTTAAAAGCTGCTACTTTAACAAAACAGACCTCAAAACTGCGTACCTTAAATCCATACTGCTATCTAGAAAGTTTTTCTCATGCAAAACTGACTGTTTGAAGATCTTCTACTTTCTTTCATACAATAAGATAAAATACTGTTTATAAATCATCTGAACTATGTACCATACATCAATCCCAGCAGGTTCAAGAAGTATCTTAAAATTAATCATTTATTGCCACAGCATAATCTCAAATTGAAATCCCACATTAACAAATTATTGGGGGTTTTTTGTTGTTGTTTTGTTTTACTGAATAGATAACTATTGCTTCATCAACCAGTTGAATAAATATATTCTAATAAAATGCTGTGGTCTTCTCAAATAAAGATGAAAAAATCAGAATGTATTCAAGTGGTTTTCACACATCTTCAACAGGGGTGCCAATTATTGTGGAGGATGCTGTGTCTGCAGAAAACCAAAGCAATAAGATCTGTTGTTATGCTGCAGTTTGGTTTAGACCTCTAAAACACACATTACCCCATGCACCATTCACTGCAGAAGAGAAAAAAGTGAGAGAACCCAAAATTTAACTAAAGACTCAATTCTCTGTTACGGTAAAAACCAAGTCTGGTTTACTTGCAGACACATATTTGAGCATTTGACCTGCCCCCACAGTGCAGGACCAGTCATATCAGTGGTTTGTCAAAGACAAAGTTTAACACAGATCATCTGTAATGTACTGTCATAGTATAGAACAATCCACTGAAACTTGACCAGATGTTGTTGAGTTGCAAAGAGTTAAAGACTACATACCCAATAAGTGAGCTCTGTTTCTGTTTACACACTGAGACAAAGAGGATCAATTTGGCCTATCTTTGGTACCCTAATGAGGGTCTACACAGGCCCACAGAGTTTTGAGCTGGCAGGAAGAAAGCTGATGAGGAGAACAGAGCTCCAATCAGGATGGAGTAAATGGATTGTGTGTCAACGTGCTTGACATGACTAAATCTTGATGAAAAGCTAAACCACATGAGATAACTGATGAGGGTAGAGACCAGGACAGGTGGTCTCAGCAAACGATTGGTATAATTAGTGGAAATGTACAGATTTTATCAGGAAAGGAGGAAGTGAACTGTGGTGCTGAGGCAGTTACAGATTCTCCAAGGTGTGATACTTGAACAGAAGGTGAACCGATGGTCCATATTACATCATGGTTTAGGGCAAAAAGCTTCTACAGTCCTTGTGTTGCAAGCACCAATGTGAACTTTTTATTACAGAGAGGATAGCATGAGAATTCTTCACCTGTTTCACTGTAGATCAGTTTAAATGACCATTTTTGTATGAATACTACAGCTTTAGATATTGATAAGCTCTGACTGTTCCATTGTTCACTTATACTTAATTTATGTTGTTAAAATAGGACTAGCAAAATCAGCTAAGCAACAAGGTTATACACTTGTATAATGATGTCGGGTGCTTGTACGTTAGAGACCGATCTCCAGGTAGTTATTTCTTTTGAAAGGTGTATAAAATGTGTCTCTAAGCACAACGTTACTACTTTTAGACACTGGATAATTGACCAGAACATAAAAGATAAATGGGTGTAGTGATTGACTCATACCTGAACCTTCAGAGACACATGAAGACAATTAAAAATCAATTAAAATCAGCCTTCTATTACCTGAAGATTATCTCTAGGACTAAAGGACCAATGTCTCAACTAGATGTAGAGAAACTCATCCATGCGTTTATGTTTAGTCACACCGATTACTGCAACAATCAGTGTTGTTTTTTACTGAATAGATAACTATTGGTATAAGTTGCAACATTGTCTTCACAGGTTTGCTTTTGTGAGTTTATAAATTGTTGAAAGGCTTAGCAACAAAAAAATATTAAAGATCTGTTCTGGGGATGCAGAATCTCCTATTAGGTCAAGTCCATGCTGTCTGTCACCAAATTTTCGCTAAAATCTGGTCAATCAGAACAATCAGAAGAGTTATTACAAACACCTGGCAAGCACACCCTTTAAACACAAATAGCAAACACAATTTTCCTGCGAGAGCATACAGATGGGTGGAGATTGGGTCTGCAAATAAATGGAAATGCCACAACCATAGCTATGTGATGCCATAGTATTTGCATTACTCAAATTTTGTGCTTTCTAGTCTTTATGTATTAAAGAGTGGATACCACAAATGCCATTTATACCTATAAATGTGCAATTAGTGGTTTTGTGGCAGACAAATATGACTAAGATTAGCTAATAAAATATAATCAAATGAACGGTTTGAATTTTCTAAATGTTCTGTTTAAGATGATGCTACTGCAATAAAACATCATCATCATTTCCAAAAAAGAAAATCAATAAACTTCAATAAAAAATGTTGTGGTGTTTTTATTACAACTTATAAAATGATGTCTCTTTAGTTTGCTGTTGACAGCATTTATAATATACTTATAATGGGGAATTTTCAGGCAGCGTCGATGTT
This sequence comes from Gambusia affinis, assembly GCF_019740435.1. Lineage (NCBI taxonomy): Eukaryota > Metazoa > Chordata > Actinopteri > Cyprinodontiformes > Poeciliidae > Gambusia > Gambusia affinis. The sequence goes on from NC_057878.1 coordinate 24,356,802, forward strand.
GTCAAAAAAGGAAGAAAAATTCACTTTTATTAAAATCAGAGATACCCAAAGAAAATACTTCCACAGCAAAAATAAATAAACAAATAAATACCTTAGTCTTAGATTCTGGGTGACAGGAAACCAGATGGCAATCTGTCTGATGAAATGCCCTATTTATATAAATACTGGGTTAAGGTAATTGGTAAAAAAGAACTTCCAATGTCAGTGTGTGTTTGCCTTTTAAAATGATCTTACAAAGCATCAAACAGAAATGTACAGAGAGATTTGCAAGGCCAAACATAGTCTTCTCACTGTCTGGCCTTGATTTAGTTTTAAAATAGATTAAAAATGTCCAGGATATCAAGAAACAGGATTTTAGATATTTATTATGGTACTCAAACTAGTTGTCAGAAACTGAAGTCAGTAAAAAAAAAAAACTGCACACTACATTCAGCCTCTGAGAATGCTACCTTTCAGCCACTTTAAACCGTTAATGTATTCAGAGAGCAGCCAGAGGAGTAGCACCACTTTAAAAGCTCCAAAACACAACAGCAAATCCATTTACATATAAAAGAATTCACATACACACACACACACACCCCCACGCACCCGCACACACACCTCCCACACCACCATCCGCTCACTCCTGAAGTTGATTATGGCACACTGTGACTCAGCAGGAGGGGGGTCATGGTTGAACAACTTCATGTTTTCAGCTGTTGTGACTTCATAGAAGAACAACAGGATGGTGAAGTAGCTCTAAATATACTGAGAATAGATTTACGTAATGCATCAAGAGAGGTTTGTTTTTAACGCTTTCATTGGTTATCTTCAGATGAGTTCAGTTATCGTAATACCGGTAGTTTCTGCTAACAGAACAGACTTCAGATATTTACACAGAACATCAGTGTCTTAACATTTTTTAAACCAACACTGCATCTTTTCTGCTGCGTCACAGCACATCAGACTCTGGTGGAAACAGAGAACGGAAATAGAAATGTAAGGTACTGAGACACCATCCAGCAGGAAGCAGAGCACTGCAAAGCGTATGGTGTCTGCTTCACTGCAGACCATCACTGAAGTCATATGTAAGCCCCTAATGAACCTCCTGCTGTAGCAACCTGGTCAACCGACCAGCACCATTAGTATTACTGATAACATGCAGAGAACTGGGATTTTAGAACTGAACTGTGACCATGAACCACATGTCTACTAGTTCTCATGCTGTAGAAAATAGACAAATCCAGCGTGATAACATCCAACACTGACAACCTACTTGTCTAAGAGTCACCTAATGTTTTGTCAATGTAAAAATAACAATCTTTTAACTTGAAGGGTCCAGTAGGTTCAAAAATATTATGGATATTTTGACCCCATTTGATCTGGTTGTTTCATATCTGACAAAGCAAAAAACTATAAAATTGTGAAGACTCAAAAATAAACTCATTATTCCTCTATTCAGTAGTAAAAGAGTTAGCTGCAATGGTTAATAAAGCAAGTACAGTAAAACACATAATGCTCCATTCATGTGTTAAAAAATGTGTCAATTAAAAAAGATTTTGTTGACAAGGACAGCCAAAAACTAGTCAGAAACTATAGCATACTATTGCAGTTCATCATGACAGACAAAATTATGCAATTTTTTAAAAAACATGGCTTTAGCATCAGCAGCAATATAATGAAATGAAATAAAGTTTAGAATTGTTGATAACTTTTGTCCTTCATTTCTTAGCTACATTACTCAAGCTTCATTTAGGTTCATGACCATTTATCTGTGTACAACGCTCTTCACTTACACCTTCAGCATGACTCAGTAGAGCCCAGAGTCCAATTACAGAAAATAGGAGCTCAGATATTAACATTGACAGTGTAAAACTCCCACCTGTTGTTTTCTAAAACTGTAAAGCCATTTCAAATGTGAATTTATGGTTACAGACTTTACAATATTATCTTTACAATTGCCACATGACAAATCCTGGCTTATTTTAAATGAAATTAAAAACCAAGTGTATAGTTGTAAAGTGGAAAAAATATCAAACATGATTTCCACATTTTTTTCCAAATAAACTAGTGAGAAGTGGGACATGTAACCAAATTCATCCCCTTTACCTTTGATACCAAACAGTTTTAAAAATGGATATTAATACTTTGCAAGATAGACTACTGCTAATTTGTGCATTGATTACACATCCTTATCTTGTTTGAATCAGATTGTTTTTAATGTACTTTAAAATTTAGAGCAGAGGGAAAGAAAGGATTGAATTAATCCTGAAGAATAGTTTCAGGATGGTTTCACAGCGCAAAGCTCTATTATGCTGAATTAAGCTGATCAAAATGCACTTACACTTCCCACAGCAGTAAAGGGTGCAAGATCTAGAGATCTGCTTTAATATGATTACTTGATTTGCAAACTGAATCTCCTGTTGTCTACTGTAGAGAGGTACCAAATTTAGCAGCAGTGCGTGGCCAAGTGTCTTTCTGTGAACACAGCCTTAGAGTGTCCACAGTCACTGTGTTCCCAGAAAGGCAGCTTCAGCCACTACACCAAACTAAAGCACTTCTATTATCACATTACACCACCTACAACAGCAACTAAATCCCATGGCGTTTCAGAAAAAACTGCAGCAGGAAGTGTCACAGCTGCATGATGATGATCTGGTTTAAACAGATTTTTATGGAGGGTGTTCACACAAGCAGATGTAAAATTTATTAAACAGACTGCAGGCGATTCTCAGAAATTATGCAGAAGTGAATTAAATGCATTTAAAACTACACAAGCCTTGCTTGCAGCATCTCCTAATGTGATGATGAAAAGAGACCTAAATTCATCCTGTACCTCACCTTGTCTCTCAGATGATGTTCTGCTGCATCGATGTTCAATGGGTCATCAAAGTTCAACAAGTCCTGCCGAAGAACAGGTAAATAAAGGGAAAGCCCAATTAAAAATGACCACAATAATAAAAAAGGGCCAAAGCAGCCATGTTGACTCAAACATTGAAAAACATACATCACTTCTAAACTATTTGTGCCTAGAGGCTGTTCAATGTTCTGTCATTTTATTAGCATACTTTCAGGACTCAGCTCTTCATTCTGTAGGTCAAATGTTGTTAATTAGGAAAAGCTGTCATGGGAAATAAAATCTACTTCAACACCACCAACTGTGTGTAATGTCACCGCAGCGCCTGTCACAGCGACAAACAAAACGCTTTAATAACATGTTCGCCTTATCGACGCCACACACAACAAGAGATGCAGGCGTGCTATTAAAGAGATAAAAAGAGAGGAAGGCCTGGGAGGTTATTTCCTAATGAAGCGGTAAGATCACCATTATCACCATGAACACAGTGCTAACCTCAGGGTAAGAATAGATATTTTTAAAAAAGAATCAATAAAAAGTCTATTTAAATTTGTATATTGAATATCAGTTGTGGTAAAGTATACTTGATTTATTACGTAGCATATTTGCCTTGTTTCAGGTAGTTTTTTTGTCGCCTTTTGAATTGTTCCATTCTTTCATCACAAAGATATATTTTTAAAAGGTGAATTGTATCAGTAATATTCCTTTTATCATTTTTCTTTTCACGAGAAATATAAAGTATGACTACATACCCTAAGGAGAGGTGGCAGTAGCGAGCTTCCTGAGCCAGCTGGCGTCTCCAAAACATGACTTGCACTCTAATTTTCTCGCTTCGACCTCGAAGTTACATCAAAGTGTTCTTCATAACGAGATACATGATTTCCCCGAAGTCAGAATTTATGGTCTCAGTACATCTTTAAAGAGGGATTAACAGTGACCTTGTTTATTTGGATCTGACTTTAGAATAACTCCATGTAAATACAATAAGACACTTTGGCAGTGAAGATTTTACTGGAGTCAAAAAATATTCTGTGACTGAATATCTGGAGTAATCCATTTCAACACCTCTTCAGTGGCCTGTTTGGGGGCTATTAAGCAGAAACTACAGCATTATGTTGGAGTTTGGCTATTGATAACACTGAAATTAGAGTTAAAAGTGTCAATTTTATCACCAAACAAAGTAAAAGTTTTACTTACAGTAAACAAGGAGTTCAATCCCCAGACCACATCCTAGAAAAGACGAGAAGAAATAATTTCTCAGATAATACATTAAAATGTGTGCTTACTCTTCTATAACTTCAATGCTACAAACGTAAAGTTAAATTAACAATTCTGTGCTTTTAGTTCTAATTTCTACCACTAGGTTTACAAGTAGGGCAGCACAATAAAAAAAAAAAACAATTCCAGTATAATTACTGAATATCATGAGAACAATATGGACTGCAATCAACCCACATTTTCCTCACTTTCCTCTTTTCTATCCTGATAATGGCAGTCATCACAATTCCTCTTGAGCTCGATAAACTCTATTTAAAGTGTGGGTAACATGGGTAATGTGAGTTAATCTCACAAAAGACATTGGCGCATGCAATAAATGTGTGCTACTGTGTGCTGTTTAAGACCTGAAAGTCAGAACTGGAAATAAACTGTTTTATAATGATGGAAGCCATATTGGACTTTGTGGTCAAAATTGTTGATTATAAATTGATTTAAAAATTGAGGATGCATTTCAATAGATTTTCTTACGTGGGACTCAGTTAATCTTACATCCATGAGCAAATGGAGCCACAATAAAACCTGTTAAGCATAATCAGCTTTTGAAAACATGTTTACTTTGATTAGTTAAAGCCTGCTAATTAACACTGCATGCTGTAGGAGCAATTAAGACAAGCTGTGTATATAGAGACAGATGATCTACAGATGTTAGTTGTGCCACAGAAGAGTCCACTTACACATTGTTTTTTAAAAGGCTAAGTTTCATTAATATGCAGCATAAGTAAAGCAGTAACCTTCAGAGGCGTGTCTTTAACAGTTCACTTAAAACAAAACATCATCTTGTTCGTTTCTGTTATTAAATGACCCACAGGTCCTGTGGGTTCTGGCTTGTTTTTCAAGCTAGCAGGAACTACAGGCGGCAGGACTTAAACACAGAACAACAGAACAGCTTTTCATTCCCCTTTTAGCTTTTATTATCCTGACATTTCTATTCGCAGAGACAGTTCAGACAGATGCAATTAATTTCCCAGCACTGATTAAGAATGAAAATAAAGACAAATAGAAAACTAATATCCTCCAGTTTTGCTTCAATACAAAGTAGCTCATTTTTAATTGACAATTACTTTTAATGTTTAGAAGTTTTTTCAAGTCACTTCTCATTCATTCCAGATTGATTTACTCCATTTAGATACTAAGAAGCAGCAATGATTCTTGAATGGTTTCAGCTTTAAAAGAGTCATTCTGAACATATGTTTTGTGCTGTCAACAATGGAAGTAAACAGTTATTCTGCGGTAAATTGCACGTTAAATAAGATAGATGTTGTTTTGTTCTGGTTTTTTTTTATTTCTGCATGCATTCAGGCATGCATATTGAACAAACACATTTCAATAACAAACAAAAAATTTATATGCTACACAATATTTTCAAACCAAGGTTTTCTAAATTATTCACAAAACTTTCAAAAAGTCTGAAGTAAATATGAAGAAAATGATAATTATAGTAACATTCAAAATGAAAGTGGGTGTCTAGTTGAAGCGACCATTAAAATGCTCTGTCTAATACCAATTCCGATGCATTCTAGGTAAACAAAGAAGCATTATAAGAAACCAAACCATACAAATAAAGGGAGGTCTTGATATCTGCACATTTGCCAAATTGTCTGATATGAATTTTGTTTCAACTCAAATATTTTTGTCATTTTCATCTTGAAGTGATTTACAAATTATATTTTTCTGAATCTTCTGAAGTATTCTGAATAAACAAATCCTTTTGCGATCCTCAAATATTTCTCATTTTCTCTCAAAAACAGATGCAAAAACTTGCTTGTCAATGAATCTGTGCAGACATCAGTTAATTTTACTGGCTACACTGGTGCACACTGCTGTCAAGAGACTGGTTAGATAAAATATCACATGGGAGTTGCTGACGTTGGACTAAAACAATCTCTCAATTTAGTTTGAACTCAGTTTAGCTATTGGCATTAAAAATAACTAAAGTTACTAAGCAGCAGAAAACTATCTAGAACTGGCTCTAAACAGATTATTTAAATTATGCCGAAAATGCAACTTTCATAAACATCTCCTCCCCAGGACTCTTGTGCACAAACCAATCAATCAGAATGAGAATAAAAACATTGCAGATTATAACAATCCAAGATATCTCATTAAAGTTCCCTCTTCAATCTGAGCTCAAAATCTTGTTTATAAAAACAAGTTTTATGTATAATAAAATAAAACAAATAATGTATAATAGACTGACAAATGTTACATGTTTTGTTCCTGAGTATATATTTTCCACACAAGTGTTGTCAGTATTATAACTTAAAAAAATTAATAAAACAAGCAGAATGAGCTCAGATTAAAAAACATTTGATATGCAGTATGCATATTTTAAGAAGGAAAAGAAGTTTGTGCTTCATGTGTGGGTTGCAGTGGAGAAGAGTGGTGACCAGAGAACAGGGACAAACCACCCACTCAACACACAGTCTGCTTATCAGCTTTTGCACCTTTGTTTTTATTGTTTTGTTTTTTTTCCCACATATTTTTGTGCACGCTCTGACACACCTGAACTCAACCGCTCAACTGCTCACACGCCTATGACCACATCCACACGTATCTTTGACTAAACACAGAAGCGTGTTTCCAGAATAACAGCTAACAGAAAAGGCAACACATTTATATTGTGTTGCTGATGTCTAAATAAATTTAGACATCAGCAATATAAATGGTAAACAGGCAAACCTTTTATGGATACAAACTCGACAAAAAACCAACCTGTTTAGGATTGTATTTGAAACGTAATCAATTACAAATTTACCGATGGATCTTGACTTATTGTCGTGTTTTGATTATTGGTTCTATGTTCCATTGTGTTTCTGTGTTTGATTTGATGTAAAGCACTTTAAAATGCCTTGCTGCTGAAATGTGCTAGACAAATAAAATCTGATTGATTGATCAGTCTGTTGGTTGTGTATTAAAAGGTTTTGACTCAAATTTCTTTACAGTGTTACTGATGGCTATTCTCACATTGTCATCTGTCCACCCCTGTGCTTTACAGTGAGCATACAGTTTTCAGTTTTTGCTTAGTGGATTATAGACAAAAAATATCTAATTTTCCATTTGCTGTACATTTTCAAGCAGTGTTTTTGTTTTTAAAGAATAAAAGGAGAAGCCAAAACTAACACTGTGCTTATTTTAGAGAGAAGCTCTTTTCTCCTGACAGATCCTTCAAACAAGCCATGCTTGTTTAGTTTTTTATAACTGTACTGTCATCTAACTGAGGCTTAGAGCATTTCTGGGATTTTTTTTTTTCTGATTTCTTTGAAAGTTCCTACGCACGTCAGTAAAAAGATGTGAGTAATTTCTGACAAAACCATTCTTCATTTTGAATTAATTTGTGTTACACAAGGAAAAAACACAATATGGATGTACATAGTGAATTAAATAAGAGGCATAGAAATACTTTTACGGAAACTCTAAACTGGGAAATTTTCACATATCTGGAAATATAAACAGTCAGTTCATCTAAAACCTTAATTCAGGTGATATTGGAAGACAATAGATGTTTATCAAAACTGTGGATACTCTCAGCTTTATTTCCCAAAGCCCTATTATGACGCTTAGGGAATGTGTTATTATTGGGTTTTGTTTGAAACTTCTGAAACATATTTATAGTGTAAAGGTAAAGGATCACTCTGAAATATTTACGTAAAATTTGCTTATTCACAGGTTTCTTCAATATATTCTAAATAAATTGAGCTTTGGATGCAGAAATACCTTGGGACAATGCTAATTGACAAGTTATTGGAAGGCATTTGCAAAGCAGCCAATCCAGGAGCACCATTCATTTTCCTCAATTTAATCCCCAAGAGTAGAGATAAAAAAGATTGCGGATGTTTGGTAGTTCTAAAATTGTTTCCACTGCGCATATCAATTCATATTAAGGTATGTTTGGTGTGTGAACTATTAAAGTAGGCAGTTACAAGAGTTTTTAGAGGGTGTTTCAAGTTTCAGCTTTTCGTGGGTGGGTGTAGTCCCTAAACCCCATAACACTGGAGGTCCCTGTATCCAAATCCCACAGGGTTGAGAAATATCCATCACAATTAGAGCTAGTAGGAAAAAAAGAAATCCTTGTTCAAATAAACATAAAGTAAAAGCAGTTGCAGTTCATTATAGCCCCCTTGTGAATTCTGGTGACCTTTCAATCCCAGAGGCTCTACTGGAAGGTAAGACAAGTGGGAAACAGACAGCTGAAAAAACAGCAGTACTTGTAAATGTGAGGATATGTTATATTTATTTGAACTGAGTAGCAAGAATTGTTTCAGACTAAAGTGAAATAAATAAACAATGTCACAGCTATAAAACTATGATGCTTACATATAATACCAATCAATTTAGCAAATAAATAAATAAATTCATTTGTAATTCTTTTTACAGATAATCATGTCTCTTTCAAAACTACTGTTATTGTTGACAATTATTTTATGCAGTTGATATATTCAACATTGTAAACTATAATCTTTCAAAGAATAGAAAACTCAAGAGAAAGTTGTTTGTCCAAAACTATAAGAAAAGTGTGGACAAAATAGTGGAAAACTCCCAAATCATAAACTCTAAAATTTTGACAAAAAAAGTTACTTTGGGGGTCGTCATAGATAGTTTGTATTCAAGGAGAAAACCAGCGAAGATACTGAGGAGAATGTTGATCTAGCCTTGGGTCTCTTTGGAGAAAAACAGCCAGTTTTAGCATGGAAGGCAGAGCTCCTTCCTTGTATAACATAGTTTAAAGTCGTAGTTTCTATCAGAGGTAATTTTGATCAAATCCTAAGTGAAGATCGAAGAGAGTGTCCTTGCTTTAAACCTCTAACTATTCTTTAACGGCTTGAAAAGGAGAGCTTGACTGAACTGTAAACTTGAAAACTCAATGATCTCTTTTAAATGCAAGTGAAAAAATTTCCATTTTTAAGCTTACCTTAAACAACCTAGTGATAAGGTTGAAACAGATCCATAGAAAGCATCATGCCTTTACTTTCTGCTAAATGTTAAATATAGCAGTTTAGCAAAGCAACAGTGGCTCATAATATAAGAGGTGTTAATGTCAATAGCATTGTTTCTGGTATTTCAGGTAGCAGGGGACTTACAATGCTATAATTACAACAAATATTATGCCATTGCGGGAAGGAACCTCACTCTCAAAGCTAAATGGGCTCCTCTGTTTCATCCTCTGAACATAAAAAAGCCTTACAAGAGAAGGCGATCTGAAGGTCACTGTAGACAGAAGCCCAAATTTAACATTTTATTTGAAAGTTAACAACAAAATTGGGGACAAATGAAAATGTTTTCAAAGCAAAAATTCTAAATATTTTGAGCCTGTTGTAAACTTTAACAACAGTCAATCTCAAAAGTCAGCACAACCCTTTTAAAATAGCAGCATTTTCTGACTTGGAATAAATTAGTCAATAATAAATAATATAATATAAATTAATATATTTTTACCTTTGAATTGACATTTGTTCTGTATACCTCAATTGACAAACACACTCAATGTGGAAGGAAAATAATGCTTGGTTTATTTCAGTTTTGGTTTATTTGTATTTAGCCTCCTTCATTCTGATATACCAAGACAGCTACAACAGAACGGTTCAGATAAAAATAAATCTGTGTATCAAAATGGCCCATACATGTGTCTAATACAGATATTAATGGTACCAGTTTTCAGAAATTCTTCAAATCCTTTAACATATGTAACTTATAACCACAATAAATGCATTTTACCTTTAACGTTCTAGTTGGTGCCCAACCTGTGCCGTCAATTGAATGTTCTCTCAATAAGCTGCAGAAAAAAAATATGCAGGTCATACTATACTCTGTTTTCTAATTGTATTAGGAATAACAACCAATTCCTGCTGGTGCTCAAACTAATTATGAAGGACCAAACTCCCTCAGAAAACTACAATTACAGCACCAGTAAAGTAATTTACTTTTTTAATAGAAGAAAATGAGTTAGGACCTCTCTACAGAAAACCAATTAAAACAGCCTAAACTATAAGGAAAAAAGTGACAAAATGGTAAAAAGCCATAGAGGAATACCTCAAACAGATCTCTCCATTTTCTGTGATATTCGGATGCCATATTCTAGTCAGACATCTGACTTTAGGAGGCTGGAAAAAAATATAGAAAAAGCAAGTAATTAAACGTTTATTAGACCTTTGACTATATGGTTTATGGAGGACATAATGCATTAGAACAGCGGTATTTCAATGGAAGGTTTGTTACTGGTCACAATCACACAGCAACAACTTCATATCAGTATTTGGCATGATCAACATCATCTAAGGGTGGTCTGGATAATCTAATACCAACTCTGGATTGTGGAATAGAGTCTCCAGGGATTCGGTTCCCCAGCAGAAACCAGTTGATTTTTATCTGGAAAGTTAAACACAGGCTCTTTGTTGTGATCTTTGAGCCTTTCCTCAACAGATTTATCCTCAGGATCTTCTGCTGTCCCACTGAGAGAACGTAAAGGTATGGGGGAAGCTTCTGCCATGTGTGCAACTGGTCATTAAATATATTTAAATCTGTGTCAAAATTTCATTAATTCATGCACATTTCCCTGTGACCAAAATTTGGTTTCAATGTCTCTATTGCCTGGTTAACTTCTTGATCAATTTATGTTAATTTCTAACCAGAGAAAGAGAAAGATGCTAAAAAAGTTTAAAATAAACTCTCCATAGCGGTAAGGATGGAACAAAGTGAGTAGGAAGTAAAAAGCATAGAGTGACCTCTGGAAAGGCAGTGAAAAGAGGTTTATATTGATTGTCTGCATACACCACAGCCTCACTGCACCAATTTACTATTTTTATAAGTCCTGACCTGGCATTCTAGGCCAGCAGTTCCATTGGTTTTGCTCTTCTTCCAATATTACTAAGACAAGACATGTGAGTTCATCTGGGTTGTGGTCTCACTTAAATACAGTATTGTAAATATACAGTGTTAGAATGTCAGCATGTTTATGGTTTTAGTTGGTATTTCTTTTCAAATTTCTATTAAAATCAAGTATGATAGGAATAATTATTTAATCTATGTTCATTACAATTTGCCATGTCATTTCTGGTGTTTTGTTGCACCAATCAAACTGCTTCTTTTATTTCTTGAGAAATAAAAGTTTTTATCTTGCACATCTCTTATGAAAGTTCAAGTAGTGAAATCCCTTACCGATCAAACAACCACTATCTTGCATTTCAGCTCCAGCAAGATCCTGCAGTAAATACCAAGACTTCTTTTAGTGTCTTACTGTCTTCTTTCAGGGTGGACTTCCTTGGATGGCTATTAGCAGTTGCTTTCAATTAGGGTATTTTTTTCAGCTTTAACTGTTTATAAAAATTATATGAATTTCTCATAGTTGTTATAATTTAAGGTAAACATCCACATTTCCAAATATGTTTGAAAAAAAACTTGACAGAATTTTTCACATAAAGGTAAAAGGCCAAAACCTTAACATCTGAAATAAAATATTGAAAACTACTCACCACCATGTTATAGGCTTCGGGGACATCTATTTCAAACTGAAACCTTCCACTTTGGTAATAACCCTCATCTGAGGAGAGAAAAAGAGCAATTATTGACAGAGAGAAACAAATGTGTCTCTCTTACAACAAAAAAATTCCTTGTTGAAAAAGCATTCTGTTATTATCCAATAATTAAGAAGGTTAAGTGTTCCTTCATCTCCACGAGATCAGACAAAGTGAACTGAAAACTTGTTTTATTCATCTAAATGTGAAAAAACAAAAACATTTTTAATCAGCTCCCATCCGAAGCTCCTTCTTCTTAAACAGTTGCTCTTTAGAATTGGACTAACAAACAGTTATTGTGGTAATTACTGTTTTACAGCATTGAAACATTAAAAATAACTGAACATGTTAATTTCAGTAAATCTTTGTGTTTATTTTGCCAGATTTAAGGGATCCTGCAGTGCCAACATCATTATTTAAAACACATGTTCTGCTTCAACAAGGCATTTTATTATGATTATTTATTAACGTTCAAAGCCTGAGAAATGCAGTACATTGGATCTAAAGAGGTCTTTGCAATAATACAAGCCACAACATTGTTTCTAATAGCTAATTAATCATCTTGTTTTGTTTTTTTTTTTGCTTGTTAGGTGCAGTTATCAACACACACAATCACACACAGTACTTCTCTTTCCTGAGTATAAAAAACTATTCTTCTTACCGGTAATTAGCCGAATTAAATTTAACATTTTGTTTTTCTTTTGAAATTACTCTGATTAATCCCCAAACCTGTGTTATTCTGAAGTGGGGTGTCTTTTCTCAATTTTCTTGAGTAGCTTTGGTGTTTTTGTACCTAAACAAGAAGGCGGCGGCTGCCACAGGATGTTTTATACCAACCTTTACTTCAAACCCAATATGGAGACATTTAATACCAAACAGATTTCTCTTTGCTTCGATCTATACATAATATTCTAGAAGGAAATGTGAAATCAAAGTCAAAGTCTGGTTTACTGTCAATGCATCACATGTACTTGACATACAAATAATAAAAATTGCATTTCTTGTCGTAGTTTTTTAGTTAGCGGTACCCACTACTGGTCCATGAAGGATTAAATTCAAGATTTTGAGGTTGTCATTTTCATAACATCTTTTATATCAAAATTTGTTTAGAAAAACTCTTTGCAAAAATTTGTATCTTCTCAAATTGGCACAGGATACAAACTGTGGAAATACAAGTATTTTCACACCCAAAGATCTGGAAATGACTAAAATTGCATTCTACACTTTTCAAGACTGTACAGGAACCCAGAACATGTGTAAGTGGTAAGAAAATGAGGCCAAAATGATAAAGAGACTACAAGTTTGATGGATGAATAAAAGAAGGAGCAAGAGGAAGGCACAAAACCACAAACATCCTCTGTAAAACAGCTTCGGTAAGATGTAATGAACAATTCATGACTGTCTGCAGCAGGCAAGAACGATCAGACATCGTTAAGAAACATTTGACTTTTAAAAATTTTACAGCTTACTCCCCAGGCTAGCGAGTAACAACGGTATTTTAACTGTAAGTTTCAATCTAACTGACTTTGATATTTATTGTTACTGAGAGCACTCTTCCGCTCATGTTTATGAGAGAAACATTTGGTCCAAAGGTAGAAAATTTTAATCTTGAACTTTAAAAGAAATAAAACAGAGAAATAAAACAGACAGAGATCCAAAGAGAAGTGTATCTTTTTTGCATTTTTCCAAACAGAGACTTGTCTATTCAATAATTTTGTTTGAATTCACCAAGACAAAAGAGAGGCAACAAAGCATTTAAATAATTCACACCCTTTATAAGTAAATCATACAAGTCAAAAGAGGAACAATTCAACTTACCAACTAGAGGGAGGGAATCATTTTTAATAATAATAATATAAAAGAATAACATGCAAATTTTAAAAATTGAGTTCACGCTTAAGCAGGTTTATGAAAAAATATGTCAAGTCAAATGGGACACAACTTATCATCATCATATAAGCAGGCTATATTTCTAAATTACAGAACAACACAACCTCTGCACTTTTGGTTTAAAAAGATGTAATCTTTGTATCCATCACACATAACTATGACTATAATTATCCATATTTTTCATCTCTTGTCCCATTTAACTAAAATACTTTAATTAGATACAACCTCCTGCCGAGCCTTCTAAAAATACACTCCCTCTGCATCTCTATGGTGCAATATGTAAGACAATACGCCATTTATTGCCATGCAAAACAGCAGAAAAACACGTCCAATACAGAGACACATCTAGTCTTCTGTCCAGTTTCTCTTTCATTAGTGTCCTTTTTATATTGTGAATAAAAGAAAGGTCAGAACATGTTCACCTCGCAGTGTTGCTGGAGTCCCCATCCCTCAAAGACTCAGAGCCTGACGCCACAAATAAGAACTGTTTTAATGAAAAAAGAAAACTAAACAGAGAGAAGTAGGAGGAGACAATTAAAACTGCAAACAAATGCATAAAGCTGTATTTTTTTTCTCCTGTTTATTTTGCACAAACAGACAAAATACAAAATTAAGCCCATTTTCATGTTTGAACCAGAGTCTTCAGCTGTTCCATTTTCCACATAGGCTCCAAGCAAAACACCCAGAGGAAGTGGAAGAATGTGCAAACGTAATAAGGAGTCTCCAGGGCCATTTAACTGCAAGTGTGCACCGTTCTAAGGGCTGCTGCCTTACACACTTTTCTGCTGACCAGTGTGATTCTTCAGACCCGCTCATCAATACTTGGATAGACCCAGTAACATGTGGTGTAAATTCCAGCACAAAAACAGGACACAGAAAGACTCATCCATCATCCAAGGTGCTGTGAAGGAAACATTGTTATTTCCACGCTGTACTTTGAAAACATGTCCTCCTCATTTTGTGCTTCCCTGCAAACCATAGTCTGTATTTCACGCTGTGAGAGCATGCTTTCAGCTGAAACTCCCCTCTGTGATGTTTCCCTGCATGCTTCTGAGTTCATGTGAGAAGACCGTTCAATGATAGTTTAATAAAATAGACTTTGTCTGTGAATAAAACATCAAGCAAAAGTATTTTTACCCATGAAAGTCTTTCCAAATTTTACTATATTGTAGCCACCTGATGTGATTGATCACCAAGATATAAAAGACATAAATAATCCTTTTCTTTCAGAGAAAGAAGGTATTTCTGCTTGTCCATCTGTTCATCCGAATAATTGATTTTCACGGCACTGAACAACTTTTAGTTAAACAGAAACAAAACTGCAAGAGTCAGCATGCAAATTCTTTAGTCTGTAATCTGGGTGCAGTGATGGATTCAGACATGAACCTTCAGAGTCACATGAAGACTTTGTCACATAAAGACAAAGTCGGCCTTTTATCACATGAAGAACATTTCCAGGATTAAAGGACTAATGTCTCAACAAGATCTAGAGAAACTCATCCATACGTTTATCTTTAGTTGCATTGATTACTGCAACAATGTCTTTACAAGTCTGTCTAAAAAACCTCAGCTGATCCATAACGCTGCTGCTCATGTTCTCACTGAACAGCACTTAGCACCAAAATACACAAAAGATTTGTTGTTGTACCAACCTTCTAGACCCCTCAGGTCTTCTGGTTCTGGTTCTGGTCTGCATCCCCAGAACCAGAACCAAACACAAAGTTCAGCTTCTATGCGCCACAAATCTGGAACCAACTTTCAGAAAACTGTAAAACAGCCGAAACACTGAGTTCCTTTAAATTAAGACTAATGGAACTTAAATGGACTTTTGAGTTCCGTTTGATTATTGGTAAGTGGGAAATTTATCAATATATTTGATGTATATTTGCTTGATAATTTTGATGACAGCGTTTGAAAAGAAATGTACATGTTTTGCTTGTTTCATATTTGGTGACTGTATGACGTTTTTATGATGTTAAGAACTTTGAACTGACTTGTTGCTGAAATTTTTGTGCAACACATTTGCACAAAAATTTATTTTTGACTATTTCTTCCTTATTTACCCCAATTCTATCCAAAACTGCAGCAGCATTTTGCTGAACCCATCAATGCTTAACCCAAAGTGGTGGGTTGAATAAGAAAAGTTCAGCTATAGGTCCAGACCATAAACTCCAATATTACTCCCACCAGCTGCTGTTCAAATGAAGCAGAATGACTTGATGTTACTAAGAAGAAGCTGTCTTGAATCAGATGACTGGAAATGACCGGAATACTTATCTGTTTAGATGAACAGAACAGCGGCAGTTTTGATTAAAACTGCATGTGAATAAAATCATTATGAGTCACTCATGGAACTCAAATAATGCTGAGCTAGAGTAAGCAGCCCATTCTAGCCCTGAGATATGTAAACGATAACAGGAGCATGAGAAAACAGAACAAAACAGCACAAAGAGAAGATGCAAGCTTTTCTTGCATGGCCGTAAGCTGTGTATTCTCTACATAACAAGTCAACATGATTTTACCTTCAACACACAAGACAAACTAGACAGCCTGAGCCCCAGGGCAAGCTTTCCTATACTTTTGACTGTGGATAAAACTGATAAAACATTTACTGCAACTCAATTTAGAGAACTGAGACACACAAAAATGGCAATCAGCATCACAGATGAACATGATTTGATGTAATATTTTTCATTTACTGGTTAGGATTACAAATCCTGTTCTATAAACACACACATGCCTCGCAGCAAGATCTCAAGTGCTTCTTATTAAATAACTTTTTACACTGTACTTGAAAATAAACACACCTGGCAAACTGATGAGTAAAAGGGAACAAAGTGCGTAACAACAGGAACAGAATCCAAAACTGTGAGGTCTAAATCAGGAGGAGAGAGGAAGGAAGGCGTTGTGAACTGGGACGGCTGCGCCAGGGGAGGCAGTCTTTTTAAATAATTGAGCGAGTCTTTCTCTGAGAACTCAATCTCCATATCAATTCTTTTTAAAAGAACAAGACACCAACCCTTTTCACTAATCGCTGATCTTTGTGTTTTCTCCACAGGTATTGCTTACAAAGTTCTTTCTGACAGCTAATCTGAAATCATGGTGCCAGTAATGAGTGACACAGAGGAGACAGAATTGCAAATATGCAAGCATAATCGAACAGAGAGGAGAGAAAGACTGATTTAGTTCTACAAAGGTTTTGCTGTGGAACCACCTAATTTCAGATCCTTAACAAGCTCTTTTGCATAGATGTGAGTTGATGATACCGCCAAACCTTCTCTTGATCATTCTTACCTCAAGAGACCCAACATGAGGTCTCATAGTGGAAATATTTCCACTATTTCCCAGTAGTCACACCACCAGCTGTCAACCGTCTATCTGATTTTCTTGGATCTCCTTCCAGCCATGTAAAGATCTACCATCGTGTCCCTAATGTCCTTTGACAGCTCTTATGGTCTGTCTGTGGTGGCCGAGAGGTTAAAACGGAATAAAATTATCCTCTGGACTAGTGGATTTTATACACATAAATTAGGGTGAGGACAAGCATCTACATATTGCTATGTTTCCCTAACAAATGGGAGCGAATAATTGTTGTTCTGCTATTGAAAAAACACAATTTTGCAATTGCAGTGTTCCCATTAAATAGGATCCATAATTAAAATCACACATGAATAAGTAGCCAAAAAAAACTAGTTCAAAAACATTTCGAGAAAAATTTGCTTTTTCGAATTTGGCATGTTTTCATTAAGCAAACTTATTCCATTTTGCAATAATATGATCAGTGGAAACGCAGCTAAAGATAAATTGATTTATGTGCAACATGAATTCAGAGCTAATCTGCAGGAGTTGGAATTCTGGTTCTTGCAAAACAAACACAAATAAATAAATCCCATCAATTATTTTCACCTCTTTTAATAACAAAATAATTCAGTCATACTTAAAAGATTGTGAACAATATGTTGTCTTTAGTAATAGTAAAACTATTTTTCTCAAAACTGAAACAGGAATCTCTTAAGGAACTATTTTACATTTCATCCTCTTCAGCCCATATATAAATAGTTACCCAGAAATCTGTCCTTAAGTAAATTTGAAAATTTACGCCGACTACAGTGTCATTTACATATTTGGTAAAAGTTGTGAAGCAGCCAATGAAAAATTTAATAACACTTTACATAAAATACCAAGAGTTATTGACTCCTCCTTAACTTTTCCATGTTCAGACCAACAGGAATGCCATCACAGAAAAAATATTAAGGAATAATTTTGAAACCTCAGCTAAATTCTAAAACCCATGTTACAAAAATTGGCAAAACTATAAGATTTAACATAAATTGTTTAAAAATGTTTATATTCAAAATGTTTCACTCTTACGTTTTATTCCCTTTGCTGTCTGTGTTTTTAACTGTGCATGTTGTTAATATCTCTGCGTAATTAATTAATGACAGACAGACAGACAGATATTTGTTCCCAGTTTCCAGTTTCTGCATAATACATTAACTGTTGGGCAGCTTTTTAAATGCAGGTAATGGAGAAGGTAACACTGGGCTTAGGCCGTGTTACAGTTTCCCTGTGACAGGCAGGGAAGTGACAGGTAAGACAACCTCCAGAGACTTGTGTAATTCCACACTAGTGTGTTTTGGTTTGTTCAACACTTGATAGGTAGCCCATTTAGCCTGGAAGGCTGCTGAGCATGCACAGCGGACTTCACTATGTGCTTATCAAAGTGTAACCATAATGTGGAAATACAGAGCAGGGCTCGAAGTGCCATTCAGTGAAAATGCGCACACAAAATTAAAAACAAAACAGCAAACGGATGCACTTTCACTCTCTGCAACATACCAAGAGTCCTAACTTGAAGAAAAATCTTTATTCTCTTTATATTAAAATTCCTTGTGTACAACATGAGTGTATGTGGAAGTTTACTGCAATTTATCAGTTCAAACTTTCAGTTATGCAGATTAAATTTAAATATAAGATATCTGCATTTCTGATCCTATTTGATAAGTTGCAAATTCAGGTTTCTCTTACCAGGAGACACTGCCAGCTGAAAGTGATGCAGCTTATTCTCATCTGGGAAACTGGCTTTGCATGTACCTGCACACAGTAAAAACAACGGCGAGACAGAGAAGGACAGCTGTCAGCATTTAGACTGAAAAGTTTTAATAATAACAGTAATATGTCTTTGTGGTGTAAAAATCTACACATATTTAAAAGTTTTATCTTTATTAAAGCGAATTTAACCCCCAGTTTATTCTTATTGTCAGCAATAAAAACAAGATTTATAGATTGCCTATAGGTATCCCCGTGGCACCATATTCCCCCCTGGTGTTCAAAGATCAGTACTGCAAACTGAATCAATAAGAGCAACTATGTTGATGTATTTGACCATTTAAAGACAAACAATATTTACTTAAGCTGAACTGTTATGGGCACCATCATGAAAATGGATAAACACAAAGCTGAACCTCTACTTTATTCCAAAAAAGATTGAAGAAAAAGAGTGTTGCCATTAATAACCCCTCATAACTCAAAAAGGCTAAATGTTTTTACTGGGGCACAGTTTTAAGATGGAGTCAAAGTGGGGTCATGAA
Source organism: Gambusia affinis (assembly GCF_019740435.1). Classification (NCBI taxonomy): domain Eukaryota; kingdom Metazoa; phylum Chordata; class Actinopteri; order Cyprinodontiformes; family Poeciliidae; genus Gambusia; species Gambusia affinis. The sequence goes on from NC_057878.1 coordinate 24,375,905, forward strand.
ACCTTGAATGTCAAAGAGACTGTCAGCTTGTTTTACCACCTTAGTGTCACTTCAACCCCAATTCAAACTAAAACTGCCATTTTCCTCTCTTGCTACTTACATTTTGTACCTCTAAATAAACCAGTTAGTACCAAACTATTTAACTCCAACTAATTACTCTCAGTAATTCTAACTGACCTAAACAAGAGAAGTTTGGCTTGATTTACAAAACATTCCAATGTTAAGATGAAAAAAAAAATAAAATAACAAATCATAAGAAAAAAATATTAATCAGTAATAAATAAATAAAATATAATAATAACACAGCAGCTATAGAAGACTAGATAAATGTAATTATTATAATTCAGATTCAAATGGCTGTATTAACAGTTCTTTAACCTTTAACTTTCTGAACATGAATGGAACATTGAACATAAACTGTTATGATTATAACAGTTTATAAACTGTTTCTTATTATGGTATTTTTACAATAGAAAGGTCTGGCAGTCCCTACAGATTTAGTGTCCACATTTGATGCTATTAAAGGGAGGAGGCAGATGAGACCCTAAGTAGAGCTTGAAGATGCTCGTCAGTAAGTCTGGACCTGTACTTGGACTTATTGAAGTTCAAGGTAGAGAAGAGCTCCAAAATCAAGTATGTGACTCCATCTCAAAGTATTGAAAGCTCAGGGAAGCTGGGTGGCAATGTCCCTCTCAGAAATTGAATTGATGATGTTTTATTCTGCTCTCAGTTTCCCTGAACTTGGCTTTGAGGCAGAATGTGGCAGCGGTCAATGAGCTCCATTTGAAGCACTGTGATTGGTAAGTTAGTTCAGCTCCGCACACAACACTGAAAAGTGCCAATCATATCAAACTCAGTGTTGGTATAGTTACTTTGAAAAAGTAACTTTAATCGGACTACTGATTACTCCTGTAAAAAGTAACTTAGTTATACTTGATTTGGAAAGTAACTAAGTTACACTAAAAGTTACACTTTTTAGTTACTTTCAGCAGGTGCTAACAACACTCCACCTCCTGTGAAAATCACATTGAGCTTTGCCAATACTTTTTTGTAAGCTATTTTATAATGGTAACATCAACAATGTGTCTCCACTGATAAGGTTGAACTGAAGAGGAGATTGTAGAAAAAGCAGGAAAACAGCAGTGAGTTGATTTGTCACTGTTGTCTGGAAAACTCTAAGAAGGATTTTAAAGTTCTGTTTTGTTCATATTTTTAGTCACTGCAGCTCACAGCTCAGATGGCATTTGATAATGTATTAATAATTAGAATTAAGTTGCCATTATAATTATTGGCAGTGGAAAATATTTTTTAGTTTGCTCTTTTTTTTTTTTTATTTCTCTTCCTCCCACCTACAGGAGGCTAATTAACAGCTCACCAGCAGATGAAGTTTCACCTGAGAAATGATGAACAAGAGAGACTGAGTAAAACTACCTTAATGTGGGATTTATTATGAGTCTCTGCTTATTTCCAAGCCCAAATGAGCAACTTCACGTTCAAAAAGAGCCCATAAAAGCGCCCTCACTCATTAAATCATCAGCGACTTTAAAAATGAAGCCCAAAAAAAATAGTTATTTTTTACAACAAAATGGACATTTTAACCTCCATTGTTTAGATTTCTGTCGATAGATTTGTTTGATTATTATTTATATATAGTATAGAAATAAGTTTAAATAACAAAAGTGATAAGTAACTGTAGTCTGACTACTGGATTTGAAATAGCATATTATTCACTGAAAAAACGTGGTCCGGACGTCAGTAACGCATTACAAATTACATTGACATCACTGCTCGCGGGCCACACTAACATTAAACTTTCATATTAAGGTGGGGGCCACAAACTATCGTCCCGAGGGCCGCAGTTGGCCCGCGGGCCGCGAGTCTGAGACCCCTGCTCTAAATAAACCAGTTAGTACCAAACTATTTAACTCCAACTAATTACTCTCAGTAATTCTAACTGACCTAAACAAGAGAAGTTTGGCTTGATTTAACTTCAGACAGTGAAAAAGGGTGTAAGTGTCTTTTTATTTGGTGTAGGTAAAATTCTGGTTTCAGCTGTAAGTATTTTCCTGTATCACAGAGATAAATATTCCAGAAAAACCACACAAATATTCAGTATAATTCAATCTAATTGTATACAATATACTGAAATTGTGCTTTATACCCCATTATCATTTAGTTTGAGCCAGTTGAACTCATGTAACATGTCAGATAATAAATTATTCTTTTATTATGGTATTTTAGGATACAATAGAAAGTAATAAGTCCCTACAGATTTAGTGTCCACATTTTGATGCTATTAATTTAGTTGTGTCTTCATTAAGGAATAAAGTGAAGAGGGCAGTTGCTGTGCAGAATTGAAGTACATCAGTCTTTTGAAAGAAATCATGTTGAATGCAATACGTTTACAGTAGATTTCCCAACATTCCAAAATGTATCAGTTCAAGTAAAAGGTGACACCCATCTCAAAGTATTAAAGTAAAGATGAAGAGCATATGTGAGCTCTGACAGCCATGTCCCTTAACTCAGAAAGAATTGATGATGTTTTTATTCTGCTCTCAGTTTCAGTGACTCTGCCTCAGGCAGAATGTGGAGCGGTAAAATATGCGGCATACTTACTAGGGAGATTGGCTTCAAGTTCTGCAACTTCTGTTGGAACAAAGTAAGAACAATGAGTTAGAACTAAACAAGTTAAACATTCTGGATCTGTGAGTGGATCCTCAGTGGGTACATTTAATTTAAAATAAACAGATGTGGAGTGTCTCTTTCTGTAACCATCACTATGTTGAGCTTGATGGGGATTATTCCTTTGTGTTTGGAACGGTGTGTAATTAGGCCAACAGCACAGAGAACTAACACTCCCACTCTTCTGGTTCATAAGCAAAGTTTTTCCACATAATATCAAATGTGGGAACTGAATAAGAACGGAAAAGAATGTCTTGCATGCAGCATAATGTTTTAGTGGAAAAAAACCTGACTGGTGCAGTGGGACAGAAGATGAAAGTAAGAGCAGAAAAAAAGAATAAAAAGCAGGAAAACAGCAGTGAGTTGATTTGCTGGTGCTGGCTCTGGTTATTAGGTTCTGTTTTGTTAAACATATTTTTAGTCACTAAAGGAAAAAAAATCTTTCCTTCTCTGGGCCCTATATGCTGTTGTTGTCATTTGATAAGATGTTTCTATTTTTATTCATAAAAGCACAGGTATTATGAATAAATCTAATTAAATTGATCCTCAGTGGAAAATATTTTTTAGTTTGCTCTTTTTTTTTTTATTTATTTCTCTTCCTCCCACCTACAGGAGAAAGCTAATTAACAGCTCCCCAGCAGAGAGCTATTGTTTCACCTAATGAAGCCAGCAATATGCAGCAGACATTGAAATTATACATTTGTTTATAAACTACAGTCATCGGTGATAAACTTTCTAATAACAAAAACGTCATACACTTTCCAAAAAGACATAAACATATTTCCTCAAACTAAAATATTAAGTCATTTACTTTAAAAATTGTATTATTTACTCACTTATTTAGTAAAATGTTTATTTATTTACATATTAATTTGGACATTTTAACCTGTTTTTTTTTTATTATTTTATATCAGTATTTGTTTGTTTTTTTATTATTATTTATATACAGTACAGACCAAAAGTTTGGACACAGCTGTGTGTCCAAACTTTTAAATTTTGAACGACCAATATCTCTGTTGTGACTTCAGGATAGGTTTGTCTAAAATATACCTGTTTATTTTTAAGTATATTTGGAAACTCGGAAGCTCCTTAGCACAAGCAGGTAGTTTCTGCTAAGGAGTTAAAAAAAACAGTCTTTCTTTGCTGTCAAAGTGAGAGCCGCTCCTCTAATATAGACAGACTGTAGGTTAAGCAACAAGAAACAGAAGAGTTGTGGGCACCTTTGGTGAGGAGGCGGTCTCTGATGGAGACCCTGTGGGCAGAGTCAGAGGCTCCAGAGGCACGGCCTGTCTTTCCTCCATCGTCCTTCTTCAACTTGCTGGCCAGTGTAAGCATGGCTAAGCTGCTCCGTCTGCTGTACACCACTCTGCGTCCGCTGCTTAGATGTCTACAGGTAGAACAAATCAAAACACACAATGGTTCATTTTATTATAGTCCACATACATATAATTAAAGGTAAAGACAAATTGTAATCTAATAGATGATTAATAAGTTCAACAAAAACTGACTTGATGTTGAAAATAGGCCTGTCGCAATACACGATAAATTAATTATTCACATTATAAATTAAAATGGGCTCATTAATCACAAAAAGGCAGTTTTGCCTGTTTTTTGTTTCTAGTTGGAAATTACACGTATAGAGTAGAGTTGTAGAAAAGTATCTGTCCTCTTACAGATTTCTTTTATGCTGTTTTTGTCACACTTGAAAAAATAAGAAAATGTATTTTCTGAATGAGAATGCAAGCCATTTCTGTTCAATGTGACAAAAATAATTGCCCTTAAATGTAATAACTGGTGAGTTAGAACAACCAGTTCTAACTGTTTCTCGCACTGAAGAAGTTTAACCAAATTAAAGGTTAGATTTTTCTACATTTTTTCAGTGTGAGAGAGGTTGCAAGTACAAGGGAACAAGAATCTCCTGTGAATTGTTCTGTTCCTTCTGCAGCACTCACTCTCTGAGGCGTAACGTCACGCTCTGAAGGGAAAAGACTTCTTTCCGTTTTACTTGACGCATGATAAGTTTTAACAACTTCTTCCTCAAATGCATCATGAATTTTCCGATCTGCCATTACAATCCCTTTTTGGAAGTAACAGATTCAAAACTAGTTGTTAAGAATCTTCATTTTCTTACATCTGGTTGTTAATGCTTTCAGTTTCTCTGCCTCCAGGGGTCCTGCAGGGTATGCACAAAGATGTGAACACAGGCTGCTTTTTAGAAGATATGCTGACAAAGCTGCTAATTTGCCAACAAAGAAGAGAAACTGTAACAAAGTCTGCAGCTCAATGTGCCGCTGATAAGAATAGCAGGGAAAAGTGTGGGTTCGGCTTCTGTTTAAGTCAGAAGAAAATACAAACTCAGTATGCATGCGGACACCTGATGCAATAGGAGCAGAATTTCTAATTGAAGAGGTAGCTTAAGATGAATAAAACCCAGTTTTGCAGTTTTAAACAACATAAAAGTCACACTTCTTGTTAGTAGTTGTAGTTGTTGTTAGTAGTTCATAGAATAAAAGAACAATGTTCATTTTACTCAAACATATACCTATAAAACGTAAAATCAGATAAACTAATATTTTAAGTGGTTCCTTAATTTTTTCCAGAGCTGTGTATGTTACAATGGCCCAGTCCAAATACAGACATGAACCCATTTGAGAATCTATGGCAAGACTTGAAAAATCAACGTTCACAGACACTCCTTCCAACCCGGCTGAGTTTGATGTCCAATGAGGAAACATTTCAGTCTCTACATCAGCAAAACGGGTAGAAATCAAACCCAGAAGCCTTGCAACCTTAACTGCAGCAAGAAGTTGTCCCACAAAGTCAAAAAGTCAGATTTTTATTTGTAAAAAGGTAGGAAAAGTGCTTCTTATCCCATTTACCCATTAGCGATACTTAAGTGGCGTACTGTGCTTTGCTTATACAAAGCACTATATGTTCTTCCCAGAATATTAAATGTCATGCAGCTACTTGGTGTGTGAAGCTCTAATTAATGGGCGGGGCTATTTAGAGTAATCTGTGCAGGGAGTAGCAAAGTGAAGCTATCAGTTGTCAGTGAGGCCATGAAATGTGTGTCACTGAGACCAAGTCAAAGCCCACCTGCCTCGGCTGCCACTCACTGCTCTGACATGTTTCCCTAACACACATTACCATGGCTCTTAGTCAAACTGCTGCAGGGGGTGACAACAGGTTTGGGAAACAATGCTTCCAAGCAGCTAAAAACTGAAACAAGCTAACATATTTCTTTGTTTAGCCTCCAATTCCTGTGATATTTAAAATATTTGGTCAAGCTCCAAGTTTCTAAATGGCTGTCTAAGTTTGGGATGATTCTTCTTCAGTCCAGACCACATCATTAACTTTCTTCATATTTACAGATATGGATATAGTAATAATGGTAATGACTGCAGCTTGACTGGCATAAAAAACAGTAAATCGAATCCAGAAGAGATACAGATGCCATCTTTGAGGGAACTAAAAGTCTGTACCAACAAATCTTACAAATAGAAATTTTTATCTTGATCAAAATGCAATTAATTTTTATGAAGGTCAAGTGAAAAGCTTTAAACTCAGCAAAGACTGTCATGGCTTGAAGCTGTGCTTTCACCTTGTAGTATTGCAAAGTTTATTTATTCTAAATGTACTATTATCAGGATAGATGAATGCAAAAAACGCTTGTTATTAAATATATGGAAATGTTCTTACAATACTAGGCTAGTGTCATAAAACTATACCTTAAATGGATTTTACAGTATGGCTGCAGTTAATATTTATATCTATAACTCTAAAAGGTTCTTGAATTAGGATGAATCCAGGTCAGTTGGTCTCAGGTCCAGGGTCCAAGATCAAAGCCAAGCAGAATATTTACTCATTGAAACTCTTCTTTACACTCAATAGTTATTTAAGAACCTGATGATTATTCACACAGGAAATCTGAGTAGAAGGAGGTGTGCTGCCAGTGATCTTCCTGTGTGAAACAGGAAATGAAACGAATAAAAACAGAGCTCCCAACCAAGGCAGTAAATGAACACAAGAGCAAGACAGTGTGACAACTGATGAATAAAATAAGTTTTTAAAGCTTTTGAAATTGTAGTTGCTTTAAGACAGTAGAGGTCTGCCTTGGTTTTAGGTCCTCTTAATCCTTTACTTTCTCCCACCAGGACAAGCTAATCTGGCTTACCGAGATGCCGAGAAAGCTATACACAACAGCAAATAATATATGAACTACTTATAACCTCCTAACAAAACCTCACTTCGACACTTCTGAGCCATTCATTTACCACTTAAAATAATTTTAAAAAACGACATTTCTCTGGATTCCAATACTACATTCGGCCAGTTGGATGAACTACCATTATACTTAAAGCGCAAAAAAGATGCTAAGGATCAAGTAGAGCGGCGGAGTTAGTGATTACAAATAATAAGGAAGAAAACAGTGAGGAAATGTTGGTAGTACACACATCACAAGTCTGGACAGTAAAGCTATCCTATAATGTTGCAATACTTCTAGGCCTTTCACAATAACAAATTTTGCTGGATGATAAATTGTCAAAAAAATATTGTGATAAATGATAATCTTGTCATTGTGTGACCATTTTCAACAAACATAATAATAATGGCATGTTAATGAAAGTACACCCTCTCAAAGATCTAAAAATTATGTTATTTTCTATAAAATATTTAACATAAGGGGCTGCACAGTAGTACAGATGGTAGCACTGTTGCCTTGCCGTAACAAGGTCCTGAGTTCGATTCCTGGCCCAGGGTCTTTCTGCACGGAGTTTGCATGTTCTGGGTTCTCTCCAGGTATTCCGGCTTCCTCCCGCAGTCCAAAACCATGACTGTCAGTTTAATTGGTCTCTCTAAATTCTCCCTAGGTGTGAGTGGGTGTGCATGGTTGTTTGTGTTGCCCTGCGATAGACTGGCAATCTGTCCAGGGTCCAGGTTGTACCCCGCCCCTCGCCTGGAACGTTCGCTGGAGACAAGACACCAGCGCCCCTCCCAACCCCATTGGGGATAAGGGTGAGCAGTAGATAAAATTTACAAATGATATTGTTCTGTGCTTCTGCAGAACCTGTTGTTCATCACTAATGTTTACTTAAGGTATTTTAAAGAAGTAAGAATCAAGTTTTCTTGTTGTTGCTGCTGTTGTTTTTTTTTCACCAGGACTGTTTATTTCTACTGCATGCTACATTTTCTAGTAGGTCAAATTTTATGATATGGTCCTATAATTTTAAATTGGTTTATCTTAGGTAGTATTAAGTAGTTTAATGAAAGCTGCGTATGTCCAATATTCTCGAAACAAAGAGAGGAGCCCAGAGAAACACCTATTGTTTTGCTGAAAGGATCTCGGAAGCAAGACAATAATATAACTTAAAATCCCTCATCTAATTTCAGAACACTTCCTTTAAATTAGCGTAATAACACTTCGCTAACACTGTAATAATCTCTCATACACAGACACGGCGGATTACACAGATTGTAGAAAATCCGTCACACTCACACAGACAAAAATATGTCCTATTTTAAAGAAAAACTTTGCCTGTATCTGAAGCCTGAGAGGGTTTTGTCTAAGCTTTGTGTTGGTACCTTCCGTCTCTCCGAGCTAACGTTCCGTGCTACACCATAATCAGCCGCTGTATCCCGGTAAACCCGCCGCCAGGAACACCGCAGCTGGGAAGCAGCAAACACCTCCAAACGGGAAACGAGCCAAAAACCGGGATCTGGGGTTCTGAAAGTGTCGGAAACCGGTTTGGAAATCAGCTGTCAGAACTTCGCTCCGGTGTCATGGGCAACGGAAGAGCAGCGAATGTCTGCTCTTGTTGTTTTTGTCCGTGTGGACACAGAGAGAAGGATAAATAGTTCCGCTTCTCTCGAACTTCCAAATTGTCTGTAATCAAATTATATACTGTCACATTTAATGAATGAGAACATTTTTGAAAAGTTCATTTATTTAAGTAACTAATTTAACTATTATTAAACTAACTATACAGATTATCTTACATATTTCAAATCTTTATTTCTGATAAATATGATTTTCTGCTTACAACTAAAGAAAAAAAAAACATCTTAAATGTAATAAAAAAAAAATTGAAATAAAAGAAATACAAAAATTGTATAACAATGTATTATTGTGTATTAAGGAAAATTACGAATATACATTTGAAAATGGTAAAGTACGCTGAATATGTAAAAACCTTTGTGACAGAGGTGTTATCTATATAGAGTTAATATATTGTGCAGCGTGATTTGTGTTCAGCTAAAATATGACGCTCGAGAAACACATTGCAACAGGAAAACCACCTAACCTGTTCCCTCTCTGGACGCTTCTGTATTTATTCATAAAAAAGTGGCCCTTTTAGTTTGAGACTGGCTTACTCCTGCCTGTATTTGCCCCATAAGAAACTTAACGTGATATAATGCATACATTTTAGATTTGAACTGTTTACTATAGCAAAAACATGAGTAAAGTGTCCACTTTGTTCATCACACATATTTTTATCACTTTTGAGACAAATGGGTCCTTTGCCACCCCGAGTAATAAAAATGAGGGGAAACGAGTACAGAGAATGTATATTACAAATGAAATGCTAGACTGCCTCTCAGGGATGCTGAGGGTGAAATTGAAGTCTGGATCAATAATGGTAATGAGTGACTTAGAGTGAAGACAATGTTGAGATTAGAGCATTTCAGTTGTGACAGTTAAAGGATGGACATAGTTCGTAGCTTTGTGGTGATTTGTAGTATTGGTTATTTAATAAGGATTAACCTGTTAGCATTCACCCCGGTTGAAATAGTCCTCAGTCACATTTTACTTTGGTAAGGTGAAGACAATGTTTCTCATGTTGCTCTACTTCATTTAATCAGTAAAGTAAGAATAAAGAAGATCAAGATTCTCCTATAATGTGCTTCCTGAAAAGCCCTTCACAAATATTGGAAACCCTGCTGTCAAGGTCACCAAAAAATCTATTTAAATTAAAGGTTGGAGTTTTTATCAGTGTGACTTTGTGCTACAGCAATAAAAGATTAATAAAATGTAACACATTTTATTAAGACTGCCAGTAATTGCAGAGAGCTCTGTTAACATTAGGAACAATCATGGACAATTTTTTCAACTTCAGCCAACACACTGCAGCAATTTGCAAGAATGGGCTATATTTTAGCATTAATTATTATTAATAATATTATTTTTAGATAATATTTATTAATTAATATTAAAGACAACATTTTCTACAAAGACTGAGTCTTTTTGGGCATGGCCTCAATTTGTCAATGTAACTTGGAATCTAATTTCAAACAAACTGGTTGGCTAATAGTTAAAAGAATGGATAACTCCCATTAATCTCTTAAAAGGAGAATGTTGTGCATTTTAACTATATCTCCTTTTGTAGTTGACGGGCTGTTTATTGGCTGTTTATACACAGCAAGTGATCTTGCTGTGTTTTCTTTAATTTAATGGAGCTGATATAACATTAGTGCAAATAAGAAAGGCAAGGAGTGGTCAAATTTATTTAGGGTCATACAGTTAGAATTGAATCAAACTCCATCTGACTATATTTCAGAATTAGACACACATGTCAAAAATGATCAAATATTAAAACTTTCCTCTCACCTCTGGTTTCTACAGATAGTGGGCCAAGTAAACAGGGAGGGTTTACAATACCGTTTGATACCCTCCTCTACCCTGAACAAGAGGAGGATTTACAGACCTGACATGCCTCATTAGAATATGAGTCTAGAGTTTAGCTTTTCTGAAACCTCTTTAAAAATGTAAATGTCTAATTAGCTTCGTTCAGCTTTGATGTTTGCAACAGAGGAACGACAGTGATAGTGAAATGTTTCTCCTGGAGTCAGAAAAATTATTGGTTGAGTGTCAAAAATGAATATATTAGGATTTCTTTCCTTCTGCTTAAGGGGTCTGTCTTAAAGGGATTAAATGTGTCCTTGGACTGTCATCCTTGGTTTATCTACAAATCTCAGATTCAGCAGTTCTTTTTTCTACAAAGTGCCCAAATGTTTTGCGAAGTTGTCACAGTTAACATTTAAAGCTGGACATTTTTGAGCTGAATCATGATGTTTTTCTAATCCAAACATTGGAAAAACATCATGTGTTTTATATTTTTATTTTTTAAAGTAATGTCTGTAGCAAATGGTAAACTTTTAAAAAAGGCTCAAGACAGGGGCCAAATTTTTTAATGAGCTGTGTAGTCCAATTAAAAGAGGACTTTTCCCTTCATCACTTTAAATTACTTTGCTAGACTTTAGATTTAGTGAAAGAAAAGTCTCATTGTAAAATCCCTTAAATATCAATTTAGTATTTTGTGTAATTTTAGCTTTTTTGGTGTCAGTCTGACTTCTAATTTGAGTTGTAGTTCTAGTTTTATTTTTTTAGTATTGTTCTTTCTGTTGTGTACTGTGTTCCCTTTACTTCCTGTCATTTAGTGATGGTGAGATGAAGCCTCATGAGGCATTGAACCACTTGAGCCAACTGGTTCGAGAAAGGGTTCATTTCTTGAGGCTTCATGTGCACACGAAACCACCTACTGTATAATCACAACCAGCTGTATCTTAACACGTGTGATGAATTGAATTTTTGTCTATTATGGCTCTTGGGAATGACTTCACAAAAGGTGAAGAAAAAAAGAGACAAAGAGAGAGAGAAAGAGATATATAGAGATAGAGATAGAGAGAAATATAAAAAAATCCTATCCTGTCCCACAGCTATCTTAAAAATCCTAATATAAAAATTAAGAACTTTAAAACTAACTAACCAATCCTATTTATAATTATTAGTAAAAAGCTCAAATTAAATAAATAACCCAATTATAAGTCCTGAAATAATAAAGTCTAAAAACATTAAATATTAATCCCAGAAAAATAAATAAAGGGGGAAGGGGGGAAAAATTCATTTAGATCAATACCTTGCTTATTCCAGAGCAAATCTGCTTATGATGTGTGTGATGATGGTATTGGAGTTCAAGGTAACTCAAGTTAAATCAAGTGGTGAAAACTCACGTATCCTTAATATTAGAATTAAAATTAAAATTAAAAATAGGATAGCTGTGGGACAGGATAGGATTTTCTCTTTTTTCCTTTCTCTGTGTCTCCCTCTCTCTCTGTATATATATATATATATATTTTCTCTCTATCTCTATATATCTTTCTCTCTCTCTTTCTCTCTCTTTTTCTGTCTGTATGTATCTATCTCTTTCTCTCTGTAAATATCTATTTTTTATTTTTCTGTTTCTCTCTATCTCTAGATCTATATATCTTTCTCTCTCTCTTTGCCTGTGTCTTTTTTCTCTCCCCCTTTCTGTATCTGTGTCTCTCTGTCTGTTTCTCTCTCTCTCTCTCTCTCTCTCTCTCTATCTCTCTCTCAGAGGACGAGGAGTTGTGGATGACGTGCGGCGGCCCGTGCTTTCCTATGACTTCCTAGTGAAACTGCCCTATTGGGTGTTGTAGTGTGTATTTATTTATTTATTCTCCTAACTAAATAACCACAATCCAAACTATCAAAACTCTATCCACTCTCTCAACTGACCGCAACTCGACTACAACAACCCACATTTTGAATGGAGCCTGTGGGGTTTATAAACCCCGCGCCAAAATCTGAGCCATTTCCCGAAGCAGTCACGTGGTACAGCCGGGCAGCGAGGCTTCGGACGTCATCGTTTTCGGCTCCTCCCCTAAATGAAGCAAGCCTCGATACGCGCTTTACGGAAACGCCCCCTCCATTACTCGACACACGCCTCGAAGCCTCGGCTCATCACGTAACATCACTACTGTCATTCCTTATTCTGAGTTTCTTTGTTTGGTATGTTAAGTCTTTCTTCCATTGCATTATATTTTCCCAATTTGTCATCAGTTCTTTTTCTTCAACAACTGTAGCCTGTTAATGACAACTCAGCTGTTTCTTGTTCATTAATCACCACCCCAGGTAACATACCTCTCAGTTCAATTGTTCCCTAATTAGGTTGCATTCAACAGATGCTGAAAAAAATGAGGAAACTCAAGAATGAAAAATGTCTCTTTTACAAACCGCACCAATAGCCAAAGTCTACTTTTAAGGGCTTAACCTTCCGAGTGTCCATCATGTTTTATCACTAAAAACACTCCCAGACATGAGTTTAGAATAGATTATGTTTGATTTTTCTAAAAACAGCAATGACACGAGTTCCTGTTGGGTCTTCAAATTCTAAAAGTTGCCAAATGTTTGTGTTGGGTTCTCTTGTCTTCTTCTCATCAATATTTTCAACCTGGACATCACAGAGAACATAAAGTGTAAGACGTTGCAGGGTAAGTTCGGAAGAAGAAATGACATTTTCAAAATAATAAAGACATTCAAAATGATCAAAGTCATAGATTTGACCGTACCAGAGAGACAACAGACTGTTCTTCAAAGCTATAAACACTTGGAGCAGAATGCATATAGTGATTATGCTTTCTACATTTGTCTTAGTTAAATGTTTGATTAAGGCCCTCTGGCATATCTGAAACATTGTCCAGGTAGATTTGTCAAAATGTGCAGAACAAACCTCCCATAAATGTTGATTCAGTGACTTCACTGAGCAGCTGTTTTTCTTTTATATCATTTAAGACTTTTATTAATTTATACTCATGAACAATTTACAGCAAAACCTTCAGCTGAACATTATGTTTACCCACTCAGTTTCAGTGCTGTAGTCCTTTATTAATTTCTGTAATGCAATTTATTCGATATTAAAGTCTTTGTGGCAGTACCCGCTTTTTCAAAAGCCATTTTCTGTGTCAGTTCATATCAGACTGAGGCTGCAGCTGCAGTGAAAGAAGCCCAGTGGCTCCAGTCTTAATCATATAGAAGCAAAGTGTTGCACCTAAGGCTCTGCTCTCCCTGCCAGACCAAGTGACCCAAATATGAGCCAAGTGTCTGCTTAGTTTAAAAAAAAATTTGTCTGCAAGTACATGACTAATGCATTAGTCAGACTGAAACAAATCCTGTGATGTGCCATCTTTTGTTTGACATCTGCTGCACAGTTAGTCTACATAAAATGTTTGGAATATTCAATAGCCCTGATGTGAAAACAATCATAAAACCTTTCATTTTGGCTAAAATGTTGCACTCTGGAGATGGAATCTTAGCGTTTTGACAGAAGCTTGTTCAGTTTGAAGTCTATCCAACTCACCCTGCTGTAAGAAGGTTACAATCGATTCAGAAAAACAAAAGAATTATTTTCTTTCATCATTACAATTCACACAATTTCTGCTCTAACCTAAAACATCAGCAGAGGATTTTTGCACCATTGTTTCATTATGTGTCCTATACTGATTTGAATATGGCTGAAGAGGTCTTGTGTCAAATACAAATGAGGATTAGCTCTTATTTGTTTATTCAAACAAAGATCTTCCTGTCTAATGTTCTCACATTGACTTTTGGTTTGTACCTGACTCCATTGTCACTTTCCGCATCGCCTTTTCAAATCATAAAACACTGCCTCTGTCATAATGCACCAATTTCAAACCTACATCCGTGACCCGCAGTCCATAAAGACGGAAGGACCACCGAGACGTGTCAGACTACTGTAGTGACAGGGTATTATTTTGAGGAGGGACATATTTCAAAAAACAGATCAATAGGAATAAATCACCTGAAGCCTGGCGTGAGCCATGTTTTGTCAGCATATCCAATCTCATAGGATGGACAGCTATTGATCTGAGCTGTAATCTCGCAGATAAAAGCTTGATCTTTGGAAGTGATCTGAATGGCTCATACATTTTGCACTGACACAAAAAAAGCCCCAATACTTCCCAGTTTATAATGGTTCTTTTGGGTTACTATTAGCAGAAAACTATAAATATACTGACCTTCAGCATTTTGCCTTATTTGCTGCCATTAATATTGTGTTTTATTTGCTGTTTTTTCTTCCCCTTGCACAGAAAGTACTCTTGTCCCAGTTCTACCATTTAGTATAGTCTCCTTTCAAAAAAGTCAGTCCGATAGAACTAGGTATGATATTAACTTTAAATGTTTTGGACTGTGGGATAAAACTTTGGGACACCCCTGGTTTGCCCAGTTGACTCAGTGAAAGTCTTCATTAATGTGCAGACCCATGCTGCTAGCCAAATAAATTTTAATTCATTGAGTTTTAATCACTTTTCGGTCTCACGTTTAAAAATTATAAATCCTACAAACAGTAAATAAATAGAGAAAAGACTGTGAGTTACATTGAAAATTATATTCTCAGTTACAGTTCATAAAAAAAACACTACACAAATATCTAATTTTTACTTTCAGAATGAAAGGTGAAGACAGCGACATACCCAAAAAAATGATTGACGTACTACATAGTTAATCAAAAGGACATTTGATCAAATGTCGCCCTCTACTGGCATTATGTGAAACAGAAAAAGATCATTTTTAAAACAAAACAATGTTTGCTACTGTGTTATTTAAAGACAAGTGAATGCTATCACTTCATTTAAATTTCAGTAGAAAACAGATATAAGCATTTCACCAAATGCCAAAGAGTTGCTTCCGATATATAGTGAGATTCTTTCTATCCAAAGAGAATAATTTTTAAAATGATCAGCACCAGTAAAAGCAGATGTAACCTTTCCTGACTTTGTTAAAAAGGGCAGAGCTGCCAGAAGTCAGGATTCTTGAGGTTTACAGGCCAGGAGGTAGAAATACTTGACAGCCACTGTGACTTCTGTCTCTGCAGAAGTCACTTTCATTACAGACATCAGCCTGGAGCAGACAAGAAAGGAGACAAGACTGTTTCAGAGGGTAGCATACAAACATAAGGGTGTATAATGGCGCTACTATTGTATAATAAAATATGTGAGCATTTACCTTATTTAGAGCAAAGTATAAACACATCAGTGGTGGTTTAAAACACTGGGACATAACTTTATGTGCAGAAACAGATTTGCATCATAAAACATAAAGTTCACCTCTCAGATATATCCTGGGAGAGCCTTTTAGCTCTCTGTGGATCTTCTCTCAGCAGAGCTTGATAACTGGAAAAAGACTCAACTAGTCCCATGTAGCTGGACAGTGGCATAATATTTCTGTCCCAAAAACACTCCTGCCTGGAAAACAACACAATATATGCTGTGCATTGTATGCATATCAAACACAGAAATAACAGGGCTCTTCTTCTTGTGTTTTGCTACATCACAGCCAAAGGGGAAAAACGTTTGATATCCCTGAAGTCAGATTACAAGCCAAAGAAAAGGAATCCATCACTCACCACTCCTTGTTGGGATAGGGAATAGATCCGTAGGCCTCCCTGTACAGATCAATAGAGCTCTGACCAAGGTGGGGACTCCTGTAAGGTTCCAGAGCTGTGTAAAACTGACCAACAACAAAAATATAGATATTAAAGTCAGGAATATGTCATGTATTTGTTATGAGTGATATTTTCTAACTTCTTCTTGTCAATAGCACATTTTTATTCACTACACTACAGCACCGTTTCAGTGCAAAACTTACTGTGAGAAAAAGAGCTACAAGGTGTTTTAACCTCAAACGTCCACTGGATGGTAACATAAGACTTTTTCAACATTTTACATTTAGGTCTGAGATATTCTATCAGTACACTATTGATATATCATGAAATATTTTTTATTTAGATTCCTTTCTTGAAGTAATTTTAACTTGCTGAACAAGGCCTTAATACAAAAGATGAACAATTGAATAAACATTTACTTCTTGAATCATTCTTACTTCTTTTAACACAACTATTATTATCTGTCACATACCTTGACATTTTTTTATATCTGACGCCATCCTTGATGATTGATTCAACAGTAGAGTGGCAGAGTACTTAATGTCTATTTTAACTAGCCTTTAAATTAATATTTTAATCAAAACTCAAAATTTTAAATGGATTAGAAAATTTTTCAACAAGCTATATGGCCCTAATTTAGCTCAATAGATGTCACTTCTCAAGATTATAGCGCCAATTCACAACAAATGTTGCCTCAAGACACTTTACCAAAAAAATAAATAAAAATAAAAAGTAGTTATCAATCATGCAGGCAGGTTGAAAAATATTTTTGATGCTATTTGTTCCTAAAGATCGAAAAGACAAAACTATATCAGAAGTCTAAAGTTTGAGTTGAGGCTATACTGAAGCGAAAATAAGGCTTACCTATGAAAAATCATAGTAGTGCTATAACTGGCACCCACAGAAATCCTTTCCTATCCGATCCATGTAAAAATCAAAACATTAAGGCAAAAAAAAGACATTTCCACTGCTGCAGTTAGTTAATATTGTGTCTTATTATAGATTTAATAAACGTGTTTGTGTTGTGCTTTTGGTTAAGTTTTCAGTCTTTACCTCTTTGCAGACTTGGTTCAGTGTATGTTTGCAGCAGTCGGGGTAGCTGAGCTCCATGTTAATTGTGTAGTTGAGCAGAGCCAAGCAGCCTTGGGGCTTCAGGACCCGGTGGGCCTCCTGCAGGAACCGAGGCCTGTCAAACCAGTGGAAGGCAGACATGGCCGTCACCAGGTCCGCTGAGCTGTCAGCGAAGGGCAGCTCCTCAGCCAGACATTGTCTAAATTTAAATCAGGGGGAAAAATATGAAACTTTCAGCCAGCATGACTTTCCCTTTTAAGCATTCAAGAGGTGGATGCAGCCACTCAGGCAGCACAAATATTAGACACAAACAGCCTTTTCTTTGGCTTACAAAAGTCAGCATGCAGTAAAGACCATATGGACTATTTCTCCTGTTTGAATCTGCAAATTCCACCTTAGTGGGGCTAACAAAGAAAGTGTGATATTTTTTTTGTCTGTTTTGTTTTGGGGGTTTTTTTAGTTATCTATCATGCTTCCTTTTAAACAATTAGGATAGATCAATGAGATCTATATTCATTACATTTGTGCACAAAATCATTCTCAAGTAATGCAATTTCACCTTCTCAGTTCTGTCTACTGTTAGCTCCTTTCAGAATGAGCTATTGTAACCCCTCAGGTTATACAACTCAATTTTAGTGCTCTGTCACTTTTATGCAAATAAGTTGTTGCTGATCACGCCCCTGCCAACAATTATTTGTACTGAACAAACATGGTTATCTGTGTGAGGGGTTTCTTTGGGTTGTTAGATGAGGGGCAATGCCTGCCATTTTTTATAAAAGATGACTGGATGGTTTTTTTTAAGCACTTGAACTGTTTCCAGAAGTGGTAGAGATCCAAATGCAAGTACAAAAACACAAAAGGTGAATTTAGCATACTAGGTCCCCTTTAAGTATTTGAGATTTTAATTTGTAGTGGACTATGAAAGGCAAATATCCCTTTCCTTCTACTATACTATTATCCACTACCGTACTTTCTATCAATAAATCACGTAAAAACTAAAAAAACCCAAAAAACATTAGAGCTCTCAGCTGTAGTTGACTGGGGAAAGATTTTAGTCATTGTGCTTTCATCACAATACAAGAAAAATATAAAGTCACAGAGTGGAGGGGCCAGTGTAGCCAACTTTTTTGGCTTGGACTTACCTGTATGTGATGTTTGGCTCTTTGGCTTGCTGCAAAGCCACTTCCAACTGAGCAGGACTCACGTCTGTTCCCACAATCGAAGCAAAGTGTTTGGACAGGATCTGCGTGCCCTGCCCAGAACCGCAGCCCACGTCCACAGCCAGCCCAAAGGGACGACCCCGCTGAGAAAACATTTACGTTACAATGCTGTGAAATTGCCTTTTGGAAGTAAAACAAACTGCCTACAGTGTTGGTAGGCCTACTTATAAATCAGAAACATAAAATAGACTTTGGTTGGCGGCTTGTGCTCACATGCTTCTCTAAGAAGTCCAGAACTTGTTGGATTAGATGATCTGAAGGAGAGATTCTGTACTTCCAGTAGGACGCAGCATGCTCCTTACCTTCAAAAAGTCTGTATGTCATAGCTGTCAAATGGTTATTTTCCGCTGATTTAACTCAAGTTTGCCAAGAAGACAAAAACAAACTGTAATATTTCTTCACTTGACAAGAAAAGCGAACTTCCACAAGGTTTAACTTCTCTGCTGGCTGACAAAACAAGCAGTGTGGGTGCTGGGGAACTGAGAGAAGCTGCCTCCAAGCATGCGTGCTGCGCTTTATAACAAGGGCCGTCAGTGTGTGATTAACTCATGAATAGAAAACCAGGTCAAACTCAGAGGCTCACTAGGAAGCGCGGAGGATGATTTCTGTTAGAAAAGTCAAAACTCTGTAAGAGGGGCCCTTATAGACTTTAAGTCCAAAGGTGGAATATTAATGTCCACTGTATTTTGTATCACTCAAACATGGATTCTTAAGAGAGCAATAGAATAAATATAACACACATAAAATGTTCATAACGTATTTTCACTGCCAAAATGAGATCCTAACGTATAAAAAGCTATGCAGGCAAAATAAAAACAGAGAAAATACATTTTAATGTGAAAACTTTATTGCTTTAACAATATTTTTCATTTTTGTACAAAATATAATCATGATATTGCAATTTACTTTTCAAGTTTGAACAATTATATGATTTGATACAACATACATATTTATGGGTAAACCTGTAGAATGCTACAAAAGTGCTGAGATTGTAACTTATCCTAATTTAATGTAGTGTTTGACTGCTTCTAATCATTATTCCAATGAATAAAAAAATATTTTGATCCACCTAAAGTTTGAATTGGTCACAAGAGCAAGGAAAAATGGGTGATATTTTGCTTTCCCTCTGGTAAACATTCAAGTTTGTTGCAGAAATTTAGGGTGTAAAATTTACACACGTTTTAGAATGCAAACACATAAGAATCTCAGATTCAGAATCGGAGATTCTTTTGAAATGGTCAAAAGAAATGACAAGGTGTGAAGATCACAGTAAAATCCAGCAAGCATCACTCAGAAATGTTTGGAAAATGCTCCGCTAACAAAACATGTTTCATACAAAAGATCCCTGCAGTGAAAGGCAAGTTTGGAGAATGAGTACAATGCTGACACTCCAGATCTGCAGATGTACAGAAGAGTACAGTACTCTGACTAAAACATACAAACAGATCCAGTGAAGAAAAATAATAGCACAGGATGTTCTAATTGGAGGACAAATTAGAAAACACCTTGATAAATCACTACTTGAAGGTTCTCCAGAAGTTGTAGAGACAGACCAAAATGCAAACTCTAAACTATTAGTCAAAATATTATTGTAAATGCAAAAGGCACAGTATAAAAGGGATAGTAGAACAAATGAACATCCTACCCAAACATTCCAATTTGTACACTCCTCCTAAAAACTGTTTCAAATATCAAGAGATTCTTTGCCCCGTTGTGTAAAGTGTTTCTCTCTTTGTGTTTTTATCTGACTCACCTAAATGGAATCAACTTGAATTGTACTCATACCTTTGAACAAATTTCATATTTATTACAACATGATTGTGTCACTCTTAGCTAATGATAAGCTAACGCCCTTAATTATCAAGCAATTCTATTTTCTCTTTTTAAATCATAATAACAGAAACTACTCAAATGTTGTGTAAACCTTCAATCAAGGCAATTGCTAAAACTACTCTGAAATTCTGCCTGGGTTTTAAGCCAAATAAGCACAACAGTCCACTGTCTGGTTGTTGTTAGGACTTTATGAATTACAAATTGAAACATCATGAAAAACGTCTTCCAGTGGTTAGTAGCACATAATGTTGTGGTGTTGGTTACTGTGGCTTTGAAGCCAGGATGCAGAAATACTCCCACTCCCGTTCTACTTCAGTGTCAACAGAAGTGACGCCCATTTCATCCAGGAACCTGCAATAAAAACGCTCATAGATTAGATGTACATATATATTATTTTCCAAAACTGTGTAACTAAACACCTAAATGCAAAACATAGACATCAGAATGTGCTTGTCTGTTTAAGAACGGAGAATTACCGCTTCTGAATCTTGGCCAGCATGTCTTCAGCCCCTTGTGGGTCTTTTTTCTTGTAAGAATTGTACATGGACCAAGAGCTAATAAAACCCACCAATGTTCTGACAGAGATCATGGATTTGCAATGAAAACTCTCAATCCTGTTGGATCAACATAAGAGGAAAACGTGCATTTAAAAAAGGAGTCATGTTAACTACAATTCTGAAAGCATCTAGGTTAGCTTTAATTTGTATAATAACCATTTTTATAACATCAGATCAACTACAAAAGATTACCTTTCCTTGTCTGGAAAGGGTATGGCAGAGTACAAGTCTTCCAGTTTACTCTCTGATGCAGCGACTGGGTTGCTCGTGTAAGGCCGCAGCAACTCCTTCACCTGCATAATATCAACAGTGAAGGGTCTAGATAGAAGCTCTGTCTTATTATTTCTCAATATCAATTCTGCATATTTGACACAGTTAATCATAACATGCAGGTGGAAAGGTTGTCACTCATGACATGTTCCTCCAAAGTTGTTTTGTAATCTAATTGGAGATGTGGCCAGGACACCGACTCAATGGAGAAATGAAGCTACAGATAGGTGTTAAACTACAACTCTACTTCCTGGTCTGGAACCTGACTTTTACTTATTTGGAGGATGACTAGTTAACTGAAGTTTTCATGACCAAAAGACACTCAATCTGTAAGGCGAAAGTTGTGTGGAGTTTGATTGTTAACAGGGTCTAATCTAATTAATCTAAAGAAGACATGTTCTCACCATGTGCAAAAGACGAGAGGTCAGAAGCTAAATCTGATGCCAGTTTTAAACAGAAAGGCTCTATCGTCATAAGACTAACTAAGGCTGGAAGTCTAAGTCTTTAGATGAAAAAAATTCACAGCAAGGAAAACGACATTGCAATTGTTATGTTTCTTTCATCCTGGAAATGTCCTACAAATTTGTCAAATGGAAAATTCAGTGGCTGCTTTTAGTCAGTACGAAATCTGCAAATAAGAGGAAGTTGTTAATGTAAGCATTTTATTCTGTTTTATAAAATACATGTAAACATTTGCTGCAGATTCAAGCCAGAAGTTAATAATTAATTCACTCATTGTACTTTGATTGTCTCCGAAGACAAGGCAGATCCTTCAGATAAGATTTAAAATTTAACTTCAACCATAAAAATTATGTTTTTAAACCAACACCTACCTCCTGGTAGATATGGTTTAGCTTCTCTCCGCAGTTCTTATAGTTTAATCTGATGTTGCAGTCCGTGAAGCCCAGCAGAGCCATGCAGCCCCTCGGCTTCAGGACCCGATCAGCCTCAAGCAGAAACCTGGTCGGGTCGAACCAATGCGCTGCCGAAGCTGCTGTCAACAAGTCTACAGTGCCATCCTCAAAAGGAAGTTCTTCTGCTGTCCCCGTACTGAAAATGTACCAAAGAGAGACAAGTATAGCAAGTGACCATCACATTACCAGTCAGTCTGGCTTTAAGGAGAGAAAAAAGTACAAATATGTCAGATCATCCAGTTAGCTCACTCAATTTCTCCAACCTAAATATTCTGCTTCCTACCTGTTACTCAAGAAATGAAGAATAAACTTGTCACAATAAGCTATTACGGTAATCAATCAAATTAAAAGAAACCTGATAACTCCCATTCTGAAGGTCAAATTTGTTTACAGACACTTTATAATTCACTGTGTGTTTATCGTTTTTGGTTGTTGTGTTTTATTTTGGATATTTAAAATGTCTTCCAGTTTCAGGAGTGTGTGTGGAGTGTTCTGCACAAAATTATAGTTTATTGGTCTTTGAGGGGGAAAATATGTGTTATTATGCCTTTTTTAATGCATTACTTGAAAGGCGTCTCAAAACATTATTTATCACAATAATTTCTGAGACAATTAGTAACTTAACAAAAGTTGTTACAGTGACAGGTCAACTTGTACTGAAGTTTGAGTCCCATCATGAAATGGATGCTGTGATATCACTTTGTAAATCGTGTTTTTGTGACAAATTGCATTGTAGTTGTCACCTTATAAAGGAAGGACTTTAGTTTATAAACGATATTTTCTTCAAAACGTCAGTAAAAGATAGATCAGCAACAAGGCAGTAATGTGGAATGGTACAAGCTTTGTTATTCAGCTAAGCTTTGAATTTGTTTCGCATACAAAAAGAATTTCAGAATTTGCAGGTGAACATTTACACCTGCAGCGAACCTCTGCATACCGGTATGTGATGTTAGTGTATCCCGGCACGGCCCGCGCCTCCTCCACTTGGAAGTCACTGATATCAATGCCAACCACTTCTTTGAAATGGGGTGCAATTAGTCGAGTATGCTGACCAGTTCCACATCCCAGATCCACAGCAAGCACATGCGGCTGTCCCTTCTGGGGATGAAAACGGGAGATAAATTCTTCATTAAAGAGAGAAAAGATTACTTCAGACAGGGCATACCTTTTTGTCCAAGTACTGAATGATAACGTCCTTGAGCGCAGTTGGAGGTGTAAACCGATACTGTTGGTAGATGGAAGCATGTTCCTTCCCTTCAAAAAGTCGGTAAGCCATTGAGAAGTTTCACTTGCTTTTCTTATCTCTTGCCTGTTGTAACTAGCTTTATCTCTCCTGCAGAACAGTCTCTGTCTTTGGGAGCAAAGTTCGTCTTTTGTCTCTTTTAATGCCTTGTTTCTCTTCACTTCCCCTCTCTGCCAATCTTGTTACTGTGTAACATATTTATTTTCAAATCTCCTGCCAGGCACCTGTGAGGTCTTCGGTCTTGCAGGAATGAAACCTCCCAGACATCCTACAATTCAAATAAAACAGATGAAAGCAGTGAGAATTTAAAGATGATCGGATGAAGATTTGAACTTTATAAAACAAGTAAATAAAAGTGGTCTGATCAAGCTTCTTACTGAAAGCTGCCTATGTAGAAGGTCCTGTTAGCTCAGCTGCAGAGCTGTTGACTGTACACTGGGCCTCCTGCTTACCCCTTTCCTTTCATTGCATATTTCTACACATTACATCAGATAAACTAACTACATTATGTGAAAAATTACACAAACTAATGAAATAATGCAAGTAAAATAGAATCAAGCTTATTTTCTTGTCTGTAAGAATAAATGAGCCAAGTTTTTCTAAAACGGTTTATGTTAATAATACAATCCATTTGTTGTTTAGTAACAATACACTTTAGACGTAAGACTGCCAATATTATACTTTGATAAATTATTGAATAACAACAAAGACAGTTGAACACAGATCTGTCTGTCACAATAAATGTGTAGTTGATTCAGTTATTCACGAATGTCCCAAAAGGAAATGATCATCTGACAGAAGGGTGATTTGAGAATCCACAGGACAAAAAATTAATACTATGAGAAAAAATAAAGAACACTTGCAGAAGACAGGTAAAACACAGACCTGCCCTGAAGAACCTCTTCTTGTTTAACAGTAGTTAGCATTCAAGTTAATGTTGCATTACTGGCCCCTTCTGCTCCAGAGAACAAATTACAGTCAAAATATGTCTTCAACCATCCTTTCTATGTTTATACCCGTTCGTCCTTGTTGCCTGTCTATATGAAACGGCCACTGAATGAGTCGCGATCCGACAGAGACGAAACATGTTCTCTCAAATAAACCAGAACAAACACAAGGATTTATTTATTTATTTATTTATTTATTTATTACCGTGGGCTGCAGATTAACGCTTCCGTACAAATGTCAAAGTATGACCTTTAAACGACATCCCATCTTGTTTACAGCATAAATGGTGAGATTTATTAAGGCAGTACGGAAAAAAGCTCCAGCAACAACTTACCCTTAATGTTTGGCTGCGAGCAATGTGAGGAAAAGGAAGTAACGTGGACACGAGTGCACACCATATAGGACCTTCAAAATAAAGCACCTCAAGACAATCAAATTCGCGAAATAAAATATCAAATACAGTGGCATTCTGTATTTTAAATAAATGCATTTTAAACTCTGTTATATAAGCACTTTTCTGTAAAAAGAAAAGAAAAATTCACACCTATGCTGCCTGGACTCAACCAACTTTTGGAAAATCGGATGTTCAACAACTCCTCTGAATATCTTGTATTTTGTTCATAAAATGAATGACCCCTCTATTCAAATATACTCATTTCAACTTATATTTTAACTACACAAAAGTTGATGCATTCCATGAATGTTGTTGCAGCCTCTAGTAAATTATTTGTAAACTAAGTTATTAATCTGGTCAGTGATATTGTACTCCTGTTATTTTTAAAGCACACATGCAAATGCATTATTAATTGATAAATAAGAAGAAAAAAACACTTTTGTTGCACCTGGAAAAGACAAACATTTTGTTGTTGTCTTACCATTAAGAAACCACTTACTGCATTCTTGATGACTGTCACTGAAGCTCTACTTCTGCTTTTTCAAAGCAGTTAATGTATAACTTCACATCGATTTGCAGCCATTTTCATGTCGGAGTGTAAACTCTGAGTTGGGAGTGTGTGGCCAGCAGCAGCTTATTTGGATTTAAAGTGATGAAGCCATAAATGAGGCTCATTCTGAAAGTCTACAA
Source organism: Gambusia affinis (assembly GCF_019740435.1). Classification (NCBI taxonomy): domain Eukaryota; kingdom Metazoa; phylum Chordata; class Actinopteri; order Cyprinodontiformes; family Poeciliidae; genus Gambusia; species Gambusia affinis. The sequence continues at coordinate 24,400,989 of NC_057878.1, forward strand.
TGCCATCCTCAAAAGGAAGCTCTTCTGCTGTCCCCTTACTGAAAATGTACTACAGAGAGACAAGTACATAAATTTGACAGATTACCAGTCAATCTGAGTTTAGGGGAAAGAAAGCTAGAAAGAAAAAAACTAAGACTTGTGTAACGCTATATTATGAAAACTGTAAAAATAAATGTCAGCTCAAATTGAAAAAGAGGTTAAATGCCTATTGAGTAACATTATTCAAACTGTTCTTGTCTGATTGCATTCTTTCCTCTCTCAATTGCTCAGATAGAAAAAAAATCTGCCTAAAATCTACGTGTAATGATGGACTCAGACCTTAACTTCCAGAGACACATAAAGACATAAAGGACAAATTTTCCATTTTCTTGAGAAACTCATCCATGCATTTATTTTTAATCAGATTCATTATTGAAAGTGTCTTCACTGGTTTTCCTAAAAAGTTAAACAACTGCAGCTGATCCTGAACACTGCTGCCCACATTTTGCCTAAAACCAGAAATTAGTGATCACCCAATTCTAAATCCTTAACTAACTCCCTCAGAGAATAGACTTTAAAGTATATTTGTTTGTTTATAAATCATTCAAAAATGATACAGCTGACCTTTGCCTGCCAGTATGGGATGTTAGCGGCCCAGGCCTCCTCCATTTGGAAGTCGCTAATATCAATGCCAACCATTTCTTTGAAGTGCAGCTCAAGTAGTCGAGTATGCTGACCCGTTCCACATCCCACGTGCAGATGTCCCTTCTGGAGATGAGACAGATGATAAGTACCTTATTAAAGAGAGAACAGGTAATTCTCAGGCAGGGCATACCTTTTTGTCCAAGAGTGATAATGTCCTTGAGCCCCGACGTGGGCATAGACCATTGCTGTTGGTGGATGGAAGAGTATTTCTTCCCTTCAAAACGTCGGTATGCCATTGAGAAATTGTGAGGTCTTTGATCCTGGTGAAATAAAACTTCCTGGAATTCCTAGAATTCAGTTTAAACACTCAAGCAGTGAAACCATGAACAGCAATTTAAAATTAAATCAAGATGAAGATTTGAACGTCATAAAGTAAGTGAATAAAGTGGTCTGGTAATGCCTTCCAACTGTGGAGCAGGGGAACCAACTGTACAGCAGCCTGGATTCTGTCAGCCAGCCGCAGGGTAGGGTTGCCACAATCCATGTGCATTATTGGGTTAATGACTTCATGTAGTGTGAAACGCTTTGGAGTCCTATGGACAAAATAAAGCACTGTACAAGTGTAGGCTATTTTAACCGATCATTTTGACAGGCCTACTTACGCTTTAGAAAGCAAATAAGTGTTTTACTTTCATTGCAGCACAACAGCTCATAAAAACAGAAGCAAAAGCAAACATGATTAGGCTAGCCACACTTTGTTTCTTTCCATTTCTTTGTCATGATTGTTGTTTTGATGACCATTTGCTACAAGAAAAACTATTTTTTAAGTTCTGCACGATGGGCCTTAGAGGAAGCAAAGTGTGCTTAATTGCACCTGAGGGATAATAATAATGACCTATTGACCATTTCCAAATGAGGCAGCGAGCATAATGCTATCCCAAGGGTTCTCATTAAGTTTTAAAATATCAAAGGAATTAACTTAGACATGCATTTCTCCTCTGCTTAAAATGTGTATCATCCTTGTACACTGAGGCATTGAATCCCAAAAGTTGTGACTCACTGTCTTTGTTTACTTGTTTCATCACCTCGAGAGTTTTTCCACAGTACAGAGCTGAGAAACATGAAATACTCAGTGGTCAATTGACATTATTCAATATTAACAGTGCCAAAATTATTCATATCCCTTGAACGTTTTCATACTTTGTTACGGTACAACCAGGGATTGCTATAATGTATTTGAATTTGATGTGACAGATCATTAGAAAGTAGTGCCAAATTTTGAAGTGGATGGAAGTGGTTCAGATTTGTACAAATACAAATCTGAAAAGTGCATTTTTACACACCTCTTTTTACTCTGAAACCCCTAAATAAAATCTATTGTTTTTATTAGTCTATTATCATATACCTTTATTTACTCATTGTATTATTATCTTTATTTACTTATCTAATGTTTAGCTTCTTCTTCTTTTTTTTTTTCTTCTTTTCTCCAAAGAGTTTTTGCGGCGCCAGTGGCTCGTATTTTTGGGACAGTAGGCAGACAGGAAGGAGGGCGAGGAGAGGAGTGAAGACATGCGGCAAAAGTCGCCGGGACCGGGAGTCGAACCCACGACGTCCGCGTCAAGGACTAAGAACAAATACCTATAAATCAGTTCATCTTGGTCAACTTGAAATTAGATGTCGCAATGGGGTTGATGCAGAATATGTCCAAAGTAAACGGGGGCACCTAAGAGTTGATTAAAAAGAATACAAGCCTCAGTGGGACTTTGTCCAGGTGGAAATATGTCGCAGTGGACCACTCAGTTAGCTCCAGTTTAATCTAAAGACACACCAGATAACTTATCATAAGAAGGAAACCATAAGTCTTCCAACCGAGCCCCATGCAGCTAGACACTCAATCATCACATGCAGCACTGCTCCTAACCACCTGGTGAAACAGACTACCCTTCAGGCTCACACACTGTGGTCTGGTTGTCAGGTATTCGTAGATCCAGGTGAATGTCACCTGTGTCTTCTGGAGTTTCCAACATAGGAAATCAGGCTGAATTGAGTTAAATGCACTGGAGAATTCAAAGAACATGATCCTCACAGTACTGACTGCTTTGTCCAGAGTGGGTTAGTTGAAGCAGGTTTATGGCAGCATCTACAACATAGGTGGGGAAATAGGAGTCTTTCTTGTAGCTTGATAATGTGAGATGTCAGAGAAACAGGTCTATAGTCGTGAATGACTGATGGGTGAGATTTCCTTGGTAAAATAAGGAAATCTCTGCACAGGCCCTTACCAATATCTGGACCTGCAGGCCTGGTCCAGTTCAAACTTCATGGCCTTTTTACTCTCTGTTTACTGAGATTATATAAACCGGTTAATAGTTCATCCTTCTATTGTGTTTTCATAGTTAAAAGTGTTGCAATTACTTTAGAATGTAGTAAATGTTTAAGCTTTTCAGAATACTTTCCTTGTTTTAACTTCAATGACCATGGTTCATATAACTGGATATTCAAGAACCTCCAGAACTTCCTCAACTGTCAGTGCTAAAACAGCTTTCCATAGTTTCTTAATTGTTGCTTATTGCCCCTGAGATGCACCACTCCTTTCTGTTCCTGTTAAAACAGAAAATATTCATGAAGTTGGAAAACTCCACCTTTGTCTTTGTGTTGGAAAGCACACTGATTGGCTGCTTGGAAATCCATGCTTAGCTGATTCTTAGTCTTACTAAAGAGTGCGAAGAAGCTTGACTCATCACTTGAAGAGACTTGTTTGCCTTTGAAACAATAGACACATTTCTTAACCCTAAAACAATGAATAATGTCTCAACAATTTCAGTGTTTTTTCTTTCAGGTCTGAATGAAACGAGTCGGAATCACAGATCAGTTCTCTTCTTTTTCAGTTTGATGTGTTACTGCATTACTGTCCTTGTAAATGTTTGTCTTATTCTGATCATCATCTTGAATAATGAACTTCATGAACCAATGTATATTCTGCTCTGTGCTTTTTGCATGAATGCACTGTATGGAACAGCAGGTTTCTATCCTAAATTTCTGTCAGATCTGCTCTCTCCTGTTCATGTCATCTCTTATTCAGGCTGCCTTCTGCAGGCTCATGTGTTGTACTCCTTCGCCTGCAGTGATCTGTCCATCCTTGCCCTCATGGCGTATGACCGGTATCTGGCTATATGTCGACCACTGGAGTACCACTCTGTCATGTCGGTGCAAAAAGTCATGAAGCTGGCGTCCTTCTTTTGGTTAACATCAGTTTTCATTGTTGCAGTCAATATTTTTCTGACATATAAGCTAAAGTTATGCAGTCCATATATTAACAGACTTTTCTGTGTAAATTGGAGCATTGTGTCACTGGCGTGTTTCTCTAATGAAACCTCTATTAATGAAATTGTTGCAAATATTACAATACTAATTTATATTCTTCATGGTTTCTTCATTGTTTGGTCATACATGTATATTATTAAAAGATGTGCCAGTTCTATAGAAAACCGGGCAAAGTTCCTGCAAACATGTGTGCCACATTTAATTTCCTTGTCCACCTTTATTCTGACTATTTTGATTGACATTATTAATAATCGACTTAGTTCTGCAAATTTAGCCAAGACTCTGCAAAATTTTATTGCGATGGAATTTCTTGTCATTCCTCCCTTGATGAATCCACTCATTTATGGTTTCAAACTGACCAAAGTTAGAAACAGAATTATTACTTTTGTTACTCTCAGATATAAATAAATTCAAGTACATTTCTTTCAGCTGTATTAATGAGCAATGCTTTCATAAATTTTTATTTGCATTGATTTTTACTTTCTATTTAGTTTTTTTTCTGCTCAGAAAAGTTTTTCTTTTGATATTCTGTGAAAATAAAAATGTTAAAAATAATGTCACATATAAGACGACGGTATCTTTTGTCAATCTAATCAAGGCTAGTAAGGCAGCTGTGGAAATTATCTGTGGAAAATATTGCCTACATAACAGACCTGACAAAATGAATATTTTAGCTGTTAATTGGCTGCTTCATCTTACAGGATATTATTTTAAACATATTTTTTCTTCTCTTTCAATAAGTTGCATCTTTACTGATTAAAATCTAATTTTAAAATGGGGGAAAAAGCTTTTCCACAAGATGATCAATTCATCCATTGTTCTGCACTTAAAACAAGTTTGTGTTATGCTGATAGGTATAAAAGGGATTCCCTCTTGGGAAATAACAAGGATCACAAATTTTTAAGGGAGATCATTTCTGTAGAGGGTCAGACATTTAATCATGAGGAGATTGTCTTCCAGTAGGATGTCCTTGGAAAATTTAAATTTCATGTTTCCAAATTATCATTGACCTATTTTTCATGGCCACAATTCAAAATGAGACAATAGAGCGTGCCATTACAATCAGGTGTGTGTAAACTTCCCAATCAGGTAATGGCTACAAGAAAAATAGCTGCTGTATGTTGCAGCTGCTGTCCAGGTGGAGATGGATGCCTCAGCTGCTGGTCCTTAGGCTTCGTAACTGGTGATGAGAAATGTACACCAGCATGGTCATCATTGGGCATGTATTTAGTACAAGATGCATCAAAATCCTTCAAACTAACAGCTATTTTCCATGGTGGAGCGACACATGGGGCATAGTAGCAACAACAATAATGTGTCACATTATAATCATTCTTGTAAATGTTTGTGTGTTATTATATCCATGTGTATTTGAACACACTGACATCCAATGTTATGTCATGATTAACAAAGGCAACTACAAAGAAAAGTGGAAAAACAAAAAGGTAATTTCATTAAGGAAAAAATCAATGTAAGTCATATGGAGTGTTGAAAAAAATATAATTTCTGATAGCCACATTCACATTAAATAAAGTTTACACACTGCTACTGGCATTTTAGGAGGCCAAAGGCAAACTACGCAGTTGAACGCTCACAGATGTATTATTTAAGTGCACCTCCTTAAACTCTGTGGGTTTTGAATTAGGGCTAGGAACCAATGACTGAGGGGTTAGCATCTGTCCCCTGTAGGCAGTAGAGGAGGTGTGCAGGTATGCATGAGTATATCAGGCTCAAATAGATAGAATTCCACAAATAATTATTTCATGGACTCAATAAGAAGCATGCCATTCTGTACAGCACCTGCCTGTAGTGTTTTTCCTACGCTGCTTTGTGCCTGAATAAAGGAATCATATGATCAAGACCAAGACTGAGGCGTAATTATCCAAAACTAAGACCAGGAGCCGGAGACACTTCAACTGTCTCCTCTCAATCTGGAGGAGCAGCAGCTCCATTCTGAGCCTCTCCCAGATGTCCAAGCTTTTTACCTTTCCTTGGAAAAATAAATACAGAAACAATCAGAAAGGAGCACAAAAAAACTAACTTGTCTATGCCTCTGTGAGATATGGAACTGAAGACTTTGGCACCCAGACTTACATTAACAAAAAGAGTATTTTTACTACATGCAAATTCATCATACAGACTGGTGCACAACATATCTTCAGTCATTGTGTCTCTTTATAAGTTACAGAAATCAAGCAAACAGCTTTCCATATTTGGCATTATTCTGTTTAACCATTACTTGTATACATTGAATGTTTGAGCAGTGTCTTTAGTGGCACACACTTTCACTTAGCATCAATAGAAATGGCAACAATAAACACAGGAACATGGACAGAAATTTTCTATCAAAAAGAGACCAATAAATAGACAGAAAGGACAACAAAACTAAAACACAAACAACTGTGGATCATGATGTACATTTGTGGATTAAATGGTAGTATTACTTCAAGGGGGAGTTAATTTAGGTTCAATCTAGGTGTCTGTAGAGTCAAGTGAGACTTGTTGAAGCCTCCAGTGTCCTCCCAATCAATGAGCTGCATTGCTGGGAAGAAGGGTTATTGGCTGGTTTGAAATCCCACTGCAACTGTAGGTTTTGCTATATTCAACAGACAAACATTAGACACTGTTACAGAGCTGGTTACACTTCTCAGCCAAGATGAACAATGTTTCAGCTATTTCAATGCTTTTTCTCTCAGGTTTAAATGAGACAAGAAATTACAGATCAATTATTTTCTTTCTCACTTTGGTGTGTTACTTTATAATCATCCTGGTAAATGTTTGTGTTGTTCTGATCATCATCTTGAATAATGAACTTCATGAACCAATGTATATTCTGCTCTGTGCTTTTTGCATGAATTCCCTTTACGGAACAGCAGGTTTCTATCCTAAATTTCTGTCAGATCTGCTCTCTCCTGTTCATGTCATCTCTTATTCAGGCTGCCTCCTGCAGGCTCAGGTGTTGTACTCCTTCGCCTGCAGTGATTTGTCCATCCTTGCCCTCATGGCGTATGACCGGTATCTGGCTATATGTCGACCACTTGAGTACCACTCTGTCATGTCGAAGAAAAGAGTCATCACTTTGGTGTGTCTTGCTTGGTTAACACCTTTCTTCATTATAGCTGTAAGCACCTTATTAGCTTCTAGGTTGAAGCTATGTAGCCAGTATCTAAACAGACTGATCTGTTTGAACTGGAGCATTGTTGTGCTTGCTTGTTTTCCAGCTGAAACTATAATTAACAGCATCATTGGAAATATTACAATAGGTATTTATGCTCTTCACAGTGTTGTCATTGTGTGGTCCTACATGTTTCTCATCAAAACTTGTGTTGGTTCTATAGAAAACAGGAGAAAGTTCATGCAAACATGTGTGCCACATTTGATCTCCTTGCTCACTTTTTCTGCTACTATACTTTTTGATGTTATATATATTCGATTTGAGACTAAGAATTTACCACCAACTCTTAAATACTTTGCCTCAATAGAATTTCTCATCATTCCTCCTATAATGAATCCACTTATTTATGGTTTCAAGTTAACCAAAATAAGAAAAAAACTTCTAAGTGTGGCAGCTATGAAATGCAGACTTTAAAATTCTGTTTTTCCTACATATAGAAACATATAGACATACATATAGAAATTCTACACAACATATTTTATACAACTCAGTTTGTCAAATACTGTGTGCAGGTTGGCTGATAGAAGAAACACTTTTGTCAGCGTACATCGATTTGTCATATTCTCAAATATCTTATAACTCTGTTCAGTGATATTTAACTCCAGGAGCATCAAACTCTGTTTTTTTTTTTGTTTTGTTTTTTAAATGATTTTAATCTTTTTTGTTCAAGCCTCACTGATCATCCTGAACCACATTTAGCCTCCTGCAATGACATAACAGTTCAAAAATTGATGTAAATGTAAGTGAGTGTTTTGTTTCCCACTCAAAGTAAATATAAGAGATAGTTTATGGATGGTCAACAAATTAAAGAGACATGTATACAACACAAAATGAGAAAATCATAATGGTTGATGAGAATATTACAGATTCCCACAGTCTGAGAGAGGCTGAAGAAGGACTGTGTTTAATAGCTTAAAAGTAGCTTAACAAACACAGATGGCACACAGGTTCATGCAAACCTGTGTGCCACATTTGATCTTTTTGATGTTATAAATATTCAATTTGGCTCAAAAGATTTACCTTCAAACAATTAAAAACTTCATTTGTATAGAATTTCCCATCATTCCTCCTATGATGAATTCACTTATTTATGGGTTTACTCTGACTAAAATACGAAATAAAATTTTTAGTGTGGTCACTCTGAAAATTAAATAATGCTTTTGAAAAAAAAAAAGAAGGTCTCTCACCATTTTTGATAAAGTAATGTCTTGCCATTTTGACTCTGTCTTAATTTAGGGTCTGTTTCATTTTTATATTTAATCTTAATTACATTCTTTTCCCATTTTCATTTAATATTGTTGATCTAGATTTCAGAATCAATGCATAAAGCATATATGTCTCTTCATCATTATCAGTAAATATTTCCTTTCCTCAGTCATTTTAACCAGCATTGCCTCTGTAATTTTTGGTCTTTTCCATGCTTTGCTTTGTTAGCTTATTTTTGTTTTAATTTTATTTTTGTCATTATTTTATTTCCTTTCTATTTTTATAACACGTGAAACAATTTCTGTTGTGCTTTCTGTGTATGAAACTGATGACACTGATCACAAGTTTTAATTGAACTAATTAGGACAGTGTACATTAATTAACACATCAACAATATGTCTGTATTAAAATACGCTAGTGTGAGCTCAAATTTACCAGCATAATTTCACCTGTAATTCTAATACAGATGCTTTAAAACATAAAACACATTTAGAAATTTGGTTCTTCGGTATCCAACTTTAATTTTTTTTGCCTGTTTTATTTTACTGTTGATGCCTCAAGTAGCCACTGGAGGGCAGAGATGAGCAGCAGAGCCGGGCTTAGGCATTTGGGGGCCCTAGGCAAGATGTGTGGTGCCCTCCCACCCCCAGCCTATCCCTGCACTCCCAACTAAATATATTAGACGACTGTATATTTTACATCATGTAGCATTGTTTTACAGCAAACCTGGGTAAACAAAGCTCCATGATAGATGCAATAAAACACCAAAAAATGTAACCAAAAATAAATACTACAAAATATAACACAATTAAAGTTTTAATTTTAATCCACCGCTGTTTATACTGATTTTGTGATTTAAGAGTAGATGCAGTCTCAAATCAGACGACCACTTCTCATTCGTATAATAAGGGAAGAATGGATGAGTAAAAGTAAAAATAAGAGATAGAAAATGTAAAAAGAACATCGAAATGCAAAAGTCCAGTGGAAAAAAACAAGATAAAAAATAAGATAAGATAAAAGATTAAAGAGACATAACTGGATCTGTATGAGTAAAAGATAAGGCATTCAAAATATTTTTAAAACAGTAAAATTTATAATATAAATGTATAATTCACTGAAACTAAAATGGAAAAATAAAGATGCAGGTAAATTCAGTTATGAAAACATGAGGTAAAGTTATCATTTTTTCCATTTATTGGAGCACTTTAAGCTATTGATATATTTTTTATATTATTTTTAATTCTGTCAGTTTCAGTCATCAGTCATTGCTATTTCATTATCTAATTAATTCTGTTTTTATGGACATGTATGTGTCCACTACCACTGCCATCTCCCTGGGTCAACCTAACCTGGACAACTGTCCCACCTGTTAGCTCGGCCATTTGCCTGCTCTGTAATGTCATTGTAATCATCCTGCGTTCCCTCCTTCCCCATCTGTCTCCTCCTGTGGAATCAGTTGTGACTTTGTGAAGCATCCGACTTTCATCCAGTCAATGTTCTGCACTGAAAGAAAGAAGGGTTATTGGCTAAGTTGAAGTCCCACAGCTACTGTTGGATTTCCTAAACTGAACAGAGAAGCGAGATTAGACATTGTCAGAGAGCTGGTTAAGGAGCAAAGACACGTTTCTGAACCAAGATGCACAATGTTTCAACAATTTCAATTATTTTTCTTTCAGATTTAAATGAGATAAGATATTACAAATCACCTCTTTCCTTTCTCAGTTTTTTGTATTATTCTATATTATAATTGTAAATGTTAGTGTTGTTCTGATAATAATTTTGAATAATGAACTTCATGAACCAATGTATATTCTGCTCTGTGCTTTTTGCATGAATTCCCTTTATGGAACAGCAGGTTTCCATCCTAAATTTCTGTCAGATCTGCTCTCTCCTGTTCATGTCATCTTTTATTCAGGCTGCCTTCTGCAGGCTCAGGTGTTGTACTACTTCGCCTGCAGTGATTTGTCAATCCTTGCCCTCATGACATATGACCAGTATCTGGCCATATGACGACCACTGGAGTACCACTCTGTCATGTCGAAGCAGAGAGTCATCACTTTAGCTTGTCTTGCCTGGCTAACACCGTTTTGCTTTATTGCTGTAAACACTATCCTTAGGTTGAAGCTATGCAGCCCATAGATCAATCGAATCATTTGTTTGATCTGGAGCATTGTTGTGCTTGCTTGTTTTCCATCTGAAATGACAGTTAACAGGATAGTTGCATATATTACAATATTAATTCTGGTTCTGGTCTGCTCTGCATCCCCAGAACCAGAACCAAACGAGGATAAGCGGCATTTAGCATCTATGCACCACAAATCTGGAACAAACTTCCAGAAAACTGTAAAACAGCTGAAACACTGGCTTCCTTTAAATCTCAACTAAAACCTCACTTGTTTAGAGTTGTATTAGAAACGTAATCAATCGCAAATTTATTGACGGAATCTGACTTGATGTTGTTTTTTTTTATTGTTGATTCTGTTGCATTCTGTTTTTGTGTTTGATTTGATGTAAAGTACTTTGAAAAGCCTTGCTGCTGAAATGTGCTATACAAATAAAATTTGATTTATTGATTGATTAATTTACGTAGTTACGTTCAAGTTGACAAAAATCCAAAAGAAAACTTTAAGTGTGGCCACTACGAAAATTAAATGACACTCCAGCAGTTTTTCACTTTGTAAAATTAAGTTTCTTGTTCTTTTATGTTTTGTTTGGTAAAGTAAAAATTTTTCTAGCAGCCGTGTTCACACTTTTGTGCTTGTCCACAAGAGGTCAAACCTTGTTTTCTTTTTTTTATTTATGTTCATAATTCCACAAATGTTTTTCTTGCCTTTTTCTGTACGATTTAGAAGTTAAAAAACTATAGCTGTGTAAACATTGCATACATATAAAGTATAGTCATATATCATAATTATAAGATGGCAGAAATTTTCTATTTTACTGTACATTCTAGCTGTAGTTTTATCAGGTTTTTGTAACATACTCATTTCTATTGCAGTTGTTTATAACAGTTGTTTGTATAAAATATACATTTTAGTTTGTATTTATCTTTCTTGCGTGTTTATTTTATTTGTAATAATTTTAGTTTTAAAATTCTTATGTGGATTTTAAGAGCCTGTAATATCTTCTCATTGTCATTAATACAGTTGTGGTTCCTATAAGTCCATCAACCTAACTTGTTATCATATCTTTACCACAAATTTTCTTTTTTGTAAAAATCATTTTTAGCCTGTATTTCATCGCCTGCTATTTTTGTTTGTATTGTACTTTTTGTGTATAAAAAGTGCTTTGTCAATAAAAGCCGACTGATTGATGTACTGTATAAATGAGAAATCAGTATCTGAATTACCTCATTTTTGTCTCCTTAGGAGAAAAACAGCCTGGAGAAAAACATTAAAATGTTTGTTTCATTTTTCATTTTCTTGATTATAAATTAAATAAAGTATATATTATTTTATTATTATACTATATTATTATTTTTGTTTTATTTTTTGGACAATATTTCATTATTAATGCCACTGCTTTTTGACCATTTCTGTAAAAATCTGTGCGGTCTCCCCGCCACCAGGCGGCGGTAATGTCTCGCCCCCTCCCTGCAGCAGAAGAAGCGGGCCGACAGCAGCCTCTGAACACCGCAGTGCATGCTACCGCTCAGCCTGCTCCTCTGTTCGCCTTTCTTCCACAGCAGCGACGACACTGAGGAAAACAGACGTCCTGTCTGTGATTTTTACCCCAAACACAGGAGGACTGCCCGCGTCCTGACAAGCCTGCTCGCTCCCCTCCTGTCTGCCCGCAGTGAGTATCCTGGTTTTTGGTGTCATTTCGGGGCTGCAGTGGATGGAACATGGTTCCGGTGGTGTTTATATAATATTAGGATGGTAATCCTCTACAGCAGCGGCTCAAAATAACACGAAGGATTCACATAAAACATGCTCGTCTCTTCATATAGGCGCCGCAAATGAGAGGGATATATTTAAAGCTTGTTGAGGGATTTTAAGTCTGTTATAATTATCAATATTCAGATAATAATAATTGTTATTATTATTATTGCACTCCCCCATTCCCTGCACCTCCATCCAGTTCTGCTCTGTCAGAGCCTGAAAAGGTCCGCTCTGGAGACCGCATCGTGCTCAATTAACGGGGATATGGGAGCATTAAAGCCGTGCTGCCTTCAATGCCGCAGTGTGTGCGGGGATGCTCTGCAGGTATGACCCGAAAAAAGCGTCCTCTCTTTATAAGTCCTTGGAGGACAAAAATAAATTAGTTAAAGTGTGGATACTGTGCATGAATGTGGCAACGGCGCTTATTTATTTATTTTTTTTGTACATAGTGTATTAGTTTTATTACTATATTAATGTTGTTTAATCAGATTATGGTGTCATTCATGCCTAGTTTCTCGTTCCAAGGAATAATTCAAAAATATTTAATCCACTTTGCCCTGTAAATGCAATTTTGCAGGTATTTTGGGAAATCATTTAAATGATCCAGTAACTCAGGTGACTCTGACACAGAAGGACCTTTCTAATGACCCCTACTTGAAAGGACAAGGACTGTGAATTGTTAAACATTAGATTTCTTCTGGTAATCTCGCATGACCAGTTGTTAGCAACAGATTTTATATTAATATACATTCTGTTGCTGAGGATTGACCAATTTTGGGAATTTTATTTCTGATAAGCTCATAGTTGTGATGTATTCATGGACCAGTAACACAGTAATAGGTATCGCTTTATTTCTTTTGGTAGTTTTTAGCTTGTTGAAGTATTTTTTTGAATTATTATCATAAAAATACATTAAAAATGACCATTAATCAAACCAAAGTACCTCTGAACACCCTCCATCTGGTAGATACTTTTTTATTAGAGCCATATAACTTTATTTCCCTACATTACGCTATGAGTAGGCTACTTAAAAAAGTTCCTGGCTGTCACAATGAGTGTGAAAATAAATTGAAGCACGGCTGGTATAAAATACCCTAAGGGAGATAACTGCGTTTTGTTACTGGAAAGAGTCTGGTATGAAAAGTCCACGACTGCATAATGGCAAAATACCAAAGAGAAGAAATGATCACTGTCTGTTAAAGTAAGTTTAAAAAGTATCATCACAAAGTGATCCATGTCGTGCAGCTCTTGTGTCCCCATAGACGTCTGGGAATGGACAAATGCACAAAATGACCATAAGACACCAATAGATGGCGACAGTGTCAGAAAAACCTAATAGGTTTCAAAATTTTTGTAGAGAGAACATTCTTAGCACGGCTAAAGCAGTTTTGGGCACCCGATTCTCTTACAAAAATCTTCTTTTCTTTGACTTCATTCATAATTTCTTCTTAGTCGAAGCATTTGTTAATGACATGCTTGAAGTTTAAGGAATCAGGACAATATAAGATGAATGTAAAAAATCCCTTTAATGCGACTCCAGTATAGTTTCAGTTTCTAGCAAAGAGAGGCCGTATTTCACATTACTTTGCGTATTTGCACTTAGAAAACTATGCATTTTGTAGAAAACACCCAACACACTTTACAGAGAATACAAGAGAGAAAAAATGTTGAATGCTCTTACATCACTTCATCTGTTTACCTTTCAGTTGAAATCCTTCATGCATGTGTTCCTCTGATAAAATAATGGGTTTAATCTTCCTTTCTGATCTCTTGCCTACATCTCAGGTGGGTAGTTCAGCTGCTGATGTAGGTTACCTTGCAGATGTCTGAATGTTTGGCTTCTTCCAAGCCTGATTTATTTCTTACAATCTTTTCAAAGTGGGCTGTAATCTTGTAAAGTGGTCATAAGCCATAAGTCTCCTGTTTTTCTGGAGATCTAACACTTTTGTTTGACATCTTTCCCACATTTTTGCTTCTGTCATCTTAAAGAAATTCATTTAGGCTTTAATGTAACGTTTAAGCTAACACACCAGAACATTTAGCAAACAAACTACTGTTAAATTGGATGATTAGGAATTTTAATACCATCTACTTGTCACTGAGTTGCAGACTCATCCATTCCTTTAGGAGCATCTACAAAAATGCAAAGGATAATAAAAGTACAAAATTTGCACCATAAAAAGCGAAAAAGTGATAAAAATTTGAAACCTTGTCAAATGGTAGTGAAATATCAAAGAAAGTGAACAGAGTTTTCTCTGCTTTATGGACTATAAACAGGCTTTATAAATTGCAAAAAATTAAAACAAATACCTCCACACGTTCCCCTCACTTACAAGAAAGATTATTTTTTTTGTTTGGACATGTTTCCAGTCTCTGCAACTGCCATTCTTTCTAAGATAAAACTGTTTTAAAATTATAATTAGCATGCTACAGGTGGCATGTCTGTTAGGAAAGGTAGATCTAATTTAGAGCTTGCGTCTGAAAATGACATTGCACCTGATTTCATCTCATTCCAGCTGCAAGTTGGAGAACCAGTGAGTCTGGCTGATTGTTGTTATTATAACGTCTAGCTGATTTTCTTCCTATTTTATGCTTTCAAGCAATGAAGGCATAAAATAAAAACAAAATAAATAAAAGAATTATTAGAAACTTTTAATGCGTCTTCCAGAAGGGTTTGGTGTTTACTAAAATGGTAAATATGGAAACATTTCACTTTTTAAAATGCATTTTCAATACTAGCTCTCAAAAGGAGGATTTTTTTTCCCTGACTATGAAGCTAAAAGTCCAGATTGCTTATTTGCTGAGTTAATTGAGTATTTAGCAGAAACTGGTTGCTACAGTCAGCTAAAACAGAGCACCGTCGAGGCAACCTTGGCAAAAACTGATCAAAGCTGACTGCACAAGACCTTACTCTATATTTTACACAAAGACTGCTGCTCTTCTTGCTGAGGTGACACGTTTAAGCGAGGAGAAAACGGCTGAGATCACTCACTGGGGGTCTGGTGCCAAACTCAGCGATCAGCAGTGTTGGGTAAACGGACCCACGCAGCAGAAGAAAAGACTGCTGGTAAATTTTCAGTGAATGTCAGCGCACTCTGTCCATTCACTCTCCTGTATGTGAAACCCAGAGGGAGCAGACAGGGTGGCTATAACCTACACACAGCCCCATGTGGACATGGAAGTCTCTCTCATTGATCTATAGGTTCCCTACTCTGACCCGTGGGCACTGTTGTGTAAACCCTAATGAGTGCACCACAGCTCATCAGGAGTGTAAAGCAAGGAATATATTTTTACTATCTATCTGTCCGTTTGTGTTTTTGTTTTTTTCCCTCAAAGCACTTTGATTTACTCTGAACTTGACTGATGCCTCCATTCATCCATCAAACCATCTGTCTGACCATCCATCCATCCTTTTATCTATTATCCATTCATTCATCTAGTTGATTCTCCATCATCCTATCCATCCAGTCAGTATTTCCAGCAATCTATCATCCATCCTCTGGTCCTTCCCTACCTTGTATACTTTAACAATTACTGTTTTAAATCCTAACCAATATACAAATATTATTTCTGTAAACTGATTGAAAAAAATTAATCACTCTCTAGCACTGTGATTAATCACTATGCTAAATTTTCAGTTCTAATGGTTTTCATATTCAGGAAAGTTTAAAAGAAGTAATTGTGTTTCAAACATTAATTAAATTTTTGCTTCTGTGGAAGGATACTTCATCAATAAAATGTGTACATAGTATCTTAGTTTTATTCAAACTTCCATCAGGGAAAACCTTCTGAAAGTTTCTTTTTTTGACCTTATGGTTACAATGACTGTAATGAAGCCCTTAGTCTAAATCTTAACATAAGGTTTGATCATTTTTTTCAACAGGTTATTAAAGAATGATTTCAGATGTTTGCAGGTTCTATGAATACCTGCAAAAGGCCACATTTGGACAATTTGTCCCTTTGGTTTGAGAATTGACTGCGAGGCTGATGAGCTGCTGTTCGTAAGTGAAATAATTGAATGAATAGGGTGGATAAAATGAAATGGCTCTGCATTCCTTCTCTCTGGACGCCTTTCCTGAGTATGTTTTCTTTTCCCGGAAGAACTTGCAAAAACACATTAGAGCCTCGCCTAATTGTAAAATTGGTTTGACAAAGTTAAATTAATCAGACTTCCCTCGGTGCGACAGTGATTCTCTTGTGTGTCGTGTACAATCTCATGAAGAGTGGTTGAAAGGAAGAAATGCTATCCGTCTGCTGGGAGATAAATTACTTTCCAGAATGTGCTGTAATTGCAGAGGGGATTTCCTTGTGGCGATTGAACATTGTTTCACTTATTTTGGGTCGAAAATCATTTTAAAGTTGTTTGAAATGAATGTTTCCTCATAGTGAAACCTTATCTCGGCTTATCCCGACCTCTTTTCCTGAAAAACACCAGGCATCCTGTTTTCTTCCGTCTGATTCAGCTGTTGACTTAGATGAACAGCAGCGACAGTCTTGGTGTGTTTTACCAGACACAGTTTGTGTGACACTCACCATACATCTGATCTGCAGCTTTTTTCTGCTTCCATGTAAAAGTAAGGACAGTTTTTTTAAGCATTGATGTTATATTTGTTGTTTTATGAGACATGGCTGAAGGAAAAATGCTGCAAAATTGAAAACCCATGTGTTTAAAAACAATACACTCAATTCAATATATTGCAGAGCTTTATTTAGATAGTTTTGGCTAAGCTTTAGTTGTCATTCAGACGGTCTTGCATTAAATTGTAGAATACTTTCAAATTCAGTAAATCATCACCCTTCTGGTTTCTCAACAATCAATACTTGCTAATTACATTAGTAGAAGTATATTTTCTGATGTTTAAGATGTCAGAAATTGTTCAGGAGGGTCTAGAAAACTTCATCTAAGCTGTTTCTTTGCCAAAACAACAGATGTCATTCAACACAGTTGTTTTTAACAAAAGAATGTTTTGAAATGGAAATACTGAAATGAAATTTTGTTCAAATATTTGCATGGTCTGATGACTGTTTGCAATGAATACAAAGCAAAGAGACGTTAACACTGCCGTCATCCCAACACTCACCATGATGATAACATTTAGCATGTTTTCCTAATACCTTGCAGCCCCACATGACGCTGTGCATCATGTCGAGACTTTGGGCTCCTCTGTTTAGTCGACATCCAGAAGTCTGTATGTTTATGTTTTTTGACAGGTGAACTCATGCTTTTATAGCGCAGGTCATTGTTTCAGTTGATCAGATAATCAAGGGCATTTGATTAGCAGTATCTAGCATAGCAGGTTTTACCTGAACTATTTGCATTTTTTTTTTCAAAACAAGAAGCTTATTAAGTAAAGGGTTCTGCATGATACAGTAGATTTTGCAAAACTCAAAGTTAGAATGCTAAGATTGACTGCAACCTACAGTTCTTAGAGTGTGGCATGTGAAATGTACAAATGGAGCATTTCTGTATTTTAAATGTATAGAATGGGGCTTACTGCTCAAACAGGCTGATGGCTGAATTTTCCAACTGCTTGGCGGGAAGACCAGCTCTGTTCATGGCTGACTGCTAACCTGACTCCACTTTAACAGGTAGCACACCTGGCTGTCCGCATGCAGCCACATCATGTGTTTCTCCACCTCATGTTGGCTACACACAACGATCTGCTCCACATTTCTTATCTCATTTAAACTCGGCTTTTTTTAGATTATATTTACATTAGATTTCCAGTTACTTCTCCACTATAACCTCTCTTAGCTGCATTTAATAACATTTGACATCTGTTTAGCTACACTTTTGTTGTTGGTCTATTCTCTGAATATGAACCTTCTTCTCTTTAATATGAAATACTTTATATTCAGAGGCAAAGATGAATAGTTTGGGGGAAAATAACGAGGAATAACCGTATATTTATGATTTTTGTTCATAGCCACAAAAAAGGTTATGCTTTCAGTTTTGCCCAAATGAGTTCATAAAAATATAAATTGCATTTGTAATACTATGGTTTAATACTGCAAATATTGACTTTTTAAAATAATTTGCACCCCCATGTTCATCTGAGGCACATTAAGGCTTGAATGTTTTCTACAGCATGTTTTTGTAAAGGAGGACAGTTGAGGGCTGCAAGGGCCTTTTTCAATCAAAGAGTGACTACACAGTGAAATGGTTCTTTTCAACAAATCCATCTGGAGTCATCAGCTGGACTGGACCTAACATTGCAATAAATGAACTAAATTCTTCAAGCACTTTGTCAGTGTGACAGTCTGAAAATGTTCGTTTTAAATGAGCTTCAGATCTTTGCCTCTGAGCGAGAGAGGCCACACACGACCTTGATGGTTCACATCTTGCTAGATGCGAATGGCTGACATGATTGCTATATAGCTGAAACTGGAATTGAAATCGATTTTGAATGTATTCGTACATGATAGAATGAGTTCAATCAATCAGATAGCCTATGTGCAACACTTATATCACATAACGGTTGATTGGGGCAGCTGTTTCTAATTAGGATAACAGTAACGGTGTAAAAGAAACTGATGGAGGTGTAACTGGATGAGGTAGAATGCAGTGTCCTTCATACAAGGTGCTTTTTTGTAAAATGTTACAATTTTTAATCTTATTTAATTTTTCTTGTAATACCTTGGTCTTATGAACATCCAACCTTTAATTTGAATTCAGTGAATTCAGTTGGAAAGGATCAATTTTTGTTAGCTTTTTATACTTTGCACATCCACTATTTCCTTATTCCAAGCTCCAACCATTTCACAAGGTTGTATCTTACAGACAGAGGAATCTTCGAGCATTCTTCTTTGCATAATCCTTATTGACTGA
Organism: Gambusia affinis; assembly: GCF_019740435.1. NCBI lineage: Eukaryota > Metazoa > Chordata > Actinopteri > Cyprinodontiformes > Poeciliidae > Gambusia > Gambusia affinis. Next base: position 24,420,025 of record NC_057878.1, read on the forward strand.
CAGGATGTGGTGTCTGGTAAACCATTTATGATTTGGATGTATGCTTTAAACATCAATAAATGTTGCATGGCAAATTATTTTCAGTTTATTAGAGGAGTCCATCAGATTATTAGAAATGTCGTGGTACTTCACAGTTTATGATGGTGTGTTCTTTAGTATGGTTCTTTGGACCAAAACCATAACACAGCATCACTGATCCTTCACCTTACTTAACCCTGGGAATGATGTCAATCTTAGTCTGATCTGACCTAAGCCAATGGTTGCAGTAAAAGTAGCGCTTAGTAAACTCCACATTCTGATCTTTATCATATTTGGAATAAATATACTTTTTTTCTGGCATGTTTTTATAAGAATTGGTGACATATTGATGGTGTGTATAGTGGTTGTTGGGACTTACTATAAGAGCACTGATATTTTTTGTACCATCCTCCTCATTAGGGATGGGAGCAGGATAAATATGTGTCCTCATCCAGCCTTATTGTCATGGTTTAAATTTTAAATTGTTGCTCAGAATGTTGATATGCACACATTTAGGCTCCTAGTCTTTTCTGAATTCTTCTGCCAATGAACATGTGATATGTTCTTTTGTCTTTATCATTTTGAAGAGTAATAATCTGGCTTCTGTGTTATGTCTTATTTGTATCCCAGGGAGATGGGAAGTCTTGGATTACTAATTGAAATTGTAAATTTTTTTCCATTGCTTTGACTCTAAATCTTCTACTTGTCTGAATAATTTTGTTCTTAACAGTGTTTGAAATGTCCTCTTATCACAACAAATAGGAAGAAAGTAAGTAAAAATATATACACCACAAGACAAAAGCAAATGACCTTTTGAAGATGTGTGTTGAAGCTGTCATTAACCATTATTATATTATCCCTACACTGACTGAAGGCCTGTTCAGCTAATAAACATAAAAGCCAAGTAACGGTTTGCAAAAGCAGCCAAGAGAAGGGATTTTAATTTCTGAATACATGTTTTGTCTCATGATAAAATTAAAATTAAAGTATTTGACTCTAATGGTCGTCAGTATATTTATGGGACGTTTGCAACTTGAAGAACAACATCCCAACTGTGATGTATGTGAATGACAGCATGAGGTATCAGGTGTTTTGCTGCATTTTTACAATGTAGATGACAATAAAAGGAAAGAAGATTATGTAGAAATAATGAAACATCTCAAGAGATTAGCTAGGAAGTTAATTTGGATATTAATGGGAAATTATTTGAAATATATCACCAAATTAATGATAGTGACCTAGTGATAAAAATAAATCCCAGTCAATGTAATAAAATAAAAATGAAGCACAGATTTAAAAAAAAATGCTTTATGTGCATTTATTTTATGGAAATTGTTAAGTGTTTTGAAAGACAACACAAATATTAATGTGGGATTTTTCATTATGCTATTGTAATACAATCTGAATTTATTTTGAGGGCGTTTTATAACTTCTATTGAGGGTCCAAAAAGTCTTGAGGGCACTGTATAATTTAGATCAGCATGAATGTGTTTGTACTGCGTGGAAGCTTTTATTGATTTGAATCGGAAACATTTCTGCAGAGCCACTTGTAAGTAAAGGGTTGAGTGTATAAATTTATCTATGGTGTGTTGCACAGATATAATGATGGCTTGCAGAACGCCGTGAGGCTAAAATCTCCTGTTGTGCCCTGAAATTCCTGATTGTGGTGGAATTTTGGCCTTAATATACTGCTAATGTACGACTAATATGCCTTATATGCATCACTGTTCATATAAACCATAAAAGTAGATTTGTTTTAAGTTGAGTTCATTGGAAAAATTGAAAAAAGCGTATAAGGAGTCTTATTTCATCCTCGAAGTGCTCTACCTTTTAGTCATTCCATGCTACACATGCTTTGCATTTCATAAAAACAAACTGAATGTGCAGATCTGCCAATGCATCCACCATTTTCTTCCCCTCTTTGATTCTCAAACACTTGGTATATGTGGAACACATGGGAATATGGCTCTCTGTTTGATTCCTCTCTAGTAGCTCTTGAAATAGGCTGTCAGTCAGCGTCAGAAATGAAGTGTGTTTATGGATATTCAGAGTGAAAAGCCTGCTGCCGTAACGCAAAGGGAGAGCTCTGCTGTTTTATTGAAAAGATGCAAGCAGTAATCTCATATTTTCATGTGATTCCTTTAAATGAAATTCAGAAAATTCTTTATTATGTTGTACACATAAAAACTAGCAGAATAGACACTTTTATAGTTCAGGCTGTTGTCCAGATAAATAAATATCTGATTCTTGTTATTTCTACCTCATGCTCCCGGTGAGCTGAGCGCTTACCTCCCCTCTGCTGAACCTGTGGAGAATGATTGTCAAGCACAAGAGAAAGATATCGAATCTGTGTGCATGGACTGGACATTTTTGTGGATGACAAATTCATGCGAACTGACAGTTCTGATTTTGACATTGCTTTTTTTCCCCAAGTCAAGGTGAGTTGTTTGGGCCTCGCTTTGAAAGGATGTCAGATGTCTTTACTCTCAGAAGCGGTCGCAGTTTCACACAGTGCAATGACCACCCTGTCCTGTTTCTGTCGCTGCAGTTTTATGCAATAGCCAATCCTATTCCGCCCACGTTGAGTGCATGGCGTCCGAAGTGGAAATCAAAGTGGGAATTATGTGTTTAGGAGGGATTTCTGGCCTTCAGTCAAATAATATTTCAAGATTCAGACTCTAATCTAATTATGAATCATATAAAATTTCCACACACAAACAGATTTTACTCTAAAGTTATAAAATGTGAAATTACTCGTGGTATAATCAAAAATACAAAATTAAGACAGTGTTATACAGGTAAGCATTAAAACAATATCGACAGCACTGCAGTACATTAAGGAAAAAGCAATAGAATAGAATAAAACTGAACAAATGAACTTACTGGAGGAACTGTGCTGATGCATGAAGATCACCAGAATGAGTTCCAGAGTGCCTGTTGATGAAATGATAAATTAGAAAGCTATGCTTTTACAAATTTGTTGTGGGTGCAGGAAGGTTGAGCTCCTTGGAAAAAGTAAATGGGAATTACCAATGTACATCTTGGAACGTTTAAAGGAAACCTGGCTTGTTGGGGTGTTTTAAAGTTTATAGTGAATTTTTATTCTTGGTACTAAATAACCACCACAAACTAATTCATTACACATTTTATTCCCAAATCTTTCTGGCTACAGGTTGCTTCAGATACAAGCTAACCACCCTTATTAACATTAATCCACATAGGGAAGTTGGACCTCCTGCTTTCTGTCCTGCCAGCTTCAGATGATGAACAGCTGATCCTGGCCATGGAGAGGGCATGCTGTCCACAGGGAGAAATAAAGTCAAACTGTGCAAGAAGAAGCAAAAAAAAAAAAAAAAAAGCCTGAACAGATTTAATCCATTCCTTCAACCCAGTGATGAGCAATCCTGACTAAAATGACTGCTGGGGTTCAGAGTTTTAAGATTGACTGAATATGGTTCAGGATTTGAACCTGACCCTGGCTTCCATGGTGTCCCCTACTTTGGCTGAAGGGGGTCCCTACATCAATGCAGCTCCATCACCTCCTTGTCGCTGAATTATTTTGAGCGTGGAGCCGTGGGTGGTAGCCATTATTCATGCGGGCCCCATTAAAAATGCGACCCGTTCGTGACTGCAACACGTATGGCGGTCTTTACTTCAGGGAAGACAGTAACCTTTAAAGGTGAGGTGTTGTGAGTGTGCACAGACAGCTGGAGGTGATCTGCAGGACTTTTCTTTTTTTGAAAAGGTTTTTTTAAACTTCTCTCTTTGCATTCACTGGAGTTAAGTTCTATGTGAAAACAGAAGAAAGGACTGATGCACACGCATCAGAGCGTGAATGTGACATTACAGTCAATGCCACACACCCACGCATGTTAACACCACAAAGGGCAGGACGAGGCCTACGTGCAACCACCGCGTCTTCGGCCCATCATAGTTCACCACACAAGTCCTAGGCAGCAAGGTTGTTTGGGATAATTTGGGATAGATTTGTCAAAAAAAAAAAAAAAAAAGTTTTTCTGTTGAACACAAAACAAGTAGTTCCTGCTTATTATGTAAGATATTTCAGTGCTTTACTGATGTGTTTATTTTGGAGGCTGGCACTGTCTTAAAGCAGCAGAGAGAGCAGTCATAGCTTTTATGTGATGTAAATAAAATATCAGATACGCAGCAGATTCATGCTAAAACAAAGAGTAATTGGCTTGTGCATGACTCACAATGTTTATTTATGTTCTGTAACCTTTGCTGGTGTGATTGTGGCTGAATATTTATGCTCTCTGCTGTGCTTCACATTTTAGTTCTTGCACTCATTCATAGCTGCAGGCTTCTCATTTCAGCCACAACTTTGTGGCATCAGTGAAGTCGGTGGGATATTTACATATGAGGTTGTATTTTATTCAGGCTTTTTGAGATTAGGAAGCAATTTATTCTAAAAGATGGACTGAGACTTTTTTATTCTCCTTTTTTTTTTCTCTCTTCTCGATTTTCCAATTGCACTACTGCTGAATGATATTAGAAAATCATGCTTCTGGGATATTTCTGTCAAATATAATACATTTCAGGGTTTCCCCCAGAAATCTTGCTAAGCCCGGTGGTCGGGGGGCCGAGGTTGTCCACAGGGTTTTTGCATTAAAAGGTGTTAAGTAAACAGAAAATATAAAAACATTACTGGGTGTTTATAAGTTACGTGAAAACGCCGGTATCTCGCTATCTGAACCCACAACTAGTCTTTAAAACAACAAATCAAAAAAATCCAATTAAAATGAATATCAATTATTTGCATTTCTGTTTAATCCAAATTAAGTCAGCAGCTCCAAAAGGCCCCTTGGGACTTTAGGGGCCCCATCGATGCTAATATTTTAGCACAGACCAGATATATAAATGTAACATTTATTTATTGAGATTATTAATGGTGTAGCTCCTGTCAAGACAACTGCATCTGATTTATTGTGTTTTTGGTTGTTTGGTTTAAGGCGGCAGTAGTTAAATTTTATTTGATATAAAACATTAAGTTTAAATGTGTGGTAGTTTTAGTAAATTCGTGTTGATGCTCATTAGGTTCGGTTAAGTGTACATTCAAACGTGGGGGGGGGATTTTTATTTCGTTCTGTCGACCATGTGTTGCCCAGGGAAACATTGGCTGGTGCACTTAGAACCACTTGGGGCATTCAAGCTGAAGAAACTAATCGTTGGAAATTAAGCTTTATTCCTCTGGAGTCAATGTGGCTAATGAGGTACGGTTTGTTTATTTACATATTTTATTTATGTAAATACTCCATTTATTGTGAACTGATTTGGGTTTGTGTTACTTTTTTGTTTTTAGTTCTGACGGCATTTTCTGGGAACTTTGTAAGATGTATCCACAATAAATGGCTGTTGAAACCAAGAACTGCGTTAAGCCTTGATTAAACTCGAGAGGAGTAACAAATGGTGTTAAAGGAGCTGGCAAGTTTACTTTGTGAAACTTCAAAGAAAAATATTCATAGTTAGATGGTTTTGTTACCACAACAACAATCTGATGCTGTGAGTTAAATTTTTTAGTTTGAGCTCTGTTTACAAATACAAATTGGTAAATTGTTTTTAGGTGGGCCAATTAAACTTCTCCCCCTCTCCCAGATTAAATTTAACACAGAAGATGTTAGAGGTGCTCATTGTTTTAGCAGGAAGAGGGGCCCTTCTGTCAAATTCTGCTCAAGGCCTCATGCATCCGTGGACCGGCCCTGCATGATGAGTTAAATCTGCACTGCACAGAGATGCGCAAAAAACGGGAGATTTAACTTAATGCTGCTAATGTGGCTTTAGTAGCTCTTCCATGTCTGTTGAGGTTTTAATAAGCGCCACAGAAACTGTTCTGTTTACTGGAGTTAATGGGACGAGATTTTCAGATCTCTGCGTGGCTGCGCACATTAAATCTGGCTGACTAAGTAGGCAACGCATTAGACATGTTTGATGCATCGTGTAACCGGAAAAATACTACTTCTACTACTAATAAAATAATATGAAACCAGCGTGAAGCGCGACTACGAGACGAGCGCAAAAGCTCCTCACCAGGCTGAACCTGCATGATGAGGTTAGTACTGATTCGTGGAAGACAGAACCACACACTGGGCAGTGTGTTGAGATGTAAATACCGCATCTAATTTTTTGTTCACAAAGATAAATCATTCTCACCGCTCCCTCAACCCGGACCTCTGAATTTGCGACAGGAAGTTATTCCTGCGGTTCATAAAGCTGCACAACAAGAGTTAATGCGGCAGAGTTACCTTGAGTTCTGAAAAGATACATAATTTCTCGCAGGAAGTTGATAGAAGTATCCATACAGGCCAGCCTGTGTCCAGTTTGAGTGAAAGGAGGTGCGCTTGATCCCTCTGACGTAAAGTGAGGTGAAACTGCGGCAAAGCGCAGAGGTTGAAGTTGGACTGAAGTTGATATGCAATAGTGTTACTGCTATTATGTTAGATTTACGAATATTTTATTGTTTTTATCCGATTACTCGATTAATCATAAGAATAATCGATAGATTACTCGATTACTAAAATATTTGACAGCCCTAGTCACGACCCGACTCCTGGTCTGGTGGCGTTGCCAGGTCTTAAGTTTAGGCCAGCCTAACAAAACTGATAAAACAAAGTCAATGTTAAGTCTCTTTTGTCTTTTCTGAAGCTAAGCCATTTTATTTTATCATTTGCTTTATCAGTTAAAACATCAGTATTTGGATACCATTGGTATCGGACAGGGATCATGCTTCTGTTTAAACTGTATTATAGTTAAGAAGAAATAACTATTTTTAAATAAAATAAACGGCAACAAACTGAAATACATCTTATATCTCACCATGTACAAGGATTTTTTTTTACAAATACTAATGTTTACTGTCAGTCCAGCAATAATATTTGGAAGCAAAATATTTGGAAAAGCAAATGTTTAGCATCTCCAAAATATTTGAGAAGAATCTGAGAGGATCCTCCTAAATTAAATTTTTCCCAGTTTCTTCTAGTCTACCTGTCATTGTCTTTATGTAAGCATTCAGATTTCCTCTGGACCCAAGCCAGAGCCTCGCTGCCTTGGGGTACACTTGCACAGTCAATACCCGAGTCTGTGAAAAGTCACTGTGTTCTCTCCACCGCTCTCCTGGGTGTCCTGTTTGAACTTATGCTCAGAAACGGACATCCACACAAAGGTTCTCATCATAACCCCTAAACCCGTTCCCTCCAAAATAAACTGTCATGATGTGACCGTATGTGTTTCACTGTGGATTAGGCTAAGTCCATTATTAATTCAGACCGCATGGAGTAGCTGTGAAAACATATTTGCCCCTCTTTATATACTCTACTGAGCTCCTTGGTCTCATGTTTTGACAAAGCATACAGTTGGATAGTAAATCCATTTCCCCCTTAGCAAAAGCTTCTAATGTTTATATAGACAATTTGTGTTTGGTTAAGTAATAAAAAGTTGTTCTTTTAATTTTATACAAATACGGCTACATAGGAAAAACAACTATATAGGCACCTTCTGTCAAAATTTAATCGGGGGATGATTGATGAGTGATTAATGACCCTAATTAATTGCTTTTAATTTCCAGTGAAATGATGCCCCACCCCAATCTGGTCACAAGATGCCCACTCCCCCTAGGATGTTTCAAGACCTCATCATGCTTACATGGATTTAATAAAAGTTACATGATCTTACCACAAAGATTTGAGTAAAGAGCTCATATTCTATTGTTTTTCAAAATCAATGAGTGTAATGGTTTAATACACAGCCTTCTGCTATTTTGAAGAATTGATTTCCTGAAGACTTTATATTTCAGTTGGCCAGTGTGAGGATTGAACCCATGACCTTGGCATTATAAGTACCCTACTCTGACCAGCTGTGCTAAACAGCCACACATACTGTAATGTTGAGTTTTCATCAATGTAAGAAAAACTTACATGATCTTGACACAAGCAGTGAAATTCTAAAGTTTTTCAAAACATGAATTATGGTTTAATTTAAAGCCTTCTGCTATTTTGAATAGTTGACTTTATGAAACACTTTATATTTCCATTGGCCAATGTGGGGATTGAACCCATGACCTTGGCTTTATGAGTACCACGCTCCAACCAACTGAGCTAACCAGCCAGACATAATCTTGTGTCTTCGTCAGTACAAGAAAAACGTACATGATCTTACTACAATGAAGATTTGAAGAAAAGGTGTTAAGTTTTTTATAATCAACATACTTAATGGTGTTTTTTCCAGTAATATTTTATTTTGAAGTATTGATTTTATTTTCCAGCCATTTTTATTTTGAAGTGTTGATTTTAATTTCCACCCTTCCATAAAGTCTTCAGGAAATCTCATAATAGCAGGAGGCTGTATATTAAACCATTATACACATTGATTTTGAAAAACAATAGCATATGAGCTCTTTACTCAAATCTTCATTGTGGTAAGATCATGTAAGTTTTCTTAAATCCATGGAAACTCAACATTACGTATAAGTTACCATGTATTTAGGAAAACTCTGTCCAGCTGAGGTTAGCTCAGCTAGACAAGGTGTGGTGCTAATGATGCAGAGGTAAGTGGTTCAATTCCCATGCTGGTCAATGGAAATCTAAAGTCTTTCAGACAAACAATACTTCAAAATTAAAAAGGGTGAAAAACAAAATCAACACTTCAAAATTAAAAAGGTTGGAAAATAAAATCAACACTTCAAAATAAAAAAAGGTTGGAAAATAAAATCAACACTTCAAAATAAAAAAAGGTGGAAAATAAAATCAACACTTCAAAATAAAAAAGGTTGGAAAATAAAATCAACACTTCAAAATAATAAAAGGTGGAAAATAAAATCAATACATCAAAATAAAAAAGGGTGTAAAATAAAATCAACACTTCAAAATAAAATATTGCTGGAAAATACACCTTTAAGCATGTTGATTTTGAAAAACAACAGCATTTCTTCAAATCTTCATTGTAGTAAGATCATGTGCGTTCTTATATTGACGAAGACGCGAGATTATGTGTGGCTGGTTAGCTCAGTTGGTCGGAGCATGGCACTTATAAGGCCAAGGTCATGGGTTCAATCCCCACATTGGCAGATTGAAACATAAAGTGTTTCATAAAGTCAACTCTTCAAAATAGCAGGAGGTTTAAATTAAACCATAATTTATGTTGATTTTGAAAAACATTAGAATTTCTCTGCTTTTTTTTCAAGATTATGTAAGATTTTCTTACATTGATGAAAACTCAACATTCTGTGTTTATGGTTAGCTCAGCTGGTCAGAGTGTGTTGTTTTTAAGGTCATGGGTTCAATCCCCTACTGGCCAACTGAAATATAAAGTCTTAATAAAATCAATAAAATAGCAGGAGGGTGTATATTTAACCATTATGCACATTGATTTTGAAAAACATTAGAATATGAGCTCTTTACTCAAATCTTCATTGTGGTAAGATCATTTCAGTGTTTCTTATATCGATGAAAACTCAACATAATGTATGGCTGGTTAACTCAACTGGTCAGAGCTCTTGCTATGAATGCCAAGGTCATGGGTTCGATACCCACACTGGCCAATTGAAACATAAAGTGTTATATAAGGTTAACTCTTCAAAATTGCAGGAGACTTTAAATTAAACCGTTATTCATGTTTATTTTGAAAAACTTTAGAATATCACGGCTTTTGTCAAGATCATGTAAGTTTTTCTTACATTGATGAAGACTCACCATTATGTGTGGCTGGTTCGCTCAGCTGGTCAAAGTAGGGTACTTATAATGCCAAAGTCATGGGTTCAAATCCCCCACTGGCCAACTGGAATATAAAGTCTTCAGAAAATCAATTCTTTATAATAGCAGAAAGCTGTGTATTAAACCATTATGCACATTAATTTTGAAAAACAATAGAATACGAGCTCTTTATTCAAATCTCCTTTGTGGTAAGCACATGTAAGTTTTCTTAAATCTATGTAAGCACGCTGAGGTCTTGAAACATCCTGGGGGGAGTGGGCATCTTGTGACCGGATGGTGTGTGGGGCATCATGTGACCGGAAATATAAAGCAATTAATTAGGGTCATTAATCACTCATCAATCATCCATCCATTAAATTTTAATGGGGGGATGTTTTCTCACAAGGGTGTTTTGTCATTAAGAAATGTGGTTTATAATTTGTCATGCCTTACATTTCTGACTTATGTTTAGGTCACTGTCAGTTCTGAAGGATTGGTCAAACAATTTTTTTTTCTCTCTTTTTTTCCTACTGGTATACATCCACAATCCTTAGGCAATAAATGGCTGGCCACTTTAATGGTAATTTACAATAATTAGAGATATCTTAACTATCTGATATGTCTAGTCATAACACCATTTTCGATATCTGGAATGTAAGTGTGGCAAAGCAGATTTTTTTATGCAGTCTGTCATAGGCCATGTCTGCATTGGCAGCTATCGTTTTGTTTAGTTTTTGGAGACACAACCTTACGTAATATCTGCATGTAGTGGAAGCAGAAAGACTAAGGATGGCACAGAGAAGAACAGTCGCAACTAAATCTGCACAAGTTGGTAACTTTTCCCCAAAAGAATTTGCCAACTTTTGCTACCCAAAGTTATCTTTTGGTAACATAAAATGAAGACAATGAAACAGGTAAGGAAAACCATTTTTCAATCAAGTTAATTAATTTGATTCACTAAATGGCAGATGTGAAGATTTCTCTAGGAGTTTTCCAGTTACCTGTAATTTATGTGCAAAAATAATTACAATGTAATTTTTTCAGCCTATTTTACCAAGATTGAATTAATTTCATTGAGAATACTTACAATGAACACTATGATAAGTAGTTGCAAAGCTGGTACAAGCACATCTCTAACAAAGCTTCAACTGTCAACTGTTGATATTTTCGCTCAATAAAGTTTGTCTTGATTGGTGGGTGAAGTTTTTATCATTTCTAAGGTATTTATTAATCTGATGGAGACGTTAAAGTCAGACTTAACTTGTTTTTGAGAAATGGGGGGTTGTCAGAAGCAGAGTGTAGCAGGTGCTGCCCGTCCATGGGGGCATATTTGTGTACTCTGCTCACTCAGTGGGAACATTTTAATTTGATCCCTTTGTTTCTATAAAACAGGTCAGGATTTGTTTTACCCTCCAGGCTATTTGTGTCAGTGCTGAAGCAGAATTTGTTGAGGTGAGGCAAGATTGGATTGTTTTCAGAGAGAACCATCAAAACTCTTACTTGGTCCAGAGTTTCTTTGAAATAAGGCTCTTCGCCTAATTAGTTCAGTAAGTTGTCATTTAGGCGTCATTTTCACCGGGAGATAATTAGATTTCTATCTCAAAAAACACCATGCTATACTGGAGAAATCCTGCTTGGATGACCGTAATCATTTTCTCAATGATTTCATTCTGTGAATAAATCTGAAAGCAATTAAGTAAATGTTTCAGTTGGTGAAAATTTGTTCAGCATGCACTGTGCATTTGCCACAGATAATGACTGTATTGTTTGTTGTCTGAAGTGGAAAATACATGCACATAGCATAGGAATGCTCTGCTCTCTTACTTTGTGCGCCTAAAAAGTTTGATTTTCCAAATGAAGTGATGGCAACTAGATTGAGATTTAAATCCGCTAAAATTTAAATAGGCTATCTGTTTTTTCCTTTAAGTCATGGTTTTATACAAATTTTGTCAAAGTTCTCTGTGTTTAAAATACTCAAGAACCTTTGAATATGAAAAAGTTAAATGTTTCAACCTTAAATGTCCACTTAATATCACAAGATCTTATGTTTACACTGTGTGAATAAGTCAGATTTATGGGTTTTGCATATTTTGCATATAACAGTATTTTTCATAATATAATAATAATATGAATATGGTTTTCCACACAAACAATATTTTTCCTACCTCTACTTTAGTCCCCGCTGCGTTAATTATGTAAATGAACAATCTTGGTATAGTCTATATCTGAAAATTCTCCATATTCTCAAAGCAGTATTTGCTGATTTTGTCTAGTGTTTTGCTTCGTTCTAGTTTGAGATCTTATGTGCTATAAAGCCAGTAGTTGTCCCTCACTGTCATTTATTTAGTGAGACTGCAAATCTGCAACAGCAGCATCCTCACTGCATGACGTTTAGACACAGAGGTCACTTCTGGTAGCCACACTGGTGAATTTTACATGATAGATGTGACAGATTTATACGGACCTTAATGCAGAACCTTCTCTGAACTCATGTTTGCAGTCAAACATGTTTCTGGTTTCCTGGTATTCACAAACATGATATTGTTTAAATTGAGTTTTCAGGTTCAATGCTGGTGTTCCTCTCAGTGATTCTCAGCAGAGGAATGAACACTGCAGAGAGAATGTTGCAGAAATTCTTGATTTTTATTTTTATTGGCTTTTTGTTCTGTTAATATTTCATATGTTGGTATTTCAGAGAAATTTGTGCAAGGACAAATGCAGGCACTCGCTCTTGTCTTTTTCTCTTCTCCCAGTGCTGCAGATTTTCTTCTTCACACAACATTCCCTCTCTCTCAGACCGAGCGGTGATGAAATATGTGCCTAAATTTGGATATTCTGCTGTTGCAGGGCAGGTGTGAGCTTTCATCTTGCACTTTCTAAAAGTGCTCTACATGGTGCTGAGCTTTTCATTAGCAGCTCTCCCTGCCCCCCTCGAAGAATAAGGCTCAACTTTCCATCAACACCTTGAATTGCAATATGTAATAAAGATCTTATGTCCTTTTGCACATAGCTTTTAAAGCAAGTTTCATCTCAAAACATCTTAAGGTGATTTGTAAGGGATTCAATTGAACAATGAACAATTGGTTTCGTACAAAGTCTTTGTATTCCTATCGATTAATGCATTGATCCTGTATTGTTTTATTTTTCATAATTCCCAAGTCATTGAGTAGGTTTTGGACAGAAAACAGAGTGCAGGCCTGATTGGCCAGAGTATGCTTTTCAGTCTTTTTTCTAATTGAATCAGTCGAGCTATTTTGCTTAGTGCTTTCTCTAATGATGTCAATGCAACACAACACTTCAAATTAAAATGTTCCTTTGCCTATATCACTTGTTCATTGACAGCAATGGGGAAAAAGTAAAGTGCTGAAATGATGATTGTTTGGCACCAACTTGTTGACATCAACTTCCCCTAAACTAGTTTGGCAAGTTGGATATTTTCCCCTATTGTTATGAGTGCACTGAATTATAACAATTGAATCAACTGAGCTGCTGCTTTCAGAGCATTTATCAGGTTCTTCTGGACAAATTTTAAAGTACATTTGTAGAATCTCACAAGATATATTAGGGGGAAAATTCTGGTGTTACATGTTCATTCATGTTTATGTTTAGCAGAACAGGATTGTAAGAATGTGCAAAGCTAAAAAGACGCAATTGCAAGGGTCATTGTCCTTCTGTAACCCAACCTGCTGACCTAATTTGACAAATTAGATTGGAAGTACACATGCCACTCCACCTATCCCCCAAACACATTGTATTTTCGGTGTCAAAATAACAGTCAGAGCAAGGTTTAAAGATACTATATGAGGGACTCTGTGGGCATCCATTTAACAATTCAGAACGATTTCTGTAAGGTAACTGAACTCTGATCACAAGCACTTGTAAAGTTGCTTTATTGATGCTGAAAAAGAATTGTTGCATGCAAGAATGGGGATGTTGCTTTTTCTGTCTATGCAAACCGAGGCTCTGAGGAAAAAACTGTTGGGAAACACTTGACTAAACACCAAGGTTTCTGTCAATAAGTTGATTCTGCAGCATTGGTTTGCTGCTAAAGTCCACAAAACTCAAAGCTACTCATTCTATGTCTGTTTAAGTTACCACACATTGGGAAATCACAAATTTTGTCACTTTTGGACCAATGAGAATTGAACGGCATATTTTGCAATATGGCCTTGCTTTCTTTTCTGTTAAAACAGAATTTTAGTTTATTCTTAAAGCCGGAAATTAAGTTTAGCTTCTTAGACTTCTTTTACAAATCTAAATTTGAGTTGCAATAAATGTTAGACCAAAAGTTTCAAGGTGGTCACTATTTTCATGGCGATAAAATATAGACTGTTTGCTGTTATTGTTGTTTATTAAATTAAACTTGTTATGGTTTTTTTATTTTGAAGAGTGAGTTTGCAGTGGACACCCAGTGCATAGGGTCTAGGGACCACGACCTCTTGCAAATAGCTGGAATCCATGAATACTTGAGACCTCCTCTAAAATAGCTTATAATACCTACTTTAAAAGTTCAAAGGCCAAATATACTTTAATATTCATTAATATGCACAGTGGAAACTGTGTTATTAACATCATAAAGCCATGACCTTCAAGGTCATCTAGAACAGTTTGCGGCTGTGCTTAAGTCAGCTCTTCTAACAGGAAACACACATCACTAGAGCTGTAGGATGTCATGTCAGTTGTCGTAGCATAGATTGGTTGAAGTACATTCAAGTATAAGAGATTACTGCACTTAAGCCATGGTTATTGCCTGTTCTGCTTAGAACCAGTGGCCCTTCTGGATAGAACAGGTTAAAAAAAGATAACTTGCCACCACACCATGGACTGTTGGCGGCTTACTGTACATAGTAAGTTACCTAGTTTTTGTCATGTACTGTGTTGCTTTCAAGTCTGAAGCTATAGTTCTCAACCAGTGAAAGATGGAATGTGAACTTCACATAAGGGTTGTTTTTTTTTCTTAAAGCATGCAGGTTTAGGTGTCCTGGTATTCATGAGTGATAGTAGGATACAGTATGAGGTCAATAGGCGTATTCAGGTCTCATCTGGGGTTCGGAGGCTGCTACTAAAACTTGTTGTGGAGAGGAAGAAACATATTCAAAAGGTCAAGCTGCCCACTGACTGGTTCCAAACCTCTCCTGTGGGTATGAGAAATGGACCATGACTAACAGAATGAAATTATTTTTATGAGCTTCATCTAGAGTGTCTGAACTCATTCTGAAGAGCAACATATATCTGCCTTCAACACATATTGGATGGTTCTTGATGACCAAGCAATTGAGTGGACATAAGTTGCGGATAGTTTTATTGGAAGCATTGATGCTTCTGAATATAACAAGCTGGGTGAGGTGCCATGGGGGTGTTGACTACTGGCCAAATACTTGGTTACTTTTTAACCATTTAGACATGAGTTGTAGTGAGGAGTTTCATCTTCTTGGATCTTGGAGTAGAACTGCTGCTCCTCCACATTAAAATGACTCAGTAGAGCTGGTTCGAGCCTAAGGTTTGTGTACCCACCATACATCTCTGTTTCAAGATTTTCTGTACATGTCTCATTGAGAGAACTCACTGGGGGATCTAAATATATCTCTTATTGCCTGGGAACCTCTAAGGATCACCAAGAATTAGCTGAAAAGTGTCTCTACGAATAATGATCACAGGGTTTGTGACCTGGACCAACATGGCCAGTTGCAAAAAATGGAAGACGATACCTTTATGCAGGAATTAAATATCTTGTTGGAAAACAGCTCAGCTCTGTATACAAATGGACTTCATAACCTTGGTAGTGAACATTTTAATTGATACAGTTGTTTTTCAAAGGAGTTAGTCTGATTTCATTAAGATTGCATTGTGGCTCACATGAAATGTGAAGAGCTACATGAAATACCAGGACTGTATCAACAAAACATAGTTCCCAAGATGTTTCTTTAGGGGAAATCTTTAGGGATCATATACATGTTTTTGTAAGTAACCTCAATACAAACCTTATCAGGCCCCTGGCTCTGATGTATTGCACCGTGAAAACCAGAGTTATACTACATCCTCTGTACTGATATGAGTAGAAGATGACCTCCTATGCCTCAGAATCGAGTTGCTTTCAGACTTGCTGAGCAGCCCATAGAAAAGAAGGATTTTTAATCCCACTGAGATGCTGTGTATCCTTACCGCTTCCTCACAAATGCAGAGCAGAGTGATGCAGGATCCACTGAAATGTGTCAGCAGACAGGCAGAGCTGGAGGTTTTTCGGAAGCAGGATACAGAAGGTCTTTTTTATTTGTCTCTACAGCAAGGAATTTGCCTTCTTGTACCTCCCAGAGGTGCGCATTTAATTTCTTTGTTCTTAAAAAGTGTGCGCGCATTTGCAGCAAAGCCTGTGCTCAGGGTCTTGGCAGAACTGAAGTTTATTTTTTCTATTTGCAGAAGCAAATGTTTGATTTGTATTTGTTTTATTTGTGTTCTAATCGACCCTCCTTCTGGTCCCTTCTCATTGCTTTGAAGATGCTGCTGTAGCTTGTTTTCCTACCTCATTTTGCTCCAGATGCTGTCCTGACCCTGGTGAATAAAACAGTCCAAAATTATTTGAACAACATCTGGGCACGAGTCAGAGCAGCATCAGAGGAGAACGTCTGTCCTGGAGGGCGGTCATTGGTAATTGAACCGTAAATAAGACATGGCTCAGGGGATGTATGATGCTTGTGCAGGCAAGCGTGGGTTTGTATGTAGGAGAGAGAGAGTTTCAGTGGAGAGTGTGTGCATCAGGGCACAGGGGGAAGGGAGGAGGTGGAATCTGCCATATGGAGGAGAGAGAAAGACAAAGAGAGAAAAAATGGCAGCACGGAAGAGAGGAGGAAGGAGAAAAGTGGAGAGACTCAGCCACTCTTGTCAACTCACTTAATGCTCCCTGCTGGCCCCGGGGATGCTGACAGCACAGTTTTGTTGATTCATCCTCCCTCCCCGACCAGTTCCCTCGTCTTTTGCAGTCAGTCTCTGTCCTTGTTGCCCTTCTGGGGTTCTGTTTATTAGGCCTTCGTCACTTTGTCCTTCATTATGACCTTGTGAAACTGAAGCCCTTGCTGTTGGGCCTTTGGGTCTGCGTGACATATCTTGACATATCTTTTGATTGACATATCTTTCTCTCCAAAAAAATATAATGTTGCTTAAAATCTGGGAGGGAAAGGGTAGAGGCATTCTACAGCAAAGATGTGTTACAGAAAGCAGATTCTTTTAATTTCATGCTGAAACTCAACGAGTTACCCATGCGGAGTAAATGCCATTTGGTTATATTGATGTCCTTAAACTCAATCAGAGGAACCAAATTGTCTATGCCACTCTGCCAATTTGTGGTTTAAGTTTGTGTAGTCATTTATTTGTTGCACATAACTATTTGTGGAAAATTTCCACATCTAAAATATTCCAAAGAAAATGCAGTTTGGGAAGAGCTGGTGTTTGCAAAGTATCCACTCCAGGAAGACCTTTGCTTCATTTGTTAGTTTACTTGTTTACATCTTAGCTTTTGTGGTAGTACCAAGATGGTTTCCACTGTGTGCATGAAAAAGGGATAGTAGATCTTTAAACTACTAAAACAGGAGGTGTTTTTCAATCAAATTTAATTCCAAAATAGCTCTGTTAGTCCCACAGAGAACATTTTAGAGAGGTCTTAAGTACTTATTGATTTTAGCTCCACTTATGTGGTTGTGGTCTCTTACACCTAAAAGTTCTGGGTGTCCAGTGTACATCCATCCATGATTAAAGTTGCAACTAGATTATTAGATCTAAACCCAACGAATCACCTATTAAAGCTTTTTTCCTGAAATATTTGTTAATAAATTGGGTAGTTTTTCCCTTGGAGGGTAGCATGGGCTTTAGATTCCTTACAGTATTGGTGTCCCGGGTAATCATGAAAACTTTGCAAGAAGAAATAAATATAATAAAAAAATATTTGAAGACAGAAAGTATTAAAACTCCTGGTTGGACTTTTGCTTCTGGAGTTAAGACCTCCTGAGATGTGGAAAGTACCAGAAATGAGCTGTTCTGAAGGACGTCAAGGTTAAATTTATCGACTTGGTTTAATATTATGTAAACGTATTCAGTTGTAAGGGGGTTATTTTGCCATGAAGGTTCTGTTTTCCCCTGTGGATTTTAGTACGATTCTCTGCAGCCATCAATGTCTTTGACTCAGTTGTAAAGTTTAAATACTCTCTTTTCCACATGCTGAAATATCTGCAAATTAAATAAAAGCATTTTGTTTCTTGAGCGTTTCAAGGTGAAGAGTTTAAATTTCCACCCTCAGTTAATGGATCTCAAGTGAAAGTTCCTGCATGATTATAAAGCTTGATCACTGTAGTAGAAAGGCAGCCAGACGTATCAGTGAGTTCTGAGCCAAAGCTAACAATGGTTTCTGTATGTTGGTGGAAGTGACGTCTGTGTGTTCAGCACCGCTTCCTTGTAGATGCTGTTGTGAGTTTAGTCCTTGATGAGAAGCCTATCTTTGATCTCTGTGTGATTCACAAGAAAGAAGCAAATGAGTTCATGTTCCTTGTGCTCCTTTATAAATCACAACTAAACCTCATGAGTTGGAGATCAGATTAAATTCTCAACAATGTGAGAACGATTTGTTGGAAGTTGTATAATCCCCTTTTATCACACCTTTGAACAAACCTTTCAACAAACTCAGTGGTTTTAAGAAAAAAAATGTAAATATACTGTTGTCAGAATGGTACAAAATGATTTTTAATGCCAGAGTTTTGTAAGAAACTGTGAAATAATTTTCAAACCATTTTGTGGCATGTAATATGATATTTGTCTTCTCCAAAAATAACCAGACAGGATTGCAAAAATTAGCATATATTTTTATATCCTCAAATGAATACTTTCACTCTTCAGTTAATACTTATAGCAATTTTTACTAGGAAATCTCTTGTACTAAGAATTAAGATTGACCATCTTTGGATTTTTTTGATGTTTCAAATGGAGATGTATTTCAAGAACAGCATTTGTGTTTCTGGTTCTAGATGTCACAGCAACCATAGCGACAGTCATACAAATACCTAAAAAATAAGTAATAAATAGCTTTTTAAAAATCATAACATTTATCGTTATCACAATAGTACCATGGAATATCACAAGAAAATTCAAAGTCCATACCACACACCCCTAGTTGGCTGATACAGATGTTAATGCTGATATATTGTGCATCACCAGTTGCGACATTTTCATAGAATCTTTTTAAATATTTTTAAGGAATCTCTTAGCAGCAAACAAACACATCAGTGTAGGTATCCCACTATAAAATAGCTCATTCTATTATATAGGACAATAAATGTACACCACTATTGAGGCTTCGCTTCAGTTCCATGCTTGTACATAGAGGTCAGTCTGAAGTCATGAATTTAGGTGAACTCCAGCCATTTGCTGCAGCTTGACCTCGTCTTCCTGGCTCAATTTAAGCTAAAGAGATGGAGAGACCTTTTTGTATTGTTGCCTAATCTTAATATGGATGACAAGGGCACAACATGCTATCTTCACCTCTGCCTACGGCAAGCCTTAGTCATCTTGTTCTTCCCATCGCTTCCATGTTTTTCCACTTCACTGGATCAGCAGCATGACCTCATGCAGGACGGATGTAGCCGTTTGATTCCCTGGCAGATATTTATGTCTGGGTTGAATGTTGCTGTAACGTTCGCCTGTCATTTGTGACAACCAGTTGCTTTCTTATGGAGAAACTAGATAACAGCCTGACGAATGGCAGCACCAAGTGCAAAGAAGTCTCAATGTAAGCTGTAAAAGGACGTCAGCAGAAGCACAAGAGGTGTAAGATGCTGGAATAAGAAAATTGGGTTCCTGTGGACTTGCAACTGCTGGGTTTATTGTTCTGTAGCAAACTAGGGTGCCTCTTGACAAAAGAAATGTGGAGTAATTCAGCTACAGTTGGTTTCATTAGTGGAAATTCCTCAGTGCAATAACCGATTGAAGTCTTTAATCAAATTGAAAAAATGTTTGTCTACCCCCAGAAATTAAATAAGTCTAAAAATGTTTATTCTTAAATTTTTACTTTTGGATTGTCTCATTGTAAATAGACAGAAAAACAGAAAATTTCATGTTAGATACAAAGTTATTTGATGTAGCAGTAAATCCCCGTTTCTGTCAAGTTTGAGCAGAATGATCCTGATTGTGATTTTTGCCATAAATGAGCAGCCTCAGGCAGTGTGGAGTGTGGGTGGGAAGAGAAATAAGCCTTTGTGTTTTTTTGTCTCTGCTGAACACCAACACAGAGTGCAGTGAGATGGATCCTGAAAATTATATCAACATTGTGTTGGAAATCAAGACTTCTATGTCTGATCTGTAACAAATATTTACCTGGCTTTTTTTTTGTTAAAGACAGATACTTACTGAGTGCATTATTGGCTGTTTTTAATTATATATTTAAGTCTAATTTCAGGCATGTATGATTTTATCTTAATGCAGTAGTTGAAGGCCTGAGTTATGTGATCTAACACCTTACAAACAGAGGGAAATAGTAACAGGCACCTGTTACTGATAATCCCACCCTCCCTAGCACAGTGTTTCTCAATTTCAGTCCTCAGGGCCCCCTACCCTGCATGTTTTAGGTGTTCTCCTTCTGCCACACACCTGAATTGAATCCTTCTGCTGTACTTGATGGTCATACAATCATTTGAATCAGCTGTTCTGGGATAGAAGCACATCTAAAACATGCAGATCAGGGGCGCCTGAGGACTGGAATTGATGGAATCTCCCTAGTGGGAGAAGTGGCTCATGGTCTTTTGTCAAAGAGAAATCCTGCAACTTCTAAAATCTGATGCCATTCCATTTTTGTTTAAATTTTTGAAGAAGGAAGTTGTGCTCATGTCTTCTTCAGATGTTTTCATGTTCTTTCCTTCTGCTGTTCATGATGGAGAATCACGACAGACCAGGCATTAAACTGGTCACTCAAAAGGTTTGGTTCATTTCATACCAAACAGTGCAGTGTGAAAGCGAACCACACCAGCTGAAATTGTAACAAATTTTACAATTTCGGTCACCAATCAAACCGAGTCTACTGAACTATCAAGTGTGAAAACATGCTTTGTTTAATCATTTTATCCTTTTAACACTATTACTAATCTAAGATTTTAAACAATAATGATACTGTTTTTTTGTGGTTGTAATGAAATAATGGGGCTATTCTATGAAGACTTCCACAGAAATTTTCTTCAATGGAACAAAAGAACAAGATTTCCAATAAGAGTGGTCTAAACTGGCTTCATTTGTAGAGGATAACCTTGCTCAACATTGAGGAGCTTGCAGTAGAATGGTGTCTTCTCCACTCCAAAAGAAGCAAGTGGTTTGGGCTTCTTGATTGAGATGTCTTCAGGATTCTTCCCTTTGTAGGTTTTCCATTCACTTTTCACTTTGAAGAGACCCAGGGGCAGACTTAGAACTTGCTCAAGGGATTATATGTCCCTTCTGACTTGGTATCTGCCTCAAGGACTTGGAGGGTTGCAGTAAAAAGGGATGTCTGGTTTTCCCTCCTGGATTTGTAACCATGGCAACCTGAGCTCTGATAAGCTGTTGGCTGCTTACGAAGACAATAGATGGACACTGAGTAACATTAGCCTTATTGTCATGTAAACGGACCTAATAGGTAACAAGAAACTTGAACTAGTGCACAAAAATAATCTGTTGATTAGCTTATTCATCCTCATTCAGCTAAAATATTATCTTCGTATCATATTTGTTTTAGTAATTAAATGGAAATGATATCTAAAAAGGCAGTTCTGGAGCAGTGAAGCATGACTAATACTTAGACCCTAGTGAATCCAGAAACTGTGAAGGCTCAAACACACACTTCATTGCAGCAGAAGGGTTTTGTGTTGGGCCATTATTTTTATTCATGCAGTGTTTTTAATATTAATAGAAACATCTTATTGAGTATTAATTACCCAGCACATTGCCCTTACTGTAGCCTGTGCTTAAATTTTTTAAAGTTTCAGGTGAAGACAGCCCATCCCAGCCCAGCCAGAATCGATTATTGATGCACTCACAACCTTCACCGTGTTTACTTCTATTGACCTCTTTCAGAGGAATGACTGATGGAGCAGTGTAAAGACCAGAGAGGATAAAATATTTATCTCATTGACATTATTTGAGGTCTGACTCATGCACAGCGACTGACTATTGTGATATTAATTCTCCCTCTGTTTATTTGCAGTCTGCTAACTGGAGCAGAGACGATGATGACAGCTCTTATGATTTACAGAGCTGATGGATTTGTGGCTGTGTTGCTGAGATAAATGGGATTGTGGTTAGTCAGCCAATAAGCAGCATTTTATTTGCCACCCCACTTTCATCTCAGGCCGCCATGATAAGCACAATGACAAATGCTCAGAATTGATTGTTCAGTGACGCTTTTGTGTCCTTTATCATCAGGGAGCTGATTATTGGTTATTGAATGTGGTCATTTTTGTGTCCTTGATGCAGCTTTTATAACCTCATGTTCATTTAGTTCAGTTTTTTGTTGTTGCCATTGTTCTTAGTTCTTAATCTGTCCTTGGATGAAATAGTTAAGTTACCATTTGTCCAAAGTTATAATCTTAAACCCATACAAAAATATTTTATTTTATCTCTGGGTTTCTGTGTCACTGCATCACTTGTTGTCTCTCCACTATATTACTAGGAGCATTTTGCAGTTACACACCACAGTATATATCAGAGCTGCACAAAATTTTGACTTGCAGTCATCTTTGCAATAAACTGTTGGATGAAATATTTTGTTAGCTACTATATTTACACTGACGTGCTTGCACACCCTGCAGACACATTTTACATTTGATCTAGATTTAATGACAGAAATGCTAGAGCTCACAAAAAGGAGGTTGGATATTTTGGTGATAGAATCACAATTTTCAACAATACTGCCGTTCTATGTTATAATAGTGTGCAGCTCTTCTGTGGGTGGATGCTAAGCTATTTTGGCCTATATTTTGTGCATATTTTTGCAGTTGTTTTTGGTTAAATTCTTATGAATAATCTCCTATATTCTTGTTTATCTGTTGCACATCTGCCTTGTGTTTCAGTGATGAGTTCTGGTGTAACTGAACTTAAGTTTTCAAAATGCACCTCCATTCCTGTTGACACCAATGTTAAACAGATACTAGATTCCCAACATACATGACAAAAAAATCTAATAGTGAAGATAAGTTCTTTTCTTGTACTTGTTCCCTCCACCAAAGTTTTATTGAAGAGATATTTGTGTCTGTCTGAACTTTGGTTGAAAGCAGAAACAAAGTCAATAAAAGGCGTCTGTTAACATGATATGTACAAGTCCACAAGTGGTTAAGGTTGATCAGATAAGCCTTCCAAACCGGACTTTCAAGGAATTGGTGCGGATTAAATGTGAAAATTACTAAGAAAGTCAACAATTTATATGGGCTAAATAATAAAAAGAACTGTTGAACCTTTAACAACAATAGAAAAATGTCTGCAGATGCCTAGTGCTTGTTGGGTGGGTGGTTGTACTGACAACTGTCACTGGATTGAGTTAATCCTGTAAAAGAAATATTAAAAATTTTTCATAATCTGGTATATAGCAGTTTTTTGTTTGGGAAAAAAAACAAACAAATCCTAGTTTGGGGATTGATTTCAGTGCATTTAGATCTTGCAGTGCCTGGAGTTAGTGATGTAAAGGTCCAATAATCCCAATCTGAGCTCAGATGGGACTTCATATTATATTATATTTTTAGATTTTCATGGAAAAAGTTATTTTTTTTTTTAAATATGTTGAATATGGATTATAGATCAAGCCACAAGATTAGAAAATTATACATTGTTATATAACCTCAGTCTTAAAATTGGCTCTCACCAACAAAACTCATTTCTTTACAGACAAACTTTAAATGCTGAACACACCCCTTTTTATCCTCTGAAAATTCTAGAAAAGTATGACTTCAATGGCAGTTTCTGACAAAAACTCATCTCAGTTGCCTTTTATCAGATAATGGATTAGGATTTTGAGCCTGAAGGCTTCGGAGTTGAGGACAGGTATTGTTCTGGATAGAGGTTGAAGTTCTGTAGCAGACTTTCTCTATTTTGTAAATGTTCAACACATTTACTCCACATACTCAAGGCTGTACAGGCAGTTTGATTAAACATCCAGTTGGCTGGTCACAAATGTTGTTCACACAAATAAACAGCATGTTGCTTGACTTTCTTCTCCACTTAAAATCTTCTATTGATGTGGTGCATTTCGACTGCTTAATGGTTTTTACAGTGAAATTAGTTTCAACGTGTGCATTTTTATTATGTTTTGTTTATCCCCAAGTTATACTATGTTTTTTTCCAGCTACTCTCGTTAGCCTGAGGGTAGTTTCCACTTTTTGTCCTTGTGCCACAAGCCAAATCGCAATCACGGCTGACTGATTTTTAGAAGCACTTGGAGTACTGATGTGGTTTGTTGGTGCATGTTGGGAATTACAAGAGCCCATATTGAGCCAGGGTTTGAGAGATACTAATACCACATGCTTGCTTTTGCTGAAAAACGGGTTGTTTTTTTTTAACTATTAGTCACAGGAACTGGTTTCTTTTATTCACTTTTTGATGTTGTGTCTATAAGTTTTATTTCCACATTTACATATACCAATCCCAGACCATTACACTCCCTCTGCCAGACATTTAGGAGAGTCCCATCATGCTACAAGCTTCACTTCAACAGCGTATCTTTGCACCCTTAACTTTAGTGCAAGATGAATCAGGACTATGAATTATTTCACAACACGCTAGGGATCAGTTAAATCAAGTTAAAAGATACATTATATATCCCAAAGAAAAATTATTGTTGTTGTAACTCATATGATCTAAGTATCTTCAAAGCATCGTTGAAGATATTGACGCTGCAGACAAGAAGGATCTCTGGTAGTAGTCAGTCTAATGAATCTGAAGAAGCCTATGACTGAAGACATGACATGCTAACAGCTGAGTTGTTGGGCAGTAGAGATGACAGTTCTCAGTAACACATTATGAATGACACCATCAGTTGTTGGCAAGCACTGCTAATCCACCTCATTTGTTTTTGCAGCTTATCTTTAAATCTCTGTTTGGCTGTACGGTGAGAAAGCCGGATGGAGAGAGTCATGGAAATGATCCTTGTTGTTATGATCTATGGAAGAGATGGTTTATACTTCCTCCCTCTCTGCTCTTTGGTAATGCTCTGCATCTATTAAGCCTCCTGTCGTGTAGTTCAGGTATTATTTGAGCTTTTGAGATTTTAATCAGTTGCTCCCAGCTGTAAAAACAATACCTTGTTTCCACGGTTGCGCATCTTAATAACTGTCTGAAAGAAGAAAAGGAGGAGCAAAAATCTTACTGGCTGAACGGCATCCAAAACCAGAAGGAATCTGTCCAAACATGCAGTGTATCAACCAAAGGAATGATGAACAAAAGTCTTCAAAAAAACAAAAAAAAACCAAACACAAATCAGAAGTATTGTAACAGAGCTCCTCCTAACATGCTGCCACCATAATATTTTAGATCCCCAAACAAACTGAGGTTATTTAATCATCCTACTCACCATTATCACAGTTTGCTTGTTTGTTTTGGGATAATGCTATGTAAAGTTCTTCATAAATTCTGCATTTGTAAAAGTAACAAATTTCTAAACACTTATAAAAATGAAACTTTCAGCTTTTCACTGTTTCCTTTTTTCCTTAAAGACTATTGAAGAATCCCTTTTCCCCCAGATTTGATGTTTAAGCTGGACACATCTGAGTCTAATCTTTTGCATGACTTGCAAGCTGACCTTTATCCCAACTGCTTCCCATTTGCCAGCGCTTTCCTGCTAAAACATTAAAATCATTGTTTTGTTTTTTCCTTTGTTTTCAACAAAATTTCCATGCAGATAAAATCAAAGAAAAATGTGGCAGTCAGATAAAGCTAACGGCACAGAACTAGGTCACAAATATTAAACATTGATGTATTGAAATAAACACTACCTGGTGAACAGATGCAACTTTCACTTTGTGGCTCAAGCCGGTTCTGGACTGCTTAAAAGTTTTAGTTTAAATTCAAAACACTGGAACTTCATTTAAGACAAATCACGTAATAAATATTTCTGTTGTCATCAGTAAACAGTTAATATCTGTCCATCAATCTTAATATCCAAATATCCACTTGTTTCTTGGGCTTTTCATGATCTGTCGTTTACCTCATCCATCCATCTTTCCATTTGTTAATCTGTCCATCAAGCCTTACATGTCTTCATTCATCCATCAACTCCAACCTCCATTTCCTCCTGCCTCGCCTCCTTTACACTCTGTTGTTGTTTCAGTTTATATATTTAAAGCCATGTAAGAATTCTTGGTGAATTTCTTTACTTACATTTTAAATGAGGGCCTCAAGGGGAATGGGAACTCTAGAAAGTTGTCTGGAAAAATATTGGACTTAGTCATAAAAAAAGTACATTAATTCCATCCGTAGCATCATTTCTTGAATTTTGAATTTTATCACAATATTTTATGGATCTTTGTGATAACAAAAATAATGCTAAAAACACTACTTATTACTGCATGGCTGCATGGCACAGCATTCATGGCACCACAGACACAAATACTGCTTTTGAGAAACAATCCCATTTGAAATATCCTCAGGTTGACACCTATTTAAAGAAGTGTGATTTATATCATAAAATAATATTTTCAAACTTATTGATGTTGATTGATGCTCTTGTGAAACGCTGGAGAAAATGATGAAAATAACACCCATAATACTGTTTTTTTAAGCAGTATAATAATTTTGATTTATTAAGACAATAAATCAAAATTCTTACAATATTTTACGATGCAATAAATGCCCACACCTAATCATGTCTTCAAATAATTTTTATTAAAATCAGAACAGGTTGATGTTCCAGGTCCTTCGACCCGGTTGTACCAATCAAGTCCACCAATCTTCTTAAAAAGAGAAGGTTATATTCATCCTTAAGCTCCTGAATCATCAATCCTCATTGATAATTTTCCGTTCCCATTCATGAGTTGCAGACTACAGCTGAGTAGAGGACTGCACTCAGTTTGACAGCTATATATCAGAACCACAATGGGTCAGATGTTGATGTAATCCCTCCTTCAGCAGCTGGTGAGGCTGATATGCTTCGAATTAGACTTCCAAAATATTCATGCATGCACATACACAGATGGGGACAGGCACTTAAGCGCAGCGAACAAGGACGTTTTTTTCTTCCTTTTGTGTGAATGAGGAGCTGTGGATCAGTGGTTGAGTGTCTCCTCTGTGTGTCTGTGAGGTCGACAGCCCAGGGAAGATTAGGAGGAAGCACATCAAATGAATGAAAAGGATGAAAGCAGAAATGACGGAGAGGAGAAAGCTGATGGTGCGGGAACCCTGCAGCATTACACCCGCCTTAAGAGAATTATCTGTACAGGGTCTTTGAAAGTGGACACGAACGCACACAAATGGACTCATAATGCAGCTTGACTTAAATCCCATTAAAACTGTTCATTAATCTGAACAGCTTATTGCTGATTCATGTTTATTCATACTCTGTTTCTGTTTTCCTGCATCACTTTGCTCCTGCTTTGTGAATAACTAGTGTAAAGCACCTCTGTATAGATTGTCATCACGCATTTTCAGATAAAAGATATTGCTTTGTGCCCTCATATGTTTTAGGGAGTCATTGAAGCTGCTAATAATTAAAAATGGGTGTGTTGGCGGACTGGCCGTGGGACCCGACTGCAGAGTTTGTCATTAACTTGGGTGGTTGGCCTGAAAAGCAAGGGTGGGGTTGAGCTGTAAATGGAAGCAGTTTGATCCAGCCACGCGTCACCATAGCAGGGCCACAACACATACCCCTGCTCCCTCATGCTCACTGGTTTCCATATGAACAATTGGCACCATTCTGAACACCGAGATGACCACATTTCCTCTCTAAAGGCATGCACAAATGCACCAAAACTTTGGAAATTCTCATGGAGTCAAACTTTTTTCCCCCCTTCCGTTAAAGAGAAAAACTTCCATTCAGATCTGAATGCAAATACAGCTTTACAAAACAACTCAGAGCTCTCGAGGGTATCACATTTTGCCATGTTGCAACCAAACTTCAGTGTATTTTATAGGGACTTTTTGGGAAGTAACACAGTTACTTCACACTAATGAATGAAGTAAAGAAAATTATATGGTTTCAAAAATACTTCATACATAAAATTTGAAAAATGTTCAGGCCCATTTAGACAATAAATCAATAATAATATATATCCCAACAGACCTATCATTAGATAATACATCTGATAAAATATTCAATATTCAATATTCAATATATAGAATATTCACTGAACTCTGATCCAGGACAACAGAACATTCTGGGACATGCAGGGAAAGGAAAAGCTTTAGCTCCTCAACCTCTCATGATGAGCTAAGGATGGTGGGTCACATTAACCAGCTTTGGTTGCCTAGCAACAAACTGTTGCATAACATGCGCAGCAGCAGCTTTAGGTTTCTCCACTGTGCCTCTTAACTGCTTAAAAATAAGGAATGGCATGGAGTGAAAACTGGATAAAACAGGAAAGGCTGTAGAAACCATCTAATTGGTGATGATCACAGTATAAATCAAGCTGAAATGTCAACAAACAGCATCAGGATGTTAAATGAACACACTAGATAGGTCAGGAATAAAATTCTAGTGAAGCTTAATGCATTATCTGAAGTGGATAAAGTATGACACAACTACAAACTACCAAGACAAGGTCGTCCATCTAAGCGGGGCAAGCTGAGGATTCCCACTAAAAATCTGTAACTGGATTCAAAAACTGCTGTTTAAAAAACTCTCCATCCAATTTAAATGAGATACTCTTAAAGACTCCACAGCTGTTATTACAGCTTTGTGTTGATCTGTAATGCATAAAAAGACATTTTCTCATTTGATTTGATTTGAATGTTGTTCTGGGGAAGAAAAAATACTGCAAACTATCTTCTGAGTCTGAAGTGTATATTTAAAACAGCTGATGTTAAAAGGATTAACAGTGCATTTATAATTTTTGGAGCATGGATGATCCTAGTTTGTGTATATGGTTGTCAGGCTTGAGTAAATCATCCTTATTTCAAACCTGTGCTTTACCACTTTCGCCAATTGGTTGATTTGTGGCATAATTGTACAAATACACAAATGGTGCATGAAATGAAGATGGAGAAAGGCTTTCTACTTACCTTCACAGCTTGAATGAATTTTGAAAGCTTAGCAAACTGGACCTTAGTCATCCTTTCTGACTGCATTTCAGTTGGGTTTTATCACCATTTAGTAAAGAAATACATGGAAAATATGTCACTGTTGAAGTTCGTCTGCTGGATAATAATGTGTAAATGTTTTTTTTTTTCTAGAAAAAATTTAAAGGGATAACAGGTAAACATTTTGGCATGTTTTGTTTAGCGGATGTTGCTGATGGATTTACAAAGCCCATACCATGTTATTTCTCCTTATGTGTTCCATATTCTTGTTTTTTTTTTCTTCAACATGAGGTAAATGTTTTCTCGGACATGACCCTGATTGGTCTCATTTGATCATAATTTAGATGAGGACCCGCTACGTCTATGTTTACATGTGGCACACGTGCAGAAAAACTGCGTCTCAAGCCCGTGGGCCACGGAGGATGTTGGCTAACCGGACCCATCTGCCGCTCTTGCCCAGCGTAAACGTCGTTAATCAGAACCTTGCAGACTTACGATCAGAACAAATCTCCCTGTTTCAGTTTCAAAGTGTGCTGAACAAGTTTTAAACAAACAACCAGCACAGTTTTGCGCTGCTCTCACTCCCTAAGGGGAAGAGCTAGTGATCCGATCTCAACCTGGCTGAGCTACGTTTTAAATGCTAAAGGCTTAGAACGGCTCAGACAGTCAGAAAAACAAGACAAACACAGAGGGCGAGAGGGTACAATGTAGCAAAAGAATGTTGAATTCAGTCATCAATCTTATGTGAAGTTACCAAATGTGTTTACATGCCTCACTACAAAATGTCAAGTCCAGTTATGACTTAAACGGTGAAGAAAGAGTTAAAATTACATGCCAGGATCCAGATACTCGGCCAAAAGCGGAATACATTGGGCTTGTCGATGCCATTAGCAGCTCATAAGTGCACACACTCAGACATACAAACATGCCGAGCAGTGTTGCCGTTAGGCTACAATGCATGGGCTCAGTCAAGCGGGAGTGACCTCTTTTAATGCAGCAGCTCTGCACGGTTCCCTCTCCTGCATCAGATTTTGACTTCCACTGTGTGATGTGTTTAAAAGAAGGATTAATCTGCCTCCTGGTCTGGTATATGTGTGTGTACAATGTGAGTGATCTTTGTCGACCTTGTTTCTTTCAGTCTTAAATTCTCTTGATGGTGTGAGAATTATTTATGTGTTTCCGTCTGGGAGTCAGCATTAAACTCAACATTACACCCGTAGGTGTAATAAGCAGTTGAACCAAAGACATTAAAATGCCATGGTCTAGTAAGTTGGCTGTGCTTTTCTGGGCTGTCTTATCATATTAAATCCCATTCTATTATGTAATTTGTTAAATCTGACTCTTTATTTAAAAACAGGGCCATTTAAAGCCCTTTCACCTTCTTATTCACTAATCAAATGCCTTTTCTTTAAAGATGCAAGTTCTGAAAGAGTTATTGTTACTGGATCTGATTTATTTTGGACATTTATCTAAGATCATTTGAGGGAAAATCCAGTTTTCTGCCATGTTTTTAGCTGATATTTTTCTTCGCACTTTGGGTGTTGGGTGCGACGCTCAGAGCTGTCAACAGCGGTGTCAAACAAGTGACAAGTCTTCTGAGCAAGCAACAAAAACAGATGGTTTAGGGAATACAGACACGACTGAAGAGAGAAATGAGACGGAGTGTGGAATGTTTATCCACTTTTCACAGGGATACATATCACTTGAGTCTTTTTACAATTTATTCTAGTTTTTATTTTCATGGTGGAATGATAACATTTGACTTGAATAATTGAATTGATTAAACGTTCATAAATAAAACCTTGACCACACCCGTTTTGTACCAGTCAACAAACTTCCTGTATAATTAAGGCTGAATATTTGACCACCTTTCTTGTCGTAATTTATTGATCTTCTTTAGTCCTGCTTGCTTCTATCTATGGACTCGACTTTAAAGCATTGCCCACATGTTTTCAATTGGATTGAAATCTGTACCTTTCTAGAAACTGTTTGAATTCCTGCTTTATCCTTTCAAAAACCAGTTTTGTTTGAGAGCCAGTAATGTCTAAATTTAAACCACCCAGCTGTTGATTAGACTCAAAGTTGAAGGTACTGAACATAGACATCTTTTTTTTTCATTACTTCACCCACTTTGTTATGAGATCAATACTAGTGTAAAAAGATCCTATAGTCTCAGATTCTCTCTTGAAGTTTTATTTAAATTTTTTATTGAAATTTCTCAATTCTGTTGTAAAATAGATTTTGCTTTGATTTGCTCACAAATTCTATTTTTTTTTCACTTCACACAAATTAAATATCATATCATGTAAATATCTCAAAGTATTTTGTAGGCACCTTTAAACTTTATCTAAATTATCTCCTTGGTTTTAACAAAATGATTCAAAGAAATAAATAAAATGCTATGACATACTTAAACAAAAGGCGACAACGTCCTCAGACCTGCAGCGTCTCTACCAGCTGCTGCTCTTCGCTTTGCCTACCGGTGTTTATGTATGGAGGTGAACTTAGCCTTCAAGTAAATGGTTCCGGATGGCCCAAGATGGTTTGGGAAATGCACGCTAACCAGACGGAAAGCAGGACATGGTTCAAATCCCTCAGTGACCTCCGAGGCAAGAAGAGCTTGCTACTTCGCGGGGACTATTATCCACTCAACTCCTCTGCCACATCCCTTGCCTTCCTTCATGTGTGGGAGCAGAGTAAAAGATACATAACAACAGTTAACTGGGGAGAGATACTGTCTGTATTGCCGATACAGAGATAATATATCGGTGATACTGTTCCTGTATTTACTTAGTATTGATTTGATACTGTAATGAGCAGCTAGTTCACTAGTTCATACACTTCATGATTGTAGGTAAAAATTCTCCCTGCGAGGTTGTTGTGTTAGTAATTATCTAAACTTGGGTGTGTTTTCATTCTTGTTGTTTTGCTGTTGTGTTTGAAGTCACGGTTGCATCAGAGTTGAATTCATGTCACATTTTGACAGTAGCAGGGCAGCTTTGATCACATGTGCTGCGATAGCAGAGAGGTTTTATTCTTCATTATTTATTGCATGAAAACTTTTTATTAACCAGGCTGGATTTGCTGAGCATGTTTGATTGCCTCTTTCGCTCAGCAACAAACCTTTCTAACCATCAGTTATGGGCCACTAAGCAACTATTTTTGGAGGCATTTTATGTTAATTTGCCAACGACACCTTTGCAGCAGAGCTTGAGCTTTGAGTATGTCATGGACCTTACCAAGCTCCGCCCACAACTGACCTCGAAAATCCCATGTGGCCGCAAGTTTCACAAACAAAACCTCGCGTCGCGTTGTTTCTGTGTAAACATGGCATCTTCCACTTCGACTGATTCTCTGCAATGTATTTCTGACTCGATTAGTGCATCATTTCTGCCAGATTTTCACAATACATCAGCTACTACAATGGACAGAGGAACAAACAAGTTCATGTCATCTTTTAGAGATGAAATCACGGTGTTTGAGCCACGCGATGCATCCAACATTGTGCACGTCACAGCAAAATGCTTTTGCTAGTTCAGGAAAATGGCAGATCCACACACTCTCTACATCAATATAGCTGTGGACAAGATCACTGATGCCTTACCCTGCAAGGCTGGGTAAGTCGGGCATTCATCGTTTTGTAGGCTACTTTTGAAATCAGTGGGTGAATCCTGTGGTTAGTTGGCAAATGTTTGAGTGTGCGTAGGCCTGAAACACTGTACTTGGTGCTAGAGTGGTCCTTTGTTCCTCCTTTGTTCTTGTTAATCCTACGAAGGTTGAGCTGCTCAAGCGGTCATGCACAAGCTCTGATCCAAGCAAGGCATTCTGCTTCTGATTTTGGAAATCTGTGAATTTTACTACCACAAATACGATCAGGATACCTGACATCACCAGTACAGATACCCCACTGGCAATGGAGAACCATTCTTTTTCGATTGTTGATGTGAAAACTTTCTGCTGGTCTGCTAGTCCTGACACAAGCCTGTGTTTGTGAGACGGCCATGCATGTGGTAGCCACGCTAAAAATAGAATGGACATCAGCCAATGAAACGCAGTCCCTCTGGTAAGGTCCATTCTCTTCTCTCTCATAAACTTTTCCCAGTGTGTGACTCCCGCACTTGTCATTTGCAAAAAGGAAAAACGTTTTTTTTTTTTCCTTTTTTTTTGACAGCAAATATCCCTTAAAAACACATCAGCTGTCAAACCATCTGCGTAACGATGCTGAAGTCAGCTGAGCCTTGTTTTAGTCATCTACCACCTCTACAGCATCGACTGACTTGTCAGTTTGACCTCTGACAGTTTGTCACATCCAGCATCGACTTTCAGAGGCTCAAACACCAAATAAACCACAACAGTGTGTGCAAACTAAAAGGGTCATCGCGCTAACCGTATTAAAAATACACCTGAACAGGGAATAATTGGCACTTTCACATGGAGGTTTCGTCTAGAGGTCATGTTTAATTAAAGGGATGTTTACACCTAACTGCCTCTGTCATTCATCATAAATTGGAACTGAATGTTGCTGTTTATTGGTCTGCACAATGCGCCGGCAGGCTCGGTAACAGACACTGTTACTCAACCCAGGCACTTGGGTACCTTTGCTCTAAGTTACAGTGCATCCAGAAAGTATTCCCAGTATTCACATTTTTCATATTTTTTATGTTACAGCCTTATTCCACATTACATCCACTTATTCTCTTTTCTCGACATTCTATACACATTTCTGACAGTGTGGAAAAAAGTTTTTGAGATTTTTGTAAATTTCTGAAAAGTAGTAAACCAAGAAATCCCGTTTATTAGTTTTGTGTTTACTAGTTATGCTATGTGTTGAATTTGTACTATAACAGTGTCATGAGAATGCAGTTGTCTTCATGCAGCTACACTTCTTTTGCAGCTCCCTTTCCATTTTGGTTGGAAGATGTTTCATTATCTAAGTGAACATTAGTAAATAACAGTCTCTGAAAACTGTTTTGGTTTTCTAGCCTGAAGCAAATGTGTTGTAAAAATGCAAATGACCTTTTCCTCACTGTTGAAATGGGGTTAATTGCACTGTGTTGAAAGTTTGGATTAGCTCAGGGCAGGCTCCATTAGGAGCAGTCAGCACTTTAAAAATATTTAGCTTTTTCTCTTAGATTGAGAACACATATATGGGGTGAAATGTATTCAGAAATTTGCATTTTCTTTCATGTAATTCATTAACAGTAATTTGCTGGCTCCTTGTTTTATTTATTGCGATTGACGTCTGCTGCAGTATTTGGCTGCTCATGTGGAAACTGCTGCAGCAGTCAGTAAGAATGCCAAGTCTGTGGAAAAAAAAAACCTGATTGAGGTGCTGATTCTAGGGAGAGGTGTTTGCTGGAGACCTGACATCACTGTGAAAGCAACTGTCAGGATTAAACCACAAACTGCAATGTTTCTGCTGCTGCTGCTTGAGCAGAATGTAAAAGTGCAGTCAGGGTTTCACTGAGAAACGCACTCTTGTTTCCTTCGCCTGTGTTTTTGGTATTTGTTGGGAAGAGCTCCCACAGGATGCAGTAGCAGTGGTTGGATGCTCTTAGACTCACACACATGCCTTCACCACAGTTAAATTAGTTGTAGGCCAAGCTCGTGTCCTCAGAGACGAGGCAGTGCGTGCGCTTGTGAAGTGTGTCCTCCACCTCTCTTCCATTGCTTGGTTATAAAGACATAAGAGGGAGGAATGACTAGGTGACTCATAGCAACTCACAGCTGACTTATGTAACAAATTTTATTTGGATTTCACATAAATCACTCAAAGCTTTTATACATGGAGCACATGGATGACACGGTTTAATCCAAAGCTGTTGATCATTCTTCACCCTGAAGGTGTTTTCACACCTCATTGTCCAGTAGATTTTGTTCAATTGGGAACCAAAATTACAACATTTGTTCAGGTGGTGCTGTTTGCTTTCACACTGCATTGTGTCAAAGAATCTAAGCCCCTTGAAAAACCTGTTCACCCCTCACTTGTGGTGGCACTGCACCAAGAACCACTAAAGGAAACAATACAAAAACCTCCAACGATGACACCAAGCACAACTTCCTTTTTCACAAAAAGTAAACAAAATGGACTAGTGTCAGATTTTAGCAGTTGTAGGATTTATTTTTAGTGGATTAAAAGTGGATGTTATTTTCTTGAATGGATTAGGGTGGACAAAAATAGAGAATGGAGAAATGTTATTTTCCAGACTTTTTATTTTGCATATTCAAACTTGGAGTTGTTTGTCATTTTAAGTTGGTTTTGTGGGTATAGCGTGTGTAACCAAGCCAGGTTTAGGCATAAGTACAAAAAAGGTGTTACTTTGTTTTTAAGCATTCTGAAGAAAGGTTGCTCCAGTTCAAGAAGTCCTCTTGGCAGCTCAGAGACATGTAAAGCACCTTGGTGGACGGCTAGAATACAAATGAAGCGAATATTCACCTAGGATGTTGAAGGAAGGAGTAGAGGGAGGTTTTTTTTTCTTTCTCCTTCCCACCAAGTTGCCCATCTGTCCATGAGGATACCATATGTCCTGAGTCCACAAGATATTTTCTTTTTAATGGACACACTAAGAGTTTGTTTGATTAACTTTTTTTTTTTTACATTATCCTTCAGGATTTTATGTTGAAAATACTGTTCCATTATCTCCCATTCAAGAATGAGCAGGAGCAATAAAATCTTATGGCTAAAACTGTATATATTTCTGTCATAACAACTCTGAACCAGCAAGACATACCGTGTCCCGTGGTTTCTGCAGATGGGTTGTTGGCAACGGATTCTGTGGGCAATGAGGGTTGTGGGATAGGACTTCTGAGGATTTCTCCAGGATGTGCAGAATGCCATTAATGCCTGATCAAATTGATATAGAAAAGCGTTTCAGAGTCTGGATTTTTGCCATGTTTCTTGAGTAGAACATATCTGAATGGTTTCCCAGTCATTCACTTCATGGTAACCCTAGAAGGTTGAGTAGAAGGCCGTCAATTAAGAAGGGAAGTTGATTTTCTTTTTGTTTGGACAGCATGTTGAGACACATCTGGATTTTCTTGGTGCTGAATTGAGTTCTCCTGGTGGAGGAAGCAGGCAGGTGTTTTAGATACTCATTTGTAGATGAATGCTACATGTTAGAACATTACCTGCTGTGATATGTTTAGGCCAGAGGATGAATACTAGTACTTATCTAGCAACTCTGCTCAGGAGTATCTAGTTTATACACTTTGGATCAAAATTATTAGATTCTTTTTCTTCATTTGCTCTTTCCTTTGGTTTCTTATTTTGTTTGCATTTCCTTTTAATTCATGTAAAGCACTTTGAATTGCCTTGTTGCTGAAAATGTGCTATGTGAATAAAATTACCTTCCCTTACAGTCAAAGGTTGAAATTGTTATTCCAGTTGGAAAAGTTTGGCAACATGAACCTGAAGTTTTATCACAATATTTAGTGGTACTATTCCAATAATAAAAGTGACAGTAATAACTATTTGTGATAAATTTTTTACTTAACCATAGCCCTGTGACTTGCATGACACAACAATCATAAACAACAAAATTTTAAAATTATTAATACTCTGATTGGACAAGCAATGGAGAAAATTGTAAAAAATATCAATCCAGACAGTTTTGAGGGACTTTTAGCATCAATAATTGGAGTTTATAGAGACAATAATAAATCAAAAATCATAAAAAATTTATTGCAATAAATAATATCGATAAATGCTCACCCCAGTTAGAAAGTTCACCAACCATTCCAGTATAGATCCGTCACTCAAATATTTGAGTCTTGACTTGGACTTGAGATCAAATGACTGGTGAACTTCTCTGGTACATACTAATAAGATATGTCTTATTTTGTGGGTCCAGACAAATTTTATTTTGTAGCACCGGGAGCAAAAAGTGGCTCTTGGAATTTAAAATATTGAGGTAGATGTTTGAAACCCGAACACAGACGGGAGATCCAGCTGTACAACGATCTCAAAACAACAAACATGAAAACTGACTTAACCACTCTGTGACCTCTGTCCTGTGGAAACGTGGACTCTTTTTAAAAGCTGTACTATGAAACCAACCAATTGAAGTTTTTTTGGTGCGATAATTAGTTTTGGCTCACATGGACTTTGAAATTTGCTTCTCAGTACCAGAAATGTAAGCCTGTTGGCTGGACCTCAGTGTTCTGCTCTTTTCACTGTTTGTCACTGCAGGACTGGTTACGTTGGCAGTGAGGGATGTGTTTCTTGATCGTAATTTGTTTCGAAACCTGCCACTCATCCAAGACCTTGCTAAACCTTGCCAGTGTCACCTCCTCATCCTTGTTGCCAAGATGCTCCCGTGTTGCATTTTCCGTGACAATGGAGTCACATTACTGATGTGAGCGGACAACAGGGCAGCATCTGCTTCCCTTTCCCACACCCCTCAGATATCTTGGCTTCCTGCTGTCAGTCTTTCTTAGCGCCATCGTGTTGTGATGTTGCTGCTGGTTGGTCATGCTACTTGCGGCAGGGTCAGCGGGGTTCCTTCGCACAACACTGTGGTGATCTGTGGCGTCTTACTGGCTGCCTGAAGAGAATTGTGTTCCTGATTTGTTCTGTTCCAGTTTGATTTTTTTTTCATGGATTCGCAGAACAAAATGTTAAAAATAAAGTTTTATTCTGCCTTTGTTCCTTATGTGGTTATTGTGTATTATCAAAAGACCTGAACATATTTTAAATGATGTCTTCTCCCTTCTCTTTAGGTGCGGTGTGTGGTGTAAATAGGACAGAATTCAGAAGATAAAGTTGGCAGTTTCACCGCTGACTACTCACTGGAACGGTGAGTTCAAGCCTGTCATATTTCAAACATTTACTCCAAGACATCATGACATGAAATATCCGGATGGATAGATTCCTGGCTGCATGTACCAACCACAAAGCTGACTCCAGTCCAGTTCATATGAACAGAAAGGGATTTATGGAAGACAAATTTGTCCCTTAAAGCATTTAACCATATCTTTTTATCTGTTAAGGGACTTAATTTCCAAGAAGCTGTAATTCATTTACACTGCATTGCAAAAGTATTCATACACTTTGAACATTTTCTAATTTTTGTACATTGCAACAAAACATCTGTGTATTTCTGGTGGGCCGGATTTGTCTCTCCAGCCTTGAGTTTGACACCTGTGTTGTGGAGCCTCCTGTGGTGGTTTAGCTTTTAGCAGCTTTATACATCAATACAGAGATGTTTTTGTCTATCTTTCATAGCAAAATAACACAAATTCAGTCAGGGTGGGTGGAGACTGTCTGTCAACATTCAAGTCATTCAAATCACAGATTCTCAATTGGTTTTAGAACTGAACTTTGACTTGGCCATTCCAGCACATAAATATGTTTTTTTATCCTGCAGGAAATGGGAAATTCTAGGTTTTTCCTGTTGTGTCATCGTCTTTCCATTTTAATATAATGGGCCGTTTGGAGCGTTTTCAAATGTTCAAAGCTTAGATGTTTTTCTTGAACCTAACACTGCTTTGAAACCAAGTGTCTAGGCCTGTCACATTAACAAAATCTGGTGGATGATAATGTTGAGATAAATGATATTAATGTGTCATTTTCAAGTAATATATTGATAATGGCCTAAAAATGCAAGTTCATCCAATAAATTTGTCCAAGACCAATAAACCTAAATCTTCTAAGCATTGGAACTGGAGGACATTTTTAATATCCAAAATAAAAAACCAGAAACAATAAATAAAATGGAAATAAAAACATTTTATTTGAAACAGTAAATTAAATGGATTATGTTGCCCCTGTAAATGGAATTACCCTTAAATAGAATATTAAAATAGAAATTGTCTAGGCTGTTTTAATTTATTTTGCAGTCAATTGCTTAATGCTATTTCATAAATATGCACTACAGTGTATCGGACAGTGTATCGGTCTATTACATAAAATCTTAATAAAATACTTTAAAGTTTGTGGTTTTATTCTGAAACTTTTTTTGAAAAAGTTCAAAAGGGGGAATAAACGAGCAGCTGGGGAGAGGGAAGTCTGGGCCTCCCTTCTGAAGCTGCTACCCCCGCGACCCGACTTTGGATAAAGTGCAAGAAAATGGATGTATAGATGGATGGAATGAACACTTTTAAAAACATCTCATCTCCTCTCTGTGTTTAGTCTTGCGGTGGACTTAATGGATGCATTTTTCTCTCCCTTTTCTCCATGCATTGTGTTTCTGAGTGGAACAACTCGTCTCACAGTGTCTCCCACCGGTGTGGCTATTTTTAGGGGCAGCTCAACTATCAAGGGATGCTGCCATCTCCCTCCATCTCTGTTTGTCTATTTTCCCCCCAACTCTTCCATGTGCCAATGTGTCAAAACATTTGCTAGTTTGTGTCAGAGCGTTTAAAGTGGAGGACGGATGGAAATAAATGTGTGCACAGCATTAAAAACTGACCACATGTCACTTTGCGGTGCGGTTGCCAATTCAAACTCAAACTGCTTGGGTCATGGAAAAAGCAAAAACAAAACAAAAAATTTTGTTGAGAAGTTTTAAAAGTCTAAGGGGGTAAATCTGAGGATGCTGTTTGCTGTTATTCTCCAACAATCCAGAAGAAAAAAAACATTAGCAGGGTAAGAAACCTCTGAATGTTGGATAGATTTATATCTTATGCTTGGTTTTAATCACAATAAGTTGGCTTCTGGTTCCCCCTCCTGCTTTTTGAGAACTCATCTCAGCCTGGGTCCAGGATTTTATTGCCAGATCTTTGAATCACTTTACACACTCGTCTTGGGACTTGTGCTCCATCATGCATTAAAATAAGCAGATTATTACCAAACTGTGCATGGGTTTTTGGAATGATCTGTTTTTTGACTGTTTTGATCCCTTTCTTTATCTATGGCGATCTTTGTTAGGCAGAACTGTGACTAAGCCTATTTCCTTGAACTAGAAACCACCTCACACATGGGTTGCATCAGGATGCTTCTCTGTCAACACAACTAAGACTTGATGGTAGCTTTTCTTTGTTGGACAAATAATTTTCCAGATGTCACAAACAATCTGAAGGCAGATTCGTCAGAGAAAATGACTTTGCACCAAACTGTCCGTCCTTGTTCTTTCTGCTGAACTGCAGTCTGTTCTTAATGTTTTTCTTGGACAGATGTAGCTTCATCTTCATTGTTTCCCATATTTTCAAAAGGCCATTGTTTAAACATCTTCAGCTCACTTTTGAAGAAGATGCTTGTTGCTCATAT
Organism: Gambusia affinis; assembly: GCF_019740435.1. Taxonomy (NCBI): domain Eukaryota; kingdom Metazoa; phylum Chordata; class Actinopteri; order Cyprinodontiformes; family Poeciliidae; genus Gambusia; species Gambusia affinis. The sequence continues at coordinate 24,460,168 of NC_057878.1, forward strand.
TTAGGCAAGTCAAGTCTATTTGTGTAGCAAAAAAAAAGAAATGTCTTTTTGCCTAAATCCCCCAAAACATTACACTGCAGTGGCAAAATATGTTAAAGTTATGGGAAGTTGGGAAACAACCAAATTTTTTTATTCAGTTATTTCTTAAAGGAAAGGACTTACTTTAAATTCAGCTGTTTTCCAGTTTTCTAGAATTAAAAAACTGCTCCTGATTGGAGGAGCATAAAAACTGAATGTTGCTTCTCCATGTTTGTTTCTTGTTCCAGGGATGCAAAACCAGAAGCCCTGAATGGTTTGGAGCCATTCAGTGATTTTTAAACTAACAAAGTATTTTAAAGTCTCTTTTCTGAGCTACAGGGTGAGGACTTTAGATCTGTGGTGATGTTTTCTGTCTTCCTGGTTTCTGTAGAGTAGTTGTCTTACAATTGCATGGTTTTAGGTTTGGTTCCAGCTTTCTCCTGCCACATGTTGATTTGCCCCTGGGCAGTGCACTTAACCCATGCCAAAGTGTAAATGTGGCTTGAGTGCAAAATGCTTGGAGTGGTCTGTGTCACTGGGAAAGGGCTGTATAAGTTCAGTCCATTTATCATTTCATCTACCCTGTTTCATAGCAAACATTTTACTATGCTGATTATTTTCTTCTATTTTTAGCCACTGAAGATCTTTGCAAAAACAAATTATGCACATCAACTCTTGCTGCACAGTAGTGATGAATTGTCAACAGGAAAACCGAAGCGTCTAAGAGATTTAAAGCGTTCTGTTAAAATATTTGTCCCTGCCTGTGAGGAGGGTTTGATGTCATAAAAGCTGCAGCCAAGTTGTATTTTGGAACATTACTGATGCCTTGTTTGGGATTTGATTCATGCTAGAGACTACACAGTGAGCTCTTGGCCTCCAGGCTTATCATTGTGTTGACACTTGAGGACAATAAAGCAAAATTTTTCTTTTGTTTTTAATAAAGTAGTCCCTGTTTGCGTTGAGAGCCAGCAGTAGCTCAGATAGAACAGCTGGTGTTATTGATACAAGAAGACATTTATTGTCCTCCTGGTGTGACTCCTAAACAGTCCTGCTGGGTGGTGTGGGCAGTGAACTGTCAGGTAGAGGAGGACCGCCTTGAGAAGACCCTGATGAGTGCGACTCCCACCCGAGGGCGCTGTTATTTCTCCTGGAGGAAAGGTGGAAAAAAAGATATTGTCATCTGCTCTGCCTGAAAAAAAACCCAGCTTCGCTTAGACCACAACTATCACATCTCTTTTAACACAAGCTGGTAGCATGCACACACATTTGCTCACTTTCCAGTGCTAATTAAAAGGGGAAAAAAACCCAAAACACATTTGCGTGCATGCAGACACTCAAATCCCAGCTGCTGTTATTTTTAAACAATGCCAGCGCCCTGTTCTGTGTGGGTTTTTATGGCAGCAAAGTTCCTGCTGCCTGTGCTGTTGAGGAGTACTCATACCCTCCAGCCTGCACCTCTCCTCCATTATCCTAATGAATATTTAGTGCACTGTTGGCAGGACGGCCACAACTCATCCTGCTAAAATACAATGAGCTGCTGCGAGGTTAGAAAGACGAGCGTTTGACAGGCGCTAACGCCGTGGCAGTGTATTTTTATGGACAATTCAGTCAGCTGGGGGTGTGCAGAGTGACCGAGTCACAGGATAGAAAAAGAAACGCTGGACATATTTCACAGTTTGCTGTCATAAATACACAGAGCACCAAAAATCAAATCAGGGAATGAAAAAATGAGAGAACAGTCCTAGAATAGCTTTTAGCAGGTTAGACTACCACTTAATGTACACTATTTAATATCTTCTACTCTCTTTTTCATAAAAGCATGACTTCCTTTAAGAACAGAATTAAGTGAGCTTTGGTTTTACTTCATATGCCCCTAGCAGTTTGTGCTGTTGACCCTCTAAGATTGTTGTCATTCATCCTAACGTTTCTATGGCGTTACTCCAGAGACCTCCTCATTCTTTGGGTTGAGTATCTGCTTTGTGGCTTTCTTTATACGCACCTTGATGCACTACCGGTGAGCGGAGAATTTAAAGGTACATGCACACCAATACCATTGCGATACAGTTTGATTCCCCCACTCAGCCTTGATTCTGTCAGATTTGGTATATTTGATCCACTATATAGATGATTAAATTGTGTTACATACAATAAAATAGGTTAAGAGAATGGTTTACAGCTGAATAAAGCTTTGTATTAAATTAAAATAATCACTTTGTGAAATAACACAAGGCAATAACTCGGTGGGAAGAGAGGCTTTCTCACTATCACAGGTTGTGGTTTGATTCCAGCATCCTCCTATCATTTTGTTGTGCCCCTGGGCAATATACTAAATCCCAATTGACCTACCTTTCTGCACAGTGATGTATGAAAACATGTTTGTGAGTGCAGCTGGGTAAAAACAACTATTGTGTAAATTGCGTGTTTGGTTTGGAGTACTTCCAAGTTGCTGAAGTGGACTGAATGGCTTTTCATAATCAGTATTCTTGGATTTTTATGTGGAACGTAACTCCAAAATATGTGAAAATTTAGCCTATTCTATCATTTTTAGACCATACCTAAATTATTTGAAAGAAACTGCAGTTTTGGAAGCTGAAATATCGAGCTATTATGCTACTTGGCATGCTGTTGGCCAGAACATCCAAAACAGCAAGAGCACAATTTATTTTCCTTTGTGCTAATTGGTTGTTCCTTCAAAAGCAGAGATAAGTTTACATTTTATCTCTCATTAAAACAGATCAGACTTTAAAAGTTTAGGTTTTGTTAATAAAAACATTGTACCTTGTGGTGGTTTGTCTTACTGACACTCAGTTTAATCTGAACACCTATACTTGCTGAAACTTCCTCTGACATATGCTTATTTCACGTAACCCGATAAGTTTAGGTTTGTGAAAACAAACAAAACTAGAACTATAAGTAGTTAAAACATGTTCAAAGCCCAAACCAGCAGTTGTCACATTACAACATTACACATTACAGAAATTGTAATACTAGTTTTCAGAAATTATTGTTGAAAAAAACTCATCTTGATCTTACAAATCTAATATCACAATTTTTTACAATTTTACACATTTTCTACAATGTCTGTCCAACCCTAACATCTTGTGTAATGTCTACTTTGATATGTTTGATTAAGGTACAATTTTCATTCTTTCTTATTCTCATAATCTCCCATGGATATGTTTTTTTATATATATATTTCAGGTCCATCTTGAGGAAATAGCTTACATTAAACATACAAAAATGTTGATTCTTCAGGCAACTCATTGCAACATATTAGTACTGTACATAGATGTTTTAGTTCCTGAAAAAATACAAAATTATCTTCCCAAAAAGAAACAAAAACTATAAAAAATACCCAAGATTACGAGGTAGTGGTCCAATTTCTTGTTTTAGCCTGGGAAACATTTGTAACAGGAGTCAATGATATCTAATGAAGCAGTGGCTTCTTTTAGGAGTATCCTTTGTCATTGTCTTGAGTTTAGTGCCAAGAGATGTAGGCACTGGGCGTGGGCGCAAGTGTACCTCTAGGAAATGGGATTCGGGCCTAAGTGACTTCTCTTCCAGCATCTTTACAAAGGTCACAACTGTTGGGTGAGGTTCAGTTTTGGAAGCTAGCGGTAACAATTTCTTATTTCTTTCAAGTCTCTTGAATTTTTTTGCAGATGTCCTTTCCTTCGGTGCTCACTTCCTCAGAGCACTTTGGTGACTATTGTTTAAACCTTGAATGACTTCCTATTTGGCCGACTATCCCTTCTAGTATCCACGGTTCTACCCGCTTTCTTAGAGAACATATCTTAAATTTTTTGCCTTACATGTAAACATTAAAAAAGCTTCAAAGGTCTAAAAGGTTTAATGTCTCAAAGGACCTAAAAGGTCTAAAACCTTTGCTATGCTAAAGTACAAACCCAGAAAGCCTTGGTTTTAGAAATATTCATAAGAAAAGAAGTTAGAAAATCTTCAATTTCACCTAAATACTGTTTAAATTTCTGGTAACAATGGACTTTTAAGTTGCATTCGATTTGCATTGGCACTCTTCCTATGGATTTTTAGGGACTGTGATACAACTATATGGCACCTTTAGGTGTCAACATTTTTTGCAGGTGTTTAAGTATGGGACTTGTGCAGCCATACAACTCTTTCTAATATGTATACATTTTTTCTTCTTGGTGCTGAAAGAACGGTGCCTGAGAAGATTTAATTGCCTTGCCAAAAGTAACTAGGCTGGCCATATTTCATCACTGTCATGTCCTTGGAGATTTTCTGTACATCTGAGAAGTGCAGCAGTAAAAATGGGACCTGCTAGAACACTGACCTTTGGTGCAGCAGCTGGGAACCATATTTCAGGATGGCGTGTTGTTGTGGAGACGTCATAGAAAGACCTTGACGCTGCATTTTTTTTGGAAGGGTTTGCTTTGCTGCAGGGTGAGTCAGACTCATCACCTTGTTACAGTATACATACAGTAAATGCAAAATTATGCTAAATTTGGTGTGGTAGGATTCCTGCTTTTCTTACTGTACTGTAAGCAAATATATTACTAGACTGGTCAGTTTGTAATAACGATATTAATCAACTATAAAAGACTTCAGAACGGATATATATCTATTTCGGTTCCAAATTATCAAATAAGTACCTCTATTTGGCCAAACTAGATCAGGCAGACACTAAGTGAGAGATTGTAAATTGACTTTTCGCTCCAGCAGCTCTCACTATGAAAGTACTTTGTTTAGTAATTAGCTCACTTAACTGAGCATTTTTAAGGATTTGATCCCTTAAACTATTTGACTTGAAAAAGCTGCTATCTTCTTTCGTTAGGAAACCTATTTGATTTGATTTGAAGCAGCTATCACAATCTTGTTTAATTTTAAAGGTTGTTTTTGAAGATAAAACCACTTTTATTGTGATCTCTTCTTGAATGTAGACGTGACACAGAGGGTGATTGTTGTATTTAATGGGGTAGGAATTCGGTGAAAAAAATGTTGATGCTGGAACTGGGTAAAGAACGACGTAGATGGATTGAAAATGTAATTCTAAGGGTGTGTAAAAGGAAATACAGAACAAACAGTGTGTTTTGTAACAAAACGCAGCCGTTTGTCATGGGACGCTTTATCCTCACTATGAGTCAGTTTACACCCACCTGGGGTATCTTTCAAACCTGCTTTGAGAACAGATGATTTAAACATACTACTAAGGAAACCTGGATAAGTATATGACTCCAATAAATTATATCAACCAGCAGGATATTGCTAAGTTGGTTAATTTGGCTTGTTGAGGAATTTTTTGAGTTCTAATTTTTCAGTGTCAATTGGTCCAAATAGGGTTCAGAACCACAACTACTTTAAATAGCTTTCTATATCAAATGTTCAGAAATTAGTGTTTAAATAAATTTGAATGTACTTTGAATTTTAGCCTTTTTTTATGGTTATTATTTATTGTTATTCGTCAAGCACATGAGACCCTGTTTAGTGCCACAAAAATCCATAATATCCTTTCTACAGAAACCAAACTAATTGGTGTTCTTTAATCTTTATTTATTTAAAAAAGATGTCCGATTTTGTGGGGCTTTCAACTTTACAATGTTTGGATACCAGTGGTGAAGAGGAGGAAGTGTTAGCAGGAAGCTAATTGGCAGGGCATTGGTCAGAAATGGGGTTTCAACTGGGTGAATTGACTCTGAATCTTCAGTTTCGGCTCAAGATGACATTGCATTCATTGACTGTGAAGGGTCTTGTAAAAATTACATTTACAATTTAAAAAGTGAAAGTATTGAAGCCCTGAAACACATTATATGTTACATAAAAAATCTTACAAGCAGCTCCGAGAGCTGATTGTAGAAGAGAAGAAGTTACACAATCTCCTAAAAGAAATGATTTACAGCACATAACACCAGCAGCACAATAGTACATTCAGTAGAGAATTTTGAACAACAGGAATAACGACAAGTTATTGGGGTCCAACATGTATTTCCACAAAATAATGAGAAGTTTTCAGGACTTTGTGCTAATTATCCTGACCAGAGCATTTTATAAGATATGTGCCAGCTGATAGATCTTTTTGAATTCAGCCCAAAGATTTTGCTTGAGGACATTAGGACATTCTCTTTGAGTGCATCATGGTCTGTGTTAAAATGAATCCACATTTACTTATTCATAAATAATGATCTTAATGAATATGATACAGTGATTAACATATACTTCTGTGAGTGGAATCCAAATGGAGAGCACTTGCATTCTTTCACACTTTGCACCCACACCTTGTTGATCTGTTTCTCACTTTCTCCATTTATTTCTTTGTACAATGATTGAGATTCTTGTTTTCACAAAGGAAAGGGTTCTTTACTGAAACATCAGTGTACATCTGTGTACTTCTGGGATAAATATTGAGCTCAGTAATAACTTTCAGTTCTGACACGCTATGTATAAAGTCGGTGTGGGTGTAATAATACAGATGTGGTGTTTTGACTAATCAGTATCTGCTAGAGTGTGACTGTTACTACATGTCTGCGAGCCATATTGTTGCCAGTATTTTTTTTATGTGGGTAATATGTAGAGTTGACTGCCTGTGCAAGTTCCAACCTACGTGGCTTTATTTGATGCAATAACATTTCTGTGGAACAGTCTGGAGTCATTTCTCATTCCCTCAATTTGCACCCAAGTTCTTCTAATCAGTGGTTCTTCAGGTTTTCTGAAGGGTTTTTTTCTTTAGATTTTGGCTGCTTTGTCACTCAGTCCAGTTCTTTGTTTGAGCTGTTTATCTCTAGCCTTTCACTTAAATCCAAGAGATGAATTAAGAACCAGTATTTTATTTAATATTTAGAAACTTTGTGGCCAGTAATCTGTCCCAGCGACACAAATTGTTTCCATTTTTTAGCCACATCTATGAAACCTTTCTGTTTTATTATGTTTCCACTACAGGGACCTATTCCAGGAACTAAAGCATTTTTCTGTTCTAGTTGTTTCTTTCACTAAGATTCCACTTCAGGGTCAGAGCAGAAACAAGAGTATTATTATGCCTGGACATTTCAGCTTCCCAAGCTGTATTTTCCTTTCAATATCTTAAATGTGTGTTTATGGAAAGATTCATGAATAGGCATATTTTCTATAAATAAGGTATTATGCTTCTCAGAAAAATCTGCAAATAAACAAAGGTCCACTGTACTTTAATAAAGTCAGACCATCTTAGTGTAAATGTTAACTGAAGAAATTAAATAAAGCATTCATTTCTGCTGTAGAAGCACTTTTCTTTTCAAGATTTAAAGTAGTAATATTACAATATTTTACTGCGTTTATCTGCTGTCTATCATACAAATGTCATATTTTGGATTGTGTGTCATTAACAACCAAGCACAAGATGCTACTAATGTTGCTAAATTATTTTGAAGTCAGTTGCTAGTTTGGGAGTAACTCCATATGTTTTATAAAGTGTAATTGATGTGACAGAATAATTTTTTGTAGGTTTATTGTTGACAATTTGGGCTTTTATGTAGCTCAAAGTTACCCATTTGCACACAGTTTGATGTGTCACTCTTTGTCTTTATAGAACAATAGTTCTTTGTTCAGATTTGACTATTTTTAATTATATTCAAAGCTGCATTGTTGTGGTTTACTGAGATCTGTGTCTGTAGATTGCAGTAAAAGGATGTTAACAGAACAAACAGAAATTAAAACATGGAAAGGAATTCATTTGCTCTGGGAAAGAAAGTCCAGAGGGATTTTTCTGATGTTATCCCAATGAGGAATAAAGTGAAGCGGCAAAGCTGGTACTTATTGAAAAGAGAAGTTTGTGTTACAAGAAACCGTTTTTAATTTCAAATCAAATGTCATATTTGTTATTGCATTAACAACCAAGCACAAATGCTACTAATGTATTTGAACTGTTGGAAAATTAGAAGATATCCTGCAAGATTACAAGCCAGACAAGAAATAGGATATTTAGTCATTCAACTCTCCATGTCCCTTGTCTTTTTTCCTGTGTACAACAAATTTGCAAAGTAACATGTATAATATATGACTTAAATCAAAACATTTTGTAGTCGACTGTCATTTAGGTTTTCGTGATTAGTCATTAATTTGTTACATTTCCCGTGTGACTGCAAAACATCATCAGGCTTTTATTATGACTACAGGTTCAGAACATACCTCAGATCAGCCCATTGTGATCTGAAAGACTTAATGCAACAATTACCGACGTGGCCTTTCATACACTGCTGCTTCTGGAAACACTCAGTGGTAACAAAGAACCATCAATCAATCACATTGTTCTTGGTATTACACTCAGCAGTGCACGCAGACGTGCATGTTTTGAAAATAGCAAGGAAAAATTTAGATAAGATTAAATACTACACCCTGGAGGATGGTGAAATGTTTGTGCAGATGGTCAAAGGTCAGAGGGATTTTTCTGATGTTATCTTGTCGGGATCACCAATTCAATTTGTATAAAACAAAGCAGGCCAATAAGAGTACTTAATAAGACAGATCTCCATGCAACTACTAACAGCCCATTAATTGATGTAATAAATGGACCCACGTTTTTAGAACTTGGTGCTTTTTTTGTTGCTGAAAAACATTAGTGTAGAATGGATTTGTTTCCAGACTGTATTAAGAAGCTCCATACCAGAAAGAATGAGTACACACTTAGAGGAAGATGTGGGTTTTAGAAAAGCAAACACCAGAATTGATTTTAAAAAATGTTTGTTTCACTAACAAGAGTGCATTTTTGTTCTACATTTTGATGCTGAAATTAATACATGAAGATTTAAAAATTTTAATTAGTTAAGTACCACAAGATTGGTGTAAATTTTATGTTATTATTATAATTATTATTATTATTATAGTTATACTGTTTTTCTCCTACTTTCTTCATATGTGTAGTTCAGTGACGTGCGGTCAGGGGAGGCAGGTGAGGCAGTGCCTCACCAGCCATCATGGAAAGAAAGAAAATATATAATCATAAAGTAATTTAAATTGTTATATTCATCCAGTGGTTTGTACTAAAAAATATTTATTATTCATGTAGCTTCACCAATTTCGATTTTTATTTGTTCAAAATCGCTGAATTTTCTTATTTTCCCATTCAAATGCTTGGAAGCGATGCCGGTGAGGCAGCAGCGAGCTCTGCCTCACCTTGGATTGCGCAACCCCTGGCTCTGCGCTGGCTGCTAAGCGGAGAGAGCATGTTGCTGTACGGCGTCAATAAAATGGTTTAAACAAATTTAATATGTGAACTTATTTCCAATAATTTAGCTTATGTATATAATGTACAGTGCTTTTTGTCACCAACTGTGTTTGTGTAACGTGTTTCGTGTAATGAGCGATTATAAACGGCAGAGAACAGGTTCGAGGTGAGGCAGGCAGTTCTCTTGCCTCATGGCACGCCATGATCCCAGACGTTCGTCTTGTTCACTCCTCGACTGCCGAGTAAGTGACAGCGAGCTAGGCTAAACGATTCGGGAAGCAAGTCAAGTGCAGCGATAGATTATAATAGAGATAGTGATTTTTTGTTTTGTTTTTTAAGGAAATGTGTGTTTTGTGAGCTACAGTTTGTATGTGTAAGGATGCAGAAGTGAAACATAACCTGTAAACTGCTGTCAATCTATGCATCTATTTGCAAATCTGATTCTGATGACGTCAGTGCCTCACCAGCTATGAACCTCACCGCACGTTACTGGTGTAGTTTATGGACTTTAGAATCTTTTCAAAACAGATATTTGGAAAGAGGATAAGTGAAATAAGCAATACTTTAGCCTGCACCTTTTTGGTCATGTTCAATTCATAAATGATAATGTAGTTAATACTGATGTGAAATCTTTGGTACCATTATTTGTTTTAAGTGTAATTTTTTGTTTAAATATGGATAACTACTTGATATTTGATTCCCCCCACTTATGGCTTTTGGCCAAAATGACAATGAAACCAAACATTTTCTTTTTGTCTTTTTAAGTCATTTCATCCTGTCTTACATGAATGAAATGTGAATGTTGGACCTCAGTTCAGTTGGTTTTACTCCAACTTAACTTCTGAAGCCAGCTGGAAACTTAAACTTCCTATCTTTTGTTTTCTTTCAGTGAATGTCCCTTAGCAAATGGCTGCCTGCCCACCAATACTCTTTGACGTAAATGTGTTATAACTTGAAGCATTGAATATTTAATTATTTAATCACTTAAAAATCAAGTCATTAATGACGAAATACCCAGAAATTTTCCGTTTTATTGTTATCTCAGAAAAAACCCCCATCTGTTTCTGTAAATTAGCAGCTTTATAAAGTAAGTATTGAGTTTCAAAATTAGCCTACAGGCTACATAGATAGCAGTTTACACACATTTCATTGCTTAGGCCTCTAATCAGCTACCATATCGAGTCAAATCAGATTGTTGTGGTCTAAACCAATTTTCTTTGCAACCTCACCTCTGCCAAGATTGCTTAAATTTCCCAGCGAGTGCAACAGGGAAATTTTATAATTTGATCCTACTCACCTTGATCAGATTACACACTGGAATTAGTATAATTACAGCTGTCACTGATTAATGGGCATGCTATAATTACAGACTTAGCCACAAGTAAGTGTATATTAGTGCATGTGTGATAAAGAAAAATGAATATGCATTTGTTAAGGACTGTATTTATTTTAACTTAATCCTTCCAAATACCTGATTCATCAAGACTCATTGGTGAATCAAGCAAATCAAACTTGGACATGAAATAGCCTTAATTAAGAGAGAGATGACAAATAAGAGTCTTTATGAAAAGAAAGTTGCAAAAGTACTGCAGAAGGCTGTAAAGAATGATGGATGAAAACCAGGCTATATCACATGTCACAGAAATAATAACCATCTAACTTTAGTTTGCAGCTCATAGTATCAAAGATTACAATAATCTTTGGTAACAATAACTATTGCAGAAAAATAAACTGTTTAAGGATGTTAGAGTTGCAGCTGAGTTATATATATATCTATGTTGCTGGTGAGTTATATATCTATATATCTATGTTGCCACCGTGGTTTAGTTCTGTCAGTCATTGTTTTCCCAATTACCATACATGAAAAGAGAGGGATTGAGGATAGTGCTTTGTGGGTCTCCATTCCTTTTTAGCATCTAATCTTTTCATAGTTAAATTTACACCTTGTTGAATCTTACCTCTGGATAGGATTTTTATTTTTTCTATTTAAATTGCTTCAGTCAAAAGTTACTGTCTATGTAAACTATGTTAGACAACTATTTGTCAGTTTGTTTGGGTTTGTGCCTCACACTATTGTCTTACATTTCTCTATTTTAATGATTTCTAACATGCTTATGCCTTTTTAAAGCAATGCTGCAGCCTTTATGGTACTTCATTTTTTTATGTAGTAGGAGGCATTTAAGATGATAATTTCACACAGATTATAGGACATTTGCTTGTCCTGACAAGTCCAGAAGTAGTTGAGGTGAAACAGGTCACTGGCTTGATGTAAAGAGCTTACATAATCAGACTGCCAGACTATTGCATCTCCAACCACTTTAAACTGAGAGAAGTTTAAAATGTGCATTACCAGTTAAAAGTTTGGACCTGTAGTCATTTATGTTTAATGCAGAGGTTTGTTTTAGATGGGAACAGGAACTGTGTGACCTGAAGGAAATTCTATAAAAGCTGCACGGAAGTTCATCCTCAATGAGTATTTCCTGACTTTATTTCCATTCCTATTGTCCAAATCCATCCATCCATCCATTTATCTGCCCAATTACCAATCTGCAGTGTTTGAAGATTCTTTTATTAAATACTTTGAACACATTTGATTCTATTCTTAAATAGGAAGAAGTACTTTCACTGCTGAATGGCACCATGTCTCACAAGGTCACATCAAGGATTCCCTGCTGGTGTCTCAGTTTTGCTGCCAGACGGCATTTATCCTGACTGACCAACTTGTTTCCAAATTCTTCTAAACCATGACCATATTTGGGCATATTGGCTAAACGGGAAAAAATGAGTAACTTCCAAATACCCTGGTTAGATTACTGTAAATGACTTCTAACACTTTATCTGATTGACGTTGAGATTCTGAGAGTTGCAGTTAATGCTAAAATGAATCACAGCCTCACTGAGGTGGCGCTTTTTACCAACCAGATGGATCGTATGGAGCTGAAGTAAGGGAACCAGAAGCAAGGCGAAAATGGAGTGTTAAGGGACTGAGCTGCAGGGTTTTAAATATTAATATCATGTATATCAGACTTAGTGCATGCATGAGCTGTTTGTGTGCACTCCAGGTTTTCTACAAGCTCAGCAGCCCCCCGACTGCGACAAGGCGAACCTCTCAGTCTGTGAACAGTCAGTCGAGCAGAATGGAGTCGCAGGCAAATGGACACGAGGGCCGAGATAGATTACGCAGATGCTGTTGCCGCTGCCGCTGCCTTGTTGACAGAGCTGTGGTAAACCTCGTCTGTTCTGGGATGTTCCACCGGGGCCCTATCTGCTTTATCTTTTACCCAGAATGAAGATTAAAACCTAAAATAAATAAGCAATGACATGCGAGATGGAATAAAGATTTGCACTCATTGTGATTGAGCTAAATATGATCACTTTCATTAGTTTGCATGACGTTCAAGATTAAAATGGATAGATTTATGTATAAAAAGCTGTTCTTGGTTTTTGCCTCCCTCCCACGGTTCATGTGAGTAGGATAGAAAAGCAGCAGCTTCTCTGTTTATCTGCTTGCTTGCCAAATGAAAGAAATAACCTCCTACAGTTGGCAAAGAAAAAATCTGGCAGGTTTTTTTTAGATGCATCACAATATCATGGCCTTTTGAAATGATTTATTACCACACACAGCTACTTTAGCTTTCTTAAAGCAAGTTAGATCAGTTTGAACATGTTTTTCACCAAAATGTTGTCAGCACTTTTGTTACACAAGTTACCCACCATCCAAATCAGAAAATTTGGAGGTTCCACTTAAAGTACTGCTACTGGCCAAACCTGAAATTGAATATTTTACAGTTGTTTTTACCTTAATTTTTACTTCCTTGTCCTTGGACATGGTGCTGCATATAGTATACAGTTGCGTATTGGTAGTTCAGCATTCATGGGTTCTTCACTTCACAATTTTATTTGGAAACATAGCTCTAAATTTGCATAAAAGTTTCCTATTCAGTTTTTTTTTTGTGCGTGAAAAGAATGTTAACTAAAAAAAATGCAGCATAGAAAGCTGTGATATCTAGATGCAATGCTATTGGCTGGTTTTTACAAACAGCCAATCCAGGAGCGACTTTTATTTTGCCGCTGATTACTTGTACTGCAAAAATGAAAATGAGGAAGACTGTAAATTTTAGCTTCTGCTGTAGCGCTACTACGGTTTTTATTGTGTTTATGTACGGATATTGTATATGTATTTGGTGTTTGAACTAGTTTGAGAGGAAGTCGCAAGTATTTGCAGATTTTAGCTATTTGAGGGCAGATGTGGGCCCTAACACTGTCTATACAAGGTGCACTACAGTTTGTAGAAATTCCTCAAAATACATTTTCTCGTAAACCTTTTCTTTCCATGTAAAAATAGAAACAGACAGTTTTACCGTTTTTGGTATTTGGTGTCTCACTTAAAATGTGTGGTTCCCTCTGGTGGAGCTGGTCATGTCGCATTTAGATTGAGTTTTCATAAATAAAATCATCTTAGCTGAACCATCAGAGGGTGGATTGGGGGTTAGCAGAGTCAATATAATTTTCATTCAGAGAGGTCCAATACTACAGACCTTGACTTTAGCCTGAAACTCTCTTTAATCTCAAATCCTAATAGAGAATATTAATCCTGCATGAGTGAAAAGATAAAATTCTACACTTTAAATAAACAAAGTAACAGATATTTTATCAGCAGCAGGTGTAGCCATTTCAAAATACTCATGTGTCGTCTCAGCACCCTGTTTGGGGAGAGTTATAGTGCAAGTGTGTGTGCTTGTGTGAGTTTTATTGGCTCCATTGAGTGGGTAACATTTCCAATCTGTTGTGATGTCGTCTTCCCCCCTGTGGCAACACGACTGCGTCACGGCATGAGTTTTGCTGTCACATTTTTCTAGAATGATCTGCGTTATGTAAGGACTGAAATAAGGGGAACGGCACTGCCAAATCGACATACTGCTGCACACATGCGGACACACACTCTTTCTTTCTAACACACACACACTGCCAAAATGTCCCAGCTGGTCGGCTGGCACTTAGTCATAGAAAAACCTCTTGGACAGGACAGCTGTCAATATGTTGTTTTTTTAATAGCAAAAGTCATCATTTTAGGATTAATTTTCATAGTTCAGAGAAGGTCACCAAGTGACTATACCTCAGCTGCCCATTATGTGAAATATTACAGAACGTCAAGGTTGATTTCAAGGGTAAATACTTTAAGATTTCCTGAATAGAAGGCAACTTATCAAATAAGTTTGTTTGCACTTTGCTTCTAGGCAGCCAGACTTTCATGTAATCTTTTTAAGTGGCCCTGATCAGTATTTGTCCAAGTTTTTTGAAGGTCTTTCAAAGTTGTTTTTTTTTTTTTTTACTCATTTTTAGTGGAGTTAAGCAATATGGGCTAAAAATCTCCTGATATTTGTTATGCTATATACGCATAAACTGCTTTATTAGGTGCACACATTCAGTTGCTTTCAGACATAGCTGAGGGTTTTCACACAAAAGCATATTTGAGGTTTACAGAGAATGGTTGGGAAAAGAGAAAATATCTAGTAAGTAGCAATTATGTGGACAGAAATGCCTTGGTGATGTCAAAGCAGAAACAGGCTTGAAACAGTAGCTAAAATAACCATTCGCTACAACCAAGAAAAGCAGAATATCATCTCTGAATGTACAACATGTCGAGCCTTGAGTCAGATGGGCTGCAGCAACAACAGAAGACGACCCCTAATGGCTATATGATCCAAAATCCAAAATAAAAGCTACAATTCATACAGGCTCACCAATAAGGACAATAATAGCTTGGATAAATGATGCCTGGTCGAACAAGTCTTGATTTCAGCCTAAAAATTCAGATGTTGAGATCAGAAATTATGTAAATGTTGTAAATTATATTATACAAGTTTCTTAAGAGTCTACTTTATACTGCTGTCCAAGTGAACACTGTGGAATATGTACTTTACCAGCACCTCCACTTCTTCTGCCATGATGAAAATAAGGTTTGGCCTAACCCCATATCTTTTCAAATCTACAATGATCTCTTTTGTTCACATTCAAGATTACGGTAGATGATTATTCCCACACCATGACACAAAGCGGTCCAGCATCTTTCTGTACTCAACTCCTTAACCTCTTGTACCACCAATGACTGAAAATTACTTCTCTGGATGACAGGGCTAAGTTGTTCAGAGTAAAAAGGAATGTAAAGAGTCCAGCCTGTGATGCTCTTTGACATCTGACCACCTGGTTAGACAAATTCTCCTTCAGTCTCATAAACTGTGGTCTGTTTGTCAGGTAGTCATTGATCCAGATGATTGTTGAGGCCTCGACCTGTGTCTTCTAGAGTTTCTGACAGAGAAAATCAGGCTGAATTTTGTTGGCTGTCATAATGCGGGATGTCAGCGCAACAGGTCTTGACTTACTGAGGACTGATGGGTAAGCTTTTTTTTTGGTACTGGCTGAAGGCTGAAGAGGTGCAGTTCCACACAGAATTTCAAGACACTGGGGCTGACACCATTTGGACTTACAGTCTCGTTCTAGTTCAGTTTCTTCAGCTGCCTCTACACCTTACTTCTAGACACATAATGGGGAGGCAAAGAGAGTACTACTTGACCGTTTCTGCTACACTCAATGACTGAAAATTCACCTGAGTATCTCTCTGGATGACAGGACCAGTGTCACTTTTGGATCTTTTTTTTTGGTTGAAGACAAAGGCGTAGAAGCAAATGAGTCCATGACCGAGGTAGAAGAGAAGTAAGTAATCATTTGGGGAATATTTTCTTCTTTTCAGAAACCATGTCCATCCCTTTACAACCACAGTGCACCAGTCTTCTGATGGATACTTTCAGCAAGATAAGGCTCCATGACATATTAAACTGAGTTCTTGAACATGGCATTGGGTTTAATTCAGTGGAACAGCAGTCTGCAACTCCAGTCTTCAAGTACTACTCTCCTGGGGATTTTGGATGCATCTTTGTTCCAACACAACTGATGCAAAAGGCTGAATTACCTCCTTGGCATGTCAGCAAGCTTTGTGAGAGCCTGGTCATTAATCATTCATTTGATTCAGGTGTGTCAGAGGGGGGACACATCCAGTGGTTGCAGGACAGTAGCACAGGTGGAATGGAGTTGTAGACTCTTGCGTGAAGCACTTTTGCATCAATGATTGCTAATGAGATTTTACACAAAGACAATACTACTTGTTTAAAATAGTCTAAGTTATTCTACCTTAACAGAAGATTAGTGTTGTTTTTTTTTAATAATCTGTCATGTTTGAAGAACATCAATGTAGTAAAGATAAGTCATCCTCAATTTTTATGTTGGCAGTCGGTGGGATGTTGTTGGATACTTGGCTTGTTCCTGCCAAAAAAGGCAAAGCAAGTTCATTTGTTTCCAGATGTCCCAAAGGTATTCTGTGTGAAGGAGACGGATTCTTGGTTGAAAGAGTTTGGCAGGACTTTATTGCAGGCTTTTAAGTGAGCTCCATGCCACTAAATCGTAACAGATTCACCTACTTTTTTTTAATTGTTTTAACAAATTTATAATTAAAAACAAAATAAGAATAAACAGATTACTTATTTGCTTGCCACATGACATCCATACAGCTGTTAGATTTTATTTAAACCATGCTACATTTATCACTCTTTCTTTTCCAAGATCTGTTGGCTGTTTTTTTTTCCAACATGTTTTTCTTTTTTTTCCACTCTTGTAAACCACATACTGCCTACTGTGTTGTGATGCGGTTACATGCCAGTCCATTTGTGACTACTCAGCCGCTATATAAATAATAGATCTGATGAAATGACGAATGGCGCCCTGTTGAATGTTGCATGTGGATTATGATAGAAATTTGCAGTTGTGTTTAAGTGCACCTTAAAACAGTCATATGGCATTATGAGCTGATGGTTTGTTCCAACATCTTCATTCAGCTGCTGAGTTGTTCCTAACTTTGCAAACTCTTTTTTTCCGTGGGCGGGACTTGTTCTGGTGTTGGGATCTAGCATTTAATAACTTCATCCTGCTTTCTCTTCTCTACGTTTTAGAAATTTCTCCACTGGGGCAAGGCTGATCAGATTTTATCTAACTGAACGGCAGACTTTTAGTGTCTTTCTGGGTGATAGAAGAATGTGTGGAAAGACATTTGAGAATAGTTAGTGGGTATCAAGTGAGCCCTTACTGGTTCTGCTAAATCTGAACTCCACATGGGTGCTCTCAAAAGCCCCCGGTGAGCACTAACAGGAGCTAAAATAATGGTAGAGGAAAATGGCTCTGGCTGCTCACGACCCCGTTCTCTGTTCACATCAGAAAAGCCGCTGCCAGCATTCTGTCTGTCTGTCTCTGAGTTTTTGCCACTGTCTACCTTTTGTTCTTGTTCTGTCTCATTACATCATCTCAATTCAACATGTCCTCCAGATTATAAGCACAGTGTGTGTATTGAACTAATGGTATATCATGAAAATGCTTTTGGCCTGAAGGCTTTGATGTTGTAGATCTAATTTTTATGGTGTTTAAGGCTTTGAAGTGCATTAATTTAATACCTTTCATTGTTTTATTGGATAACTTTAAGTTGATTTAAGTGTTTTCCAGGTCTGCATAAATAGGGAAAAGAAAACTTCTGGGAAAAAATATTTCTCCGTTGATCCAAGCATTTGTCTTCATCAGTCCGTCTGTCCGCCCATACATCCATCCATCCATCTTTTCATCCTCTCATCCTTCAAACTTGCATGTACAAGTGAACAACGATTTAAAAATTATACATTTTAGACTGGCATAGAATGGAAATCTGACATAAGAACCCTTAAGGTGATCTCTTCCCTGGTTTGGAACGTAGTTATGTAACCATAACACTTTCAGCTATTTACATTCAATCTATACTGCTCACTTTTCATGCAGAGTCAGTTACTTAAATACACCATAAATACACATTCACAGTTAAATTGTTATATCACACGTCTTTGTATTTGTGGGAAACAGGAAAAATGTCATTGAAGTCCAGTTAGGTTTAATGATGGGATATTTACCCATAATGCTTTGTAAAGCACTGCCGAGTCTCTCTTGGGGCTCCAAATTACCTCTCACATCTGCTGCTACTCTTTGCCACAAATAAGTCAGCAAAACACACTAACACACACACAGCCAGTCTCATACTGTACGTTCAATAGTGCAAAGAGGGGCTGTTGGAACTGATTAGGCTGTCGTAAGTCATGATGATGCACTTAAACAGAGATGATGGAAGACGTTTCAGTAATTGATTGTTCCATCATTCAAATTAATGTGGCTTGAATACAAATTAAATTGAAAACAAAACAACAAGGCAAAACAATATGACCACACATCTTGAAATTACAATACTCACTAGTTTCCTATTTTTGGGATTAAGGTTTTCCCACTGGTCTGGTCTTGTGGAGTAAAGTTGTAATGTCCGGAAATGATCGTTCCCTGTTAGCAACAGTGGCGCACTACTTCAGGTTACTTTGGAATGATAATGGAGAGAAGCAATGTTTGTGCTTTTGAGACTGTGACTTCATGATGTTGATTTTACAGCCATCGGAGTTGTGTTGAATGGTCAGATTACTTCGACCATATCAGTGTACCCTAGTGGGTCTGTCTGGATTGTGATTGCATCTCCAAGACAGACTCACAAAGCACCGTATTGATTGGTCTGAATTTCTCTTGGTTAGCTGAATGTCTCAGATTTCGGGTTTTTCTCTTAGTGATGTTTTAGCATGTACTCTTTGATGGAATGGAGCAAATAATTAATTTTATCAGGCGTTGTGGTCTGTGGGTGCAATTAGAAAAATGGATTAGCAGTAAAACAGTTATGAATGGTATGTTTATCAGTTTAGTGGTGTTGTGTTCTTTGTTGCTGTTTTTTAGTGAATTTCTAACTGCTATTTTCAACTTTGCTTTCAACTTCATCAAATGTTCATATGTTCTTCTGGTGTTTATAAATTATTCCTGAAAGCATGTGTAGCTTTAATGTGTAGTGATGTTCAAAAACATTGATCTGAGGAGTAATGTAAAGAGCATTTATAAACACTGTCTGATGTTAAGGAGTAAGCAGTTGTTACCAAATATCTGTGATCACTTTCTAACAGCAGTGCTGCATAATAAGACCCACACCTGAAGGTGGCGATAACATCTGCCAAAACCCATAAACCTGGCTCCACTGTTTTTTTTTTTTTTTTTGCAGGAGGTAGTGGGAGGACATGCAAAAAGTGAGCAGTTGTTTTATGATATGTAAAAAAAAATCTCTGTTCACCATGTCCTACGGTTTTGGTTTTCAGAGAAACTGAGAAAACATCAGAGAAGATAAAGCATTTACTGGAGAAGATGTGATACGAGGATGTTGGTCGCTTGCTCTGCAGAAACAAATGTCTTTTCTCTCTCTTATGTTTTTTGGTTGATAAAATCAGTTACCAACTGGCTCAGCAGTCCAGATCTATCACTGTAACTGCTGGGTAGAGAAACATTTTGTCTTATTGAGATTGTGTTGTTACTTTGAGGGAGTTCAGTTTGTGTGTGGTGGGTTTGATTGGAAACCTGTAGCACTGGTGAGGTGGGTGGGCAAAAGTCCACATTACAACCACTTGAAGTGTTTAAAACTTCAAAAACTTAATTTTTGAAGTTCAAAATGGAGGTTATCCTAATCATGAGAAAGCAGCATGCTATTTTATCTGCCAGTAGTTATAATTTTTTTGTCTGATTAGTTTATTGTAGGTTTAAAGAAGACGTATTAAGCTATCTGTAAAAGATGACCTTTATTTCCAATATAAGAGGCTTGAGTGAAAAAAAAATAACTTCCAGAGATCAAACGTTTTCTTGAAAACTTTTTCGCATACAATTCCTGTAGGTATGAGACACATCCAGCTATAGATCTATGAAGGAAATTTCAGAATGGTGCCAAAAATACATCTGTAAAACTCAAATCATCAGTGAAAAACAACCCCAAACATGGTAAAGCAGTTTTTTAAGCTCACAAACCAATTGTTGTTGGCTTCTTTCTCACAAAAATATTTTCAGTCCTTCGCATGTTCCCATATGCACATATTAGCTCCCACCCACAGTGCTTCTCTGCAACCTCCCACACTAAATAAATTTAGATTATTGGCTGAAAAGTAGTGCAAACTTACTTCACACATTTTGCCAAAACAAAAAGAAATCTGAAAAGAAAACAGATCTTATTGGCACTCTTTTTTTAAGAACTTAAAATAAAAACATGAATGTCAGACTTCTTATATATTTTAGTTTTATTGAATGTGAAACTACACTCCCAGCTTGTGTATTTACATTGGAAAATGTTGAGAAAGATAACTTAATCATCATATGTTCACAGATTCAGTGAGACTAAAAATATAGTAGTTGGAATTAAATAATAGCTCTTTATTTTTAAATAGGAGCATTTTCTTTGAGGTGTTGTATTACACAGAACGCATAGCAAGGATATGCAATTCTCTAAGTGATTTTTGTTTACAGAAATTAGATTCCACAGCAAATTCTACTATGTAAAATAATATAATAGAAATAAAATAATAATATATTTTAAGATAATTACAGTGCTCACTGTAGCTAAATAAATAAAAAGCTGGTACTGCTTTTGCAGTTTTGATTATGTTAGGCATTAAAAAAAATATCATTTTTGCCTAAGGGACCAATTTGTACCAACCTTGTGGACATTTAATGCCCACTTTGAGAATGAATAGTTTAAGGTATGGTTTGTTTTAATCTGCTTATTTTACAGTTACAAGATGTCAATAAATGACATCTACCATCAGCAGATCACTAATGGCTTCTTTTGATTTGATCATATGTTTGTCAAACCATATAATCAAACCAATATTTTACAATACTGTAAGAGTCAACAGATTTAACTGAATATCCAAATCACAATCATTGATAATAAAACATAAGAAAATAATGTTATCAAAATATGTGATATTTGTCATTATGTATTAATAATGACAAATTATTAAGTTGTCATTATGTATTAATAATGACAAATTATTAAGTTGTCATTATGTGTTAATAATGACAAATTATGGCTGAAAAGTAGTGCAAACCTTTTTGCACTACTTTTCAGTAATAATGACTAGTACTTTGTGGACACAGTGTTATACACACCGTGTATTACAGTGTGTCATTATTACATTGTAATAATGACAAATTAAGTACTTGCATTACTTGAGAAATAAAGAAATATGCAACACATGGAAAGTGGGTAAATGACAAGTAGGAAGGGATAAAATGGCAACATGCATTTGAAGTGAAGGTATAGTCTGTCAAACAGGCAAATGAATCCTGGCCCAACTTTATTTGTGAGGAACCTTTCTAATGACCACGAATAATCAGAGAAAAAGGTATTAATCCATCTATTTTAGAAAAATAATTTCCTAAGGTATAAGCCTTCCTTGACTGGACAAACTCCATTGTCTTTTGAATATTTTAGGTATACTTTATGGAAAACCCTTGCAAACAGGCAGATTCTCCATCAATAATTTGAAGTTACATTCCACAGAAATCTCCATGAATACTGAACCATGAACAGACAAGGGTCGAGTGTATTTCTGCTTTTAATCATAAAACCTGTATTTTTGTAAATGTGATCAGTCTGATGATGAAATTTCAAGGTTTCTTAGCTGGATTTTGTTTTGTTAACCTTTAAAACAAATAATAAAGACAGAGGTCTTAGCAGCATAGATGTGTATGAGTTGTTTTGATTTGGTTTATCTCTCTCCACTTTGACTCACCAGAGCTCTCTTGGGCACACATGGTCTCTCTCTGTCATCTGCCCCCTTGTTCTCTCTGCCCCAGCTTCTGGTTGACCTTGGGTGACCAAATGGCTAAATGACATTGAAACCCTCCTGAGTCAGCAAGTTGCTAATAAATCATTTGTCCTTTAGATAACTCCACAGATCTACCCCAGTGCAATGCCTTGCAGCTGTGTGGACAAACAGTTGTTTCTTTGAGCTGTTTCTTATAGTAAATGCAGAAAAAATAAACTGAATTGTGCTATTATTGGCTTTTATATATGCACCCTTTTATATCTGTTTTAACAGGCAGAGAAACTTGAACACTGTTCATCAGTTGTATTCGTGATGTACTCTAAAAAACCTGCCCATTACCAGAGCAGCACTGGCTGAAATCTGCCAGTCTAAAATAGTAACCCTTATGTAACTGTGGCCTCTGCATGGTGAAAGGAAATGTCAAATACAGTTCTGCAGCCTAATGGCTATAAATCTTTAACAACCACACAAATAGAGAACAAATAATGGACTTGATGTTGATTTTGGCAAAGAATAGCTTTGGTATATGCAATGAAAGAATGTTGTGAAAGTTTTAGCTCTAAATCTAACTGAACTAATGGATAATTTGGATTACAGCATGTAGTGATTGTGCTATTTTTAAATAGCCTGTAGATTTTAATGAATTTTAAACGTGATTTTTTATCTTTTTGATGGTCAATGGCTAATATATTATGTGTTTACTTCTAATGAAGTACAGCATATATATTTCACTAAACACGAAGATGGACAGAAGGCAGACTGCCCACAAGTCAGACCAGCTTCTCTCACACGTCACTGGCCGACGAGCCTTGGGCAGCTTTGTACAGATGGCAAACCCAGGAAGATGTTCCACCATCCTACACCGTTCAGACTGACTCAGTGTTTAAAGTTTATGAACACTTTAACAGAGATGCATCCTTTAAAGAGATTCTCAACCAAATGTTAAGACTTGGTATGAATCCTATCTTCTGGAGTAGACCAAACACATAATCTCATAGAAAACAGATTTGGTAGGGAGGCTGTACCTATTGGAATAACCCTTAACCAATGGTGTAGTTTGTAGATGACAGAGTACTAAATATTTCTAATTGATTAAATATTTCCAGCATTTTGTTTTAGGAGCCTCCCAGTTTAAACTCCTCTTCCATTTGTATTTTCTGTTAACTGTAAATAACCCCTTGGGGTAATTCATATTTTTTGAAATTAGAACTGTATTACAACATGCCACAGTTGCATTGATAAAATCAGCTAACTTTTGTGGAAACAATAATGCTGCTGTTTGTGGTTAAATGTATTCTAAGTTACAGTTTTCAGCTTTTATAATTAAAAATCTGTGAATGTTACAACCTTGTTTTGATTAATTCAGTTTCACAGTGTAACCACAGTGGCATAACTAGAGCTATACCTGTAGAATATGGGTTGTAATCCCATCTGTTCTTCAGGCTTTATCTCATGAGAAACAGTACAGTGTACGTTTGTTACTCAATTGCAGACACTGCGACAAAGTCATCAGTTATAATTTTATACCTGAACATAATTACGTTTTATTTTGGTCACAAAAAAGCAAGATGCTTTGAAGTGACTTTTCTTAGGTTTTACACCATAACTGCTATCACACAATCTGAGATTAATACTCTATTGCACTAATTTCATGTTTTTTAATTACATTAGGATCATTACAGTAATTCATATCTCCAGATCGCAGAAGTAATAAATGCGAAACATTGAAGTCTGACAGAAAAGCAAATGCAGAAGAAATATGTAATGGTCTGAAATGGGCCAGATTCATTTCTGCAGCTTGCTACACACACAGGTCCAAAAGTGTGCTCTTAGCCCATGTATTATTTGGCCAAAGGGAGATCTCGGAAAAGGAAAACCAAAAAGTGGAAGCTGGGAAGCCTAAAAGGAAAAGTATCTCAACGCCAAAGGCATGTCTTTCTATGCCTCATTTCCACTTTATAGGTTCTGACCTGACAGCCATGGCACCAGGAGATATTTTTATATTTACAGCAGTACTGATGCTATCCAAAGACTATTTTTTTCTGTGTGCTGGTTCCTTACCTACAAAGAGAGTCATACTGGCGTTCAGCTTGACGTCTTCAATGTTTGATTTGGTTTTCTTGTTCTGCTTCAGATAACCAAATCAGACCTCTCCTCTTCCTGAATGAGCATTGCTGAGTGGAAGACCTATCACAGTAAAATCCAAGTCTTTTATATATCCAGAGAATGACACTGTCTACTTGATGGTATAAAATCAGTGTTTTATACTTCCATGGAGAGGGGTTTGCAGGTTGCATGCGACGTGGACCCAGGAAAACCAGCTACAAATCAGATTTACCAGCGTTCCACAGCACTTCAGCTTCCAAATCCCCACCCTCGCCTAGTAAATTGTTAAAGACTACCTGCTGGCGGATGTTTTTCCCCCCTTCGGCTTTATTGCGCCACTTTGGCTGATTTTATTTTCTACTTTGCAGTTTAGGACACAGCATTTTTATGAAATTTAACAATAAATGGCAAAAGAATTGATTGCATTCATGCAGGAACAGGTTTCCCCGGCGAAGGATACATTTTCACAAAAAAGTTTTTCTAGTTACCAGGTGTACGATGTAACCTACTTTACCGGATCCCCACATCTTCTACTATCATAAGACGCACACATGTGAACACAACATGAGGTGGCCTAGTTTTTCAGCTCCTCTGTGGTAATCCGATCCAGGATCGGTGAATAGAAGGGTTCTGGGAAAGCTTGCTCTGCCATTGTTCAGCTGGAGGAGCTGGGAAGAAAGAGGTCCTGAGAGCATCTGTGAGGCAGGATTGAGTCTTTATGAGCTCTAAACTCTCCTTCCTGACATGTGGGGTTGAGCAGTGAAGCAGTAAACTCGGACTCAAAAATCACAAGTATGCCTTCATTTAAATGTATTCAATCCCATGTAGTGTAGTTATAAAGTTTCATCCCAAAGAATCTCATCCAGACTCGGGTAGCTGAGCTGAATTTCAGCTCCGGGAGTTCGCAGTACAGATTTTACCTGGTGGTTCTGGATCTTTCTATCTTTGTGTCTCTATGTGAAGTTTTTTTTTTTTTTTTTGGTCATAAGCCAGCTGTGATGGCCACCTGCCCACTTTGCCAAGGCTTTGGCAGCTTCCCAGATGGTTGACCCAGATAGTCGAGAGAAAAGGAACAAATTGTTTCTCAGACTTGCTTTAAAACGTGCACCTGCGAAGGTGCTCCGCATGCAGAGATCCACCTGGGCGGGACACCTGGATGTTTACTGGGTATGAACCCTCAAACGTTCCTGATGTAGCAATTCTGTTACTGCGTGACTCTTTTCAAAGTTTTACAGCTGCAGACCAACATTTGTGATTAATTGGTTGTTTATTGTAGCAGACTGCAAATATTTTAACCCATGTGTTTCATAAAGAATTGGAAGTGCATCAAATTATTCAGACGACTCATCTTTTAGTATTTGCCAAACATTTGCAAGACACCTTTAGTTTCTGTTCATGATGCATCTCCTAAACACTAAGTCTAAGGATGAATGTGCGTCTGCAGTTCCATGCTCCTAAGTCTGATGTTCCTAAGAGCAGTTTTAAATGACATAATGGAGGAGCATTGTTGTGATGATGTGCTGATGACAAAGTGTTAAGAACAGCAGCTTCTTTTATGGAGTCGGATTGCAAAGTCATATTTCTCTCAAGCTATACTTGGTAGATACAGCATTTTTATAACACCTTTAGGTAACATAGTCGATTGAGCCATAAAATTACATTATGTCCCTGAAAAGACATAATAATTCCCCTTTAACATTTACAGGCTGCAAACATTCACTACTAAAACCAGATGGTTGCCTTAAGTAATAATGCAGTTTGAACAAAAACTTGTGATAAAAAAATGTGCAATGATAGCAAAAAAGCAGAGATTTACCTCCAAACTCCCCCCACAAGTTATTTTTTCTCCTTTTGTGTACACTGTTCTCTTGTCCTGAAGTGGTCCAAGAGAAATAAATCAATGCAACTTCAAATCACAAGGGTGTAAGATCAGAAAAACTGAGAATACTACAGCAGTACTTGGGCTGATAACCAAAGAACTTGTAAAATGTTGGAACTGCGTTTTGTTTTCAAACAGGAGGCGACCACTTTGACTTTCCTCTCTGTGATTGTGGGTGTTTAGCTGCAGTCAGGTGTGTTTCAGTGCAGTAATTATCCTCAATGTCACGCCGCATTGCAATGCAGCAAAGATCTCTCTTGTGGGGGTGTTTTATTGCCACCGGGTCTGTGTGAAACTGAAATTAAGCTGACTGTTAAAACATTGTAATTTTAGGCACACTACAGCGGTTGTAGCCTTACACACCATCTTATCTGTGTTTTTACACTGTTTGTGTTTTTCCTGTGGTTTTAATGCCCCCTCCCCACTTCTGTGGAACACAGGAAATGGAAAGTTGCACCAGCAACATGGCCACCCAGCAGGCCAGAAAGATAAATTGGCTGAGAAGAGGCTCGTTCGTCACAGCAGAAATTGCTGACGTGTTCGTTGCAACATATAACAAATACAACAAAGAGGGAGAGGACAATTCAAGTGAGAGCAAATGTGCTTTTTCAGCATAATGGGACTCTGGCTGGGTACCCCTGTTGTGGATAATGAGCAACTTATGAAGCTGTTTTTTGTGTGTGTGTTTTCAAGGGCAGAGAGCGGGCACGGCTCGTCTCCGACATGCTATTCATCATCTCATCTGTGTGCTACTAAAACGTCCTTGGATCTCTGCTGAAAGATTGACTGCTCGCTGTCTGTCGTTTTAAATCACTGTTACATAAATGGTGTCAACACCTCCCAGTTCAAACCTATATCTAAACATCTTCATCCCAATCAAGGGTGACATCAGGTTCATTAAACTGAGACCCCAGATCTAGGGCTGAAATGGTTTATCGGAATGAATCGATTATTTAAATAATTGTCAATTGTCAGAAGTTTTACTAGGAGAATGCAGACTCAGAAAAAAGGCTGTTTGCTGAGAAAACACAACACATTCAAAGCAGTACTTAAGCCAAAACTGTGCAAAAATATTTACACGTCATGTTTAAGAAGAAAAAAGACCTTTCTGTACAAATATTTTACCCGAAACTCCTCAAGTGGCAAAGTTTTAGCTTCACCTGTTCAAATTCACTAAGGGAATGGTATTTTATTGCGTATAAGGGTACATACGCAATAAAATAAAATTATATTGCGTATAATGTTTTCTTCTTTTAAAAGAAAAGATTTAATTATTTGTTTTATTTATATTTCTAATGCATATGTAGTATAGTTTAAAACCAGCTTAAGAGGTTAAGTAAAATAGCTTTAAAATATGACCTTTTTTAAAAAAAAAAAAAAAAAAATCCAATTAATTGCTTAAATGTCAGAATAATCAAATAATCATTTGTTACAGCACTGTCTTGATCCTCCAGTTCCTAGACTTTTTCTTATTCAGTTTGAGTAAATATTGAAACAGAAAATTGTTTATTTCCTGCCCCATTGTTTAAATGATCCATCCATCCGTCCATCAATCAACATCCAGACTGCTCAAAAGCAGGAACTTGTTCACACCATGTTGGTTTAGTCGCGTTTGCTATGAAAACAAGAGTTTTCTCCTTCCTGCTGCAGCTCTGCAGGATCAGAGTTGAAACGAGGAAACACCATGACAGCTGTGAAAGAAAATCAAAATAGCTCAGCTTTATTAGCAGTCACTGCAGCACCTTGTTTATGCTAAAATAAAACTGGAGAAGCAACAGAGTCCGAGGAGGCGTGATGCATTTTGACATGCCTTCTGTGTTGTGCAGCAACATCATCTGTGACTCAGTTTAAATCAGTCTTAAATATGTGCAAAAAGCACCTTGAATTTGAAAATAGCTTTGCTGGCTTGCGCTCTGCTGCCCTTTTCTCGCCCTTCCTCTATTACAGTTTGTTGGCTTTGCCCTTTTGTCCATCTTGCCAACAAGGACAAACATAGAGCGGCCTATTGTTCGCCTGTATTGAGCTGACAAGTATATATATGCACATATATGTGTCTGCCAACACACACACAAAGATTCTTGTCATGTTTCGGCCAAAACTCCCAGAGCCACAGGCAACGACTCGGACACATCCTAGTCAGGAAAAGAACCACACCCAGTAAGCCAGTAGTAAGAGTTAATGGTTGGCCTCGGAACTGGTGGGAACTCCCATGGGAAGAATAAACTCCTTTCTATTCACAGCCCTAATTATTTAAAATTCAATCTGAATTACACTCTTCTTTTGGGGGGAAAAGGCAGTGAGCTTAGCTGATGGTTTGTCCTGAAATCTGCGGTCAGAGGTTTCACTCTGGAGTCTAATTTTAGAGAAATGTACCACCTTCATGAATAGCTTTTCCTTCTCTGCTCACTTGCTGGTATAAAAGACAGTTTTAGCTTTCAGTGATGCCACATTTAATCTACGCTTCTCAATAAAGGATGCTTTTTTAAGTAAAATTTGTTCATTTTTCTCCACCTTAATTCTAATCTTATTTTGCTATGTCACCACTAACCTTCACTGCTGGCAAATATGTTGAGGCCATGTGGCTTCTGTGATACTCCACTGAGCCACCAGCTGCTTCGTCACCTGCTTCAGCGAAGCCTCACCAGGAGCTCACAACACACATCCAAATCCTTACTGCTGGTCAGATTCATCATGGATCTAACCAGGTGATTATTGTCTGAGGGCAAAATTCAAACATATACATATGTAGCAGTTTCAGTTTGATTATGACCTCTGCTCAACTCAAAGTAACTCTGACTTCTTGAAAGAAAATTCTGTACCGTAGGAGGAAAATAGAAAAGAAAAATACTCTATATTTTGACCAGTTTTAAGCTGTTCACATAGAAGTTATAGTAGTTAGCATTAGCTTATAGCGTTAGCTTGTTGCGATAGCACAACTAGCATGCTGCATCCTTCAGCATTTTGTTTTTTTCTTGTCTGTCTTATTATCCTGAAAATATGCCTTTAATGGAAATTTCATACCTTATGCTTTATGTTTTGAGTTGCCTACTCAAACTTGAACTCCTCTCTAACTAAATCAATCTGAATATGCAACATACTGGTACATAATATTGACTTCATTAGGCTTAGAAACCACACGGATGCCATTGTTGACAGCAATTGTTCCTCTTGTCCACATTTTGTAATGTCTGCTTTGTAATTTGGATTTCTATAGCTGACATCTGTAACTTCAAACATTTGTTTTAAAGAGATACATAAAAGAAAGTGCTTTTTGACATTTACAGATTGTTGCTGTTGACTCACAGCAAAGGGAGCTGTAAAACAATAGGAAGCATTACAATACCCAGTCAGGATGGTGATTCAGCTCAAAGTGAGAGGAAAGATGTTTGTTTTCCCTGTTGGGTGCATCTAAAAGATTAAGCAAGTGCAAGAAAAAGGGATTCGTGCACATAAACTGAAAAGGGTTTTGGCTGAGTTTAACTTTTGACCTTTTCCTACCCACACTTCTCCTTTTCCTCCCTTCCGACTTTCATTTTCCAAACCAATTTGCACCCATTTAGTTATCTTTTGCACATCGATTTATTTCTCTTGGAATGTGTCTTTAATGAATGTTGGTGACAAATGATCTGCTGGCTTCAGAATGCAGCTGTTTCCTATTGATTGTTGTCCTGATCCATGTTCATGTTACAAAACCTGAGATTATGACCCTACCAGATGAAGTAAAATTAGAGTAAAGTATCTCCTTCTGCTAATCGATAACTTTTACATGAGACATATAACCGCCTTTTCTTTCAGTGGACCATCTGCAGATTTTAATAAATTACTTTAAACCACTGGTTGTCAATGTAGATAGTAAATAAGTTGATGAATAATGGCAGTAAGTCTCCTGTAACAGAGCATCTTTTTGCATTAAAAAAGCATAAAACTACCAAAAAGTTAAATTAGCAGCACCCCAAAAGAATATGTTGGAGCATCAGAACAGAAGACTAAACACAATACATATTTCACATGTTCAAATACAGAAGAAAATAATAAAAGCAGAGTTTGATGTAGAAGGAAAAAGGAGTTGAAGAGATGTAGCAGCCAGGTCTTTTCCAGGCCTGAACCAATTTTTGGATATCTTTGGGATATGAGATGCTGCTTCCAATTTTGACCAATTAGTTTTACTTAAAGGAGAAAGAGAGAAAAAAAACATTCTTTAAGTCATTGAAGTTTTGAAAACAAAGGAAAATTGAGGAATTACACTTTTATCCTCTATGCATCACAGCACACACTCATATTCCTTATATAATTTTTAATAAACTCATTATAAGTTTATCAAAGTGAAAGCTGATGATTTAAGGATTTATAGACACACAATGTTGGGAGTTCTTGGTTTTAATATTTATTATAGGGGCCAGTGAGGGGCCAATAATCTCAGATTGATGACCAATCTGAACCAATGTAGGAAAATTTGTAGATTCCCATTTCTGGCTGATTGATTCACTGTTAACTAAAAAGCTAGACACTTTTCTGACTTTGTTAATAAAGACAGGTTTGTTGCAGATAAGATCATTTTCCTAAATCAGAGTAAAGAGGCTTATAAGTTTATTTTAGACTGAAAAAATTTGCTTAATAAACTGTTAAATAATTGAAGCCTGCAGGTCGGCTGACTAAAATCTACATTTGATTATGATCTTGCATTCCAGCACAGTTATAGCAGTTCTTGTTACTGTGCTGCCCTCTGCTGGAGAAATACGAGTAAAACAAAAACATTACCGTGGGGTAATGCGTTTCTAGGGACAAAAAGTGGACGCAGTCATCCGGCGTCTCTGAAAAACAAAAGCAGTTCTGTTTACACGCACCACTTTGTATCTGAACTGAATGATGTCACAGTAACTGTCAGAGAAAAGGACTTAAAAAGCATGTGTTACCGTGAGGAAAAGTAATTTAGAGTTTGATTAAAACATTTTTTTTGTCATTGCACCAAAGGTAGGTCAGCGGGAGGGGTCAGTGTTAATGGTGTGTGTGGCCAGTCGTTACTAAACCACTGGCCTAATTTTTGGCTGAATACTGCGAGCCATGGTTTACAGTCACGCACTCCTCTTATCAGTTGACTGATTTTTCTTTCATAACCCACCGTTTCTAACATGCCCAGCCTCTCAAACGTAATTACGGTCCAATATGGTATCAAGTTCTTTCTCTTTTTTTCTTTGGCCTGTGGTATGATCTGAGAGGAGGTCTGCAGCTACAAAGGCTCACCCCTTCTGTCTCTCCTAATCTCTCGCACCGTCTCCCTCTCGCCAAACTGTGAGTGTTGCTGACTTCCTCACAAGGCAATGAGACTCTACTCTGGTCTGTCTGGATGTTTTTCATCTGCGTTCGTTCTCGGATATTGAGGCGCTGCAGGACACACGCGTATCTGTCGGTTTGCTTTTTCACTTGTTTTCCTTTTGAGATAACTGCTTGAACTTGGAGTTGAAATAAGGCTGCAAAGAAATGTATTTCAGAAGCTCTTCAGAATCTAAAGGTTTATTGAAGGTGAGGTTGTTCTTTTCTGCTTCTCTGGTTCTTCTTTTGCTTCTTCTTTTTTAAACACCAGCTTGTTTAAATTGCTGCCAGTTTAAAGTATTTTTTTAGAACTTATTTCCATTGGTTTTTGAATCCTAAACCTGTGTCTGGTACAATACTCTGCTCTTTTTAGAAGATGCTTGAAAATCTTTCAAATAAATTTATCTCTTAGTTGTTCTCATCTACTGGAAAAAAAATACCATGGTTTGAAATATTTGTTTTTAGCACCTTAATATTTTCCTTTTTACAAAAACATTTTACAAGTTTGGAGTCTTTCTAGATCATCCAGAATCCTGGTCCTCTTGTGAGATTTTCTATAGGATTTAGATCTAGGGGCTGAGATGACCATAAAAGAAGGTTATTTTTAATTTTATTTTATTATGTTCTTTCATACTTTTTTCATCCAGAAATGACCCGCTGACATTTAAAATGTAATTTATTTATTTATTACAATATATTTTAAAGGGTCATTATTTGCATTGAATCTGACAGGAAACTATTTATAAAGGATGCCAGATGAACATGCCAGATGCTTCACCATATTTAATAGTTGGGAATTTTCTAACAATGAATCTTTGGGTTACATTCTGTCTGAAGACAAATCTGGGTCTGCATTCAGTCTTAAATATTACAACTACAGTTCTTTAAATTGTTTGCTGTGACTGGAAATAGACGAGCTTTGAGCATCTATTTGCTCACTTGTGAAATCAAGATACCATTCAGTGGCATTTTCTCTTGTCTTTTCCATTTTAATGAGCAGAAAGGAGAAGTTAATCTCAATTCTGCTTCGTATTTATATTTATAACCCAGATATATATATTTAGACAAGTAAACATTCTCCTACTAAAGATTTGAATCTGAACCCTAAGATGTGACTTTTTTTCCACTTATCCCAGTCTAGCCCAGTAAATGGCACCTATGTGGAATCAAAACAGGCAAAATTTTAAGAAGTAGAGCTCTGCAATATTTTGAGTCACAACCATCCATCTTTTTAGTAGCAATATTGCAATTCAAAAGGACTGCTTGGATGCAATATTTAGTAGTATATTTATAGTTCATTGCCATGCATGTAATGTCTGTCTTTGATTGCTGACATGCTAACAAAAAGTGGTGAAGATTGTAAGCGATATCATGATAAGAATATTCATACAATAGTATCTCAGTTACATGTTTTCCTGGTGGCGCTGCAGCCCTAAAACAAATACTTTCTTTGGATCTTTAGAAAGCCGGAGGAACTATCGATCCAGACCAGCTTCAAAGAACCAGGAGAGTCTGGTAGGTTGGAAAAAAAAACATGAAGAAAGGAGTTTGGATTTAAATACAGTGATGCATGCACCATATACTTCACTTTTCCCACATAATTTTATGAAACTAAAGCATAACAAATACTCTTCTAAAATAAGCCTCATTCCATGCCCATTTTAATCCCCAGACAGACAAAAAGTTAAGGACTACTAATAATGGGTTTATAGAAAGAATAAGTGAAAATGTGCTAAATTAAATTATGCTGTAGTTATGCTGTTTAAGGTGCCGTTAATTGTGGCACCAGTTATATTCTATTTTTTTAACATGGGATTCTGACCCACTGAATTATTAATGTACTTAAATTAAAATGTGGATTTTTCGATTTTAAATTATTATTTTTTCATTGTGGGATTATGCTGCGACCATAAGATATGAATTTGTTCACAATATTTCCACACATCTTCAGTAGAGTAGAGAATACTGTTAATTTCTCACTAATCTGGAAAAAGCTGGAGAATTCAGGATAAATGCATTGAGGGTAAAGTAAGCTTCATTGAAACACATGTTAAGTCATATCCCATCCTTGGAAATAGATTTTATAATTCATGCAAGCGTCTTTGGAAACACTTGAAGGAGGGGAGAAAATATTGTTCCCACTTGGGTTATTCATAGATCTCTGTGCATTTTAGTTGAACATTCAAACTGACCACAGTAGCCTGGATTTCCTCCCTTTAAAACAGTTTAAGAGCTTGTTTTTACCGAGGACCTTGTCTCACTGTCAAACCACACTAAAGATCACCAGGAGGTCAGCTGAAGCGTCTTGAATTCATTCTGGGTGACCACAGCTTCTCTCCGCATCTCCTCTGAGTCAGTGCTTCAAATGCCAAGGCCGAGAGCGCTCTGAGCGGGGTTTTCTTTTCACAACTTTTACAATATCACATGCTTCTTTGACTTTATTGATGCTGGCTCGCAGAATGTGCATGGTCTATAAATTTAAATTCTGTGGAAAATGGTTGTTATGGTCTTGATTTGAGGAAAATAAAGTAGCGAACTCTCAGAGCAGATGTAAGTCAGCCAAGGCAGTGGTGATGGAAGTTGGCCGGCTGAAGTTATGGCTGGCCTGCACACAGAAGCATGAATGAATTTGCGTTTGGAGGATATTTATGTTCATCATTTACTTTCTCATACTTATTCTCTGCCCCACAAACATTAACCTGATTCTGTTGGCATGTACCTTCCTCTTATTCACTTAACCTTTAACTAGCACTTTAAGTATATTTAATGTAAAGCAGCTGAACCTAAAGAAACACTACATATTTGCTCTCTTGTGTCTCATCAGTATTTTTGGAGAAAGCCTTTCTTAACTCCTCCTGTTCAACTCATTCCGCCTCCCTGTCTTCATTTCCACGTCTCAGTTGAGCTTTTCTTCATTTCTTTATCTTATGTTCTCACTCGAGGGTTTTTCTCAATATGCTCGCCTCGCTTTCCTTTGTACTTCTCAGGCTTTAATGTCTGTTATTCTCCCCCCTTCTCGTTTTGCATTCCTGCACTATCATCCCTGTCCCGGGGTGCTATATCTAGAAGAAAGACAGCAGAGCTTTGAGGCTTTCTAGTTCTCACAATTGCCTGGAGATTCAGTTAGTTTTAGCTCTTTGGACCTTTTGTACAATTATTCATTGAGAAAAAACAAACCCAAATTAGGAGCTATATGTTGTAACATTCCACATGGATGAGCCGGATAAGTGGCGATGGTGGTAGGAGTCTGCCCTGTAACTGGTAGGTTGACGGTTGACAAGGACTTAAATATTCTGGTGTCTTATTCATGAATGAGGAGGAAATTGAGCGGGAGTCTGAGAGGTGGCATCTTCAGTGATGTGACCACTGCAGCGCTTGACGTTCCTAACCTTGTCTGTGCCTTTTCTGTGGTCATAACCTCTCGATACTGACCAAAAGAACGAGACTGCGGATTCAAGTGGATGAAAAGAGTTTCCTCTGCAGGGTGTCTGGGTTTTCCTGTAGAGATCCAGGAGGGACTCAGAGTAGAGCCGCTGCTCCTCTATGTTGAGAGGAACCTGTTGGCTCGGGTTTTAAGGCCGCTTTAACACCTCTCTGTTGAGTTGTTAAGGAGCCATCAGGAGGAGATCCAGAGGAAAACATGCTGGAAGGGCTATATTTCTGGCCTGGAAACATCTTGGAAATGTCCCCCAGAGAAGCTGATCCAAATAGCTGGGGAGAGGGAGGTCTGAGGATTTCTACTCAGGCTACTGTTGTCCCTCTAACCCGACCCCAGATTAAGAGGAAGATCATGGACCATGGAAAATCTCTGGTGCCAGACCTATTGGCACAAATGCTGATTATCTGATTCAAACAGTTGAATTAGCTGCCTGTTTACTTAGCTCTGCACATGAGTGATTATTTGATTTTTGGTTTGTTGAACCAGGGCGACAGATGAAACATGCAGAACACCGGACCTTGACTGCTAACTTTGGGATCTACTGCTGAAGACAGTATAGGGTCCAGACTCCTCTATTTTTGGTCTCTTCTCTGTAGCTCAGCCCTCAGGTTTTCTGAAGGATTTTAGTTTAGGGACTGAGAAGAAAGTTTAATGCCTTCATGTTCAGTTATTATCCTACTGAAAGGCTCACATTTTTATTTTAAAGGCAGAGGCCACAGATTTGTATTTTTTAAAGTATCTCTGTATTTTCAATAAGGTGTCTAGCTCTTCCACCATACTTAACAAAAGGGAAGGATGGTTTTGCACATAGTTTTTTATAAAATAATTTTTATGTTGAGTGGTTCATTTTGAAAACTCCATCTTATTATTTTCTGACCAAAACACACATTACCAGTATAAGGTCCAGTAGAGTTTAACAAACTGGTAGAACAGAAAGTCACAGTAAGTCATGGAGGAAGGATCAACTCAAAAAAGATAAAAATCTATTTACGGTAGCTTCAGTTATATTGTCTGTTGTTGTGGTGCTGACAACTCAAAATAAAATCTGTATTAGTTCATTTAGCTGCAGATTATTTATACATCTCCTGAGTTCTGTATGTCTCCTTTCTGGTCCAGCACATCTGTGAAAATGTGATGACTTTGTGTTCCAGTGACAAAGATGTCTCACTCTGCCAAAAATCCTGCTGAGTACTTACCTGGAAAATATGTTTTTCTCCTTGTCTCCAACAGGTTTTTCCAGTCACAGACTTTCTGCAAGATCAAAGGTCAGTGTAATTTTTTTATTCATCAAGAACACTTTTATAACCCAACGAAAATGTTATTTAGAGCTGTGTTATCATAAAATTTGACATGCAAAGAGCCACATTTAGTTTTAAAATGCAATTGCATCTTAAGACCACTAGAGGGAAGCAGAGTATTTCTATGCAGAGGCCACTGTTTAGGCGACTTTTACACTTGTTAGGGAATAAGAGTTCACATAGATAAAAAAAGAAAGTAAAATTACTTATCATCTAACTAGGTTGAGTGACTGTGCATTGTTGAGCTCTCTGTATGGGTGTGTGTACTGCTTTCTCTTTAACTACAGCATGTTATAGAGCAGGAGCATAATTAAAGGATCTTAGTTGATTTGTGTGTAAACTACCCCCAAAAATTATTAAATGAGTTAGTTGGGAGATGTTTTGGCAAAAATCTGATGGATGGATGGAAATATCCAACATGTGTTAATTCCTACCAGTCTCTCCTCTCAGCCAGTCTCCTCCTTCTCAATCCCACTCTACTCCAGTGCCTCCCCTCTCTGGCTTCTGATAGGGCAGCCATGGAGTCAACAGAGGAGAGAAGCAGCCGGAGGAGGAGGAGAGAGAGAGAGGGATGGAGATACAGTTTGGGTATGAGGGTAGAAACAAAGAAACGCTGCAGGTGTTGTGGAGTTGAGCATGTCTGTTCCATGACTTTACTCAGAGGGTGAAGTGTGATAGCATTGGCTGTCAGAGGTGCAGGACTGGTAGGCTGATTCCAGCTCAAGTTTTACCTTATTCCTTCATAGCGGTTTAGTTGATTTTAGAGAATATTGTGGAGTTCGAAAGCATGGCCCTTTTTACCAACGATGTGCACAGCCTGGGCTCCTATTACTGCCTGATCCGACGCAAGTTTAAGAGGAGGCGGAAGAAGCGCTCCGAACGCAAAGGTAACCCTAAGAGTTGAAGTTCTGTCGCCTTTTCTGATGCTGAGATGCAAACAAGTGTTTGCAGCTTTGAAACAAATGGTTCTACGTTGTTTCTTTATGACTTTATGACTGCTTGCAGAGTCCAGAATATTAAATTCTTTTTTGTTTTTTATGACTGCATATTTACAGCAAAGTTTATCCTAAACAGGTGAATTTCTGTCAATATGTGAACACAGTTAGTTTGATTTAGTCCTTTTCCAAGTTTCAATAATTTTGGATAAAAAAGGCATGTTGATACTATAAAAATGTTTTAAAATTTGCATTTTTTTAGTAAAATAAAAATTTTCCTTTTATATCCATGTTAAAAGACATCTTCTCTACAAAACGGGTGATGTGACCAAAATTTGTCTTGTTTTTTATACGTTTGAAGTCCATAGTTTGAATTATTTTTGATGGGCTAAAAGGATCTCTGTAGAAATCTACAGCCTTGTTATGTACAGATACAATAAGAAGTTTGGGTGGGAAAATCTTTTTTTCCTGTAATGACTTAAAAAGTTATTTTTACCCCTTGCAGATTTGGATATGAAATCCTTATCCCACCAAGTAGATTGTTTTGACGGGAAATGAGACCGAAACCTCTACAAATTCAATAAAACAATGTAAAGGGAGTGTCTGATTTGGAAAAAGTATTAATCCATATACTTTTATCAACCATTTTTATTTAAAAATTTGTAGATTTCTATTAAACCTATAATTGCTGCTCAGCTTCTTGCATGTTTCCAAAGTTGCTTTGACCTTTTTATCTATGATGTCGATATCTTAGTCTTTGAGGTTGCAAGACCTCTCTTCCATTATCCAATTCTTTAGATTATTCATCAAATAAACATCTCCAACTTGACTGGACCATTTAAAAATGATTACTTTCAGTCAAAAGATATTAGTAGGTCAGCATAGTCTAAAGAACTTTCCATCAAAAACACTTTTATGATTACAAGGAAATCTGTTTGCGTGGAAGCAAAAATACAAAGCCAACTGCGTCTGTATAAAACCTTTGCAAAGACATATAGAAATAGCTCACTCTTCGACAGCAGGTATTTTTTTCTAACAGTTGGACATAAAATTTTTTGCAAAATTTAATGAAAAGTTGCTAAAAGTGCGGAGTGGAGAAACGTCTCTGCAGTTCTTCCAGACGCGACAGCAGTATCTACTATAGGATGTGCAAACTTTTTTGTTTAGTTTTTGTTGACTGCATAAAACATTCCAATAAATCATTTTCTTTTCCAGAGAAAACAAATCGATTAAATGTCAGCATGTTAAATATCAGGCAATAAATGAGTTCTATTACTAGAGTGAACCCTAAAATATCAAGATCATCTCCTTTTTTTGCCTGAAGAGACTCCAGAGATCTGTTTTCTTTGTCTTTTTTCCCCTCCGTGTCTCTCTGAGCGAGGCGGGTCGCGGCTCATCATAATTGAAGTTGAATGACGAGAGCCCTTCAGCGCTCGGAGCGTTTCTCTCCTGAGTTTGCTGCTCTGCTCCGGGGGATTAACCAAACAGAGAAGGTAGTAATTACTCAGGTGGCCACAGCTCAGCAGCAGCATTAGCCATGTCTCAGCCACTTGCTTTGACATCCGCCAACCTCTTCTGTACCACCGCCTCACCTCCGCCGTCAAGTCCATTCATCCAACTAAGCCCACCTCTGCTGAGGGAGCATTTTTTTTTATCCTTTGATTTAAAAACTCCAGGTCTGCTCTCTCAGAGTGAATATGTCTATCAGTATTACCCAGCTCTGTTTCCCGCCTCTTTTATTCTCCCACTCTTATCACTTGGAAAGGAAATTTGCACTTTTTGCCAGAGAGAAGCGATGACGAAGCAGGAGGAGAAGGAGTCTGGCCCGACTCTTACTCTGCTTTAGCTTTCTTCGATTTCAGCTCTTTAGTGAATTCCTAGGTTCTTGAGTTCCTAGAGGTTTTTTGTTCGTTGCTGGATCACTGATCATTTCAAACTAAATCTGAAAATTTCTTATGTCGATTTCTCTTTATAATCTGGAAATGATCTCAAAATTTTCCCACCAAAGCTGCTTGTGTATCATGGATTATTCCAAGACTTCTACCTCACTTCCAAATTACGTTATTTTGTGGACGATGACGATCATTTCCTGTGTAAAATTGTTGTTTTTTAAATATGAAGCTGTCGGCTCACTAATCAGCTCACCTCAGGGAAAAAGAGACATGAACACTGGCTCTTCCCTGTTCAGACATTTCTGTCTTCCATGTTTTATGACAGCGACATGACAAAGACTGAGACCTTCAGGCCGTAATTATTTCATGTCACTCTACGCAGCCACGTTGAAACAAAGCACACCCGCTTTTAGTTTTGTGTTCTGCATAAATTGGACATAATAAAAACAATCTGGTCTTGACGGGATATTCAAGTTACTTAGATCTAATTTCAGCTGTAAATTCCATCCTGTTATTATTTAATAAGCCAAAAAACGGTGAAAGTGGAAAGTGGTTTAGTAAATTTAAAACAACTAGTTACAATTTTAAGAGACCAAGCAGACAGACAAATTCTAGCCTCAAAAAACAGGATATCCTGGCTTGAAAGGATATTTTTTTAATGCTTCAAGTAACTTTTAATCTGATGTTTAGGTTTAATCTATTAAAATCTGTTGAAGTCTTGTAACGTTAGTTTATAATTGAACTTTAGTATATTCAATACTGCAGCTAATTAAAATAATTTAAAGTCAAATGAGATAAAGCAATAGAATTTAACATTGTATCAGTATAACGTTCTTAAAAATGTTATTTATTTATTTAGGTGATTTTAGCATTTCCATATACTAGTAAAAAAACAGACATTGCTGAACAAAATCAACCAAACAAAATGAAACAAAAATAGCAAAAGAAAAAAGAACAAGACAAAACTAATACAGAAATATATGAAGAATATTTAAATTCCTATCAATTACAAGAACAGAAGGTGTAGGTCCAAAAAAGGTATAAAATGCTTATTTAGAAAATTATATAGATAATTTGCTTTTTATAAACAGCAAATTATCAAAATCAAGACAGAAAAATCTTTTCTGCATATTTTTGTCTAAAATGTATCTACATCAGTAAACGCAATAACAAAGCATAGAGTTTATAAAGACTGGAGTCAGTTATTGTATGAGTGATACTAAGTATGAAAGACATCAGCGATGACCTTGTGAAGAGTTTATTACTTGCCTGTCAGTCAGGGAAGGGCTTTATTAGTAAGTTCAAGTTCATCAAACAGTGAAAGAGATTACCCATTAGTGGAAAACAAGTTGTGACAATTGAGAATCTGTCAAATAGTGGACATCCGGGTATATTCACCGTACGATCAAACTGTGCAATATCCAGATAGATGATTTTAAACTCTACAGGTCTCAGTAGAATAAATGGTGAAGTTGATGAGAGTAGAATTAGGCTGCAAAACATGGAAAGAGAAGGGAACAAATGTGGGATAATGGCTTAGGTTTGCAACCACAGGAATTCAGACAAAAATATCTTTTGGACATATGAGACCATAGTACAGACGTCTGACCCAATCAGACCAAGCAACAGACTCTGAATATCAGCAGGAAAACCTCATACTAATGTCAAGCACCAAAATCCAGAGCTTAAAATGATTTAAATGTTCTGGTGGGAATAACAGAGTTGTGCACAAACATATCCTCAAATATATTTAGTTTTTGTGACTGAAGCAAAGACTAAGCCAAAACTCCTCCACAACATTGTGAGAGCCTGATAAAGACAGAAATGTGATTCTACAAGTCATTGGATCATAGCTTATATGGTTTCAAGTACAAGTTGGATTTAATATTTTAAGAGCCCATAAGAGTAAGCAAATGTTTTTCTTTATCGTAATTGTCTTGCCATTGCTGTATATTGCAGGAGCATCCAAACATTTTGTCACATGGGCCAAAGTAGTGACCAAAATAGTGTTCTTTTATCTACTCAACATTAAATAAACCAGGCAAGCAATACTTTAATTAAACAAATAAACGAGTTGCATTTGTTGTTGGAAAAGGATGTTTCCTTTTAAAAACACTTTTGCATGTTTGCCTTACTACAGTAAATGTTCTAGGTATCAATTGGAAAAAAAATAGAAGAAAATTGAGTAATTTCTAAGCAGTAAAATCTGGATTTAGGCCAAGTTTAAGTGTTGATATTTTAGATATTTGAATTTGTATCTTTTACTAAGCTATTACTCAACTCCAGTCTTTGGATATAAACTGAATGATCTATCAACCTGTTTCTATGTGAAGGATTGTGATTTAGCTCTCAGTGAATTAACATATAGCGCAGAGTGACTTTCAAAAGACTCAACTTAAGCATATCCCTGGTGCATCTCTCATAAATGTGCCAAACCATGACACTTGCAGACGATGCTTTCCAATGGGCCGTATATGAAAAATGGAAAATGGGGAACACAGGCCTTTTCTGCCTCGCCAGCAAAATCTCTAAAATGAGCTTTTGCTACTTGAATAGTGTGGGAGGGGGTTCTGTACCGCCTGACGCTTCAAAACCATTGCTGTGAGGGGGAAGACTTTTCATTTAAGATTTTTTTCTTTTTTCTTTTTTTCTTTTTGTAGCTTAATTTTTCACTTCTTCATGTATTTTTTCAAGCTATTTGTAAATTACTGAAAGAATCTGAATGCCTCACATTTATTATTGGTATTTTCTTTAAATTGATTAGCTGGCCTTGAACAGCTCAGATTAACGTCTGACATCCACAGCAGATGAAGCCAAATAGAAAACACAGTCCCATTCATTTATATTAGATCAAAAAAAGAGCAGATGATTAGAAGCAGTGCCTGGCTGAGTACTGCAAACACAGCAGCACTCTGTCATAATAAGAAATGAGTTTTGTCTGCCTGTCTCAATGTAATTAGCTTTGATTAGCATGCTGCTAATGACTATGACGGACTGTCGCAGGGGGAAAAAAACTCTACTCTGTTGTGGGATCCTTCAAACCGCTGAGGTTTGTTTAGCTGACTGTGAGAAATCTCAAATCTCTGCAGAGATTTGAGATGTCATAAATATGAGATTGTTTTGCCTTTTATTATGCACACTTTATAATATGCTCTGCAGAGAAGGAGCTAGACCACTACTCCGTCTTCTTTCCATTCACCTCTTTGTCGTCTGTCACAACCTTTTCCATCCGACTGAGGTCTCCCTCCATGCCCTGTCCCAACTGTCCATCAATTCCACCTCATCTATTTGACTGCAGAAAGGCCACGAGGTGTGAAATTCAGCTCCTGCACGACGCTGTCTGCAGTCGTAGCCCCACACAAAAATTTTACATGGATTCATCCACAACTTTGCAGCATTTTACTTTCGGACCTCCCCCCCTCACACATGGGTGCACACAAACATGTGGAAGTAAATGCAGTCAGGATCATTTCACCAGGCCTTGGATGTGATAAATGATGGTAGGTATAAGGCTCCATGGACATCAAATCAAGGGGAACAGTGGGGCAGAGGACATTGGTGTGATTGGGGCCACAGCTTTCAAACCATTACTTATTTTCCCATAGATTGCTTGACAACACTTTAGAGTAATTTTTGGCTGATTCTTAACTTCTTGGTTTTTGTACTTTGTTGTATGATAGGTTGGTAAAAGAGCAAAAGATGCAGGAAAGCAATGTTGGCAAGCCAACACAGAGTAAAAAGATTGTATAGACAGGACCTAGACCTTGAAAATGTGATCTCAAGGCCAGTGCTGAGTACTAAATGCATTTGTCTTTACCAGGTGTGTATTTTAAGTGTCTTTGTATGATGGAAAATGTAGTCAAAAGTCAGCAAAAATGGGTTAATTGTAACAGATTAGTTGCAATAGATTGATCCCAAATTAATGTTTCGATATCGTGGATCCCTAGTTTTAAAGTATGTGGATTTAGCAGAATTTAAGTTTGTTAAAATCAATGCCTTAGACCATAACTCAACTGAACAGTGTCTTTAATTCTTGTAGACAAACATTAAGACTGTGTATTATATGTACATGTATAATGTACATATAAGACTTCATAGTCCCTGAAGATGGGCTTCCAGACAAATGTCTGACTGACTGCTTCATCAATTATAGATTAATAAATAGAGTCCTCAAATACTGAAATATTCAACAGCTGTAACTGCAACCCAATTTCAAACAAAGCAGTCCTGCTGTTGGTTCAGAGTGACATTCCTGCTGTCCTCTGTCTCCAGTCTGAGGACATGTTCTGCTGTTGTTGATGCCTTCACGCTGATGCAGGGCTCACACTGAGCTGTTTTCTTCCATGAACATGTGAGCTCTCAGGAGCCTCCAACCTGTGAGCTCGGTTTGCGGCGCTGAACATTGAGCACAGCGTCGTCGGTGGCCCTCCGTGGGCCGAGCACGCTCACACATCCGAAAATTCGCTCATTTCCAGACACACTGAAACGTACACTCTTTTCCCCACAGGCACCCGGTGCCTATGCTGTGTCATAAATCAGAGCTGTCAAATAGATTTTACAGCACCTAGTGAAAAGAGGAGAGGCAGCCACCCAACAACCTTGAAAAGATGGAAGAAAGCGAGGAGTTGTATTATTATCAAACCTGAAGCCTGGACCTCAGGAATCTGTGAAGAAGAATAGGGCAGTTTTTCATGAGAGAACATGGATGACAGATACTTTGGGTGGTGTAACAAGGACCGGCCCTGAATGCAGCAAATAACCAGAAAACATAAGCTTCACATGGTTAGCTTTCTGTTTTTTCTTTCTTCATTTAAATATTTGAGATCATGTCTTTATCGTGACTGAAGTCAACATTTAGTTCAGAAATGGTGTGGTTGTCCAGTTCCTTCACATACTCTTAGATTGTGTCCACTTGGTTCTGAAATTTGAGACATTACTGGTGGTTCTTAGATTATTTCTCTTTAAAATTCAAACACCTTAAACAAGTAATTTTATCATTGACTCTTGTGAATCTATTGTGTGTAAACAGAAGGAAAGTGTTTCCTTTTGTCATTAAATTTAACAAGTTTCCATATGTCTACTCTTTGCTTTTTTCCCCATCAACAATTTTTTTTCACAAGTTTTTTTTTTTTTACTTGTTGACCCCACTTGAAACAGGCGACATCCATCTCTCACTGGACACAGTCATTCCTATCACTCCTACAGATTAAGTCTCATTGTTTTTTTTTCCACAACTTAAATGGTCTTATCTCCAAATATGTGAATAGCCAAGCAAATTTTTTGTTGTGGACTTTTGCTAATGTTGAGAGTGCTTTGACTTGACTTTCCCTAAATGAATTATTCCGGATCAGTTCAAAAGTGCTAATTTACAAACTTTCAATTGAACAAAGTTTGATATATATTGAAGTTCT
This sequence comes from Gambusia affinis, assembly GCF_019740435.1. Classification (NCBI taxonomy): domain Eukaryota; kingdom Metazoa; phylum Chordata; class Actinopteri; order Cyprinodontiformes; family Poeciliidae; genus Gambusia; species Gambusia affinis. The sequence continues at coordinate 24,504,371 of NC_057878.1, forward strand.
GATTATTGACAATGAAAGCTTTTTCAAGTAGTTACACGTTTATGTTATGCTCTTATTTGGAAGTGGATTGAGACTGTTCGATTTCCTCTGCTCTCTTTTTTTGCCAATAATTTTATTTCAAACAGGAAACACAGAGAAACAAAATAAAACTGACTGTGGAGAACAAAGTATTAAGATAAATCCAAACTCTAAGGGCATTGCAGAACATGTAAATTGTCTCAAAATTAAATTGGTGCTTGAGGGTTGTAGTGTTTCAAGGGCAGATATAATTTGAATTGAAGTTAGTGCTTTTGCATTAGTTTCCACAAAATACCATGTCTGTGTAGTGGTTTAGTGTTAGCAGAATCACTGAATGTAATGAATAATATTCTGACGTATTGAGATGTACATTGTAGATGTAAGTCCCATATTACCATCCAATGACAATAACGGGTTTTTGTATCCATCATTGTCCATTGTCACATTAGACTGTACTAATTGTTATGGAGAGGCTTAATTTTTGTATTCACTCACCTAAACAATGAATTTCATGGATATTAATGCTAACTCAGGGGGATTCTGAGTGTAAAACCTGAAGTCCATTTTTATTAAGAGCTCATTGGGTCAGATAACTTTCCCATCCGACGCCATAAATCCCTCTGATTGGAGGAGCCTCATTGGTTATCATCGTCTGAGTAGCTGCCTCTTAATATGCAGAGTGGAGGGAAGTACGGACATCCAGCAGCGGGGCTCAGAAGGCAAATCACTTCTGGCAGTCTAATTCACCGGTCATTAGAAGGGCCAAATTGAATAATGGACTCAGAGGTGAGTTGTGTGTGTGTGTGTGTGTGTGTGCTCATGTGTAAGTGTATCTGATGAGGCTGGGACAGCCATGTTGGGTGAAAGTGTGTGTGAGGGTTTTCTGCAGCCCCTTCACTTTGGCCCATCAGTTTCAATCTGGTTGGACGACAGGCGCTCCTTCTTGGTGCCAGGACCCCTCTCCATTAGGCCACCGCTGCCCACACGTGTACTCCATTAGGCGACATTACCTGCTCCGTGCCTGGAGACACCTCCTCAGGAAGCAGGAGGGTGGAGGATGGTGCAAAGCTCCTCGCTTCACACAAAAAACAAAAAGACCCGATCCTGTTTCTATTAAGATTCTTCCTCTCTCACACTCTTCTCTCTGTAATCACAGGCCTGCCAGAGCCTTATTGGGTAAAGTAATGGGATTGTAGGGCAGCGACAATGGCACTCACTTATCCGACTGCATACATCGGCAGTAACAATGAGCCGTGTGTCTTTAATCATACATTTTCCTAGCTTTAGTTTACGCCCTCTTTTACTGTTAGTTTCCAGTAAATTCATCTTTTTTCATTTCTGTTTGTGTTTATTGTCTTTTAAATGAACATTTCTGCCGCTTTGAGAAGACAATTACTGAAAGTCTTTAAATTATCCACTCTATGTTGCTGAAGCCTTAAATATTGAATGGCTGCTAAAAGTTAGAATGGGAGAAATTAGTTAATACCGAATCATTCCTAACAGGTTTGAGCATCTTGGTGGTTGGATCAGACCTGATAGAATAGGAATCTGAAAAGGGAATTTTATTTTGGGAATGAAGGAAAAATCGGACAGGAATGAAATGGATTGGGTAGAGGTGGCTGCCTGGTGGGCCTATCAGTCTGTGTTAGAGCCACTGAGAGGATTGTCTCACAGGTGGGCTCTCCTGCAACAGCCATTTCCCCTGGCTATTTGTCTCTGTCCAGTTTCTTTCCCTTCCCCTTGCCCACTTTTCTTCTTCTTTCATCTCCTCCTCTACCTCATCTTCGATTGCTCATCTCAGTCTCTCGTTCTTGTTCGATCTCTTCCTTCTCTTGTTACACTGATTCTCTACTTTTGCCTGTTTAAAACTTTTACCTTTTAGGCAGAGAGAGCATTGGTATTATTAATATAAACAGAGATTAAAGCACCAAACTACCACTTTTCTCACTTTATTCAGAACTAAACCAGTAAGCTCACCTTTTTAACTAATATGATTGATTTTTAATTATTGAATGATTGTTATACAGTACTACGATGAAAATGTTTTAAATCATCCCTGTTTTTTGCAAACCACTTCTAATGACCTAACATTTGCGTAGAAATTTAAAATGGTCCATCCCAGCAGTTTTTCATGTTTTCTCAAGGTCTGGAAAGTTTTCTCTGAGTTTTTGTTCCTTTTTTACTCGTTTCAAATCCTTCCCTTGAACTTGATAATGACAGGGTCTTGTTCAGTTTGAAGAAAAATTACTTAAGTAAACAAATAGAGTGTAAGCAGTATTTGAAAATCAGGTCTTTGAGAAATGATGAGAAATTCATCATTCTTTAGTTGATCATCGACTGAACCGAAAGTTTTCAGCTGTTACCTCATTGGTGCTAAAATCCTACTTAATTTTTATCAAAAGAAATTTATATTTGGTATATTTTATAGATTTAACAAATTGATGGGCACAAGCATGTCTTTATGACAGCATGCATGTGATACACGCATCAAATTAAAATAGGTTCTTTTCTCAAGTTTAGGTTTTTTCTATTATTAGGTCTGGATTTACCAGCCACCTTTTGATGTGCACATTGCTAGTACCCATTTCCTATAGAAATGCTTTGGTTCCTGATTCAACAAGGTGCCAAGCACACCTTTGTTCTTGGGTCCAAGTTGACATTAGAGCGTCAAGCAGTTGCAGCAGATTTAGGGCACTTTGTTGTGAATGTCCTGTTCCACAACATCCCAAAGGAGCTCTATTAGATTGAGATCAAGAAACCGAGTTTGAGATGGCTTGAACTTTTGACATGACGCATTAACCTGCTGGAAGCAGCTTTAGGAAGATGGCTACACTGCGATCATAAAGAGTTGGTCAGCAAAGATTCTCAGATAGACTGGTCAGTTGGTAGGAAAAGGCCAGAAATCTGTCATAAAACACTGGCACTGGCCAGTTACCAGTCTCAAAGTACTGCGCAAAACTTAAAAAGTTACGATTTCAGACCCATTAAAGTTTTACTGGGCATAAAAACCAAGAATAAACCATTAACAGATATGTACATAATTTGGTTATTCAACAAGCTATAAAATCTTTCCCTAAAATAGTTTTATACCGAAAAGCAACACTTTCCTCATTCTGCTGGCATTCATTTTACTATGTGTCAGGCTCTGCACTGTGTTCAGCCACTCAGCTGGAAACGGACCATATAAAGCCTTTAGAGCAGATGTTTACCACTGGTTTCCTTGGAGGTAGATGTTTTTGGTAACTACCTCATGTATATCAACCCCTCTTCCAGTGTTGGCCCGTTGTAATAACATCTGTGTCAAGAGCAAATATGTACGACCTCATGTTGTGTTTAGTCTGATAAAATAAGTGTGAAATTGAGCTTTAAGAGTTTGGACCTAAACCAGTCAAAGAAAAGGACTGCTGTAATGTTTTTTTTTTTTTTATTTAATTGGATTAATATGTTGAGAAGTTTCATCCAGTATCTGTCAAACTAAATTCCAGGAACTTTAAAAATGAGACAAAGAGGCTAAAGATTTTATGTGTATGTGTGGGGTTTAGTACAATGCTAATCAATGTATTTACTTTTCCATCTAAATAATATTTGACCATTATCAGGAGCATAACTGCATCCTTTTTGTCTTGATGGACAATGGAAGCTGCAGCAACTATTTAGCTACAGTTTCCTCTTTGGTCCAGCAGTCGAGCTAAATGCCCTACCACAGCCCTGCAGATGCTAGAGGGGATCATAGCTACTCACTCTGGTGATTTATGACCCCACCCGGAGCCAGTTTAAGAAGCCTGTGTGCCTGTATGTGTGTGTTTTTGTTAAATTGTTGAAGGAACATATAAGCAAGCAAGACAGAGAGAGGCTAAGAATGTGTGAAGTAGGATAAGTAATGGGTTGATGGCACAAAGAAATGTTGGGTCTAAAAACAGTAATGTATGAGAAGATGGTATTTTAATGTATGACAGTAAAATTTGAGGTTATTTGGTGTTCTAGTTAAACAGCAGATAGACTGTAGTAAATTACAATTTTATGTGTTTAGATACATTAGAAAGGTTTATTTTTCAGTTACATTTCAGACTACAATGAACTTCTGCCTATTCGTGGTTCAGTATCTGTGGAGCTTTCTGTGGGACGTAATTTGCAGATAATAAGCCTGTTTTTCTTAGACCAAACCTAAAATATTTCAATGAAAGTGCAGTTTGGGGAATTATAATGCCTAATTATTTTGACACACGATTGGATGTCTGTAGAAAAGCAGCGAATTCATAAGTGCCATTCATTCTCCTTGGCGGTGATTGACTGAACCCCCAAGAGCAATGATAAGAAAGACCGTAGCTTAACTTTTGTTAGCTTTTGCAGTAAATCCAAAACTGCTTTTACTCTCTGCATTAATAACTATGCTTTTGTAGGAAATTGTGTGCTTTTTTAGAGAGGTGTTCATGGACAGTTGTGGCCCCAAACCTCTACGAATACCAGGGATCCACTGCAACTAAAAAAATGCATCTAGCTACTAATTTTTCTCTTTAATCTGAACAGTTTTAAAACAGAAACCTTTTGGAACTATTCACTAATGTATCCAAGATTCTAAATTCCTGTGTTATTTCCAAAATGCTCATAATACAGTACCATGGTATTGGAAATTAGAAGATAGTGCATTGCTGTAAAGCAAAACCTATTCTGCTATTCCTGCTGTGAAGGAGGATGCCTATAAGTTTGACATTTGAAACCATCTTGCTCTGAAGGTAACATCCAGACTTCCTTATCTCTGCACAGGGTATAGCCAATCAGCACCAAGGAAATAAACATTGCTCCTGGGTTGACTGCATTGTAAATGCCAGCCACGGGTGTGTCAACTAACATTGAGCCTAAGTGTTAGGTTCAAAAGCTGTATTTATTTTTGAAGAAAAATATTTTAGATATGCTTTTGAGAAAAAAATCTGTGAATCTCCCCAGAAACATCCGCAAAGAGGTTAACCACAAATACTGAACTGTACTGATACTGTGCACATCATTCTGTTGGCATGTTTTCTTTTCACGTTACTCTGTTCTGGAGGTTATTGAGTGTTCTGAACAGAGCCTTGTCCTGATCCCAGTGGACTGTCTTTGCTGAAACTTGAAGTTGATTGTATTTGAACATTACTGCCAAAACAGATATGAAAAATGTTCAAAAAGAAGGTTGCTCATACCTTGTTAGATCATTCCCTGGGAAAAATCAAGGCTGCCAAACCAGTAGGGTCCAAGTCCAACAGTAAAACAATGTTTAATCATTAATATTTGATATTTATTTTCCAAAACATACTTCAAACTTGTTTTTACGTTGCCGTGGTGGAAATGTGTGAGCAGGTTTAGAAGGAAAATCAATCAAACACAGAACTTAAAATACAGCTGTATGGTCGGCTGTGCTGCAAAGCTCAAAAAAATGTGTTTGTTCTTTATATCCAGGGACACTATTATCTCTTTCCTGGCCTTTATTACCTGGCCTCTCAATCTTCCCCTGCCTTTATTTTTTTCTGTGAACCTTGACTCCGCCAGCCTCCTGAAATGCAGTCCTCCGTAAAATCCATCAAATAAAAAATTCATATTGATACTCTGGCTCTGTTTTTTTGCCACCTTTCTTTACTTCCACCATCAGCACTCCCTGATGATGAATGACTGACTGTCACATATAAAAAGGCTGGAACACAGTAAAAGGTTCATTCTCTGCTTTTTCTATACCTCTCTGCTCCTGCTGCTCTATTTCTTTAGATTTGATCAATTTTTCATAAGAAGGTTGTTTTTTTCAAAACAATAAGAAGGTATTACAGTTTTAATACTTTTTAAACCTATACATATCCAAAATATTTAGCTGAACATCAACATTACTGAATTTGGGCTTTCGGTTATTTTTATAGAAATTTAATATAAAGCTTTTTTTAATTCTCACTTCCCTTCAAACTGGAAAGTTTTACAGTTACAGGGGAAGAGGCAATTAATACACTAATAATAATTAAATTTAAAAAAATTATTGGTATCAAAATTAGGAGAATAATTTATAACTTGTAAAGCAAAAACAAGATAAACTGGTTAGAAATCCGAATGAATCAACTGCAACCAAAAGGGCATTTAAAGAAGTGGTAAAGTTTTGCAACCTCATGCAACCAGTTTATTTCACCTTTTTATTCACCGTACCCTGCAAGGTTTGACTAGGCCACTCTAGAACATTCAATTTGTTCTTTTCAAACAGGCCAGTTAGAAAAACTATTATCCTTTAATGAATGAAGTGATCATCTAAAAACTGCATTTTGTATTTATTTATTTGTCTGATGAATATGTTAAGGGGAAAATACTTTTTCATTGCAATCTATAATAATTTATGCACATGAATATATTATAATATTTACTATAAATATTATTTAGTCATTTTGCTTTAAGAAACTTGCCAGGTATTCTGCTCAAGTTGAAGGCCAGATGCAGATAGTCTCTTTATTCTGCTTGAAGAAATCATTCAAAACTAAATGAACTAAAATTTGAACCACACTTTTGCTGCAAGAATGTTTCTCATCATTGGGTTGCTAAAAGTCAAGTGTCAGATTCTTTGAATCTTGTTCAACATTTTCAAAACAATGACTTTGAAAAGTGTTTTGTAATATTGTAGATAACATTTATCCTTTAATTTTTATCCAAATCCCATTCATCTATGCAGCCTTTGGTTTTTCTTCCCTACTTTGGAAATTTTATCTACAGCAAAGGTTAGCTGTATTCAACAAACCTTATACAAAATAAATTCCGACACAAATGGGACAAAACATTTTCAACCAGTAATGAACTATAAAAATTAAAAGCCAAGTTTTTTACTGCAACCTTCATTAAAGTTGAGATTGTTTTTGTAATTCATTCACCGTCTAGGTGTAATTGAAGGCTGTAACTCATCAGTACGGTACTTTATCATTATAGCCATTGAATGGATTTTATTACTGAAGCAAAATATCTCTTATTTTAATGATATCCGATGATTTATGAAAGACTAAAGTATTACAATGTGTTTAATGCAAGATTATGAATATAAAGCTTCCAAGAAACTTCAAGTTTTATGGTTCTGTCTTCATTTAAATACAATTTTTGAAGGAATTAAATGGATATTTTACACCAACAGTGCATTAGTTCATGTTCTACTTAGGAACGTTTAGATGCTTTATGCTGTACTGTGAAACAATTTTCTTAAATCTTATAGTTTTTATGTAAGGATATATAGTTATAGTATCTAAATAAATACTTACTAACAGGAGATTGCTCAGGTTATTTTGGCTTTATTAAGGGTCATGATTTCTTTACGTTAATTAGTCAAGTGGTCAAGTGATACATCTTATTTAACATTACATGTATTCATTAGTGTGATTTAAGCATTTTAATTGTTGGAACACAGCCACTCAGTAACAGTGAAATGTAACAGCCTTTCTGCCACCAACAGTCATTAATTATTCATCGTAACAACCGAGGCACCGTTGCTCTGTGTGTGTCTGTCAGAGATTAAAAGGGAGTCACAGCACAACTATGAACCGTATTTTAGTGAAATGAATAAAAGACGACATGGTGAGATGGGTGTTTATATCTACATTATTGATGAACCAAAACCAAACATGACAACACACATGGAAATTTGGAAATTTCCATGTGTGTTTCCATCCTCAAAATGAAAAAATATTATATTCCAAGCCACATTCATTGCATTCAGTCATGTGAAAAACATGACATCACCAAAAAGTATTCAGTTCTTCTAAAAATCTCCACATATCGATATCAAATCTTGGATATGATTGTTAGTGGGAAGAATTTTTCTTCATGCGGGTCGCTTGGGGTCATAAACCATTCACAAAGAATTGGATTTTTGTAAAATAAAATTGGAATTGAGCATCAAGACCTGGTGTATATATGTAGCAACTGTTCCCTCCTTTCACTTCACCTTGAAAGTTATACATGTACAGTCTGTTCTTACTGTAAAGGCCTGCATTTTTCTATTCACAGTAACAAGAACCTGCTAGATATCCTTTGATTTTTGAACATGTAAGGTATGTTAGCAGTTGTCTTTAATTACTTCCATTTGTAGTCTGTTTTCTGTGGAATGACTAGTTCATGTGTTCAAATCTATTATAAATCAGTCTCATTGGGTATCCTCCAAATTAAAATATCAGGTAACCTTTAGAAGAAAGACTGCAGACACAAAGAAGAGGAGTCTTAAAAAGAGCTGTTCTCTCAGCAAAGCACATCCTATCCTATGTACTTTTAGAGCCATCTCTTACCATCTGTGCTGAAAGGTCAGACAAATAAGTTAAATGCAAAGACAGGAAAAAAGCAGGGCAGTGAACATCCTACAAAATGCCGTTATGACACAAAACATCAGAAATAAAATGGATGTGTTGGTAAATGGGAGGAAGGATTTTGATCACACAGGGTTCTTTCCAAATATTACATCTGGCTAGATTAGACCAGAAATGTTTTCCCATCAAACAACCACTTAGCTTCAGATGTGGGCATTTCCTTTGTTTAAGAAGTAGATGATACATTTTTAGACTTCAGGCAAAAGTATTGACTCCCACCTCTTAGTATTTCTTTGCTTTGTCTCCATGCAATCATATTTCTTAGTAAGCTTTATGCGGATTTGCATTGTATACCCAAAGTAGTTCACCATTTTTACCTTTTTACCCTGAAACTTGCAACCGGAGACACATTCGAACGGGTTAGATCAAATTAATTTGCTAGAATGTCCCAGTCAAAGTCTTGACCTACATCTAATGGGGTAAAGAATGGGCAAACACTTCAAACTCTAGAAACCTGATTGTGACCCTAATAGAGGTTCTGCTGTAGTTTCACTGAGTATCGACCCAGAGATGGTCAATACAAATTCCTGCCAGTTTTCAGATTTTTATTCGGAAACCATTTTTACTCCATCGTATCCTTGACTGACTCATCATTATCCTCTTTACTCAATGGATTATTGTACCAAGTACAGTGATCCTCAAGACATTTTCTTTTTCTTCATTTTAATTGTGATTGAGTTGATTTCCTTGGCGTTGACTCAGCAAGTACCTGTTTTACATTCATTTCTGATTTATATAAGTACAGTTATTCGCCATTACACCTTTTTAATTTCAATATAATTCAAATTATAATTTTCTCAGAAGCCTTCCAGTACTTGCCTTCGTAGAGAGGTTGTGTGCTACAGTACAAACTGCTTGGCCTGCCAAGGGCAAACCTTTCCATCTCCCTCCCTCCTAAAGGAGATAATGATTCTCTTTTTCTTGGAATAGGATTGCATTTTCTCTCTCACCTTTACCTTTACATCCACCCAGCCCACCTGCACCCTCCCCCCAGCCGCCCACTGCTGGCACTCCCTCCGCAGCAACTATGCTCTATCGCTCCGTCGCAACGCAAGGCGAGGGATGAGAGACAAATCAAAAACGCCTTATTTCCCCCTCAGCCCCTCTCACCATGCCAGATTGAATTTGAGGCTTTTCATCTTCTTTCTCATCTTTCTCCTTCCCTGCCTCCCTTGGCGTCCACTCAGAATTACCTGGAACCACAACAGCTTGATGACGTTATATCGCTTATTTATGCAGAGGGAGACAGTCGGCAGGTCTGTCCTTTGATTCTTTCGACTCACTTAAAATCGTCCGCTTCTGTCATTTAGGTCCAGAAATGGTCAGTTTCAACATCTGTCCAGGATCCTGTCTCAGTTTACCATTTCTTTTAGAAATCCACATGCATTCAAATGTCTGGATTAGTTTTGTTAGCTTCATCCACAATGATAAAAACCATGAGTAAACATGTCTTTTTAAACTCTTTTAAAGTCTTTCCTGCATTTCTATGACATTTCTTTTGACTTCTTGTCAAATACTGGATGCAAAAACCATGAGTTAAGTTTGTTGCATAGAAAAATGCTTAAATATGCAACATATAATTGAGATTCGACCACCAAATAAGCCTCTGGGCACTGAGTGTTTTTTTTTTTTTTTTTTTTTTTTATGGTAACAACTGATACAAAATTGATTCAACTACAACTCTTACATCTCTCCAATAATCAAGCTAATCTCACTTTACACTATATTGCCCCACAGTAGCCTGCTATTGGAAACACTGGGTGTGTAGAGCGCCCCCTAACATTGTTTTAGCCAACTGCAGTCTTTAAGGGTTGGTGTCCTACTGGAGATCAGCACCTGCAAGGATGAGTGTGTATAAATAATTGATGAATAGATCCAGAATATTGGGCCTTAAGACGGACATTTTTCACCACTGGTTTAATACCAAACTGATATAAATATCAGGGCAACATGAAATCTGTAGAGCTCATATACTGAGCAGTTGCACTGTATGACCTTTTCTGCCTATTCATTTTATTGCATATGCATTTTATTGAACGAAATAAGTATTTGAATAGAGCTTTTCTCTATAAGTACGGGAGTCAAACATTTTCTGTACTTCTTGACCAGGTTTGCAGCAAACCTTTAAGATGGGTTTATCTTACTTCATAGACCAGGTCCTATCTGTAATCTCAATCTGAGAAAATGCAGTTTTCTGACACAATATTTGCCTTCTCACAAAGCTGTTTACTAATGATCCTTTTGCCAATTCCAGCCATGTGCAGGTCTACAGTTTTTTTCCTTTGGACTGGCTATCGCTGGAGATGTTATTTCACACAATATAGAGCAAATAAATTATTTAAAAATCATTCAATTTGATTTTCCGGATTTATCTGCATTATTTTTTTAAACACATCCTTGGTTTTTTGATAACCACTTCATGCACCGTTGTTTGGACATTCCTGCAAGTTTATGAAACAAAGCTTAACTTTTCAAGGCTCAGGTATACCTGTCTAGAGAGAATGTGGAACGCGGAGTAAAGTCGAGAACACTCCTTTCAACTTGGAGTGCAAAAGATTTACTACAGTTCTTATTACTAACATTGAATGTTCCTGCACATAAAATCTACATTTATTTAATAATTGGAACCAGCAGAAGCCATGAAAGAACTGAATTCCTAATATGACTCTACAGAACTTGTTTCATTGATGTTTTTGAAGTGTGTGTAACATTTTGTAATAAGTATTTAATGTTTGTTCATATCCAACTATCTATATGCTGATACAAACAAATATACATTCAGACATATTCCCTTTAAAAAAATAATTGTACATTTTGTCCATTCAAAAATGTAGGTTACTGGTAAAAATAAAATAAAGTCTTAAATTCTCCTTTCCCAAATTGTAGTCATTTAATCCTCAATTGAAATTTCAAGGCACCAATCCTACACAGTTCTTTGTGAGACTTAAGCCTCTGATTGCAGCTGATTTCAGAATCAGTTTTAGACTTTTATAACCAAGACGGTCGAATGTGAAAATCAAAACTGACAGACACATTTGCATTGGCTGCTGATTAGACTGCACAGCCCACACTGGGCAGCAGGAGTAATGAGAATGAAAGTGCATGCTAAAATCAGTCATGTTTTACATTTAGTTTTGTGTTCATATAAGAGCTCTAATTTGTTTACTCATTATATACCAGCACCAATAATTAAAAGTCTGGAAATAGAAAATTGCACTGCATCGTGTGCGGTGGAAAGCGAGCGTAGGTTTGGTTCTGGGTCGCTGAATGAGCGCGCCGAAGCACAGCGCACCTGCCTGCTGCTACCAGAGAAAAATGACTCCCATCTCCCACCCTTCCTCCCTTCACCCCACCTTTTCATTTTCAATTATGGGTTGGAATATGAATCGTTAATAGGGTGATAATTGTGCTAGCATATTTGCTGTCACCCACCATTAGCTCAGATTAATTAGCCCATTTACTTTAGTTTAAGAAAGTGTCTGGCTGAGGAATGGGAGCAATGATGGAAGGCGAATAAGAGAGAGAATGGATTCACCACAATCTGTTCCATATCACTTGTGCCATCTTTTTTCTGCCTTCACTTGCTCTCTTTATGATGTTCATTTCGGTTTCTTCTCCCTGCAACTTTTCTTTTTCTGATATACCTGAGATTGTGCTCATCTTCCCCGGTCTTACCAACATATTTTTTTTGTTCTCTGATGTTTTTATGATACTTTTGGTGTGAATCCAATCCGACTTGGGCAGTTATTTTTGGTAACATGAGCCAGTGATATCACTTATCACTGACTTTAATTTTTGAAATGTATATTCTTAGTAGACATAACCAAAATTATATTAACTTGAATATTTATAAGTGAATCAGTGTGTCTGCAAGTACATCGGATAAACCGATGAAGGAAGGTACTAAGGTACAGATGAACAAAGGATGGAAAGTATAAACAAACAAGACAGATAAAGGAAGAAGCAAATGAATGAACAGATGAAAATATGGATGAAAGGATTGACGGAGGAAGTAATGAAGGAATAAACTGTCAAAGGTTTAATGGATGAACAAAAAAAGTATAAAACATCTTTCATACATAGTGCTTTACATCACTGCTTGCAACATTTACTTCTTTGTTGTTTTGATTCGATTTTATGTTGTCCAAACATGTAATGAGACAAATCTGCCCAGGTTGTTGTCTAATGGAATAATACTTGAAGCTTTCGCTTTTGTTTTATGTAGACTCTTGAGAAGGTATCTAGTTGTACATTTAGAACCAACTTTTCACAAATCCCTGCCAATTATTTTTCTGGAGTTTTAAAAAAGTGATACAGTCCAAAGGTTTGCTGGTCATTGTCAGTTGGAGCGAATATTTCCAATTACAGGAAATCATTTGATTCGATGTTGGTTTGAAAGTGTTGCCTAATGGATCTCTAATCGCTCCCTCCACCTTGGGCTAAGTCACATGTGTGCAGCAGTGGAGTGACTTGGCCATGTCAGGAGCTGCATATCTCTCTGCAGGCAGTGGGAAATGAGGTCTAATCGCTGGGATATTAAAGTCACAATAGACTGCTCCTGCTATTAAGGCCTGTCAGCCCTGGGCCCCTCTCTCACCTTGATATCTCTCCGTCTCTGAATATTTATATGCTTACATCAGGAGCTCCTTTCACAGTGCAGTGTGTGCATGTTTCTTTGTGTGTGTATGGGTGTGTGTGGGTGTGTGTGTGCTGCTATGTCAAGCGAGAAAATTCATCATTGCTGTAGCCACTCAAGCTCTCTGAATATGTTTATGTGGTTGTGTGTTGCTCCGTCTGTGCTTACACGGTCTGCCTTCCTGTCCTCCGATCCTCAGGTGCAGTGGGGGCGAGGCTGCTCACGGGTCAAAACAAACCTGACGCCATGGATGTGGATGAGGAAGAAAACATGAGTGAGTCCATCTTGATTTTTCTCATTTGTTCATCCATCTTTTTTTTACCTTTACTTTCCTTCCTTCCTTTCTGTCTGCCTGCTTGTTTATCCTTCTCTTTTATGTGTTGCGTAATCAGTGTGATCTTTTGTTGTCTACATAGTACTTTTTAAAAAAATAAATTTGTAAGGATTTTTCTAATGACCAAAATAATTGAAGAATAAAGTTTTAAAATATATTTTGGAAGATGAAAAAAAATGTGTGTTGGGAAATACTTGCTTTTTTAGATCTGAGTGAGAATATAGTCTTTGTAGCAATAAAGTATGTTTAAAGCTGAGGTTTTATGAGATATAATGATCTATTTTTTGCCAGGTTCTAAAAGTATTTAAATCTGTCCTCCAGTGTACAATAACCATCTCCATGGTAACTTGAAGTAATTGAATGCTGTGTGATTCTTCACAACTACATCTGTTTTGTTTTATTTAATGCATAACTCTAACATCAGCAATTTCTAGATTATTATTGTTATTATAGATCGACTAAATCAACTCATTAACTTCTAGGTGCCCCGGTTTTGAGGCTGGAAACAAGACCAAATAATCAACCCTCTACCATACTTGACAATAATCACCCTTTCACTTTATTGCACAGGTGTCAAACTCCAGTCCTCAAGGGCCACTGTCCTGCAGTTTTTAGATGTGCCACAGGTACAAAACACTGGAATGAAACAGCTTAATTACCTCCTCCTTGTGTAGATCAGTTCTCCAGAGCCTTAATGACTTAATTATTCTATTCAGGTGTGGTGCAGCAGAGGCTCATCTAAAAGTTGCAGGACAGCGGCCCTTGAGGACTGGAGTTTGACACCCCTGCTTTATTGCATACATGCATCAAGTTCCAATGGCATAATAAAATATGCAACCACAGCTAAATACTGCTTCAGTCTCAGTTAAATGCACCATGTAAAGTATTTAGCATTGTAGAATGTATACAGCCTCTGAAATCTTCCAATAAATGTCCAACAAAAACATTTTTTAATGTGCAACACTGTGCAAAAGCTTTGTCAGCACTGTGAAAGATTAACTTCCCTCAGATGTCTGAAACCGAGGGAAATTTCAAACATCTGAGTTCCTCATTGTGGATTCAAATTCAAGATGGTAGTTGATCCTCATATATGAAAATAAAAAAATGGTTACATCACTGGAAAAATAACTGACCTGTTGCAAAGCCCTACCACTTTTTAACTCCAGTCCAATAGGAATTAAAAGAATTGATCTTTCACACACACCTTATAGCTTTAACTAATTTTAGAACCTGGTAAGAAAAAAATTCCAAGTACTAAAAGGCCATGAATTGAAAGATGGATATACTTTTTTTCAAAATGACAGTTTATTTTAAGCCCTGTCTTAAAAGATACACTCAGACTGATGCATCCACACATAAATATGCCACATCAACTTTAACCAACTCTTAGAGGTGAACTAATCTCCAAATCTTTGATACCTCAGATACTCCTCTATCTTTTATTGAACTTTAGACATTTTTGTTTGCAATGCTCACAACAAACACGTTTAAAGTCAGCTATAGTCACAACAATACCCTAACTCATGATAAGACGAAATGTCTTATCATGAGAAAGTAATGTCATACTTTCTGTCTTCACTTTGTAGAATGGTATGTTGTGTTGTGAAATAAGCAGCTACAAAATTGTCTTTGTTGCCTTTCAAAGGCTCTGAAGCCTGGTTCTTACATTTTTACTGCCATATATACATAAAAGATGTATCTGAAGATAAAACACAGCCCTCGCTCACACAATCCTGTTTCTTTAATACCAAAGGGACATCAGAGGAAGAAAATAAAGAAAGTTTTAGCTTTCATGTGACAACCTGCGGAGCTCTTGAAGCTCTTTTATCTAGTGAAATGAACCAAAACAAAACCCCAACAAGAAGTTACACCTAAAATTAAGTCATGTCTGTTTCGCTCAGTTAATTTGGAAGGGTTATTTTAAATATTTTTCTCCATTATAATTAATATTGTCTACAAATGCTGATTACACAAATTCTAGCATGACAGTGACAACTGCATGCATGTGCCATAATTTAATGCATGGCTCTTGTTTTATGCGTTTTTTACCCCCTTTATGTCTGATCCAGTTTGTGATTTTTCACCACTATTGGCTATTAAGATTCTCATTGTTACAATAAGCAACATTATTAAATGTTTTATTTGTGGGTAAGAGGTATGTAACTGAATATTTTTGTGTATAATAATAACAGAAAAAGAAGTTCCAGATTGTTCTGTGTGTCATTTCTTCACTGTATTTGTGCAGCATGCAAGAGGTTTCTTCAATCAATCAATCAAACTTTATTTGTATAGCACATTTCAGCAGCAAGGCATTTCAAAGTGCTTTACATCAAATCAAACACAATGCAACATAGAATCAACAATAAAAACACAACATAGTCAGATTCCGTCAATAAATTTGCAATTGATTACGTTTCGAATACAACTCTAAACAAGTGGGTTTTTAGTTGAGATTTAAAGGAAGTCAGTGTTTCAGCTGTTTTACAGTTTTCTGGAAGTTTGTTCCAGATTTTTGGTGCATAGATGCTAAATGCTGCTTCTCCTCGTTTGGTTCTGGTTCTGGGGATGCAGAGCAGAACCAGAACCAGAAGACCTGAGAGGTCTGGGAGGTTGATACAACAGCAGCAAATCTTTAATGTATTGTGGTGCTAAACCATTCAGTGATTTATAAACTAACAACAGTATTTTAAAGTCTATTCTTTGAGCTACAGGGAGCCAGTGGAGAGACTTTAAAACTGGTGTTATGTGCTCTATCTTCCTGGTTTTAGTGAGAACACGAGCAGCAGCATTCTGGATCAGCTGCAGTTGTTTGATTGATTTGTTGGACAGACCTGTGAAGACGCCATTACAATAATCAATACGACTGAAGATAAACGCATGGATGAGTTTCTCTAGATCTGGCTGAGACATTAGTCCTTTAATCCTGGAAATGTTCTTCAGGTGATAGAAGGCCGTCTTTGTGACTGTCTTTACGTGGCTTTGAATGTTCGGGTCAGAGTCCATCACTACTCCCAGGTTTCTGGCCTGATCACTGGTTTTTAGTTGTAATAACTGAAGCTGTGCACTGACTCTAGATCGTTCCTCTTTAGGTCCAAAAATAATAACTTCAGTTTTGTTTTTGTTCAGCTGGAGGAAGTTTTGGCACATCCACACATTTATCTGTTCTAAGCATCTGTTCAGTGATTGGATCTTAATGTATGTTTATTGGTTTTATTGACTATCAACACCTCATAGATACAGATATTAAAGAGATGTACAATAATTAGCTAAACCTCAGATTTAACACAGTAGTACATGATTAAATACTCTGTATTTCAAGAGTCCAGGTCCCAGCATCATTCTGATTGGTGCGGTATTGTCTGGATATTTTTTGGTTTTCATGGGGTTTTTCCACCAAAACCGTTCCAGAGCTAAACCAGCACTGGCTCTTAACTGGTCCTATAGACACTATAACAGGGAATTGTTTTGGTTTCAACAAATTTGTACAGACAACCAATTTTGGTATTTGTGCCTCTGTCTCTCCAAATACCTGTTATACTAACACATACCTGATTCATGTTTGTATGACACATGTCTGAATCAGACATGACTCATTAATTTTATTTACCATCACCACACCACAGATTTATTTTCTGTAGAATTGAAGAAATGCTATTAGCTACCAACTTTTGTGTAGAAAGTTAACTCAGACAAACCAACAAACTTGTGAAATTACCAATGATTTATTGAATCAAATAACCAGATCATGCTAATTTATTTTAACTAATCTTATGTTTAAATTGGTACAACAAGTCTCTCTGGTGACTATGAAATGATGCTTAGGTGGTGCAAAATGACTGCTGCAACATAGGTCCTCTAAAAGTAGGAAACTACAAAAGTCTAATGAAGGGTGAAATGACCAGCACCTTGTAACTCTTCCCCTGATGGAAATACAGTAAAAGAAAGCACATGCTGTGCTGGTCAAGGTGCTAAAGTCAGTGTTTTCCAGAAAGAATTAATGTTATGCTAGATCTAGTTCAGGTTTAGCTTTCAAACTGTTTTGGTGGCAAAAAACCTTCTCTTTGCGCATTTGTTTTCAAGTTCTTTTGCAATGCACCAATACCAATGCTGTAAATGCATGACTACATAAAAAGTGCATGTTTTCAGGTCATAAACTGAATGAGTTGCAGTTTGTGATCTTAGAATCAATTTTGTGTTGTTTTTTTCCTGACTCAGGACATGTCAGTGGCAGTGTGCAGTTGGTAATGGCATGTCAAGGCATTTTGTCAACACTCTGCTCTCTGACAGCTCCAAGGGGGGGATCTCAGAGGCGCAGGGTCTTATGAATGGCACATCATTAGGAAACTTTTTTTTTGTTTGTTTTGTTTCTTCAGACTTACCTCATTTTAAATACGGGAGTCTTTGTTTTCAAAAATAAAATCATGTAAATGGTGTAAACTGAATTTTAACCTCCACCGTGTCACCAGTTGAGACTTTAGGATCCTGCAGTAGGTGGAGTCTTCTCCTTCTGCCTCTTTGATGTACTCTCCTGTTTGCCTGGTCCTCAGCTTCCTCCCCCTGCACTACTTTCCCTGCACTCCCTCAACCCAACCTACAATCCCACTCATGCACACTGCGGCCTCTCTTTCTCTTGAGTACCGCAAGGAGTAACCTATCAAGCCTTTGCTGAAGGATGTTATAAATGAAAATTTTTCCCAACATTCCATCCACTTTGCTAACTAGAATCAGTGATATGTGTTCCCCTTAGTTCAGTATATAATTGGTTTTGTTTTTTCTTCAGAAATGTTAGCGATTTAAGATAAACTGGGTGTAAAGAAACCATTTTGGTCTGGTTTTTGTGTGTGTGTTGTTTGTTTGCATGGTATTCTCAAGGCCCTGTCACTGAGCAATGTCAAGTGTCTTCAATGTCTTCAGCATATTTTTATTTTATCCTAATTTTAGTAATTTTGAACATGAAGATTAGTTAGTTTGATTTTAAATGTAAAGATAGCAAGGTAAAATGTTTGCAGAGGTACTCGATAGAGCATTGTCATTCTGAAGAAACAGATGTTTTTGTATTTGTCTTCTTTGTGAAATAGGTTTAGAAATTCAAACCTAACTATATCTTATTTTGTTGTTATAAAGGAACACAAATCATTGGTTCAGTTCCAAAGAGTGATAAAGGAATCTATAAATTTTGCATTTACAAGATCCTGCAACGAAGGCGTTGTAAGTTACTCTTTCTGGGCACCGCAGGTTCAAGCAGCACAGACGTTAAGGAAAACCGAAACCTGGACAACGTGTCCTGCAAAGACGGGATGGGAGTCGGTGATCAGCTCCCCAATGGAAGCGGCCATGGCAGTCGAAAGCGCCCCTTAGAGGAGGGCAACAATGGCCACGCACATTCCAAGTTCCGAGCCAAGAAGCGCAAGAAAACACCTGGACCAGTGCTGCCCAAGAATGCTCTGATGCAGCTGAATGAGATCAAACCAGGTCTCCAGTACAAACTGCTGTCTCAGACTGGGCCGGTCCATGCACCAGTGTTTGTCATGACTGTGGAGGTCAATGGGCAAATGTTTGAGGGCATGGGTCCAACCAAGAAGAAAGCTAAACTGAACGCAGCTGAGAAAGCGCTGCGTTCCTTTGTTCAATTTCCCAATGCATCAGAGGCTCACCTGGCCATGGGCCGTACACTTACAGTGAATACAGACTTTACATCAGATCAAGCGGACTTCCCTGACATGCTCTTCAATGGCTTTGAGACACCAGCTCCTCCTGAAGAATCCTTCTATCTAGGTTCCAACGGTACAAACTCACTAGGGGAGTATCCGTTACCCACACCACCTGGCAGCAACCTTGTCCAGGCTCCGTTGCCCTCTCCAGCTGCATTCAGCTCACCCTCCACTGGCAAAAACCCGGTCATGATCCTCAATGAGCTCAGGCCAGGCCTCAAATATGACTTTGTCTCAGAGAGTGGTGAGAGTCACGCCAAGAATTTCGTGATGTCAGTAACTGTGGACTCAGAGACGTTTGAAGGCTCAGGGCGCAACAAAAAGCTGGCTAAAGCCCGGGCAGCACAGGCCGCCCTCTCTGCTCTCTTCAACATGCAGCTAGACCAGACACCGTCCAGGCAACCCATACCAAGAGAGGGGTTGCAACTTCACCTTCCCCAGGTAAGACATTTTATTCATTTTAGATTTCTCTAGTGTCAAAGAAATACAAAGAAACTAGATTGTAATAAGTTTAATCTTGAATATTTATCAGAAATACAATCCAACCTTAATAGGGGATGTTGGATTGTATGTGGTGCTTCTGGTACCACGTACACCTTTCAGGTATTAGTTGAAGCACAACTGAGCAATGGTGCTTCTTATTCAACAAATGCTTACTCAAGTATCGTTTTTAGTTTAATTCAAATCAAAAATACTTCATTAGGTTTAAAGGGAAACTAGATAGATGTTGAGTAGCAAAATATTTTTTTCTTCCAAATCTTGAACCATGTTTTTAATATGATGCTGCGCAGTGAAGGTGATATTTCCTTCATTGTTATACATCACATTACTGTCCTGCAATTGATAAGCCACAAATGGCTGCAATATCATAAAGTTTAGTAGTTTGTAGATAAAATCGTATAATCTTATAAGGTATTCCCTATAATTTGATGGGCAGTGTGTGCTTTAAGAAGGTTTTATAGTGAAAGAACAGCAGAAGTGAGTATATAATAGCTTCTATACCAAAGGAAATATGTTATAAGTTGTGGTGTCAATAATGTATATCAAAAGAGAAAGGAAGCAATATTAGCCTCTAACTTCAAGAAATTTGGCCCTCTGCAATGATCTTAAGCAGAAGTGAGATGTGTCGTTAAATAAAACACTGTTGAAAGAGTAGTATCTTAAGTAGAACACAATCATCCTAATATTATAGACTGACTAAAAGAATTATTTTAATAATAGAATAAAAATGGAAACAGGTGAATTTTGAAGAAAATAAATATTTCTAGGTCTTTGCTTGTCTTTACCTCATAAAAATATGCCTCTGTGTAGTTATAGTTGAGTCTGTTTGGTGATTTCTTTTGAAATTTCTAAAACCCAAATACAACCCAACATGTGATACACAATACAAGACCCATGGGTCTCATAAGAAAACAACACCCAATGTAATTTTCTTTTTTCAATATCTCGCACCGACTCTTATTGCACCTCACGCTAGTTCTATAATTTTATTCACTTCAGCCAACATTACGGCTCTCTGGGCTCCAAACCTGGGCAAAAATGCGACTGAACGTTCACTCTCTTGAACTATGATAAAGCTGAGAATATTAAATCTGTCTTGAGGTAGCTTGATGATGGAAACTGCAACGTCTAAATGTTAAAGTCACTCAGTGTTCATGTGTTCAGCCGATAGTAAGGGAACAGCTTAGTGCCGGTCTGCAGCACAAATGTGCAAAGTTATATAACAACGAGGGGTGTCAAAGACGGGCACAGCTGACATTGATATTAACAGAAATGAGTACATAAGCTTATAAGATATCATCAGTTATTTTCTGACTGTACATTTGTCTACCTAGTGATGTACAGATGATCTTAGATGTATAGTCATGGAAAAAACTAATGGCACCCATAGTGCTTCCATGGCACTTAAGGGAAAATAAAAGTCGCCAGCTGCTAATCACAATCCTTTGGTTGATTGATAGTCAGCATTGTGACCATCTTTATAATAGCAAAAGTCTTAACACAATGCCAACTTATACATTAGCAATGACCTTGGAGAAGCAATTGAAGCTGCCAATCAGTCTGGTACTGCTTGTAAGGTGTCAGAGTGACTAAAGTCCACCATTCTGCAGGGAGAACGATTATTCACAAATGGAAAACATTTCAGAAAGCTTGTGTTCCCAGCACTGAATGTAACAGCAAATTCACCTCAGAGTCAGACAATGCAGCTCCTCGTTAAAATGGAAAAAAGTCCAAGAGCTGCCTCTATTAGTCTGAATTGGAGCTGGAAAGTCTGTAATTAATTATAAATCCAGTGTAATGTATGATTGCATTACACTGGATTAATTTGCTAAGGTAATTATAGGTACAAAATAAATATGTTTGTCTTGTAAGGTGCTTTATAAATCGGCACTTTATAAATAGATTGACTACAATTTATTTAGACTGCACAAGTATGGCTTGTCAAGAGAATTTCACGAACAAAATCCTTTAGACACACAAGACCAATGAAGAAAGGTTTAAAGTAATGATGGTAATCGATTAAAATTTTAAATTACAAATTAATAGAAAAATTAGCAGCATTTTTAACTCAAAATACCTTTCTGCTGTTAAATTATTTATTGAATAAGTAGACATAGCTCAACAACAGAGATAGAAGGGGCTTTGTCGTCCATCTCAGTTCTTTTTTGATGTCGCTTGTGCATCAGATTTGTGGATGTACGTATAAAGGCTCCAACTAGAATCTTTGTATGTTAAAAAATGTGTTTAAGTGTTGAAATTTTAAAACTTTAAAATCTCTGTAATTAATGTATTTAAATTAACAAAGTAAAAGTTTAACGTAAAGCTAATAGAATCATACTAACAACTCATACAAGTGTCAGACATGTTGTGAGAGCGGTGATTATTAGGACTTTTTTAACAGACTCTGGACTTGGTCAACTTCCAGGCATTGAGTTGACCAAGAAGTCCTCTGTACACCAAAGTATTCTAAAGTCAAAGTTGAGGCTGTTTGTTTGACAACTTAAGCTTGGCCCAAACTGAATCGTCTGCAGACCTTAATAAACTAAAGCAACATCATGAAGACTTACAGAAAGTTATTGCTACAGAAGCTCATTCTTCTTGGTGTTGAATCAGAATTTTCCCATATTTTTACCCCTGATTTTGTTGATGACACGATCTTACCGTAGTAGGTAGAGGTGAAACACACCACAAAGGAACGTATTCTTCTGAAGCGAACATTGAACTGTGGTTTACAAAGAGCCAAACTCATCCTCCCTTCAAACTGTACTAATCTATAAAGCTGTCATTGAAGTCTCATTCACACAGGTTATCAGAGAGGTGAAGTTAATTGTCTTAGATGAGAGCCAGTGTGAGAAGAGAGACAACTCAGTCAGCATAGCTAATCAGCCTGACACATAGTCAACAGGCCTTTCTTCTCTCTTTCTTCACCCTCTCATCTTGTCCTGAAGCCCATTTCATCTATGACACTCCCAGTAATTTCTCATATTAGTTTTCTGTTGCATATTTAATTTCAGCTCTACTTTTCTATCTTGTATAACACTGATGGGAGAAAACGAGGTGGCAGAATTTGGACCTTATCTTAAGTTACTTATTTGATTGTAATTAAAATTTACAATTAGATTTTTGTAATTCTAATTACAATGTTCTTATTGTTGTTTGTGTCTTATTGCACAAACAACAAGTAAACTGAAATGTATTTTATGAGAGAAAAAAGTAAAAAAGAGGTAAAGAAAATTATATTTTTACGGCCATAAAGAATAAAAGTCCTTGGCAATGAAAACTGAAGTCATCTGGCTGAAGTAGCAGGGAAGTAATATAAGACTGATTTCTTTAATTTGTGATCAACCAGCCGTCATCCCTCCTTTTGGTTGTCGTCATTTTCCATCACATTAGCAGTGGTTAAAGACCCAGCGCGAGGAGTGGGCTGTCCAGAAGTTAAAGATGTGTGAAGTTCATTTTAGGTTTCCTCAAATGTTCAGCTGGAGATTAAAGCTCCGGAAGGCAGACAAGCACTTTGCTCTCAACTGAGGTGCACATTTGCTTGTTTGTTTGTTTTTTTTTTTGCTCTGATTTGTTGTCAGAAGGGAGATGCTAAACTAAAACTGTCATCCCAAACTCCAGCAGCGTTGCTTAAAACATTGTTATGTTTACCTCAGAGGGGGCCAGCCCACTTTCACTTGTTGCTGTTTTAACGCTTTGACTCGTTTGATGCCGGATGTGAGCATAGTGACAGGTAGATAGCGCTCCAGAGGCGGATAGCATCAGACATGCTCTATAAGCTGACATATCTGAGGCGAGGGTTTTGTGTTTGTGCGGTTATGTGCATGTCCTCCCGCACGCTTGTCTGTGTCTGCAGGTTCTGGCTGACGCCGTCTCTCGCCTGGTGGTGGATAAGTTCAGTGAGCTGACAGACAACTTCACCTCCCCTCATGCACGAAGAAAAGTCCTGGCAGGAGTCGTCATGACAACAGGTAATATAGGAGGAGGAGACCTGGTGATGCTTTCCGTGCTTACAAAAAAGGCTTTGGTCATTTAAACGTATTATTTGGAAGGGTAATTAAAACAAAGAGATAAATGCTTTGGTTATTAATTGGGTCATGAACAATAGAATCCCTGATGCATCTTCTCAATATTCTGTTTGGCAGTTTTAGCAGACATTTTTCTGTCTCATATAACTACATACCTCTGGATGTAGCTGGACGTCGGATTATAACCCTATTCCCTGCAGGAATTTCTAGTAGTAAATCGGGGCAGCTGCTAGAGCTGGTCTTCAACCAGTTCTTTAAAAAAAGTTAAGTATCAGATTGATATCAAGAAAGTCATGTTTTATTCTTCTACCTTTGTATTCTAAATATCTGTTATGTATCACACCATAGGCGGAAACAAAAGACAGTATTTGTCTCTTCTTTTCTGAAAACAGACATCCTATTATTTCCAGCTTATCTAGTAACCATCCTGTTTGGGATTTGTGAAATGTGAGGATACATCCAGCTGACCTGAAAAGATTTAATATTAAAGTCTTTGAGTAAAGAATTCATATTCTTAATTTATACAAAAAAAAAAAAAAGGTTTGGGAAATTTTGCTTTAAAGAATTTGTAACCTTGCTAGTTCATATTATGGCTTCCATGCCTATTTTATTTAACTAATGCTACCTGTCATCAAACAGGCAACTACAACAGTGCAAGTATGCTGCTGAATAGTGCAGTTTTCATTGACTCATGATTTCAAATACATTGATATTTATTGGTTCTCCAATGACACACAGTTGAAAAATAATATTTGTAAAGAGCAGAAGTAACAATTCTCCAACAGTCTTCTAGAACATCAGATACTGGGAATCTCTGAAGTATTTGTGCCTCTTTTGATGTGCTCCCATTTAGTGTGGTGTGTATAACTGAGAATAATAGAGTGGAGTTCACAGTGTTCTGCTGTGTCAGTACCAGGTGCATTACCTTTCTGTGAAGTAAAAATCTTGTTTCAAAAACTGGAACTTTTTAAGGCTTACTTGTCGACCAGTGACTGACAAGAGCCTATTCTAAAGTTTATTGGTGCTGGCAAAGCATCTGCCCTTCAGGAGATAGAAGTGCGTGTGTGTGTGTGTGTGTGTGTGTGTGTGTTTCTGAATGTGCAGCTGAAGATAACTGGAACGAAGTTGACTGCAAACTGCTAGGATTCTCCATTATTGACACTTATTTAAGTGGCCTGCCTCTCCTTCACAGCAGTCTGCCTTTTCTTAGTTAAGGACCAGCATTTTTAGTGTGTGGACACATGTGATTCACCTGGGTGTCTCTGTGTTATCGCCCCCTCCCCAACAGGAACTGATGTGAAGGAAGCACAGGTCATCTGTGTCTCCACGGGAACCAAGTGCATCAACGGTGAGTACATGAGTGACCGCGGCCTGGCACTAAACGACTGCCATGCAGAGATAATCGCCCGACGCTCGCTCATCAGGTACCTCTACACCCAGCTGGAGTTCTACCTCAGGTTAGTGGACAAAGACATCTTTTGTTCAGTCTCGTAAAGTGCAGCTGTACATTTCTACAAATGGTTTATATTCCGATTACATTTTTATGACTTAAATAAAATGTGACGAGCATTCGTTTCTTGCTATTGGTTTGTGATTGTAGCAACATAAAAGAGGACCATCACAAGTCCATATTTGTGCCATGTGACAAAGGAGGCTACAGGTTACAAGACAACGTTCAGTTTCACCTCTACATCAGCACCTCGCCCTGCGGAGACGCCAGGATTTTCTCTCCACACGAAGCCGGAGTGGAAGGTGCAAAACCAGCCGGCTCTATCTCCATATCTCTTCCTCGGCTCTGAGGATACGTTTTTAATTTCTTCCCGTCTTTACTCAGAGTTCAGCTCCAACCGCTGATTGGTTTTATTTAATTAAATGTAGAGTTATGCTTTGCTTTATTTGAATGTTAGTGCACTGTCCAAAATATGCTTCACAGACGCATTTGAACAAGGCGGTGGTAATTAGAGCGTTTAGTCATTCCATGTCGTCCTCCATCAGTCTTTCTCCTATCCAGCCCAACCACTGTCTGTCTGATTAACCTCCCTCGTACTCTTGTCAGGCTGCTTTCCATTGCACATGGCAGGCTGAATAGAAAACAGCCACATTCAATTAGTCAGTGAATAGATGGGCGCCTGCTGGTGGAACATCAGAAAACTTTGACAACATAATGTGGACGACATTTTTTGCTTTCTTCCTTTGGAGACACTGGCTTTGTCAGTAAACACGCCAATCTACTAGTGTAAGGAATTTTTTGTTAAATGCTGCTCAAAATGCAACACAATTGTAATGATGTCCAAATAATTACCCCACTGGCAGTAAGGTTGTAGGCTAATTCGACTCTGTTAAATTGAAAAACGATAAAGACATCTCCGAAGTGTTCAATCTGTCGGCAGTACCTGTAAACATGTTAAATGTGTTCCCCTTGTATAGAAGCTAAGGAGACAAGTACAGAAACCTCTAAATATCTTTCCCAGTTACTGTTTCAGCACATAATTAGGAAATCAAGATTAAGAAAAAAATGCAGATGTTATTTTTTCCTTTAAATACATTATCATGTTTCTGTGTGCGACAGAAAGCAGTTTAGCATTGTCTTCCAAAAAGAAACAAGGCTTTCTGCCTTAAATAAAATTAAATATATATTCAGGTACTGATGCAAAAAATGCAAGAACCAAGTAAGAAATATAAACTGAATAGTAAAATCATGAAAACATTTGTGTTCATGACATGGAGGACTACATTGTAGATGGGGGCCGCCAGCTGCTTGGTGCTTGTCATTCTATCTGAATGTGTGATACTTGGCAGTCATGCAAATATGTTTTGTAAAACTATCAAAATTAAATTTGATGATTTTATATTGTTTTTTTCACGTAACCACAGGCGTCATCAAAAAATTTAAATATATAAAAAAAGGAAGAGTAAATTTCCCCCAAAACAACTTAATCTCAGAAACTTTCTAGAAAAAACAAGGACATTTTTGAGTTCAGAAAATTCAATGTTTTTTTCTGGAATATTCTGCAATTGAAGGTTTTTTTCTTGCAGAGTTTTGACTTCATTCAACATCATTTAATCAGTTCTGTTTATCAGATTATCTTGCTAGCTAGGCATTGGTCTGTCTGAGATTATTATTTTTTTTAAATATGAATTTCTGCCTTATGTGTGATAATTTTCTTGCTCAGATCAGGGAGACCGGCACCCAAACCGCAAAGCAAGAGGCCAGCTCAGGACCAAAATAGAGTCAGGGGAGGGCACCATTCCTGTACGGTCCAGTAACACCATCCAGACCTGGGATGGCGTGCTTCAAGGCGAGAGGTTGCTCACCATGTCCTGCAGTGACAAGATCGCAAGGTAATTTGGTTCAAATGCAGTACAAAATATAGTAGTTTAAAGTGTTAAATAGGTTGAATTCTCTTTGTTTCTGCAGCATGTTTAGCAGTCATGTTACTGTTTTAGATTAGAATGAGCAAGACTAATTCCACCTTTTATTGCCACTGTTGTTTGACGGTAGATAAATGGTTTACAGAATGGCAAAAGTTTCCAGCTTTTGCCATTAGATGTTACCAAATACTGCGTGATGCATTTCGGGTTAAAGTCTTGTTTTTGAAAATATTCAAAAAGCTCCAAAAAATTAACTTTTTGACAGCAACACCATTAAAAACATTTGTTTACTAATTTATTTGTATTCAAATGTGTGCAACATAAAGTTTTTTAAACCCAAAAACTTCATGCCTGATTTCCCTTCTGCCACATTCCTCTGGACTCTCGTGTTTTATTTGCTGCCAGTATAATTTTCTGCAAAGTGATATATCCCCTCTCTGTCGATGCACTTTATCATTTCAAGTCCATGTTTTTCTGAGTGTCAGGGGGAGCTTGGTGAATTGATGAATCCTTTGTCCCTGGAAGAATTTTTTTCTTGGCTGATCATAGCGTCTTTAGTCTCTGTCCATGTTCAAGGCAACACTTTGATGAATGGTGAAACTTCTCCATGACTGATCATGAGAATGCTCCACCTCCTCTTGCCTGGATAAAACTCTGCCTGAGCGCACAGTAACTGAATGCTGATTGTGTAATTCATGTGGGATGCAGCATAAATACTGTTAACAGCTTAGTGTTTCAGGACTGGTACGAATTGTTTTTGACATTTTCTGTGTTTCTGTGCGATTTAAAGAAAACCACAGAGTATCAAAAGATCAAAAATAGCCATTGATTGATTTCAGTGTTAACTGATTCATCAAATATTTATTTGATTGACATAAATAATCTGTTTGCCTTCAAAGTTCGTCTGGATTAGCCAAACAATAATAATTGTATAGAACTGAGAATTCATTGTCAAACCCAAGAACAGCAAATATAACATGTAATAGGTAAATATCCAGGGTATTTTGAGTCTAAGCAACTATTAGACAACATAGGTTTCTTGCTTATATAGTACTTTGCAAAACATTTTTTGTTTTTTATGTGAGCAACTTGAAAGAAGTGCAGTTGGTTATGGTCTATTAAGTAGTGTTCTATTTTGAAGTGAATAGCTGCTGGAAATAGATGCTATAAAACAAAATTATGGCTAGTTTGAGTAGAAAAGAGGAGTTAATATTTTCCAGTGAAGAGTTTTGCAGTGCATCTCTACAATTATTGTACATATAGTGCTTAAATTGCTGACATAAAATCAGAATTGATTTTATCTCAAGTCTCTCTCAATATCAAAAACACGGCGCTCTCCGCATTAAAACAACTTCTTAGAAAGATTTTACTGAATCTCTGTGTTCTGATTTATGTTTTTATTATGTGTTTAAAACCTGAGCAGTTTCTCTTCCTTACTTTTTCTCTATGTTTTTTTTTTTGTTTGTTTTTAGTCTCCCTGCATGGAGCCATAAAGCGTTATATTCTGCAGGAAAAAACACAAAGCAGAAATACAGTGAGGTTTGACAGGAACAAAATTGAATGCCTCTGAAAACATAACTCCAATGAGCGTGCTTGCCTGTTTCTGCTTCTTTTTGTTCGCCGCGTGTCCTTCAGAAGGTATTCAGGTGCATTTGTGTCGCCGTGTTGTTGCGATAAAAGAGTGTGTGTGGATGGCTAAGAATAATATGAAGCTGTTTGACTGTGCTGAATTTGTGTTTTACTGCCTGCAGCTATAAAAGCTTGAGATTTCATTTCTCCTTCCCTCCAGTTTCACACTCACCTCCTCAGACACATTTGCACCAAGAATATTGTGTTGTGGAACAATAGAGCCTTTTGTGCAGCGTCGCATCCGTTGCTTGTTTTATATGCCAATGTTTCTTACTTGAAATTGAACACAGATGTTACAGGTCAAATTAGTTATTCTTGGTACATAATATTATAACTAGAGATGTTCCCACGTTGTTAGATACACTTATTCAATTGCTTGTTTACACTAATAGTGAATCAGTTCATCACTAAGCAACATATAAATGCTTTTTAACGTTCGAACAAGATGAAGATAATTAGGAAACATCATAAAAGGGAAATATAGAACATGATTTCAAACTTCATCTCTAATGTTTTAATCTCCATTTTTTTAATTAGTGACTAATAACCCAGAGAAGCTCAAACAGCTTTACAGCTTATTATTCACAAGAAATTATTGTTCAACTATTACAAGAGTTATATGTCGTTAAATAAAGACATTTTAATGACTTGTATATATTGGAAATATCATTTATGTAAAAAACACAATTACCTCTGATATTTATACTTAGACTGCCAAGCTTTGGAAAGATTTGTTTAAGGTAGATCTTGAAATGTTGAGGTTCTAAATCTGTGTGAATTATTTGTTTCATTCTAGGTGAATCCATCTTTATAATTACATAGTTTATTCAACCTAGAAGGTAACTCAATTTTAATTCAGTTCAGTTTATTTATAAGCAACAATCCACATCAGATATAATCTCCAGGCACTTTACAAAAAAAAAAACAAAACAAGTCCTTTCAGCTCAGTCACAAATACATTTCAATTTCTTCTAAACACTGAAGCAGGTTCACATCGCTCTTGAAAAGAAAAGAGTTTCACCACATAAAGCTTCGGCTTGTAGAATATACCCTTTAAAAACAAATTACTGTGTGGTTTCTGTGTTTCCAACATGGTTTCAGATTCTGTCTTGTATGTTTTTCCCTCTCCAGGTGGAATGTGGTGGGCATCCAGGGCTCTTTAATGAGCTACTTCACCGAGCCCATCTACTTCTCCAGCATTATCCTCGGCAGCCTTTACCATGCCGACCACCTCTCCAGGGCCATGTACCAGCGCATTGCAGATATTGAGGACCTGCCCCAGCAGTTCACCCTCAACAGGCCTCTACTCAGCGGTAAGATCCCTCACTGAAGGGAAATAGATGATGAAATAAGGAAAGACCTGCTGGTAATCTGACTCTTTTTTTTCTCCTTTAAATTCCCAGCCGTTTTGCATAGTCACATTCACAATTTAAAAAAATAACCCAACCATGTGAGGTCACCTTTTTAAACTTTGATAATCCAACCCCAGCTCTCCAAATATCAAGCAGAAAGATTTTAATTCTGGGTAGTAAACACATTTCTTGACCTCACAGGTCAGTCGTAGAGGAAAAGAGGACAGGAGGAGCTTTCCTGCTTTGTTTGATCTGAGCTGACATTTATCTCTCTGCTGTGGAATTTGAATAGCTTTAACATTTTGTATAAATTTTCAGCAGTGGCTTGACCTTTTCAAAAGCCTTTTGTTTTTTCTTCTACTTTCCTTTTTTGTTATTAATTTAGTACTCTGATTTTTGTTCTTCTGCCTGACATTGTTTCTTTGTAAAACAATTAAAATATATCATTAGAATATCAAAGAAGTCATTCTGATTACATCAAGCAGAATGATCTCACTAAGATTATTTGGCTGGATTGTGGTCAACATTTATTTTGCTTAATCTAAGTACAGCTGACTAAAACATAAACTGACTAAATGGAGCATTACTGTAAAATGATACTTTAAAAAATTTCTCAAGCCTTGTATAAAAGAAACTATCCCGCAAATTCATGATGGCTATAAATTCATAAATCTGTTCCTTCCCTTTTATGATTGCAGCTTTATTTTGATAAATGGTATGCATCAACTATTTAAACACAGATTTAACTCACCTCTCTCTTTTCTTCGGCCTGTTGGCTATATGAATGGTTAGTTGGATGGAAGGCCTTGTTGGCTGGTGGGTGGGTTGGTTGGATGGATGGATGGATGGATGGATGGTTGGATGGATGGATGGATGGATGGATGGATGGATGGATGGATGGATGGATGGATGGATGGATGGATGGATGGATGGATGGATGGATGGATGGATGGATGTTCTGTTTGTGTTTGTTCAGTTTATCAGCTGGCTGATTGGTCAAATGTTATATGTGTGTTGACTAACAAGTTGTAACAAGTTGAACCTTTTTTTAAACAATATGCCTGCTTGTGGTAGATCTATATAAAACTCCATTTATGTCAGAATGAACTCATGGTAAATGGCTCCTTTCTGTACCCACTAGGGACTGAGTGACCAACACTTCAATTTCACAAAGTGTTAAAACAACATAACAACCCTTCAATCCAGACTACTCTGCTCCAGTGCTTTGTTTTGTGCAGCTTCTTATGAGTGGAACTGCTGAACTGCTGCCTGTTTATGTTTCCATTCATACCTCAAAACAGGCACCAAAGCAAATCCCAGAGAACTATTTTCAGTCCAAACTTCACTTCCTGAATAGCGATTGTGTTTCTTAAAAACAATCAGATTTAGCGTTAGATGCTGTGGAAGGGGGTGTCTCATTGCTTCCTGGATTTTACTCACCATTCCCCGTGATCCTCTGCTCCTCCACTGTGGTTCCTCTCTAGAGGAGATAATAGTCCGGGGTTATTAACCTTTTCCGCTTTAGAGACTTTTTAGCGGTGAAGGGCTATGGCCTTAGAGCAGTGAGGATTTCATCCGCTGTAAATCATTTTCTGCCACAAGTGCTGCCAAATGGAACCAAGGAGCTTAATGCACTTTCACACATACACGCACACACAAAAGCGAGCAGGACACAGGGATTTATGGCATCCATATATCTCCCGTTTATGTTTGAGACACAGTGGAGGCCAAAGCCCTGTCATGTTTTGGAAGAGTTCAGGCCTCGTCCTCAGAGTCCCCCTCCGAGGTAGATGGCATCGTTTCTCTACACCATGTTAGACAGCATCACATAAAAAAGATTAAAATAAAAATGATGCTAAAAGACATAAGGGCGGTTTGATAAGCTGCCTCTGCATCAGGATGCCTTTTTGATTAAACATAGTAAGAGATGATAGTATTGAGCTGTTCAGGTGCACAAAATTTTTTGTAAACATGCCAACTCTTTGTTTGGGATCCCCAGGTATAAGCAACGCTGAGGCCAGACAGCCGGGCAAGGCGCCGAACTTCAGCGTGAACTGGACTGTCGGCGATCAGGCACTGGAGGTGATCAACGCCACCACGGGGAAGGACGATATGGGCCGGCCTTCCAGACTCTGCAAACACGCCCTCTACAGCCGCTGGGTGCGCCTGCACTCAAAGGTACAGAGAGCCGGAAACACAACTTATATATGTTGTTAGAGAACATTAGCAAACAAACAGCATCATGAAGACCAAGCAACACAGGTGGCACAGTTTAAAGCAGTGTTTGTTTATAAAAGAAATGTCACAAATAAGTATCTTAAGTATTTGTTCAATCTATTATCACCTAGCAACCCAAGCTGAGCTTTAGGACATTTGGTCAGCTGGTCGTATGCGCTGTACAATGACTGCTGGAAAAGACAAGTGTTTAGTTGTTGGCTTACCATTTAGAAACCACTTGCTGCATTATTGTTGGTTGTGCAGGAGGCTCTAGTTTTGCTTTTGAAAGATGTAGAGTTGTATAACATTTGTAACCATTTCGTAGCCATTTTCACATTCGACTGTAAGCTTTAAGTTGAGCTCCTGAAAGGAGAACTTAAACCTCATTGTATGAGAATGATTCTGTGCAAAATATGTAATAAACATGTTTTGTAAAGCACAGAGACCTATCCTAACCTGTTCAAGGAAGCGTCATCCTAAATCCTACTTTCTGTTTCCATTTCCTCTTCCTACCCAGCTGTCATCCATCCTGCGGATCAAAGTGCCCAAGCCCAGCTCATACCATGATGCCAAGCAGGCGGCCATGGAGTACCACTCTGCTAAAAAGGCCCTCATCAAGGCCTTCCACAAGGCCGGCCTGGGGGCCTGGGTCAAAAAGCCCATCGAGCAAGACCAGTTCACCCTCAGCTCCTGATTGAGTCTGGGGACCAAATGGAGAGGGGGGGTTTCCCAATGCACCAGCTCCTCCCGCCCTCCCTCCCTGACCCAGGCCGGAAAACTTATCGAGCCCCTCAGTAACATTTTATTTCCGTCTCCATGTGTGAGCTATACATGTGCACTTGTAACCTGCGTGGCTCCACGAACTCTCCCTAGCTCATCATTCCTCAGAGGACCTCCACCTCATCTTGTTTCTCATCTTTGATTTTTAAGTCTATAATTTTGGTTTTACTTGTTTTCTGTTTTTAAACTGGAACCATTGTTCTTATTTTTTTTCAGTCACTTTGTTTTCAGGAAAAAAATGTTCCTTATGCTGTAGGTGTGGGAAAGTGGCGAAAATACAATTTTTGTCTCTTTTCGCAAAATGAGTGTAGCCTTTTTAGGGGGACATGTAGCATAGAAGAAAGATATTTTTGTTGTTGTTACTGACTAATACCAATGTGTATGGACCTAAAGATAATTGCTAAAATTAAAAACAGTGATCTTTAATTTAATGATTCATAAATCCTCAAGATGTAAATCTAGTTCAGAAAAGTGAAAATATTGGAGTTATAACATATAATGTGTGTTTCTCTGATGCGTTCTTAGTCCCTTTTATTAAAGGTGAAAATGTTCTAAAACAATGTCGCCCTGTTTGATTGATTCACAATAAAACAAATTCAGGACAGGTGTGACTGCAGCTTAGCACTCTCAAGTTCATTTCTTATGATTTTTTTTTTCATTCATTTATTCTTTCATTTGTCCTCCAAGGTATTTCCCATCGCTGTCACTTCATACTTGAATATCCGGGTGGGTCATGTTGGAGTCCTCCCCCTCACCTGGGTCCCGGGACAAAGCTTTAGGAGGCGCTGCACGTTCTATTTTTTTTTTTTCCTTGATTTATTTGGTTTCCTTTTTGAATCCATGGCTTTGCATGGAAACTGAACTGAGAGGCTTGCCAAGCAGAAAACAAGCGACGGGGAACTCTATGCGTCAATGATTTTTGAATGAATGCCAGCAACTTTCTCCACAGGCAGCTTTGAATCTTTGTCTCTATTTTCTAAATTTCTTGTGATTGATTGAATGATTTTTTGGGGGGCTTCAAAAGAAGAGGGGTTTTTTTTGTTTGTTTGTTTATTTACTTTCTGTGTTCCCTTATCAAAAAAGGATAAATGGGGTTGAAACTACTGAGAGAACAGTGACAGTACAACAAACTTCTCAGACCTTGTATTTACACCAGAGACCCCTGACAGCTGTCAGATCAGATAATAGTAGATGTCCTGTAGCACACATATGGTACAGTATATGAAGCTAGATTCAAGATATGCCACATTAAGCCCATCTGTGGTGGCTGTGATGCAAACATGCAATCTCCACAACATTGTCCTTGGAAGCACCTTCACAGACCGTGCATGAACAGACTCCGAAGCTGTATGCTGAAACCTGATGCCAGTAGTGTCCAACCAAATGTACAGTTTTCCAGTTCGATGTTCAACCTCCTGTATTAACGCCTCTCTGTGTATTAACTCCTGTTCACCGTGAGTCAATACTCTCCCATGTTTTAAACTGGTCAATGAAGACGCATTTCTAAGAAACTTCAGTCAATTCCTGTTTCCAGCTGTAGGATGACAAACACAGTTTGAGTGTGAAATTTGTGTGTGCTCAGGTGTTTTTCAGCATACTCAGTTAAATTTTCACCAAAGATGTAGATTTTCACGTGTTTTTCCCCCAGTGTTAATAACACCTGTTTTTAATGGCTTGCCATTATTCCGCCATCATCCCTTTACTGGCAGGTTTTTTGTTTTTTTTTGTACTTGTGTTTTCTGCAAAAAAAAAAAAAAAAAAAAAGTATATTCCATATTGGGCATAAAAGTCAGGCTTCTTTAGTGCAAATGTAGCTGTCAGCGCCCACCGTGCATTTTGTGACCTGCAATCATAACTGTTGCAATATACTTGTTCTGTGCATATAAGGCACAACAAATGTGGCAAATTCTCCCTTTGTGGAAACCTTTTGGATCTCTCCTTTGTCAGTAGGAATGTGAAGATCTTATTGTTCCTATATATAAGTTTATGAATCACTGACTACAGCCAATGTACAGCATGGCACCAACTCTTCCAGAGTCGACATGATTCATTCCCATTGTAGCAAGACAGATACAGCAGGAAGAAAAAAAAAGCAGCACTGTTACATTTCTCCTCCACCAGCTGGCACTCGTGATGTCATCGAAGGTTGTCCAATCCTCCTTGTTTTGATTTAATTTTTTAAGCCATCATTAGAAAATCAAAGCTGTGTTCAAAATGTTCACTCACTCAGTTTGTATGTGTACAACAAAACTGAATGGTGCAGGTGGAGCCAACGTTTCTGTATTGCAACACTAAATTCTGCTTTAATATGTTTATTTGCAGGTACATTGCATAAACAAGCACCAGCAGCATACATCACATTACAAATAAATGTTTTGGTTTTTTTTTGAAAACCTTAAAATAACATAATTCATCATCATAAAATTTGCACTAAGTCTTATGTTACCAGTTTTACTTTCCGTGAAGTCAGAAAAGTCACAAAAATCAACTGTGGACAATAAGTGTCAGTATGCAAACATCAGCATTAGTGTGCTTACTTTATTATCTTTCTTGGTTAGTCAAGGCATTACGTTTTGTTTCATGTACACTATTTCTACTGTTTGGTAAGGTTTTATATGTTGCTTTATTTATAAGAAAAAGGAAATCACTGGTGGATGTTAGCTGCCCTGCATGTTAATAATAGCATGCTAACATTAGCATTACTATGCTGAATTGACTGAAGCTGAAATATGGCAGAGCTGATGTAGATTATGCACACTGAATAATATTAAATTGAATTTCTAGTTGACCATAGTTGATGCTGTGTTAGCGTGCATAAAATATTAGAAAGTCTTGAAAATGTGAAGATACTTTTGTTACTAAACTCTTCATATTGGCAGTGGTTAAAAACTGGAAACACTGAGCTCAACATGAACTTCTTAACAAAGCAGAGAAAACCATTTGCTAATACAACTTTTTGCAATTTTTTTACTTATTAATCTTAACTGTATATGTTAAGCATACATCAGCACTGTTATTCTACAACAGTTTTTCTTGGTTGGCTTAGACACAGTTAACAGTCACTAACATAATGTACATCACCACTAACAATAACATGCTAAAGACTGTACATTGGCGGCTTTAGATGCACATCAAAAATGCCTCCATCCATTTCTATGAAACAACCTACTGCAATATCTGAATACAACATAAATGTAAATGCCTATACGTTATGGCATTTTATTCAACATGGATAAGGGAAAATTAATTTTTGAGATTGACATATTCTAAGATATATGACCAATCATATTATTACAAAGATAATTTAAAGTAAAGATATCCCCTAGCAATCAATGTTTCCCTAGATAGAATATTCTGGTAAGAAACATAGTTTTAAGTGAAGGCCTAAAGATTAATTAAATTAATTTTAATTTAGGAAGCAATTTATTTGTTTCTTATGTTAGGGTAAATAGATAACTGCATTTAAGTAAAATCCACAGATTTGAGACTCAGCATGATAGGTCCAATACTGACACGTCTGCAAAAATAAATGGTCTAGACAGTGGCTGGGCGGTTGGGTATTAGTGTGTTAACATGTTAATGTCAGTATCAGTATGTTAATATTCACAGCTACACAACTGTCATATAGGCTACAGTCTACAGTAGTCTAAAGACTGTACTACCTCTTTACAATACTTTTGCGAGGCCATATGAGAGTTTTCTTGTTCACCATACAGTGGGTGTTAGCTTGCTAAATTTAGCATTACCATTCTTTGTCCATTCAGGTTATTCGAGGGGTTTTTTAAAGTTAGTGTACCACCTCAACACTGCTTTTTTGTACCATCTGAGAACTTCTGAGAGCACAATTAATGGTAGATTTAGAGTCAATGTTATCTGTTTTCAAAGGCACTAGAATCCTAATGTTAGCATTAGCTCGCTCTGTTAGCTCAGGCTTAATTTAATCATGTTCTAAATTAATGATGCAATGTAGCACCTCTGTAGACTATCTTTACTGGACCGGGCAGTAGCTTTTTAGTACACTATCTACATAGTGGCTAGAAAACTAATAATTAGCTGAGGATGTTAGAATGCTAATGTTAGCCTTAATGGACTTTGTCAGCTCAGGTTGTAGGGCATAGTGGTCTGTTTTTAACAATGCAGTGAACTGTTCATTTAAGTAAACAGTAGAAATTGTGCACAGGAGATGAAAATGACTATAGTGTACTAATAAAGAATAAGTGACCAATTTGAACACAGCTTTGAAGTTAGCTTTATAGTAAAAATGAAGAACAGTCTGATTGAGTGATCCCCTACAATTTAACCCTAACTACAATCCTAGCCAGTAGGCCTACTCCATATGCAAGTGTGACAGATGTTTCTCTTCCTCTCTGTTTCTCCCAGTTCGTTCTGTTAATGTTTTGATTTTTAAAAAAGCTGTCTGAGGGTTTTTCTTTTTTGTATATGCCCCGTTAAGATTGCCTGCTCCTAGAGTTTAGTTTTTTTTGACTGCACTAAAGATGTCAACTGATGATGTCATGATTTAAAAAGAAAAAAAAGGAAAAAGTCTCCATTTATGGTTTGGATGAATTCAACTGCTGGAGCAAGTACAGAACTGCTTCCGCTTAACCCCCTCGTGAATCCCTGAAGACGGTCAGTGCAACCCTTCTCCCTTCTTGGTGGGGTTATGTTATTTTGGTTCTGTTCAGTGAGCCCACATTTGGAGGTTTTTGCTCTTTCTGGGTTCAGTTGTCCAATGTGTGAAATCCTCCACCAACTCAAACCACGACCTTGCATGTTCTACCAACACTGAAGCTGCACCTAGCATGATGACAAACTTTTAAGGACAATGTAGAAAAAACAGATATAGATAGTTCTATGAAATCAAGAAAAAAAAAAAGAATAAAGAAGTTCTTAGTTTACTTTTGATCTTTGGCTCAAGTTTATTTCTGATTATGTCTGACTCTTCTTTCCATGTGTCTGTGAAATGATAATATAAGAATTTACAATTCTCAAATCAGTGGTCAAGGTGGAATTAGTTTTATTACTTCTACACATCATTTGCTCCCAGTTTGCCTCCCTGTAGATTCAGTTCTGATCATCATAAGGTTTCAAGAATTAAACAGAACATTAAGATTCTAAAAACAATCAAAATCAGGTACGGAACACTTTTCTTCCTTAAGAAAGAAAATCATAACACACCCAGTAATGTCAACAATGGAGGCAAAGCATTGCTATACCAGGTTCTCCTGACATCCATCTTACACAAGTTAGTCCATCCCTGGGTTGATTCTGTTCCTAATGAAAAGCTCCTAGTTCATAAAAATTCCAGGAACCAACAAATACCTTTCTGAATCCTGTCTTGAAAAAGTGGTGGTTACATATTAATTTAAATTTTGCATATTTCATGAAATAATTCACATCATTTTTGACATCTGTTGATACATTTCAGCAGAAAATGGTTTTCAAAAGAATTAAACAAGCACTGCATCAAATATTCACTTTTATAACTTATAGGTAAAAAAAAGATTTTCTTAGGATGTTTTTCAATCCAAGGACATATGACCATGATTTATTATTATGTCAGCTGCAACCTTACGTGCCCAACATTAATTTTTAATATGAAGCATGCACTGTTTGCAGTGAAATCCATAATATTTTATTAAAGTACGTACATATGCACCTTAAGATGTGATTTAAATATTTTCTGTTTAGTTTTTTATACCCCTTATATAATATTTATATAAGATATATCACTTCCTTTCTTTTGAATATTGGATGTCAAACCATAAATTAGAAAATATCGGCTCACCAATAAGTAATTTTGAGGAAAAAATAGCAAGATATGATGTAAACTTGTGCAACAAAGGACAATGGGTGAAAATGCTGTGCAGTACAACAATAGGGAACATTTGTTCAGCCTCATTTCATTAACCTGTCGCTCTGTTTGCCTGAGAATTAACAGCCTGTCACTGGAGATCTCCGATGGAATCACCAATTTAATTAGACAAACAACGTATTTCATTTCTAAAATCACCTCAGGGTCCACCATCACCAGAACTACACCTTTCAAGTCCTGATTGCGCAGTGTTCCACAATGAAACACATTTTAAACAGAGTTTGGAGTTTTATGTAAAATCTGTAGAGTAGCTTTTTGTGGTGGTGGTGACATTTTTGCAGAAACTAATTGCATACGTGTCGGGTGTCAATCAGACTCAGTGTGGAGGCTGGATTAGTCAGACGGAGGCGTCTCATGCATTTTACTGCTGGTTTTAATCTTTAGGTCGGACAGCAAGTGAAGGAGGGTCATCAGGTTTCCTCTGCTTACCAAACTCATTTGAAGAGTAAATCAAAGGTATGAAAACATACTTCAAATCTGAAAGATATTTGGGGTCAGTTTACTTAACTTGGGGAACTAGAAACTCATTTATTCATACTGCAGTTTTACTGATTAGTTGATTCAGATCAAACAAAAATTGATTTGGAATGATTTATTGAAACCGGATAGATGCTTAATTATAAATATAATATTGTCTCATTTAAAAAACAGATGTCACGTTTAAAGCATTGGATCTTTTCTTAATTTCAGAAGAAGCTTTCCGACATTTGTTTTTTGTTGTTGTAAATTTCAGTCACAACAAATGGATCAAGTAATAATTCAGTGAGTTAATGTCATTTTTTAGTATTTAACTTATACACTGCAGTCCAGTGGTTCCTAAACCTCTTTTTACTAAAATAGATTAAATAAAACTGCAGCAAGTAGAGATGTGGCGGATGCTGCAGTACCTCCTACTGAATGACAAAATAGTCCAAGCAAAAATCCATTGTTTATAATAATAAATATTATTATGGGGTGCACATATTCCAGTGATGTTCTATCAGTGTGTGTTGTATCAGTGATGGGTTGCTCCTGTTTTGCTGCTTCTGTGATCTTGCGATTGAAACATAAATATCAACAGCAAAAATCACAAAATGGATTTCTTTTTGTTGTGTTTACAAATCCATAAAAACAACAGAGCGCCATCTTCAAAGCTTTCAGCTACAGAACTTATGATAGATGCTTATTGAAAAATAAAGTACAGCTGGTAACAATCACTGCGTGAACAGGAGGAACGTATTGCTTGCATTACCACTGAAATAAATTGTATTTTTATTTACTAAAAATAATCTTTAGTTTTATGCTTTTTCACAACTGTAAAAGACTTATGAGACATTGCATAAATAATAATTTCTTTCCTTTTTTGTTTCCATTTTCTCCTCGTTTCCTCTGGAGACTTTTTCTTTTCTCCTCTAACAGTTCTGAACTGGTTAATATATTCTAAATATGCATTAGATTTCCCTTTATGGACATATTTTAATGTCAACATTTTGGTAATTTCTTAATTTGTCATAAAATAATCTATTAAAAAGCTTTAATTTTCAGGCCCTACCATCATGTTAAAATGTTGTCAAAACAAATCATTGAAAGTCAAGCTTGTTCAGCAAATTGAATCAACTTTTATCCAGATTTTATGCCAGTATCTTCTTTATGCAGACATCTTTATCATCTGCTACATTTAAACAGAATGAAAAGTCTTTATTATTTCATTTGAAGGAAATTTTATTCAGCGGAATTCCACAAGTTGTTGCACTGTAATAAACAGGGTGTTACCCACCGTTTCACCTGTTGATCAATTAAAAACAGAGCAGCAGAAGAAGGAAATGAAGAAAACTAAAAACTATGTTAGCAACATCAGATTTGCAATGTTTTTTTTTTTTGTTTTTTTTATATGGGTTGGATGTACAGCTTTTCACCATCTGTCTCTAAAGCGATTAAAAAAACAATATATTTTTAAATACTTTATTTTGGTTCAAGCTAATCAAAATTTTACATTTTTGTTTGCTGCTGTTCATATTTGTTTAGCTGTGGGAAAAAAATCAGCTAAACAAACCCTAAAATAATCCTCCAAGTTGATAGCAATTTCTTTGTTTACTCTCCGGGCAGATGAACTATTAGATCAATTATAAATAGTCTATAGATGCTATAAACACTGAGCTCCCTGAAGTTTACCGCCCTGTTGGCAGGATGAAAGCTCTAAAAGCAGATTCTGTCATTGCAGCAAACTTCACCATGTGAGAAACGCTCTGGGTTTTAATAATGCAGAAACCATCTGCTATATTTTGTGTGTGGGCGTCTATGGAAAACTTCTATCAAGTCTTTTTATTACAAGTAATTAAAGTTGGCTTTGTCTTAGTATTCAAGCTAAAAAATTTAGTATTTATGAGCTCCAGGAAAGACTAATATCATCTTCTTGAGGCCAGAAACAAAGATTCACTGGTAAACATTAAAATATGCATTCTTTTAATTTATCAGCACGTCACCTCAGAGCGCCAGCACAGTAAAGAACAGAGGAGCAGCTCTGGGCGTCCCAGTGCAGGAGGCCAGTGAGGGAGAGGCCAACAGCTTGTGCCCCTGAGAGAAATGACAAATCATTAGCTCTGGTCCAGGAGTAAATGGGAGCCACACTCCTCCAAGGCCCACATTTCCATTTCAATTTTCTGCTCAACAGAGTTGATGTATGTGGCGAATCAAACAGCAAGACCAGTCTCCACCTTTGCTGGCTCGAGCCTCCTGATATTCACTGGTTAGAGTATGGATGTGACCTTGTATGCATGTGTGTGTGTGCGTGTGTGTGGGTGTGTGTAGGTGTTTTCTGTAGTGATAACACCGACAGACTAAGTACAAAGGAAACACAGCGTCTCTGTGTAAAATGTTGTACCAAAAGAAAAAGAAAATCAGTTTCTCCATTGAGGGGCTTCATGTGATGTGATGCAAGTTGAGTTTAACTGTTTGCAGAACATCATATAGCATCATACAGCATTTAACAACATCCTCTGAACTGAAAATCTTTGTGATGACTGAAAATTTCATAAAGAGTTTTGACAGTACTGCCAGTACCAAGAGCTTCAGTTGGCTGATGTAAGGAACTGTTGAAATATTTAATAAATCAGGAACATTCATAGATAATAAATGTAAAAAATTTAAAGTTTGAACACAGATGGATGTTGTCAACGCTAAAGGACATAATGAGCTGCAGTGGGACCACAACAAGTTCACAAGTAATAATGCTGCTGATAAAACAGCATTTTGAGAAACTTGAAAATATATGATTTTGTTCCTACAGAACCAGTTATAGTGATTAGAAATATGATTGTTTAAATCTGGCTAAAAACTAGTCATAAAGAAAATGTAAAATAGACTAAATACTCACTGTTAATAATCTTATATTCATTTGTCCATACTACTAATAAAGCACAAAATATTTTCTTGAATTTGACTATAATTTTTGCACATTACAATCAGCTAAGCGTACTTACAAATCCAGTAATGGCATGTGGTGACAGTTGAAAGGAACAACTCCCTTTTAAACTGAAGAAACTTTCAGATAGAGCCAATCGCAAAAGCAGAAATGGATGGGGCCAGAGAAACACAGAAAGTACACAAAGATTATGGTAAAAAAAAAAAAAGTTGTTGACTTAGTCCAAGAAATCAAAGTCCCCTCTTTGACTGCTGAATTGATGACTGTCCAGGAAAGAGACTGAAATAAACTAATCACCAGAGCATGAGTACTTTCTATGAGTAAACTAAAACCAAAAATGTATACAGAGTTAATTGAAGCAATGTCAGGGAAGACGGCACGACTAAACACAGAAGAAGAAGTTTCTCCAGTTGAGTGTCATTACCTCAAACTCCAGGAGCTGATGGATAATGGCTCATTTAGGCCTGATTAAAAGGTTTTTACTGAATTGGAAGTTCATTAGTGTTTTATTAATCCACCTCAGGAGTGGATTAAAAAAAACCCATCTGCTTTAGGAATGTAGAAAATCAAGCTGGTTTCGAAGAAAATTTGTAGAGATTAAAAATGACTTTTTATTATTTACTGCAAACAGAAATAATAATTGTGTTAAATGTATTTTAAACATGTAAGACACATGCTTACACACAATCTAATATATAAAAATTCATCTGACGTGAAGAAACGTGGTGTTGTTAAAAAGTTGACTTCCCATCAGTATAGCCATTTGGTAATTGCTAAACCATCTCTGTGGCACGGTGATAGTTTGCAATTTACTCAGCGGTAATCCCGAGTGCCTCTGTGTGTGAGAGGAGAGCAGATAGGCTAAGTACGGAGGAGAAAAGTGTCAAGAAGAGAAGCAGATTGAGCTTATCTGTGCGCTCAGGCCTTCCTTTGTCAGAACAGCTCCTTTACTGATGAAGGCTCTTTGAACCTGACAGAATAATTAAAATC
The DNA here is from genome assembly GCF_019740435.1 of Gambusia affinis. Classification (NCBI taxonomy): domain Eukaryota; kingdom Metazoa; phylum Chordata; class Actinopteri; order Cyprinodontiformes; family Poeciliidae; genus Gambusia; species Gambusia affinis. The sequence goes on from NC_057878.1 coordinate 24,547,559, forward strand.
AAAGAGAAAAAAGCTGACATTTGCAATTTGACCTGTCTGACTTACAAGGCAAAATTGGCACCGTTTCCTGTAGATTGCATTATAATAGCATTCTGCCCCCGTGTGACCATGTGTGTGAGGAAAGTTTGTGTTGGCGTGTGCATGTGTGTACTGTACATATTGGTTCAATGCAGTGTGTATTCAAAAGTGTGTGGGATGGAATAAAAGAGTAAGTTTATGGCATATTACCCAGTCATTTCTTCATTAAGGAGCTGTTTTCCGGTAAGCGGGCGCTATTTGAATAGCTAAATTGTCCGAGCAATGTGCAAACAAGAACTAATAGCCCAATGTCCTTGTCACTGGCAAAGTCAAAGTAAAGATCTCTAAACTTAGGTGAGTGTCTGTGTGTTTGACGGTTTGGTTTGTGAGAATATTTCTGTAAATTTTAAGGTTCTTGCCTTGAATTTGATGTCCACGTGTGGGCAACAGCCAATATATCGTCTGGTTTTAAAATATTTTAGAACCATCAGAGCAAAAAAGATAGAAAGTATGTGAATCTGAATCTGTTTTTTTATTGTTTTATCAAAGAAGAAAATATTAAAAACCCTTTTCTGCACCAAAAAGGGATTTCTCTTTAAAGCAGGAAATGAATACCATACATGAATAATGATGTGAAATCTCATGTACAAAAGCTGTATAAAGAAAATGGACTGTTTACAGCATCATGTTGTAGGTCTAGTGGATACATATTGTGTTATTAACAATACAGCAAATGGAGGTAGTGACTTTTGCTGATAAGATCATCTGGACAGGAAATGCAGACCAGCAGGAAGTAAACTGAACAATTGGAAATATGGGTTTATAGTAATTTGTGCAAACAAAGACCAAATACTGTACAGCAGATGGTCATAGTTTTCAGCAGGCCCAGATTTCTGTTTTCAAATTCGTTTCTATTGGTGTTGTGTAAAATGTTCTGTGAGATTGAATTTGAGGATTTTATTTGCTAATTATCAGAACTAACAGAAATAAATTATTTAAGTATGTTGCTGTTTGGAATTAATCATATGAACTTTACGTTTTTAATTAAATTAAAGAAATGAATTAACTTTTTAATGATATTCAAATTTATAGGAATGTACTTGTATTTATAAAGTTTTCATATACACACCACACTGTGCTGCTATCACATCAAACATATTACATGAACAAACTTGGCCTCCATTCATGTTTTTCCCACTTGAATAACAATTCCTTAAACAGCGCCAAGTAAATGAGGTATTATTCATTTTCTCCAAGTGGTATGACAGCTTTGGGAAGATTTGGAGGCATCATTTCTCTCCCAGGACACTGAAACAGCAGCGCAGAGAACACAGGGAGGGAATTGTCAGACCTGAGATGCCAGAGCAGAAAACACATTTGTTATGAATCCAGCAGTGCGCACATATGAAACCTATTGGAAAAAAACAGAGGGAGGCAGTGTTTAAAAAATCTGGAGAGGTCCATCTTGAGATTTTTTAAACTTCATGAAGAAAGAACACCGCTCAGTGAGCTCTGTTAGCATGTGATAAAATTCAGACTGATAAGAAAGTGGATGTCGCATTAGTTAATACACATTATTAATTGCATATGATAAAAAGGAAATAAATAACTTAGAATAACTGATAGCATCAGTTTCACTATTGTGCAACAAACAGTTAACTTTATAGGAAGAACCATCAGGGTCGGTCTTCCCTCCATCCAGGACTTGAACGTGTCTCTGCAGACCCCACACATTCTGGACACTAATTGTGTAGATGTTTACCTTAAGGTTGGCACTACAGAAATCTACTTACAAAAAATAGCCACCCCAGACACCCTCCAGGCTGTCAAAGTGGTCAGATTTATACAATACATACTTTCAATATTTTTACCTGGTCTTTGTTTGTTAAAGCAATGCATATATAAATATTTAAAAGAAAGAAAAAACTTTTTTATGCTTTGTTTTTATATATATATATATATATATATATATATATATATATATATATATATATATATATATATATATATATATATATATATATATATATATATATATATATATATATATATATATATATTTAGATTGTGAATGTTGTTACTGATAGCAAAACATAACCAAAGAAAATTAATTAGTGATGTGCACAAGTATCAGCTACTAAAATAAAGCTGGCTCCTAATACATTTGTGTTCAACAGCTGAGCCATGTTGATTTCAACTTATTTTCAATGAAAGCCTACTAAACATAGCTAATAAATTTGACAAGAAATTGGCATTTAACTTCTTGTAGCTCCCCAACATTTTATAAATAAGAACACGCCATTAAATACACATCTTTTTATGTGGAGATCTTCACATCTGGAAAAGTAGGTGATTAAAAAAACTAATATAACCCTGTTTTACTCATAAAAATACAAATTGCTGCCAGTCTCTGATATCAGTTTGTGGAAAGTTTTCAACACCCATCAATCCAGAATGTCATTGCAGTCATTTCTGCATACCTGACCATATGGTACCAATCTGATAGTCAAATGATGCCCCATTTGACTGGAATATTTAAGCAGCTTTATAAATGAGATTCTCTGAACCTAAATTATCATGTTTGCAATTCATCTGAACCTGGAATCAACAACATTTACAACCCTAAGAGCCATTTTTGCTTTCATTCCAGGTAAACAAAATTTGCTTAGAGCCACAAAGGCAATAGACAAAAAAAAAAAAAAATGACTTTATAAAAATATTCTGTTAGAGTCATTCTTTGCAGAAATATTATGCATGAAAATCTTAAACCAAGCTTTTACTAATTACATCTACATTTTAAACATTAAATTCTTTAGGATTTTTGATCAAGCTTCTTAAGAACCACATGTGGCTTCAGAGCCGCAGGTTGCAGAGCTGTGATCTGCATTAAGGTTTTACCTATCAAAACTGAGTGAAACTTTTAGCGTTCCTTTGATTTTTGTTATTATCATTACAATGAATGCATTCGATCTCCAAAATGTCTTCATATGGTCTTCTTTAACTAGCTATATCACACTGCCACCTAGTGTTGGAAAAAATGCCAATATCCAAAGAAACAAAATCTATTATTTTCCAGGTTCTGTGAAGTGAGAATTAATTGTTTATTTGTTATTAACAAAATGAAGGATAAGATATTTTAGTAATCTTTGGTAACTCTGCTCCTATTTCAGTTTTAGTTTGACTCATAAACTCTCAGAGCTTTGAAAACATTAAAGCTGGTGGTAAATTTGCCTTTTTCCTTTCTTAACAACCCTTAAGAAAATACAATTTAAGATTTTAATGTGAGTAAATAGAATAAAGTTGAAGCCTTTCATTGAAATTGCATTTATTTCAATGTGGTTAATACACAACAACACATTGCAAAGAACTTGACATTTGAAGTTGTATTTCCACTTTTTTCTGAGGCATGCAGCCATTTCTTGACATTAAAAAGCACCACTGCAGAATAGCAACCGAAATATTACAAATGCATGAATAAAATAACACTTGCTTCTCTTTAATGTTGGTTTAAGTGAGCTCTAAAAGACCGTGTAACAGTTCAGTGCTGGTCTTTCTGCAGGAGCATCCACCTGGTAGAAGCAGAGCTGCGTCAGAGTTCAGTGTGCACCAGGAGTTTGACTTTCTTCATGTTTTGTTCCACTGCCAAAGAACAGAGGACAGGAACAGAAACATCAGAGCTCTGATACTGAGCTGCCAACAGGACAGTTCATTAATTCAAGCTGTAGGTACATCTGCTGTGCAACAGTTTGTAATAATCCACATTTATTGAAGACTGCACACTTATCAACACGAGGTTCACTTTGCTGAAACACAATGTCAAAGAACAGCTAACTCCCAGCTTGAGTATGAAATAGTTTTCTCAACATTGCTACTCAGAAATAAACTGTTGCATCACTTTTTACTCCTTTTTAACAACCCTTGGGAAAAAAAAATCTGTTTTTTCTGGAGCCTTTACTATCAATTGGCCCACTTTCACTTAAGTGGGCGATTTAAGCTACTATCGCTAAATATCTACATGTGGATTCCTTTGGACAACAAAGAATATGATAGCATTTTTCTGTGTAATTTGAAAAAACAAAATATACACTCAAAGTGTTGCCTCAGAATATTTCAACCTTCATAGTGTTCATGTAAAGATTACTTTATAGATTGGAATTAGCAATTCTCCTTGCATGTTTTCACCCTATTAAACAAGAGCAAACAGCGTCAAAGTGAGAGCTAACAGTCACTCACAGAGCTCCATGTCACCAGGGCCGTAGGTGTAGAGGCGCTCTTTATATTTCCCCACAATATCTGCACGTACAGTCCGAGATGGATCTGCAGAATGACACAAATGATCAGCTAAAGATATTACAGTTAGAAGAACATGGGAATAATACAGCACAATAAACAAAAGATGATGAGAAACTATAGCAAAATGCTAATCCGCAGAAGAGTTTTATCAAGTTAGTAGCACACAGATTTGTGAGAAAATTATGAAATCACATGAACGTGTGTTTTTTTTAATAAAACTGGACAAATTTATATTTAGCATAATTTTTTAACAATACTTAAAAATATGAGTAAACAATAAAAAGCAAAAATCCTTTTAATTAAATACTGTTGTTAGTTTATAAATCACTGTTTAGCACCACAATACATTAAAGATCTGCTGCTGTTGTATCAACCTTCCAGACCTCTCAGGTCTTCTGGTTCTGTTTCTGCTCTGCATCCCCAGAACCAGAACCAAACGAGGAGAAGCGGCATTTAGCATCTATGCACCAAAAATCTGGAACAAACTTCCAGAAAACTGTAAAACAGCTGAAACACTGACTTCCTTTAAATCTCAACTAAAAACCCATTTGTTTAGAGTTGTATTTGAAACGTAATCAATTGAAAATTTATTGACGGAATCTGACTTCATATTGTTTTTATTGTTGATTCTATGTTGCATTGTATTTTTGTGTTTGATTTGATGTAAAGCACTTTGAAATGCCTTGCTGCTGAAATGTGCTATACAAATAAAGTTTGATTGTTTGATTAATTATTTTTTTTAAACACGACAACTACACATCTATTTGTAACTTAAAATGGCTAAAATCCCACACTGCCATTTTAGGAACATTCTTACAATTTTGGAACAAAAAAGTAACTACAATATACTTTACCTGCTGCACACCATGAGACATTTTGCTGAAAGACTGGAATAAAATACTATAAAAATACTTTTGATTGGTTTTCTTAATGTTTTCAAGTGTTTTAAGTTGGAAGCAAAACTAAAAGCCACTAAAATTCTCAAAGTCCCAAAAATTTTAGTAAGATGTTGATGTATACATTGAAATTGAAATATCTTTGCAGCCTACGCACTGAATCATGAATATGACAGAGCCACTCAAAGGATTTCTGCATTTGCAAGTCCAGTATTATCCAACATTTATAATGTGGGGGAAAAAGAAAAAAGAAACATTTTACCCCAGTATTTAGCCATGAAATATAAAAACAACTTAAAATGGATCAAATGTATTCTTCTCATTCACATTCATGTACTCTGTGTTGTGATCATATTTAATTAGGCATAAAATTCCTCTCTGATGTTTACTTCTGATTTTCTCAGAGCTGCAATTAACATCACTGATTCATATTATAATAATCGACGGGAGTATTTACCAACAAAGAGGATTCTGGGAACATAATAGCCATCAGGAGCCAGATGCTTGTCCCCGATTTCCTCCTGTAGAAGAACAATTATCACAACAATTATAATAACCACCAATGATAAATGTGTTAATTTACACAGAACCAAAATAGAGTCTGAAAGCATTGCACTTGCAGTGCATACCTAAATAAACATTTACACTAATCTGCATAGATTTCCCCAAATTTTGCATTAATAATAACATATCTAGAAGTGTCATGATCAGTAATATATTTTTATACAACATAGTTTCTCCTCAGAGTATGTTTAATATTTTACTTGCCACCACGTTAAGCATGATGAAGTCATCTTTGGCCATTTTCTGGATGGATTTATCAGCAACAAATGCCTCCTTCAGAGCTGTAAAAATACTTAGATTTAGTCTGACAAGTTAACTGGATATGATGTGACAGTAATGAGAAAAATAATGCAACAAAAGCAATAAATAAAATCCACATTTTACAGAACAGTTTTAAAATACACTAACCTCTAAATGTAAATGTATGACAGTTGAATTTAAATTTACAGTGCTTTACATGCTTTTGGTAAAGATGTGTAAAACAAATCCCTGAATTAATTGTGCAATACCCAGATTTAAATTGGATACAATATCTCATAGGATTTTTATACTCTTTCACTGAATAAAGTTCCTTTCACTAGGCAATACACATTTGATTTAAAGGCCTTTTAGACCTCTTTACAAGGAATGCCAATAGAAGTAGTTCAAAGAACAAAACTAAGAGCCAGCTCTGCTCTGTTGCTGAGACTTCCACCGAACTCGCCTCCAGAAAACCAACTGAGTGATTTATAACTAGAAATCCAACATACTTCATTACCTACACTGCAGGGAATCAGGGACACAAGCACTGAACTCCCCGTGAAGTCAAAGTAGCCACAATGACAGAGGGTGTGCAGATCTGAGTCTGTACATGTAGTATTTGTTTTTTTCATTGAACAAAACAAAACAAAACCAAAGTTCTATGGTACCTTTGCTGTGTGGGCAGTTGTCTAGATGATGAATGACCATCAATGGTTTCTGACTGCGAAAATAAAACCAGTGAATCAATTCAGTGGGTTCTTCAGCATACTAAGCACACTGATGGTGTAAATGCAATTAATCTATTGACAAATTGAGCTGCAATGGCAATTTTTTACGTGATTAATGATTTTATAAAATCAACTGTTTACCTGTATGTGATAAGAAAAAAAAAGCTAAATTGAAAGGAAGACAATCTTATCATGCAATCAAAGAATGGGTTCAAAGTCCTACCTCTTGGCACTTTCTTTCAGGGCCTCTTCATAACTTTTGACCCATTTTATATTTTTCCCCCATCCTGAAGAAGAAGAAAAAAAAACAAGACCAGCTAATTTTAGATTTTAATTCAGTCTTGCGATGAAATCAATCTGCTCAAACTAACTTCACCTTTTGACAGGGGCGGAGTCGCAGTCTTTGCCTTTTTTTTATTCTGTGCCTCAGCAATGGCACAGAGGCTGATGAACAAAGCAAGCAAGACCCAGCGATGCATCGCTCCCCGACCTTTGAGAAAGCCACAGTAATAACAGGTCAGGTGTCAGGTGAGGCGTCGCTCCGCCCACGCGCATGACGCACTGCGCGTAGGGCAACAAGTTCCTTACAAATTATTGCAAGTATAGTAATTGCGATAATAAGAAAAGTGTAGAAAGCTTGTTAATAAATTAAATACAAAAGTAACAATTTTATCCAATGAAAGGAAGAATCCTCCACCGTGTGACCTCTTCATTTAGCTCAATCTGAACCTTCCTGCTCTAAGGGCTAAACAGCCCTTAGAGCAAACATTTCAGGTTTGACAAGTACACACATGCTTTGAATTATCGTTCGTTTATTTTCCATATCAGGGCAGATAAGTCTTATTCTAACAATATTCAATGATTCACACTCTTTGTTGTTACATTTAATTCATTAGACTTCCCTTATTTCCTCATTTCAATCCCATAATTTGTTTTTGGTGAGTCTTAATTTTCCTGCGCTAAGTAGAGGGAAATGGACTGCAGAATAATTCAGAATTATTGTAAAATTCCAGGGTGGTGAGCAACACAAAGCATTTGTACTCAGGACACCCAACTGGCTAGCAATGGTACTGTCGGTGTCATCCACATGTCAGAGACAAAAGACTAATTTCTTCACTGCAATCATACACCTTGTTGGGGGTTAACTTCAAAGATATTCAATCTTTAATCATTAAACAAGTAGGACAAGCCTGGAATTCATGTGGTAAAAATAGCAGCCATTTTAAACATTTTGAAGCATTTCCTTAAAGTGGATGTGATAAACATCTTCTCTTTAAAAATGTCCTTGTAGAGCACTCTTGTGCACATCACAATTGCTTCCTTCTCAACATTCAAAATGGAGAAATCATAATTTGTGTCAGAAATGATGATTCACATAGAAATCTACTTCTCAGTAATTTATGATTGTATTTTTGTCAGAAGTTAACAAGTACAGCCATAACTGTGCAAATTCTTTACAAAATCAGCAATCTTTTAATCAGCTTTTCATGTTCTAAAAGACAACATGAATGTTTACACAGAAAACGACAACTCAAAATTTGCCTATTCTTGTCTTCTGATAAAACTTATGGTGGATGTCTTACCTTGTCAGCATGAAGCAAGAGTCTGTGCTTGCTCGCTTCTATGATTTCCCTTTTCTTTTAGCCAAACTTGCCAAACAGGTATTTATATAATAGTTCGAAATGACTATGAAACAAAGATAAAACGTTACTCACTAAGAAGCTATGCGCACACACAAACACACCCATCCAACCTTAGTCGGATGTTCAGAGGAAACCAAACACAGCATACCAACAGTTAAGCACAGTGGTGGAGAGGTGATGACGTGAGCCACACGACTTGAACAACTTGCACTTAATGAGTCCAACCAACAATGCCTCTGAATATGAGAATAAAATGCACAAGCATCGCTAGGTCAAATTTAGCTAACAACCCCATTTCACTGTAACAGGAAGGGTGGGAAGTGAAAAACAAAGGAACTCCTGCAAACTATCAAGGCAAAGTAAGGGCCAAAGGTTTGCTACATAATTGTCAGAAACAGATAAGGATTACAACCAGAAGACTTATTTTTGGCTTTGGTCCAGCTAAGCAAAATGTATTATTTTTGCAATAGCTTCATCATGAAATTTGTTTTGATTTTTAAATGAAAGAAAAACAAATTGTAGTTTTGTTCTAAGGTTTTAACATGAAGAAACTCATGAAACTTTATCATAAAAGGGAAATCATGCAACTTTTTTAATTATCATATTTGATTTTAAGATAAAGCAAGTAGTTTTCAATCCTAGCATTTATTTGTTACAAAAAAATATTTAAAAACATTTCTCAACTTTATCATTCATTCCCAAACTTATTAAGACCCACAGTGAAAGGTCCAGAGAGTTCCTTGAAGTTCATGTTTCAGACCCCACATTAGAGGTATAGCTGCTAAAGCTAATTTCACAATGATTTAAAACATGACTTGTGGGCTAATGGTTTTATACCCAGTGACTTTGTGAACAAATAGATTCAGATAAGTCTAGTCTTAAAAACCATGGAATTTGCTTTAATCATTTTTGAAGACTGGTTATGTATTGCAAAAATACAATCAAGTAGAAAAACATATTCTCATTTCCATATTTCATTCTTTATGGTATTATCCTAAAAAAACTATAGTTAAATTGCTTAAAACAGTAACTCTAAAGTTTTTTAGTAAATATAAACTGAAATCTATAAATGTATTACATACCTGATTTGCCACATAACCTAATTTAAGCTTTTATGAAACTCTGTGATAGAAAGGAAAATTTCTCCTCTTTTTGCCCCTTTTACATTAGCGTTTGAACCAGGAATCTGGATGCCTGATGTTTTTCTTGGACAGTTTGGACCTTTCCAGCCCTGTTTCTAAATGGCACACATGCAGATGCAACATTAACAGGATTCTAGTGCACTTTCAAGAGGCCCGAGACACTCATGTGTTGTAAAATATATAACTATCATGGATGCATCTTTATTTTCTGGCAGTCTTTTGTGATGTAACTTTCCTGAAATAATGATGTGCAAATATTTTTTCCAGGCCATAGGCATAAAAATGTTAAGAAAAATAGTTTAGTTTAATAAAATGTTCTACAGTGAGTTAATATGCATCCGATCTTTTTGTATAGTAGTCTAAAATTGATGTGCCCCAAAAATGCGATAAAACCTAACATTTGTGCCGCTGCAAAATTTGGTCGTCACTAAAACCTAGTTAGCTAGCTGTTAGTTGTTGCCATAGCGATAGAATACATTGCGAGCGTAAGTGCTTTACGCATGCGCACTTAACATCGTAGTGATGCACTGTGGGATTTTTGTGTATTGACATAGCAACCGGACCAAGGAGCCGCCGCCGTCGCGAAGTATTTTTGTCCGGATTAGTTTTTGCTTCAAACTCGTTGCTGGAAGTACGCTCTCCACCGCTGCCATGAACGCGGCGGTGGTGAAAAAGACTCAGGACACGCTGGGAAAAGTGATAAAGAAACCCCCGCTCACGGAAAAACTGCTGAGCAGGCCGCCGTTTCGGTACCTTCACGACATCTTCAGCGAGGTGAGTCTCCAACGGTGAAGACATGTTCACAGCTGAATGAAGCGACCACGACATCTATAGCTAACTGATCTTATTCGAATCCACAGAGAAACAGCTTCTTCGGTGGCTAATAATAAGTTAAACGTAACAGTTAGCCTGCATTAAACAGCGATAGCGCTCCGGTAGATATCAGTTGTAGCACGAAAAGCAAGAAAGACATTGCAATCTCCAACCAAACCAAACCAAGTTGCTAACGTTTATTTAGAATCATTTAACTGTTAAGTTCCCCGTGGAGTCATCTGCTTGTTGCTTTAGTTCTCAGTTTAGCGACGTTACCTAGTTGCTAGAGGCATAACCTGGACCCTGGCAAGGATAAACTACTTAGTGCGCAGATGGATAACTGCTACTTTAACACTGAGTATGGCAGTCTCAGTAATAAGTCAGCTAAATTTGTCTGGGCTGTTTATCCATGTCACGGTGGCAACCCTGATGCTCAGCAGCTTATTACAGCTGGACTGTTGGGTAATGCAGATTTACGTTGAGCTGCCTGAATCGCATGAAACGTTGCAATAGAAGATTTGACTTAAGAAAGTCAAGTAAAAGGACTCTTTGTTCTTACTTCTTTTTTTTTATTTTTACTTTCGGACAGTTGTTATGATGTGTAACCATGGCAACGGGGTAACTGATTAGCACCTCAAAAGCTTAAACAACACCTGGAGTATGACTTCAAGTCTCAGAGACGTTGAATAAGAAACTTCATGGATGTAAGGTGGGACCAAAGAGCAGGCAGAGGAGGAAGTTGAAATCATCTCTTCCATTGATCATATCAGGCAGGATAGTACCCCCAACAACAGCATTTCTTCCCAGATTTCTAACCATACAACCAGACAGAGATTTAAAAGGGAGTTCCAGAAGCAAATGAGATGGATTAGCAGTGCTTGTCAACAACTGATGGTGTCAGTCAGGAGATTTTACTTTGGAATATTGTTTCTGCTGCCTGGAAATTGAGCTGTTAGACATAGACATAGACAAATTTTATTGTCATTCAACTGTACATTTCAAAATGTACAAATTGAAAGAAATGTCACTACAGTTATGACAGTCACAACTTTCAGTCAGAGCCCTCTTTACATTCATTGCAAGACTGACTTCTATAGTATATCCGTTCTGCCCACAGCCTCACCACCTACAATAACTCTTTGAAGCTGGTTTGACAATATGAGTAACAACATTTATTCTCCCTTTGGGATGAATAAAGATTTTTAAAATTGAATAAGATTGGGAGGGAATGTTGGTGAACAAACAGCATCACGGAGACCAAGGAGAGAAGACAGGGATAGGTTATAAAACAAGGCAAACATTGATAAATACGTTGCCATTTCCCAATGCCATTTTTAATTTGCACACTTCTATTATCATTGTCCAATCCAAGATGCTTAGTGACTACAGCTGCTTGGCAATTATTTCATAAGTTAAAGACCAGGATCAGTTAACAACCGCCACAAGATTTTAGTAACCTTTCAACCATACATCTTAAAGCTAATTTTACTTTTGGGCTCAAAGTGACAGATGCTTCTCGTACTGTTTATACAGAATGGAGAGTGTATCATGACATATATCGTCTCAACTTAAATGTTTAAATTCAGACTGTATTTAATAGGAGCTAAACTAAGAACAGTTCTGTAACATAGTGTTATATTTCACTATATTTCACTGTAAGTTCATGCATATTAGATTAAGGTCAGCATTCCTGAAGTGCTTCATTTACTTTGGCAGGATATCCTGGATCCGATTCCATTTTAGAGGCATGATTTTTTTTTTTTACATTGCATTTTTATTCTAATTATTGTTCTCAATCAAATCTATATTGAGGTGTTGTATTATTAAAACTTTTAGCAACCATGTTCTTCATCCACTTGTGAGATACAAGCTACCTGGGTCAAAGTGTTTTAGACTTGTTTTCTTTTGTCCCAAGTGCAATAGAGGAACTCCATCAGTCAGCCAGTGTCTCCATGGTGTTTTAGTAGATCTATATAATTTTCCCTAATTTAACAGTTATTCCACTGAAATGTTTTATGCCTATTTTTGAACCTTTTTTGTGGCGTAACATGGTCAGGTTGCTTTCACTGCTATAAATAAAAAGGTCAGTGTTGAGAAACATGTTTGGGACCAAAAACCAGTTGATTCTAATTTCCTTTTGGGTTGCTACAGTGACTCATTAGTCTCCATTTAGTTCTATTGTCTGCGTTCTCCACCCTCACGTCAACTAACTTTATGTTTCACCACATCCATAAATCAAATTTTTGGTCTTCCTCTCAGCCTCCTCCACTGAAGCTTCAACCTCAGCATCCTTCTATCATCTTAATCATCGTCTCTCCTCTGAACATGTTGATTGATGGACAAAAAGATGTTGTAGATAAAAGTCTCTAACTGTTTTCAGTTATGAAATGATCTGAGCTTTTTTTGTTCTTCAAACTTCCAGGTTATCAGGACCACTGGTTTTATGAAAGGCCTGTATGAAGAAAATGAGATGAAGTCAGATAGTGTCAAGGTAAGCTGGTTGTTCTTGGCTGTTTTTTTGTTACTCTTCAGCTACTTCTAATATAGTATTCAATTTTATCATGTTCTTATGTAGTTTGAGCCAGTTTATGTGCTAACTTAATGTTTTTATGAGCAAACTTGGACGTTTGAGATTCCCCTGCTGTCTAACCGATCTGCCTGTGTGTTGAGTAACCAAACACGAGTGAGAAGGCTTGGCAGTGAAGTGCAGAGTGTTTATCGAGGTGTCAGAACTCAGGTCTGTCATTTGCAAGTTGATCCTCGATTAGGAAAGGATGCGTAGAGACTGCACCAGCTTCTCACCTTACCTTAAATTAATGCTGTTGTGTTAGTTGTTCTAAACTTTACCAGGAATCACATTTATTGAGCAATTTATTACAATGCCATTCTTTATTTTTTTTAATATTCAAAGTTTTCAATAATTCTTCACGCACATTTGTTCTAAGTACTTTTTGAGGTTAGTCAGAAATGAAGCTAGTTTTACAACCAAACATTTACATTTTGGGTCAATCCATTTGATAGTCACAAAAATTTTTTAATCAGAATAAGTATAACACGACCTAAATATCTTCAATTATAAAAACAAGACAATTTTACTGATTATTACAGTTATAACAATGTGTCTAATATGTATTTATTGTTACCTTAAAACATTTTTGAAAGCAGTGATATAAAGTAAACAAGCGTAGGAAAACAGTGACCGGCAATTCACAACAACAGGTTTGGGAGGGGGAGTGCTGTTAAACTCTGCTCCATACAGCTGATCGGTTTGTGGCATCTTATTAAAAGATTTTTTTTATCCATAGAAACCTTTTGATCGGATATTAGTTCAGTTTTTAAAGCTTTAAAAGCCTGATATTATCAGAGAAGCCTGATAATAATAAGCAACTCATCACTGTTGCTGAACAGGTGCAATAATAATAACATAAGCTTTCTACTTTAATATCCGATAATAATTTTTGGTCATGTCTTGTTTTGTTGTAGGATAAGGACTCTAAAATGTTCTATCTTCAGAAAGCAATAGATGTTGTGATGTTGGTGTCTGGTGAACCTCTGGCAGCAAAACCGGCACGAATCGTTGCTGGTCATGAGCCTGAGAAAACCAACGAGTTGCTTCAGGCCATCGCAAAGTGCTGCCTCAACAAGGTATGTCTTTCTGGGAAATCACTCAAATGTGTTCAGTTTCATTGTCGTTATTGAATCACCATTTAAAAAATATGGGTTTTATTTTTTGCTGAGAATACAGTCCAGCTGCCTGAAGGAGAACTGTAAAATAACTTAATTGAACCCTGGAGACGGTGTTAAACAGAAGAGCTGATGCACCGGGGATAGCTGAACTTTAATGTGGATGTAAACAATTCTTGGTCTTTCAGGTCGGTTCTTTTTTAGAGCTTAAGCAATAATCAATAAAACCTTCAAGGAGAAACTAAATAAAAGATGGGGAATGCATTAAAATAATAGCATTAAAATTTAGGAATGAAAGAAACGGTATGCAAGATATAAATTTGAATTAAATAAATAGCTAATAAATCCTAAACATTCAGGTATCTAGCATACTTTGTTAGGTTTTAGCCTCTTGAGGTGTAGTTGAATGCTAAACACTGAGATTATTAAACAAACGCAAAAAACAAACTCACAGAAATTAGCATAAATACATAAGACATTCTGTCTTATGTATTTATGCTGAGTTTTTTTTCAGTTTATCAATTAATCTGTTTTGTTCAACTGTACCAAATGGGCCACTGAAAATATCTATTAACAATGCTATTTTACTAAAATGACATAAGGTGTAATTTAGTATGGCTGAGGTGCTTCAATTCATAGCTTTAAAATTGGTTATGTTTTATAACTCTATGTAAGATCCTACGATCTAGAAATTGTGGCTGTAATTGTAGAAACAAACAAAAGTTCACTGCTGCACAAATTATTGTGGAGTTTGGTTATTTTAGTATTTGATTTATTGAACCCTGGAGTGTCAGTGGAGCAGTTCTGGTGAGGTTCATTGTGAAAAAGCAGTGAAAGGAAAACTTTATTCATTGCTGCTACTCCCTGTCTGTGTGTGATGGAGCGGAACCTGAGCGTTAGGTGAATCAATGTGTTTACTGTGATTTTTAATAATATAGATTTTTTACAATTTAGATTAAGGCATTTTATGTCTTATGTTTTTTTACTTCAAATTATCTGTACACTTGTCAACTTTGACATGGCACTATTTCTTCTGATTTTATACTTTTTAGACATTTTTTAAAAAAATGTCTAAAGTTGCGCTTTGAAGTTTGTTGGTTTGTCTACATTTATTAAATTTCTGCTGCATTTATTGTGGCCAAAAAATTCTACTTTACTTTGTTACCTAGCAACGACAAGCTTCTTGCACAAAGCTTATTGGGCTAATTAATAAATTAGGTCAGAGTATCAGAGAACTAATAAATTAGTTCACCCTAAATTATAAAGTAAAACTATTACATTCTGTGGCATTATAATTTTTTTTGATCCCTGGTTTAATTTTTAAATATGCTGCAGAAATATACGGAGGAACAGCCAACAATGTTAGGGATTATTCTCCCTCATTAACTGGTTTTTCCTGCACACCTTGTTTAAGTGAGTTCGTTTTTGCTTTACAGTTGTCCAGTGATGAAGCAGTGAAGCGAGTTCTTGCAGGAGAAAAAGTGGACTTAAAGAGCAAAGGGAGCACATCCAGATCTCAGGGCAAGGAAAACAGGGATGGAAAGGAACGGCCGCCGGATAAGGACGTGAGTCTCCTGCCTGCTAAAATATTTTTTAAAAATGTATTCAGTGCTCACCATCCTACCTAGATATTACAATAATTTATCTGAAGTGCATTTAGCATTGTTTTCTGGTGCCTTCAATTTTCAGGAAAAGAAAAAGATAGAGCGAAGTAGCAGCCAGGAGCATAAGGATCCGAACCAGGGCAAAGAGCAAGAAAGCCGGCACAAAGACAAAGAAGATCACCGTGACCATGAGCGCACAGAGCGGCATCACCGCAGTGAGAAGGACCACCAAGACAAGAGCCGAGATCAGGAACGAGAGCGAGACAAAGGACGGGTCAGGGACAGAGATCGAGACAGAGACAAGGAAAAGACCAGGGAGAGAGATTCTCACAGGGACAGAGGCCAAGACAAACGAAGAGACAAAGACCGAGAGAGGGAAGGAGATCAAAGCAAGGACTGGAATGAAAAAAACAGAAGTGAGGAGAGAGAAAATGACAAGGTTTGGCAATCAAACTTTAGCAAATTTTCAATTAAACAAATAAATTAAGTAGCTCACATGCTCCGTGTGTGTGTGTGTGTGTGTGTTTACCATCAGGCCAGAGTGTCAGAGAAACCTCAGCAGAGAGCAGCCAAAACTGTGCCAGCAGTAAGTTCTCTCCTTTTATGTTAGATTGCTCATTTTTCATGTTTCCATTTTGGAAAAATAATTAAACTTCATTAATTCAAAAAGGTGATAAACCTCTCATCACTTCTTTTTTTAAGGATCTAAAACCAGTTGAAGAGGTAACAATGTTTACAGACATGAATGTGTTTGTTGCACAGCTTTGGGCTAGTTTTTTTTTTCAGCTAGTTTTCTTTTTTTCATGTGCTATTATATTAGGTTTTTTGGGGGCTTTCAGATAGTTTTTTTTTTGCCGTTTGTGCTCTGTGTTGTAGCAGCTTTCATTTTAACAAATTAACATGATGGCTTTGTGTGTATGATTCAACTAAAGCCATATTGCTGTGCTCTTTATTCAGCCCACAGATGTAGTAGAAAACCAGGTAGGAACATAAAGATGCTTGTAGAAGTAGAGCGGAGCAATTTAGTAAAAAAGGCACATATCATGCTTTATCAGAATTCTATAAAAACAGATGTTTTCTTTTTTTTCTTGTTTTACAGTCAGGTAATCCAGCGAGGATACCCCGGCCCTCGTCTGCCAAAGGTCAGAGGCAGAAACCCAAAGTTGAAAGCGGTAAGGGCTTTGAGAGCTTTATTCCAAATACACACATACAGCTTATTTTTATTTTTATTTTTTTTCTCCCCTCCAGGGGGTCTTTTTATGGGCTCTAGTGTCCCTTATATGACAGTAGGCTGACAGGAAAGAGGAAGGGAGAGGGGGGAAGACATGTGGCAAATGTCGCCGGGTCTGGGAATCGAACCCGCAACAACCACGTCGAGGACTCAAGGCCTCCAAATGCGGGTCGCACTATCCCCTACGCCACCACAGCACGCCCCATTCAGCTTATTTTAATCAATGTAGACTCTATGAGATTGTATAGAGTTACATTAGGTTACTTATCTGTTGGCAGAATCCATAATACTTAATGTAACCGAACGAAATGAATAAAGGGATTCTGGGATTTTTCTAGGAATAATTTGAAGACCCACATTATGCTAATTATGTTTCTGTTACCTACTAAGCGAGATGCCTTGGTATGTAATGACTTTTCATTTATTCCTTGCAGCAGATGAGTCTGACAGTGAAGGAGGTAAGTGTTTTCTCGATAACATGGACTTCCCTCTCATCATTAAAGAATAATGTTTTGTGTCTGTAAAACAAACACAAAAGCACTTAAACCAATTCCAACTTATTTGGAACTTATTTGGAATTCCTCATAAAAGTGACTATACCTTTTGAATATGTAAAACAAATTTGATGTGTGTGGGTTTTTTTTTAGATAAACATATTTTCTCATAATTGAGATGTTGAAGGAAAAGTACATATACACCTTCAAAAGTATGGAATGCTTTTTTATTTAGCCCCACTAAGTTAATACACTTGGTAGAGCCAGTTTTCAATGAAATTACAGCAGCAATGTGTAATTTCATTTCAACTTTAAACTTCTCCACAGTGTTTGCTGATTTCTCTGGTCTTCATGATGCTGTTTAATATTTTTTGAGAGACCTCTAAAACCTTTACTGAACAAATGTGTTTATTTACTAATTATATAACTTATAAAGATATGTGGTTGCACTGATGTGTTTTTTTTTTTCAGAATATCATAGTGAAAGGGCTAAATGTAAAGGCAACCACAATTTTCAGATTTTTTAAAATATAAAATCTAAAAAGAAAAAAAAACATTTATTTTCTTCTACTTCACATTGATGATCATAAATCATAAAATTCTAATATAATGCTCTGACGTTTTGGGTGAAATGTGACAAAAGGTGAAAAAAGCTCCAGGGTTTGAGATGTCAGTTGGTGCAATCGCCAGATTGCTCCTCATCTTCAAGGAAATCATTGCAGCTATGATAGTTACTGCCTTTTCTTTGCCAACATACTGAACAAGTCAGTCAGGTTTTATTTGTAAAGCAAAGCGTTAAACACAAAGTCTCGCTGCCTGGGCGTTTACTGGTCCAATCATACCTGTCCAAACCCAAACTGGGCTGGGTGTGCAATAGAACAAGGGTAATAGAATTTACAAAGCAAACAAAAACCAGATAGTCTGCAGTGAAAAGTAGTTTAACCTGTTAAAGGTACATGAATCTCATTAATTCTGGTATTGTGTTTCAATATTTTGTATTCATAATGTGGAAAGTAGCCAAAGATTTAAAGAAAACACTTTACTATCACTATATTTGATCTTGTCTTATAGTTTTCCCTTTTTTCACTTTCATTAACCTGAATAAAAGTTGGTGGGTGTGGTCAGATAAATCTTGTCCTCCCACTTTGAGTACGTCAAATCTGTCTATAAAGTGGCAAAAATGTAACATGAGGAACACACCCTCGTTTTTGTTGTAGCTTTAATTTCACTGTTGAGTGAAACAATAATAGACAAAAAATTAATTTATTTGTCATAAGCTCTCAATTATATATAAGAGCTTATTGATGATCTTATTGCTGTTGGGAGGGTTTTTCTTATTTATACATGGAAAAATGTAATAATAAAAACCAGAAAGATGTGCAAATCGTCTATGCAGAGGAAATAGCCAACTCCTCAAAAATTTCTCCACCAGGTTTAAGTCTTGTTTTTTTTTTCGTTTTTGTATTTTTGCTGTAACCTCTACAAGTTTTTCTACAAATGTAGAAATCCAGCAGTGAATCAACAGTTCAACTTCTGTAGACCCCGGGTGGAAAATGTATGATCCCCTGTTGGTCTACAGGACCATACATTTTCAGATGTTAATTTACTTTTAAAAGAATAAGAATTTGCAGAGTTCTAGAAGGAATTAAATGGCATCATTAAATTAGTAAGACTTTGTTAGAGTTGTGATTTTTAAGGATTCTAATCAAGGGTTTGATCTCTCTTTTCTGTCCAAATTGAATCCCTTCTTTTCCTTGTCCACTCACAGACGGAGACGTTCAGTTAGCCCAGAGAGCCGTCCCTCAGGAGAACGGAGAATCTGAAGAATCTTCTGTGCCAGACAAGACTGCTAGGTGTGTACAGTTAATATTTACTGGCTCTGCAACAATAACCAATGGACTTTGCATTATCCTTTAAGTTCCAAAGTCTAAATATAGTCATTGTTGCATTGATATTGACAATAAAACATTTACATCCAGA
Source organism: Gambusia affinis (assembly GCF_019740435.1). Lineage (NCBI taxonomy): Eukaryota > Metazoa > Chordata > Actinopteri > Cyprinodontiformes > Poeciliidae > Gambusia > Gambusia affinis. The sequence goes on from NC_057878.1 coordinate 24,566,889, forward strand.
TTGTTTTTCCAGTTCCTACTTTACAGGTTGAAAACTTTGGAAGTCATCTTCCTTTGGCTGACTAATCACTTATGATTGGCCTGTTAAGCTGCTGTAAAACCGCAGCTGTTATTAATATTCGGACTGTTGGCGGGCAGAGACGTCATCCTCCTGACGTCTGGATCTGACATCTGGCAGATCTCACACACGTTTCCGTGTTGTTGTGCTCAAAATAAGCTGTGAAAATAACAGCTCTTAAAAAGGAAAACCTGCTGTTGGTGTTTCTTAAATACTTTGTTTGCGGTTTTCATCCTACAGGCGAGTGGCTCGGCCGCCCAGCGCCCGCCCAGCACCTCCTCGAGTCAGGAGACAAGAGAGCAACACTGAGGGGACCCCAGCTGAGAGGTGACCTCATCGTTCCAATTACTGAATGTTTGTCCCGTTACGGTGCCTTGTAAAAGTATGCGCACCCCTTAAATCTTTTTCACATTCAAAAAAACTCCCTACGCTTTAAAAAAAATATATATTCTGCTGAACATACACCTGCAACTCATTTGTAGTATTTATATAGCTGTATCAGTCACTAATTATTATTTTTGTAATTGATTATTCTGATGATTAAGTCAATCTTATTTATATAGTACATTTCATCAACAAGGCAGTTCAAAGTGCTTTACATCATAAAAACATTAAACCTTCATCAATTATGAAACGAGCAATAAACATTACATGTTGTCAAATGCCATTATCAAAATCATCAATCAAACACACCTCAGATATGCTGATTAATGTTTCACTTGTTACTAATCGAAGGCAACTCTTAACAGGTTTTTTTAAAGGAACTTGGTGTTTCAGTGGTTTTGTTGTTTTCTGGAAGTTCCCTTGAAAACAATCAGGGGAAAAAAAAGACAATTTACATTCATCCACTACTTTTGCTTTGTCTGTTGTATACAATCCTAATAAAGCACATGAAACTTTGTGGTTGTCACATAAGAAATTTGAGAAGTATAAGGCATATGAATCTTTTTTGCAAAATGCAAGGTTTGTTCAACTTGTACTGTTCTTGACTTTTGTCCAGTTTCAAACCTTCTTAGCAAAACAGTATAGACTGAACTCACTGCACTGATTAAAAATGCTTCTTCTAAGCCAGTTCTCAGTACGACTCCTGTTTTTAAGATTGTCAAGTGCCAAGCCCACTGCTCCCATTATATTGGACGGGAAGAGAGCGTCAGACGATGAGGAGGATGAAGATGAACAGTTCCTAGTGATGGAGGCCGTCACCCCACATCCAGATTCTCCTAAAACAGTGAGAGTGGGTGACATGATTATTCATGGGTTTGATTATGAAGTCAAAGTCCAGAAATGATCATCAATATTTGTTTGTGACAGGAAGCTGCACATGAATTCGACGCTGATGAAAAGCATGGTAAGTGATTTCACTTCTTCAGCTCTTGAAGAATTACAAACTTCTTGAAGCTGAATTTTGTCCTCTAATGCAGGCGGACTCGTGAAAAAGATCCTTGAAACAAAGAAGGACTACGAGCTGACTCCGTCCTCATCAAAGTCTAAAGAACAGGTTTGTATTTCAAACGTTTCACTTTTCAGATTTCCACTAGAGGGCAGTATTAGCCAAGTTCTGTCTGGACCAGTCTTGTGAGCCTTTTCTTTCTGGGAACTTTATTCCCTGGGAACACTATTTTAACCACAGGCCCTGGTGCAACACTGGCTTTTATCAAAAGAAAGATGTAAACAAATGGAGTGAGGAGGTGGAGGTGTAATTGCGGTGCCTCTAAACCACAAAAATGTTCCCCTTCAGTGAAGGTGAAGGGCTAATAACCAGGAAAGCAGCCATGGCCCCTTGCAGACCACACACACTATTGATCCACACATCTAGATGTCTGGAACAAAAATGAGTTGTTTGCAACATTTCTGTTATTTAAAATTGTTCAGCTTAGCAAGGTACTCTGCTCAATTAGGAAGCATGGGAGAAAGAGTTTTGGGCATGTGTTGTTTTTTTTTTTCTTTCTTAAATCCTAATGGATTCTAAGTCCATGTAGCTAAATTTTGTCTTCCTGTTCAACCATTTATTTACAGACCTAGTAAAGATGCGTAGAAAGCCTTCGACTAAATTTAATGCAACGGGATAGTCTCACAGTGAAACAGCAAAGATCATTGAATATTTCTTGTTACATAATCTCTCTAGATCCCATGTTCTTCCTTATTTTTTTAGATCAACTCAGAGGTTTTGTTCTGGTGAAACATTTCTGTGTTAATTCATTTTAATTTTCAATCTGCTGAAGCATGCCCACAGCATCATAGATCCTCTACCCTGCTAAACAGTGCGTTTCTACTTAAGTTTTGTTAAAAAGCATGATATTAGGCTTATGTGACCCAAACCCAAAGCTCCAATAGTGTTGATCAAACTCCACGTTTGTTTATGTTAGAGTGAAAACGCCTCTTCCTTATATTGCTCCCACACAGATGGTTGATATGTATAAAGTCTCTTGTCCTGACCAGTGATCTGTATCACATCGTATTTATAGATGCTCTTACGTAGCAATATCCGCATATTGAGATGAAAATAAATCCAATTAAAAAGAAAATTATATAAAAATATTACTTGTATATTATATTTTAGTTTATCCCTATTCTGCAAATTCTTTTTTGAACTGCAAAGATTTTAATAAAGACTCATAATGAATTTTTAATTTGAGTTCCACTCTTAGTTTTTATTTCATAAGTCATCATCTTTTTTCTATTTTTTAGGTTTCAGCAATAAACATTAAACTTTCGGGAAAAGAGTCTTTCCCTCCTAAGAATGTCTGTATTTATGGAAAATTGTGGAAATCCTATGCTGATTTTTCCATTACAAACAGAATTTTTTTTACAATAGCGTATTTTTTAAAAGGTTTACATTTAAAAAATTCAATTTCTACAGTTAAGAGTGACTTTTTCCTCTGAAGCTGCAAGGCTGAGAGGGAAAGCAGACAGCTGTGGAAGCAGTCTGGGCTGCTCAAAAGGGAACAATGCAGCAGCTGTAATACCGCAAGACATTTTCCCAGAACATTTCTGACACTGCTTGATATCCGTTGTAGTTTGCAAGAGAGATACATTTGTGGTTGCTGCACCCATCACACTTAATAACCACGAAGTATAGATTTAATCTCACAACCAGTGATTTTCCTTTCTTGACAGTGTGAACATGATGGAAGCCAGAAATATAGAATAAACATTCTAAATTTTAGTTTTCAAGTGGTTATTGGACAGAAGATTATATCTTTCTGTCATTCCACTCTTTATGGAATAACAGAAATATATGAAGCCAATGCAAACAACACGTAATTGAGTTTCAGCCGCATTGTGCAAATTCCTGGAAGATTAGTGTTTCAACCCTGTCTGCGTCTTCGTCAGAATCATAAGTGAGTGCAGCAACAGTGCAAGTAATCACAGACGACCTGGCACAGGTGTATGAAATGTATTGGAGACACAACAAAAACAAACTGAGTAACTTATCTGTTAAAAAACACATTTTCATGGACAATAAATTGAAAAATGAACTTTCACACAGTAAAAAATGAGGTAAACATATCAATAACCACTAACAGAAGGACATATATCATAAATAAAACAGCAAAAATATCTATCTTTTTACCGATATGAGGAAAAGCTAGCAGAAAAAATGGCAAACAGTAATGTAGCAACAACATGAGAGAAAACATGACAAATATTTTATATATTATGGTGATGTTAGGTGGTTAAACACTTATTTGCGACTATCTGCTGGCATTTACCAGCAATAGCAACAATTACCTTGATCAGAAAATACATTGGGCTCCTTTAGTTTTCACACCATGACTGTTCATGTTTTTCCGTTTTTAAACAGCCAAATTAGTCTAACCTGTAGTGGTTTTTGAAATATTAAATGTAAATATGAAATATAATTTTAAAAAATATAATAAAAAAAAACTTCAGTTTATTTTTAAGAGTTAGGGGTTCCAGTAATTGCGGCATAAGGGCTTTTGTTAAAAAAAAAAAAAAAAAATTGCTAACAAAAAAATTGTTTATATTAATGAAGGCCTACTGTATTATTGCTAACACTGTTTATAGATTACCCTCCGTACGCCAGAGAAAGTGCTCTTTCATCAATATTTGGAGTATAAAAGCGTTTGAAGCTTATAGTTTGGTCTGAGCTCCGCGGTGTGAGGTGGTGTATGCTGTCTGAGTTGGGTGGTCCCCTTCACTGGAGCATGATGCCCTGCATCCCATCCTAGCTGACCACCCTGGCTGTGATGGATGAAGTGTTTTGAGCTGTCACTCATGCAGAAAGGCCGCTGATCTATTTCTTCCTAACAGCGACCTCAGACAGCATCACTCGTAACTCGCAGCTGAAGCCATCAAAGCTTAGCCAGCGGTAAACTGAAACTGCTCATTGGAAATTTATGGACTCAGGATTGAAAAGTTGTGTGCGTTAAATGTTGTTTATGTGCATCTCATGACCTCAATGAGTTTGAATTGTAAGTTCAAACTCATACAGACAAAGCAGCTCTTTGAGTAACATGAGCACAGCTTTCTGAAGATTATCCTAATTTCCTCAATTTTTGGTGCCTTCAGGCCTTGGATTCATAGTGTTATCCCTGGTCTGAAGGTCCAGCTTGCTGCAGGTACGTCCATTTATAGGAGCCGGTTGTTTAGTCCATCCCTCAGCCGCTCCTGGCCTTGCTTCGTCAGCTGTATAAAGAACTATAATGACTTCCTTCCTGACATAAAAAAGCATCGAGGTCAGCCTAATGGACCTCTGCCTTTGCTTTTTTATATTGTAATCATAGTGAAACACAAAAATGTAAACTCTGAGCTTTCCCTTTTCTCTTTGATTTAAATGATTTATTTCTAAAATGCTGATGTTTACAGAACATGTATGTCCGACCAAATCTGGGTCTTTATTTTATTTATTCCATTTGTGTCATTAGAAAATCCCTTATGTTTAAACAGTTGCCTGGTTACATTTTCCTCTTGCTCCTTCACTGTGGGGTAGCTGGAGGATATTCAGTATATTTATGAGTTGACCCTCATCACAACCCCTCAGCAGCCATGTATATTATTCCAAGATAGTTCTCCTTTTATTTTGACACAGTTTGCCTTTTGCTACAGCTGCGTTTTCATTGGAATTTTTTTGTATTCTTCTTTTTTTCTTTTTAATTGCCTCTCTCCACCAGTTTTTCACCCCATCAAATTAGCCTTGATGAAGGTCTACAATGTATAAATAAACGGTGTGGCATACAAATGGATGGCTGTTGAGTGAGAGTCACAGAGGAGAAGGGCCAGGATACTCTCTGCTGAATTGTCAAGAAAATAAATACCCCTCTCTGCAGACCTCTGTGTCTTCATAAACATCCAGGTTTTTTATGTGAAACCACGAGGAAATGACCCAGTGGTATTGGTTTTTTGAGGGGCTATATTGACTTGCTGGAAGAATTGTTTTCTGCTATAGGAAAACCTACTTCAAATCTCTTGATATTTTACTTTTTGCTTCTTTCGATAGTTTCTCTTGTTTGAGTGCTTCATAGTTTGGGATTTGTTAAGAGATTCCTTGTTCACCCCAGATGTCAAAAGGTTGATCTTCATTGTCTCCCCAGGGGGCTACTGGGACCTTAGAACAACATCCTGTAACATTAGTGCTCCTTTCCTCACTTCACTGACTCTGAGCTATTTTCATTATCCAGTTAGCTTTTTTTTTATGAAAACATGACACATAAACAACACTCTTTTACTCAAAACTACACTAGCAGCAAAAATAAGATGCTCCCACTTGCTCCTGAAGTTATAACACATGGTTTGCCCTTCCTTTGTCAGCTGTGATGATCTTAAACTGTCTGTACTTACTTTTGTGACATGCTCTTCATTTGTAAACTTTATTGCTTTTCCATTGTTTTCCCACCCTTGTACTTGGGTTAAACTCAAGGGACATGTCATCATCTTTATGCCCAAGAGAACCCAGGAGTGATGATGCTGCATTGGGAATGCCAAACTCTAGCATCAGTACAGAGCCCAATGGCCACCCAACAAAAGTATTGATTGCAAAATCTCCATCTCAAATATGAGTTCCTAAAGTGAAGATTAATGTAGCACTTTGCATCAATTGCTACATCAATTTGACAAAAAAATAAATAAAAAATCCAAGAGCAGTAGCTTGAAGAACTAACAAATTGACTTCCTACAGAGTGACTTAAAATCACTATAATGGATCCAGGTTGTGTATAATTCACCGCAGTTGTAAATAACTACTTGCGACAGCAGCTTTAGTTTAGCACAGTGAAATTCTGTCAACTTTCAGGCAAACATTACAGTTTTGCCTCGGGCTCTGACCAACATTCTCACTCTCCTGTACACAGACATGCTTGAGAACCTTCCTCACTAAAACTTGCAACTCAGTGATTGTGTAAGTCTCATTTTTCTCCACTTAATCCAGTTTGTATTTTACTTGAGAGTTCACCTGCTCTAAAGTAATGTCAATGTCAAAACGTTACTGTGAGGTGGCAGTCACCACACACACTCTATCATTTCATTAAGTTTCCATCAAATACTTTCTTCCTTGACTTTCTTATTTATGAAAAGACTCCATTCTGCGATTGTCGTGAGAGAGTTCCATTGCAGATGCTAACATCCATGTTGGTGCCCTTCTGTTTTTAAAGAGCACGACTTCAGACAGGTTTTGTGTCAGGGAGTTGTGTTTTAAAAATTGCCTATCATCTAAAGTATAATAAATTCACTTTAAATGACAATAATTAAAAAAACATAAATGAATGGTTGTGTGCAGTTTAAATTCCTCTAAATGAACTTTTCTCTAATTTTTTTGTTTTCCCAGTTAATGATACCCAACAGGTTGCTGTAACATCAACGTTTTTCTCTGCTTGAAAGCCATTTTTCTTGTCAAAGAGTCTTTGTAGAATGTTTTCCTTTCTCCCAGAAAATCCCCAAAAGCAGTCCATAAATCACATTTTTAGGACATATTTCCTCGTGAAGCAAATTAGGCATGTGATGACAGGAGAAATTTCCTATTGAACTGTAGATCTTGTGTTATACAGTTCCCCTTGAAAAATGTTTCTTAAAAAAGTAAAAAAAAAACAAAAACAAACTAATCTTGTCGTCTCACGCTGAAAGCTCCAGAATAATCCAAGCTTGGTTTTGGCACATTTATTCAGTGGAGGAAAAAGTTGTTTCAAGATAAATGGTGCCACACTTATTGGCATCACTAACAACTTATATAGAATTAATCTTTTTTTTTTTTTTTTTATAATTTGAACAATAAATTAAACTTGACTGCACTATTTGATAAGTAGGATAAATTAAAACTTATGTATTATTTGATTGAATTCTTTTGCTAAAAAGTGCCTTGAGATGACATGTTGTGAATTAACGCTATACAAATAAATTGAATTGTATCCAGTCAGAATGTCTCAGATATTGCTCTAATACAAAGCTTACCTCTAATTGCCAGACTGATTTATTTTTATAGCGCTTAATAACATCCAATTAAGGTGACTGAGGCACTTTACTGTAAACATTACAGTAAAACTCACATTACAAGAAAGAAAATAAGTAATAAAATATATTACCATGCTACATTCATCTAGTAGTGAAGAATTGTGCAGCATTTATTGATGAAGTCATGGAAGCAGGAGAAAAAATAGCCTACAACAGCATAACTACAGACATTGCACAGAAGTAGTTTTGGGTGTTTGCAAACACAATCAGTTGTTAAAGTTTATTACATACTGTCATGCTGTGGGCTGTTTCTCGTCCAAAAGCCATGGGTGCCTTGTTAGAAAACTTTCATCATGACCTTTTTGGGGTTCAATCTTTCAAAAAATAACTTCAGTTTGAGAATATCCATTCAAGTTGAATTAACTGTAAGACTCTTTACCCATTTTTACCATTTTTGTTTTGTTTTAATTCATAACTAGGCACTAAAATTTACCATGTTTTCCTCTTGCGTCACCACATCTAAGTACTAATCGGTAATCTTGGTGAGAAAAGGAAAAAACACAGGGTGCACAGGTCTCACAGACCCCGACAGAGACTTACATGGCGCTGTGATTTACATCTACCAAGACGCACTGAGCACGATCAAGAGCTTATGTTTTCACACCAAGTTTTTTTATTTTCCAGCAGAGATTCAGAGGAGGGGAGTTTGGAGAAGGGGGTTAAGTTGAAACGCCAAACAGACCGAAGCCGCGGGTCCCGTCTGGGGCCCTGTAGACCTAAAACCACAGCTAGACCGAATGAGGCATAGAGTGTTTGTGTAGCTGCAGGTTCGCGGCGCCCAGTGGAAAGCCACCCACCTTGCTGGGGGACCACTGGGCTCAGGCATTGCAGCCCTCACACTCATGAGCCCCATTGAAAGCAAGAGGCTGTCGGAAGCCTGTACGTGTTTCCTAAAAGAGACTGAAGTCTTGTTGTTTGATGTTGATGCTGCATTGTGGTCCTGTCTGCTGAGGCTTGCTCAGATTAGTTACTGAAGCTGCCTGGTTTAAGGAGGAGAGAGATGGCTTGATAAAGATTTCTGTTTCTAAGCAACATCTTTGGCACCTTAGTTTACTCTCTGCTTCAGTTTGAATTCTGCACTCTAATGGAGACAGGTGTGAAGGCAAACAATTCAGGGTCTTGGTTGGACTTGAAAGGAGGCATAAAGTGTAGCCGTTGTTACTCAATACTGTAGTAAAATAACCCCACTGCCACAGTCTGTTACTAACATAAACAAGACCAAGACAGCAGGTGGGGGTTATGTGTGTTCATCTCAGGCTCCAGTGGGTGTTTGTAAGTAGGTGTGTGTGTGTGTGTGTGTGTGTGACTTTAACTTTGTATTGCTTTCACATCACATACACACACAGACCTAAAGGTCTTACAAAGTCCAGCTGAGCAAACATCCTCAGGTTTGCTCTGTGAAAAGGGAGTTCCCTCCCCTCCTTCTCACCATTAAAGAACTGGGTGTAATTGGGATACACCGCATGCCATGGACTGGAAACCTTCAACAACCAGTTGTCTCCATTGGCCAACAGCATGTTTGATCTTTGTATATACGGCTAGCTTGGTAGAATTCCTTAATAAGTTTGACCTCGAAGTTGCAAAACCACAAAATCCAACCATAGTTTGGTTCTGGTTCTGGCCTTCGAGGCTGTGCTGGCAAAGAGACTTTTATGTTTTGGTCTAAAGGAACAAGAAATTTTTCTCTCTTCTTTTAGCTGCCTACATAAACTGTGTGTTATTAAGACACGTTGTAGAAAAACATTTTCTTCATTGGTCTTTTAAAACTTCTCTGCTTAAGGCAATTAAATTTCCTGCAGAAGTGTATGACGTGACAGGTCGGCTATGGTTAAATCAAATATTTATGAATGTTTTTGTTTTCTGTTTGACTTAATGAGTGGAACATACAAGTTGTTATTCTAACTTATAAAATACATTTCTAAAAGCCTTGTCTAAGTCTTTGGTTTACCAGTTGATATTGCCCTTTTCCACTGGCACTTAGCAGCGTGTCTTAACTCAATTCTACTCTATTTTTCCAATGCAGCTGGGTAGCGGCTCCAGTGGGTGGGGTTGTCATATAGTTGGGTGGTCCAAATCCAAATCAAAGCATTTTTTTTTTCTCTAAACTTCCCAAGTTACATCAGTAGGAAATCAAACATTAATGCCAAATCAGCAGATTAGCATGCTTGTTTTTTGACCTAATGTATGATTATAAGTTTATTGCAAATTTTTTGCAAAACTTTTTCACAAATATTGGGTTTATGTGATGCTAAATCCTACCTGTAGGTGTCAGTATTTCTAACTTTTTACTACACTACTGTCCTCTCAATATTTTAACAATTTTTAACAGTTCTATGGGTTTTATCAATAAATTCTGGCACAACTGGTCTTAATGTGGCCCAAAATAAAAATAAATTTGACAAACCCTCCTGTAAAGAATGAACTGGTACCATGTAACCAATACTAGTGAAAAACTCCAAGTAGAGCCCCATCCACCCACACTGAGGAGGTGCTAATGGAAAAAGTTCCTTGAGAAATTGTTCATAACCTTTTTAATGTTGTCATATTTCAATGAATTTCCTGTGAGAGACCAACACAAAGTACCGTAATTTTCGGACTATAAGGCGCACCGGATTATAAGACGCAGTATCAGTGAATGGATCTATTTTCATATAAAAGATGCAAAGGATTATAAGGTGCATAAAGTGAGCAAAATGCAGTAGTTGGATAGGTCAGACTTTATTCAAATCATTAACAATATCTGTCAATGTAACTCCAAAGAGACAACACTGGCACGGCTTCCTTTTGACGGGCTCTTTATTAAACGCCATGAAAACTACAGAAATAAAAGCTTTAGACATAGATACATTTACAGATGGACAGGTGACACGTGCTTTGACAAAGGTTACCTTGTGGGCGCTTGCCACTTCAGAGGTCTTTAACCGATTAATTTGTTGTTGTTCACTCTTAACCAAAATATTAAGTAATTAAAAGACCATAACCAATAAATTCACAAAACATTACAAACATAACTGCAAAATACCTTGACAACTACAGGACACGAGGCTGCTACACATAGCTCTGTTCCAGGCTTCTGCTCCTTCGCTGTTTATTCAAGTCTCGCAGCCCACACATGTACACAAATCTCGCGATAACTTCAACAAAATAGTTCAAGACGAAATAAAATACAATCATTTAAGACAAATCTTAAAACGTCAACCAAACAACTTAAAATACATTATTCTAACTTTTAGAAATAAACATACATTTTCTCATCTCATAAATCATTTTAGTGACACTTATAGTCAATATTACACAAAAAAGTACACTCACTTTTTCAATCATTGATCTTCTGCGAATCCATCAAATTCCTCGTCTTCGGTGTCGGAATTTAACAGTTGGGCGAAAGCGGCATCAAGCAAGCCCGGATCCCTCTCGTCATCATCCGATTCAGTCTCATTGCTGTTGCTTGGCTGTTCATTGATGATTCCGGCCTTTGTGAAAGCTCGGACGACAGTTGAGAAGTGGTTCGCCACCCTAAAACAAGTCTGTCTTGACAGCATAGAAAGCTGACTCCACCAGGTTTCTGACCAGCAGCGATTATGCTTTGACAATCAAGGGGAGTGGCTTCGTCGCTTACCAAAGTCGTAATAAAACATACAGTACACTGTTTATACATAAGGCGCACCGGAATATAAGCCGCATTGCCGATTTTTTTTTTTTTTTTTTTTTTTGCAAATATAGGGATTTTATGTGCGCCTTATAGTCCAAAAAATACGGTAGTTCATATTTGTGATGTGGGAGGATATGATGCACGCTTTCCTTTGTTTTTTTCCAAACCTGAAAAATGTGGCGCTTCCAAAAATACTGTCATTTACACTAACACTGTTTGCTATGACTGCATGCTCATCATCCCCTTTTCCATGCTCAAAATCTCGTCAAACCTCACTTTCAGAACTTGGTGTCCGAAACTGCTCGTAAAAAAGATCGGGAACTGGTGATGAGGGAGATCGACCGGCTACGCTCCTCCATCCAAATGGTTTGTCGGAGTTCCTTACCGCTTGGAAAGATCATGGACTACATCCAGGAAGACGTGGATGCCATGCAGGCTGAGCTGCAAAGCTGGCGGCGGGAGAATAAGGAGCACGCACAGGCCTTGCTGCAGGAGCAGAGGTTGGCTAGAGGCAGACACTCATGTTTTTCATGCTCATCATGTTAAATTATCCTGCAGAGGGAGGTGGAATACTTTAACAAAAGAAACATGGCTCAAAAATATTCATTTCTTCATGGCTCCATGTCCATCTGCCAAGACATTGTTTATGTTATGGTTTTGTCTTTAATCTAGTCAGATCAAAACTGATAAGTTTCTACAATCTGTTGTTTTTATTTGCTGGTAATTATAGATGAGCCATTGATTGCAGTAAATGCTGTTCTCCTCTCCTCAGGATAACAGACCGGGCCGTGGAGCCTCTCAGTGCGGAGCTAGCCGAGCTGGACCAGCTTATCAAGGACCAGCAGGATAAGATTTGTGCTGTGAAGTCCAATATACTGAAGAATGAGGAGAAGATCCAGAAGATGGTAACTGGGATCAACTTTTCCTCCAGAACCTGAGTGAACAAGCTAGATAGGAAAAACTGCACTCTAAACATTTAAAGATGGGCTGTTTTGACTAAAGAGCTGCACTGTACACTACAGATCTTGTTTTCTGAGGTTTTTAGAATTAAATCAAATGGATCCACCTGGTTGTTTTAAATTGTGCCTTTGTTGAACGGCTCTGTGCACAGCTTCTAACTTGGAGGTTTGTATGGATTGGTTTATAATAGGAGCGCTAGCTCCATACAGAAAAATATCTTTGTTGTTTCAGTAAGTAAGAAATTGACTGCACGTAGAATTTCTGGTCTTTTTCAGCTTTCATTTTATTTTCAGCATTTATCTTTATTAGTCTAATTAAACTGACACAGTTTTAGCCTAATTTACGTTCTTTAGCATCTTTATCTCTGATCATCTGTCTTCTCATCCCTTAAAATCCCATTGACGTGGTTTTCAGAAAGCATTTTCCCATCACATTTTCATTCTCTTCTACTTTTGATGCACTGCTGCACTTTGATATTCTCTTTTTAAACTGTAAAGGGGAAAATATGCTTTCTGTAAACTTGGCAGCTAAAGAAACTCCACTTTCTGTCTTGAATGAACACCAGCACATCCTGGTTTTGCCACTTCCAGTAAATAAACACACTGAATGTAGCTGTGAGCACAGAAGAGACCTGATATATGAATTTAAAAAGAAACTAGAAGGATTACATTTTGCTCCTGTTACAGCCATAACAGGAGCAAAATGTACAATGCTAATAGAAGTAAGTGAAACAATTCAGCTGTCCTTGATATTGTTAACAAAAATATTTAGTTTTACTCTATATGTGGATTCATTATGGTTACATTAGTGTTTTTGCATTGTGATGTATGTCCTGAAAGAAAAGGCAATGTCAACATAATATATAATCTAATTTGCAGTCACCCAATGGTTCTGCAGTACAAAAACCTCCTAAATTGTGCAAAATGTGAATACTTACCTGAATATGCTGATTAGACTAATAAATGAAATCCAGCTGAATCCACTGAGTTAATTCAGTCACATTTTATGTTGGAAATTTGAAAAATTCCAGCCTTTTTTTGAGTACATTGCAGGAAGGGGTGGCATTTTGGGGTCACAAAGTTTCCATAACAGTTGTTAGTCAAAATCTACATGCCAACCAATAGTTTGGAAAAATACTTTTCTGTCCTACTGTTACTAGACTAAATGTGAAGTTTGCTAAACATGCCAGGAACTTTAACTGGAACCCTGTGCTTTGTTCAGCTTTTGATTGAGACTTTGAGTTACTGAAATGTTACAGAAGGAGACCAAGTGTTTGATTATAAATATCATCTTTAGGAGAATAATAATTCCATAATTTCTTTATTTTTCTTCACTGAATAAATTTCCCCAATCTGGATTTGATTTGGTTGAATGTTTCTAAAAGGTTCAGTGTGAGATAATGCCATGGACTTCAGGATTTTGACATGTTTACCAAACGGGCGATGTGACCATTTATCTGAAAAGATCTGTGACAACTGTGGTGTGAACATGAACTACTTATAAAATTTTTACTGATGCCATAGCCTATTATTCATATAGTAAGAGGACAAATGGATAGTGCTGATTTAGCTTTTTATGCCTATAAATTTAAGCGTACAGCATGTGACTGTATTAAAGACACATTTTCTGTTACTGCTCAGGAAAAGGAAACACTAAATTTACATAAACTCTTTATAGACACAATAATTCAACAACAGCTATTAGGTGAAGACTCAGCAGTTAAACTACACAAACAGGTCAGACTTAGTTTTTATGGCACCATTTTGTGACATTCTTCCAAAATAAAACAGAAACATCCAGGAGTTTTAGTCACGGAGCACCTCATAAGGAAAACGATAAAGTGGGGACCTGCATATTTCTTATAATTACTACGTTCACTGTACACTGTTTGTTACATTCTCTCAGTTTACCTTTCAACTGTACATAATGTATATGTTGAGATTGTATCATAGTTTAAATGACTATATAATTTTGTAGTGGAGTGAAATAAACGATCACATTGCAGTAAATGTTTGCCTCTTGTTTATGATTTGCGACAGAGTGGAGTGGAGGTTCGTTGCAGCCTGTTAGTCAGAGCTGCCTTAATGAGAGGCTTTGATTGTTCAAGTCAACACAAATGAAGTGGTGAATGACAGGACTGTTATTTTGAACATTTCTTGTAAAGGTTTTATTACCTTCTGTCACATTGCAAGGAAGTAATTTTCTTTTGAGGTCTTATAAACATTCAAACTTTCTTTTTCAGCAGCTGAACAACAACGGTTTTGTTTTTACCCTCTATTAGAAAATAAAGCAGCTGCAATGTGAAAAAGGTGATTTTGTGGATTAGGAATGACTTTTTTTTCTCAGAATTCTCAGAAAAGTCAGAATTATGGTATTAAAGTCACAATTCTGAGGAAAAACAAAGTTGGAGTTCTATGGGGAAAAAAGAAAAACAAATTCAAGAAAAAAATTGGAATTATGAGATGAGTCAAAATTCTGTAGAAAAAATAGTTAGAATTCTGACAGTCAGAATTCTAGAATTAATGTCAGAAGACGCTCCCCATCCCCCAAAAGGATGAATTATGAGATTATAGTACAAACTCCTGTAAAAAGAAAATGTTATTCTTACAGTTGGTATTCTAAAAAAGTATAGAGTTCAACAAAATTCGATAGAATCTGAATTTTGAATTTTCATCTCAGAATTCGGATTTATTTTTTGCTCAAAATTCTGAGATAAAAGTCTTCAGTCATATATTTTAGTGAGTCACTGTGGCTGAATTATGTACCGTTTGTCTGCTGTAATCTGGATGATGCTCTGATCTGCTGAAGCTAAACTCAGTGTCTCATCAATGGTCACAAGATCTAGATCCGCATTTGAACTGGACCCTGACCGTGAGAGAACAGCTTCAAACAACTGAAATGATCTGTTCCTTATGGGCATCTACCTTTTGTTAGCAAGGCACATCTCACTGGGTAGAGACACCCAGATGTGAATCCTCAAGCAAACCACTATGAAACTAGTTTGAGATGAGTAGAGCTTTGTGACAGTAGTCATCAGACGATGGCTACGTAAAGGGCTGGAACAACACTGTAGTAGACTGGCACAAATCAGAATGAATCTGTTTTCATCCTGTTTACAATGAATTGTAGAGTGAATAGTAGCCTCAGTTTCCCGAAAGCAGTGTGATAATCTGACCAGGCTGCATTACTGCAGATCTTTTCTTCTAGATTGAAAGCCAGTTGCCATGCCACTGCATCATTATCCCAAAGTCTTGTCCTGTTTGTGTGGAGTACAGTCAATGAAAACAATGAGGAATCATTCAAACAGTAATCTTTCAGCTCAGCATTTCTTTTCCGCCCCCTTTTCTACACAAAGCCGGATCCCGGCAGGCAGCCTGTCCAGTTATGGGGCCACATGGCTCCACTGACTGGGGCGTTTATTTTTAGAGCTCCACCACGGTCCAGTGTCTGTCATCAGGCTGCATAAAACTACAGCTGCATGCCTCCATCTGTACTCACTATAACAAAGATGGTGAGCACTGCACTTCAAGTGCGTTTATTTTACACTTACAATTAGACCAACTTCCTTGTAAAGTTAACCTCAACCTTTTAAAAATCCTTCTTTTTTTAATTCTATATTTTTAGCTCTGGCTCTGACCACTTTCACAAGGATTTAATGGATGCTAAAAGGCTCCTTAAACCTAACAGGTTATTTAATGTTTATATTTTTGCATAAAAACATACATATTTTTGTCCTCCTCCTTTAAAAAGGCAGTATAGATTTTGGCTCAAAGTTGTTGCTGCAAAAAAAGCGAAACAAAACAAAACAAAAAAAACTGGACAGATAATAGAAAAAAAAACAGTTGGTCAACAAGCACTTGTTACCATTGGTTCGTGTTTTCTCTAGTTGTGATTAATTTATCTCAGTGGTTTGCTGAGATTAAAGTCAGAATTCTGACTTTAATCTCAGAATTGTCACTTTCTGACTTTATTCTCAGAATTGTGACTTTAATCTCAGAATTCTGACTTTAATCTCAGAATTGTGACTTTAATCTCAGAATTCTGACTTTAAAGTCAGAATTCTTTTTTTTTTTTTTTTTGGTGGCCCTAATCCTCTTCCGTAGAAGTCTCAAAGCCTTAGACATGGGACTTTGTGACTGCTTAAGATGTTAATGAAACAGAGAAGTAAAGAAGATGCTCTTAGTTTTCTGTCAAATTCTCTTTCTCATCTCTATGTGCAACAGAACAGTTTCCAGAACACAGTCAGCTTTATTTTATCAGCTTGTTCAGCTTTTTTACTTCCCAGCATCAGATGTTGCTACCCTAACTGCAGATGAGATTACACTCACAAGATTTATTGATGGCATACAGCATCTTGGTGCGAGTACTGAAGAACCTGAAGACTGAACAGGAAGTACAGTCTTCTCTTTTGCTTTCTGATCCTTTTCCATAGAGCATTAAATGGGCCAAATAATACTGATTACGACCTCGTCTCTTTCCTGGACAGAGCCTTTGAAAGATTTACAGCTGTGACTAAACTACATGTACTCTGTTTTTCATCCTATGCATCTATTTTTTTTTCTATGCATCTCTGCTCTGTGGGGGTTTTTCTCAGTGTTTGGTTTCAACCTTCTTATATCACCAGTTGGCTTAGGAGATTTTTCTTGCACTGCAAAAAACAGAAAATGTGCAAAAATCTAAGTACAGTTAAATTAAGAGAAAACTAATGTGCAAGTAACTTTTCTGCAACATGTGAGTTTGTTTTAAGTTAATAATTCCTTAACATTAATAAAAAAGTTTGAGTTCCATGGGAAAATGTCTTGTTATAAGTGAAATAATCTGCCAATGGAACTAATACTTCTAAAAAAATATTAGGAGTTATAATAAGCTCCTATATTTTGCAGAAAAGTTGCATGTAAAAAAGTTTTGTCTTATTTCAAGTGTAAAAAGATATTTGGGCAAGAAACTAGATCAAAATACTCTGCTGAAAGGGAGTTTTTACTTCCCACCATGGCCACATACTAGCTCAGTATGTGTTAAGTCACCAACTGAATGCAATTAGCCGTCCTCTGTCACAAATGTTTTGCTCAAAGATGATTCATTCAAAATCAGGGACTCAATCTCTATGTGTCAATGATTATGATCTGTCAACATGCCTCTAATTTATTGGTATGAATTTCACTTATTGTGTATTTCTGTAATGTTGGAAATAAATTGTGGAACTGCTTTTCTTTTAAATTGTTTTGAAATTGCATTAGCTGTGAATTGATGCTATATAAATAAATCGAATTGAACCAACTTAACTAATACACCTGAATGTCTATCTTTTTTTTCTTGTACATAGTTTGTTGCTGTCTATAAATAAATATCCACATCTTGTACGTTTTTTAAAGTTATCCAACTGAGTTTCACAGTTGTTATATCTTATGTTATTTTGTAATAAATATGTAATTTTATTTTTCTTCTGTTGTTAATGTGCTTGTATTGTGCAGTCTCTTGTTCTTGTACATGGTGCACTTTTAAAGAAATGACTCCAGCATGACTTGAGTGGACTTTTAAATTTTTTCTTCCACGTTTTTCCTTCCACTCAACTTTCCTCATATATGGGTGGATACAGCACTGTGTTCACGTAGAACTGTGAACTATTATGTTCACATAGTGCTGTTACAGAACAATAGAATATGTAAAAAAATATTGTTTTTCTTTAGGCTTAAGTAATCTTCAAATGACCAGACCGACTGAATTTAGAGTTTCCAATGGCTGTAAACTATGATAATAACTATAAGTGAGTGTCCTCTATTACTCATCTGTACAGGAAATCACAGGCCGTTAACAGCCGCCATGATGGCATGTTATTTAGCTATGACTCGTTTGTATTTGAAAAAGATGCGTTTCCCTTTAAATGTCGCAGCTGAGCGCAACCAGGAAGGAGCGCAGCGATCCGAGCCCGATCCTCCATCATCAACAGGCTTCCGTTTGTTTACGTCCTGCTCTCTCTTGTCCTCTGCACTGCTGGCTCACTTATTCTTTTAGTTTTTAATAAGTGAAGTGAAAGTAAAGGGGTTCGGTTTGCCTGCGTGAACTCTCCGGAAGCATGGCGGACGGTCCAGCCTCTGATGTTGACGAGCCGCCCAATATCATTTTCCCCCCGCTCATCACTGTGTCCAACCTGCCCAGCACTGCTGCAGGTAAACTGACGGCGGTCTGACTCATTACACACACACACTGCTTCTTTAAGGTTTTGATGCTGCAGTCACGTTTACATACACTCTTCATGGCGTATTACTTAGAGGCTTTTAATAATAGATGAATGACAGGAATTATTATAGAGCTGCATTGATCATTTCGTAACATGTTTAAGTATGTCGAGATAGCATAAGATTATAACCACCTACCTAACGGTGTTTTTTTAGTCTCCTTTTTGGTGCATGGAGGCATGCTGTGGTATCCAGAGCAGCAGAACCTTTAAGTTCTGTTGGTTTATGAGGTGGGGCCTTCATGGATCTGACTTGCTTGTCTGGCATATCCCACAAAGACATGAATGGAGATCTGACTTCTCAAACTGATAGTTTTCAGCTCAGTCTTGCCCAAATCATAACATTGCCTCTGCTGGCTTTCCATATCCCACATGTTTTCAGACAAACTCAAGGTGCAGGGGCCACATCGTTTTATGTGGCCCTCTGAACTCCAGAGGGCCACATAAAAAGAACTGTAACAGTTGTGTGTTTAATATTATTTTATCAGTAATATCAAAGCAGTTTTTCTTATATTGTGCCAAATTACATTACGAGTAGGCCTAGAGCGTGTGAGATAAAAATTTTATGATTGAGTGTGAGATATAAACTCTCAATACCACAAATGATTGTTTGTGCACAGAAATAAATGCGCTCATGTCAGTTTCACTGCACAGTCAGAAAGACAGTGACAGAAATACAGTTTTTGAGCAGAACTGAATGAAAAGTCTGGGTGTCAGAACACACACATCCCCACAGGTGTTCTCTCATTCCGTTTCCTCTGTCTGTCTGCTTGTCTGTCAGGTCGTAACCTGAAGGAATGGCTCCAGGAGCAGTTCTGTGACAAACCACTGGAGCAGGATGACATGCGGCTCCACAACGCCGCATACGTGGGCGACCTGGACACCCTGAGGAACCTGCTGCAGGAAGATGACTTCAGACGGTGAGGCCAGCTGACTGCTGGACTGATCTAACAACACACCTAATCTAGTTATCAGGTTTTGCAAATTCCTAGAGAAAACAATTGAAAGATCACAGAGAAAAGGCAAAAGCTGTGTGTTGTCTATGTTTTTGTTTTAGAGAATATCAGATGTGACGTGTTATTCTTCTTATAGCACATTTTCTGGTGTTACATTGAGTGGTATCATTTTAAAAACAATCATAAGACTCAAATTTTGTGGTTTCAGGCGTATTAATGAGAAGTCGGTGTGGTGCTGCGGTTGTCTGCCCTGTACGCCCCTGCGGATCGCAGCAACAGCCGGACACGGTGCTTGCGTGGCCTACCTGATCGCACAGGGAGCCGAAGTGGACCTGGTCGATGTCAAAGGTCAAACTGCGCTCTACGTAGCGGTGGTTAATGGCCACCTGGACTGCGTTCGGATCCTCCTGGAAGCCGGCGCCGATCCTAACGGGAGCCGCCACCACCGCAGCACCCCGCTGTACCATGCGGCGCGGGTCGGGAGGGTTGACATCCTGCAGGAGCTCATCAGGTGAGACGAAGCAACATACAAACCTCTTACTTTGACTTCCAGCAGATTTATAGATGTGTTATATCCTACAAATAAAATTTGTTCTTACTTTATTTTTACTGTACTGTGCTGAATTACTCTAATTTACTAATTATATTTTTAATTATATTTCCTCTTGACATCGTTTTCTTATTTTCTCATTACAACAATAATTTCAATGTATTTTATTACATTGTGGATGTTCTTTAAAAAAAAATCCTAAATGAAAGTTAGTGTGTTGTTTTTATTTGTATTCAGCCCCCTGATTCAATGCCTTATAGACCAGCTTTGCATTGAAATGTTGCTTCATTATCATTTGGAAAATAGTTCATGATAAGACTTGCTTTGTAACACTTGCTTGTTTATTAGTCTGGACTTTGATTGGGCCCTTTTAACACATGAGTATAATTTAACTTAAACCAGCTTTTTTTAAAATCACATATAGACTTTGAACTGTATCTGGATCAGACAGCAAGTCAAGTCAAAACCAGTCATCAGTGTAGATAATGTGGGCAGTTTTGTGGAATTGGACATATAAAAATTGGAATATCCTAAAATTTGGTAACTAGTGCTTTTCTGTGACTGAACAATAGAAGAGCGTGTGTCCTGTCTGCTGCTCTCTGTCGGCCTGTGTTTGTGTGTGTGTGATGTGACCTGGTCAGCCAAGGCTCAGGTCTCCTTCAGACGTGCTGCCGAGTGAGAGAAACCTGATCCCAACGTAGCACGCTGCTGTGTTACACCAGTCAATTCCAAATACAAAGCAGAGTGCTTAGTCTGTGAAACAGGAAAACGGCTCTGTCTGTAGGGTTATGCATTAATGAATAATTGGAACCTCATAGAAAACCAGTTAACAGCCAGAGCATATCAACACAGAGAGTGAACAAGCTAGCATTGACAGCCATTTCTACAAACGCGTCCCTCATCAAAGATCCTTAGAGGTGGAAGATGTGGGTTTACTGAAGGCTTACTTTCTCCAGAATTTTGTAACTTCTGGGTTTCTTTCATTTTTTTCTGTACATTTAGTTCCATCCATCCTCTCGTCAGCTCTGACCAGCTTCCCCAAAGCATGATGTCTAACAGTGTGAATGGTGTGTTTAGGATGTCTGGAAATGTTAGTTTTTCATCACACTTTGCATTTTGTATAAGCATAAAAGTTCAGTTTTATTTGGATCTGACCAGAGCATATTCCTCCACATGTTCTATGTAACAGTTGACCTGTAGATAAATTCTCCAACCTGTGCTGTTTACTTCAGAAGCTTTGGAGTTTTTGTTTCTTTTCTAATTGATGCTATGCCTGCTCAGTTGGAATTTGAGATATTGTTGTAATTTTTAAACTTATATTTCATACAAACAAAACAAAACAGTTATTTCTACTGTATCATACACTATTTTAAAATACACAAAATCATTTTTTTATACTTAATTTATATCAGTGACAGGACAGTGGCAGCTCCCTTATCATAGATTAATGATAATATTGAAGATATGAAATATGTGGCTTTTTAAAACATCAGCTTTAGTTTTCTTTCTGTTCTCGTTGCCCTAAATTGCATTCATGAAACCATGCAACTTTTCTTGTATCTTTCTAGATTCAATGCCGATGTTGACATGGACCACCAGCTGGGTCCCCGGCTCCTCCTCAGTGCTCGAACCCTTAGTACCCTGGTGGTGTGTCCTCTCTACATCAGCGCTGCCTACCATCATCTTGAATGTTTCCGTTTGCTGCTCCAAGCCGGCGCGCAGCCCGACTTCAACTACACGGGGCCCGTCTGCCAAGAGGCCCTGACTCGGGGCCTCGCCTCCTGCCTGCTCGACGCAGTGCTGCGACACGGATGCGAGGTGAGCTTCGTCCACCTGCTGCTGGACCATGGCGCGGACCCAGCGCTGGTCCCATGGGAGCAGGTGGCACTGGAGGCACCAAACCGAAGGAAGGTGGATCCGGAGGCGCTCAGGGTGTTCCTGGAAGCAAAGAGTGAGTGGAAATAATTTGCAAGTGTGTAGACATTAATGGAGAGCTCATTCAGCAAGGGTTTTAGCTGCTGTTGTGTTAGTTCATCTATAGAAACTTATTACATAGGTGTAAACATGAGAAATAGATCATGCAATATGAGATAATACTTTTACCATCCTGTTGTATTTATTTATATTTTAAGATCAACTGACCATCTTGGAATGAGCGTTCAATGATTTCTGATGGTCTCCAAGAAGTCAAATAAATATTAGCTGAATTAGTCAAAAAGTAGGTCAGGCAGTCTTCAGTTGGAGCCACTTTAAGTATTCAGTTTGCTAAAGTCAGCGAATTCTCATTAGGGCAGAGAGTGTCTTAATAGTGCACTATCAGATTAAATAATATTATTAGAGGGTCATTACTAAGACTTTTAAAGAACAAATTCTGGACAACCGCGACGAGGACTCTAACCTTTACGCCACGCGACGCCACATTATGAATAACTTCTAAACCTTTATTCTTTGACTCTTTTGTGCAGCCACTTAGCCGCCTTTGTTTTTATTTTTCCTTCACAGAAAACCCTCATAGGCTCACACATCTGTGCCGCATCCGGATCCGCAGAGCGATGGGCAAAAGTCGTCTGAACCACATAGCTTCGTTACCGCTACCAGAACCCATCAAGAACTTCCTGCTGCACCGAAACTGACGTTTGTCCACCATAATCCATGCGGGTAAAAAAAAAAAAAGAATAAAAAATCTTAGTAAGTCCCAAAGACAAGCTGTTGTTTGCTTTTTACTTTAAAAAAAATAGACATTTATTTTCTAAATGTTTGAAAGTTAAAAGTTCTGGATTAAACTTCTGTCACTGTAAAAATTTTTACAATTATTTTCTTTTTTAAGTTATCAAAGGAGCCTTAGCCATGTCTGAACTTGTGAAAACTGTGTCTTACAACAAATATTTTCTTTCAAATCACAAAAATGTGTCGTGGCTCTAGTTCAGGTTAGGTGTAAAAACTACGGTATGAATTAGCCTGAATCAAGAGTAAAGTTCTCATTTGTAGAAGTGTGATTCAGCTCCTTTAATTGCTCTTTTACATTCATGTAAACCATGACTTTATCCAATTATCTATTAAATATTTAAAGTTTTATCTTTTGTAAAGTGTTGCTACAGGCAGCTGTAATGGCTCAAGGTAGCAAAACATCTTATATAATTTCATCTCTAAAATGACAGTAAAAAGAATACTGGTATGTTCCCCACTCGTTAATTAAGATTATAAAGCCTGAACCCTGTTACATTTTCATGTTGTGGAGATCTAAATTATGTTTTATTAAATACCAGCTGAACACACTTGTTGAAATGTTCTGCTGTTTGATGGTGGTATTGCACATTTGTTTTCCTATATATGTGTTTATGAAGTTAACCTCCTTTTGCTTCTTCATGTTAATACTACAGGTGCAACGGTACACTTAACAATTCAAGTTGGGAAAGCAGATTAGTTTTTGGATTACCATTTGATATCGTATCCCTGAAAGAAAAAATTAATGCAAAGCCCAGGTTTCTTTTCAATTTATATAATTTTGGGCTAAAGCTCATTATTCATACAACTACAAATCATTATCACCAACATTCTTGCATTGGTTTGGTGTAGAGTGCTGTAGATAGAGGCTTAACCCGCCATGATTAACCAAATGTGGTGTCTTTTACTAGGCCTTTTCAGCTGTTGTATTCTGCTAGTGGTGGCTAAGTTAATTGCAATTACCAATTTGTGCCACTAGATGGTGTTGCATCTATACAAAGCAATCCCTTTACATAAACATTTTGCACTTTCTTAAATTGGTCTACATTTGTGAATGAAAGAGCAAATTAAAGGAACATGATTCACACTGTAATACTAGTACCTGGAGAGATGTTTACATAATAGATATTATTACTACATGTCAGTGTACCGAGAATAAACAGGATCCTGACCAACTTGTGACTGTGTAAGAAAATATACTACAAGTTCTTTTCTGTATCATTGACAATCTATAAAATATTGATAGAAGTGTTTTTAACTTTTTATTTATTAGCCAGGAAGCTTCCTTCTCTGGGAATTTGTCACATATGTTGTTTTCAGTGGAGGTCTGCTACTTTTTCTCAAATACTAACATTTAAATGTGGTGCATGTGTAACATGTCAGTGTGTCTTGCTCAAAAATGGTCATATTTGTTTGCAGACATTAAATCTAGTCTCAGATGATTCCTTGTTTGTTTTTATTACCTTAAACATGTCGAGTTATACAAGTTTGTGTGCTTTTTGGAGTTATTTTCAAATGCTTACTGTTCCTTTTTGATTTCTTTTACAAACCAAGATGAGGCAAATCATCTGAGCCTGTGAAAATGTTTGGGCTAACAGACTATGGATGATAAGGGATTTTAATACAGATGCAAAACACAGGTTTCTTTTCAGTTTATATTCTTCTGGGCTAAAGTTCAGCCTTAAAGTTCAGTGATACCTTAAAAGGACAACATGGTTAAAATGTTTCTACTTTAATGTAATTTGCATTAATAAAACTTCAGGTATGAAGAAGAAGTTACCCTTCAGTTTGGACAATGATTTGATTATTTAAAGCCATTGTCTATAATTTGCAAGTTGAAATAGTACAACTAGATTCAACATAGAAATATCTAGTAATGAAACATTCTTGGTATGGGTTCAGATCTCTGAGGATAAAGGAGATTCTGCATTGCTCTTCCATATTCTTGGTAGATAACTCAAATGACACTATCAGAGATCACATGAGAAAATTCTAACAAAGGCACACTTACTAATGTTCCAAATATTCTGGAAAGCTCTATCTAGGGACTGCTAATAGTGTTACTTACTTTTTTTTTTGGTACTATTTCAACGTAGAAGATTAGTTGCACTACAGCCCTATTTTAAATGCAGGCTACTGACCCTTTTGCCAATTTGTACCCTGGCTTTGTACTCAATTCTTGCCATTTTGTTCCATTTGGTATATATTTGTACTTGCATACTTAAGCTTGTGTGTCAGCTAATTTATTATTTGTTTTTTTGTTTGAATTTAGAGATATAAAATTTCTCAAATTTCATATGAAATAAAATTTCATACTTTATTATCTTCTAAAGGTTTTACTATAATATATTTCCACTGATTGAGTTAAATCATGATGTACAATTGGCTAAGAACTGTGACCAAAACGAAAAACACTGAGTGACACCATACTGGTGAGCATTAGTAACTATTGATGTAACCACATAGTCCTACAACAGATTGTGAGTAAATTATAGACAATGGCTTTAAATAATCAAATCATTGTCCAAACTGAAGGGTAACTTCTTTTTCTTACCTGAAGTTTAATGAATGCAAATTACATTAAAGTAGAAACATTTTAATCATGTTGTCCTTTTAAGGTAACACTTTATGTTGCACGCAAGGCAGTTTCTCTTTTGCGTTTATCTTAACCAACATGTAACGTTCATAATCTTTTGGGAAAACGGTCCAATGTAATACAAGCGTGAGAGAGGTCCGGATCAGGACATTTGATATTGTCGTGAAGTTGATAAATGTGTCATGTCGTTTGGAAAAAACTCCTGTTTTAGTAAAATCACAACAGGATCAGCCTGGGAACCCTGAATGAAAGCAGCAGGGGGCAAAACAGTAGAGGAAAATTGAAGGTCCAAGTCCTAAAAAGGTCATGTTCAGACCATGGAAAATGATATGTAGAAGTTTTTGCATCTATCTTGGATGGAAAAAGATTTTCTGCAAATATTTTTTGGAACATATGAGGCTTTTCATCTAGTTAAACTCTCAAATGAGTCCTAACAATAGATGTACATTAATGGAAATGCCAGTTGTTAGAGTAAACAATAAGTCTGTGGTCTGTAGGTGGCACTGTTTTCCTTTCCAGTATGGCTGGCATCGCATCTCCTTCCCCCACTGCTCTCTTTTTGAGTCTGCCTCTCTCGCCATCTTCCTTGTTGTCTCCTTACTGCAAAACCTCAACATGTGCCTTCAGGAGCCTCATCCTTTCTGATCTCATTAAAAGCAGGTTTTTCATTAGCAAAACTCACACTTAAAAACTGAATGAAAGAAGAACCGTTGGGGAAACCACCATTTTCATTTCAAGAGCCAATTTTCTTTTTATTTAGAGGGCACCCTGGTGTGCTGTATTTTCTTATTTAAGAGGTTTCCCATAAAAGTCTTATATTGCCCAGAGATTTTAAACAAAATTGTGTGATGAGTGCCGGTCTGAAGGCTACGTTTTGTTTGTGACTTGTGCTAGAAAAGTACATTATTAAGATTATTGGAGCAGTGTTTATCTTGGATTACGTAGGGAAACAGAGCTGGTAAATGATTTGCTTCCTCTTGAAATCACCAGGAGTCTGGAAAAACTGAATACTGTTGTTCATTCCTAAGTTTATATGCACCACAAGCTGCAATCAAAGTCTCAACAGGCTCCGCTAATATCGACACAGCATTCCGCTTCTGCAAGCAAGTCCATGTTAAAAGCACCGCGGCTTGATTCATGACCTTACCACAGCTTTGAGGTACATTTCCTCTGATTCTGTGTTTCCATATAAAACCCCATGTCAGGGTATAAATGCAGGTGTCTGGTTAGCATGTAGTATGGATATTTCTTTATATTTTCCATTCATGAAGACAGTCCTTTTCATATTGGACAAAAGTTTGAAAACATTGAAGTTTTTCTTTGGACTTTAGCTCCTTTTTCAGCATGTCTTCTCCTTCTGTCTCCTCCACCTTTCCTGTCAAATTACTGTTAAAAAAAAACCCTTATATGATCAGCTGAATTTACATCAATGAGATCCTCTATCAGGTAGATAAATAACATTTGTGAGTAATGTCATTGAGAAAAAAGAAACATTCAAACAGAGTCGGTTTTTAAGCCTAACATTTCTTCTTTTGTCGTTGTTTTGCTTGGCATCTTTCCTGATGGATTGAAGCAACATACTGCCATGAGCAAGTGCAAAGACTGGAATGATGATGTATAAATATAGCAGACAATGTTCCAAAGACGTAGCTTAAAAGCTGGAGAATTACAACCCAAAATCACATAAAGAAATTACGAGAGGCACAAAGGTAACATATTTTATATACTCTTGTTTTAATAAAGAAGGTCAGATTAAAAACTTTATCATGCAGACTTGCTCCCCTGCCCAGTTAGGATTTGCTAGACGTTGTGTTTTGGATGATCTCATTCTTTAGGCGGCCCTGAAGTCCTAATTACCTTGAATGAGCACATCACTCTGTGTTTACCACACACACACACACACACGCACCCACACACACACAATGTGCCTCCATGCCAATGCAACACAATCTTCATCTTTTTTTTCTTAACCACACAGCAGCAGAAGTGGAATCAAAACCAAAGAAGATTAACATGATTCGCAGAGAAGACATTAAACTGACTTTGGTGTTTCTCGGTCCAAAGCAAGCAGTCTTTTTCCGCTGTGGCTCATTTCTGATCAGTCCAACAGGAAAGCCTGGGTGTGGATGGCTGAACCTGAATATATTGATCATTTTTCATTTTTTCTCGCGCTGCTACTTTGCAGCACATGTGGACCGCACGTCCGCCAGAGCTCTTCCTCCGCTAAGACCGTCATGCTCTATAAACCACTCAATCAGTGCTCAAGCGCAACACAAACAGGGAATTCCTTCAGCTTTTACACATATAATTAAGAGGTATATGGTTAGAAATGCAGAAAGAATCTTCACTAATAAAAGTGTGCTTTAATTAAAGACCTCAGAAGGGCTTAATGACCCTTAATCTGACTGAGTTCCAAAGGAGCCGGTAGTTGTGAAATGTGGCAAAGCCAGGAAGGATGTGAAGTGATTGCTTCTGTAATTACTGTCACAGTCTGTAACTGGGGTCTTATACTTAATTAGTTCCCTCTCATTTGGGCCATGTTTAGTAATTGTGTATGTGTGTTAGAGCTTGAACTGCTGGATCTGCTCTTCAGGAGTAAAGAAACTCTAGAAGGAAGGAAAGCCGAAAGCATCTGGCTTGAGAAATATTTAAAGGTTGAGTTGGATCTCCCAGGAAGTCATATTGCTTTACAGTGCCTTGAAAAATTATTTAAGATGTCTTTTGTTTTTGCTTTTTTGATACACATTTAACAATATTAGCCCATGATATCCTGAGTTAATACAACAAGCAAATTATGATTTCATTTCTTAGTAGACAAATACTAACCAAGCCACTGTGAAAAACTACCATCTCTAATTCATTTCCACGCTCCTCAGCCAGGTTTGATCCAAAACTCACTTCAACTCACTTACCTAAAATAAGGTAAAAATTAACACAGCATGCTCAGCTCAAGAACAGATGAGCAACAAAGTCACAAAGTGGAACTTTAGTCATAATTTTGGTTGGCTGCCCGTGCCTGGTAAAGTGTATAAGCTACCCAGAAAAGCATTTGAAGCACTTCAGACTTCACTTTATGTCAGTGAAGGTCAGAGGTAATGAATCAATAAGAAAAAACTGGGAAAAACAAGGCATTTATGGAATAGTTTCAAAGTGAAAACCTCTGCTGACCAGAAAGAACGTAATGGCTCGTTTGGCACAAAACGTTTTGATGAGTCCCAAGACTCTTAAGGGATATTTCTGTGGATGGATTAGACAAAAGTGGAACTTTTTAAAAGGTGTACTTCCAATTATATCTGACTTACAACTAATGAAGCATTTCAGAAAAAGAACATTGGGCCTAGAGATGACTGGTTTCTGCTTCAGGACCTGGATGACTTGTGGTATTGGATGGAGCCATTTTGGTCTCTGGCAGAATGTCCTAAAAGAGAATGCTTCATCATCACTAATGATGACCTTAAGCTCATGCTCTTAAAAGAATAGGGCTTGGAGCGCCTAGTCAAAGTCTTGAATCCAGTTGAGATGCTGTTGGATGATCTTAAGCACAAAGTCCTCTAATTTGTCTGAACTAAAACAAATATCTTAAGACAAGACAAAATTCTTTCACAGAAATGTAAAGATGTATTGCCTGTTACTGTAAACACTTGATAGCAGTTGCACAATCAATTAATAGGGGTAAGTACTTTTCTACAAGTATTTTTTCACAAATTATTTAGAGGCAGCAATACTGGGGAAGAAGCAAAGAGGGAATAATTAGGGTAAGAATACTTGCTAATTACACATAATGAAATAACATTGCAATGAGTGGTTTAGAAATAAAAATGGTCATGTTCAATGCTTATTTAAGCAGTTTTGTGTTTGAAGTACAGTGGGTTTTTCAATAAATATTGCCTGAATGGTGGGAGAATTCAGCATGTTTCGTTCCAAATACGAACTTTTAGAGGAGACTAAAAGCAAACTTTACTAAATTGGTTAAATTAAAAATATGCAAAATGTGCTATTTTTTTCATAAAATAAATCAAGTAATCATCAGAATAATCACTAGAATAATCTATTATTAAAAATGTAAGTTAGTTGGAACTCTAGCATTGAGCATTAAGTGGAGAAATTTAGGCTCATTCTTTGCAGAATTGTTTTCATTCAGGCACACTGGAGGGCTATTGTACGTAAATGTCCTGTTTAACATCTCACCACAGCATCTCTAAGTTCAACCTTTGACTAGGCCAATACAAAACTTTCATTTTGTTTAACCATTAAGAGGTGTGCTGCCTGATGTACTTTTCTGTTGACTTTGTTTTCCATACACATCAACCTCTCACAATAATTATATCATTGCAGGATATAATGCATGTTTTGTCTGTTTTATTTTAATTTGTAAATTATTGGACTGGACAATGAATATAGATTTCCTGTTACAGGCCCAAACAGAGGTTTTGTCTATTATTTATTACTGTGGTGGATATCTGAGTGGGTCAGTTCATAGCACCATGATAGTGGCCATTACACCTAACCATCCATGATGAATTGCTTTCATAGGGCTTTGCTACTCATGGGAAGGATTTTCCACCATGGAGAACATCCCGTGGCTGCCAGTGGAAATGGGCTTGTGTTGGATAAGGAACAAAGCTGTGGAGCTGTCGTGGCCGATGAGGTTGGAGGGGACTGTGGTCGGGGGTGGGCACGGGGTCCCACTCCTCCTCTTCGTCTTCCGCCTTCTTTATATCCCCAACCCCCACAAAATGAACCAAAACCCATCAGGCATTTTTCCAAGCCACTGCTTGACAACAGCCTGGGTAGAAGAAACCCCGCTCAAACAGAAGAGGGACGAAGAGGAAGAGAGTCATTCGCCACTGTGGGAATCTTGTAAACTGTGCTTTCCTGAGGCCTTGGGAATCCCACATAAGAGCTGGGACCTGCGGGCATGGAAAACGGGCTGCATCCCCCGAGAGACGTTGAAAACAACAATGTTTGATCACTAGTAATATATATATATATATATATATGTGTATGAGAGTGACACTATTTGTTTTCTTTTAAACCTACTCTAAAATAGGTTTGTTGAGTGAACCATAAAAAACACTAATTGCTGCTGGAGCCTGCAATGATTTTTTTTTTTTTCTAACCTTACCAACATGAATTTATAATCCTGGACCAGCATCTGTCATGAAAGCCACATTAAGGAGGAGTTAGTGATAGACTGAAGGAAGAATCGGAAATTGTTCATGTTTTTCTAACAGGCTTAACTTCTGCTTGCCACAGGGGACTTTGTATGAAATACTAGTCTAATATCTCAAATTTTTCAAATATTTCTGCCAAAAAGTACATTTATAAGTGCAGTTTCACAAGAGTGCTGAAAAAGCTTTAATGATTCAATTCTGCTTGTTTTAGACATTGGAACTTGGATCTATAAATGATGATGCACACCAAGCTAACTATATTTTGTAATGCAATTCAATAATAACACAACCTCAAGGCTTATCCATGTATTTATTCATGTATTTATGTGCCATCGTGCTCAGAGGCAAATGTTGTACACTGTTTTAATGACAAATGAAACACCAGAAGTATCTGTTCACCACTGCATTTAAGACCATGAAGGATTTTGAGGTTGTGGTGGAAGAGGGGCCCAAGACTTTATAGAAATACAAAACCTGCATATTTGCCATCAATCACAGAAAAAAATTATGAGCGCTCATTTGAATAACAAATATACAATTGATGCAAATTAGCAAAATTAGGCATAATTGTGTCTAATTTTAAACATAGCAGTGAATTTTCAACTCTTATAAATGTATATTATTTTACAGATGCTGCTATCTTCATCAAGTCTTTGAAAATGAGTTACATCCCATCGTCCAACCCATCATTACGGTGTTTTAATTGAAAATATTGTGGTATCGAGTGGCCCAGTGATTAGGTGAACAACTGTTTGGTAGGTTTTAAAAATTCTATTCAATGAAAACATTTCAATATGACAACATCTGAAAAAGTTTGAGTTACGAAAACCTTTCACTGCTTGATAAATTTTACTAAGTTATCAAAAATTGACTGAAATAAAAAAGTTGGAAGATATCCAATAGAAGCCTGTTTAAGTAATGTTAAATAGTTTACATTAATAAAGGGGGCTGCTGAATGTTGGAGGATTCTAATAAATGTAAAATGATAACCACCAATATGAACTTAAATGTGAGTTTATTTACACACATTTAAGTTTAGAAATTTAGAAAAATTCCACTAACTATTTCCCAGGAGCTAAGAAACTTCCCAGATCTACAGAAACAAGAAGGAGAAAGAAGATAAGCATATAGAGAAAGATTTGAGGGCCATATATGACATATTCTTCATGTGGTATGTGGCTCTTACATCTGCTTCAGGGCATGGTTCCTTGTTTTGGGGTCATGCAACTTGTGTGTTTGAAAGGATCATATAATAAGAGGATATACAGTAAAATATATTTTTGAATTCTTTAAGTTAGAGGTTAATTAAGAGGTGTTTAAAATGTACACGTGTAAAGATAACTAACTATAGGCATGCATTCATCTTTGCATAATAACATACAATAATCTTTATATAAGAAAGTTTGAAAAGTGAACAATTCAGGAGCTATAGTTCTCTTTGCGTATTTAAAAGAGACCTGAAGCTGTATCATAAATTAGCTCTTTTTTACCTTCTTCTCCCACTTTATTTACTTTCAAATGTCAAACTGATGCAAAAGCTGATGCAGATGAAACTACTTTAATCTACTGTTATTCTGTTTGCAGAAAATGAGTCCATTTTGAGCAAAAGAGCTCAGTACTTCATCCTAATGCATGATGACTTATAAATGTGTGGTGGGAACAGAGTGTAGGCCTGGATCAGTTCAGATTTGCGTGACCATGAAGCCAACTTCCTGTCCTTAGTGAATTCCACGGAGAAGTGTGCGGCTCCGTCGGTTTTTAGTCCTTCTTCTCCAAATGAAATTTCTGTGTGAGTGTGACTTGATTTATGTTTGCAGGAGACATCTTTTGCTCCATGACATCCCAGAGAGACTAATGTCAGAGGTTATGGCAGCCAGTATCTTTACTGATGCACAGGAACTGATGTAACTGCCCCAGTTGCCTTTAAAATCTGGGTGTGACTTCAGTCACACTTGGATGCAATATTATATTAGAGAAATAGATAACCAGGATGGATAAACAAAATATGCAGTTACTCCTGCGAAACCCTAGCCAACCTTCACATATGGCTCAACAGGAAGGAAAAGGGCAAAAAAATTAAGCCTGTAAGAGATACTAGCACTGTATTAATTTGCCAATCAAATAATAAGGCCAATCAATCGATAACATTCAAATTAAACTTTTTAGCTTCACAGTTCAGTGTTATTACTTTTAAAAAGACCAGGAACCTAATTTATTTTTCAGTACTTATCAAACCACAATATAAAAAAAATAACTACATGTTACATAAAGTTCTACCATAAACACCCACACATTCAATCAGTCAGAATATTTTTATTCATTTACTTTTGGAAAACTGACATGCTTCTTCAAAGTCAGTCAACTTTATTGTCAATTTGCCTCACCCTGGATCAGCTAATGAACCAGATCCTTGATGATGAATTTGATACTCCTCACTCTTTCCACATTAGTGCCTTCGATGGTCAGTGGTGGGTGTTGGGTGTGAACTCCAAGGAAGTCAACAACAATCTTCTTGATCTTGCTGGGATTCAGCAGGAGGTTGTTGTCTCTGTGCCATGTGGTAGGAGGTTGAGTTATGTCCTGTAGTTGTTTGTTTTTGGTGATGAGACCCTACAGAGTTGTGTCTTCTGGAAACTTCACCATGTGATTAGTGCTGTAGGTTTTGTGCAGTTCACCAGGGTGAAGAGCAGGAGATGGAGCACACAGCCCTGGGATGCCCAGTGGTCTGTGTGATATTGCTTGAGGTGCTGTTGCCAGTGAGAGCTTGTGGCCTCTCACTGAGAAAGTCCAGCAGTCAGTTGCAGAATGAGGTGTTGGACCCCAGTTGGTCTAGTTTCCAGATGGTGTCAAATACTGGACTTAGTCTCTCACATACGAGAGAATGCATTTTCCCCCAAACTCTTCAATAATGTGCGTGAAGAAAACCAGTTATAAACATAAACATAAACATATTAGATGATTTTTCCTAGTTGGGATGAAAATAGATTTAAGTTGAAGACAAGAGTGAAAACTTTCTGCAGTATGTCCTGAATATCAGGCTACCATGAGTTAGTTTCTATGTATTACAGTATTCATAGGTAGTACAAAGCAGTAAAAATAACTAAGAGCATTTATAAGAAGAGCTCATTTATCCCAAGTGCAATAATGTTTCTCAATTGCTGATCATTATTCAGATGTGACGTTGTGTCCATTGCTGGTTTGAAAGTTTATGATTATGCATTGAGAGTGTTTTATCACAGAAAAACACCCTCCAAATAATCAAGCTGTTTTTATTATGCAAACCCAAAGACAAAATACATTTGTAGACAAGATTACTATTGTTATTAATATTTTATCAACTTTTAAACCTTGTTCTCTCCAATCCTACATTAGATTAAAACCCATACAATTTAGTATTGGATTTATGATTACAATAAATACAACCCCCTTTTTTTTTTCTTTTTTTTTTTTTTTACATAGAAAGATCTAAATATAAGTTGATTTACAACTTATATTTCTCTGCTTGAGGAAACCCAAAACCCAAAATGAGTCCCAAAGATAAATATCAACAGGCAGAATTTCTTCCTCCTCTCCTCTCCTAACCCTTCTGTGGTTTCTAGAGCCAGGCAGCCATTAGGAAAGCCCATCTCTTTAATCAGTTTCCTAGCGGAGGTACTGTGGGACGTTCTGTTGACCGCAGTATGTTTCCTCTTTTATTTTCTCCACCACTAGCGCACCCACTTTATGGGAGAGCCCTGAGATTTGGTGAAGCCTCCTTGACAGGTGGACAGGTGGTAGTTCAAGAGGGCAAACAAGAGTGACAGGGACAGCAAGTTCCTGGTGGAACTGAAGCTGAAGAAAAGACACACAAAACCACTCTCTGCTTGCTTATAAATACTCACTGTGTCTTAAAATACAGAAACCATAGTATAATTCAGATTTACGATGGCATTTATTGGAACAATTTGGTTTTCCTTTACATGAAACAAACATGGACACAGCAAAGAGAATCGACTGTGAATGTCGTTTTAAGGTACAGTTTCACTTGTAACCACAAGGGGTTGAAACTCTTTTGTTTCTTGAAAATTGTCACTTTCCAACTTAATCTCAACTTTTACGCCAAAGTCAGAAAGAAACTCAAACAACTAGTGGTCAACTAAAAATACAGGTAGGTAACATTTGCCAAGCATTTTTTAGCAACATTGAATGTTGCTAAATAAAGGAGCTTTTTTAGCAGCTGTGAATACTTTTTTTAGAAGCATTCACAGTGGCTATTACTTGGAGGATAGAGCGAGGAGGTTCACTAGAAGCATGACAGAATATCTCCAAATGAGACAAGCGAAAAAACAAAAATTATTAATTTTTTTTAATAAAAGATGTATTACCATCCAAAGCAATGGGCAGCACACAGGAGAGATATAGGAGAGGGCACAGAATGAGAGTCAGAGGTCGTCTTTGACAGAAGCATAGCTGCAACAGTGAAAATAAATTGCTTACAAGATGCTTTGGAGGTGGTACCATTAAGTAAAACAAAGAGGACGGAGCTGAACAAAGCAGAAAATGATCAAATCTCTATAGGAAGGTTCCAAAAGTAATATATGATGTATATAATAGATATCATATATCTGAGAAGGGATATTGAATATGGATGTTTGGTTTACTGCATCACATCAGTGTTCTGCTGCTCAAGGATGGGTTATGTTACTCTTGTTGTAATGCCACTCTCTCTTTTCATTATATTTAGTTAATTTCAGTTTCATATTAACTGTCCAATTGGCAGTCTGGGAATTAATTTTAAATGCTCTATCAATACTCTGAAGTGGTCTGGTAATTATTAGAAACAATTATGAGAAATTGGGGAAACCTGTTAGGTGTACTTTCACTTTCAGGTTTCTGGCATGCTAAGGTGATTGACTCTTCGTCAGCTCAGATCAATCTTTATCAGTTGCATTAGATTAAGTAAGGGGACTACATAGCTATGTGATCCAGAGCTGTGCTGATTCTGTAGCAGAGTTGCACCTAGCAACATTTTCATTTGCATTTTCACTCACGGAAAAGCTTCTGTCTCTATTGTTGCTCTTTACAGCTGTTTGTCATTCCATGCTGTATGTAGTTGAAATTCACGTTGAATTTAAGCTTAATCAAAGCAGTTACAATCCAAACATGAAGTGATTTTGACAGGAGAGTGCAGCAACTATCACACTCATTCTGCTGTGACAGAATATTGAATGTGACAGGTTTAATTTGTTTTATAGTTAAAATATCACAGTATGAAAGTCAGATTAAACACATACAGTAGTTTCTGTTTATCCATTAGAGTTTTGTAATAAATTATGCAAAAATATGCACAAGGATGTAAAAAATGTAGTTTGTGGATGAAGCATTAATGTGAAACATCTTCAGGTTTCTGCAGCACAGGAGCTTGTAGGTTTACTGTGACTTAATTTTAGTTACCAGCAACAACTTTGCATCAGCTCTACATTTTGCTTTATAATGGACATTTGGTAAAGTACAAATTCCAGATAGACCTAGAAACAAAATGCAGACACAATTTGGTTGCACGTTATTTAAACGTGTTTATGTGTGAGTAATTGGGTAAGTGCATGTGATGTAATCAGTCCGCCACAATATGCGTTTCTTCTAATTACATTTTCTGTTTAATTTGGTCTTTGTTTGAAAAGAGAGGAAGGAAACAGGCCTTCCCTGGTTTGTTGTACCACATAAACATTTCAAGTTCTGATCCAGCTTTATTTATCACAGCTCTCTTCCAGATCCCGTGGCTATGGCCGCCACATTTCCTGGAATAAAAGGTTGTGCTGTGTTTGCATGTGCCAGGAGGTTGTTGATAAGAGGGAATCTGTGTGAATGTGTACATATACAATACCAGGTGTAGGTAGTGTGTGTCTAAACTGCATCGTGTTTGATGGACTGTAGTGACAAGCGTGTGCATGTGAGTGCTTGTGTTTATACTTTCAAATATGTCCCACATGTGGGAACAGATCTAAACCCATTTACACTTCCTCTCCTCTTCGCCATTACTTCCCAAACCAAATTAGAAAATAAATACTCCCCTTGAAGATAAATGGAAGCTAATATAGAGCCTTGTGATCAGTGAGATATTAGCCATTTCTCAGCTTGGATTATTTATGTACATTGCAGGTTATTGGTATAGCTCTAGCTCATTTAAACAAACTTCTATTCTTTTCTCACTGTGTTAAAATGTTTTCTATATTTCCACAGACAGACTGACCAATAAAATGTCTCTTTTGGAGCAATTTTTTGAGCTCAACAATTAAAATATTCTAATTAGTAGCTATCAATGACATATTATTCACAATTTTTTCTTTTAAACTCATATCTGTCTGCTTGGTGTAGCTCACGAAAGCTTTTATGTTTGTGATGTCATTATGCCTCATAATAAAGTAAAATTGTATGGCTTAAAATTGACACTGGCAATAAGGAATGCACCTATATGTATCTACAGCTTCAAAACAGAACAAAATCAAAAGGACAGTGGGGAGAAGGACGAGGGGAAATATGTAAAAAGAGAAAAACAAAACAAATGTTTATGACTTTTTATAATTAACTTTGGATTAATCAAGAAAAAAGAGGGAAATCATTTGTTGCAACTTATGAAAATAACAAGGATTCCTGGATAAAGTCCACAAACTTCTAATTGTGTTATTTTATAAGGCTTAAGTACTATTATAAAATATTTTAGAGATCTATAACCAAGAAAAATCATGTATTAACTTTTATGGGAAGTGTAATAGACTAGCAGTTTATCTGTACAAAGTATGGAGGGAAAGACTGTGCAGGAAACAACCTGACTTTCACATTTAGTTTTATTAGTAAAATATTTCCTCAAAACACATTTACTTTGTACTCACACATTGAAAAATATCAAATAATAAAGCTGGTACCAAGATATCAGCACAGAGCAGTTTATAACAACCTGTCGGTTTACAACCACAATCTCTTTTCGAATGTGTTGCTACATCCTGACTCAGACATCCAGGACTTCAAAATACTTTAGGTTTTTCATGCAATTCTTACATTTCGTTTTGCAGATTTAAAGTAAAACAATAGTAAAGTGGCACAAACCTTTTTTGTTGGAGGATAACGTTGCCATGTCAGTCTGAATTTAAACTACTTTGGTCGAACAATATTTTTAGCCAAACTCAAGTTAAGTGTCAAGTTCCCAACTGAGTAATAATATGAATATCCTTACATGTAAAAAGAAAATTCATTTAAATGAAATAAATGCAACCAAGTAACTATAAAAAGCTGATCCAGTTTTTTTTTTCTTACCAGATTCAAATCTTCACAACTGACTGAAGCATCCCTCTGCCCTCCTCTACCCTTCCCTCACCTCTCCTTCCATCCTTCATCCTAATTCAAAGCATCTTGTGGAACTACTGGAGCTCCAAAACAAAACAAAAAAATAAAAAGAAAGAAAAGGATGTGGCTGAAGCAAATAAAAGAATCATAACAGGATCAAAGGAGTTCTGCAAATCTGTTCCTTCTGCTCATGGTGGTTTTTGCATAAAACAAAGTGAAGCTGAAGACAGCTATGGCAGAGCTGAGAAAGAGAAAAGAAGAGGGGAGGGGTAAAGGCACAGATTTAAACTTTATATCTTTTTGAACGGGTCATCAGCACTGTCTCCTGCTGTTTGATTGATGCTCCTCCGTTTCATTGCAGTTTTTTTAAAACACTTCTCTCGCTCATCCATTTGTTGATGACACCCACCTTTTTTCTGCGCAAAAATTTCAAACAGGTTTGTGATGCATTTATTTCTCTGATCAAGTTAAGTTGTACATTCAAACCTAATTCATGGAAATTTATTGGCTTAAATTTCACTATAGACTACAAATAAAGAAAACTAAAAACTTTCACAAGTTTATTTATGCAAATTTAAAAACTAACTCAAAACATCAATGATCTTCAAGAAACTCAAAAATAACTTCCGGATAAGTCATTTATATTGTGGTGTGAGAATAACAACAAAACCATCAAGTATCCTTCCTTTGTTGTTTTTAATATAAAGTATAAACCAAAACATAAATGCTATAAAACTGTGAAAGTTCCCAAAAGTAAAAACAAAAACAAAAAAACAAAAACAAAAACAAAAATAACCCCAGAAAAAAATCAAAAGCAAACTTGGCTGCTTTGACAAAAATTAAATGAAATACAAACAAAAATATTTAACCTTCACCTCAACCCTTAACTTCACAGGCACATATATAAATGCATCTCTATTTGAAAATTATTTCACTACCATTTTCTGATGTGTCCAGGCTGAAGTAACACGTTTTGAAATTTTCTTATTTTAAACAACTTTTATTTTAAAATTTTGGGTTCATATCCCTCAGGATACGTTTGCTTGTTTGGAATATATAATGACATTTTTTACACATTTGTTATAAATTATGAGACACATTTTAAAACAATCCCAGCAATGAATCAGTCTTGTGAGTGAATGTTTTGCATAATCTTTTTAAATACCAAAAGTGAATATGTTTGTAGAAAAGACGTCCTTGTTAAAGAATCAATATCAATTCAGTAGTTAGTTTTTTTATGTAGCAATTAGCAAAAGCTGTTAATACCAAATTTATTTATTATTATTTTTTTTTTGCAAAAGTCAGTTTGCAAAAAAAAATTCCATTCAATCCAATAATATAACTAAGTTCTGTTTTATAATCACTTAAAGAACAAAATTTTACTAAATCAACTCTGACGTTAGTATGTATATGAAAACAACTCTTACCTCACAATGTATGTCTATGTCCATCCGGTCTGCCATTTTGAACTTTATATAAATCTATCATTTTGTTTTTGAATTCTGGCTTGAGGTCACATGACCTAAGTATTTTCCCCGTCCCCCCATTAAATCTATCAAGAGATCTGAAGTGCAGGTGGCTGACAGCCCTCTTGTCTACATCTCTTGTGAAATATCTGTATCCCCAGATGAGAGGGTTGAAGGTACAGTTGAAGTGAGGGTTGAGGCAGGGTTCATGTAAGGGTGAGGGCTGAGGATGAGGTTTAGGTTTGAGGCGAGGGCGGAAGGTAGGGTTGAGGCGAGGGTTGAAGTTACAGTACAGGTGAGGGTTGAGGGTAATGTAGAGGAGAGGCTTGAGGTGAGGCCTAAGACTTGACAGTAGGTTTGAGATAAGAGTTTGAGGTGAAGGTTAATTTCAAACTGAAAAAGGATTTCTACAAAACAATGACAAATTGAATAAAAGCGTAAAACATAAAATAATCTTTTGCATCAACAATTATTGATGTCAATAATCATCGATGCATCTTTCCACTCTGTGTGGATAAGTCTCAATCAGTTTTTCACACCTAGACGCTACAATTTTTAGACTTTTTTTTCTTGCAAAATTATTTAAACTTTTTTCTAGTCCTGTCACAAATTCTCTATCTGATTAAGATTTAGGCTTTGACTAGGACAATCGAGAACATCCATCTTGTTATCTTTAAACCATTTTTGAGTAGCTTTACCTGGATGCTTCAAGTTGTTGTCTTGGTGGAAAATAAATGTTATCCAAAGCTGTAGTTTGCAGAGGGAAATAATTTGTCCTCTAGGATTTAACAGTTTATTGGATCTGTTTTATCTTCTGCTTACCTTTGCAACCCTTCCAGTACCTACTGAAAAAAATGCTCATTCCAGCCTTTATCCTTGTCACATGATGATATGATGGTGAGAAATCCATTTTTCACTTTAACATTAAAGTAGTGTTTTTGGTAAAAAAAAAAAAAAAAAAGAAAGAAAAAAAAAGACACATTTCATTGATCACCACTGATTTGTGAGTGGAATAAAATGGTTTAAATATCCAAGAGGGTGAATATTCTTATAGGCTCTGTATTTGGCCTTTCCGTGAATGAAGGAGAGAGACCGAGAAGCACCCCATAAATCCATCATCACAGTCAAACATGGTGATGGCAGCATCAGTGGGGGATGTTTTTCTGTGATAAACAGGAAGATGCTTGCATAAAAACATTGAGCAATGCTTGCTGAAAACCCCTTTTTATAACAATGACTCAATAATTTGCAAAAATATACAGCCAGAGAAGATGATGGTACCTCAGCAACATGCAGATAAGTCACATTGTATATTTCACAGGGAATAGAAATAAATGTGGGCTGACTCACTTTCATGGACGTTTTAGGAAAATATTGAGAAACTGTGTCCCAATTTTCAGCTTTTATATAGGAATATTTATTACCACAATGGTTTTAGTATTAATTACAGGGAAGTACTGAGTAAGAAAAATACATTTGTAGCTTAAAATGCAGAGAACTTTCCTATTTTAACAAGTATTAGATCAAACTTTTAAAATAAAAGCTGATGTTTTCATGGTTTTGTCTTCCTGCCCTACAATGCAGGTCACAGCTTAAAACTCATTCTGGCTATAAATTTAAGATGTATTTAGTGCATTTGAACATTTGCTTTTTCTATTTTCATCCATTGATTGGGGTTAGATTAAAAACAATGAATTAGGCACAAAAGGTGAGCTGTTGTCACCAAACCAACCAACCAAACAGTCAAATGTTCAGTCAGAATTATGTAAATAGCGTTTCAAAGGCAAACATAGTGTGTGGCTGTAGTATAACTTGCTATGGAGCATTCAACCAATGTTAGCAGGGGTATATTTTACCTTTGTATAATTATGGATCTTTTTTGGATTCCTGATTACAAAAAACCACATCAATGTCAAACTTTTGCAGTCAATTTCTTTAATTTCATTGCGTGTGTCTGTTTAATCACCATTTCACCCGGAACACAACAAAATAAGAAAGAACATTTCAAGTGCAAAACTACAAAATATGTCATTAAGAGTTCAAAAATATTCTGAGATTCATGCCCAAGAAGTAAAGATGAGCGCTTTTGACAGAAGCTGCACCTCCCTCAACCTGGGTCTGCATTAAAATAGAAAAACAGTGGAGAAGCTAAATAAGTGTTCTGCACGGAATGCAAATTTAAATCGCAATACACCAAATTCTTTCATTTTCAAAGTTCTATCATCTTATACTCATGTTAAAACACATTATAGCTTGGGAATCCACAAAACATGCACCCACAATTCAGAGAAAAGGAGAAATTAAGGGAAAAAATCCGACCAGTTTAACCAGCACATTACAGTTTCACAATGGTAATGTGCTGTTTGTTTCAAAGCACACCGGAAACATTTAGGATTTGGCATTAAAACCCACAGTATGACAAGAATCTCCCTCACTCGTCTCAAGCTATTCACTAAAAGAAAGGAAAATGTGGATTTTCAGAAGAATTACTTCCAGGAAATTAAAGAAGCTCAAGCGAGAAGTCCATATTCCTGGTCTAACAATAAAAACCCTGTGTCTGTCCTGTTTGTTTGACTCTTAAGATGCTGGTGGGATATAATGGCAGAACTGGCAGGTTTACAACAGTGAAGGTTGTTGAAACTGGGATGTTTGATTTGTAAAGATTTACCTCTTGAAAGGTTTCTCCTGAACAAATAAGTTTTTGTGTGACTGTTTTGTGGAAGCTTTCCATCACTGCATTGGCCTTTGTCATCACAGCAACAGAACATAGCAAGCAGCAAAGTAAGTCTAAAAGTCATCCAAATAAACAAACTCTGATGCATTTAAATGAGGCTCAAGTCTTCAGAGAGAGAGGCTTGGCTTCTGTGGTGTTGCCTGATGAAGGCAAACAATGAAGCTCTATGATGACGAGCGGATGAAACATCATGCTGAAGTGCCAAAAAAACATTCCTTTCCAAAATTA
This sequence comes from Gambusia affinis, assembly GCF_019740435.1. NCBI lineage: Eukaryota > Metazoa > Chordata > Actinopteri > Cyprinodontiformes > Poeciliidae > Gambusia > Gambusia affinis. The sequence goes on from NC_057878.1 coordinate 24,609,005, forward strand.
AAAAGTTCTGCCAATGACTTTGCATTGTGAACGTAGCTGTATTTTTCTATTTCAGTCATTTCAGATCTGTGGAAAAACTTCTTCCTACTGTTTTTCAGACAAACTTACAAAATAAGTGGTGTATTTGTGTGTAATTATGTGTGTGTAGCAGGTAGAAAGGTTTTGTTTTGTTTTTCTCTTGGTGGGATGTCTGAAAGGAATTCATCAATTCAATTCAGAAACACATTCTTCCAAGTTTAAGCCTTATTGGTTTGAAGCAAACCTGATGAATTTAGATTTTGTCTTTTTAATATTTCATCCAGTTTGTGCTGTGCACCATATGACAGGCACCAAAACAACCATGTCTGACAGTTGGTGCTGTTTTTTTTGTTGGGAAGCCTAACTTTGACTCCTGTATGTGTAGTTGTTGTTATTGTGGCCAGAAAACTTGGTTTATCTTGGTCATCTTTGCCGTGGTGTAGATTTTGGATCAGAATTTTCTTTCTTGGTTGACTTCCTCCAAGTCCATGTTGATGACCAAATGCCTTCACTGTGAAAAGTGACATTCAGTTTATGGAAGACCATTGATGGATCAGTTTTGGTTTTCAAACCAGTTTTTGTTTCAGTGAGGGTTGCAATTTGCTGAGTTTGGACACAGTTGGGGGGATTCCAGAAGACAATAATTACAAAACATGACAGTGAATCATTGGTATTTGTGGGGGTTAAGTACTTTGGAACTGTGAAATAAATAAATACACATTTAATTAATTATATGCATTGTTTGCATTTTAATCTATGCTCAATTTATACTCTATACAAAATGTATGGACTATGCTCAAACTCCAGATCTACTTCAGGTAGACTAAGTAAATTTGCTACATTAAGAACTTATTGATTGTGACAAAAGGCACATCACTTCTTTGGAACTTGCTTAAGGATATTTAGCCATACGTTCGGGGGAAGCATATATTGTCGTTTTATATCTTCTGACATCACAACTTAACATTATGTAGTTAACTGTTTTCAGGAGTTTAAATAACGTGCAAATCTGTAGGATTTCAGAAAAAATATACATTTCAGCATGAATGTAAGTACGCAAACAGTATGAGAAGTCTGAGTAGTTAACTTTTTCTTCCCAAATGCAGCAGTTCTTGGTTTACTCTGGTTCAGATGAATCTGTAACTTGAATTAGTGAAAATCCATCTGTGGTGAGGACCTCATTTCTGCTTCAAACTTATCAGCGGATGGTTTGACGTAGCTGCCAAAGACCTCACAGACTGCACTTCTCAGGAGTAAGCAACACGGAGGCCTGGGGAAAACCTCAGCCGAGGCCGTCCATGACAGCTGGCATGCCACAAGGCCTGAAACAATACACAACCCGTCCCTCCTGACGGCCATCAGTACACACTCGTACAGTCACGGCAGGGGAAGAACGTACGCTCGCCCTGACATCTCCAGACAGCGAAAAATAAACGGACAGAGGAGAAAAAAGAAGAGACACAAAGAATACCAGTGTTCTGCGTAAAAGGAAAACCGATCTGCTTTTTCATCATACTCCTGGGGTGTCATTGTGTAATAAAGATCTTACTGACCCTCCCCAGCCACTGCCATTTTAATGCTTAGTGGCAAAGGAGAGTAAACACTAGTACCACGAAAACACTGGCTGCAGGTCATTAAAATTCCTCTGAGAATATAGGATGCTTATCACATAATATGAACCACATTGCTCCACTTACCTCCTGTGTAAATGGGAATGAATGCAGGGTTTTGGTAGATATCACTACCTTTTCAACTACTCTTTGAAGTCTGGGCAGTGAAAACAAATGTCTGGGAAAGTGAAAACGTAAAACAAAATTTGGGAGGGTGTAGACTTCTGTAAAGGTCACGACCACACATTTTCTTCTTTACAGTATTTCATCTACAGAGCCAACGTTGCAACAAGAATGCAAGACTTCAAATATTGTCAGCAATATGCGGGCTTTCCTTTGTGAGGTCAATTTGGAACTTCATTCCCAGATATATTTTTTTATATAATCAGATTTTAGTATTTCCAAAAGTTGAAGAAAACTTCCCTTAAAGAACACCAAAAATGATTTCCAATAGAATTACAAATAATTCACTAATTTTGAGAACACAAGGATTGATATTTGAGGGGAACATTTTTTCATTTAAATTTAATCAAAGAATTTAAAAAAGACTCGTTATAAGTACAAACTTATAGAAAGGTTTTTACTTGCTGTAAAGATGCAAGTAAAAACGGTCATTGTAAATGACAAAATGTTCTATGATTAAAACAAATTAATTTTGATGTCTTTGTGCTTCACTGAATATTGAGATATGACTTCAATCCAGTAACACAGGATCAAACTAAACTTTGATCCTCCCTTTCCTTTTTGCTCCTACAGAGTCTCACTAAATGACTGAAAGTCTGTGGTTTGAATAACATTTGGGGGGCTGCAAGGCTACGAGTCAAGACCAAAAGCCTTTTATTTCAGACACTTTTCCCTTATTTTGCTCCAAGTCTTGCTAACCTGATAAATGCATAGCCTTTGGAAAAGCAGTGCCCAAGATCACCTCCTACCCTTCAACTTTCAGATGCATCCTTCTGTCTCCAGCACACCTGAATCAAATGATACCTCATGACCAGTCCTCTGTCAGATACAGCTAAAGGTTGCAGGATGGTAGCTCTCTCTGACTGGATTTGGGCACTTTTCTAACAAGCCATATTGCATAGTAATTTTAAGAGGTCACCAGCTGCAGCTTCACTATGGTTTGCCAACAAACTAAAATTATCTCTATATTTATTTAAAGTAGTGCAACTGAGACCTTAAAGAGCATATTTTAAGTTTTGTTTTACTTCAATGACATTTCAGTCAAAGGTGTTTGAGTTAAAATCTTCCAAAATCAGAAGTGATATTTGGATTTTGTACAACAGAGCCAACCGTAACATTAAATCGTTAATTTTGCAGCCATTTACAACTAAAACAGAAAATCAAAGCCTATGCAAATATCAACAGGAAGAAAGCTCCATCAATGTTCACCTTTATAATGCACTGTTCCTCAGTTTTGTTTCATGTTATTTAATATAGTTAAATGTGCATTAGATCAGCAAAACTCTCACAAGAAGATATCGACTGCACTTCAAATATTTAAAACCAGTTTGATTCATTCAGCACTCTGGATGTTGAATTCTTTCACAGTTCTCTTTAATCAGGCTTTAAGTAAACAGGCTCAGGGCTGAGCAGCCGTCTGTCTTTGACATTTCTCTCTGACGTTCTCATTCACCCCGCCTTGGAATTCCTCCTGCATGGTTCATGCTCCTCCACTCTGGGTCCAACTGGGACCCTCTGGGACCCATTTTCAGGAGGAAATTATTTTCCATTGCCCCAAAACACTGCAACTTTATCAGTTTGGCAGCATGCTAGCCTCCAGGTTGTCAGGTGACGGTTTGTCTGGATAGTTTAAATGTTAGGGCTTCAGGGAAAGCCTGTTTTAAACTCGATTACCTTCATCCTTTGTAGAAGCAGACTTTCTTATTCCCTAATGTGTTATTCAGTTGTTTAATTCTGTTTCATTTTCCATTGGTTAAACGTTTTACTCTCAGCGGTACATTTTATGATTTAAAGGGTCTCACCAACAATATATTCTCTTAAAATGAACCAGAGTAATGAATAATACATTTCTTGTTTTTGTGGTCTTCCTTATGAGCCACACTGAACATTTTAAAGGTTTGTTTTTGACCATTTTTTGGTGTAGTGGAATTAGATTCTGTTTGATGTTATTCACTATAATTTACTGTGTGACATGTCATGACTTTTGCCTCAAGAGCGCAGTGACTCATCAAATTGGCTAGATGGCTCCAGCGTTTGAAATGATTCAGCAGGAAATCCGCAGAAACCAAAGATCAAAGAAATGTGTTGGTAGTCCAAAATATTATGCCTATTTCCTCAAGAGGGAACGACAAGGACAGAGGAGGGCAGTGGGGTAACAGGAGCCAAGGGTCAGGCTGGGAGTTATGTTAGTCACTGTTATTGTTTGTTTGTCCAAAATGATGTTGGCATTAATCATCATGTTAATGAGCTTATAATTCTCTTTGTGGAAGATTTTAATAGCTTTATAGAAGCTTGTAACTTGTTGAACAACAATAGGGAAATAATGACTATGTTCAGTCACTTTTACTTCTCTTTAATCTAATATCAAATACTGCAGAGAGTATTATAGGCAGCCCAAGTCTTTGTTTTAAATATTTTATGATAAAATTTTAAGTCTTAGAACCTCAGGTAGGGGTTTGGAAGATTTACAATCAAAGAGACCCTTTTTACCCAACAGAATATTTTACCTGCAATTAGAGCTCAAATGTTTCATAATCTATTTTAAAAAGACTACTTTTAGTTTTAGTAAGAGATCTCCTTAGGAAACTTTTAAAGTTTATACAGTTTCCACAAGAACAGAGAAATTCAAGGTTCTTTCCGGCCAGGACATTAAACTTTACTAGAACTCAAGTTCAGACCTTCCAACTTGTAGGTTCTTCCTCCTACAGAATTTGTGCGTGATGACTAAGGCTGCAACATTCTTTTTAAAATCCTTTGAAAAATACATTTCTCATACAATGAAAACAAGTTTCTGTGTCATTGATTAAAAGGTCTTGATTCTACAACTCTTAAGGAAAGCAAGCTCACAGACCAGGACAAGAAGTGAAACAGTTTTTCTTTAAAAACTCACTGGTCCTGATTTATACAACAGGCTCCATGTACAGATCAATGTAGCACCTCCAAACAAACCACTATTCATTTCCAGCTTTAACAGAATATGTCATAAATACTCCTTTCTACAGCTCCTGTGAATCTAATTTCCTTTTTCTGCTCTAGTCAAAGGGTTTGTGTTTATGTTTAACAATCTGTTTCCAATCTGTAAACTTTCTTTCTGCAGTAGTATTCATTCTCTCTTTGTCCCAAAACACACCAGTTCTTTGTTGTCTCCATGAAATGACCCAAGATTGAGCAAGGACAAGGGGATTTTTGTCCTTGGCAGCAGTTACATGAGTTATAAAACGGTAACATCAACTAGATGAGCAATTCAGTCTGACTCAAATGTTGGAGTAGAGTGAATTGTTCCTCAGTGGCGTATTGGAGCTTACAAGAAGTAGTCAAGACAAATTACAAAAACCCAATTTTTACGCAGCTTTCTATAACTTACAAACCTCATAAAATAATGATTCATCTAAGCAATACTATACAAAAAAGCATGTTTAAATTTAAACCTTCAAACCAACATACATATAAAGGTTTTAATTTTTTTCCCCCTGATTATTAGTTGAAAAGATTGAATTGGTGACAATGTCTAAAAATCATCTTGCAAGATGACGAAAGAGCAAAATGAAAGTGACAGGTGTTGTTCAGTGAAAGCAAAATTAACTTGACTCAGTCATTTTCATCTGCTATTAAAAAAATATTAAAGGAGAAGATAATGCCAATTGCTTTTTCACTGCAAAAACACAAAATTTTACCAATAAATTTGGTCTAGTTTCTAGTACAAATATCTTAAGACAGTTGAATTAAGACAAAACTAACTTACAAGTGACTTATCAACAAGAAATAAGATCAATAATTCCTTAATATGGATGAAAAAGTACCAGCTCCACTGGCACATTATTTCAGGTATGGGAAGAACAGGTACAGGTTAAACCTAAAACCTCTCCTTCCCTAAATGTCCAGATCACCATTTCAGTGCTGACCGAGGCCGTTAACCCCACAGAGACACCAGAAGAGAGTCCCCACAAGAAGTTCCTGAGAAATCTTTAAAGATAAATAAATAAATCATTTCAACTCTATGTTTTTTTAATGATTTCCAACATTTCTTGATGGAAGGCAACATGACTGATTCTTTTTGTATGTACAGAAGTTTCAAACTTTGCAGAAGCTCTCTAAGTGTTATTTTTGGGCTTTCTGCTATTTGTCTGATCAATTCACGCCCAGCTTGGTCTGTAAGTTTGGGTGGTCTGCCATTTCTTGACAGATTTGTTTTTTGTGGCACCAGATTCTTTCCAGTCCTAATAACAGATTTAATGGTCCAATGAATATTTTGGGTTTTTTAAGTATCAGAACCAAAACTTTATTCCTCATTTAGAGAGTAACTTGGTTTTCTTTGTTCTGTTTACTTGGTATTACAGAATCTGCTGTGTTGGCCCACTGGCGTTCATGAAAGGCAAGCTGATCACAACAGAAAGAGTTCAAATATCTTGAAAGTCTACTTTCTCATGATCCAAATGCAAACCTCAATGATGAAGATGAAATAATGAGGTCCTCCTCAACCAAGCAAAGGCTTTTACCTTTAAGCCTTAAGAATCAGCTTAAAGGTAAAAAAAACAAAGTCAATACTATCTATGTGGACCACGATATTCATCAGATACCCCACTTATAAAATAGCTTTGCCAAAGGAGGAAATAGATGGCACTTAGAACAAGACAATAACTCCTCACAATGAGTGAAGGCTTTTACTGTAAGTTAAGATTGGGCTAAATAGAAAAAGGGAAACCAATGACTAATAAGTGTTAGAGTAACACATAGGTGAGCAAAGATTCTCAACTATAAACTGCTAAATGAAGATCTCAGGCAGCAGAAACCCAATGTGGACAAAGTGGACAAAAGAGAAGTAATAACGGACATGCCAGTGTCAAACGACAGAGACATCAGAAATAAGGAAAAGGTGCTGAAAAAATTGAGTGGTAGAAAAGTCAAGGTCTGTGATCCATAAAAGTGGATTCAGCAGAAACAGGAAGTACCTCTGAGATCTCAGTCCAGAAGATCAAATTCAAAGAAAAAGCAAAGATTGTGCCAAAATGTCAAGCTTTCTGTCCTCAGGTAAAAGACCTGGACATAAAAGTTGAAACTGAAACCTTCATATCGGGACATGAGACAATAGCATTTGCATTGTTACCTTATAGAAAAAATGTCATTTTTGTAAATCCTTTAATGTCTTCATGTTCTTCTGTGCACACTTGGCTTTATTTTGGCTTCCTCTAATGGTTATGCTCTCACATGTTTGGTTAATTGGCAACCCCAAATTGCCCTTTGGTTAATTGTGTTTGCATGTTTGTCATACCAGAGTTTATCATGTGTTGAACCTGTCCTACACTGACTAATCCAAAATGTTCCAAATCTTTCATTTTATGATTAAATGCAGAAAATTGATAGATTTTTTATGTAATTTCCATAGAAATTACATGAGAAATTTATCAAAGACATGTTTCTTATAAACATAGATTTACAAGAAACATAGTAAACCTATGTCTCTTGTGGGTCTACTACATTGAATTGACCAAAAATACTACCATTTAGAAGGATTAAAGAAGAACTGTACAGTATTATAAACTAAAGAAGTAATAATTGAAGAATAATCATCTTCCTAAAAAAATTTTCTTTGTGAAAAGTATATAACAAAAAAATTAGAGCACAGTTACCGTACTTTAATACATGAAAAATATAAAAACAGGTACTAGATTATAAAATCAGACAATGCCCAGGTCTTAAACAATGCCAAAGTTCCCCGCTCTACGGTCCTGGTTTGGAATAAACAAAAATTCTGTGAGTCAGAGCCATATGAGAGGCAACATTGCATACCAGGAGGGAATGTGCTTCTCACGTCGGTAAATGGATCTGAATACTTGCAGGGCTGTTGCTTTTCGTTTCAGATGTTGTTTTCTTTGACATTGCGATTCAAAGTTGGTCAGGCCTCATTTATAATGTGTGCTGGTGGTATAATTTCAGCAGGCAGTGGGGCACATAAGGGTGAATGATCCCCCTCCTCCCTTTCCTTTTCCTTAACTCAAACTGTCAACTGGCAAATCATGCTCTCATGAAAACCAGACATTTAATTGTTCTCAGATGCTGAAGCTTTTGGTGTGACTTTGCTCTCTTCTAAGCTTGGATTAATTCAGCGCCTGTTGATTAGAAATGCTTGCGTGCCTTGACGGCTCGAGGTCTGAATCAACATGAGTGCAGACTGATCAAAAGGTCAATGGAATCAGAACAAAAACAACAAAGAGAAGTGAAATGTTTGGACCTCTAAGGATTAAACAGAAACTTGGACTGCGTTCAATTGACCAGCATTTAAAAAGCCTCATATCTCCCCACATTCATCTTAAATATTATTTAGTTATTTGCATTGTGTTGTGGAAGTGATTTTACTGATTAAGAAATGAATAATGAAAGGTTTTTGGAAGTCTGAAAGCTAGCTGGATGGTGTGACAGAAAAATCAGTGGTTTGGAATAATGGAAAACAATAAATAATCTGAAAATTCTGCAAACTTCTGCTACTTTTTTGTAAAAAAAAAACAAAAAAACGTCAGGGTAGTCAAATCATTGGCACCACACATCATTAAGGGTTTACTGATAAAAAAGTCAACTATTTAGTCTGCTGGGTCTTAGATATTTGAGTTCCTAGATAAAGTATTGATACCTTTGGTACAGGGATTTAAGGAGCCGTAGAGGAATCTGTAATATGTGCATGTTCAAACTTTCAAGTCCATAGTTTTCTCAGAACTCTCTAATGCAGCTGTAGCATGACATAAAATATTGTTTCAATAAGACTATATTTATGGGGGAGGGGGAGGTTGTGTTTTTTTGATGATGTAATGTAACGCTCTAATGTCAAATGTTGTGTTTACATTTTATATAAGCGTAAAATCATCTAATTACCAGGACCAGAACTTTAGTCTGTGTGTAATCAATCTACATGTGTTTCACTTACTTAACTGACATAAAGAAACTCAGTATTATTTTTGCTTATTGAATATGACTACATAATCAGAGGCCAATCCTTCCCTGACCTCATACTGAAGATTTCAGGAATAAGCCATTTGATTTTTTTTTTGTGCTATGTGACAGGAATTTTTCATCAGATGTTTAGTTTCTCTGGCTGTTCGCTCAACTTTTCATTCAGCACCAAAACAGAATTGAAGTCTCTTTATGAATCTTATTTCTGTTGGATCATAACTAAACTATGCAATATTCTCAGTATTGTTGTCGTCCACCCACTCACTCTCACCCAAACTTAAAGTCTTTTTTTTTTTTTGCGTGCTTTAGTCTTGCTTTGAAGGACTTTGTTTTCATTTTTCATGAACCATATTTGTTTTAGTTGACATTTGTTTCCCCAGACAGATTTTTAATCGCATTACATATAAACTCCTGGGATTTTATGGGTCGTGACTAGTTAATCTTGTTAATATGTTTTCATTTTCTGTTTGATGTCCTTCTAGGAACAATTTCGTTTTATCCTGTTTGTTTTCTATTCTGATTTTTTAAATAGAAAAGCATTTATAAATAAATACATCTTTTTTAAGTAGCAAAAAAAATTCCTTGAGGTCTTAGTTGGTTGAAGCAGCCCGTCTTCCTCTCTTTTAGCCCATGGTGCTCATCCATTGTCCCATGTGGAATCATGGCTTTTGCTGCAGATCAAAGTGGAGAAAGCTTCTAACTCAACTTTCTCATTCACAAGAAGGTAATGATTGTAGGGAAATGCAATCTTCCAATGAGAAGATTCATTTTGCGACTGGTTCAAGTGTCCCTTCATATAAATCTAAATAAACAAAACTGAGTGATTCCAAGTGAGTTGACAGCAAACTGGCATTACACATGTACCTGTCAGTAAACTTAGCAAGTGCCATGTAACTCAGGAGAAAATGTAAACTAATAAAATCCCCCTAATCCCCCTAACCCAAAGATGATTCATTACCATGTAGCATGGCTTTCAAAGAGTAAAAGGTTATTTTTATGTAAAGAGGTGATCAGTGATCAATATTTTTTGGCTTTCTGAAGGTTTTTTAACATTTTCATTTTGACTTTACCTGCTGTTTCACTTATTTTCACTCCAGAACCTGAGTGTTTAATCATTGAAAAGAAGAGGGGTACGTTATCTGGATGAACAGACAACATGGCCATATTGTTACATGTCTTTACTGGTTTTAATTTATAGTTGCTGAAGACATCTAAAACCCCTCTGTCCACTTTTTCATTGTTGTTGAATTTAAGGACAATTTGCAGTTATTTTCAGGTACAGGGCAAGAACAGGACAAAGAATGAGTGAAAAAACAGCCAAAATCCAAAAAAAATCATTTTTAAAAACGCCTGAGAGACACAGGGATATCTGGCTGCTTGGGAAATAAAGATAAAAAAAATTGGGGGTGGCTTAATTTTTTTCACAGTACTGTAAATCTGTTCAATCATTGCCAATTTTTTTCAGTGCTTCAATTTGGACTGTTAATCAAATATTATATATATATTTTTTTCAACTTCCTATTAGTCATACTGGGAATACATTCAACAGATCAGCTGACGTATACAGCAAGGTGGCTGCTGCAAGCAAAGCTAAAGACAGCTGGTGTTTATGCTGAGAGCCCATCCACAGGCATATCTGTGCAGTGACCTAAGACAGACTTGTGCCTGTTAAGACCATCTCCTGACCATCAGGCTTGTGTGTATGTGAGCGTCTCTATGGACTTGATAGTGCTCAGCTCCAAGGATGTGGTCTGGCAGGGGGAGAATATTAACATTTGCTCTGAGCAGGAATGTTCCTGGTACGCAGATTTAGAGAACAAAATCATCAAGCAAAGGTCGAAATGATCTGTTAGAGAGGAGCTGCTGATTACAGTACCTAGCAAATCATGCACAGCATCTGTTGGTATAAGACAACATGGCGGCTCATGTGTATGTTAAATTTACTAGTCACCAGGGTCCCATCCTGTCTCTGAAACAAGCAATAAAACATCCTCTCCACCCACATCATATGAGCTCTGAGGAAACAACACTTGTGCTGGTTTTAGTAATCTGACTTTTTAATTTATAAAAGGAAATGTAAGAAATTTGGGATTTGTTGTTCAAAAGACCATTTCCATTACTGAGAATGAGTTACTGCCCAGGATGACTCATCCATGCACAATTTCTTTCCAAAATGACTCGCGCTTACTGAGGATGCAGTCTGAGGAGTTACACAGCAAGATGGAAAAATTCAACTTATTTTTGCTGTCATTTCCAATTGAGGTAATAAAACAATGGCAAGACATTTATTATCAGTTCATATTTGATGATATTGTTCCATTTGTGATAATTAAATTTATGTGGTAGGCACTGGTCAGCCTAAGAGGGAAACTGCACATAAATCCAAGATGTGTGAATGGTACCACAAATGCATTTTCTGCCATTTTGTTCCTCTCGTGTGCTTTGTAATAATAGAAATTAAAGAATTTATATGAATAAACTTTGTTGAAATTGTTTTCAAAAATTATAATTCAATATTGGTGTTTTATGTTTCTGTAAGAAGAAAGGCATCCTGAATAAAACAAGCACCCAGCACGAGTCCTATTTTACACATCTCTGACTCACCTTGTGCAGTGACTAATTTGAAAAAGACTCGTGATGTCTGGCTAACATTGTTACTGTATTATTAATAGTCCAAACACCAGTTTCTGCACAACATTTTAAATCTATTAAATTGTTTTTTTTTAAATCCACCTCCAGTATATCACTACTTATAGAGAGATTTATGCAGCTACTTTTCCAAATTCCTGTTGCAGCTTGCTGTGCTGCCATGAAAATGCTTGAACTGAAGAAACAAACAAAAACTTTAAAAGTAAGAGAAGATCAAGCTTCAAGTGTTATTGTTATATCCGTTTTACTCTAGAACAGCGCTACAACTAACACAACACTTTTCCACTTATGAAACTATGCTCTATGAAACTTAAGGGGCAATATTTCTAATAGGATGATTTGTTATCTTTTTAAGTCACCACCAGATGGTGTTAAGTGGTCTACTAAAGGTTTTGCTCTATTAGGCATCTTCTGTTCAAATATTGAGTTCAGTGTTTTTACAAACAAAAACAAACATGAAACTGGAATGACAGCTGTTAACATTTTAGATTTACACAGCGTGCATTGTTTATATTAATGTAAAACATCTGAAATTAAATAAAATTGTGAATAAAAGGAAAATAAAAAAATAAGTAATACATATAAAGTCTTCAAAAAGATGCTAAGTTAAGAACACAGTGGGCAAGAAAGTTTTCATCTGCAAAATAAAGAAAGGTCATTTCACAGCCAATGTAAAACAGTATTGAAAGGCTGATCCTCTTGAGTTTTATATCTGGTTTTGGGATTACACTGAATTTCATTTGAGGGTCAGAGAGTTTGAGTTGAAGTATGTGGCTTTAACAATCCAGTAATTTAAGAAGCTGCTTAAATTTGCAGGACCCTGAAAATTAAAGTTTTGAATTAAATCGTAAGACAGGTGACCAGAGCAAATTAATTGAAACAGGACTGATACAAACTCTTCTGTTTATCTCAAAGACTTGTTAACTCAATTTTCTGTTATATGTTAAAGTGGGTTAATGTATAACCCACTTTAACATATAACCCAAGTGGGTTATACTTTCAAGTGGGTTATACGTTATTATTCATAACGTAATAATAACGTTATTACGTATTATTACGTTATGAATTAACATCCCTCATTATTCATATATGAATAACCAACTAATATTTTCACACCAAACTTCTTACTTTGGAGATATTTCTGAAATTATTGAAAATAATTGATTTACATTCAAGAGAAATTGACTGGACAAAAGCAACAACTTGTTTCCTAAAATTAGAGTTGACAGGACTTTAAATGACTAAACATGTAAACCATCTTCTCTGGTGTAAGGAAAATCTCTCAGTCTTCTCAGAGATTAGTTTAAGGAAGTAAAAGATTTGTCCAAGAGGGCATAAATACAGTAAAAAGAAGTGGGCCCAGGATAGAGCCTTGGGGTATCCCATATTAGATTACACTACAATTTTTATTTAAAAGGTTGGATTTGAACTGGTGTTGTGCCGTCCCAGAGATTCCCTCCAAATTATAATTCCTGTAAGTCAGATGGTGTGTAAAAGGATTCTAAATTTTTTAGCCTTCAATTTTTTGAAGACTAAATACATACATTTTATTTATTTATTTAGATATAGATAGATATTCAAAGAGATAGATATTCATCAAAAAAGTTTTGTTCAAGAGACTGAACTGATTAGTCACAATTTTGCAAAGGTTTTTTATGCATAAGAGGAGTTAGTCTTGTCAGTTTGTTTCATAAGAAATGATTTATCTGTGATCTGCTCTACCTGCCATTAAAATAACATGTGACTGAGGCCTTCACACATTCTTTGTGTAAGTCTTTTTGGCTCTGAATGTTTAAATCTGTTTTTCAGGACTGAAATGAGTTTCACTGTCCTCTAGTCAAAGAAATGTGCTAAAATCATTTGTATCTTCAATATATCCATGACAGCTATCCCCTGCCAGATAGTTAATGGTCGTGTTGTTATGCTCTGTAGGCGTTGCCACTAAATACCGCTGATTACACATTCCCTTGTTTTCACCCATTTTCAGTTTTGTGGTCTTTTTCTTAGATGCTTCTCAATTAATGTATGGTTTTGGATTGTTGTGCAGTAAAAAGTAGTCTTACGATTAAATTTTCCTCACACGCATGAGATGAAGTCATGTTATCTAAGTAACACCTGCTGTAAGGCAGTGTAAACACACCCAGTCTTTTAAAAGTTTTTTTTTTTTTTTTTTTTTTTTTTTTTATCAATTTGAGCGCTGAGATTCAGCTCGAGTCTCCTAAAAGTCCAAGGAGAGGAGTGGTGTTCCCAGAGGGGTGTTTGCTTAAGCCTCATTTTATAGCCATGATGCTTATTCCAGACACGATCTGAGGTTGAAACACAGAGAAGTGGCACAAAACTAGCAAACCACTTCCTTACTTCAGGATTTAGATGACTTTTTACTGTTTTTACTGGATAACCATATTTTTTTCTATACTTAGATGCACCAAACATGGTTTAGATGTTGTTTTCCTCACACAAACCGTGCCGTGTTGGTTTAACCTATGAATGTCGCCCTGAGATCCAAAATCTCCTTTCATGCAAGAGAGATTTGTTTGCAATTGGTGGAGGTATTTCCTGCATTATTTTCATTTTGCTCACTGGTATGCCCTTTGATGCCGGGGCACATACATTGCATTAAAGCTGATTGCAGCTTACCTTTAAAGGTAAAAAAGCCTGGAGCAATCTGGATGGTGATCTGTGGTCAAGGCTAACTTCTGCTCTGAGCTATCACTTCAGTGTGCCGTGACATTCTAATGGCTCGGTCCCAGGCCAGATCAAAGAGCTGTTTGTGGTCAGGGATGGAGATTACACTTGGCCGCTGTGCCATTCCCTCATAGCAGCCAGAACAGATCCCAGAGGTTTTCAAATCCCAGATGTTTATCAGCCCTGTACCCAAACAAACAAGATGAACATCACTGAACACAGTCATGCAAACGTAATCTTTCTTTGTGTTATTCATGGTTCAAATTGTGTCTGTTGCCTGCATTTGTGCTCTTAGACCTAAATCCGTCTCCAGAGATTAAACGAGGACAAGTACTAGAGGACAAGTGTAGCTTATGGTCTTTATTCTCAAACTGTGGTACAAGTATCACTAGTGCTACTTGGTGTTTCCACCGTGGCACCCAGAGGAAATTTTTTTATGAATTATTTACAATTAGTGATGTCAATTATTTAAAACAAATTAATCAAATGAATTACTCTACAGTGATGTGATAAATCAAAGTGAATCTATTCTTAACTTTGTAAGCTTGAAATGTGTTTAAGAAAATCTTTTATTGTCTCAAATCAAACATGTGTGAAGACTCTCAGTTTTCCAAGTTCTCATATTCAGGAAGGTTTAAAATAAGTGACTTTGTTTCAAATGTTAATTTAGAAACGTTTATTGTAGTTAAACTGGTAATTAACAGTAGCAATATGTACAAGTTTTTGTACATAATAAGATGACTAGGATAACTCTCAGGAGTACTTCTTAAAGAGAAATTTGTTTGACTCTCCTCGCTCATTGTTTCACTCTCAATTGCAACTGTTGTAGATGCTGCTGTAAACTAGACAGCCCTCTGCAGGAGAGAGACTTGTAGGTCAAAATAAGTAATGCAATTAATCTGCATTATGTAACATTAACATGTTTAACTTTTTAGATTAATTGCGCGTTAACCCGTTAATGTGTTAACGTTGACAGCCCTACTTATAGTATTAATATGAAGCAAAATAACTTTTATACACAGTTAACAAGCCCAATCCCAACAAGGATAAGTGGTTAAAGCACATTACCATTTGCTTTAAATGAATCCAGCTCTATAGGAAAGTAAAGTGGTTAATATTTCACAAACTCCCAGTAGAAATCAAAACAGTTGAGAGTAAATCAAAAAATGTTAGTAGCTACTACTGACGCTTAGTGTCATTTACCTCTGACTTCAGAGTTTGGATCTGGGAATTACATTAAAACCAAGTTACCCATGTGTTATTTGGAAAACCAGATTTGATCAGTGATCAATGATCAGTGTCTTGTATTGTTAAAAGTACAAGACAGTACAATTACCTGTATGTAAAAAGTACAGTGGCTTTAGATACAGGTATGTCTTGTCTTCATTAAAGGCATTCAAAGAACCATGTCCTCTAACAGAAGTTGTACATTGTAAGTTTGGACTATTTTACGCTGCACACTCAGAAACTAACAGCTACATGACTCCACATTTAGCTCATTACCACGTCAGCAGTTTTTGTTTTATGGTGTCTTATTTGAAAAACTGCAGTTAGTGAGGTGGCACTGAACGGTTTAAAGTTACTTTCAGTAATACAAGAAAGTCATTATATAGGTAAGAAGGTTAAGGGGACAAAATGAGCAAATAAAAAGAATAAGAGTGGAAGACGGATGAGCTGCTCAGAAGCGCTGCTGCAGAGCATTTTGGCTCTGACTCTACAGTCCCTGTCAGAGTCCAGTAACACAAATCATCTGTAGGAAGTGACACAGTCTGTCACTGATTAACAAATCATAATATTGCAAAGAACATGAAAGAACAGGTGCGTGGGTCAATTCCGACTATGTCTGTTTGATTTGCAGATTCATTAACATCCTTGTTTTCCACACTGTAATTCCCAGGTGGGGAACAGCTTCAAACCACAGGCCTAATTGGGAGCATGTGTTTTTGCATAGCGTCCAAGGCATGCTGGACTTTTCCAGGCTCAATTTAACTTCTGGGAAGGATCTCACAAATACAGTATAGGATGTATTTCAATAAATCATTGTAAAACATTTTAAATTACCATAAGCACTGGACAAGTTTCTTTGCTGATGGTTTAAGGACATTTATCCAGCCTCCCTTTTGTTTCAACCTTTAAGAGTCCCTTCACTCTTTTCAAACTGTCCAGACCACTTGAGTGCCTGTATAAAGAAAAAGGTGGATCTGGATCTGACAGGCGCGTCTCTTGAGCCAGCGGCAAACCAAACTGTGGCCGTCAGCTGGGCGAGATCTGCTCCTGGCAGGCGGCACAACGTCCTAGGATGGCCTTCCAGGAGGCAACTGTCTTACTAATTAGAAAGCCAAGACCCTGATTAGGTTCAATTATGGTCCAATCTTTAAGTCTAATAAAGATAATAATTAGACTTAATAATTGCGATCTAATAAAGTTGCAGTTCATATCTTCAATAGGCTACATAATCTGCATCATCATCAGAAATACAATAAGTCATAGAGATTTTTACAGTTTGTTTCAAGTATTTGTGGATTCTAACAATTTACAGGAGGTTGGCAGGCAGTCTGATATTCACAATGTACCCCTGTGAATACCAGGGAAACACTGTGACTAGGCCTTTATGACCTAATTTTCCTTTTGGATTCTACTGAAGAGGTTCAGAGACGTCAGATCAAGGTATGGTAATGCTCACAAAAGCGGTCGGTGAAAACTGATGCGGCTTCTTTTAAGCCTAATTGTCAACTTATAACTTGAGTAAAACTAACGACTCCTGCCATAACAACATAAAACCTGCAAAATGATAAAATAAATCACCCCCTTGTTTTTTGTTGCTTTTTATGAGTACCAAACAGTCCTCTTTACCAATTTCTCCAAAAATAAATTTCAGACATGATTCACCTGTTTCATTGTGGATCATTTGGAGCAGATCATCTGCAGCCTCCCTCTGCATCAAAGCGCCTCATGCTGTCTGTGTTTACTGCAACAAGCTGAATCCCTTCAAATTAGCATCCTGAAGGACTTTCTGAAATCAAGACCATGTGTTTGCAAACATTTATCTTTGCTGAATTAGACTCTATCCCTGCTCTGTCCTCCAACCAACCCCAAAGAACGACCTTGTTTATAGCTGCAGCATAATTACAGTGTGCATCTCCTCGGTCGTTTGCCACTTAGTTAGTCATATCATTTGCAAATTAGGGATGTATTAATGTGGCCTTTACCCAAAATACATTGGGAGAGTTGACTTAATTTTGTTTGAATATTCTGCATCTTGTAGATCTTTTTGAAAGCTATAATCTCAGCATGTAAAATCCATTGGAAGGGTAACGTGAAAGCATTAAATATGCCTAATTTACTTCAAAATCTTTTTCTCTGTGAAACTAAGAAAGGTCTTTCATGTGTTTCTGTCAGTGATTGTTGTCAGCTGAGCTTCAATAGATGAAACAATCCCATTCAGGAGCTACTGGGTGTGCATGGCCTGCTGCGCCACAACACTCAGATCTTCCACTGCTGCACATCCTGAATGTTTTTGTGTCAGGGACTACATGAGAGCACGTTTATAATTAGACATGTGTTTTCTGAGCTTTGAGTTATTCAGAGATCTGTTCATCTCTTTGTTTTTTGTTGTTGAAGCAATGAACAATCAAAGACGAGGGGTGAGGAGTCCTGAAGAGCTTCTTTTCAGCCTTTAGAATTTGGTCACAGCGACCCACAGAGAACCGAGAAGGCACTGAAGTATTTAATCGAGATGTTCCCAGGAAGCTGACACACACCAACGATCCACTCAGGTAGATTTTAGACTCTCTGTTGTCTCTTTGCCTTAACCTCTTTACATTATCAGATCTTATTCAAGTATAAAGGGGTAAAACATGGAGGATATTGGGCTCCTTTTAGACTTTGATCAGGATGGCTCCACTGACTTTGCATGTTGGGGACAGATGGACCAAAACTTCCACTTTCAGACCCAGCTGGATTCCTTCCTGATGGACTGCCAGGCAGCCAGCAGTCAGCTCTCCCCCTGGTCTTCTTTTGGCTGTCAGTCTGTGTTTTCAGACACACAGCTGACATTCACTGACTTGGATGTACAGTCACCGGGACTTGGCGCTTGCGCTGAAAGCGACGGATGCTCTGCCGATGAACCTCTGGAAGCAGCCAAGCGCCGCACACGGAGCCTGGTGGTCCAGCAGCCGTTCAAAGTCCAACGGCACGCCGCCAACATCCGGGAGAGGAAGAGGATGCTGAGCATCAACTCTGCCTTTGAGGAGCTGCGCTGCCATGTCCCAACATTCCCCTATGAGAAGCGACTGTCTAAGATAGACACTCTGAAGCTGGCCATCGCCTACATCGCCTTGCTGAGGGAGATCCTCGTGTCGGGGTCTGACCCCAAATCCTATGTTGATGAGTGCATGAAGAGCGGCTACAAGAATCAAAGTGATGCAATCTGGAACACAAGTGGTGAGCTCACTTAGATAAGCCAATTACTTCCCTTTCAGAAACTGCAGCTTAAATATGTAATAATAATGATCTAATATTACTGAAGTAATCCTCTGATTAAATATATTTATCAAACATTTAGATTTTCGTATTCACATATGTAAAGGTCTTTTTGCAGTTGAAGGAAAATTAAGCAGATCATTTTAATCAAGAACTAATTGTGTTCTTTCTTTCAAGGTTTTGAACAAAGGTTTTAATAAACATACTGCTACAGTGCTTGAAATTGAATAATTACACAATGGCTGTCAATATGTTTCATTCTGTCATTGGGAGAAAAAAGAAACAGCTAAAGATTTGGTTTCCAGCCAAATGGGGAAAGTCAAATAAGAATATAATCTAAAACTCTCATCTTGAAACAACATATCTGGAAACTATTCACAGCACTTAATTTCCACATTTTGTCATGCTACAAACGTAATCCAAAAAATAGATTGTAACATGTTTCCATCAAAATAACACACATAACATCAGCGATCTGAAAAATCTAGGTTTTCTTTCTTTGCCATGACTCAAAACTGAGTGCAGATCTATTGCGTATTTGCAGCTCATCCTTTAGATCTCACTCCAACCTGATTGGAGTCCAATTGTTCTACGTTCAGAAGAGTTGACATGATTTGGAAAGAAACACATCTTTATTGACTTTACTTCAGACTTCTGAGACCAGATTGCACAAATCTGAAGGACAGCATTGAACACTCTGATCTTCATTATTTGGAAGAAGCACAATGTTGGAATCTGGCTCTCCCTTGATCTGGTTCCCTGAACAAATGGAGTAATCTCCGAAGAAATGACTTGGTCAGCGATATGATCAATGACCCAGTTTTCACTTTGGAAGAAATCCAGTGTTCCCTTGTGAAAGGAGAAACAACTCCATGGTCATTCACTGACAATGCAGTTTTAAACCTTAAGGCTTTTAGTGTGGCCACTCAAATTATTCAGAATACCACATTAGAGAAACAATATGATCTGGGCTGATGAAACAAACATGGTTCAGTGAATTGAAAGGTTATATCTAAACTTGACTGTCAACCAATGTTGTCCAACACTGAGATTGAGAGGATCTGTACAAAAGAATGGTAAATATGTGTGCCAAGATTGCAGAGAGAGTTCTAACTTGACTTGAGGCTGTAAAAATGATTTCTTTATATATCAATCTGCAAAAATGTCAAACAAACTTTTTTCACTTTGCCACTGCCGGGTATTGTGTTTAGAAAGGCAATTAATTCAATCCATTTTGGAGTGAGTCTGTAACAACAAACCATGGAAGAATGAAGCGCTGTGAATATTTTCTGAGTCCTCTTTAATTAGTCTGACAGGTTTTGGACGGATCATGGTGAATCCCATGAGGCTAATGCAGCCTTGAGCAGCTTTCTCTGCGTTCTGTTTGCACTTTATTCCCAGGTGTGGTTCCCAGAGGCATTCGGCCTTAAATGAGCCTCAGTTTCCTTGTATTCTTATGAGCTTCTTTGTCTTAATTAACTAATTCTTTGGGAATGGACTCTGAAAGCTCTCGTAGCTTTTCATGCATAAGTGCTCCTCTTTTTGTAGAGCCCACACTAAAGACTTGTTAAACAGTCATTAAAATGTATTAACACTCATGCCTTAGCCCCGTTTTTGTCCTTTTGTGCCCCCCAGATCTGACAGCCCGTCTCTCTTGGATAAAGTGGGATTAGCTGGGAAACACGATGGTATCCTGAGTCTGTCGGCTGCAGTTATGTGTCAAAGACGGACAGACCTGCTGGCTTGGTGCAGCCTGCTGACAGACATCTGCAGACTTCTCACCAGGTCACACACCTCCGCCTTTATCAGCCTTCCTCGCCACTTTGTTCCAAGTAGCTTTTAATATTCTAATTTACTGTTAACTGGTAATTGAGAGGCATTGTTTCAGAAATTAGGGTAATAAGGAGTCCTGGCACAGCGCAGCTTTCCCAAACGGATGCCATTTGTCACGGAGAGGCAAAGCTGGTTTCAAACTCAAAGGACTCAAACTTCTGCACACTGAGCTGAAGGGCTTTCTGGACTCATTTTCATCAAGCTGCAGTTGATGTGTTAAAAACAGCCTTTTATTTCGTCTTGTAAATAAAAGATCGAAGTAGACGGTCAGGTGCTGCTTCCAAACAGCAGAAACAGGGGGTGGAAACTGAATTACTCAAATAGCTGCAAATTGTCTTTTACTTAAGCTTTTCATTGGTATTTATAAATAAAGTAGATTATGAAATTGCCTTCCATGGAACGATGTAGGCTACATGTCCTCACCTTCTTAAAATAATGGCCTCAGTCATTTTTTTTTGCCAGAAGTGATTTAGGCCAAAAGAAAAAGTCCCTTTTGGCAAAAAATGACTTATGCCATTATTTTAGGAAGGTGATTCAATATTAAGAACATTTTTTAACCAGGAAATGTGACTATTTTGTCTTCAAGATGTGTTTTCTGCTTCTATTTTTAGATTTTAAGCTCTTTGAGGAGTTGTGCTAAAATGCTAACAATGGCTTAAACGTCTTTCAAAACCATTAAACTATGTTTGCAGTTTGTGCTGATTGGAAAAAAGTCAAGTGACCAAACTGGTGCCTTACCATTTTAAAATGCATTTTCAACTTTTTTTTTCCAACTCTTTCTTTGCTTGAGATTTAATGTAAGTGATTATTTGTTTTTAAAAGGAACTCTGAGAACAATGGAAGTTATCTTCAAATCTTCAATCTTATTTTTCCAACACTTGAAGTTCACGGACCTTATCAGAGATGGTTAGAATCTGACAGATTTACTAACCTATCCCTAATCCAAAACAGATAGCAGGAGACCAGAAAGACGATCAGCCAGTCCAAAGATATAAACACTGAACCTAAATCTCAAGCATTCCTTTTAAAAATATTTCATGATCCATTGATCTGATTCTTTTTTATATTTTTTACTGCCTTTCTCACATTCTGAAGAACACAAAAAAAAACTTTTATTGTTGCAGTGTTTCCTAATCCTCACAGGGGGATCTCAACCCATCAGAATACCATTCATATGAGATATGAATTAGTCATCTGAGTGGAAATTCTGGAGGCCAGAAGGAGTAGGATCCCTCCAGTGTGTGGCTTACATCAGACTCTGTATTTTATTTATTTATTTTCTCTTTTCTTTTTGCACTGAGGCGGTTTATTGATTTAACTTCCGACCGACCTGCTCTGACAAACGCCAAGAGGCTGTTCTCTCGGCTGGCAGGTGTGTTTATCATGTCAGAGGAGCTCTGTGGTCTTTGGCGTTGCACTTGTAAATATAATCAGTGCATTGCATCCTGTGAGGGAGTGGGCTAAATTTAAATCTAAAACAGTTCTGTATAAAGGTCAAGCAGCAGTCAGAACAAAGATTAATTGATTTTGATAATTTCAAAACTGTTCAGATTAAACTGTGCAGTTAGTGGTATAGATATCTTAAAAAATATATTTTGTAGTATAATCTCACACTGAGTGTTGAGCGTGAGACTGAGCAGTAAGCAAATTTAGGAGAGTTACTATTTCCATGTAGTCAGTTTCTGATCTATGTAGATCATAAGACTCGTCTTTCCTATTGAAGTTGTCAGTCTCAGATCATATCTATATTAGAGGTGTAGCGATACCTAAAACTCACAAGATGAGACAGGATATTGAGTTCATGAGAGTATTAGTTTCAAGAAAACTTCACATATCAAATGTATACTTCAAAAAGCCCTTTATTCTGCATTTTTACTGGTTTGAGTCAGCCATACGTTGCGACGGTGCTTTCTACTGCTTTCAGCAACATTTTCCTGTGCTTACATATTGTTCATGGCTCGTCTTTCACTCTTGCTGTTTATCTTTCTTACTGGGAACACAAAATGCTGCCAAACAGTTGATTTAAGAGTTGAAATTAAACTCTTAAATCAGTTGATTCAAGAGTTCAGAAATCATCCTGACTTCTATTACAATGAAGTCAGGACGATTGTAACATTGAATAAACAAAATAATCCCAAAAGTATTTGCTCATCCATCCAAATTGTTCAATTCTCTAACCTATAATATTGGTATATAATATTCAGCATGCAGACTGGTTCTACAAAGATTTGTAAGAGTGGGTCTCCCCCATTTTGGCAGTGACTTCCAGTGTTGTAACAGGATGGAAGAGAACTTGTGCAATATGTCCAGTGATTACAGTGATTGCTATTCCCCAGTCAAACATCATTGGCATTGTTACAAAGTGGAAATGAACGGGTGTGACAGAAACTCAGCACAGCATTACTCAGCAGGTTCAGCCAATGAGCCGCATTCACACTTTCAAACTTCATGCAGCCTTCAGATTTACTCAAGAATAAGTATAGTTCTGGGCGTGCCGTGGTGGTGTAGGGGACAGTTTGTTTGGAGGCCTCGAGTCCTCGTCACAGGTTTGACTCCCGGACCCGACGATATTTGCCGCATGTTTTCCCCTCTTTCCTTCCTCCCTTCCTGTCAGCCTACTTTCATATAAGGAACACTAGAGCCCACAAAAAGTCCCCCCGGAGGGGTAAAAAAAAAAAAAAGTCTAGTTCTATTCTGCAACTTTTGGATGAACCAAATTGACCCAATTAGAATAATTAGTTTACATTTCCATCTTTGTCAGAGCTGAGCGACATGCTGATGAGGCAATTCAGAGTAGAAATGCATCTAAAACTTGCAGGACAGCAGCTCTCAATGACTGGATTTGGACCCCCATGTTATGCAGCTTCATGGAATGGATTTCCATACTGGGAGAGAAGACTCCAAGCTTTATATCAAGTGGGAAAGCACTATAGCGTTGGGATGTTTTTTAGGGATGATGCTGAAGTTTATATTGTGAAGGAAAATTGGGAAATACTTTCTCAACAAAACACCATATAATACGGATGCTGCAGTTGCATTTGTTGTTTTGGAATTATTGGTGCAATTTCTTAAAGTGGATAATTCCCTCATCAGTATATCTCAGTGTTTTTCAAACTATTTCAGTGATGAGATTATTTTACAGCATTATTTCTATATTTTTATTTTTATTACCAGAGGTGCCATTAAATTTAGAAGGGCGCTGGATTACTTATATTTTTATATAACAGGAAATCTATTACATGCGGTTTTTCTGTCTCTTTTCTGTGCCTTTCAGTGACTCCCCCCTCCCCCAAAATAACACAAATTTCAATGATGTTTATATATAGTAAAGGGAATAAGAAAGACTGTTTTATGGTCAAATTTTATAGGGTAAGTCCACAGAGTTTTCATAGCAGAATGACATCATTAATACAAAAAAGAGGGCTGGGCGGCCTGGGTGTGTAACTTTTTAAAAACAATATTACCAGATACGTAATCCCCTAAAAATACATAGTGTACACAGCTTCCCAGCTTTTCATGAGCAGCATTCGCTCAATTTGTCCTCCAGGGCTTCATTGAAGCATTTTCCTAAAAGTAAATAAATAAATAAATAAAAAAGAACATTTGACATGGGATCTTTAAGCTTATTAATATGTTGCAGGGTTATTTATCTCCAAATGCCATCAGAAAATTAAATAAGTGAGAAGATAAAGTTGCAATTTTTCACATCGTTGCGTGATAATTCTGCACACCAAATACTTGCCCAACAATTGTGACTGGCCACAGCAAAGGCAGGAACAAGTCTACTTTAAGCCATCAAATAGGTGGAAATCAAAACATAAATGAATGACATGTGACCATTTGAATATTGGAACTCTGGATTCCAAAATTCAGAAATAAACAGATTTCAAAGTTTCTTCACAAACCTGCTTCTTTTCTCAGATGTGGATGGTTTTTCTTATTTTCTCTGTTTGTTCTCTGCCAACTTGCACCTATATTTGATGTGGCAAGTCAGAATTTTCTCCTAAGAAAGCCAAAAACAAATTTCTTAAAATGAAACCTCAGATCTGAGGGTTATTAATGTTTTGGATTGATAGGGAGGACTGTTCAACAGAAGAATAAATCCACAAAATACAACTAACCTAATATTTATACACCCAGGATACATCAAGAACATCATTCAGGCATTTGCATAAAACCGTCACGTACTGAGACAGGTTGGCTGAAAATGTACACTTCTGCAAACATCAATGTAGAGAGAAAAGATTTTCTGCACTGGAATTTTCACCCTGAGACCAGTCAGTGTGGCTGCTGTGCTTCAGAAAAAAAAACAAAAAACTTTTATCAGGTTTTCTTTACCTAGTTGACAGAATGTTTGATCTGCCTCCCACTGACCTGACCAAGTTGCACAATAATCACACGTTCTTCCTCTGAAACTCTTCCACCCGACTCACATCCACATGGTGATCCAGATCTGCTTTTCTTGTCTCTGCTCAGCTTCAGAGGATCTTTAGCTTTTATCTTTTCAGTGGATCATTTAGATCAGTGTGTGTGTGAGTGTGTCCCAGTAGGCCCAAACTTGAAACAGACCCTTTAATATTTGAAACCTTCTCAGATGTGCATTGGAGCAGTCGGATGCTTCCTCAGCCCCCCTCCAGAGGTCGGATTAAAACCGCTGTGGTAGAGTTGAGTCTCTAAAGTCAGATCAATGGTGTCCAGTGGAGAGGTGAGGATGTTACTGGTTACACAGGTGACAGTAAGACACCGACAGCAGACTGTAAACACCCCACTACTTGTTGACATCCATGAGCTGCTTCGACACAATCAGAGGAACAAACGCCACAACTGTTTGCTCAGTCAGGCCACCTGGCTGAAACATCACTGTGAACCTGGACTAACCCTCCTGCTAACCTTGGCACCAGGGTCACAAGTGCAGTCCTAATTACGCTGCATTATTTGTAGAAGAGGCCAGTCCATCGGCACCCGAGTGCACGGCTTTGCTCATTTGTTCAGCAAATTTACTCTGACCCCCATCAACACCGACCAACCCCCCTCCCCGACCCGTTTCTCCTGGTGAAGTCCAGATTCTGGAAGTAGCATGTGCATAATGAATATAATTTTGTTACAACCAATGTAATTGCTCAGGTGGCCCTGTTTTTTGTTACTGTCAAGTCAGTGAAGTAAGTTGAGGAGAAGTGTGACTGAACGAAGCTTCAGCTGCTTTTTACCAACCATGAACCTTCAAATTAACACCTGGCCTGAAAACAGTCGTGCATTTTTATTCTGTGCAAGTCTAGAGTCATCTCTTATTGCTCCACTCTAGTGGAGCTGCAGAAATTTACAACTGAGGGAGGCCAGGGGGTGGGGATGGGGGGGGGGAGGGGGGGGGGGTATTTTAATATTGTTTCCAGAAAAATATAAGAAATCCTGTTTTCAGTTTGCCACAAAGCAGGTGTGGAACAGCAACTATGTGGTAAAACACATAGCTCACTATATTCAACCATTTAGTTTTTATATCCTCTTGTCCCATCAGGGTCGCCAGGATGCTAGTGTCTGTTACGCTGCTGTCGTTCAGTATACAATCTACCTGTCTGAGAAAGCCTAGAAAATAGGTATTTAAAATAAATCATGTGATTGTAAGTAAATGTTTAAACTTCCTCATGTTTAGAGTTGCTGTTGAACTATAATAAATGAAACACTGACTAACATTTTGATGTGTAATGGTGGCACTTGACAAAACGTAATGTTTACATGTTTTCTCAATCTTGACTTCGTGGTATCTTCTATGACTTTGTATTTTTGTGTTCATGATGAAATCTTTGAACTGCCTTGTTGCTGAAATGTGAAAAACAAATAAGTGTGATTGATTGATTCATTTAATTTTTGTAAAGTACTGTAAATAACACATTTATTCTAAAAAGGTGGATTTTTTTTTGTTCCAAATCACTTAAACAAACTGGAAGTTCAACTGAAGCCAGAGTTCAACTTTGAACATTAGAAATTATTTACCCACCTTTTACCTCATTTGACAATCAAATGACAAATTTTCAGATGAACTACGCTGGTGTTTTCAGAACCATATGTGGCCGGTGACATGGACTCTCACTTGAGGCCTGCACCTGATTTCATATTTAAGTGATGGAGGTGTTGGAGCTCTGGTGGAGTGGTAAGTGTGGTTTCATCACAATCGACGTCATTGATAATATTGCAAATGTACCTTTTCCTAACATCCTTGAAAAGGATACTTATATAAGTATATACATACTTATATAAGAAATAAGCACTGATATTTATTCATCAGGGGCAATTGAGAAAACAAAACTGTTTGGTTCCTTTATGAAATCCATGATTTTTGTTTTTGCTGAAACAGACATAGAGCTGCAAATCATGGCATCGTGTCTTCCTGTACGTCTCCAGAGTGTAAAACCTCAGAGGGCTGCACTTCAAAGCTCAACAGCCATAACTTCACATGGCAGCGGAGCAGACTCAGGTATTGAGCTTACAGTTTTTGAAGAATGGGGGGGTTAGCTGTGCCCTGTTTTCCTTCCACCGTCAGATATCAAAGCAAACTCTGACAGTGGGGGTCTCTGGCATATCAGGCCCCCTTTCCACAGACGAGACAAAGTACTGTGCAACGAGCCTGCATTGCATTAAACAAAGTCTAAATGTTTCAAGCTGTTACACACGCCCTGGTGAAACCTCTATGAAAGGGCCCCTAATGCGATTTCAGAAACACCTTGTCATCGGCCCCAGGGCAGCAGGATGGAGAGGTGTGGGTGAATGCATTAGCAGGTTCTCAGTGTTTCAGGTTGACTCTATGGCTGCAGGTATACCTACGGTTTTATAACCTAATGCTTACATCAGAACTAAGCTCAAGTATTTATTGGGAGTGAGGAATGGTCAGCTTAATTTATATAAAAGTTTTTGTGCAGTTTGTCACCATGGAGGTACTTTTATCGACTGAGTCTTTTAGTCAGACCGTTTATTCTCATGTTCTGATAACGAAGATCGGTTTTCACGGTTTCCCAAGATGTTTTCACCAAATAGTTAAATTGTGATTGAGATTGCTACTTTTGATGTTCTCATCCTACAAATTACAAAATATTCTGATAAAATTTTAACTCCATATCATTCGTCTCTAATATTGAGTGTTTCTGACTTTAATTTGTTTGTGCACTAACAGATGTTAGCTGTTTCACTAGATTATAAACCTGGGAGGTTATTGGGGGAAGAGTCAATACCAAAAGCACAGCCTTGTGTGATATTCAGTGACAAAACTGTTTTAATGGTTATTTGGCCTCTGTTGGTAAGCTTCCATCTCCAAACACACAGCATTATGTGGATTTATTGAAATAAACACAATTATATGACTGTGGAAAAAGGACATATGACTCATCGTAAACCTAAAACAAAGAAAAAAATAGTACATCATATAATTTGCTATTTTAGCTTTAGTTTTCTTAGTCCAAGTCAGTTTCTTAGTTAGTATCTAGTAAATGATCACCTGATGGATGAATCTCTCTTTACACATCAGAAATTGGCTCGCTGAAAGCAAACTATGTCGAAATTTACCATTTTTACGCAGAACAGTGTTATGCAGTAATTCAAGACTAAATGTGGATTCCTGCTGTGTGTGACGTGGAGTCACATGAGTCACAGTTTCACAATTTACTGGAAGTGAGCTGTGCAATAAACCAGACAAACTATGCAGTTTTTCTCTTTTGTTTTTTTAAATATTGGCATCAATTCATTCCTTTCAAAATGGAACATTTTAGTGAACAGACAAATTAAATAGCATGTTATCGTTATATTAACAATAGGGTATAACACTTGAATATGACAAACTTTCTGCCACTAATTGAAGTTGCTCAAACTAACTCTAACCTGGGGCGTGCTGTGGTGGCGTAGGGCATAGCGCGACCCACGTTGGAGACCCTGAGTCCTTGACGCGGCCGTCGCGGGTTCAATTCCCAGACCCGGTGACAGATGTCTTCCCCCCTCTTTCATGTCAGCCTACTTTCATATAAGGGACACTAGAGCCCAAAAATAAGACCCCTGGAGGGGAAAAAAATTAACTTTAACTCTAATTCTAAACCATTTTATTGGTTCCTGTTCCTGTATCTAGTCAGAACTAGATACAGTTCTGACTGTTTTTTTATAGTTGTTTTTCTGCTGGAAGTCAAACACCAGTTTTAGGGTGACCATTTATTGGATTATTTTTTATCATGATAACATTTTTGATTAATTGTTGTCTTGATAAATCCCAATTAGTGATGTTATAAAAACTGACGTAAATGTTTTTACTATTTTCGCCACATCAATAATGACAATTTAAAGTAAATGGGATCCTGAAGAAGCACATTTCATATGGGAATGTTTTTCAAAATCAATATTTGTGTTTGTGGTGCTATTGACGCTGTTCACAGTCATGTAGTTACCTACAGAAGTGAAGTAATAACTAATTTATTATCAATGTTACTTTTATAACAATAGTACCACAAAATATTGTGATAAAATCCAAATTCCATATCTCTTTTGTAGCATCTCCGATGTTTTCGTTCAGGATTTGCATCTATTTAGCTCTCTCCTTATTCCTACCAAGAGTTTTAAGATATTCATAATTAATATTGAAATACTTTCCAACCAGACTTGTGAATCTCTGCCCCATCAAATTAAACCCAGGTTGACTCTTTTTACTAATTATGTGATTTATGAAGGGCTTTATTTAGAGCTCTTAGATTAAATGGGAATAAATACAAATGCATTTGACTCTTTTCAGATTTTGTTTTTCATTCGAACTATGTGTGTTTTGTTTGAATTTCCAGCTATTGATTATTTTGTTTTGGTCTACCACATCAAATCAAATCCCAATAAAATATTTTGAAGTTCAACATAATTGCGACAAAATGTGAAAAAGCTTAAATATGAATCACTGGGAGACTAATATAATACATACTGATGTAGGTGATGAGAAAGTGATGGTGAACTCTGTGCTTGAGTTTGTGGCAGATGCGAAAATACAAGCAGACATGTGCTTTGGTTCTCCTCGTTAAAATTATTCGGGGTGAGCCGCACTCTGGCGGAGGTGGTAGAAGTCAAAGGTGACTGGTCCTGGCATCCTCACGGACAGTAAAGCTCCTCCAACAAATCACACGTTAGTGTCAGATCAAAGCGTCTTATAAATCTTCACAGCTCCGCACGTTTGGCCGGGTTTTGCTTGTTCTGGTCCTGTTCCCTCGTTCCGTGCCAAACCTGTTTCTTGTCTCTCGTCACCTCTCCATCTCACTAGTCATCTCCATGTCTTGAATTCGGGAGGCTGATGGCAGTGCGTGTAGCCAGGATGTGGTTCTGTGACAACACAGAGGATGTAGAATCACAGAGGCTGTGCCCTTGAACCCATGTGGAGTCCATTTCGGAGGTGTCAGACAAGACAGAAGTACGTCACCCTGCTCCGCTGAGTTACAGCCGAGGCTCATCTTTGATCTGCAAATAAAGGCCATCTCTCTTTCTTCTGTCTCACCTCATTCTTCTGTGAATATTCTTCTTTTTATCTCCCACCATTCCTCTCAGAGGGGGATTCTGTAGACTGAGATTCACTCCAAACTCCAAAGAACATCATGTGAGTTAAACATGAATCACCTCCCAGAATCCACAGGGGATTGAAGAAGATCTACTGTCACAAATAAACAGCTCACAGACTTTACTGAGGTTATCATGAAGACAAAGCTTGGTTCTGTATTTTATAAAATGTATTATTATGAATAGATGAGAAACAGTCAAAGAATCATTAATACTCAAGGATATCATGAACAGGAAGCCACATTTAGTTGTGTTAAACTAATGTTTACTCTGCAAGTCAAAAATCTCGCACGTTTTACAATAGCAAGTAGAGTTAACTTTTTATTAATTTTGTCTTCTCTTCAAGAGTTGAGTAAAGAAGGATTTTTAAATGATCACTTTAAAATATGAAAGAAGACAAAGAGAGGAACTATTTCCCAAGTTTTTAAAATCTGATGCTAAATTCTTGTTCACATCAAATGAAAAAGAAAATTGCACTTGCCCTCAGTATCTTGTTCAGAGGTTTTCGTTCCAGTGACTGCACCTTGGTTTTCCTTCTTGGTGCCGTGCCACCACCGGTGAGAAAGGGAACAGGTTTTTAAAGGGATTGGTTTGTTTGGCAAAGTGCAGTGGGAAAGTGAACCGCAACAGCAGCAGCTGAAAATGTAACAAATGCTGCAATTTTGGTTCCCAATCGAACCAAGTCTACCAGACTATCAGGTGTGAAAACACCCTTAGTGTATGTAAGTTCCTGACTTTAAAGGAAGGAATAAAAATTCTCCCAAAAACCAAGTCTCTCTCTTTCATTACTCTGGCTTTTAGCAAACAGGTATAATGCCAATAATCCCCACTGTCCGTAATGAATAGCTGGCTGCTAGATACAGTGAATAGAAAATATTGCTAGCAGACCCACCCCCTTGTCATCGGTGTGTGTGTGTTTGTCAGCTTACCTCACAGATGCTGCACAGGATCACTCTGCTTTCTACAAAGTCAGGACCTTCTCCCCCAAGCGCAGAGGCCTCCTGCAGCTGAGCGGTGGAGCTGAAGATCAGAGGTCACAATCAGGGAAAGTGTGTTGGCGTGTGTGTGCGTGTGTGTGTGTGTGTGTGATTCCGAGAGTTCACATTCCTTCTTTCATGCTGCAAGTGCATAAACTTGAGCATTACTTTCCTCCTGGCACATGTGAAGCATTACAGTCTCCACCAGCAGGCTGTATCCTGCAGATCGCCGCTGTCTGGATCACGGCTCCGGCGCTGCGTGAAAAACACTGTGACAGTAAGTGGAGCCTGAAACACAAAGCAGACCAGGCTTTTCCAGCATAAACAAGCGTGCGTTTCATGGGTTCAAACTGTGCTGCACAACAAGCAGGAGGTGATGGGTTCCACCTCATTTGTAACGGCCGAGCAGTTTCTCCTGGATGGGTAAAACAAACAATGCTGATAATGAAATCTGAACTTTTTCACATATTTTTCCTGGAGTGTCAGTTTTGTTAATTTACTTCCTAACACAAGACAGTTCAAGACTATTCTGGCTAATAATTCATTCGTTTGCAGGTAATAACCTTGCAAACGAGGAGAAAACAATGAAGTTCAACTCATGCATTACTTTTTCTTAGAAACACTTGTTGATTAGAGATAAGATGAACTCCTCTTTATGGTTGTGATGGTAGGAAAGAGCAAAAACAAGCGTACGAGATAAAATTAACTTCTTTTTAGGTTTAGGTAACCAGTTGTTTTCTTGTAACTGCGCCATAACTCACCAAGATCAAAAATCATCTTACTTGAATATCATGTTCTTTTGTATTTCCCATTTTGAAGAGTTACTCAAGGAAACAGGCCTCCCTCGGAAAACAAGAAGTTTTAAATGAGTTATTAAATGGTATTTGTTCAACATTTTTTATCAAAGCAATTTATTCTTAATGTGGGTTTTTTTTTTCGTTTTTAACGAATGAATTCAAATCAAATGTATTTGTCTAAACATTTCCGTGGGACCATGCTCCCGCAGGAGGACATACATTTATTAAGTCTTTTCACCTTCACGCCACTGAGCAAGTTAGGGTTCAAATCAAAGCAGGTGCAGTCAGCTGATGTGATAAAACCTGGAAAACATGTGCTGAGATTCTTCAGATGTTCTAATGTAAGCCACCTGCGCGCTGCGTTTTTCTGCGTGGATAAACGACACAGGACGCGGGTGAAGGGAGAGTCTGGAAGCGTGGCGCGCACACTGGAGAGAGCGGGCTGTTTGTTGAAAAAAAATCCTTTGTCGCTTTAGGATCTGTGAAAACCCACACAAGTGATTTGACTTGAATTTTAAGCTGGCTGCTTTTCTCCAGAACCCGCGCGTAAATCGCTCTCCAAGGTGCGCACCCTCCGACTAAAACACATCGTTACCAGCCAGTGGTATTCATGGAGGAATTTTATAAAATCTTATGAAGAAATTAGATGCAATAAAATAAAATTAAGAATTCATATTTGATATATTTTTCAATAAATATCACTTTAGATAGCCGAATAATTTAATGTATCGCTTTTTAATCCACTTTGGTTGATTGTGGGATTTAAAAAGAGCAAGAAAAAATATCAGTTCGGTTTTATTGCTGAGGACAACCTAATTAAATAAGATCAGGAGGGTCTTTAGCTTGTGACAGTGAATAATCTCCAGATACATAAAACCACCGCAGCCTCCTGCTCATCGGAGAGAGGCGCACCCAGGACTCACCCTCCGCCTCCGCCCACCAAACCCCTCCCCTTCCACCCTCAAAACTATTTAGCATCTGAAGTTGGGACAAAATTTCCAAAAAACATTTTTTTAGAACAAAAATAATACTTTCTGCGAGAGTAGACGCGGGCCAGCCACCAGAGTGAGCTTCGGCGTGTTAGAAGAAGAGCATCTCTAAAAGTTCTTCTCCTCCTTTCTAAGGATTTACATTTATCCTGTAACCACGGCTTCGAAGGTGGACACCGTTTTTTCCTCCCTGTCTCTACATTTCTTCAAGAAAGAAATGGAAGAGGGCTCCAGCTCCCCGGTCTCCCCTGTGGATAGTCTGGTGACGAGCGAGGAGGAGCCGGAGCGGCAGCAGAAGCGCTTCTCCAGGAAGAGGAGGCACAGCAAGAAGTCCGGAGAGGACAGCAGCGGGAGCAGCCCCGGTACCGGGCCGGGGAAGCGGGGCAAGAAGCCCAGCCCGAGCAGCAACCAGTCGTACGAGGAGCTGCAGAACCAGCGGGTCCTGGCGAACGTGCGGGAGCGTCAGCGGACTCAGTCTCTGAACGAGGCCTTCGCGTCTCTACGCAAAATTATCCCCACGCTGCCCTCGGACAAACTGAGCAAGATCCAGACTCTGAAGCTGGCCTCCAGGTACATAGACTTTCTGTGCCAGGTGCTGCAGAGCGACGAGATGGACAGCAAGATGTCCAGCTGTAGCTACGTAGCGCACGAGAGACTCAGTTACGCGTTCTCGGTGTGGAGGATGGAGGGCGCCTGGTCCATGTCAGCATCCCACTAGCAGTCAGAGACAAACACAATGCCAAAGCGGTGGGTACACTGAGACGTGAGAGCTTTCAGTTTATTGTTCCAAATGTAATCGTTTCTATCCTTATCATCCATAATTTTCATTAAAATATGCTCAGACCCACGCATCCAGCTGACAGTAGATATTAAAAGAAAATTGTGGAGTGGGTTAAAAAAACTTTCGGATTTGTTCCAATGAATCTCTGAGCTGCGAGAGTTTCTAATTAGAATTTTGTAGATCCGGCCAGAGGCAGAATCAAGCTAAGCAGCAACTTAGAGCCTCCAAACTTCCTGGGTCCCCAGCAGGCCTTCTCACACTCAAAAACGCACATTTGTTTGAATTCACTCAGATTTTAAAAAGCAGCTCATTGTTATGATTTTAAAAACAGTCTGATAAATATTTTACTGCTCATAATTAGAGTTTTTTGCATAGAGAAGCATGTAGCAGGTTGGGACTTCAGGTCCCTTAAAAAAAAAATCTGCATTAAATTCATTAGGATTTGTTGAAATCTTTGAAGAGCAAAAGAAAACTTTTTAATTACTTTAATTAGTTTGTATTACTAGAAATTAAGAAGTCTGTAAAACATAAAAGTGTTTTAAATTGCTTGTGTTTCAATCAAACTGTATGAATATGAGGAACAGGAAGTGAATTACTAAATACAAGAATAATAAATTTATAATACAAAATTAGAATTATGTATAAAATAATGAATAACTCTATTAATAAAAAATATGACAGAAATAAACAAACAGTAATGAAAGTAATGAAAAGTTGATCAAGTTCAGTGTTTTGATTTAAAATGTGAAATATGGAGATGTGATGACACATCACATATAAAAGATAAAGTTCATCGTATATCCATCCATCCATCCATCCAGTTGGATTGAATTACCTCCACCCAAATGCAGCAACACTTAACATCTCTGTCTATTTGACTGCTGTCGCTTTAAAAACAAAAATACAGAGAAAAAAGGCCATTAAAATTCATGTTTAGTGTTCATTGGAGGGAAATACATTGAACATGTTAGAAAAAACAGCACTGTATGTTTGTTTTATTTATTTTGAGATTTTTTTTTTAGCAAACTCCTAATAAGATTTCTAATAATAATAATAATAATAATAATAATAATAATAATAATAATAATAATAATAATAATAATAATAATAATAATCTGCCGGTTTACTGTACTGATTAAACTCGGCCTCCACCAGCAGGCCCAAATTGCTTTCTATGTGAAAGACAAGCTATGAATATGAAATCAGCGGTTTTGTGGTCCTTGGTGGGTGAAGGACTTCCCCCAAAATCTAATTGTGCTCCAGGCCCCACACAACCTTTGACCGGCACTGGCGTCTTGTAACGGGTCTGCATCTGAATGCTGCAGCTTCTGATCTTTAGGCGGAACAGAGCCATCACTGAGCATCCAGCTGGATGCTCGGGTCAGATATCTAGATAGTGAAGGTGCTATTCGTCCTGTTTCCAACAGAAGATCACAATAAACCTGAGACTTGTACTTCTCTTCTTGACATGGGTGATAAAGGGGAGGGAGGAGATTTGAAATGCAGGAGTGCGCCGAAAAAGGAGCGCAGCAGCTGTGGTGCCATCACGGCTAATTTATATCCGCAATAGAGGCTTTTCCTGCGCGCAGACCGCAGGAATGGGCAGCTCGGCTGGACATGAAAAGTTCAAGTCGGTGCAAGATAATAAAAACAGAGGAACGCATTAACGAGCAGTCAGCCTGCGGTTACAGAGGACTTTTTTAAATGTAGATTTGCAGCCTAGCCTTACGTTCTGGTTGTTCCCTTTTAACCAAACTTAAACTCATCTGTTCGTACACTTTGCTGCACTGACTTTTTAGGAAGTGTTTTAATTGTCACACAAATAGTTCATTGACTTCTTATTATGGTTATTAAGGTTGGCCGGTCATTATATTCAGGCAAAAATAGTTGAAAATATTTTAACCCATGTAAAGACTAAAACTTGGGTCTGAATAAAGACATTAACTTTTTAGACACATGTTGAACGTAGTTTGACGTCTTTTCACCTTCCACTTTACATTTCCTTTTAGACCGAAGGGAATATAATCTAAAGGCCTATTTACAACTTTTGCTCGTGTTCAGGATGAAAAAAGTGTCGCATGAGATGCGCATTAGGCTAAAATCACATGTGATGATCATATCTGATCCGATCCACATGTAAATAACAGTAAAATATATGTTTTACAGACGGATTGTATTTGAAACCTGCCATTTAGCTAACCTTTCAAATCCAATAATAATAATACATATTTTTAAGTGAAACATAGAACATTATTTTTCGTAAGTATAATTTGTTGGGTTCAAACAATAAAAATCAAATCAGCCAGGTTGTTCTCTTCAGAAGAAAGACCTCTGAGCGTATTTGCATATTATTTGAGTGAGACCATTAAAACCCCGCAGGAACTGCTTTCTATTGTTATAGGATTGTGCCTCAGGTGCCTTCTAATAAATTTGCAGCTGGACCAGTCACATAAAAAACAGCCCATATGGTTTTACTCAGTTCAGGGGTTCATAATTGATTCATTAAGGACTTCCCGCTTTCTCTCAGAATTCAGATTGTGTGTATTTCAGTGATTTGTGAGACTTAATGAGTATTTCTCTGTTCTTTTTTTCTTCTATTTCAGACTGTTTGCTTCCGAATTATGTAAAAGAGATTATTGAAGAACTGATTGACCTCAGAGGCCAAGGATGGAGCAGAGGCGTGATGTGGCCCACGAAGTGTGTATGCGTGTGTGTGCGTGAGTGTGTGTGGACGCAGATTCATCACACCGCGGAGGATAGAACTGTGCAAAGTGCGCAGCGGGCCAACACAGATCCGCCAGCTGTGCGCATTTACGGCCTGAACTCTCACTAAAGCCTTCCTTTAAAAAAAAACCATGGAGATTTATTTTGTTTTTCAAAGACTTTAAGCCAGATTATGAATTTATATATAGATATATGAAAGCATATTGTACATATTTGTGTAACTATATCCTGCAAGGGGACCAATGCAATTCGGAGTCTTTTCGCTGCATGGGGTTTATTCCAACGACTTCCTTCTAAGTTTTGTCCAGTTTCCACTGTTGTTTTTGTTTATTTATTAAACGGGTATTTTTTCTAAACAACAACAAAAAAAATGTACTTCTGTGTTTTTTCACATATACTTAAAAACTCATTAAAATGTTCGGTTTAATAAGTTTGAATAACAAAGTAGAACTGGCTCTCGTTGAAGGGATTTTTCCCTCTGTGTGTTGGGTGTGAGAAGTTGCCCTTTCCCCTCCCCTCTGCGCTTGTTATGGAAAGAAAACCCTGCTTAAAAAAAAAAGAAAAACAGAGCCCATAAAGATCCGGCTTCATTAAGGGCGCAGGAAATAAAGTTCAGCCACATAAAGTGTTTGTGCGCTTTTATAACTAGGCAATCAGTGTTTAAACTGCGACTCCTTCGACCGCAGATAAGGACAATAACTCCGCCAAAGGTTAAAAAAAATAAAGACAAATAAATAAAAGACCTCAAAATTACGACTGAATAAATTCTTTTGAGTTTAAAACGTTCAGCTGTTTACATCCAGCTTTCACAGACGTGGTTCTAGATACAATCTGAGCGTAAAACAGGAGCTCATTGTGAACGATGGTTGCTGCTTTCAGGGACTGTCGGGGCTAAGCGACGCTCTGGGACTGAAGCAAAAATAAAACTCCTATCTCACACACACTGAAGCTGTAGCATGAGATCATTTGGGAATTAAATACATTAATAATGCTGCTTTGAAATCATTTATTGTCCAGCTGGGACCGAAATGTGTTTTAACCCCAGAGTGGAAACACCAAAGTTTTTCCACCTGCTGCTTTGGTGAGAATGTTGATGTCAAACAAAACTTAAATAATTAAAAAAATTTCCAAGAATTACACATTAAACTGATTTATTTTATTTTTATATTTTTGACAGCGGTATGCCAAACTACTGCTGTAAAATATAGAAATATATTCTGCAGGTTTGACAATCATTTTTTTCCAAATGCATCTCCACAGCATAAATAAGTAAGCTGGGGTTCAAAATGGTTCTGTAGAACAACTTAAACACATTAATGGTCTCTTGGCAGATCGAAAGCATCTGACATGTTATTCATATCAGCTGCTGGTCAAAACGACAACATTTAGAGTCCAAATCTCTCTTGCGATGTCAGACTCTGTCCTTCAGATTTCAGATGTTTGAATATTTCTGCTCAGTTCAGTTCAGTTTATGTAGCAGCGCCAAGTCACAACAGATGTCACCTCAGGGGAGTTCACCAACAGGTCCACTTCACCTCCAGTTAGTCAGTGCAGCTGAAACCATTCCAATGCATGTCTTACCAATCCAACAGGATCCAGCGAAACTGAATCCTGCTTATGAAAATCAAAATCAGTTGATCTCTAAGGAGCAGATAGAGACAGTAAATGATTCCTCAACGTATCCCACTGCAGAGAAGGATATATATATATATATATATATATATATATATATATATATATATATATATATATATATATATATATATATATATATATATATATATATCACCACCCGCGGTGGGTGAGAAGGGAATTTTTTTTTTATATATATATATATTTATAGAGAGAGAAAGAGAGAGAGAGGATACATAGTGGAGGATATAGAATACTTGCTGAAATAAGCTGCATGTTGCAGCAGAGTGATGTTGTGCTTTGCAGTCAGTCATTTGGGAGCATTTCTGGCTCCACAGCCTCACAGCTGAAAAGACTCCAGTGCTGCTCCAGTACACCTGAATTTATTTGCTTGTGATCAGACTTTTTGCAGTTTTTCTTCTTTAATGGTCAACTCATTTAAACTTTAGTATGTCCTAGAACTGGAGTCCGACATTCTTGCTTTATTATTCTGAAACTCGGAATAATATAGCCTCTCTGATTTATTGCACGATTTTTTTTAAATTTGCATTGCAGATTGTCATGGTAACGGGGGCCTCTTTTGGTTCTTGGGCTCCTTATTGGCTATATGTGCCCTTAATTCACATTATTTACAAATTTATCAGTGATATATTTGAGTGTGAAGAAGAAGGAGTTTCCAAGTGTCCAAATATTATGCATGAAGATGTGGTCAAACTCTTTCACTTAAAAAAAGGGATTTCCTCAGAAATAGGAAGTGATTTTTTTTCCTGTATATCCTACTACAGTTGAAGCTGGAAGAAGAAGAAAATTATCAATGAAATCATTCACAATAGCTTGTTAAAGACAAACAGACGCAACAGTATGCAGTCACTCTCAGCTTGGTGGTCTCTGACGGTGCCAGGCAGCCCTTCCTACCAAGGCCGGCTTCATCCGTAGGAGTCCGTTTGATACCTGCTCATTATCCCGGGCCCGCACAGCTGAGCAGCTCAGAATCACCCTGGGGCCAGTGCTCCAGTGGTGCGGGAGATCCAGATGTTTCCCGTAAAATCAGACGGAAAAAGCTACAAAATTTTAATTTGCAGTAAAAACGGGGGAATAAAGTAAAGGTTTACGCTCTGTGTGTCACTGATGGTACTCTGTGTTCGTTTGGTTCAATGAAAAAAGAAAAAAACCCAAAGGTTAACCTTCCACCACTTTGGAGGCTGATGCGAGCCTGAGGAAATGCTGTTAGTGTGCTGTGCTGGCAGAGCCGAGCGTCAGCTGTGCTGGCTGCGATTGCTTCAGCACACAAAGCCCGAGACACGCAGGCTTCAGGTTGACCTGAAGTGTCGAGCTCCTCGTTATTTTCCTTTCTTGTTTGTTCTGGGGGATCATGTTTTCAAGAATCTATGACTACAAATGCCACAATCATAAAAAAGATTGAGGAGAAATAGACAGTGTGTTCTTACCTGGAGCGTAAAAGGTGCATTTCAGAATGTTATAGTTTATTTTTCAGAATTTTAAAGCCTTCCATAATTTTCTTTCCTGGGATTTACAGGGAACTCTTCTAGAACCTATAGGTACTTCCTCAGAACCTACAGGGTGCTTTTCTCAATTTTGCAGCAGTTCCTTTGAACTCACAGTTTGCTTCCTTTTAGTTACAGATTTCTTTCCAAAACTTACAGGGTTTCTTTAAACAACTTCTGGAACTAACTGGGTTCTTTCCACAACTGACAATGTCATTTCCTGAGGTCCAGCTGCAGGTTGCTTTTCTGGAATTTACAAGCGTCTTTCTGGAGCATGATAGGTTATATTATTATCAATTATATCATGTCAAAAAGATAAAGAGTTTATCTTTATCTTTCTATCTTCTCTTTATCATCAAACTTCAGAAGAATCTGTAGTTTGATGGAGGTTCTTAATAGAATTTGATTGTTATGCTTTTGATTTGTTAGTACATTTCTGATTTTCTCATGACCCTGTGTGGATTTTAAGTGGATTTTAATAAAAAATTAATACAATTTTTGTTTAGTAAGACCCTTAGAACTATTGTCCTGTCAGATTTGTGGAAGAGATGTTGGTGTTGTGTACCGTAATTACTCTATAGGTTCTTTGGAGGAACAGCTGAACATTCAGCCAAACAGTTCAGGTTTTCTTTACAAACTAAAGAAATCCTAAAAAATGTCCATTTGAATTGAAAATTTGCACAAAACAAAACCCAGCAAATCACCTGTAATGCATAATGGTGGAAGAGTGACGACATGGGTGGTTTGTTTTCAAACATGACTGGACCATCTCTGACTTGCAAAAGCAATCTTGTACTTCTGTATTTACCAAAGTATTCTACAGTAAAATGTGAAGCTGTCAAACAAAGTAGGCTATCAATAAGATAATAACCCAAACAAACAAACAATTTATAGCAGAATCTCTTAAAAATAAAATAATCAAGATGTTGCGGAGTCCTAGTCAAAGCTCAAACTCAAACTTTAAGAGAGCTGCTGATAAACAAATGCTGCAAATATTATTTAGCATTAGTCCAGCTAAACGATCAAGTCTCATGTTGATTGTGGGTCTTTTTGATTCTTCATTGTGCTCATTATTCATGCAAATATTCTTGTTGATGAACTGAAATGCTGAGAAAGTGAGAAGAAAAATGCAAGAAACTGAGAGAGAATCGGAACGACATTTACCCTCCGCTCATGCAGAGAGCCAATCTATATCTTCATGCTTTCCCAAGAGAACATCTGCTATTTTCACATCACTCCCGCCTTTTGAAGCTGACTCTATGAAATCACTGAATGCTATAATACAAATTCATCCTTTCATCTTAAGGCCTCATCTGGGGATTCTTTAGGTGACTGGGTTGGATTATATAACTGTAAAGAATGTGAATGAAGAGAGCAATATTTCTTTTTCTATCTGAGTGACACATAATGATGTGTATTTCTAATATCTCTATACGAGACTGCATTTTATTATTTGGAGATAGTAGAAAAGCAAAACCCTTTATCTGCTTCAGCAACTAATAAATGAATCACTTTAATGTTTTCTGTTGAATCAAAGACCAAAACTGACATGATGAAATGTCAGCGCACACAAACAGAGAGCATGTGACTTACGCTGCGGTGATGTGACCGAAGAAATAAATGCAGCAGGAAAGAACAGATGAAATGAAGGAAGGACAGCTGGAAAACATTTATGACTCAAAACCTTTCCAAGTCTTCACTGTTTGACAGGAGAACAACACAGAATATACAAGAAATCTGACTAACCTGTGGTCAGTCTCTCAGATGCATGCAGTGTTTTGATGATCCTGCGGGACAAATCCCATTCTGATGCAAAAGTTAGTGGTATAATAAAATAAAATGCAAGCCAGAGTATTTGCCACTAGTGAGGCAGAACTTTAGCCCAGGTGGGGGTACAAGGGAAGGCGTCTGTTTATAAAGTAACAGGCTGACTTTCCCTTCGTCTTCCGCTGCAGGTCATTAACACAAGTGATGACTGCAGGGGTCACCAGAGGTTCCCAGGTCACGCCAATCCAGGAATCTGAAGGCTTCACCTCCCTCGTGGGAGAAAGGAGCCAGGTAGCTGCTGAATTATTGATCCAGCAGATGGGCAGAGCTGTCAGAATTAGATCGAATGCATTGGGTTGACACAGCTGGGCGGTTCAGCTAAAGTCGGAAGGAAGTTTCCGGTTCCAGGCTTCTACTGAAAACCTCCTAGTGGTAGAGCTTGAAACATGCAGGATTAGACTAAATCTTTAATGTCACTGAAAATACTTTGACTGATAAAAGAAATTACTTTCATACTTACCATTTTCATCGTTTACATTTGTAAGGAGCTGAGGTTCACCGTCTTTCAGTGTCCATGAGACGAGGGTCGGTACTTCCAGCATCAAAAGTTCAAGAGAGCAAGAGAGAATAGAAAACATCAAGTGCTTTCTAATTAAAAGGAACATATGAAAATGTCAAACCCACCTAAGTTTCCTTAGTACTTTTCAAAAGTCAGGCTGTCTATTAGGTATTTAAAAGTCAATAGTCTTTCAGGGTTATTTTTTTATTATTTTTTATTTTACTCATTTCTAGTACAACACCTGGCTATGAGAGCATTAATCAAACTCGGCTGAAAAAAGTGTAAAAGAGAAGCATAAATGAAAAAGCTAGAAATGTGGATGTTATATAAAAATGTATTTCAAAAAGTTTACATCCCTAAAATCTGACATTAAGCACATTGCAACAAAAAGCTTCAAAAGCTGATATGTTTTGTTGTAAGTGAGAGAGCAATGCAAGGTAGTGCATAACTGAAGTGGAAGTGTTTTTTCTTTTGTTTTTTTATTAATCTAAAAAGTGTGGCATGCATCTGTTTCCCTTAACATAATGCAGAGCTGGACAATTATACTCATACTTGTTTGCAAAACAGCTCAAGCTCAGCTGGTTTGAATGAACATTGATTTTTCAAATCTTTGCACAAAATTTTAAACAGATTCAGATTTGGATTTGTCCTGCTGGAAAGTCAACCTTCAGCCCTGTCTGAAGACTTAGCAGCTGTTAGCAGGTTTTACATATTTTTCCTGCATTTAGCTCCTTAATCTTTCAAACAACTATAGCTTCCTCATTCCTACTGAAGAACCACATCCCCCCTGCATGATGCAACCACCACCATTTTGTTTTCTCCCACACTGTTTTTATATGTAGGCCAGAAAGTTTGATTCAGAGCAGTTCTTCTACATGTCCCCTGGTGGCAGATTGTAAACGTTATTTTTTATGACAGTCTGTCAATAAAGGCCAGATTTGTGGTGTGCTCAACTAACCCAATTCAATTTAATTTATTTTAAAAGCACATTCAAAAACAACAAATGGTTCCCCAAAGCGCTGCACAACCAGAGAATAAGTAAAAATAGCCAAAGTTGAAACAGACACAAACCCTGTTAAGCAACTCATACAAAAGAACAATGCCAGGAAAAAAAAGATGATTCTTCCAACAAAGTTAAAAGAAGCGAGGGGAAGCGCCCGTCTGACTCTGCAAAAACCCAAACACCTCTGAGTGAAGGCCAGACTAACCCCAGAAAATAATGTTAAAGTAATTAAGGTGGGAAACCTGGTTTGAAAACATGATCTTGATTTTGGCCTTTAGAAGCTGGAAAAAAAGCTTGTTTTTACTAGAGAGCATCCTAGGTTGTTGTGTGAATTCAGTACTCAGTTATTAGTACTATTATTACTTATAACTCCCAATAGAAGTATTTGTTGTACATATTCTTCCACTTGACATATGGATCTTTGCACTTCCAAGACTCCATATGAGCCTCATTTATGCTCTTTTCCTGGTTTGTCTGTTCCAGTCAAAAGCCATATCTTGTTAGGTTTTACAGTTATGCAATATCTTTTCCCGTACAGCTGACTGAGTTATTGTCAGGCACTGTACTAAATGTAAGTAAGAAAGTAATAAGAGTCATTGAAGAAAGTCTGAAGAAGCATTAATCAAGACCACTTTAGATAAAAATAGAGTGGAAGTGGAAAGTAAATATGAAGGAATAGTGGATGTGTGAAGACTTTCCAAAGCTGTGTAGATGTTAAATCAAACTGCAGACTGAACACCCACAGCAGCAAGATGAGCAAGCTCAGCCCAGCTCACTGCTACTCTGCATCAAACGTTCAATTCGGACTGAAGGAAAAATAACAAAGTCTTCCCAGCTGTTCCATTGAACCAGATTCAGAATAAAAAAATTGGCTAAATTTGGCTAAAGCAAATGGGTAAAATTTGTTCTGTCATGAGTCCGGGTTTGTGTTGAAAATTCAAATTCAACAGTTTTTATTTGCTTCTTGTCTGACTCCTCTAGAAAAATCTCTCCTTGAAAGAATCTGTTTACGAGTGTTGATGATCCGAATTTGATCCTAATAACTCTTCTATAATTACTTTGGCTTGTCATTCACGCAGCTGGCCGAAGCCCCAGGAGCCCGTTAGGGATTTACTCCAACCTGCAATTAAGACGTGTGGTGATGAGCACATCTGGGGGATCGAGGCCTTTTCCCTGCGCCCGAGTGGCCGGGTAATAACAGAGCTAACTGATAGCGACTGACGCTGCAGGAGGATGAGCAGCGCCGCCACAAACCATAATGTCACTGCGGTCAAAGCAGAGATAAAATAGATATGCCTTTTTGTTGTGGGGAATGAGGCAGCTATCTTTTGCCCGTTGAATTTCCGAACAAGAAGACTCCACCTCTTCTCTGACCCGAGCTAACTGGAGGCGCAGGCCTGGGGAGCCTGTGGTGGGCAGTCTGTGTGTCACCTCACTGTCGTTAGAGCATCTGCAGCCACAGAGGAACCATAAAAAGAGCACATACCTAGCTTTACTGTCCCCAGAGCTCTGCAGTCTCTCCCGGATGGTAAATATTATCCCTAAGGTCTCCATTTAACCTTTTTCACCCAAAGACCTCGAGACGTGCCCTTCCTCGTTTGCCTTCGACGCTGCGTTGGTGTCTCAAATCTTTGTGATTAACGGCGATTGTGACAAAGCAACCAAAAGTCGGCGGCCTTATTTACTCGGTTACGCACTAAATTCAGCGTTTGACTGAAAGCAGAGGAATGTGTTTATTTGAGGGGAAGGAGGACTGGATTGGTTTTGTTTGCTTTTCGACTGTTGTCTCAGCGTCAGCTCCGCCACCAACAGGGGTTCACTGCTGTTTATTTGGACACCAGGTCTGACCTCTGACCTCTCCAAATGTGGGGCTGATCCTGCTCACAGCTACTGTGTTGCCAATAATTCTTTTTACTGGAGAAATGTTCTGTTTTATATGTAAACATCGGTTTATAGGTCTCACAAGGGGAAGCAGTTTTATACACATGTAGTTTTGAGTTAAACTCAAAAACTACATTTCTTCTCATCAAGCTTC
Source organism: Gambusia affinis (assembly GCF_019740435.1). Classification (NCBI taxonomy): domain Eukaryota; kingdom Metazoa; phylum Chordata; class Actinopteri; order Cyprinodontiformes; family Poeciliidae; genus Gambusia; species Gambusia affinis. The sequence continues at coordinate 24,653,734 of NC_057878.1, forward strand.
AGATCAAAAGAGTTAGGGTGACTTCACACCTGATAATCCAGTAGACTTGGTTTGATTGGGGGCTAAAATTGCAACATTTGTTACATTTTCAGCTGTTGTGTCAAACAAACCAAACTCTTTAAAAATAACTGTTTCCCTCCTCACCTGTGGTGGCGCTACACCAAGAACCACTGAAGGAAACAACACAATGAGTTGCGTAGGGAGGAGGTTGTTTGTTTTCCTTCCTATCAAAATGTTTCCCCAGAGTGATTTTGGTGTACCAAAAATAATCGTTGCTTTAAGAGTTGCAACATCATCTAAGCTTTTTGAGGTGGAGATATTAAATCGGTTTCCTATGGATTCACATGAGGATAACAGTTGGGAGAAGAACTTGAAAGAGTAAGAAATAGAGAAGTGAAGCATATTCATCCAGAAATTCAAATATCTTCCTTAGAATTCATATTCAAAAATTATTTTTAAACAAACCTGTGCCTATAGGAAGCCATTTGATCCCAACATGAATACTGAAAAGAATGCAAAAAAGGTAAGCAAAGGTCAAGGATGGACTTGAAGACAGAATTAACAGCTGTACAAAAAAAGAAAAGAAAAATACAAACTAGAGAGGGCCACAATTCCTCTAAGAGATGTAATGGTGCGCTCACCAGTTTTCACAAATGCTGGATGTCAGTTGTTGCTGCCAATGGACGTTTGGGGGGCAATTTTGTTTTTCATGAGGCCAGGCTGGCTTCAAGTGCTTTTTTTTTTTCTCCTGGATTTTGAAGTGCTAGTGGTCTTTGTCAAAGTTGATCAGTTGGGAAATAGACAGAGAGAAAGGGAGGGAAAAAAACAACAATTTGTAACTGCATTTTCTATTTACTAAGATTATCTTTGACATCTGAAAAATTTAAATGTATTAAGAGATGAATGTTCCTCAGGATGTTCACATTTTAAACATAACTATCACTTAAAGAAAAAGACACACAATGCAGTCTGTTTTTGTTGTCCAAAAAGAATACTTTTATATTATACATGTCAAAGACAATTTTTTAGAGTAAAGGTTTTCCCAGAAAAATTTACTATTTCTGTAACAACGGCAGAACAAGTCAAAAACATAACCAATAATAATAATAATAAAAAAAAACAAAGAGTATGCATTTTATACATATGTAAACCTGGAACAGCTTGCTTTTGAAGCACAGTGGTCATGTACAGAAAACTGGCTTTTTGTTTTGTTTCTTAGTGGAATGGACGGCTGTAACAAGGAGCTTTAAAAACATCCAGATGTGACAAAGACCCTAATCATCACCAAAGTGCACTAAAAAGGATAAAAATGTCCTCTGAATGCCACATCTTACACAGATTTATAACAAAGCCTCCTTCTGTTGTTGCGGTTTACAAAACGCCCCACTGGAACAGCTTCTACATAAATACAATCAAATCTAAGGTTAGATACTGACTCTACAACTCCAGGTGTGATGACTCCATATGCTACAGGTAAAAAGCACCCACAGTCCACCTGAACATGAAGTGAAAGCAATCAGACAGGTTGGATACAGTGAAAGTACTAATGTCCTTCAGTGCTGGTATGTGACCCGGGACGGAAGGACGGACATGCAGACAAACATCATGCAGAGAGAAAAGAAGAATGGAGTGAAGTTCGGTGAGACCACCCGAATGAACTCTCAGTTCTCTGAGCTGTTAGAGTCTAAATAAAAGCAGGTCTGCCTCTGAATAAATGGTCACTCTAATAAAGAAGGAATGTCGTGTTTTTTTTCTCCTTCTCTTTTCGGTAACTGGACATTGTTTTTAAGACTAACTGTGAAGACAGACGGTGCTAGTTTTGGCTGCGTTAGAGAAACCAAAACATAAAGCGGCAGGAAAGCCACGGGAGTTCTGGGAAGGTTCTCCTCCAGTGAGTCAGCGCGTGCAGCGATGTCCTCGGATCCAGCCTGAGGTCACGTTCACCTCAGCCTGACCTCGGTCAACTCTGTATACATTCGATATGCACTCTATAAGCAGGCCCAGAGCTACAGAAGAGCTCAAAACAGTGTTTTGATTAAAAAAAGGGAATGTAAAGAGACGTATAAAAACTGATGTCAACCAACATCCTGCTTCAAAGGTCCTCTCAGATCTGCTTCTAGTTTATAAAAAGCTATTTACATTTAAACTGTCATTTAACTTTATTAAGAGGTTAAATAAAAATATGTATTAATTTCATTCCTCTTGTTAAGCATGTAGCTTTTAATTTCCAGAATCAGACATGATTCAAGCCCCTGGAGATCAAATACATTCAGTCCAAATACAAAAAAAAAAAAGATGTCCTGAAATGTTGCTAATCAGCAGATGTTATCCCACGGTAATACGTTTGTAAAAAATTATATCTGACAGTTCATTTTTTTGGTTTTTGCTAGTTAAGACAAAAAAATATTCTGCTTTGGTCTTGTAGACCGGAGAGCTATAAATCCAACCAAAGGAAATTAATGCCTGCAAAATCAGCAAAAGATATTTAAGAGTATTCTGGCAAGAAAAGAAAACTTATTACAAACTATTAGTGAATCACACAGGAGGACAAATTTACCCTTCAGCCTTCAGGATGACACTATAAACCTTAAAGGGTCAGTTCAGAGTTTTATCATTGGGGTTCTGTGGACAGTTTATGAGCAGTTAGTGTCTGTCCTACAGCAGATGGCTCTCTCAATTACCTGAGTTTGGGTGAGTAATCTAAAGAATCCAACCATACAGATGAATCTACAGGTAAGTCAAGAAGAAAGTGGATTTGTGCCATCAAAAAAACAAACAAAAAAAACAAAAAAAAACTGGTGGCTCTAAAAAGTGTCAATTAGGTTTTTGTATCCCAACAAAATGGAGCAACTATCATTTTCAACATTTCTCTATCTTTAATTTGGGATATTTCCTGATCAGTTTCATTGTAGACAAACCAACAAATCTATCAGGGTGAAAACAACATAGTGAAATTAATGTGCATATCTAATACTTTCCAAACCTCTTCTTAATTTAATTTCAGGATTCTGTGTTCTTGAGTTCCCAGCAATTATAAATAATCTGATGAATTTGAAATAAAGCTCAGATGTCCTGATGAGATATTTCTGAGAGTTGCTTAAATGTTCAGCAATCAAAATGGCCTAATTTATTTATTTTTTTTACAAAGGTATCAGTCAGGAGCAGAGCCAAAAAAGAAAAATCACTGCATTTTTAATATATATTTAAAATGCAGAAGTAAGACTACTCACAAACACTAGTAGTGTCATTGAAGAAGCTGAAGGAATTTCTATTAATTCATTTGATCTTAAATAAAACATTGAAACCTGCTTAAATCCTCTCAATCTAGTGGCAAACTTGAGCTGTAATGTGCTTGGCACAAAAATACAATCACCAAAAAAAACACCACATCTTCAATGAGACGTGGCGACAGCATCATGATGTGAAATTACTATTCCTCACGTAAAACTGGGACTTTTATCAAGGTGGGTGACAGAATGGACCTCTCGAAATATCAAAATGTTCAGGTGTCAGCTCGACAGCTGAAGAGGGATTTTACTTACAAGCACAAACTAAAATAAGGAAAATGAAGAGGAGGAATAAATTGGAATGATCTAATTTATAGGTGAGAACATTTCTACAGGTAATTTTCTCCCTAACATATTATTTTACATTATATTTCCAGTTTGCACATCATATTAAAGTTGTAATATGTTTTAAAGCTGCTCATTAAGGTGCTGGCGCTTTAAGAGCCTGTTTCCACTTTTTAGATTGATTTCATTTTACAAATTTTAAAACCTGAGCACTGTCTTCTGCAGGTAAGACTGACTGCTCATATCTATCAAAAAACTAAAACTTAAAAAAACAAGAAAGTGGAAAAATATGGGGCAGAAAAAAAAAATCTAATTTCTAACTGATAATTTCAGAATGGTAAAGTGAAATCCTATAAGTACAGCAAAACATGCAGCATCAGAAACATGGAATGGCACAGATATGTGCATGAATATGTGAGGCATACTGTAACAGTGTTTGTGGTACGCATCAGATAAATAAAAGCAATAAATCATCACTTGTGAAAGACGAGTGAAACAGGCAGAAAACGCTGCTAGAAACATTAACAGTGACCAAAGACAGCCAAGGTGCTTCAGTAACAACGTTAAAAGGGGTCGGCTGCACAAACGACCGATAGAAACCATCAGTGTTGTTTTTTAAACAAGATCAAAGTGTTCAGTATGTATAGATATATAATATACTTTCTTTTATATATAAATCTACTATAAACAGACAGTAAATACACAATTATCCATCATTTTACAAAGTAGAAACATTTGTATCCCAACATTCCCACCCTACCCCCCAAAAAAATCCATAAACCCAAAAATGTTTTCATACAACATCCACTACAAAACAGTTTGTGCCCTCACCTGTTGTGAAGTATGTCAGCTTTACAAAGTAACAGAGAAAAACTGTGAATAATGAACACAAAAAGTCATTAAAGGTCACAGAAGAGCTACAAACCCAATGAGATTATTGATGTTTGTGGCTGGAATCCTCAGCAGATCAACCACAGTTCAGAGAATTAGAAAAACAAAATAATGTCAGAAAGGAGTTTTTCCAAAAAATAGCAGAACGATTTTTTATGGATGATTAAAACTGATACAGAAAAGCTGCACCAAGCATGATGTTTGAAATTAGAAGGTGTGAAGTATAATCATTTAAAAATATTTCCATATTTATGATTCTAAAACTAAACATAATCCTGGATTTCAAACGTTTCAGCTGTAGCGATCTACTTTATTGTCCATCTGCAGATTGCAGCCACCAGATTAAATGAAGGAGTACTTTTTACCCCATCACTTTTAAACAAGAAAACACGTTGGCCTTAAAGTGTTCATTCTACAGCTTCTTACTATTTGAAAAAACACTGAAGCAACTAAAGGCATGAATCCCGGTTTATCTGTTTTTAACATCATTTTACTACATGACTGCTTTTGAGAGGTGTAAAAAATGGTGGGAGGAAACATAATATCTAAACCAATTAATATTAAACAGGCTTAATAATGAACAATCATAACTGGTGTGCACTGCTTCATATTGATGATGACAAACTTGTGTTTCATTGTATATGGACAGACTAAGATGTTCACCAACCTGCTAAACAGCACCTGACATTTGGAGAGCAGATGTGTTTCTAACAAGGACCTGAAGATGTTAAACCAGCTGCGAGAGGAACGGCAGCTCCAGATCACCCCTCTGGAAAATCCCAGGTGGGACGGTAAAAACAAATTGGCCCAGACCAGAGTAATTACACTCCTCGATAATCTTTAAAAAGTGACACAAATTCTACCGCAGGAACTGTCACTGCCAGTCTGTGTGTGGTAAACAGCAGAAGATAGATAGTTTTGGCTTCAGTATTGTCTAATAAAGAAGATTTTAGACAGTAGACTGGTAGCAGAGTAATAAAGGTCAACATGCCAACGTCCTCGAGTCTATGTGCCAGAAACATGCAGGCACCTCATGTCTTGCCAGGACAGAAACTTCTGAGAAGATTCCTTGATCCAAAATCCATTTTTAAGGCAAAGCTCTTTAAGAGGAGCTCAACAGAAAATCCACTAATTAAAAAACAAAACAAAAAAGGCACAGACATCTATTACTCTCTGAATCCTTGAATCTTCTGTAACTTTACCTAGGAGAAATGCACAATATTCAACACCTTGATACCTTGAAAAAGCAGGAGTCCATCCTTTAGTGCAGCGTCACATTAACAACAGCTAAGGTGGTTTTGATAAATCACAATAAAAACAAAAAAAATCAAAAAAACATGAGAAGTAGATGACTGCTGTAGGCCTGGTACGGTCCAGACTGGCAGTCCAAATGTACAAGTTTAGTGTTTTTAAAAAGCACTGGAGGCTGTCACTAAAATAACTGGCTCTTGTGTCCAACACGGTTAATGCTACCGTCCTGTGTGCAACTAACTGGTGTAAGCTCATCATCTGCTGTCTGGTTCCTCTGCAAGAGCCACTTTTGTAGGATCCTGGTTTCATTCCAGAGAGAAAAAGGTCCGATCGTTTCCAATGACGGTGAGACAAAGGAATCTACTATGAATCCAGGATGAGGACCGATTCAGTGCTGAACACTGGACTCAGTGGTCGAAGGCTAACCATGTTCATTTCTTTTACATGGGAGCTTCCTCTTCCATCGGCTCCTCTTCAGCCCTTAGAGAGAGAACACCATAAGGACAGAAATGTTACACACAGTGTTGTAACATTTTGTGAACTTAGAATCTTTCATATTAAGATCATATTTCAGGCATGTTTTGTAGTTTTAAGGTATTGTTATTTTAAGTATGTTTTGCTGCCTAATTATCACTTTATTTTGAGATTAAATCTTTTGTTATTGCTACTACAGTTTCATTATTTTAACATTTCTAGCTAATTTTACCATAATAGCGTTTTGTTACAGGCCAATATCATAAACTGGTTTTGTATTGAGAGTATTGCTGTTAACAAGGTAAATCATTTTTAATATCCCATTATGTTGAGAAAAATATCTCAAAACTATGATTATAATCTTAAGATAATACGACTAAACCAGTCTTGTTGCAACAACAGTTTAATAATCTACAAATCTGGACATAATGAGATCTAATCCTTATTTTCTCAAGATAATCTTTAATATGTTCTTATGCCAAGATGAAACTTGGCTTTATTTTTCAGGCCGTTATTTCATGTATTTATTTCACTGGCCATGTTAACCAGAAAACATATGACCTTAAGCTAATTTTAAAACAATTAAATCTCATTATCCAGAGTTATAAACATTATCTAACAGAAATTAGTTGTATGTATTTGCAGAAAACAAGCAGATAATAGTGAACTGTTTTAGTGACATACAATTGCAACTATTTCTTTTCAAACACAATCATTGGGGTCTCAGAGAACCGTAATGAAGTCACACCACAGACCTTTTTCCGATGTGCTTGTTAGCGACTGACAAGGAAGCCATGGCTGAAACGGTTTCAGCTTCCTCCACGTCACGCTGCAGGGCTTCATTCAAAGACCAACCGAGGGTGGAGGCAGAACGTTGCAGAGATCGCCAATATTTACCTGCAACAAACATAAATAAAAACGGGATGCAAAAGCTGTCCATCTAGAAGAGAACTGCAGAACATGAGCATGAGTTTAATAAATTATAAGGTTTTGGATGTGAAGTGAAGTGTCTACAGATTTGAAAAAACCTGTAAAAAATTTTACCGCTTTGGCATTTTTTTCTGCCAAAGGGACAGAATCATATATTTCATTGTTTTACATTAGGTTAATATTTTTTACATCTTTTAAATCTACCAAACTTCAAAGATGGTATCCATTGAATGACCATTGCTATGATTTTTCACAGAAATACAGAAAGAATCAGATCGCCTTTGCTAAAACTGGCATTTAAAATGGCAAGCATTGAAAGTGGTAATAATATCACCGCTTTGTTTTCTTCCCTGTGATCTGTAAAACAACTGACTCAATAACTTTCAACAGCAGTGATTTCTTAGCTGGTATGTGGAGGCATTACAACTTAGAAAAGCATAATTTGAAAAAGAAATTGACACAAAATGAAAGACGTGTACAGATGGCTGCGGTGAGTGATCTACTCACTCTGAACCTCGATGACTTTCTCCATAGAGTGCACAGCATTAGCATTTGGTTTCTGCTGCAGCACCTCATAAGGAATGTGGTCCAACTGAAACAGACAGAAAATTAGATTAAAAACATTTCTGGCTTAATGTTTTCATTTCTCTACCAGCTCCACCAGACAACTCTGACACTATTTAATGTGCTTTTACTGCAATTTAATTCATGTATTCTGAAACAGATGGCAGCCTACAGCTAAAGCGAACCTCATTCAACATCCAAGCATTTTATTTGTTGGTATAATAGCTGCAGCTTGATAAATACTCTGTGAATGAGTTCCACAGGTGTTCACAAAGTTTTCTACAAAACCCCATTTGACCCGACGCAGTCCCAACGCGGTTTACAGGATCATTTTTGAAATGCTGACCACAACCCACTGTTAAGTCAATCCAAGAGGTTGGGAACAATCTCAAGCTGCTGACACAATAATAAAAAAAAAAAAAGCTGTCTGCAGATGCACGCCTCTTCCCACTCCTCGACAGCTTTGCTACTCTTTGACATAAACTACACTGTGTGCTTTGTTCCGAGTCCCACTCGAAGGAAGCACATGTGTATACGCAGATGCATATACTTGGAAACAGCCAGTTCATACATACACATCACCGAGAACAGCTAAATCTATAAAAAATAAAATAAAAAAAACAACCTCCAAGCCACAATTCAGAGCAAACAGAGCTATTCCCTCAGGTGCCTTCCTAACCCGGAATGATTTAATTTCCCTTTTGGCCGACGATTCGTTCGACACTTTCACATCCCGTTTCGGTACACAGCCTCATTCAGCTCCACATTCCTCCTCAGACGGCACACATCCCTGTTCTGCTTTGTCATAACCCCAGAGGAATAGCACGCCAACATGGAAACATGGAAATGGAGACATGCAGAGTTAGAAAGAAGGGAAGAAAAAAAGGTTTGGCTTGACATTTGGAGAGCAGGATGCCAGAGAGAAAAAGGGGATGGTCGGTCTGGCGAGGCCAAGACTAAGAGTTTTATTTTAATTAAAGCAAATAGAGTACGGGAGGGGTCCGCTGGGCCGAGGGAACAAGGCACTTTGGGGAGAGATGGATACTTTAATCCTGCTGTGGCACGACAGGCTACATCATGCACTCAGCATCAGCTTGAGGAGTGTGCACGCATTCAGCTCATGCACAGCTCTTTTAAATAACTTGTTACATGACTGACTCTTTTTCAAATAACAGGGTCCAATTAATGCTGTAACTTGAACATACTTTTTATTGCCATAAGAATCAGGGCGCCTCTTGAAGCAACGGAAGAGCTGAGTCAGACCCTCTGGTCCAGTACTTAATTAGTTCAGATCTTACATAAGAACAGGAACTTATTGTGTCAACAGGTAACGTCTCATCAGAACAGGAAGAAGTCACACGTGGGGTACCACAAGGTTCTATCATGGGACTCCTCCTATATCATATCTACATGCTCCTTCCAGTTCACATTATAACAAGAAATATGATGATTTATCATAAATATGCAGATGATACACAGCTCTACATTACATTGTCACCATGTGACTCAGAACCCATGTAAGCAAGCGCTGAAGAAATGCATTGGTAGCACAACTTTCCATAACTTTCTCCAGCTGAACAGAAACAAAACTGAAATTGTTATATTTGGACCTGAAGAAACTGAAACTTTTGGTCCAAAGATAATAACTGAGTCAGCACACAGCTTCAGCTATTACAGCTAGAAACTAGTGATCAAGTCTGTAATCTGGGTGTGGTGATGAACTCTGATCTGAACATTCAGAGCCACATGAAGACAATTACAAAGTCAGCCTTCTATCACCTGAAGAACATTTCCAGAATCAAAAGACTAATGTCTCAGCAAAATCTAGAGAAACTCATCCATGCATTTATTTTTAGTTGCATTGATTTCTGCAATAGTGTCTTCACAGGTCTGCCTAAAAAATCTCGACAGCAATGTTTATTGCTTGTTTCATATTTGGTTACTGCATTATGTTTTTATGGTGCAAAGCACTTTGAACCGCCTTACTGCTGAAATGTGCTATACTAATAAACTCGACTATCAAAATCATTGAATTAATGCATTTCAGTCAAAGAAATCACAGGTGTAGAAAATCAAGCACCTGGGATGCAAACTGCCTCTACAAACATAATATGTGACAGAATGAGCTGTTCTCAGAAGTTTAAATTATGATATTTGGTGCCTTAAGAAAAATAAATAAATATTAAAGCTGTTCATAGAACGGTAGGAAAGATCCATGAATTTGAAACTGACAAATGAAATGGACGCTGTATGAAAGTGGCACAACGTTCGTGCGACTGTGGCTAAGTGAGAGAAAGCTGGACTGATTCATCATTAGCATCCTAATGTTTCCACATTGGGAGACTCAGATCATCAATCTTTCAGTCAAAGTGCACTTCTCCAAAGGTTCAGCCCATGCTGCTCCAGCTTTCCTCAGCTCCCTGTCAAAGCGAGGTCAGGGGTTCTCCGGGGTTTGCTGGAGTTCAGCTCAGAGCAGAGCTGGACGGGGGCAACTTGTCAGTTTGATTGACAGCCGGGCTCGGCTTGTAAACTTTAATGACTCTCGTCATGGTACCCCAGGGGCCCAAACTCAGCAGGTAGGGTAAAGACGCACATGAATGAGCAAAGGACACATGAAGGAATATTGTAAACAAGCCTACATTTGTTCCTGACGTCATCCGTAGCAGGAACACATTTTGCTGCTTTTACCTGCACACTGAATGTGTCGCGGTCTTAAAAAGTCAGACAGACATGTTGGATTTAACCGATCTCTGAGGATATCTACGTCCCGGCCAACAAAACCAAGACAAGCCATGAGCTGAGTGAGAGGAATGTGGCCCGGTAAAAACATTCCTAAGGGAGGCTCAAAGCAAAACAGTGGAAAGATGAGGAATTCTACTTGTTCAGCAAAATAAAAAAGTGCACAAGGCATCCATTGTTTACCACTTTGTCCGTGTGCACATGCTAGCAGCTGCTAAAATTGTCTGATTATGTTATGCTAACTGAACAAGGTAATCACATGCATTGTGCAAAGCGGGCGACCTTTTCAGATGAGTTTCTCCTTGGATTTTGTTTTTCTTTTTGGGGGGGAGGAACAGTCAGGCCTACAGGGCGACAAGTGAAGCTGAGCAATTTTACAGTAACTGAAGAGCAAACACGCTTAATGACCTCACGGACGGCTGGCAGCAATTAGCATATTAGCTAGTTGTTTATCAAATAATTGCTAACAACCATGGTTTGGAGTTGGCCGACATCTGTACTGGAGCAATCATCAATTAGTATAGAGGTCAGAGTTCACTGGTGTAGTTGCAAATGCATCATTCATGAGCTATTTAAAGAAAAGATGTATTGGTGATTAAACATAAAAGAGGAAAAAAAAGCCTGTACTGGACATTTGTTGTTTTTTTTAATTCCATTTTATCAAGCTCAAATAAGTGGTTTTAAACAACGTAGATGGTATTGTCATCACAGCATTGCTATACTGCTCACAAACAAGCTATAAAACACTATAAGACAACACAGAAAGTGAAAAACAACCATGTCTGAGGACACGACTCCTGCTAAATGTACCACAAAATCAAAGTAAAGCTAACTATCGGTTAGTTGTTTAAAAATAAATTTAAAAAAGACACAAAACATACTATTTAACATGAAATTTTAACAATGTCCAGAGATATGGGTGGGTCATTCAGTTTGAAAGGGAGTGAGAGAGCCCAGACTATTAGCAGATAACAAGAAGGCTAAATATATTAGAAATATATTTATAATGTATATCATAATAACAACATATATAATACAGATTATGATTTTGGTATCTCCTACGACATCTATTTAAATTAAAACTGAAAAAATACCATTAAGTAATATGGCACCACACCTGCCTTCTTGTAAAACGAAGAATAGGACATTCAGCCCACACGTTTGGAAATTTTATTACCGCAATGTTGCGGATCGAGGAGATTCTTCCCAGACAATACAGAGCCTCAGACGGTTTGATGCAGCATAAACAAAAGCACAGCTGACCAGTTAATCCAGCTGTGGTTTAATGCCTGGACCCACTCAGCATTACCACACACAGAACCACATTTAGCCAAGAACTAAAGTTTATTCTGGAGGAAAAACACGCTTACTGGACATGCTTGAAAAAACTGTTGTCCATTTGATGCCCAGGCAGGCTGTAGGCACTCTGTTTTTGTTTAAATTTAACTTTGGAGTTGCTATTTGTGGATAAAAAAACAACTTTACACAGTGAATCAAAACTCAAATAAAAAGAGTGGGTTTTTATTCTTGTCCTCTCACTCGATTCTACACCAACATTTCCCAGCAACATTCCAAAGTCATTACAAGGACCTTACAGGAGAGCATAAAAACGCCTTCTTCCTGGTGTTTCAATCTGATTTTAAGCAGCTTTTTTTAAATTTATTTTTTATTTTTTTCACTGTCGCCCTTAGCAATATAGATCCAAACAACAAAAAGATCTGCTTTTGTTCAATCAGCTGACGTCATTGTTCCCAGCTGGACAAGTCAGGGAAACTTTAGAATGGAGCACTAAAATGCTGTGCTATTTACTAATCAAAGAATTCCTATAACATTCTCCAGACAAGTTCTCTGGAAAAGATTGAATCACAACCTATTTTAATTAAATTAATCTAGAAATTTATCTTAACACTTGCACATTTTGAGTAATAAAATGTGCAAATGCACATTTAATGCACGAATCCTACATTGGATTCATTTTGATTTCAATCCATTTCATTCTTTCTTACAACAGTTTACAGAGCTGCTGAATTACGACAGTTTCCTCCTTCTCAACTTCAAATGATTGCTCGGTTTCCTTTAACTGTCTGATCCCTGGACCCAGACTGACCCTGCTGGAAGAGGTGTGAGGGTAAGCGTTTTCAGATGTGGGCGAGAGCGCTGCCCTGCAGGGAAGGGGACTGGACGCTCCTGTTGCCTCCTGCCCATTCTCAAATTCTCAGCTCACCCAGAGACCTCCTTCAAACTCCAGCAGGTAGAGGTGCCCCGCCGGCTGCTGAAACATTAGAAGCAAAGCCTCTGGCACATTTCATTATCTGGCTGTAGGGCGGTATGGTAAGAAACAAGAAACCAGTCTCAAACTGGATGCTCAGGGAAGAGAACTATGACAGGAAAAAGAAACCGCCCCTCAGAGATGTTCTTGAGTTTCTGAAACCTTTCCAGATGTCACAGCGTTGTTGTGAGCTGAAGCCATGTTACAATAAGTCTCTAGGTACAGTGGTAACCCCTGGTGAAGATGTGCAAAGAAATCTTGGGAAACTTTTTAGACAATTGATTATTGGTGAAAAGAAATCTTTAAACAAGGAGTTCACGTTCAATATATTCCTACAACACTTGAATCAAAAGGCTGAATTACCTTCTTGGCATGTCAGCACGTTTTGCAAAGGTCTGGTCATTAACCATTTATTTGGCTCAAGTGTATTGGAGCAGGGATGCATGCAAAAGTTCTAGAACAGTTGCAGTCCTTTGAATATTTTATTAATAGTATGCAAACCCCACTTTTGTCTGCACGGCAACACTAAATCTTCTCCCATAACCTTTTATAAGCATACAGAAAGTGGAGTTGACTACATGAGTGTGTCCAACTCCAGTCCTCAGGGCTGTTTCCTAAAGGTTTCAGATGCAGCTGCTTCTGCACAACTGGTTCAAATGACTGAAATATCTCCTGAACATGTCACTTAGACATACAGGGGCTTGAAAATGAACAAATATATATTCAAGGAAAGATCTAAGACATGCAGGGTATAGATTCTTGACTACTGACTATGGATATCACTGCTAGAGATAATCCAGTGTCCTGGGTCCTTGCTAATGCTCCTGAGGTGGCCATTGAAGGACGCTGATTTTTGTGTCAGGTGTCAAGTTTTTCTCTGTTGATATGGCCATATGTTTTCGGAAAAGACATCATGATTTGCTGAAGACATTTTTATATCAAATATCATAAGTTATTTCCTCCATTTGATTCACTTTCTCCAGTTTCTCTGCTTGATAGTCTTCCACTCTCTCTTTAAGGGAGGGTTTACATATAAGTGAACTAAGACATGTTTTCAAGTAGACCAGAATTCACTTGTTAGGTCTGCACCAGCCTTTTGAACTTTTACACCTGGCCAAATAAGTGACTGTCCAAGGTAAAACTCTGGTCCATTCCAAGTGAACCAAGCAAACCGTTCTAGTGTAAAAGCTGTCTTGGTCTCATCTGAGAAAGTCTCCTGGGTTCTGCAAAGTCTTCCATGTTTACATTTGTTATGGTAGGTGAAAAGAAGGGTTTTCCAATTCCAGCCTAATAACATTTTGTTGTTTTAAACTTTTCAGTTATGGCTATAACTGTAGATACGGACATGTTTAGGTGAGCAGCTACGTTCTCTTAGAGGTTTATGAAGATCTGAATCATTCACTCAATAAAATCCTGAGTGAGTGATGTTTACAGATCCATTAAATTCTATATTCTTTAACAGGGTTGACACGAAGGAGTATTTTCATATAATAAAACAATTCAAGCAAAGTAACTCCAGTGTAACTTGACGATCTAAATGTTCCAGTTTTTACGATTTACAAATCTCTATCCGTTATTGTTCAGTTTGTTTTGCTTGAACTCCAAGATCAGCATGGGGCTACATTATTTTCTTCTCATCAATGCCAAAACCCACAGCTCAAATAATCTGCAGGAAGGAACCAAGTTGTCCTAAGATGCACAGATATGACTTTAAATGTGATTGAATTTGATATCAAGCTGAAAATATTTTAATAGGTCTTGTGCAATTGAACTTTTTCATCAGTATAAACAAAGTTTGGTTTAAAATGAAGGCAGGAAAATACACAAAAGCATATCTGGGCTTCTGATGTGATGTGGCATGGTCATCATGAGCACTGATCTTGGGTCATATGAGGGTTAGAAGAATTTTAGATGCTTATGTTTTTTTTTTATAAATCACAATCTACACAAACCCAAAAATAAACAGCTTTAGGAGAGGGTTCCCTCAAAAATGACACCATATATACATAGCTAGTCCAGCAGTATAGCATCAGAGCAGCCATTTTCTGCACATATATTTGAGGCTATTCTGATTATTGCCTCTGTATATACTGAGTGCAAATATGTTTCAGTAAAGCATGAGAAATTACTGTAAATTGTCTGTCAACACACACTTCTGTAGATTCAAATTCCTTCTTGAAGCTACATTTTGAAGATAAATAGCAGGCTACATATTTTAAATGCAGCTCCAAATAAGTGAGCTTAGAAGAGAAACTGTTCTGCTCTGTGTCACAAAGCACCAGTGTTTGTGCCACAGATCAGCCCACACACTCCCTCAATTACTCCCTCTGCCTGGAAATCCTCGCCCTCTGACGTATTTGTGTGTAGCGTGAGTCTGTTGTTGTCCAGCTTGAGAGGTGGTGAAGACAGACAAAGATGACACCAGGAAGAGATGTGGTTAACTTAAAGAGGTTGATGCAGTAATGGGAAGATTTTTTTTTGTCTCTTCTCAGTTTTTGTTTTAATATCTATACAACAGAAGAACCTAATATTGATCCTTGTTCATGTGGTTTCAGGCATAAAGCTTCATTCCTTTTAAAGGTGTGTTTTGTTTCGTGCATTTAATTTATTAAAACAATGTGGTCTTTCAGCAGGTGCCTTGCAGTGGTATTTATAACCCCTGAAGCACTTTATTTTTTCATTTCACATACTTTAATAGCTATGCGTCATTTGGTATTGTATGTGATGGACCAACACAACATATTCTATGACTATGGAAGGAAAATGATACCTAGCTCTCCAATTTTTCTTTACATATAAAATTTGTAAGTCCCCTACTTCTTACATTAGGATCTAGAATATGTGTAAAGTATCTTTAGTATAAATGAAGCTGTTCTATGAACAGAGCAAAATGTTAAAGAAGGACCTCCTGTCAGATGAAGCCAAAACTGCACACTGTATATGGCAGCCTGAACAACCTTCATGGTGAAACACAATGACGAAGGCAGCATCATGCTTTGGGATGTTTCTGTGATGTGAAGATTGCACTAAATAAAGGGCATTTCTGGAAAAATACTGGTCAGATTGCAATAGACCGGGGTCAAAGTTCACCTTCCATTAGGAAACAAAAGCCAGAACTCCCACAGAATGGTTTAGGTCAAAATGTATTCCTGCCTTAGAACACTCTGGTCAAGGTCCAGATGAAAATTCAATTGATAATCTGAGTCAAAACTTAAAATCAAATGTACCTAAACTGTCTCCATTGGATTTTAATTAGTTTAAGCTATTTCACAAAGAATGTGAAAAATATGACACAAAATATAATCGTCGAGCTGTCTCTGAAAGACTGAATGCAAATGCATGCCACGCTTTTTAGATTATTAAAAAAAAGTAAATCTATCTATTCCTTTCAATTTATACCAGTTTGTGTTAGTCTGCAACATCAACACATTAAAGTTATTGGTTGTAACTTGAAAACAGTGCTATTAATAATTCTACAAGACACCAAGAAACAAGCTTAATGTCTGATCATTTCACAATAATCTGGGAGAAAATGTCAGCAGTTGCAATTCCCTCACCAAAAGCAGGTGAGCAAGATTTACCTCATTGCCGAGCAGAGCAGAAATGCAGGCTTCAGAGGCATCACATATGGCCATCAGGTCATGACCCCCTTCCAGGGCAAGCACCAAGCGACCACCGGCCAGGCCCATCAGCTGCCTGGTCAGGTAGCTGAAGCCTGAAGACAAAGGAAATCACAGCAAAGAAAGGGAAGGGAAAAAATGAATTGCTGCTGAGCTTCCAACTTCCTTTTGGGATTCTGATAAAAGCAAAAAGACAAAAAAATAGATGAAGGAAGGACTGAATGAGACGGTGGAAGAAGAGCGGAAAAAAAGAGAGCCCTGTGGAATTACTGGAGGCCAAGAACGAGCCCTAATACGAGCCAAGCTTAATTTTAATAAACACGGCTTTGCATTTAGTCGTGGTCAAAGCCTTTGATGTTCCTCTCAAAAGTAGGAGGGGAGATGAATAAACCTATTCAAACACACTTTATTCTACCCAAATTCTACCTCATCTCCTCTTTCTGCAATCCTCTGTAAACCACCCATCCTATTCCCTAAGTAAGGCAGGAACCCTGCTCTTACTTAGGATATCCAGTGTGAACACAGGAAAGCTTTTTCTTGGCACGACAACATCTGTTGGAGTACCAAAGAAATTCAGCTACAAATAGAGAGAGTTTCCTTGCAGGTAGTCAAAGAAGAGTTTTAAGATTTAAGTTGACAAAGAATAGAGTTTAGTAAAATAATCAGTCATTATTATGACCAATAGTTACATTTGGCTGTCAGTTTGTATCCTCCGAGCGGTGGGGCATGTCCATCAACAGCATCGAAGCCAGAGGACACCAGAACCACATCTGGAGCGAACTCGTTGGCGATGGGCATCACCACCGTTCTGCAGAGACAAAACCAAACAACACAGTTTTTTAAAGAAAATCTGATGGTTTGGAGTAAATGGCAAGTTCTAAATTTGTAATGTTCTACTTAACTTCTCATGGAAATTTAGCTTTATATGAAAACAAATTTAGGGATCCATGAAAGCTCAGTATTAACTGTAGTGTAGTTCACAGTGAACATCACTGTGAAAACATTTCTGGTAAAACTCAGAAACCTTTGCTCCTTTTGATAGACACGTATTTCTTTTATTTACAAGTTCCACAGACCAAACATTCGCCGAGTATGTTTGGACGTACAGTAATGTGACAGGAATAATTACCACATGTCCTATTTGAAGTGGATACTCTGGAAATTTGGTGGCAGGAATAAACCCCACGGTCAAGTCAAAAGCAGCAACAGATGTAATTATATGCGTGCTAATTATGTATGATGCATCTAACACTGCATGGGTGGGGTGACTGACGGCTGTTTGTATATAAATTTAATTCACTAAACAACTGGTTAGCATAGGTTCCCTGTGTTCAGATGTAAATGAGATCAACAGCAGGGCAAATGTGCAATGATTCATTGCAAATTGTGGCTGGAAAATCCAGGGAGGTTTATATGATGATCCTGTATGGAAGAAAAGGGGATGCATTATGTGCACAGGAAAGCTTTGCAAAAGAAGTTTAGTCTAATCTCCATTTTTGAGTGTTTTTAGGTAGATTTTGTTTTAAATCTTTGTCCAAGTGGAATGACGCGCCAACTTGTGGCGACAGTACCGTAAAAATTGAAAAGATTATCTTGAATTCAATAAATTGGAAACTCCATTCTTGCTGCTTTCATGCAGTAGGACGTTGGAACATGCCAAGTTTAAAGTGAGTGGCTGGCAAATCAAGGAGACAAAATGACAAGTCTGAGCCAATAAGAACATACCAGCATTTCCTCAGAGTCTTCTCTACAATATCCAATATCTAGAGTAGGTAGAGTGGGTCTAATATTTTCTCACCAATTGGAGAAAAAAACAATCTCAAAGTTTAAATGTTTAAGCGTGGGATGGGACAGAGCCTCAACGAGAAAATATTTTCACTGTTTTTCCAGCTCCTGTTTACTGGATATCCAGAAATTATTAGAAAAGACTATGCAAGGCCCACATCCTGCCAGCCTATATCACTTCCTGCCTTTGGGAACATGTGGCTTTAGCATTTAGCAGGTATTATTTGGCTCATAAACAGCTAGGCTTTCCAGATGGCAAAACAAGTGTCTCTCCCCAGTTCCCTGTGGGATTGTTGACAGTTTTTGCTTTTTTTTTTTTTTTTTAGGTTTCAGGGATATTTGGCCAAGTAGTATTTTGATGAGGTCTGTGACTGATGGAGTACCACAGGGTTCTGTTGTAGGTCCCCAGCACATTGCTGACCTCAGGAACATGGTGGTGGTTAGCTGGCTGTGGGCAGGCAGTTCGCCCTGAACTCCGTAGACCACAGGTTTTTCCATCTCTTGCTCACCACCAAATTACAACCCGGAGCTCTACGCACCCCCTCGATCTCCTGCCACAACACAAAACTAACGCGCACACAGCTGTCTGAAGGAGAGGTGGGAGGCAGCATTACAAGGTTTTGGGGAGTCACAGACAGCAGGAATATGTGCAGCGCATGTCACTATACTCCTTCAAGCATGTAACGTTATTTTAGAGAGGGATGATCAATAAGATAGGTTATCTGGAAAGAGAACAGAGACAAAACTGATGTAAGTGCTGTAGATGTGCAAAATAATCAGCCCATTGAAATCTTTTGCCTTTTATCCTAATAGCCCTGGTGTATTAGGATCTGAGCCATGAAGAACCCCACACTTAATAAAGGCAGTCAGCCACAGACGCAGTTGAGGGAAACCTTGACTACCAAGGACACCTAAACCACCATTGGCTTCCACACCTCCTTCAGCCAGAGAGCTCAGACAGAAACAGGTCTGGTTCTGAAGAGAAATACTGCTCATGTCATCCCCCTACCCCCCGACTCCCCCAACTCTAGAATAATATCCTGACATTTAGAGAAATAAAAAGCCGGGGTAATCAATTAGACGACTGGCAAAGAAGGAAGCCAGCGGTTTCTGAGGAGCACTAATTGGGCGTGAATCAGAGGCTATGTATGCAGAGATGAAAAAAAGACGGTTTGTTAATGAAGGGGAGGGGAGGGTTTACGACTGAGCCTTAAGCGACGAGACATCCTGAGAAAAGCGGTTAGAACATTCAGAGCTGTCGGCTCGGGTCCAATCCGACTTTACTGCGATTAGAGTCACTTGTCAGTTATGCAGCGTCATCTATTGTTTGGGATTGTTTGGTTTACCTAGCAACAGGTGAACAACAGTTGTCTACAGCTTGTTTTTTTGTGCTTAGAGATTTAAAGATAATGTTTACTATTAATCAGAAGAGATAGGAAAAAAAAAACTACTAAAATCACTTCTGTAGGATTTAGGTTATGAAAGACGTCAAGGTGCAGATAAAAACTATGACATCACTGAAACTATATTCTCATATTACTTTTATCAGATACATTCAGATTCACCCACCCTTTGAAATGTTGCCTGAAGGAAATATAAACTGTCAAGTAGATGCAGTCGTTTACATCAAACCGGCAAATAAAAGGTTAAATTGCAGTGGTTGAAGGCTTTCCCTCTTCGTTCATAAAAAAAAGAGAGTAAAAAAACTCAGAAGAGAAAGAATGAAGAGAGTGAAAAATACACACACGCACGCTTACACTTCAAAGCCCTGTCATCTGCTGCTGCAGAGAGCTGTTCTGAATTAACTTTAATTCTCCTTCTCTCTCTTCTCTCCAAGTTCATGGTAAAGAGAGGGACTGGGGGGGAGGGGCAGGAAAACAGAGAGAGAGAAAAAGAGAGAGAGAGACGGTGCTTCTGGTTTTCATTAGGACCAATTTTCTTATCTTTTTTTTTTCTCTGTGCTTTCTGGAGGCTCACACTTGATCCCCTGCAAATGCAACGTGGCGCAGGCCAGCAGAGGAATGGAAAGGTGCCGGCTGCAGGGCACGCACCCCCATCCGGCAGATAGAGGGGGGAGGAGAGAAGAGCGGGAGAACCAAGATACGCTGCTTTAAAAAAAATGGGACTGAAAATATCATGTGTTCTGTTTGTGGTTGTACAGAGCATCACAAACATATCCATCCCCTTTTAGTGTGATTTCCTGTGGGGATTTTAAATTTTATGTGCTTTTATTTTCAAGAACCATTGTTCACTACAACTTTTCTTTCAAGCTCAGTTGAATGATGAGGCGCATCAATATTTAAGTTTTGCCAAAGATTCTCAATTGGATTTAGGTCTGTACTTTGATTGAGCCATTCAAACATGAAACTATAATCTCATTTTAACCATTTCACTGTAGCCGTGGATGTATGTTTGGGGTCAATCTCCTGCTAGAAGTATGCGCTAGAAGTATGCACTGCAAAATCACAAAATATTACCAAGAATATTTTGTCTAGTTCCTAGAGCAAATATCTCGGTATACTTACAATAAGACAAAACTAACTTACAAAATTCAAGTCT
Source organism: Gambusia affinis (assembly GCF_019740435.1). NCBI lineage: Eukaryota > Metazoa > Chordata > Actinopteri > Cyprinodontiformes > Poeciliidae > Gambusia > Gambusia affinis. The sequence goes on from NC_057878.1 coordinate 24,674,388, forward strand.
ATAATTCCTTAATACCTACTGATAAATATATATTATTTTGATCAGGTTCCACTGGCAGATTTTGTCACCTATTATATAGGAAAAATGTATTGTTATAACTGACAGTGAATGTCAGTTATAACAAATAACAAATAATCAGTGTTATAACACTGTCAGTTATAACATTCACTGTTATAACTGACAGTGAATGTCAGTTATAACAAAAAATCAATATTAGCAAAGTATTGACTTAAGACAAGTTGATACATCTAGCTGAAAACTTACTTGCAAGTTAGTTTTGTCTTATTTCAAGTGTATTGTACTGTTTGTACCAGAAACTAGACCAAGAATACGATTTTGCATTTTTGCAGTATGAGAACCTGAAATAGCTTTTTTGCTTTTGTGTTCCAAGTTAGCAGCATAAATCATAAAATATATTACTTGTCAGCTGTTGACATGCAGACAGAAGGGTTGAAAGGGAAGAGTAAAAAGACGTGCGGTGACTGAGAGCAAGCAGAGCTCTGATGTGCATTAAGAGGCTGAGGTGTGCTTCCAGAGGTTGCGTGCCGACGGCTGTGATAAGATGGTCAGGCCGGTCAGTTTGATGCTCCAGCTTCAGACCAGATGGACGCACAGCTGAGAACATGGACTCATCTTCAAAGAGCCCTGGAAGGGATCCAGTCCCGCCACGTTCAAGATGCATGAATCAAAAACGGGTAGGCGACATGTAGAGTGTGTGTATGAGTGGGGGTGTGTTGGCATGTGTGGAAGTGTTGAGGGTAAGTGGGAGAAGTTTTATATTTAGTCCAAATAGAAGCCATGAGGTTTGGGTTGACGACAAGCCCCCTGCCTATTCAATGGCTCCCAGCAGATAATATATTTTTAACTTGTGGTGAATTTTTTAAAGCCAGAGCCAAAAATACAAAACACTGCAGCTGGCATTTCTTTGTTTTTCTCTGAAATAGATCCAGGAAGAAAATGAAAAGAAAAGATCAAAGCAACTGTCAGTTAAAGTTGAAGGTAATGTTGATTTACCTGAAGGCAGCCAGATACTCTGCGTCCCCCATGGGAGGTTCAAGGCCCCCAGTAAATGCCATGTTCACATTGAAGCCCACACCTGCACCGCTGCCCACCTGTGGGGCATAAATATGTTTTAATGTGCAGAAATGTAAATAAAACATTGGAAGACGAAAGATTATGACGGACCTCATCTGGAGCTCCACTGCCGGGAAAGAAGTTCCCGTCGTCATAGCGATGTAGAGAAAGATACAGAACACTGGGGTCTGTGTAGAAGGCCTGCTGGGTCCCGTTGCCATGGTGAACATCCTAAAATGATTAGAAAAGAATGCAGGCTAAAGCAATCGCAAACACATTTTTAACAACAAAGTTATTATTATGAGATGACATAACTGTTAAAATTGTGCAGCACATAGTGATACGGCATTCTGTATATTGATGGGCACCTTTATTTAAACTTTGAAGAAGAACTCAAAATACATCATCAATTAAAAAAAAAATCCTTGATTATAGTACTGTAATCTCATAATGTATATTTTGAATTATCCAAACTAGAGATTCACCAATCTCATATTAACATCAGTGTCTGTCCCGATATTGTAAAAAAAACCCTCTACATCAAGTATCGGTGCTCGATCCATAAGCGAAGATCTATTTAGTGTAATTCTATGCTTTGTGCTTTGAGAAACATCACGTTTTATCTTTTATTTTACATTATATTTAGAATTAGTATTTGTATTTTCCAAACTATTTGAAAGGTTTACTAGAGTTTAGTTTGACATGTTTGAACAAGGTAGTCAACCATTTGTTTTCATCAGTTTCAGTTTCTTTATTATTTATTTTACATTGGCTGTTACGCCCATAATAGAACCGCCTGAACAAACTAAATGTTTATGTTTATGTTTGACCAAGTTTATGAAACTACTCGTTTATTTAAGTGAGCTATACTGGTGAAGTATTGTCTACTAAATTTGTAATTTAGTACGATTAGATCTGTGTAATTAAATAAAAGAAACATTTTCAGTCAATGTAGCACTGTTTTCCTGTATCGGATCGGTATGAACCGGTACTAAACCCAAAAATCTTTATCAGCATCGGAAGTGAAAAGAGTGGATCGATGGATCACTAACCAACCTTTAATGCTTTGATTCATTTATTTAAGTGGGACCAGGCAACATAATGAACGTTAAAAAGTGACAGAATTGGAGTGAATTATATAATAAACTACCATTAAATGATTAACAATAACAGTCGACTCAGGATGACGACATAAAATCATGTTTAGTATGGTGGATTTGTAATGATGTGGGTCTATTTATATTCAAAAAGGCCCTGGGAAAGTTGTTAGTCTGTATAAACTCCAGAACGTTTGTTTATATAAAGCCATGAATGGTGAATTAACTTCATCATATAACAATAAAACAAAACAAACTATACATATTTATTGCTGAGTAAGTTTAAAAAAAAAATCTATTTATTTAGGGATTGTTTAAACAACTTCACCAGGGCTCAATTTAAGTGTGGCTCAAGGAACCTATTTAACGGTTGCCATGGTAGTTTCCTCCCTTTTCCGGGATTAGTTATTACAGGATGACATTGCACAATACGCTTTATTAGTCAGGCAGAAACAAAACAAAAACAAAAGACTAAGCCTAAAATGATTAGTTACTCTGACACAAACTATAATATCCAGAAACCATTCTTAAATTATAAGAGGCTGAATTTTTTGTTTGTTTTTATCTATAGTTTATTATGTTGGAGATCAGACAGCGTAAATAAATTGTTTATCAACAGTTTTGAAGGGAAAATTCAGAGTTTAAATGTAATGGGAGTAAATTAGAGGTTTTTGTGCATACTGGATGGTTTGTGGTGATTTCAGAAAAATGTCTTCCAGCATTGACAGACTCCCGGTGTAGGTGTGTTGGCACCCTAAATGAATAAATAATGTTTTCATAAACTTTCCCCATGAAGGCTCAATCACATTTAACTAACTGTATAGAGAGAGAGTAAATGTCACACTGCCACTTAGCTGTGGCTTTTGAAACAGTCTTTAAAGACTCAATAAAACACTCATCGTTAATAGCTGCTTATTCTCACCAACAACATGGCATCAATTAAATGATCTCATCTCTTCAATTTAAGAGTGATTCGAAACACAAGAGTGTAAGAAATGTTGTTTCAGCTGGAGGAAAGTGGCTTGACGACGACGCTCTGCTCTGTCTGTAACGGACAACGAGGAAATGAAAGGGACCTTCAACGGGCTTTAGGAAATAACCATAACCAGCCGAGGAGTAAGGCTCCTGGACATGAGGTGGCCTTTGTCATATAGATCAATGAAAGGAGAGGATTTGATCTGAACAAAGTAAAGGAAGTGAAGGTTCAATTTATTTTTCTGAAGTGTCGAGATAAATTTGCAAAAGGTGGTGGAAATGTACTGACAAACCATGAGACGTAAAATGAAAGAGTAACTAAAGCTGTCCTGTTGGAACTAAAAACCACATGTTATTTGGTGGCAATCACCAAGTGGATATTTCTTGTTATCTAAGTGCTTAGAAAGACACTGTACATATTTTAACAGTGCTACCATTAATTCACAATGTGCTTTTCCATAGTTTCTTGCAAGAATGAGGTGTCTTTTCTCATGTAAAACAATTGGACCATTTGCTGATAAATTGTATTTTAATAAGATTCCACAATTATTTAAGTACAACATATAAAATGGGTTAGTACTCTTATTTTCCCCATAGATCCACCTTCTCACAAATTTACAACCCAAGAACGAGGAAGGTTCAAGACAGATAATTAAAGATGTTAATAAGCAGCAATTGTAATAAAGCAGGAAGCTTATCAGGTAAGAATGTGTGTTGCATTTAACCCTCATCCACAACTGTGACAAGTGAAACAAAGAAGTTATTTGTAAAAGAAAGTAAATTTTTTAGCTATTTTTCTTCATTGCTGATGGATTATTCTGTTGAAAGTTGTTGCCAGTACTAACAGGACAACAAATTTGATTTGAATGTTGCCAGATATTCATCACAAGTCATAATATACCACAACGGAAAATGACAAGTAAATCAAGCTCACTACAAATATCTTTTAAATCCCTGGGTGGGGTGCTGATCTGTGAGGTCTCAGACATTTCTCCTGCCTTCTGGGTTCTCCCCACATAAATCTTTCACTTATGAACACACACACAACCTGGAGAGTTTGCTTCCACTACTTTAATACTTAATGGCCAAAATGTAGCAAAAGGATGCCTAAGTTTCACATGGAGTGTCATCAATTCAGCAACTTTTGGCAGAAATATTTTTTGCAAAATGCATGAAGGTAGGTGGCTGCAGAGTATTTTTAAACAGGTGTAATTTTGTAAATCAAACAGGGAGCAAAAATGCAACCAGTTTAATTTTTGCAAAGGCTACTTACCCAGTCAACTATGAGGATTTTGCTGACATTAAGCCTCTGCTGCAGGAGCTTGGCTGCAATGGCGACAGAGTTGAAATAACAGAAGCCCCTACAAAATAAAAACAAAATGGTGTTATCATATTTAAAATCTGAAATCAAACGCTTATGTAATCTGAAAACTACTCACATCGGTGTGCTCTCCTCAGCGTGGTGTCCGGGTGGCCGAACTACAGCAAAACCATTCTGTAAGCAAAAGCAAGGTGGTCAGGAAGTGACAAGTTTGAACCTGACCTAGAATCAGAGAGCAGAAATGTGTGCCCACACACATAATGCTACACTGGCTAACTTGGGCCAGATTTTGGATGCAGTGCTCACATCAACTGTTCTAGGAGTTTTGCATTGCTTACAGGGACAGTAGACAGACGTTTGGGCTGATGCAGAGTGATACAAGCTGGACTAATGATGTTGAGTCAGCTGCTGTGCATTAGCAACCAGCCAGATGATTACTGAGGTGACAAGAGCCTCAGCTGGTCTCAGGACATTTTACCGTTTGCATGAAAGTGAAAGTAAGCGCAATGATGAGACGGAAGGGAGTTCCTTCTCACTGCCAAATCCAGACAGGAGAACGGCTATTGACAGAAAAAGATGTGTGAAGGCCGGAGAGTGGGTGTGCTCTTTGAGGAGCTGTTGGTGCAGGTGGAACTTGGTCGTTAATTTGGTAGTGGAGGATCCTCTGAGGGAAACTTAAACGGGAATGTGTGTGCACAAGTTGGACAGTTTGCCAAGTCCATACCCAATAACTTAAAAACGTAGCTGTTTCCCTTTCAAGCAAAACACAACTTCCTTTCATTTCAGTCAGATATCATCAAGTATCTAGCAGAAGAACGGATCAAGTTGATGTCTGAATGATCTCAGTCCCAGGGAAAGAACTGTGTGGGTATCCGCATGGTGTGCTACTGTCTCACTCTCAGGAATGTCATTAGTCTGCGGTGTGGTGGTGCTAAGTTAACACCCTGTGTGCTGGCTGCTCCGCAGGTGGCCTTGGTGTAAGACTAATAAAGGAGGCCTGTTAGTGGGGCCTGCTGGCATTTGCAGAGGCTGCGCGCGAGTCTCCCCGCTGCGTTCAAACAGTAAGCAGCCCCTCCCGAAGACCCATGGAGGCTGGGTGGGAGGGGGGTGCAGCATCACAGAGTGGGGATGTCTGTCTGGAAGGTGCTAATGATGAAGCAAAGGTGTGACTGGGTGCAGCATTGTTTCTGATAAGCTTCTGGAACCAGGTTCTCATGTAAATGATGCAAATTTAATTCAACATTTAATTTGGTTCGTCATTTTTAAGAAATCTCAACAAACTTTGCTTTATGCCCAATTTTCTTCTTCCCTACATATATATATATATATATATATATATATATATATATATATATATATATATATATATATATATATATATATATATATATATATATCTGGAAAACACAGAAACGGAAAACCAATCGTCGTGACACCCAGCGTCAGCAAGCAGTCAGGTTGAAGTTGACTCTAAACACACCTTCAGCTCTCCTGTTGCTACTTTGAAAACCAGCTCCACCACTGAGCCAACGGCCAGTCGAGCAGCCGTGGACGAATGGATCTCATTCCAGATTGTGTCACTGTCCACCTGGAAACACAAAAATATTTGTTGTTTAAATGACATTTTAACATGAGAAAAAGAATACCGGGCGTTTTCTTTTTAAAGTTTGAAGTTGTTCAATTTTGTTGTGATTTTGGCCTGGTGAGACCGGTTGTCCTGTTTTCAATTCTTTCTTTGCAGTAGATTCCTTTTTTGCTATAGTCCAGTACTAGCAGGGGCTTCGACGGCCCTGTATAGGGTTGGCCCCTTGCTGTACCGTTTTGTTCTTTTTCGTCGGCTCACCAGGTCCAACTTTCTGTAAAATAATTTGGGGGTTTTGTTTTTTCTTCTCTTTTTTTGGGACACGGGAACGTGAGGATATTTTACTCTGTCTTTTTTTCCCCTCCACAGAAAATCAAAGAAGCTGAAACAAAAGAAATGTTTGAGAGAGTTTTAAAATAAAATAATTTTTTTAACCCTAATTTTTGCGTACATGTCCTCAAATATGTTGTGTCCTTTTTGGATGTAACAGTTAACAATGTAAGAACAGACACATGGATAATAAACTAACTGTAACCTGCAAACACACATATACACTTGCTCTATTAAGAGAGTAACATACAATAGAATCGCTATCTGCTTGCAATTTATTTTTTGCAGATTTGCCTTATATTTTTCTGTCAAACACAAGTCCAAATTGTTTGTGGAAAAAAATACCTACGTTTTTTCTAGAACACATCTACAATATTCAAAATAAATTCTAACTTGAAAAGCTGAAATATGAATCTTTGCTTTCGATACTACTTGATTGAAATTGGTTGTTATTTATAAGGAAGCCAGGAGCACTATTCATTTTCCTTGGTGCTGATTGGCTGAACCCCTAAGAGTGGAGATACGTTAACTGTGACTGTTAGTTTCTGTGATAAAGCAGAGATGCATATTTAGTTATATGTGGTGTTTGAATTGTTAAGATACAAAATTCTAAGCATTTTTAGAGGAGGTCTGGAGTGTTTCGCAGGAGGTTATGGTCCTGTGAATACTGGGGGTCCAACTTGTATATCCAACGGTTGTAGAAACACATAAATATATAATAAGGGTATTTTACACATATACACAAACACTTCAGGACGTAAACTCATAACAACCGAAAACACATTTAAAATCGCTTTTTATACGTCATATTTAAGGATCAGATTTAGTCGTGCAGTGTGTCTGCTCTGGAGAAACTGGAACAAGCATTTATTGGGAGAATACAATGAACAATATGCTCATAAACATATATTTAGAAGCTTATTCAGGCACTTGCAGAGTTTTAATTGAAGGTCATAACTTGTAGTCATAATGTAACATTGCACAGTGAGCTAATAACAAAATAAGTCTGTCTGTTACTGCTATAAGAGACATTGTCCTTAATTTACAGTGTGCCTGGCATCGTCATTTACTACAACTGTATAGAGAGCGTAATTATAAGAGCTGTTGTTAAATAATGAAAAATTTATTTTGTTTTTGTTTTTATGGTCGGAAAGAAAAAAAAAAGTCTCCCAGCTTGATTGTTCGTGCAGCACGTTTGTGTGTTTGTGTTGGAGGATGCTGAGCCTCAGATTCACCATGCAGAGGTCAGGGCTGATTAATGCTGAGGCACGTCTGGCCCTCAGCCCCCATACGCAAGCATGTACACACGCTCGCTTTTCAAGCCAAGTGGAGCACAATGCGTTTGGTGATTGATTGTACACAGGGCTGCACAGAGGATAATATATACTCCCTCCATCAGTCATGGCAGATACTGCGGGCAGATGGAGCGCATGATAAACACAGAATGAAGAAGCTGGCAGAGGAACAGAAGAAACCAGAAGGTCTTTGTGTCACACATGTGCAGAGTGGCTGAAGGAAGAGATCTGGGAAGACCAACCAATGTAAGCTCTTCTAAACTCACTATGTTAGTTTAAACCTGTCAGTTGATAGATGTAGCTGAACATGAATATTTTCCGTTTATTCAACTACTTAGTCCAACAGCCGATCAGCGGACAGCGTTCAAGCCAGTTGGTCCGTCTTTCCTCCTTTCTCCATTGATGGGACTCATCAAGTGTGGATGATTGCTCCATAATAACATCCCCAGCAAGAGCCAAGAAAGACTCCATCATGAAATAAAACTGCTAAGCATTTACTGAAGTCTAAAGAAACAAAAACAAAAAGAAGTGAGAGATTGGAACTGCTGGGGAAAATCTAATGGATGCAAAAGAGAATAAAACATTATGCCCATGAGAAAAGCTAGTTAAGTTTAAAGGCCTTCAACTGCAATGTCAGCTCCTAAATTGTTGAAGATTAATTTTGGTCAACTGTTGTTCATACATTATTGTGGCATTGTCTTCATGACTCCAAAGCAGTAAAGCTTTAGCTCTTTGAAAGATGAAATCTCATTTGAGTCTAGAATCTTTGGTCGACTCAATAATTGCCAGGAGCAGAGGTCTTGTGGCTGCGACATAAACCCAAAGCAATAGCACTTCAACACCAACTTGGCAATTTAGATAGGCTGCTTGCGCTGATATGCTGTGTTTTGTGTCATTAAAATATAAAAACTTTGTTGATTCATTTATGTAAGGAAGATGGGAGCCTGGTGATTCTTTTCATTAAGAAGAACGGAGCTGGTCAAAACATGGTCACTCAAGAGTGTAGTTCTGGGGATAAAAGGTATTAAATTCAATCTTATCCTCAACAAATGAGGATAAGATTGATACCGTTCAATGACAAAATCACATTAATGGGTTAGTCCATAAGGTGGTTCCAGTCCCAAAGAAGTAGCCTATTGATCCATTACATTGTCAATTAAGATTGTCCAGACATTGTTCTGATAATTATACTCTATGTGTCAATTCTATGCATTTCTCTTAGTGTTGCACTATTGGGGCTAAATTAAAAAGCTTTTTAACTCATGTCAAAAAAGTTGGGTCAGTTTTTGATACCTTATGGTGCAAAATCAACAATACCTACACCATTGAAACTTGAACTGGATAATTCTCCACTGAACAGAAATTGGGAGTGATTTGTTATTGGTGATTTGTTACTTGTGAAACTTTTATGTTGAGGAAAATATTTGGATTCCTGGTTTTCCATTTTATCTACTTCACACAAACTCCATATCGATCTCTTGTCATGAGTTGGATGTGTTGTTATGTCCTTCCTGGCAACTGAATTTGGAAATAACCTCCTAAGCATTTCCAGATTGATATCTTTCCCTCTTGGCATCGTGTCCACCCTCAACTGTAAGCTTCAGAGCAGAAAAATACCAAAACTTCTGCATTTATAGAGTTGCTCTGAACTGATGACGACCAATTATTCACATGCATTCGAACAGCAGCACCTGACTCGTAGTTTCCCTCTTCAAGCCTTTGGAAGCAGGATGACTGTGTGTGTTATTAGTCCAGACAAAGACAGAGTGAAAAACAAAGTGAATAAAAGGGGAAGTGAATTTAAAACACAAATCAGTGTAATGATGCTGTACTGAAGCTGAATGATGCAGTCAATTTATTGTTTCTCATGTTGATGTTGCCTTCAGCAGGGGAATTAAGAGAATAATAGCAGAAAAAAAACTGAAATGGGAAGATTTGTCAGAGCCATGAAAGAAAGGGAATGTGCTGGAATAATAAAACGAAGAACCTCCACAAGCTGACAGTCTAATGTCAGACACCCCCTCCTTCCTCTGTAAGCATGTGTGTATTTGTGTGTATAACTTGTATAACGTGTATAACAGGAAGACAACAATTTGGTCCCATTTGCCATTATAAAGAGCAGATCTGCACAGCACTCCAGCTCCCTTTTTCCTCCCAAAGTTGAGAGGAAGTGAAATTTAGGCAGAGATAACCTGGAGGTACGTTCAGGCTTGATTGGGCTTAAAATTATTAACCGTGTGAAAAACACCAGCAAATACCTAGCTGTGATTACATTGGGTTTGGAAGTGAGCTCTCAGAGATGTAAATGGGCACCAAGATCACCAGGAGAGCACACAAGCATCCAGAAAAACACAATCACCGCCTCCACCAGCACACACACAAAGACTTATGAACATCTGGTTATAATTGTAAGCGCAGCGGAAAGGCAAGCAACAGCTTTTGTTTGCCTCTACTCCTTGAGGGGCGGTGGTTTTGTGTGTGTGTTTCTGTGTGTGTGTGTGTGTGAGAGAGAGAGAGAAATGGGAGCATTTCTGAATCCGTGGGCCAATACGGAGAGCGTGGGCAAGCGCCGCTCAGTTGTTTCAGTAATATTGCTACGATACTGAAACTACTGCCATCTAAGTCAAACAAGTCAATCTAATTGCCGATTAGATGATTACATGTCTACAAACATGACAGCTTTTCTTCTAAGTCAAGCAGCATAGCTTATGAAAACTCAGGTTTTCAAGAAACATCAACCACATAAGTTAACAATGCTTTAACTAGACAACAAATGTTTGTAAAATCTATTTTTTACCAGCAAAAATGAGTCACCTACCCCAATGCCTCCACATGGTAACCTCACAAACATGGGATTCACAGAACCTGAAGGAGAAGAAATAGATTTAAGAAATGAGACGGGGGTAAAAGGTCAGCAGGTGAAAGGAAAAACTTTGGGGCCACGAAGGCCCAAATGAGCACATGACCTGCTAAAACTTCACATTTGACTTTCTGACCTTATCTAACAGCAAGAGTACACAAGGGGGGATGCTTTAATTTGAACAGGACAAGAAAAAAAGATCTCCTTGACCTCACAATCAACGGACTCCTCAGGGAGAAGGCCAGAACGGGTTCTGTTCTGCCACTGAAGGTCAATAAACAAAGATTAGCCCGCTAATTTACTTGTACTCCAAAGAAACATTTGGAAGGACGACAGTTTCTTTCAACAACCCTGATTCTGTATGTCAGTATTTCTGGAAATCACCTTTTCCACACTTATTGACACTAATAATAATGGCGCATAAAATTAAATTAATTTTTAATGAAGAATCCATTAACTTACACTTAAGAAGCTGACATCTAATTTAAAGCCAGCGGGCAAAAAAATGTAACATCTAGATCATCCAGAGCCTTGGTCTTCTCCTCTATGCATCTCACTCTGCAGGTTTTCTACATGATTTAAGTTTGCGGGCTGAGATGACAACAGAAAACGAGGGATTTTGTGTCATTCCAGAATTTCTGAAGTGATTTATAAAGATATTTATATTTATTCTTCTTCTGAAAAGCCCAGTAAAAGACCCAGTGATGAACAATAATTCTTTTTATAGAATCAGAAAGACAACTACTTAAAGTGACCTGATATTTTTGAGATCATGATCCCTTAAGACATTTGGAAGAGAAACAGGTCCACAGCATCACAGATCCTTCTGAACGGTTTAAGCATTAAAATAGATTCCTTTAGCAGATGTCACAGATTAATAACAATTACAAGTGGAGGTATAAAATTATCTATGTGATAAAGTCACAGGACATGATGGTTGACTGTTTATAAAATAAATGTTATATTTAAATACAATGACGAGAAATCGTTTTGTTTTAGAGACAACTTAACCAGTAAGTGGACTAATTAAAGGTTAAATCTGCAGGTTCAGGCACAGCATGTGGGTCAGTTTGGATGCACTGGTCAGGATGCATGTCTTACAGTCTAGTTTCTGTCTCAGCGGGTTGGTTCCGTACAGCTGGACGTGGGCCTCAGAGTGGATCGTCTGCAGCTCCTCCTGTGACGCCTTCCTTCCACGGATACACTAAAACCAAAGGAGGAATCGAGTTTGAACACAGAGCCTCTGATTTTTGACAGGAAGCAAATCACTGCAGCTTCAATTCCTTCAATTAACCAAATATGTATAGATATATGAAGACTAAATTGTATGAGGCACTCAGAGAGATATGATTACAACCTTAACTTCAAAGTGTTCAAGTTGAGGTAGTCTGATTAAAGACAAATGTCAGATAACCAGATTAGCACTGCCCTCTACTGGCAAAAAAACACAACAGCAAAGTAAAATCTGAGGCGCAAGAAATAATTTTGACCTTTAGCTTTAATTTTTTTGTCTGTTTGATCATTAACATGACTTTTAAAAACAACAAGAAAAAAAACATTATGAACGTGATTAGTTTTGTTCAGGGTTACAAATTAATTTTTATACAGTTCTATTCAGATACACAAAGAAACAAATAACTTAAAAATGTATTAATATTTCAATGGTAAAATACATACATATATTAAGTTGTAAAATAACAAAAAACAGGCTAATTAAGAACATCAGTTTTAAGTAACTAAACTCAATAATTTGAAGGAGGAGTTCACATTTAGAATATTTAAACACTTTTCTAGGTTTTCAGGACAAAATTAGACCCACTTCTCCTAACTGAATCAGTTTTTAATCATTCCGAAAACTAATTTTAATCCAGATTTGAACACAGAAATGCCAAAATTGATCAAACTGAAAAATGGCTGAACATTTTTTTCCCAGATTAAAGTAAGATTCCAAATTTTTAATAAATAAATTAACAGCAATTTTTAAGATTTATTTCATTCATTCAGGTTTTTTTTTTATCATATTTTGATCACTTTGACCATTTTGGGCTTGAACCACCGATTTAAACCAAAACATCGATTTTGATATCAATTCAGATGGAAACCAAATTAGATAACAACAAAGCTATAGCTTTTTTAGGATATTTTAAAATTTCTTTGCTTATGTAATAACATATTGGTCATTTTGCTGAACGTAAGTGTGGCCTCACCTCACACTGAGCCCTCAGGCCTGTTTCCTGCAGCCGGGACCAGATACTCTGAATACGGCCGGCATGCTCAGGATGAATAGTGGCGTTGCCGCAGATACACTGATGTTTCTGCATCAAGGAGTCATACACTAGACCTGGGAGACAGATCAAAACCGTAAAATGCTCTCCATTAATGACATCAATGAAGTAATACTTATCAGAAGACAATATATCTTCTGGGTTTAAAAGGTTCTGAGAAAATCTAATCTGAGCCTTAAGTTTACAAAAACACAAAACAGATTCAATATGTGTAGCAATAACTTCAATTGTACTGTTTCAGTCATTCTCACATCAGTGAGAGGATCAATCATACACATGAAGCAAAGGGATTAAAACACAACAATAGAATATATTAAAACATGAATACAGTGATGTTTTGGATGCAGCCAGATTTTAGTTTGGTTCTAAAACAAAATGTAATATTTAACAGGCTAGCTGGGGCTTACAGATGTTTTGCCATTTCTCTGAGGATTGCATGGTCTGACAACGGCACAAATTTGTCGACATGAATTTTCTTTAATTTTTCCACAGAGGTGGTTGTTGTTGACTTGGAAGATAAAAAATCTTTTGTGTTTCTGCACACTTGAAGGTAAACACATTATTTTTCATTTGTGTTGTACTAACCTGTGGTGAATCGGTGCTTCACTGGAGGCTCCGAGACGACAATGGGGAAGGAAGCGGAGGCTGGGGATGACTGCGTCCGGGACAGAGGGCGGTGAGCAGCAAGGCTGACCGGTAACCCAGACGCTTCCATGGAGGCTCGGTAGCTCCGCAGCTGCTGGATCCGCTGCTGCTCCAACAGCATCGCCTGCTGCTCTCACACACAAACACACTCTGTTAAGCCTCTGAACAGCTGGGCTGCAATACTTTTCTGATACCAGAAGATGGCACCAAATACTTCCACTTTCTAAATGTAATATTGCACAGAAAACGTGGATTTCATTTTTTATTTTTTATATTTTGTTCACAAAATAAGTTTTTGGTTTTGCATACAAGCAAAATCTATGTCCATTTTCACTGAGAGTGTGAATGCATACCAAAGAAATTGCATTAAGTTACCATCGATCAAACATTCAACATTTCTTCTGACATTATTTGACAGCTTTGGATCAAAGTGTTTAAAAAGTATCAAGATTCACCTCATGTAAACATTTTAGTTCCCATTTTTTGCTCTTACTGAGTCTAAGTGCTGCATCGCACTGATGGGTGTGTCTGCCTGCACTACTCTACGGGCGCCATGGTGACAGTGAGAGGAGTGCCTGATTGAATTTGGCTGAGCAGAAACAGGGATGGGCTGGACCGATGAGGACACCCTGTCCTGATTGCCTGGGAACGTGGTCACAAATAGACAGAGTAATACGGAGATTAGAAGCGTACGTTGGAGAGATCCGAGAACAAATAATGCTGAGCGGGAAACCTTAATGGTTGGGTAAAAAAGTATTTGTGTGGGTGGTGAGCATTTATATTTCAAACTTGCTTAAGTATAAGACCAACCTAAGAGGAGTGTGGGGTAATTTTACTATTTTACTTATCCGGCATGCATAATTAGTTGTTTCTGTGCACTTAAACAAAATTAATGTTGCTAAAAGTATGGTAAAAAGCAATAAAAAATCTCAGCAGATGGAATGTGCCTTGCTAATATCGGTGAGGTTTTCCATAATAAAATCAGCCACCATGTTCACAAGCTCTAAAGAATTTTCACGCCATCGCTTGTTTGGGTGAGATGAATGATACAATTAAAAGTTGGTGGAAGAATTAAAGAGGAACTCTGGAGCTCAACAGATGCAGCTTTATTTTAGTAATTCTTGAAATATAAGAGAAAAACCTAAATTAATGCATCTTATAGCTGCAATAGCTCCTCCATGGCCTTTACGAGAGCAAGGTGGGGGAAGTTTTATTTATTTATATGCAAAGAAGAAATTTTTGTTTGTCACTTTTTGTGGCCCTGAGGGATCCAGCCAAATCAAACAACTATTGAATCAAACTCTGAATCTACAAACAAAACCAAATATTCATTATCCTATCTAAGTCATCCCTTTTGCAACTAAAAGGGATGCTTCATATGCTTCATATAATGAGACACTGACTACTTTAAACTATGATCGCTTTCAAATAAATTCAGACAGAAACATTTTAAATGATTTTTGATGTTCTGTCTTCTTTAGTTTTCCATCTTACTTGTTTGAACATGAAGTCCTGCTCAGCCTGTCTCTCTCTCTGGTCCCGTTGTTCCCTCTCTTCTTGCTCTTGGAGGTCTGGTGGTTCCTGCTTGATGACCAGACCCCGTATCAACCCTGTTTCTGGCCCAGACGAAGTGGATGATGACGATGAGGATGAGGTCAGTCCCTGGTGCTCCCTGAGTTCCTCTTCTGTCTCCTCTGGGTGACTCTGATGCTGCCTACCCGGCACAGAGGCTCCAGAGCTGGCAGCTGACACCTGATCGCCAGGCTTGGACATGATCTGGAGAACGAGGAGAAGTTTGGATGAAGTTTGAATTTTAAAGGGGCAGTGTTATATGTGTTTTCCAACCACATAGTGCCTTTAATGGCATAATCAAGTAACTATGTTACTCTTTCAAATTGAGTCTCTGTCTCCTTAAGAAACTCTTATCCTTTCTGAAACTCCATCTTCAGGAAGTCATCACAACATGGCTCCTCTGTTAAGCCTTTAACAATGCTTTTACCACCATTACACTGAGAAGTTGCTTGTATAATAAGCTCAGCAGATGTGCAGTTCCACCAGATGTTTGACATTTGATGCTGGTTAGTCTGAAGGACCTGAGTGGGAGAGTCGCGGGAAAAGGGTGCTCTGTGAGTCGGAGGCTGGGAGGTTTGCAAACTGCATTGGAGGAATTTCATCTTTGAAGGGAGCGCTCGTGCCTCCAGGCATTTTGCACAGCTGATTGGTTGCCACAAGAGATCAAAGGAATGCAAAAAAAGAATCAAAACAATACTACAGGTACATTATAACATGATGAAAAGCTAAAAAAAAAAAGTCGCTTTGACATAATACTGCCCCTCTAAAGCCACCTGAACTAAACCTGCACCTGGACGGAAAAAAATCCCACCAAAATCTGATGGGCTACATTAGAAAATTTTGTTGTTATAAAAACCTTTAAAAAGTGGATTTCTGAAATAAAACTGCATGAATAAAATATATTCAACAACATTGTGTCCAAGAGTAATCTTTCATTCCAAAAATAACTGATCAATGAGGTTAAGCTCAAAAACAACGCAAGAGACCTTGAGTTTAAATAAACATAAAACTAACATTAACCAGACAGAGATAAACCTGATCTGTACTCTGAACCCCAGACCCAGAAATATACTTCCGTTATACCCCCAGATTCATGGACACGGGTTCGATCGACAGCCTGCTTGTAAACCTCTCTGTGTGTGCTTCACCTTTTACTGCAAGAGTCCACTAGAGAGCATACTAGAGTCAGAATATGGTGAACTCCCAGAAGGTAAAGTTGGGAAAACTAGAACAGGGTGTAGCTTATGCAGCAGATTCAAGAATCTTAGCAGTTACATACTTCACACTCTGTTTATATGAAACATTTAAGGACGTGCTCAACACATCCTCCAAAAAGACATAATATACAAGGAAAGACTCCTAAGAAGTA